>NC_089140.1:4295757-5657359 GCF_009819655.1 Sylvia atricapilla
GTTTTCTGTGCAAAGTGCAAAATGTTCCTGAGAAACCTCTGGTTTTTCAGTTGTTCAGACCACACATTTCCTGTGTGTAAAGTGCAGTCCTTTAGAAATGTCAGGTCCTTTGCTCCCCAGGCAGGTTATCCAAGCAGCAATCCCTGTGTCCCTGTAGTTCCCCATCCCTGTATCACTCCAGTTCCCTGCAGTTCCCATCCCTGTGTCCCTGCAGTTCCAATCCCTGTCCCTGCAGTTCCCAATCCCTGTGTCCCTGCAGTTCCAATCCCTGTGTCCCTGCAGTTCCAATCCCTGTGTCCCTGCAGTTCCAATCCCTGTGTCCCTGCAATTCCCATCCCTGTGTCCCTGCAGTTCCCATCCCCTGTGTCCCTGCAGTTCCCATCCCCTGTGTCCCTGCAGTTCCCAATCCCTGTGTCCCTGCAGTTCCCATCCCTGTGTCCCTGCAGTTCCAACCCCTGTGTCCCTGCAGTTCCCAATCCCTGTGTCCCTGCAGTTCCCAATCCCTGTGTCCCTGCAGTTCCCCAATCCCTGTGTCCCTGCAGTTCCCAATCCCTGTGTCCCTGCAGTTCCCAATCCCTGTGTCCCTGCAGTTCCCATCCCTGTGTCCCTGCAGTTCCCCATCCCTGTGTCCCTGCAGTTCCCATCCCTGTGTCCCTGCAGTGCCAATCCCTGTGTCCCTGCAGTTCCCATCCCTGTGTCCCTGCAGTTCCTATGAGGAGCAGAGGCTGCAGCTGCCAGGAGCAGCAGGGATGTGCAAACACACACAGTGCTCAGTGCTAACTGCTCTCCTTGCTTCACTCAGCTGCTTGAAGCCTGGAAACCAGTCCAGCCTGTTCCAGTCCCCTCCCTCGACTGGTTCCTGGCCTTCAGTGCATCAGAGATGGGCTCTTTCCTTGTGGGACTGGAAAATGATTCATCCACCAGCACAGGAATGCAGCCCTGGAGGCATTGTTTGAGGGCCTCTCCCAAAATTCTCTTCTGGAGCTGGATTTCTGTGTGGAAGGAATTTGGTCTGGAAAAGTCCTCTCCAGGAAATCTTAGATCAAAGAGGAGTGGAGTCCCACCCTCATTCTGATCCTCAGCCTCCTCCAGATCCTTGCTGAGGAGAGAAAATATCCCAAACCCAAGAGTGGGTGCAGCAGATGTGCCTCAAGGGCCAGGAGTCCTGCTCAGCTGGGAGTGCCCTGCCCTTCCTCAGTGCCACCCTCCTCCTCCTCCCTGTTTGCACAGGGAGTGATTCCTCTGCAGGTGAGGCAAACCCTGAGCAGACACAGGGGAGGGCACATGCCAGTGCACATCGATGTCACCAGGCGTGTGGTGCTGTCACTGGGGCCATCCCTGCCTGTCCCCAGGTGGCTTTGGTGGGCAGGGACATTCCTGCTGTGCTGTGCCGTGTGCTGGTGTCCATCTGCCCCACTGATGTGTTTAATCCAATCAGCCAAGCCCTGCGTGTAAAGGGAGGCAAGTTCTGCAGCTTCTCATCTTCCCCCTCGTGCCAAAAATAGGTGAGACAACAGTGCCCTTTGCAGGACAAGCTCTTTGAGTGCTGCTGTCCAGAAGAGCCAGGAAAAGTGGGAAGGAGACACAAGAATCCAGCCAGTTCCTGTTGGGGAGTGGCACAGGGATGCCCCAAGGACAACCTCTCACTTGTATTAGAAGGAGTCCTGTGCCTCCTCCAGGGAAGTAACGTGAGCTTCTTGTTTGCTGTTCAAATACAGTAACCAGAACTTCCTGGGAAAAGGCTCCTGGCTCAGCTGAGCTCTGAGCCAGTTCTGGGTGGTGTCCGTGTGAATATCCCAGTTACTCTCATGGAATAAACCCAAAAGGTTCCTGGGAGGCACTGGGTGTATCAGCCTTGTTGCAATGAAAATTAGAGGGTTTCAGGCAGCAGTGCTGCTCCTCACCAGCCTGTCATGCACCCACAGGGGTGGCTGGGGGACACCATTCCTTCTTGGCACCCAAGACTGTGGCTAGGGGACACAATTCCTTGTTGACACCCAAGACTGTGGCTGGGTTTTTAACTCCACGTGCAGCACAGCAGGAGGTGTGGCCCAGAGGGGACAAGGGACACAGGAGCTGGGGGTTCAGCTCTGGCTTGGTCTCTATAGAGATAATTGCTGAGAAGGCCCCTGAAGTCTACAGACTTTGATGTTGCCTAAAAAATGGCTCCTTGAATTCTTCACTCATTGAAAAGCTGTAAGGACACAAATCAGACTTGCACTTTATCTTGGGGGTATGGTTTGGTGGTGAACGTGACAGTGCTGGGTTAATGGTGGGACTCCATGATCTAAGAAGCATCTTCCAGCCTTGGCTATCCCATCTCCCATTTTTGAGAAGTTCTGTGGGTCAGTTGAAGGATCACCCAACGTGTGACCCTTGAGCTGACCCACAAGGAGGAGATGGAGACGATGTGCAGGAGCCACACGGGGAGGCGTGTAGAGCACCCAGCAGAGCTCCTGCTGTCCATCCATCAGCTGAGCCCGGGCTGTGGTGGGGGTCAGCACCCCTCTGGTGCTGGCAGCAGGGGTGGCAGAGCTCCTCCAGCAGCCTGATGTGACCAGCATCTGACGTGGAGGGAAATGGGCCAAGGAAGGACATCGGGCACAGGCAGTGACTGCGCCCTTTGGGGACTGCACAAAGCAGGGAGGGGTGGCACTTTCCCAGCCTTTAGGGGTGGTGGGTGGATTTCTGCTGCTCCTTCCTGGTTGGCACAGGCAGGGCTGCATTCCTGCAGACAATAGCTCTGCCTGGGCAGTCCCAGCCCTGGCCACCCCTGGCCATGCAGCACCACCTCGGCTCTGCCTGCAGGTTCCCGGGCTCAGGAGCTCCTGCACCTCCTCAGAGCTGGATCCATGAGCTCTGTTTAGCAGATGTGAACAAGAGGAGCCATGAACTCAGCTCAGCTGCCAGATTACCTGTCCTGGAGAAATCTCTGCTCTGTTTCGGGGAACAAACTCAAAAGTCCCTAAGAAAAATCTGGATTCTCAGACACAATTCCCATCTGACACAGGACAAGGACATCCCCTATGCTCTCCAAACTGGCACCACAGACTGGCAGCTGCTGTGATCCTAACACAGTTTCATGGGAGAGCCCTGGGAAAGGCAGGGGTTCAGGATTTCACCCCCCATCCCGTACCCAAGCACACAGTGACTTTCTGTACTCACACGTGTAGCCTGGTCACTGAAACGAGACGGGTTAAAAATTAAGTTTGCAAAGGAGGGTGGAGTTATTTTGTGGGCACCAACAGGAGCAACCAAGTTTCCCACAGTTGTGAAAACCTCTGGTCTGCCTGAGGAAAAAAGGAAATAAAGAAAAAAAGGAAATAAACAGCGAGGGTGAGAGTTCCAGCTGCCTTCACCAGCAAAGCCAATACATTCCACAGCTACTTCAGCATCCAGTGATCCTGACCCACAGTAAAACCATTGGGATTAAACCCCAGTTGGACTACTGAGTGCTAAAGGAGCAGCTTTGTACCCTGCAGGGGAGAAACCTACCTCTCCTACAGGGTGGGGGTGAGCTGTGGGGAAACTGAGCCAACTTTCCATGGTTCCTGCATGGACATCCCATGTAATCCTGTCCAAAAGGCATAAATAACCTCTGCTTGCTTCAGCTCCCACGTTAGAAGAAGGTATTAACCCCTCATCTTGCTTGCCTGTGGTGTGATTCCTGTGAAAAGACAGCTCCAAGGCACCTGAACCTCAAGGGTTGTCACTGCCATGGCACAAGTGATTTCCCCCTGCACAGGATGCCATGGGATGACCTTTGTCAGGCTCACACACCCATTAACCAGCGCTGGGGCTGAGCCTCCCCTGCCCGTGAAATGTCTCCTTTCTGCTGGATTCAGCTGACTCTGGAAATGGCAGAGGCTCTGCTTGATGACCCTGACCAAAGTGTGCAGGAATTTGCTGGGTTTCATAAGGTTTTCATTAGGGCTGTGAGAGAGCCCCCGAGGTTTTGTGAAAAACCTCCTAAACTATCCAAAAGTCAAAAGTCTTTGCAAAAGTCTTTTCATTGTAGAGGTGCTTGTTTTTACTGACCCACTCTGCTTTTGTTTTTTGCTTCCTTTCTCCCTGTCCCCTTCTTCAAGGTGTACACTTGCTCTAAGGGAAACATCTGATCCATACTACGGCTGAAAGTCAGGTACTGGCACAGGTTGCCCAGGGAAGTGGTGGAATCCCCATCCCTGGAAGTGTTCAAAACCATGCAGATGTGGCACCAGGGGACAGGGTTTAGTGGAGGACCTGGCAGTGCTGGGTGAATGGATGGACTCAACGATCTCAGAGATCTTTTCCAACCTTAATGATTCTGTGGCTGAGGGACAGGGTGGTGACAGGAGATCAGGAAGAGGTTGGGTACCATTACCAAGTTGCCAGGCCCGTGTTTGGGTGATCTGGGTTTGCTTCTGCCTTCATTACCCAGTTCCTGTCAGTGCTCCTGGTTGGAAAACCTCTGTGTGTATCCTGCTCTCATCCCTATCAAGGCAAGCAATAATCTCTGCTAGATTCTTAAAACAGCCATGGGACTGGAAAACACCTCAGTGCAAGGCTCCCACAACGCCTTTCCTGAGATTAAATCCTGAATCAGGATTTAAGATCTCTACAAGATTGTCATTTAATCTCAAGGATCAGCAGCTGACAATCCAAACGACTCAACCAGTTGTAGCTCGTGTACAACTGAGAAAAACCCTCAGGAACAGGAACAGCACAGCTTTGTTTTCCTGCACATTGTTCCCCCCATGGTTACTCCGTGAAGCTGACACAAAACTCACCCTGTCAGATTTTATCTCTTTCCCTAAAGGGTCAGGTCCTGCTGAATCTTCCCTGCCACCAAGCACTTCCCTAAAGCTTCTCAGCATTCTGGATAAGAAGCAGGTTCATTTTCTGCAGCAGCAAACCCAAGTTTTTTTCCCAGCACAAACCTCCTCCACGTTTGCACACAGTGAGATAACCCAAAGAACATCTTGTGCCCATCAGCATTAGGAGCAGGGTTGGGCAGCAACAAGGGGGATTTGGGTGCTTCTGGAAGTTTCCCCAGTGTTGTGGTTTTAATTTGGATTTTTTGGTTAATGCTTGATTTATGTGGTGGTTTTATATCTGTTAAATTTTATTTATTAACTGGGAGATAGAATTTTGGGTGTAACTTAAAAGTAAAAATAGATAGATTTTATTAATGTACACTAAAGGAAAAGAGAAAAAGAAAAACAAATGAGACATTCAAAGACCTTCCCCCCTCCTTAAACTGTTTACTTTTTTACTCACTACAGAAAGAAAACTGTGATTTTTAGTTAGTTGCTACTATTTAAACACAATTTGATATTACTTTGGGAGAGGAACCTTTTTAGGGTTATGGAGAACACGTTACAATAAAAGGTTTGGTGGCTTTCAAGACCTGCAACTGCTTGGAATTTTGGGCAGAGTTTGTGCAGTTTTACACATATAAAAGTTTTCCAAACTGTTTATGGTGTTTTTACATGTTTGGGGTATTGTTTTAAGAGCGCTTTTTTTTAGTATCAAACTGGGATTCTTTCTTTTTTAAATTGTCTTTATTTGTCTTTATTTGCTTTATTTGTCTATATTCAGATAAAACGACAGCCTGAACACATCCAGATCTGGCCTGGGGGCCCTGTGCTGCATTCCTCCTGTGGCTGGGAGGCAGCCAGGGCTGTCACATACCTGGGCTGTGCTGTTCTCTCTGTGCACCTGCTGGTTCCTGGCAGTGGTGGGTGAGATTAAACCGGGAGAGGTGCAGAGAGCCCACGCCCGCAGTGCACACAGGCAGGGACAGCTGCCCCTCCTCTGCCACCAGGTGAAAATTAACCTCCTGGAAGGGGAGGGCAGCTCTTTTGCTCCATGACAAGAGTCGTTCACCAGCAGAAGGCTGGAATAAACCTCCTCCCCAATGCCTGGGAGAAAGGGATTCTCCCAAATGTAATTCTGGAGAACACGCTGCTGTGGGTCCCTCTGCAAAACCTCCAGCCAGAGCTGCCACAGACAGACCAAGGGACAGGATCCAGCCTTTCCATCAGTATTGCTGTAGTTTTATTCACTGAGGAATTCCTCCTGGCTAGCAGAGACTTAGAGTTGTGCAGCCACCTTCAAGGATGGGTTGTAGACAGTTTAGGATGAAGGAGAGGGTTTGAGACTGACCAGAAGCTCTGTCAGACCTTGCTGTCAATGCTGCAAGAAGTCACTGCCTCTGCCTCTCTCTCTCAGGGGGGAGCTTTTGCCCATCAGCCTGAGGACACGAGTCCCATATCTCCAGTCCACAGCCTAACACAGATGGCTTAAAATGGATTTTGTGCTAGCGTGGGCAAGTAACAAACTGGAGCAACAGCTACAGGTTTGCTCAGCCTGAGTGTTGTAACTCCCAGAGTCTGCTCCTGTCTTAACCTGCTGTGAGCTCCTGGCTCTGGGAGGGTGAACTGCATCTCCAGAGCTCTAGCCAAAGCTCCTCCTGCCCCAAATCAGCATTTACCCTCGTGCCCTTGGCTTGCCAAAGCCATGCCTTTCTTCAGAAGGGGCCCATCCTGCCCCTGGCTCCCCAGAGAGTCTGCAGGTCCCAGGGCTCTGCACAGCAATGCCCCAGAGCTGTGCTGGGGGGGCTCCTTAGGAGCACTGAGGGTTCTCTGTGTGCCACTGACTGACAGGAGGTGACCAGGGGAGGATGCAACTGCTCCTTGTGGCTCCAGAGGTGTGTGACAGCACAGCTGGGTGCTGCAGCACAGCCACACTGCTCACCTGAATGCCCAGGCACCTTCTCCTGTCCCAAGACATTCCCATCTGCTGCTGGGAACCATTAACCAGCACCCTGGTGCCTGTCACGGGCTGCTCTGTGCCGCCTTGTCAGATGCTGCCCACAGAGCTCTAGGACAGGCTCACAGAGTCATTTAGGCTGGAAAAGACCCGTAAGATCAAGTCCAGCTGTAAATCCTGCACTGCCAAGGCCACCACTAAACCCAAGTGCCACATCTCTGTCTTTGAAATCCCTTCAGGGATAGTGACTCCATCACTTCCCTGGTCAGCCTGTTCCAAGGCTTGATAACCCTTGTGGTGAAGAATTTTTTTTTCCTAATATCTAATCTAAACCTCCTTTGGCACAACTTGGAACCACTTCCTCTTTTCTTTTGTTACCTGGGAGAAGATACCAACCCCCAGCTCCTGTCAGGGAGTTGTAGTGAGTGATAAGGTCTCATCTGAGAGATGATCTTGCAGCCAGCACACAAGCATTTGTATTGCCTCCTCAACTTTTCCCCCACACCCAGGAGCACGGGAGGTGAGGGAGCAGTAGGTTATAACCCAATCCTCCTCTATCAGATCAGCCTATGCAGCTTTTCATTTGGGCATCACCATTTTATAGGGCAGAGAAGTGCCTGAGTGAGGCTACGTGAGGGATGTGCACTGAAAAGTCACCTGCTGGGGTTGTGGGTCAAGGAAAGCTCTCCTGAAAGCTTCTCAGAAATTCATGCTTTTGCTATTGCAGGTCAGGACCTTTAACCTCAGACTGATGGGTGAAGCCCTGGTGTTTCCAGCAGCCCGTGGGGGTTTATAACCCCTTCCCTTGCTTATCCAAGGCACGAGGCCCTGCTGTGTTATCTCATCTGCAGGGCTTGGCCCTTCCCTCTTCCTCCCACAGCTCCATACCCAAAAGCTGGCTGGAAATACCTTTGGAACGTGTCATTTTGCAAACACATCCTTGGCAGAGCCTGTTTCCCCGTGCACAATGTCCACCTTGTCCACAGGCATGTGGGATGCTCCAGGCTGAGGCAGATGTTGGGCTGTTCTGCTGCCAAACCCCGAGCCTGCAGTTCTGCACTCTTCCTCCCAGTGTGGAGCTGTGACAATGCTTTCAGTGTCTTGGGCTTGCGCTGGGACACTGGAAACAGCCTCATCTGCCACCTGCATGCACGAACAATCTATCAAACCACAAGGTCCCTGAGCTCTGGGAATGCCAGGGCAAGGCTTAGGACCAGGACACCAGTGCATCAAGCTGTGCACATGGGAAGCACAGCTGGACAGGCACATCTCAGACCACGTTTCAGATCTGAAAGTCAGGCTCTGCTCTTTTCCACCAGTACTGAGTTAAACTGCTCGGAAATAATGTTTTCTGCTCTATAACCCCATGGCATGACCAGAATCAGCAGGAAGCAAGAAGTGCCTACAGCTCAGCACTAAATGAGCCCATGGTTTATGATGAAGATCTTCTTTTCCCTTGGCATTGACTGTTCTAAACTGCTTTCCACATATTTCTGCAGAGCTGGGCTCCTTAAAAGCTCAACAGGGTAATTTACTGCTCTTTCACTGTGGCACTAATGGAGAGGAGGAGAGGGCAGGCAGCTCAGGCATCACCTGTGTGTGAGCCTCAAGTGCATTAGCAAAGCTGTGGGTACAGGAATGACAGGCTCCACCCCAGAGCTCAAATTCGTGCAGCCACAGCCATGGAAGTGGCTTGATTTACATCAGCACCAAAAAGCACCCAGATACACAGCTATTAATTAAGTCCTTGGTTCTGGGGATAATGAGTCCATGTGGCAAAAGGGGAAGGGGAAAACAACGTGATTTGGTGTTGATCCTCCAAGATTCTGGGTGTTTTCACCTTGCAACGCCTCCCACCAGATGAGCTGGTGTGTGGGGCCAGCACTGGGCTTGGGGAGGACTCCAAAGATAAAAGCAGACCCTGTTGCAGGTCCCCATCCTCTGTGGACTGGAGGAAACACAAAACATTGTTCCTCTGTCCCCTGCAACAGACAAACACTCTCAGCATGACGAAATGGCAAGAAAGCAATGAAAAGAATGAAAAATGAAAGGTGAAGGCTGCTGCAGGTTTATGAGCTGTAGCCTGCAGACATAAAGGGAGAAACCACTTGCTAGGTGTTGGTTTTGCATCTTAAACCGTGAAACTGAGAATCTCTGCAGTGATCCTGTCAGAAATGGGCACACCCAGGCTGAATAAGCAGGGCCAGCCCACGCCCTGGTGTGCAGCTCCCTGTGGTTAGTGGCACTCTGGTCTGGAGGCAGCGTCACTGGTATTTTGGGCACTCTTCCCATTACAGGTCCCTGAGGTCTAAGAGTGGTCAGTAGATGAGACCTGTGGGAATTGTGGTTTGAAGCTATTCAGCCACCTGCTTTAGCTGGTGAGCTGATTCATATTTATTTTCAGACTGTGGGGACTGATCTAGAAAATTAAGGAAGTGACAAGACAAAAATGTATCCAAAGGGAAGGCCTTGGATAGTTCCCAGTCCTGAGAGATTGTGTGTAGTCTCTGTTCTCAGAGATGAGCAGTGCACAGCTGGACACAGCCCTGGGTCCCCCCAAACTCTCCATCCTCAGAGATGTGCAGAGCACAGCTGGACACAGCCCTGGATCCCCTAAAAGTCTCCATCCTCAGAGATGTGCAGAGCACAGCTGGACACAGTCCTGGGCCCCCCAAAACTCTCCATCCTCAGAAATGTGCAGAACATATCTGGACACAGCCCTGGGTCCCCCAAAAGTCTCCATCCTCAGAAATGTACAGAGCACATCTGGACACAGCCCTGAGCCCCCCAAAAGCAGAGCTGGTGGCTGATGACAAGGTACCAAGGGGTGTCTCCTCCAGACAGAGATGTTCCCTCCATCAGCAGCGAGCAGCACCGTGCACATGGCAGGCAGCAATAGCCGGGAATGCCAGGAGATGGCTTTTCCTCGGGTGACAGTGACATCAGGCAGCCCCCAGTGGCTGGGATATTACTGCCATCCTTCACAGGTAACTCTTCCCTCAGCAGTAAGATACAAGAGTCCACACCGGCGGCTTTCTGCTGCTGGAGGTGGCAAACACTCGGCAAACACTTGGTTTATCATTACTCCTCTCCTGGGAGGGCAGCCCAGTTAAACACTCCAGTGCTCTGTTCCATCCCCATTCCAGGCACTAATCCTCGCCCCAGGGCTCCTTGTGAGCGCAGGGACAGCCAGCTCGGCCTCGCAGGGATGTCCCCCGAGCACTTGTCCCCTTGTTACAGCTTTGCCAAAATGCGGGACAGCCAGAGCCAGCGGCTGGAGCTGTGGCTCCTTGGTCCCTGAGCAGCACCTCACCTCGCTTTGTCCCGCAGAGGCAAAGAGAAGGACCAGGAAAAAAAAAAACATAACTCTCTCCTGTGCTCTCTTAAACCTGGACAAAACAGGTTTTTTAATGAAAGCAGCACTTAATCATTATTCAGGGCATTCAGAGCCGTGGATATTTGATGCACACACAGAGAATTGGTTGGAACTCTCCCGTCCCGGCTCCCTCTTTGTCCCTCCGTGAGCCTGGGAATGGGTGTGATCTCCGGGTAGGAGTGTCTCTGCGGTTAAGTCGAGGATTGAATTACCGAGCAGTGCTGTTCCCCAGCTGACAAAGGTAGCACAACAGTGAACAAAAAGTGCCCTGGAGCTCGGCGGAGAGGAGAGGAGCGCTGGGCTTGGTGGAGAAGGGACACCTGCGAGGACACTTGGCACCAAAGGTAAGCATCTTCCCTGCGCCCCTGGCAGCTTCAATAAAGCCAGAAGGGTTTAGTAACTTCTGTGATGTGGGAGAGCGAGAACCAGACAAGAAATTAATATCTTCATACTTAAAAAAACCCCCAAAACCCCAATAATCCTCCCCTGTTAGAAGGCAGGATGTGTCTGTGAAAGGAGCCCACCCTGATTTTTACATCGTTCGGGGCTGGAACAAGCAGCTCTGAGTTTGCCAAGATCCCGTCCGGGCTCCGTATCAACTCCGAGGACACATCTTTTCCTTGAATCTCCGCACAGTCTGGCTTTGATTTCGTGCAGCAGCCCATTTAACAGCGTTTTCTTTGGGCCTGGATTGGTTTTTTGTGTGTGTTTTCCGAAATCTCGCCTGCCTTTGGGGCGCATTTATGGGCGCAGGGAGGCACAGAAAACATTGAGAAGTTCTCACCCGTGGGGTTTATTGTCTGATGGACAGATTGCCAATGGCCGGGCTGCTGGGCTCTGCAAATAGAATATTTTCTCATCCTGCTCGCTGGAGATGCGAGCTGCACTGAGGTAAAATCGACTTGTAATGGAGTTGAGCTGCAGGCTCAATTTGCCAGTATTTTTCTTAGGCGTGCCTATTAGGAACATAAATATTTAACACAAAGGAGAGCTGATAGGAATTAGCATCCGTGGGAGGTTCACGCTTATTCAAGGCTGCCCTAACGCAGATGTAAACAAGTGTTAGAGCAGCTGAAGCAAACTGGCCCCGCCAGAGCAGCACTTTAGATGGTGAATCATCCAGGTGATTTTACACACGGCAGCTAAATGGGCTGATTAGAGCCTGCCAGGTAGAGATTAGACAATCGCAGGGTTTTTCCTCTTCCGCGGGGTTTTAATGTTCCCCCAGGGATGGCAGGTGGAAGGCAGCGCAAGGACGGGCACATCAGAGAGAAAAAAACACCCCAATAACCGTGTTCCCTCACCTTCCTCCTGGCAGGGCCGGGTGAGCCTCCCCTCCTCCTCCTCCCTGCACAAACAGGATGCCTTTATCCTCCTCCAGCTCCCTTCTCACGGTCTCATGATGCTTTTTTTTCCCAGGCAGGACTTGGAGGCAGTAATTGCCAAGGTCCCCTAGCTGGGAGCAAAGGTTCTGTGCCATGGTTGTGAGAAGTGTCACCTTGATCTCCTGCTTTCCCCTGTGTCTTGGGGCTTCTGCTTTAGGCTGAGTCAATAAATCCCTGCTCGTTCATGGCCAGGGATGCTGGAGATGTTAATGGTCTTTTCCATGGAGCTGTGCAAGTTTTTCTGGAGTTTGAGCATGGAAGTTGTTACCGTTTCTGTTACACACCACCCAACCTGGGGTGATCCATCCCATGGTGATCCATCTCCAGCTGAGGAGAGGCTGGCTTGGACACCTGCCCCACGCTGGGGAATGTGCTGGGGCACATCCTGCTGGACTCAAAGCCTTCCCTCAGTTTCCACAGAGTTAAACACGTGCTGGTTCACTTGGAAGCAGAGCCCTGAAGTGCTCAGTGCACTGAAGGGAGCTCAGGGCTCAGCCAAAGCCTTGGGGTTACCTGCCCCAGATGTGTTTCTGTCACCCCTGGGGAACACTTGTGCCACCCTCCTCAAGGTCCCTCCTCCATGACATTTTTGTGTCAGCCTTCTGAGATCCTCACTGGGCTGACACAAGCCACAGGTTGGGCTTTCCATGTGTGAAAGATCCACCTGCCCAAGGAAGGACTCCAGTGTGGCCACACCACGCCCCAAATAGCTCTGCTCCAGCTCTTTGTTCATGTATATTCTTCAGCCTCTGTTGTCCCCTCAGAGGAACAGATCCTTCAGTCACAAGGGGAAACACTCTGCTACAACTCATTAAAATCTCTCCTCTCGTGAGCTCTCTCTGCATATCATACAGCCCTGGAAATGGGCCTGATTATGGTTTATCCTGGATGATTGCACATTTCTACTGTATTTCCACCCATTCTGCATGTGAAAGGGATGCAGGAAGGGCTGAATATTATCATTTAAAGTCTTTTTGGCCTCTTTCACTCTGAAAAGTCCAGTCATCAGGCGATGTGCATCCAATTCAGTTGCCTTGATTTCCAAGGATCTCTGTTTGTAACACAAACCCTCTGGTTTGTTATCTGTCTCTATCTGAGCCTCTCCAGGTTTATCTGATGCACTGCTGGGTACAGGAACAGGGGAACTTGTTATTACTTTATATTCACGTCAAGGATGTGGCACGTGGGGGACGTTAAATTGCACGGTTGGGCTCCATCCTGGGCAGTTCCTGAGCTATTCAGAGCAGTCAGCCTCTTCCACCTAAAAATGTCCTGTTGCCATGCCCTGGGATGAAAGGAGAGGTTTGTGCCTGGCCCTTTATTTAAAACTGCTCTTACCAAAACAGCTGCACAGGGTAGGAAACAGACAGTGCTGGAAATCATGGTCTTTTTTGGGTTAGAGAGACTTTTTGGGTACTCATCTTTCCTTTGGGAGTGTGCTAGAGCCCGAATTACTGTCCTTTGTTGCTGTACCACCCATCCCAGGCTTTCACATCCCTTGTTCCCTGCCAAAACTCCCTTTGGCAGCTCCAGGTGGAAAAGGTTGTCCAGGAGGAGTGACTCTGCCTAAAGCTGGTTTTTCAGGGATGTTTTATTCACCTGGCTTTGTGCAGGTGACGTGCTGCTCTCTCTGCTTTCATTTCTGCCCAGAGAAGCTGAGTGGCCCCTCCAAAGCCCCAGGAGAACCCAGAGCAGCCCCTTAGGTCCAGGGCTTTTCATTTGCAATCCAAAATGGAAACTTGTTTGGGTTTTGTGTTGGGTTTTTTTTTGTGTGATTTTTTTTTTGTTGTTGTTTTTGGTTTTGGTTTTGGTTTTTTTTTTTTTTTTTCGTTGTTTGTTTTTGTTTTTGGTTTTTTTGTTGTTGTTTTTTTGTTGATTTTGGTTAGGTTTTTTGGTTTGTTGTTGTTGTGTTTTGTTGTGGTTTTTTTGTGGGTTTGTTTTTTTTGTTTTTTTTTTTTTAATGGAAGTCCTGGGTTTCTCTTCCCAAGCCTGAGGTCATGCTTGCAGGTCTGAACTGGGACAAAACTGAAACAGTCCCTTCTGTTTGGTAGTTAATATTAATCTTGCCACTTTCCACTGGGAAGCCAATGCTCTGGAACCAGTTCTCCAGCTGGTCTGAGTGCCGGCAGAGCATCTCCCCTGCTCCATCACCACCAAAAAAATGTCCTGAGGCCAAGGGCTTATTCAACTACACTTATTAAACTGTGCACCAGGGAAAAGCTGCTCTTTGCCTTGCACACATACACATGTGCAAATTCTTACAGTAAATGTAAAACTGTTACGTGCAGCAGCAAAGATCCTAACCCTTAGACTTGATTTCTGAGAAGGATGGGCCAGGTGGGCACTGGCATTTGGGTTTAAAGGAGCTTTTATTGATGGTGTTTGTCTCGGTTTGCGCTGGCAGAGTCTTGGGGCACAGTGGGTGGGACTGAGCCCCTACACTCTGGGGGAATGGGAGGGAAGTGTGGCGAGCTGGGTTCTGCACCCAGGGGTTCTCCTGTTAGCCAGTCCCTTCTGCCCAAGATTCACTGGCTCTGCCCTAGAGCAAACACCAGCATGAGGAGAACCATCCTCAGACCTGTGCAGCTGAAACTGAGACCCCCAAGGGAAGGTGGATAAATCCCAGTCTCTAACCCCCTCTCCCCCCCTTCCTCCAGGCTCTGCATAGGAAGCTGTGGCCTTTTCCTCAGTTTCAGCTGCAAAAATGCATTTTTCTTTAGTTTTTCTCTTTCCTGTAAGTTTTTGGAGAGCAGGTGCTCCTCAGGACTCTCTTGCACAGGTGAACAAATGCACTTTCTCTCCTCCCCGGTGTCTCAGCTCTGGTTTTATTTAACCTGCAGCCGTGGGGTTAAATCACACTCTGTTAAAACACTGATGTGGAAGAGGATGGTAACTTTTCTTTCACGGAGGTGGTGAGTCATTAGAAGTTAGTTAAAACCTGAAGGACTTCCCTGGAAACCAAGAAGAGGAATTTAAACGGCTTTGCTTTCCTCCTGCGTGCACCTCCTGCCCTCGCCGTGGCATGAAGCCCTGCCTTTGGATGCAATGCTGGTTCTGAGCCAGGAGAGTCTCTCCCTTTCAGCAGAGGAGAAAGAACTAAAAGAAAGGGGAGATTTGTTCCTGATGGATTGGCAAGCTAGCTGCTCACCTTTCCCTTGGGATGGCTCCGTGCTGCTGCTGCCAAAAACCCCATGGAGAGGGGCTGGAGGTGCAATGGATACCTCTGCAGTAGGTGTGCACCAAGCTGAAATTTATTATTTGGCACCACAGCAGCACAATGCAGGGGGCTTGTGTGCAGAAGGTTTTATTAACAGCTTTATGTGACTGTTTTTTTAACTCGTGGATCTTCAGAGAGGAGGGTTTGCACAGCAAGAGTTTGTTATTGGTCACGGGGACTGATCTCAGGGAGAGATTCCTGCAGCTCAGCCTCTGCTGCTGCTGCTTGGGAAAGTCTTTTAGGGCTGCAGAGATCCTGCCTGCCTGGAAGAGCCTCCTGCTTTCAAGGCCATCCTGGGGAAAGAAGGACTTTCTGGGCAAGAATTCAGCCAGGAGCTGCGTGGGTGCTCTGACCTTCTCTGTAGGACACCAAGGCAAGGTCTGCCAGCCCCACCTTCAGCCAAGTGGCTCTGCCTTTTCCAGAGCCAGTCTCTGCTGAGCCTTGAGCTCCACATCCAGCCTGCTCAATGTGGAAACTCAGGCCACGTTACTTGGGAGCTGTGGCTGAAGTCAAAAGTTGTGATTTAATTGCCAGCGCATTGTTCCTGCCTTGTGAGAAGTTTGCAGGGACAATGCAGCTCCAGGACAGGCAGTCAGCTGGTAAAATTTTAGAGGGAGGACTCAGAAATAGCAGCAGTTTGGGGGGAAAAAGAATCTGCTCTTACAAATCAGCTTCCTGAGAGCATCTGCTTAAAGATCAGGCTGCTGGAACACCACCAGAGATGAACAGAGGGGGATCATGAAGAGCAGTGTGGAGAGATGAGCAATATTTCCTGCATGGGGTGAGCTGTTGAGGTGTAGAATTTATGGCAGGTGGAAATGCAGCTGCAGGGACTAGTCAAAGTCAGGAGATAAATCATGAGATGCCTTCCCTTCTAGATCAGATCCCTTCTAAATCCCACCCATCCCTCCTAAATCTGAGGAATTCGAAGGGGAAGATGAAATACAGACTGAGTGCAACTGGGAAGGTGGTTATTTCCCAGCAGCCTGGCATTTCCTCGTGCTCTTTGCTTTTATGTTAGCAACAATGGAAGGGCTGGAGGATTAGTGCAAGGTCCATCCTCACAAAGAGCTGAAAGATGAAGCTCAGAGCCTCAGTGGTTTTCTGGCAATCACCAAGTATCAATTACTAAGTCTGAGACGCCACAAATGGCCAGGAGCTGAAGGCACAGGTTATAAGAAATCACACTAAGCCAGAGGTCTGTTTCTTGTAAGGCCCGGGACGGTGGTTGGAGATGGGATAAGTTTCCAGGATTCAAGAGACTGGGTCTAGGAAACAGTGGTCAGCTCTTTTTCAGACAGGGCAAAATGGTTATTCCTCTTTCAGAGCCTGAGAAACTCCTTGGCTAGGTGAATCCAGCTTTCTGCATCCTTTTAAATTTACTGAATAGGGAATTTAAAAGCTCTCCTGGGCTGTAGAGCACTTACAGTTTGAGAGGCCATCATTAACATTAAACCATCTCTTCATCCCAGGCTCTTGTACCCTCACTCATGTTAACCCTGGACAAGCTCAGCATCCTCAGCATCCCCGCCCAGGACCAAAGAACAGAAAACACCAGTGGTGTGGTGATCCCTGGCAGCCACTCATGGAAAAAAGGGGAAAACCTGCCCCTCTTAAACCAGTGAAGTCTCTTCTAAACTCCAGAGGCACTGACCCTGAGGAGAGGAGCACAATCTCCATTCCTCCCATCCAGTGCCTCATCTCAGATTTTGATCCAGCACTACTTAAGCCTAAAAAAGCCTCAAACCATTTCAAGGTCCATCCTGATGATTTTGTAGCATGGACAGGGGACCTTTTCTGACTCTGAAAAGATCTCCACGGATCTTTTCAGTGCAGGTGGCTGAAGCATGAGGGCCAATCCATGTGGCATTGCCAAATTATTGCCAAGGCCAAGGGAAGGAGCAGCTTGCTGCAAGTGCAGCACCTGAGCAGCAGCTCATGGCCACAGAGCCCCAGGAGCTGAGCCCAGAGAGCACAGCCCAGCCACTCACCCAGCTCGTTTCAAAGACATTAAGTGAAGCCAAGCCTGCCAGCTCCCCTAATAAGCTGTTCCAATGTTTAATTGCCCACCGTGATCAGAAATAGCATCTTATTTCAAGGCCTGCTTTACGTAATTTTAGCTGCCAGGCAACAGCCCTTCCCAAGGAGGCTGAAGTGCTCTCTGTGGTCACCCAGGCGTGTCTGTGCAGAGCCCTGTCCTTGGCTGGAGGGCCACACCGAGCTCCTGAACCTGGACCTTGCAGGACTTGGAGCAGGAGGATGAGCTGAGCTGTGCTTTTTCTTCTTTTTCCCACCCTCACAATACATATCCTGCTCCCTGCCCTCACCACCATGCTGCAGCACGTCCAGCGTGGGCTGGAGAAAGGTCTTACAGCCCTGAGTGTGTGACAGCAGGAGAGACAAGACAAGCCCCATTGCTGACCCTTCTACCCATGATTTTCCTGTGGTATAAAAGCTGCTTTTTCTCCTCTTACAACAGAGGAATAGAAGACAGCTCACCCAGGCTGAGTGCTGAACTTCTGGGCAGTCACTCAGCAGGGACAGTCACTGGTCCTGAGCTGTTGTAGCTGATGAGCCACATGAGGGAACTCCAGGGTTGAATTTCCCTCCTCTGGGCAAAACAAGAGTTAACCACTGTCCTCTCTGCAGACAAAAAATGGCACCTACTTGCGCCCAGATGCCCAACTATAGTGGAGACAATGAAAGCAATTCAACAGCCCCTGGTTTACCTCATCTCATGCCAGTCCAAGTATTCCCAATAATTAGGCCTTTCAGCCTGGAAAGGCTGGAGCCACAGCTGCTTCCTATTTTCCCAAAGCTGTACAGAGCATTAGTCATTTCACTGGGGGTTTTTTATTACCGTGACTACAGCCCAGTAAGCATGGGCCAAAACCCAGGCAAGCCAAAGCAGCCTGAATTCAGATTGTGCTTCAGGACGTTTGAAATGTTCCCCTGTCCCCTTCCTGAGCCCTGGTTTTTCCTCCCCACCCAAACAACCCAAGGCAGCCTGGAGAAATGTCCTGCTAGCTCTGGGTTCCCAACATGGACTGAGCTGACCCACAGGGAGCAGTGATTGCTGGCGCTTCCACCTCAGCTATTAATCATTAACCAGCCTTGGGAGTGACCGTGACACTTAATTAGTCATGTAGTCCTTCCTGAAGGCAAAGCTTTTCCCTGTGCTGGTTGGAGAGGGGATGAGGGTTGGATTTAGCAAGCAGGAGTGTGGAAGTGATTTTGGCAGTGCAGGAAGGGCAGTGGGTCTAAGAGAGACCCATCTGCCTTCACCCAGCAGCTTTGTCACCTGGATTGTGGCAGGAAAAGCCCTGATTTTAGCTCTGGAGGCTCCAGGTGCCCCTGGCTGTAACATCCAGCCACCATTGTTCAGTTTCCAGGTTCTCTGCCCTCGGCCAAGAGCAGCATGTGATCTTTGCAATTTTATTTACAGCCCCTTAACCAAGTGGTGATGACCCATGGCAGAAGCTGCCTTTGCTATGCAGTGAGCACCTCTCAGCCCACATTCATGGGGTGAACTTTCCTCCTCTTCCCATGGAGGCAGGAAGATTTTCCTGGAAGTGGTGGCCATAGGATAGGCTGGCCCTGGAGGTGGAAATGGAGTAGTTGCACATTATTAATGTGGGGCAGAGAGATGAGCTACAGCTGCTTCTCCCTTCCCAGGTAAATTGTGTCTGGCCAGGGAAGCAAATCCTTCCCCATAACCAGTGATTTTCCCTGGTGAATTCCTGCCCCAGAGGCAGTTGACTCACACAGCTTGCTGGTTTTGCATCTCACCTAATGCTGAGCAAAACTGGTTTGACTGGGATAAGGGCTGCCCCAGACACTGCTGTTGAAATCCCACAGTGAACACTCCAAGACTCTTAATATCCCTTTTTTTCTTCTTCTTTTTAAATTCTAAAAGTTTCTGCCCTTCATGGTTTCAGCACAGATGGGAAGATTTCACTCCATAAATACCAGATCTCATGTCTGGACAGGAGCTGAATTATTGGATCATCTGATTAAAACCCCCCTTTAAATCATTAATGAAATGAGCTGTCTGCTTACATCTGTCATATTCCTATTATTTCCAGCTTGGCCACCAACCAAAAGAAGCTGGAAAGTCCAAAGAAGCAGACAGCCTTGTGTGTGATTCACACTGCCCCAGCTAAAGCACTGAGGAGGGAGGGAGGGACACCATTCCTCAGAAAAGTGGGGGGTCAGCCCTGATTGTGAGGTTTCAGATGGAGAAAGGATCCCCAGGAGAGAGGGAGATCCAAGAGCCTCATTTTTAGGCCAATATGTTTGATTTGGAATCTGTGGAGCACTGCTGGCTCTCAGAGGGTTCAGTCCAACACGACTGCCTGTGGTCAGAGGAATCTCAGCATCCTTTGGGTTAAGTTTTCTGGGAGAGGTTGGGATGCTGGGGGAAGCAGGGATGCAGATGTGTCCCACAGCTGGCCAGCTGCTGGTTTCCTGAGCTGCTAGCAGGATAGCAAGATGCCTGCTGCCTTCCACAGCAGGGAGAAGTGTCAGTGGAGCTAAAAAACTTCACTGCCCTCAGATATAAATGTCTTCACTGGCTTTGTTTCCAGGTTCTTCCTGTTTTGATGCTGGAAGAAAAAAACCCTAAATAAATTTTAAACATGGCTGAGGGAAGGAGGTTTCATTTGGGTTTTTCTTTGACAGGGACCTTTTGAGTGTGATATCAAAATAAAGGAGAGATATTAAAATAAAGGATCTTCTTGGCTAAAGATCTGAACTAAGACCATGTTTTTGTATTTAGTTCCTGATAGCCCTGTACTCCAGGGCTGTAGGTGAGTCAAGGACACCATTTAGAGCAGCGTCTGTCTCTGTGGACACTGAAATATCTACTTGGATCTGGCTTTTAATCTGTGTGGGTGTCAATCACCTTTCTGGGAATTGAAGAGAAAAATGTCTTTTTTTGTCCTTGCTGTTTGTCTTCCTGCCTGGAAGCTCTCTGGAGGACCTGAGAGGGAGCTGAAGGTCACTGAATGTGTTCTTGAGGCCACATGGACTCAGTCTCCAGCAGTCCTTCTGTGTTCAGGGAGGAATGAGCACTTCTGACTCCTGCTGCTGAGCATTTCCAGACTGTGCCCTCTCAGGTAACAGCGAGGTGTTGGGGCTGGGCCCAAAACACCCCAGCAAACACCTGCATCTCCCCACTGCCTGAGCAAGGAGCCCGGGTCTGGCATGTGGGAGGTCTGGATGGACCAATGCTCCTGCTTTTGGCAGCGTTTTTTGTGCTCTTACTCAGAGTGCAAACTCTCCAGGGTGACCAGCACTTGCTAGGACTGGTGGGAGGTTTGGATGGACCAATTCTCCTGCCTGTGGCAGCGTTTTTTGTGCCCTTACTCAGAGTGAAAACTCTTCAGGTGGACCAGCACTTGTTAGGACTTGGCGGTGTCACACGCAGCCGCCGTAACACGAGCGATGAACATCCTCTGGCAGGGATCACACCTCTGCTCTTCCCCTCCTGCAGAAGAGCAGTGAGCTGTGTTTTCCCTGGAGGCTGGGCCTGGGTTTGTGAGCAGGACTGGCTGACAGGGAAAAGGCTGATGGGGGCAGTGCCCCTGCACAAACACAGCCTGTCCTGGGGCTGAGCCAGCTCCGATGGGATGTGACTCCACGTTTTAATGTACATGGCTTTGAGAGTTCACTCGCTTCAGGGAGTTGCCCTGTAAACAAGCTGGGCTCAGAAGTTGTTTCTTGAGCAAAAACCTCAGCAGTAGGAACAGGGAGCACAGCTAAGGATAGTCCCTTTTTTTCCTCCCCACAACTGGTAGATATGATAGAGGATGGATGGGAGGCCTCCACCCATCAGAGGGACAGCTGAAGACACAACAAACATCTCAAATGTTTTCAGACACTTTTGTATGGGCAACCTGAAACCTGCTTCTTCCCCATGCAGGCAGCAGAGCTTAGGGAGCTGCTGGGATTTGTGTAGAATTAACATTCTGGTTATTGATGGGATCAGTCTGTGTGCTCTGCTGCACCTGCAGGGAGCTGAGAGATACCTGCCCTGAGATACCTGGCTCAGTTTAGTCTCAGTTTAGACCTGAATATTGGCCTCAAGTAGAAAGGATTCATTCCTTGGGCTCCCAGTGCACCAAGACCTGCCCTGCCCTGACCTCCAGTGCCTCACCCAGGAGGACACAGAGCTCCTGGAGGTCCACTGGTGTCTCCTCCACCCTTCGTGCCATGGTGGGAACAAACCAGTCCTGATGTCAGGTCCAGCAGCCCAAAGGATCCTTTCCACTTCAAATCCAGGGAAAATAATCCCTCCACCCAAAGAGCAGTGTCCAACCCAGTGTCTGCTGGGCTGTGATCCTACACTGTGCTTGGCCCTTCCTGAGCATGGACAGCCTGGGGATGAGGGTTCATCCCACCTAACTGTCAATACAAAGAGACAGAGATGCTTCCAGCTGTGGATTTTCTGTATTAAACCTGCTCTGACGGCAGGAGGAGCTGACCAACACACTCACTGTTGCATCTAATTATATAATTTATTTGGGGTTTTCTTCTTCCTTTGCCTTCCAGCTCAGACTGCAGGATGGCAGACGGTGACACAAATCTCCCAACCATCGAGAGAAAGCTGGGACTGCAGATATGGGGCATAGAGGTAGGACAAGAGTGATGTCCTCTGTCACAGTCGTGTCACATGTCCTCCGCACCTCTGTGTGTTTCTGTCTCAAGGAAGATGAATTCTTGCAGTAATGTGTGTGGTAAAAGAGGGTCCTACAGATAAGATACAGTGGGAAACAGACTCAGTATTTCCCCATGAAACATTCAACATGTTGTTGTTTTGGTTTCCTGCTCTGTAAAACGGAGATTATAATATTTACTGAGGCAACAGGAATGTGGTGGGACTGCAATCATTCCTCCAGCCCTGGAGGCTTTTCTCACCCCTTTTTGGAATCAATGCAAGGCTGCTTTAACACACCAGAAATTCCCTGTTTCACCAAGATGGGTTATCCATAGGCAGCCTTAGTCCACACCAGCAGCTGCCTGGGGAAGACACCTATTTTTGCAGCAAAGGCATTCCATAGAGTCCATCTGTACTTCTCCCTTACCTTTCCTACTCTGTGTCACTGCAAGGAGAGATCCTGCAGCCTGTGAGGTTACCTTTTTGTTGCTGGTGGTATCTGGTTTGGGGTTATTGGTTTTGCTGGTGGTGGTATCAATTTTTCCACAAGCTGTGCTCAATTCTGCCTTTTTCTGGCCCAATTCACCAAGAACATTCCCCTGCAATGAAAGTGGGTTTACACTGAGGTGCAGAATCCACTCAGGGGAGCAGTGGGAAGAGGCTCCAACATCCCCAAGTGATACTCAGCAGGTCACAACCACGTTCCAAATATCACAGGGTCTTCACCTTTCCATTTCTCACCAAAGCACTGCCCTGAGCTGCTTTCCAGATGATCTGTAATTAGAGCTGTGTGGGTTCACAGGGGTCAAGCTGGTATGCAGGGAGACAAGTCAGGCCAGCAGAAGAATGTGTGTCTCTAATTTCAGGGAACCTCAGAGCCAGCTCCAGCCCAGGAGCTGCCTGTGGACTGCTGTGTGGCACAGGCAGGCTCCTGTGCTGGGCAGGCATGGCTGGTTAATGATGCACTTGTGCCAGAGGAAGTCTGCAGTTAGGGTCTGGAGGGGTCAGGGACCATCAGTGTCCTCGGTTCTGTCTTTTCTCTGTGCTGCTGGTTGCCCTGAGCCCCTAGCAGAGTGTTGTCCTAACAAAGTGCTGAAAGTTATCCTTGAACTCATAGGCACTGAGTAGAAAAACTGCCCAAAACTAAACCTAGGATGAGATGTGCTCACTGTCCTGGGAAATTCCCTGCAAATGCAAGCTCTGTACCACTTCACCTTGACCCCCAGGTCTAAATCCACAGGATTGCAGAAAAGCAGGGAGAGTAAAACATACCTGTCAGCCTGTCCAAGCAAAATCATCCTTTTCCTCTTCTCACACCTTAGTATTTTGAATATTCCCTCCAGAAGTGGCTTCTCCCAGCTCACACACTCAGCCCTGATTCTTCCTTCTCCAAACCCTTACTGTCACCTCAGTGTTTTGTGCACCCCAGCCTGTCCTGGTTCATACACACCAACTTCTGGCTCTCCACTTTTAGCAATGACCCCAACTCTGATCTCCTTACAGAACATGAAGATGGTTCCTGTACCTGAAAAAGCTTATGGGACTTTTTTTGAAGGAGACTGTTACATCATTTTGCACGTAAGTAAGACAGCAAACACTGGTCTCTGTTGGGCAACTGGTTCAGCCCTTTTTATTCAGATCTGCCTTGGTTCCTTGGTACCCTGTCCTGTGGAAACAGCACTACTGAAGTGGTTGTGCATGTATGCTCACCATCTAATCATGGATCTGAATTTCACGTGGCTGTTGTGACAACACTGTTTAGTAAATCAGAACTTCAGAGGAGCCATTAACTTAGTAATTCATTAGAAGTGTTTATCTTCCAATCGACTGAGTCATGCCCAGGCATGGCAAAATGACCAGTACATTCCTGGAAAACTCAATCAGGCCCACATTTAAATGATTTATGGGAGTCCTTGGGGGATGTGACCAGCTGGAGGGTCTCATTTTTAGCAGGTGATGTGGGACATGAAGATGTTCCATGTCGTGTGTCACGTAAGCAGCAGAGGCTCTGCAGCCCATCTCATGTCCCCATAAAGGACACTTCAGCCCCACCCAAATTTGGTCCACACCTACCTGCAACCAGCTGAACCTGGGCTGGCTGTGAAGGACTGCTGAGAACCAGCTCTGCTCTCTGCAAACTGCTTCACGTTCTCAGATTTTGGCCAAAGGATGATGTGTTACACTCACCTCCTAAAATCCCTTCCAATCCCTTCATCTGTGTAGAGCAACCCAGGCAGGTCCCATTGTACCAAAACTCATCCATGTGGTGGAAACCAGCAGCATTTCCCATTTCCTGGCTCTGAGTGTGCCTCCTGCAAACATCTCTGTTGTGGAGAGGCAGCAACACCCCCAGTGCCCCTCAGTGACCAGCTGCACACCCACCATATGCCAGGATGGGGAAGCAGCTGGGATGGCAGCACAGGATGTGTCTCCTGCTCAAATGCCCCCCACACATGTCTTTAGGACACCTTCTGAGTGTTGGAAGCCTGAGCAACAGGCCCACAAACAGACACCTAGAGCAGAACACTGGAGTCCTTGCAGGGAGCTGACAGTGTAAATATGGATTTTGGTGCTCAGAGGCTCAGGTTCTGTTGCAGCGACTTCCCCAGGCAGAAGAGCCCTTCATCAGCCCACTATTCTTTCTCCTGGGAGACAGGAGGGTAGGAACACTCATCTTTGCATTCTGCTTCTTTACTGGAGCCTCTCCAAATAAAGATTGTCCGTGGGACAATGGGGCTTTGTTCATCTTCAGTAGCAATGTATTAAACTGAGCGATTTTTGCACAAATTAATTATCTGTGCCTGAGGAACAGAGCTGTTTTTTTATTCAGCTCCTTCTGCTGTGTTTCGCTGTGGTATTACTGCACAAAGCAAATAAACAGAACTTAGTGTCAAATCCAGCTTATAAAATGAGCTTTCATTACCTTTCCCAGGTGTCCATGATGGGATTTAACACAGTGGGTGCTGAAAAATAACTGGCACAATTCAAATAACACCGAGCACACCTTCTTCTCAGCCTGCTTGCCTCCTTTTTCTAGGCTGCTGGAGTTTTCTGTAATAAGATGAATCCCAGCATGCACACACTGGCTCGGCTTCATTTGGAGTTATGTCTGTTTTGCAAGTCAGCAGGAATTCTGAGGTAGTTTGTGCTGCTCTGTCGTGTGCTATGAGAACAACAACGGGAAAGAAAGGCTGGCATCTCCAGGCAAATAAATAGCAGTGTGCATTGCATTTCAAAAGGTGATCTATGGGAAGAATCTGTTTTATATCTTAATATCAAAATATGCAATAGTAGGACAAGCTGAAGACATTAATTGCACGGGTGCTCAGTTTTCCTTGATAATAAGAGTTGTAAAAGAATATCAGACAGATACATCCTTCAGTTCAGTTTATAAAATCCATAAATTGCTCTGCTGAATAAGGAGAGCTCTGGGCCGAGCTCCCAAGGAGTACCTGAGGTTCTGTCCACTCTCCCCTTGCCCAGGAGAAAGGCAGAATTGAGAAAGGTCACTTGGTTTGCCAACACAAAAATGGGCTGTGCCGTGAAGGTTCCTGCTTCCTTTCTTCCTTGCGAAGGTCAGGATTAATACACAGGAAATGTGGGTTTCGTGTTCAGACTTGGATATTTATTATTTCTTATCTATTTACAGACTCACAAGCCATGAACTCTAACTAGTAAGTTAGAGAAAAGAGGTAAAATGGAGTACCTTTAACTCTTCCCGAGGTTATTTAAGTGCTAATTACCCAATAACGAGGTGACACTTCTATTAGTTTTACTTTTGACCCAATACTGACCACCCAAGGCCCGCAATGGGGACCTTTTTCACCCAATTACAGAAAACCACCCAAACCCATGAAGAAGAAGGCAGGAGGTGAAGAAGGACTTAGAGAACAGCCAAAATCCTCCATCTTAACTCAGATGTATTACTACAGTATACAGTGTATTATATCCTATAAAAGCCCCAAATCCAAGTTTCTAGACTTCCAATGCCGTGCCTTCATCCGGACTTGTCCTTCCCGCCTCTTCCAGACCAAGAGGACGTCCCGTGGCTCCTCAGTGGATCTGCACTACTGGATTGGCAGGGATTCCTCCCAGGACGAGCAGGGTGCTGCGGCCATGTACGTCACCCAGCTGGACACGGCGCTCGGGGGCAGCCCCGTGCAGCACCGCGAGGTGCAGGGACACGAGTCCGAGACCTTCCAGAGCTACTTCCGCAACGGAATCATGTGAGTGGCTCCAGGTGACCTGCTTTGTCCTGTGTAGGTGGATCCATGGATGGTTGGGACAAGGAATTCTGCTGACTTGTGTATTCTGGAACACGTGGGTTTATTGCAAGGGTCGTGGGTAAAAGGGCCTTGCCTTCAGCCACCAGCCTGGGCTGGAGGGGAGTCCCTAAGAGAGAGGGAGAAAGAACAGGAGAGTGAGAGCTGAGAGAGAAGGGAGTGAGAGAGAGCAAGAATAGGGGGAAGAGGAAGGGTAAGAGTTAAGAGGAGAGGCAAGAATAAGAGTTAAGAGCTAAGAGGTAAGAGGTAAGAGCGAGAGGTCTTTGTTACACTCCATTATATCTCCTTTTGTGATGAATATTCTAATTTACAGTGACCAACCAACACAAGACACAAAACCCTTTAGAATCTACATACAGCCTATAAGAACTACTATATTACCATATTGTGTTATATTTTAAACTCTAAAAACTACTCTTTAGCCTTTTCTCTGTTGCTACATTGACCTTTGGCTAAGAGCAGTGGTGTTGTTCCCTTAGCCAACAGAAAGGTGTTGTTCAATCAAAAGGGATTCTCCTTCAGCCAGCTAGACTATTGTTTTCAAGTTATATAGTAACTGAGACTCAGTATCCTACAACTCAAAGTCAGCTTTCATTTCTATTTCGATTATAAGATTCATATTTTCAGAATCTTTTGCTAAGCAATCATATTTATAAGGTTTCCCTGATTCATCTTCTCCAGCAGTCCTGGTTTAGGGCGAATTTGGGAGGAAACCTCCCAAAGGGGTCCCTCTGGGAAGCAAACCCAAATGCCACTCCTCCTCAGATCGTCTGGGAAAAAAATCTCGTTAGAGAAAAGTGGAAAAAGCTGTTTATTTAACAGAGTGCCCACAAGCACAAAAAGAGGAATGATATGAAATAATAGAACCTCTTGTTGCTCTGAAGTGAGATGGCAAACCCATAAAGTCAGCTTGCTCAGTCTATTATCAGTCCCAGTCCCTTCAGCACTGGAAAATGCCATCCTGGGCCCCAGTGGGCTGCAGGTACGAGCTCCTGGTGCTCTTCTGGGTTTTCAGTCCAGAGCAGGTTTAAACAGTCCCAAAAGAGAATAAAAGAGTCCAGGGAGCTTCTCTGCCTCAGCTAGCTAAAACTAACTAAAAGCAAAAAAGATCTCTGTCCCGCTGTCTGTCCGTGCTGCAGACAGCACAGTCCAGGAGCAGAATGTGGAGGAGGGAGAGCAATTCCTGCAAGCAAACTCTGTGCTTCTTCTTCCACCCCCTTTGCTCTCAGAACCAGTCTGAAAGGTGTAAAACATAATATCCAACATGAACAGACAGCTGGGGATACAAACATCATAAAGTCACCCCAGGACACCTGCGCTGAGGTGGGTCATGGCCCTTGGGGTTCCCTCTGCTTCTCTACATCTGAGACATCCATATCTCAAAAATGTGAAAAATACAGTGATGCATTTCTGTGTGGGGCCAGATTGTTATCAGCCCCACAAAGGTGCATCACAGCCAAGGGTTGCCTGCAGCCTTTTAAAAATGGCTTATAGAAACAGTGAGATGGCATGATCAGAGATGTTTGGAAAAGCAAAAGGTTTTAATTAAAGAGAGGAGAATAACTAACTATACAAAACAAAAGAGTAAAAGCCGTGCAAGGTGCAAGGAGGATCCTAACACCTTCTATCACACCCTGAAAATGCCCCTGAGAGTCTCCTTGCTCTCCTTTAAGTGTGTAACGATTAAGGTGGGATTTTTGCCATGCTGCCCAACAGAAACAGCTACAATTCTTAAGGTGCAGCTCAAACAAGTGCCTTTGTGTTGGAACCGGGCCAGTTATGGAGAGAACAGCATCAAATTTTCTGGTTCTTTGCCGTATGAGTGAAACAAGGAATTAAACCCAAATCCTTTCCTAATATAGGAACACCTGCCGGGGTGCATTGCTACAATACAGGTCAGCAGTGATGCTGGTTAAAATTCAGAGCAAAGAATTCCCATTTTGAGGGAATCGTTTGTGACATCCAGTCTGGAGCCGTGGCATTCTGTTCCACTGATCATTTGCCCAGATATTTGCAGTAATTGAATCTTAACCTCCCTTTTGTTCACCTCAGGGTCTTCATTCCTCTCCTCCACAGACTTTCAAGTGCCCATTCAGAGCACTTCAGACTAATATCCACCTTAAACTGAAGTGCTGATTTGGCTCATACTGGGTGTGATATTCTTGTAGAGGAAGGAAAAAGCGACTGAACTTCTGTCATTTAAAAGACACTGTTGAATACATGATATGTTGATATATTGAATCCAATCCCAGGGTCTTTGCTCACTCTGGGGTTTTTGGAAGGACTCCAGTCACTGTCCTCCAAGAAGATCTTCACTGGCAGTAAACAGCCTGAGTGGTTTGGTTTCAAACTGCTGTAGGAAACGCTGATGAAAACCCGTCCTGGGGCAATATCCTCCATCCCAGCTTGTCTTGTGCATCTCAACAACCTCTTCAGAACTTTTCTGAGGCAGGAAAGTGCTTTTAGCCTCATCTTAAAGATGAGTAAGGGACAATGAAGGACTGAAAATCACACCCTCCAAACCAGTCTGTTTAGAAACCTGTCTGCCTCTGAAATCAGCATGAAGTAGAATTCATCTGGGTCTAAACCACATCCCCATGGTCAGTGAGGAAGTCTGAGGCAGAATGAGAAATTATAGCAAGCTCTTTCCACATCTTGGCAGGTGGACTAATCACCAGAGCATCCTTCTGTGGTTATCCTAAGCTGGGCCAAACAAGTCTAAAGTGCTGTGAGTCACATTTCTGACCACATTAGCCAGTACTTTTCCAGCTAGGATAAAATACATCTATTACCCACATGGAAAAAAACCACAATCAACAATTGTCTCTTTTTTCCCCTCTAAATGGCAGTTGCATTGTGTCACTTATTATACTGTAGTGTGAACAATAGATCTGTTTTCTAAAATGCTCTAGGATATATAAGAGTGCATTAAACTTACCAAAAATATTAAAAAGGGCTGTGGGGCTTCCTGTGGGGGGTTGAGCCCTCTCATGGTTGTGCAAAGTTGCCACAAGAGAGGGGATGGCATTGTGGCATGAGGTGATAACAGTGCTGAGAGTGGCTACTGCAAAGTGTGTTCAAGGACGGAAGAAAAAAATTGGGAGGTAAAATCTGAGGGAAAGACAGTGTCCTGTACTTGTTTACAGCTTTGTTCTGCTTCTGGTGACAGTTTCCTTGTCCAAGCTGCTTTTAATAGAGTAACTATTTTGAAGAAAACGAAGTTTTGGCAAGAAGTTTGTTTTCTGCCAAGTCTGTTTCATATTTTTATTGAGTGCTTATGTAATATTTCAGTTTTGGGATGCCACTGCCATGGTCAATGGAGTTTTCAGTTTGGTTGTGTTACAATTCCATTGCCACCCATGACCTGTCTGTCCATCTTCTCCCAGGACGTTTAATGCTTGAAATCGATGCTCTTGAAAGTCTTGTCCAACCTAAATGATTTTATGATTCTATTGTGTGCACAGCAGCAGCACAACACCCATAAGAGGCAGACACACACCATGATAAAGACCATGAACAGCAGTGAGGCAACCCAGCAGCTGCCTCTGCAATTTTAGGATTTTGAGGTTATTTTGCCTCTAGATATTTTAGTTGCCACCAGAAGCTTGGGATGTTCTCAGAGGATAGAGGGGAAGGTATTTTGTAAGCAGCTCTAACTCTGTATTCTCTGCTGCACAACAGCTACAAGAAGGGAGGAGTGGCTTCAGGGTTTAAGCACGTGGAGACCAACATGTACAACATCAAGCGGCTTCTTCATGTCAAGGGCAAGAAGCACGTGTCAGCCACAGAGGTAAGAAGAAGACCTTGCTCTTCTTATGACTCATTTCTCCTTCCTTTTCCTCCCTCATTTTTGAGCAGATTTGCCTGGTGGGTATCTCATTCCTGCTCAAGAACTTCCATTTTAGGGCAATGTTCAAGTCCTCACTTGAGGGTTTGGTGTCACCACGAGAGAAGCCACTGTGCTCAGTGAAGAGCTGAGTGCCAGCAGCCACTGCAAACCCATTCTTACATCCCCAGGGACAGGTTTTCCATGGCTGTGACTTGTCACCTGCAGCTCTCCTTGTCCTCCCCACTTCACCAAACTCTCTCATTCCCCTGTGACAGGTAGCACTCTCCTGGGACAGTTTCAATAAGGGAGATGTTTTCTTGTTGGACCTTGGTAAAGTGCTGATCCAGTGGAATGGACCCAGCTGCAGCATTGCTGAGAAATCCAGGGTGAGTACAGGTGAAAGCCACTTGGTTTAAGGTGGCATTTTTTTGATGCCATGGGAAAAAAAACAAAACAAAAAAAAAAAACCAAAAAAAAAAACAAAAAAAAAAAAAAAAAAAAACCAAAACAAAAAAAAAAACTCACAGTGTTTTTATAGCTAAAATCTTAAGAACAACAACATGGAGATGATGTAAATAGTGACAAACTTTCTACTTGCCCATCTACTGGTTTTAGAAGCCCATGAAATCGCTTTGCTCCAGTTCAGATCTGGCCTCAGGTTGCATTTCACAGGCAGCCAAGGGCACATCTCTAGTTCCAGCCCCAGAAGATCATCCAGCTCCCTCTGGAGCTCATCTCCATCCCTCTGTGCCCTGTTGTTTGCGTGGCATAGGATTAGAAAGTCAGCAGCTCCAGTAGGTTTAGCTTCAATAATCACCCCAGGGTAGATTAATTTTCATTTTTTTTGTTTACAGCATCCACAGGGAATTCTGGCTTGGTCAGTGTGAGACAGGCAGGAATACATAATCCAGGTGCTGGTTGGTCAGATCTATAGCTCTTAAGGCACTTTGCAAAGGGATCATTATCCTTATTTTACTGATTCAGGAACCAAGAAACAGAGACACAATAAAGCAAGATATGGCAGTGGGTCATCAGCAAAGCTGGTGGCCAAGCTTGTGGCCATTATAATATTAAAAGGCAGGTGGATCTGCACTGTGTGGTGTCCCCTGATGAACTGGGAGAGGAGGAATCTCCACAGGGAATGCCGTTTTTGGGGCACAGTGGAGATCTAGATGCTGAAGATACAAAGCAATCCTCACCTCCTAAGGGGGAGCAGGTTCAAGGCTGCTGGGTTCATCCCAGGCCTCAGGTAGGTCATTCCCTATGTCTGATATACAGAGGAGTCTTTCAAAGCTATTGCAGAAGGAGTCATGGGAACGAAAGAAGATTCAATTGAAGATGGAGATTTCAGCCTAATTAGCTGCTTAACATTTCACGCTGCTTTTCTCACAGAAGACATCCAGGTTTTTCAAAGACTCGAAACATTCAAACGTAAAACATCACCACGGGGTGGCCGGGGTCCTGCAGCTCTGCAGCATCCTGCCTCGTTGGCCTCAGCATGTGTTCATATCTCCTGCAGACCATCCCAGGAGATCACTGGACCTGCTGGTGCACAGTCACACACGGGCAGTGCCTACTGTGCCTGCGCCCTGCGGGAGCAGCTTCAGCAGCGACTACAATTAGCAATATTTTCCTACGACTTAGTTAATAATCAGGCATTATACAGACATATCTCCTTCTTTAAAAGCTAGATTTGGAGGGCACTAGGAGCTTCAGAGAGCTGTGATAACCTGGTTGGGCAGTTCTCAGTCACTGCTGGGGGGCTCGCTGGGTTTGCGGTGTGTGTCAGGACTGACCCCACTACGGCTCCTTGTGCAGGGTCTTGCCCTGGCTCGGAGCATCAGGGACAGCGAGAGGGGCGGCCGTGCCCAGATTGGCATCATTGACAACGAGAGGGACTGCCCAGACCTGATGCAGATCATGAGGATGGTGCTGGGCGAGCGGCGCGGGGAGCTGCGCGATGCCACCCCCGACACCAAGGCGGACGAGCTGCAGAAAGCCAATGTCCGGCTCTACCAGTGAGTCCTGGCCCTGCTCACACCCCATCCCTTCTCACAGAGGGCTCCCCGGGGTCTCACTCAGCTCCGTGCCTCTGTCTTGCAGTGTCTATGAGAAGGACAATGACCTGGTGGTGCAGGAGATCGCCACTCGGCCGCTGACGCAGGATCTGCTCCAGCACGAGGTGAGACAAAACCAGAGTGGCCTTTCCAGCCAGAAAAGGAGGCTGTGGCTCACTTTGTTTTCAGCTGGGCACCTGTTTCCTGAAAATTATCAGGCCTTCCATCACTAGGAGAGCTTAGCCCTGCTGTTAGGTTAGGACAGCTAAGCCCTGCTACAATCTCAGCAGCCGGAGGTAGGTGGTGTGTTGAAGCTGTTCCAAGAAGAGATGGCAAATTGATGCTCTCAGCCAAGGATTATATTAGCTTGGCAATCACAGTGAGGGAGAGCTGCATACCAGGAATAAATTCTAAATGGAATGAAGGCTTCTGAATACCTGATGTTCAGGGATAGCCTTCCCTCTGCTGACTCCAGAGCAAATAAATACCCTGCTCACAGATTGGTTTTCCTGCCATAGCAAGTGGCTGCTCTCAGTGACCCACCCTGGAAGGAGATTTCCTGACAGACCCTCTGCACAGAGTTTTTCAGAAAACAGAGGCTTTTCTTCTGACTGAAACTTGGCAGAGAATTGCTCATCCTTGATTCTCTGCAGTGCAGGACCAGCCTATTCCAACGCAGCTCTGTGCCGCAAGGCTCCCACTCCCCTTTTCATCCTCGTGGCAGCCTTGTTAAAATCTCAGCCTCCCTTTGCACACATATGAAGCCTTTTTTTTCCTTCTTTCATAGTTCAGTTTGAAAAAGGAGCAGCCTTTAGTCCCACAGTGTGTTTGGAGCACCAGCTCTCAGCAGTGGGGTTGGGCTCAGCACACAGCTCATCCCCTTTGGGTTTGGGATCCTGCTGCGTTCACAGCAACGGAACACTTTGGGCTCCAGATCAGGGATCTCAATGAGGCCAAAATGTTCGTGTAGAAGAATGTCTATCTTGGACCTTTCCTGCTCCTTTAGTGGCAGATTTGGGCATGAATGCAGGCAGCAGCAGGCTGGGGTTGATATATCAGCATACACTTTTGCTGGTCCCCTTCAGAGCTGGTGGTGCTTTTGGTTTGAGAACACCTCCTATGAGGTGGTAATACCAGCTTTGAGCAATGCCTGAGAAAAGTACATACTTTATCTAGGTACAGTTATAAATCAACAGCCTGGGCATGGTGTGCCCACACCTGTGAACCTCTGCCCTGTGGGGTTAGTGCTAGTTGTACTTCATTTATAAACCATAAGAAATTCATTCTCTGTCACCTCTCATAATGGCTGCACCAGGGTTAAAGCTCTGCAAGGCAGAGGAGTGAGCTAGATAAACATCTATTCTAAATCTTCAAGAAAGGTCCAACCTGATTAAGCTACAAATAATGAGCTTTTCCTGCACAGAGGTTTTCACATCTGGTTTTTTTTTTTTCTGTTTCCTGTTTTTTTTTGGTTTAACCTCAGGACTGCTACATTTTAGACCAAGGTGGCTTCAAAATTTATGTCTGGAGAGGAAAAGCCTCCAGCCCAGAAGAGAAAAAAGCAGCATTCACTCGAGCTGTGGTGAGTTGTAATAGAGTGCAAATAATGTTGTGGGTGGTTGATATGTGCTGATCTAGATCTGACCACTAATTACAATTAAGTGTAGGTCTTGGGGAGCTGGCCTGTGTAATAACAGAGAGAGAAGTTAGATGTCTAGGGGAGGCACAGTGACATAAACACAAAATTGTTAGTCATCAAATTGTGCTAGGACTAAGACCTGCCACTAAAACTAAGAAAAAAAATTGTTAAAGAAAATAAAGTATAAAAGAAAATACTTTTCTACACGGTAAATAGTGAACTTCTGGAAACGGTTGGTTCAAGGGATAGTGGAGTCAGAGAGGATCAGCAAGGTCAGGATACAATTAGACAAATATTCATGGCCAAAAGATGCATAAACAGATAATAGAGGGGCTCTGACATCCATGTGTTATTTTCTGTCAGAGCATTCTTCAACTCTTCCTCTCAGAAAAAATTAGCCTCAAGGGAGCCCTGAGCAAGTAAGGTATTTGTTAATTTTTTACAAGTTGGTGGGTTGAAGTGAAGGGTGTGAGAGAACATGGCTTTTAATTAGACATTTACTTATGGGAAGAATATAGATGGCTTCATCTTCCATGAGGTCTAACCAGGAGATACTGAACTTCAGTGGTTCTACTTTCAATAGGTGCTACCTGGAGACACCCAGCTTCAACAGGATTGCATCTATTGCCTCAGAGGAGAAAAGCTGAAAAAATTTTGCCTTAAAACTTCCCTCCCTCTGCTCCTTTCAAGAGCTTGACTCAGGCTCATTTTAGTAGGCAATCATCTTTGCAAATTCTGGCCCTGAGCTACACATGTAGAACAAAAGATATGTCTTTCTTTGAGTGTGGCAGGTGGGAGGGACGGGAGGACCATCTGCTCTGCTTTTCCCTGAGGGCACTGTGTGGCTGCAGTTTTTACAGCAGAAGCTGGATGCTCAGAAAGCCACAACCAGGCTCCTTCCCTGAGCCACTGCCAGCACTGCACCTCGGGTCATCCTGGAGCCTTCTGAGATAAACACAGCAGTGGTTCCCAAATCTGAGCAAGGATTTTGGCATTGTGGCAGAACACAGAACATTTTCCTCTCACTCATGTTGTGTCAAGCACCTCTGTTGAAGTAGTCTTTTAACTCAATGGTAGCACTATGGCAAAGAAGTTATACGGGTTTAGGGAAAAAAATAAAAGACAAAAAACCAAGAAAACAATATTTGTGGGAGTTTAGTCCCTTCAGAACAGACTTCATGCTCTGGGGGTGCTGAGCTGCCTCCACCCTACACTCCCATGCTTTCTACCAGGATACAGTGAGGACAGTCTTCCTGGCTTAGAGAGTGATGAAAAGTTTGAAGAAAAGGGATAGGAGCAGGGTTCAGTCCTCTAAAGATAGAAGTAAAGATGGATACTACAGCAGGAACCTTCAGTTACTTCTGATCAGTCTGAATGCAAATCTTGGACTGAATCCTGCCCTGTGCTCAGTGAGGGACCCTCACCCTTCATCTGGTTCAGGTCCACATGCCTCTTCTCATGTCTTTAAAAAGTAAAAAGCTCACTAATGACCTTTCTGAACCCCACCAGGGCTTCATCCAAGCCAAAGGCTATCCTTCATCCACCAACGTTGAGGTGATCAATGATGGGGCAGAGTCAGCCATGTTCAAACAGCTCTTCCAGAGGTGGACAGAAAAGAACGAAACACAAGGGCTGGGCAAGGTCTACACTACAGGAAAAATTGGTGAGCACATTGCTCCTGGGTTTGTCTTTCCTGCCTGTGCTAAGCTGAGGGAACATCATTCACATCAACTGTCTCCTGCTTTCAGGATCTCCAAAATTTAATGTACACTCTCCTAGTGCCTTCTGTTTTCCATCCTCTTCAGTAGATGGAAAGGATTCATGAACTCAATGGCATTCAGGTCTGCTGAATTTTCTTATACGAAGCAAATTGCCACTTCCTCTAAATGCAAATGTTGGCAGAGCGTCACTCCCCTCTGAACAATTGTATGCAAAAATTCCCACTCGCAAAAATCCCGAGTTTCCTTTATAAAGGGCTAATGCTGAGCCTGATAAGGAGTTCTGCTTTCATTCACACTGGCATCCATCCAGTCCCCTGCTGAAGTCAGTGGAATGCTGTATTTACACCAGGTGACAATGGTGTATTTATCACACTGCTGAAAGGAATATTACAATGCATTAACCCCAAGGAGTAAACAATTCCAAAGAGAGAGGACTTGTTGATGAATGATGGGAAGGTGACAGAGATGCTGAACATCTCCATCAATAACAGCTTGAGAGCCACAAATCTCTTTCCTTTGCAAGTTCTCTCCATCTCTGTGTCTCTCTGTGCTGTCTGTAAATACTCCCTTTCTTTGTCATGAACTGGGTAAATGTAGGCATTTTATTTCTGAAAGCAGCATTTTAAAATGAGGGAAATATTTATAGATTTGGAGAAAAATTAAGAATTTTCAGTCAGGAGACAACCAGTATTTTTACCAGCTTGCCATCACTGGCGTATGCCCTGTGGCCAATTCCAGCCTGTAACAGGTCAAGACTGAAGTGTGTGAGCTCTTGCATATTCCAAAATCAACACTGGTTTACTGGGGGCAGGAGGGGCTTCTTGCAAACCTGGCTGGGTTTTACTTTCTGTACAACGATTGTGTGTGAGGATGATGGAAGGGTTTGTGTGCTGTTGTGCATTCACTGGGTCCTTGTTTCTGTTCTGCTGGTGCACACAGCCAAGGTGGAGCAGGTGAAGTTTGACACCACCCAGCTCCACGCCAGACCTGAGCTCGCAGCTGAGCAGAGGATGGTGGACGATGCCTCTGGGGAGATCGAGGTGAGAGAGCTCCTCTGGCTGACACAGGATGCAATAATCAGCCTTTTTTCAAGTTTCCAAGCATTGCTTGGTTTGTTCAGTTTGGGGGAGACTGAGGATGGGACCTCATGGCAGTTTACAACTTCCTCACAAGGGGCAGGTACTGATCTCTTCCCTCTGATGACCAGTGACAGCACCTGAGGGATCACCTGGAGCTTCAGTGGTGTGGTAGCCAAAGGCTTGTGCTCTGTCCTCACCAAGATGTTCTGTTCCCTAGGTGTGGAGGATTGAGGACCTGGAAATGCAGCCGGTGAATCCCAAGACGTACGGGCAGTTCTATGGGGGCGATTGCTACCTGGTCCTGTACACCTACCTGAGGTCCGGCAGACCCCACTACGTCCTCTATATGTGGCAGGTAGGTCAAAGCAGAGCAGAGGGCACTGTGCTGTGCCTGCTGTACAAGCCTAAAGCTGAAGGAAGCAGTTGTACACAAAAATCCCAACCCAAGCACCTGGAAGAACTCAGATACCCTTTGCTCATCAGTTCCAAATATCCCAAGCTGTCCTTTGTAGGCAGCATGGACACTGATCCCAAACTGGCATCAGACTGAGCACCCCCAAAGTCAGACAGAAAGGCTGAAGGATGATGGGGCTTACAGTGCTGAGGTCAATCCTTGGAATCAGATTTTCCCTTAAAGCCTCAGTTCTTAGAGTTTTGTGGGTATTATGAGCATCTCTGCTTTCCTTTTTAAAGTATGTTTTCATTCAGAGAGAAGCTCCACAAATGGGACTCCAAAGTCTACAAAACCAGAATGCCAGTGAAATTTAAATATCTGGCAGTTTTAACTCCGATCGATCTCCTGTTATCACACATTTTGGGATTGGCAAGTGTTGAACTGTGAAGAGCTTTGTGCCCTTGCTCCGTGTGTGTCACCTCTCTGTCCCCCAGGGCCGCCACGCCTCTGTGGATGAGATCACTGCCTGTGCCCTCAATGCCATCGAGCTGGACAGGAAATACGGGGACGAGGCCGTGCAGGTGCGGGTGACAATGGGCAAGGAGCCCAGGCACTTCCTGGCCATCTTCAAGGGCAAGCTGGTCATCTACGAGGTAACGTGGCTCTGGGAGCACCAACAGGGGTGGCTTGGCAGCTGCAGTGGAGCTAGTCCAGTAAAAATGGGCTGATATTCAGGAAAGCAGGCTGCCAGCTCTGCACGGGCTGGCAGAGGGGACATTACTCCTCAAGCAGTCTGAGCACTGTTGGAATAAGCACAGTTTTGGGCTGACCCAACTCACTGTCCACGCCTGGGCTCCAGCGGTGATATGTGAGATTAATTCCAGCTCTGCCTCAAGTAATATTTTGCAGAGGTAGAATAAGGCAGTCATCCTGTGAATTACCAATGGTGCTATCCAGAAAACACCCTACAAACGTGATTTGAATTGTCCTTGGCTCAATCACATCACACAACTACCAACCCGCTTCCCTTGCTGCCTTGGCTGCTGACATCTGTGGTGGAGAAATTCCAAATGGTCTGGGAGGGGGGGACTGCCCTCAGCTCTCAGTGTTGGTCCCACTATTTGGTTTCCAGGGCAGATGTTCAGTTGAGATGAGCACAGCTGGAAATCAGGGTGCAGATGCCTCGCCCAGTTTGCATGGCACATCCTCTACAGACACCAAGATCTGGCCACATGGACCTTGAGGGTCTTGATGGGAGCTGGTCAAGACTCAGTAACCAGGCAGAACTGGGGGGGTTGTGCCATGCAGGTTTCATTCTGACCTGGAATCAGGAGATATTTGGATTTCCTTGCCTGCTCAGTGCAGAACCATGGCTCATATTGCAACAGTGGGCAGGGCTGCGAGCCCAAAACCTTCTCCAAAGCAGTCACACCCTGGATCTCTGTGTGTGTCCTCCTCAGTCCCAGTACCACCCTTCTCTCTGTCCCTGCAGGGTGGCACCAGCCGGGCTCAGAAGAGCTCCCCCGAGCCGGCCATCCGCCTCTTCCAGGTGAGGGGCACGGATGAGGTGAACACAAAGGCCACAGAGGTGCCAGCCAGAGCCTCCTCCCTCAACTCCAACGATGTCTTCCTGCTCACCACCAGCCAGGTCTGCTACCTGTGGTGTGGGAAGGTGAGTTCTGCAGCGAGACATGACGAGGCAGCCAAAGGAATCTGAAGTTTCTGAGGTGGGGCTGGAGTCTCCTGCCTCTGCCAGGTCATGGAGATGAATCCTTGGGCAGGTGGACCATCAATTCAGTGGAGAAACTGTCTCAAGTTGTGCCAGAGGAGGTTAATACTAGATATTAGGAAAAATTCCTTCACAGAAAGGGATGTCAAGCACTGGAACAGGCTGCCCAGGGCAGTGGTGGAGTCAAAAGTATTCAGAAAATGTGCAGATGTGGCACTTGATGACATGATTTAGTGCTGCTGGGCTGATGGTTGGATGGTTGGCTGATGGATGTCTGGTGAGGGAAGTGCACCCAGGAAAGGGCTCTGTCTGTGAAGGGTCAGCAGTAACAGACTCTCTACGTTGTGAATGTCCCCCTCACCTCATTGTAGATGTTCATACAGCTTTCATAATGAATAAATCATCCCAGATTTTCCAGCTGTAAGAAATCAGCCAGGATGAGAGCAAATTCATTTATCTTGTTTCAGTCATGTGTCAGGATGAGATGGTAGATCAAACCAAAGCAGAGAACTTGTGGATGCCTCATCCCTGGAAGTGTTCAAAGCCAGGTTGGATATGGCTTGGAGCATCCTATTTGAGTGGAAAGTGTTCCTGATGGTATTTGAAGTCCCTCCTGACCCAAATCATTCTGTCATTCTGTGAGTTCTGCTCTAGGAGCCACTGGCTGCACTAAATGTCCCTTCAAGGATTAGAAATGGATTCTGAGAGGTCACCTCAAGAGCATTCAAGCAGCTCTGAAGCTCTCCAGAGGACCAAGCCAGCTTTTCCCCATGGATAGGATTGGCCAGTCTGCCCCTAACTGCACCTCCATCTTTTATCCTGAACACAGGGATGCAGTGGGGATGAGCGGGAGATGGCAAAAATGGTGGCTGACATCGTCTCCAGGCGGGACAAGCACACCATTCTGGAAGGACAGGAGCCAGCAGAGTTCTGGGAAGCTCTGGGAGGCAAAGCACCTTATGCCAGTGAAAAGAGGTAATAGTGACCTGCTTGTCCCTCTGGGCCTGGCCAGGGGACATTTAGCACGGGATCAGAACTTTTCAGGAAAGTGAAAACTTTGATACTGCGTCCTCAATAAAGGGAGCACGAGGCCAAAATATCACCAAGACCTTGGTCAGAAACTACACCAAGGTGCTTCTTTCCTGGCTCTGAGGACAGGAGTTCTGAAGTGGGAGATAAAGGTCCAAAGCCTGCAGACAAGGGTGTGCTACCTCCTCCTTTCTCCCCAGTAAGCTTATCCCGTATCTCACCCTGAGGGCTGCAGGAACCACGTGCTCCATCTCCAGGCATTATCAGCAGCAGCCCCAGGAGAATCATGAGATCTGCTTCTCCAGGATTTCTCCAGCCCTCTGGGCTGTTGATGGTTTCCTTTGCCAAAAAGGTGATCTGGTGTGGCTTTCACCTGACATCAAACTCATCGCCACAATGAAGGAAGAGTTCTGCTTTGGCCTTTGTGGGTGGAGAAAAAAAATTACCTTTGAAAATCATTAAAATGGTCCGAGAATCCCCTGATATCTGACATAGATATTAGATGAGTGTTGCCGTGTTCTGCCTCTTCCTTCAAGGCCACAACAAGTAGCTTCAGGGCCCTGCTGTGAGCCAGGAGGGAAAGATTTCCACCTTTGTTGTTTTTTTTCTCCCCTGCCATGCCTGAGGCAGGTTCCAGGAGCAGAGCACACACTACCAGCCTCGCCTCTTTGAGTGCTCCAACCAGACGGGGAGGTTCATCATGACAGAGGTGGTGGGGTTCTGCCAGGAAGACCTGGATGAAGATGATGTCATGCTGCTGGACACATGGGAAGAGGTCAGAAAAAAAGCCTCCTCCCCTTCTCAGACGTATTTTGAAACAGATTATGGCTTCAATTGGTGCTTGTTGAGTTGGATCTCAGCCCGTGACTAGGTTGATCTACCTTGAAACACATAAGAGCCATTACCTGAAATATTTATGCTCCATGCCTGTTTCAAAAACAAAATCCTCCTTGGCTGGGGTTAAATCAGGGCTCAGAATCACAAGGAACTATTGGAAAACACATCTCCAGTCTTATCTCTGCTCTCACTGGCAGGGTTGAACAAACAGCTGTGCCTACACAGTTCTGATGCCTCACTGACCTTCAACACCTTCTCCCCTTGCAGATTTTCCTTTGGGTTGGCAAAGCCTCCAACACACAGGAGAGGAACGAGGCAATTGCCTCTGCTAAGGAGTATCTCAAGACCCATCCAGCTGGGAGGGACCTGGCAACTCCCATCATCCTGGTGAAGCAGGGCTATGAACCCCTCAACTTCACGGGATGGTTCAACGCTTGGGACCCCTACAAATGGAGTGTAAGTTGCTGGAGGAGCCCTGTGGCCTTCTCAGCAGTGCCTGGAGGGTGGTGGTGTCAGTGAATATAGGATGCATGGAGTGAAACCTCACTAGGACGTGTCCTGAGCTTCACAAAATCATGGAATGGTTTGGGTTGAAAGAGACCTTAAAGATCATCCAGTTCCAGCCCCCTGCCATGTGCAGGGACCTGAGTTCCTGGTGCTGTCTGAGCAGCTTCTGCTCCTTCACCAATCAAAAGTCCCTGTGTGGTGAAGATGAGGTTTTGCACATGTGCTTGAATTCACAATATTCATATTTTTGTAAATATAAGGTTCCAAATCAAGTTTCTGATTTCAGCCAGAAAGAGGTTGGGACTCTGAGTTGTAAAATCAAGTTCAGAGGGAAAACAGACCCACCCACATCATAAAGGAAAAATAAACCAAACCAACAGAGAAGTTCATTGTTGAAAACGCAGCCACAGAGGCAAATTTATGACCCAGCTTTAAGGGCAAACTGTGGTGAAATGAAAGATGTGAGCAGACAGGTCCAACGTTCAGGTTTGTGGAAAGCCCAGGAGCTCCTGAGCAAGGTCACTCTTGGTCCCTGCACACCAGCCTTCAAAAGCAGAGTTACAAATACCAGCTCCTCCCTATACAGAAATGGAAAACTGCCCCAGGAGGTGACTGGGAGAGAAAAATTCCTTTCTCCCCTCTTTCCCCAGGACTTCACACTGCAGGAAAACTCTTACAGAGATATTTTACTTCCTGTATCTGGGTTTGCATTGTCTTTCTTCCCAATCCATGTCGTGGTGGATCCAGTCCTGACAGCTGGATCTGGAGAGATAAGACAGCAACTCACAGTGACCCTTAAAAATATGTTGATGCTTAGAAAAAAGGTCAAAACTTGTGGGTTTGTTTAATTTTTTTTTTCCAAGGAACTGCTGAAAAACAAGGATACAGCTCATAAAATATGTGCCTCTAAAAATATCCCCTGTAGGCAGCTTCAGCAACTACAGACAAGCCATCCAAACTGTTGACATCCCAGAAACATCTGGTGTGTGTTCTTTGCTCAGTTTTGGGTCTAAATCTGGTTTTTTTCTGCAGTCCATGTGTTTGTGTTGCTTGTTCTTGTTGGGAAACTTTGTTGGATGATTCTGTTAAGAACTGACATCTCCTGGCTGCTTAGGAAAACACAGTCATGAGCTTTGCCAATTGATCTATTCATATTCAATTTTTTAATAGAAAATAAGAGGTATCACGTAATACATGGCACTTAATTACAAGAAGACAGGACTTGAGTCTTTGAAAAAAATCTGTTGTTTTAGCTGAATGGATCGGGAAAGTTGGAAAAAAAAGGAATATTATTTCAGGCATTGCAAGATTCATCAAAAATGTAAAGAATATTTAAATCCAGCAGTAAATTTTATTTCTGTTCATTTGCCTTCCGCTCTAAAATCTAAATTTCCTGGTTTCACCTGTTATTTTACAGCTACAAAGGCTAATGTCCTTTTTTTTTTTTTTTTTTTTTTTTTTTTTTTTTTTTTTTTTTTTTTCCAAAAAAGAACCTGACAGATTTCAAAAAAGAACCTAAAAGCTCAGATTCTGGCAGTCTTCTGATTGCAGGGGATGAGGTTTGCACGAGCTGCCACATCAGTGGCCAGCACTGGGCTTTAAAATTCATCATCTCCTGACCCGGGAGTGTGGGTTAGAGACCAGCAGTGTGGGCTAAAGGCAGCCCATGGCTCCCACGACTCTTTCTTTTCCCTTAGGATGGCAAGTCCTACGAGGAGATGAAGAACAGCTTGGGAGATGTGTCAGCCATATCCGAGATCAAAGTGGTGAGTTGTGTCTTGGCCATACAATGGGAACACCTGGGTTCACACACCAGCACACCCCCAGCCTGTTTGCACAAAGGAGGGGACAGCAGGATCAGGGCAGGGACGGAACCTCAGGCTGCCAGCATCAGAGCTGTGCTCCTCTGTGGGAAGCAAAGGGAGAGGTGGTAAATCACCCATAAATACACCCAGACCTCCTGGGCCTTTCCCAGTCCTGCCCAGAGGCATCTGTGAGCAGGACAATGTCCAGCTGCTCTAATGCAGAACAAATTCAGGTGTGTGCAGCTCTAAGGGGGTTCAGTTAAGTGTTTTGTGAATAGTTTCCAATGATGGAGCCACTGAGACCTCAAACAAGGGTCTCTTGGTCAAGAAGGGCACAGCCCAGTGGTGGATCCTCCAAAGTAAATGAGGTCCCAACAGTCCCAAATTCTGTTGTCCCATGGGTGAGGTCTGCCCTGAGCAGGGTCAGGATGAAGGCTGGAAGGAAGTGGCAGGTTTGGCTGAGGAGAGATGGCTCATCAGGGAGGGGTGTGCAGGTAATTTAGGTGTTTTAGACGTGGCAGACATCTAACCTCACCTTCTGTCGTCCCACATGTGCCTTCTCCTGATGTTATCTTGAGAAGAATGAGAGTGCTGTAAGTATCCTCAGTTTCTGTAAGAGCTCTCACTAGTGTGTGCTTTTAGCAGTCCTAACACCAAGGTGTAGCATTTATGGAGGCACTGCACTAACGCTTTAGTTGGGACTTTCCCCTTGCTGCTTCGGAGCTACGGATAATCTGTGCCAGAAACATTCCCCCACAACCCCAGCAGAAAGATCCTGGGATCATCCCCAACTTGCTCTGCCAGAGCATCTTACCAGGACATGTTTTCCTCCTCTTGGCAGGACCTGAACAACCTCAGCCTGAACAAGAGAACCCTCAGCACGACCAACCTGGCTGCTTCAGGCACAGCAAACGCCTCCTCGGAGTACAAATCTCACTTCAACCACAGTGACAGCAACAGCTACAGCAACAGCAACAACTACAACAGCGACAGCCACAGCCACAGCAGCCCTGTGCCCAACGGGGAAGGGATTTACTCCCGAGAGGTGCTGATGCACAGGACGGTGGATGAACTTCCCGAAGGCGTGGATCCCACTAAAAAAGAGGTGACAGCATTGGTGGTTTGATGCTTTTCTAACTTAATCTGGAGCTGGCTAAGTGTGCTTTAGACTAACAAGTTCTGCTCAGACTCAAGGGGGCACTGGCAGGACACACAGGTGGCACCAAAAGCAGGAGCTTCGTGTGAGGAGGTTCATAGAACCGTAGCATGGGCTGGGTTGGAAGGGACCTTAAAGGTCATCCAGTTCCAACCCCCTGCTGTGGACAGGGACATCTTGTGGTGGTTTTAGCCTAGTTGAGGTAATTATGGGGTTTCTGCGGCAGAAGAAAAATAATTTAAGTGGTAATTTTTAGAAAATGTTTTCTTCTGGTAGAATTTTTTTTTTTTTTGCTCTGCTACCCAACTTCGGTCCTCAGAGGGACAGGGGGACAAGGTGACACAGCTGAGAACAAAGGCAGAATTTGCATTTTGCTTGAGCTGTAGGTGAACGTTTTCACTTGAAACTCCTCCCAGAAAAGATTGTCTGTTATTTTATTAATTGCCAGAAAGCTTGCATTTCAGCAGTTTTCAATTTCAGAAGAAATTACACTTCCCAGATTTCCAGTCAGCCCAAGGATTTTGGCAGTGCCTGCAGCTGGACCCAAGCAAGCTGATGGGAGGACAGAGGACTGATTCCCTCTATTCACTGTAATCCTTGTTTGACCAATGTCTTACCCAACAAATCTGGCCAAGGCCAACACCCACAGCCAGAGCCACAATCCACAGCTGGGCTCTACATGAGTTCTTCCACCCAAAATGCCAGGAAAAAACTCAACCTCCCATTCCCTTTGTTAGTATCCCTGATGAGGGTTTTGCTTTCTGCAGACCTTGTCTTTCCAGCAATGGGAGTGAACATTTCCAGTGAATATTTTAGGGGAGGGGACTGAGCAAGGGGAAGATGCTATCACCATGAATCACTGCCTAAGGAACCGCCCAAAACTCTGGCCAGCAGAGCTTCCCTGGTGGACCATAAATTGTCCTGGCCACAGTATGATCAGCAGGGACTAAATTCCAGCCAGAGCATGCTAACTCCTCCAAACTGGAACATCTTTTTGGACTGGTGGGCTTTAATTCCCCTGGTGCTTTGGGAAGTGGGATGAGGAACAGCGGGCTGGGATGTTCCATTTCCCACCACGAGGACAGGGAGCTGAGCAGGAGCTGTTGGTCTGGAGTCAGAGGTCAGCACTGGCATGGTGGGCTGGGAATACAGCTGTCCCAGGCTCTGCAAAAGCCAAAGCTGACTGTCCTTTCTCTCTCCTCACTGCAGTGCTATCTCTCCGATGCTGATTTCCACGATATCTTTGGGAAGTCCAAGGATGAGTTCTACCAGATGCCCAAATGGAAGCAGCAGAATGAGAAGAAACAGTTTGGACTCTTCTGAGACTGCAGGGGACATCTGATGACTGTGGGACCAGCCCCTGCTCCCTTAGGAGCTGCAGGAAAGAAGTGCAGGCATTTGCTCAATCCAACGCCGTTATTCCAGCAGCCACTGTCCAGGGGATGGCTCCTTTCTCCCTGCAAACCCAGAACCCCAGGAGGCAAAACCTTTTTCCAGGAGCAGCTTGACAGGATGTTTTTGCTTCTTCCTGACACTTTTTTGCTGATAGCCATGAAGACAAGTGTGTGCCACACAACTCCACTGTAGCCTTATCTTTTCTCTCCCTTTTGCAAATTGCCACGTGCACGAGGCCACGATCTTCCTTCATTTGTAGAAGTTTAAAGTTAGTCAAGACAAAGGACATTTGCAGCTGCTGTGTAAATTCTGAGCGGGGAGAGGAGGGGGAAGCCCTAAGAGGATGGAGGGGGAGCCTTGATGCCTGATGGGGTAGTCTGTGGAGTGACAGAACCAGACAGTTCTGCCCCTTCTCACCTTGTAGAAAAGCTACTCACTGAAGAACAGCAAGAATCAGTTCCAGATTAACATGCATAGCCCAGGGCAGGTAAAACACACAAGAACCTGATTTGGGGGGGGAAAAAGCACTTATTATGAGTATATTTATTAGCTGATCTGTTTCAAGAGGATGATCATACTAAAGGCTAGACACAAATGTCGATTTTTGACTGCCAGACAAGACTCTGTCTACTTTTTTTTTTCCTCATGCAGACAACATCTGCAATCTCACCTGGCCTCCCTGACCACGGCCAGGTGAATGTCAGTGTCCACCTGGCCACAGAGCAGAGGCTTGAGGAAGCCAGGAGGGTTTTGGGTATGACCTGAGGCAGAGGGTGTCCTACTGAAGCTTTTATCAGGGCTCCATCCCTGTGATGTCCTTGGGGCTGAGAGTGCTGGTTCCACACTCTGGGATCAGTCTGACTGGGGAGGGCAGCGGGAACCGTGAGCAATCAGTGATTATGGGGTAAAACTGTAAACTAAAGGAAGATATAGTGCCTTAAAAACTCAGACAGTGTGGGTTTGCAGACTTACTCCATTTCCAACCTGATCAGTGATTCCAAATAAACATCCCGCAGCAGCACTGTTAGTGTCCTTGATCATCTTGGGGGGTAGGATGGCAACAGGTAAAAGCTCTGCAGGGCCACAGATCCTTCAAACACTTGGTCATCAATGGGATGTTGGGGTGGTTTTTTTTAAGAAAGGAACAATCTGAGGAGGTGGGGCCCCTTCTGTCCCCAAACTCCAGGTGGCTTGGGCCATTTGTCCCCCCATGCACATATCCTGCTCCTGAGGGAGCACTGGCAGGGAGCAGAGTACCTGGCAGTTCAGCAGGTGGCCTGACTGCCCAGCCCTGCTGCAGGGATGTGGGCATGGAGCTGGGCAGCTCCAGGCTGTGCATTGAGGGGCAAAGTGCTCTCACTCAACATTGGGGACCACGTAATTGTGCTGAAGTGTCACCATCTGGCTGGAGCAGGGACCTCCAGGTGATGGGGTCTTCATGGATAGAACTTTGTGTTTAAGAACTGGTAGTTAATGAGGGGGTTGGGGTTTATTTTAATAAACCACCAGTTCATCCCATTTCTGCTTGAGGGTGCAGCCCCAAACCCACTGGAACCCCCTGTGCAGAGTAAGTTAAGGGTAAAGCACAGACACAAATCAGCTGAATTACCTGTGTGATTGCTCCTGTTGTGTTCATGAGAGATGCAATCAGTGCACATTCCCATGTTTCAACCTCTGTTGGCACTGCTGGAATCAGCAATATTTGCCTTCCCTCACTGAGGAGTGCTGCTGCCAGCTCCCAAATTATTGAATTGTGCTCCTCAGTAAGATGCAGGAATGCCACCTACCTGTGGGCCTAACACCCTTCACACAATCAAATGAAGACCAGCCAAAATACAGTCAGATTACAGAGATCAGGCCAGTTTGCTACAAATAGCTTTAATTCCTGTGGCCACCACGCTCACCAACATGAGTGGAACACTCATGCCATCACTCAGGAACCAGCCTGGGGTTTCATAGACCACAAAGCCTTCTGATACCTGGGCCTGATGGAAACTGCTGCTGCACTCCTCTCCTCATGGGAGAGCTGCTTTTACTCCCTGCCTCTGATTTCTAAAGGAAAGATCCTCTCCCACCTCCTCCCTTTGGTGCCTTTTGCTGTGATGTTGGTGGCCATGTCCTGTTCCTGCTGCTCTTTTCCCCAGACCTCTTCCCTCCAGTGAGGCTCCAGCACTTCCTAATCTCTTCAGAGATGAGCTCACTTGGCAGCAACATGGACCATGTCCCTTCCTTTGGGGAGAGAGGAGAGCTTGCAGCATTGTCATCATGCTCTGCCCACCCCATCTCCACCTCAGCTCCATTCCCACCTGGCAATTCCCAGTAGCTTTCCCCAGCTGTTCCTACCTGATAAGGGATGTTTCTTCTTCCCAGAGGTGCAAAACAGGCAGAGGAAAACCCAGCCTCTCTGTGCAATCCATCCCAAGCCCACCCTGACCCTGGCCACCTTCTCCCTCACTTCTCTAGTGCTGCCCACAGCAGGCAGGTGAGGGCTTTATAATAATCCAACTGAAATCTAACACTGCCACCCAAAAAATGCAAGTAATAATTTCACAGCCAACCCAGAGGGCTGATCTGACTTCACAGAAGAACAGACTCACACAATGGTTTGCATTGGGAGGGACCTTAAGGATCATGCAGTTCCAAGCCCCTGCCATGGACAGGGACACCTTCCACTGTCCCAGGTTGCTCAGAGCCTCAGTTATTATTTGACCTAATAAATCTTCAAAGTAGCCTTGAACATTGCCAGTGATGGGGCACCCACAGCTTCTCTGGGAAACCTCTTCCAGTGCCTTCCTGCTCTCACAGGGAGAGTCTTTTTTCTTTCTAACTTGCCCCACAAGAGCTGGTGCTGATACAGGAGGAGGCAGGAGCACTTCTTACCACTTTCACCTATGGTTTTCATCCCATGGCTCCCTAAAACAAAGTGCTGGGAGCACACTGGGAGCAGGGAATAAACTCAGGCTGTCCCTGGGTGGGAGTCAAGCATGTTCCATCCTTGGCCTTCAAACGTGTCTCCAACAATGTGCCCCATCCCAGAGGTGACCTGGGAGAGCCCATGTCACTGCAGGGCCCCTGCCCTGCCTCAGTGGCCACCCTTGGGCTCTTCTACCTGGCTGGCTGTTAATGCACTATCAGCCTTTGAGGTGTGGGTTTAATTCACATTTAATCTGGCAATGGTTTACATCACACAGTATTGCAGTCAAGAGGAAAAATCGTGTCCAGCCGTGTTTACTGCAGCATAAAAAATTCCAGGGAGGACTAAAAGAAACCCAGCTTTGCAGAGGGCCTGAGAATCACTAAATCCAGGCTGTTTTGGACTAAAAGAATAAGATGACCAACGTATTTTTAAAAGGACATTAACACCTTGGTATCAGCTCCTCATCTTCACCACCAGGGATCAGAACCCCCAGGAAGCCTGATAATTTAAGAAATTAAGCAGGTCTGCCTCCAAATTCAGGCATGTTGCATTCAAGTAGGACAAAGAGGCAAATAGTGACAAGTAATTGAACGCTTCCAGAAATTTTTTTTAAACTTTTAATAGTCTAACATACTGTTAGTAACACAGTTGGCACTTCAAAATATATATTATTTTATTTAAACAATATTCCCTTAACTCTGTAGTTCTACTTGAAGACAAATCACTTGTTGCCATAAATACTGTGCTGTTTTCAAAACCCTCTCGTGCTGGGTTACCTCTGCAGTGCAACTGGGACCTGCTAGCACTTACAACATCTACTTCCTCTCTGTTAAAAAATGGCATTTTTCTGTAAAAACACGAACAAAGTTTCACTGTATTAAAAAAAAACAAACAAAAAAACCCACACAAACCTGCTGGCAGTTGAGCATGTTTCCACTGTCTTTGGCAAAAGACCTTCTCTGAGGTCCCTTTGAGTGGGTCTCACTTTGGGTCAGAGGGAAATCTGCTGTTCGGCAGCTTCTTTCTCCTTCACAGGATGAGAGCCAGGCTTTGAATGCAAAGCAGCCTGGCTGAGAGCCAGGCACACAGGCAGAGTAGTGCTCATGTATTTTTTATTACAACACAAAAGGAAACTGGGGTTACATAACACGGGGCTTTGTAGTGCAGCTTTCTTTTTTAATCTGTAACAGAAAGGAGGGGAATCGTGTCCCCGTTTAGGACTTCACATGGTGAATGATGGCTGACACCTGCAGTTGCAAGAAGTCACCTGGCACCTGGCCACTGACTGCAGTGCTGAGGGAGACTTTTCCTTGCACAGATGTTGGGTGCTTTGCCCAGATGCCTGACCGAGCCCAACCCAAGAGCTGTACTTCACTAAGAAAGGAGTCCCTATCCTCTCGCTAAAAGCAACATTTAAAAAAAAAAAAAAATGGAAATAAAGTGAACTAAAACCACAGCTGGATTGGTCAAACAGGTACAAAAGGATTAATCTCAACAGCAGCATTAGGGTGTTTCCAGCACGCAGCAGGGAGAAGGTTGATGGCTGTTTCACATCAGGGGTCCTGTGGAGCACCCAGTGCTGCTCCAGGAAAGGTGCTGGGGACTGACCCTGGCACTGGCAGGGTTCACACTCTGAATTCCTTCCAGGTCTGTAAGGAGGCTCACTGGGGCCTGGAGGAGCCAGGCTGCTAATCACAGTCCTGGATATTGATGTAGACAAAGAGGGTGGAGGAGGAGTACGGGTCTCCATTCTTGGTCAGGAGATGGATGTGGCGATAACCTGGAAGCAGAGACACAGATGGAAAATGGCCTTTAGTCCAGTTGGAAAAGTATTTGCTAATGTTTGCCAAGACCTTGCACTAACATCTCTGTGTCTCAGAGCATTTTGTTCCCAGTTTCCCACGGGATCCTGACCAGGCAGGTCCCAGAGGCACAGCTCTGGGTGTGGGTGACATGAAGTGCCCAAAGGCTCTGGTGACAAAGGGGACCCTCCCCTAGAGACAATGTTAACAGCTGCCCAAAAAATCCTCTCTGACTTGAGCTGTGATGGATCTGGACCACCCATCCAGGACACTGGAGCTTCTCAAAGGGCTCAGAGGCTGTGAGGAGCAGGGCCTTACCTTGCTTCAGACTGGTGAAGGGAAGGGTGTACTGCCCGATGAAGTCATTCTTGGTCGACATGTCAAAGTCTTCCACCACAAACCGGACCAGGGCAAGTGCAGGGATCTCAACGTCAAATGTAAACTCTTCATTCCAGTTTGGGTTAAAGCCTGGGCAACACAGACAAGGAGGGAGGTCACAGATGTCAGCAGTAAGAATGGTGGTCTGAGGTGTTTGCAAATGGATGGAGACTCTTCCTGACTGTCACCCTAATCTGACCTAGAGCAAGGCTCTTAGGAGGTGCCAAGAGCATTGTTCCCAGCTTTGATACTGTGATTTGCCACTAGAACTAATCAATCCTCCAGCTTGGGCTGCTCACTGCAGACCTTGGTCCTAGAAAGGAGTGAGGAGCAGGAGAGGAACTCAGCTCTGCTCCACAGGCTCTTGCTGGATGGTACATGGATGCTTTTGGTTGCCATTGGACCAGAAGCAAACTTTTATTGCCCTAAACCAGGGGAGGGAAGAGAGGAAAGCTGTGCTTTTGTGCTGAGACAAGCCTTCTGGGCCCTTAAGCCTCTCCAACTGCTTGAGATACATCCATCTAAGCACCACTCTGTGCCCCAATTTCCCCGTCTGCAAGAAAAGTTAATGAGGAGTGTCTGATTGCAAAAATCACCCTCCAGTCTGGATAAGGGTCATGTGGCCCACAATCACAAAGCAAACAAAACTGAGACTGGCACACAGGAACAGCAGAGCAAGCTCAGACCTCTGTCCAGACCATGGCAGGTGCAGTGTCAATAAACCACTCCCCAGAAGCAAACAGGAGAGCACAGCCTGTTTGAAACCCTACTGCCTGTGCAGAGCAGAGACCAAGGACAGCAAAATGTCACCTGGAGCCTGCTGGTCATGCAGGGTTTGTGAGTGATTCAGCAGCAGACAGGGATTTTTCATCTGGCCCTGAAGATGCTGAGATGGGCCTGTGGTGTCTTTATTGTTTGATTTGCTTTCCACAAGGAAATCTTTCCAGCATCATTCCAGCATTGTTCCATTTAGAGAAGGGCTGGCCATGGGGCTGGGAGTGCTCAGCAGCCCTGAGGAACAAGCCTGGCAGGTCTGGAATGTTCCCTACACAACTTTCACTTGACAGGCTGTAAAAATTATTGTAGGTGACGGAAACAGCCATGAGCTTTAGGAGCCAGGCCAGATTTACTCAAACAGGAAAGAGGAAAAGGGAAACATTGTTAGCAGGCAGGAAAATATGCACCAGCTTTCCAGTGGTTTGCTCTTACTCCACACAGAAAAGCAGAAGTGTGTGTGTTTGTGCAGAAGGCCATGGTATCCAAACCCTCAGTGCACAGAGGGAAGTCACAGCCATGCCTGACTGGTAAGAACTGGTCCTCAGATATTCAAAATTCACCTGGGCAATACCCTGAGCAGCTTGAGTTACCTTTGTATGGCCCTGCTTTAGGCAGAGGCTGGAATAGACACCTCTGAAGCTCCTTGCAACATCAATCTTTTGTGGGTTTGTGACACTTTTGGGGTACAATCAGCCCCACAAGAAGCTTCCTCTGGGAAGATCCTGGTGAGAACTCCTGCACACCAGGTCAAATCCAGCTGGATGGAGGTAAAGAGCCTTCCAAAGCTCTACATCTACAAATTTGGCAGCCAGGCCCAAACAACTCACATGGCTGATGTTGTTTTACAGGGAATTTTTGTCTCCAAACAACAGGAAAAGAACATCTCATGTATCTGCTTAGTGTGGGCAGGATTGGGTGCCCCAGGCAGGTCTGCCCACAGAGCAGCAGCCTTGCCAATGAACAGAAAAGGTTCCTGCTCACGGGAGCAGAACTTGGAGGAAACCCCCTCACCATTGTTTTCGATGACTTTGGTCTGCTTCTTGTTGTTGTCCTGCTGGACACCGTGGATCTCTATTGTTACCTTGGGATCCACAATGGAGTTTTTGCTTTTGTTCACCTTTGGCAGCTGCTGACCAGAGATTATCTGTGGAGGAAACGGGAAGAGGTCAGGACATCACTTAGGAGAGGGGGCTCCCTGGAAGATTCCCTCTCCTTCCTCAGGAGTCCAGAGTCTGCTGTGAGAGGCTGGTGGGACGTTTCTTCCACCCTTTCAGAGCTAGTGCTGTGTGACATCCTTCAGAGTGATGCCTTAAATTGTAGCTTTCGTATTTGCAGATTCTGTGGTGCCCAGGGGGGCAGCTCTGAGCTCACAGTCAGCGTCACTCAGCTCTCTGCACACAGCAGGGACACAAAACAAATCCTTGTCCTGCTGCACACCAAGGACACCTGGGACAAGTTTTCAGGCCCCAAAGCACCAACAACGGTGGCTGAAGGGAGAGAACAAGAAGGATGGGACTGCATCAGCTGCAGCTGGAACTGGACAATTCAACCCCAACATGCAAATGGACCAAAACTTATCAAAGTGCAAGATTTTGTGACTGGTGAGCCATTTTGTGACCATTTTGGGTCCACCTTGGGTGTAGCCCTGGCCAGGTTCTTGTCCTGCCCAAGGTGGATCCTGGATGCCTTTCAATAAATATCTACTTTATTCTCCTGCTCTGTCCAGTCTGTTTCAGATCAGCCTTCCAAGGCATCAAGAAGAAGGATGTCATGAGCTAAAGCACTGAAGGAACTCCAGTTCAGCCAGCTGGTTTTGGGACAGGCAACTTTTCTGACTGTCCCCACAGTGCTCAGCTGGTACTTGGGAACACCAGAGGTGACTGCTGAGGGATGGCATGTCTGCCTGCACGGTTCTGGAACCACAGCAAATGTTAATAATCTATTACCCAACACTGAACATGTGAGCAGATCCCTGGAGGATCCAAGTCCAGGAGAGCCCCCAGATGTGGGAAATCAGCAGGGTTAGAACAACACTGAAGGTATGACCAGAAGAAGGAGAAGTTACAACCTAAACCCCCCCAAAAAGTGGATGTTACTGAGATGTTTCCCAACTTCTATTCTTACTTTAAGCAGGAGCTTCTTCTTTGTTCCCCATGTTCCTTCTGTGATGGATTTTGGGTTGAATTTGGTTTGTTCATCTCGAAGGAATTCCGGCTTTAAGACGTACCCAGAAAACCCATTGTCCTGGAACCGACCCTGGTACACATCCATCTCTGTGCCTGCTGTCTGGAAATTTAGGGCGACTGCAACATAAATAAATAACTTCAGTCACTCAGATAAATCGATAGGAATCTTTTCATGCTAATTCTGTTCACATGAAACTGCACTTCATGGACATAAACATTGGCTTTTCCATGCTTCAAAGAGCAGTGGTAAACTCTGACCCTCACAGCCTGCTAGCCCTGAGGATTTCCTGCATTCAGAGATGACAGAGACAGGAGGAGCCATTACAGCCATCCTGCCTTCCCCAGGATCAAAAATTGTCCCGCAAGGAATTTATGCTACCTAGGGCAACTGCATCTTTTAGATAAACCTCTTCATTTCTATGCTGAAGGAGTTCTCTCCTGCAGTGAAGCCAGCAAATCCTTCTCACATCATTTCTCTGGCTACTTAGCCTCATTAAAAAACCTTCCTCCAGCCCAGATCTGCCTGTTTTCATTTGCCACCCCGAGGGGCATCGATGCCTGTGTTGTTTGGACTAGAGAGCTCCTCATTGTCTGAACTCCTCAGGTGGCAGCACAGAAGCTGTGATCAAATCACCTCTTTATTGTCTGCTGCCCAAAATAGACCAAGCCTCACTGCGGTCCTAACACCAGGCACATTCCTTGTATTCTTCCCAATTTGTCGATATCTTTTTTAAAAAGACATTGATGTAAAACCTGGAACAGTCTCTGTGAACAGCCTCACTGATACCACACAGGGAGTGCACATGGACCCCAGCAGCTGCTCAGGGCTCCCTTGATTTCCTCAAGGAGGATTTTGAACTCTTTAGCAACATCTAAGACATCTTTTAAGACACAGAAATTTATCCTGGTCCCACATCCTTCATTCCCAGTCATACTTGGAGGCTGAGAGCATTTTAAGGCACTCATTTTTCCACCTGCAGCAAGACTTTGATAACTGCAGTACACTGGTTTTCCTGGGAGCTGAAAGTACTCAGGGGCTCCTGAAAAATCTTATTTTGGGTGCCCAAATACTGAATTCAGGTCTGGCCTTCCTGTACCCCAAGGGAACTGATGGTGCCTCCCAAGTTCTGTCCTGAGGCCAAACAGGACACTGCTTATTGTGCCCCCAAGGGGGCTGCAGGACCCACGGAGTTCACATTCCCTCCTCCTGTGTTAAATGGTAACAACTCTCCTGACAGAGAAACTGCAGGGATTTGCACATTAATGTGCAGAAAAGCCTCTCCTAATGGATTTGGGGACAGAAAATGGTCTATGGAAATTGGGCATTGTTTGAAAAGCTGGTTTCTCTCAGTGACTGCTGAACCTGTGGCTGAAAAGGGCTTGAGATTCTGCTCAGCTGAAGCCCCTCCACAGCCAGGTGATGGGTGACCCCAGGCAGGTGACCCCCTGCAGCCTCCCAGTGACACCCACCAATCTGGCAGCCAACGTTCCACAAGTCCACGGGGCTGTAGTTGGAAGAGTCCGTCCTCCAGCCTGCAGGGTAGATACGGCTCAGGTGCCTGATGTTGTGATGAATAAAACTGGTTCCTGCAGAGGAAGGGAAAAACAGAAGGAAATGGCCTTTTCAGTGGTGGGGCTACTTTTATCTCTTCTTGCTGCTGCTGTGTGTTCCCCTCTGCCTGGCAAGTCTGGCTGGATGGGAACCACCTGCAAAAATGCCCTTTTTGGTAACAGCCTTGAGGATATTGAGTTCTTCCCACTTTTCTCAGTGATGTTCTTGACCAAGAGATCATAACCCATGTCTTTGGGATGTCTTGTCCACCAGCAGCTGTCCCTCTTTGGGGAACAAGGACAGAGGAGAGAAGAACACACATACCAGACTCCTGGGCCAGCTTCAGAGCTTTGCTCTCTGAGAACGATGACATCTCATAGAAAGCCCGAGGATGGTTGGGGTCATCAAAGCCTTCAAAGTGGACACTCTTGCAGTAGACAACTGTGTCTGATAGCTCCTTGGCCAGCTTCAAGGTGTCACTCTAAAAACAGGAGAGCGAGAAGTTTGTGGGCAGATTTTGCTGTTATGCTCAAAAGTGGTAATTGTATTTTCCCTACAGAACCACTGAGGCTTCTCTTCTCCACCACTTTCACCAGAAAAAGCAGCACATTTTCAACACTCTGTGGCTGGTTGGTGTGCCCTCTTGTGTCATCCTGTGTAGTAAAGGTTGGAAAAGAATTCCCCCTTTGTTAGTGGGACACCCTTCCTTCCTTGACAATGATTCCTGCTCTCTGCAGGATTATTTGTATTTCAGCACCCACGTCTGTCTCCAGGTGCTAAACTCTACAGCAGAGCCTTAGCAGTGACTTTTCCATGCTGTCCTGGTCCCAGGCATGCAAACATGGAAATAAAGGGAAGAGAAGGGTGTTTTGGCCTCCACAGAGCTTGGGCTTTTTTCCCCTTGAACTAGGAAGTTGTCACAGTGCTTTGATGACTCCTAGTCCACAGCCACATTCATTGGTGCAAGTGAGAGTCCCCAGCTGCCATCAGGGGCAAGGAAAGGAAGTGACAGATGTCAAAATAATGCATATGTTATTGACCAGAGATCAGAGAAATAAGTAAGACCTGCAAAGAGTGAGCAATTCATCGAAGGGAAACATGGATCAGACCAGATCCAGAGGTCACACCAATCAGCTTTGCCATCAGTGGGGCTGAATGTGTCTGTGTCACCTGTGAACACACCCTGTGAGGGATCTGGGCTTCACAAGGACCTGCAAGCTGGAAAAATCCATTTCCTCACATGATGGGGCAGAACTCTTGTGTAAAGGCCAGCCTTTTCCTTCCAGAAATTATCATACAATTTGCTTTAGGAACTGGCCATTCCTTCCAGTTCTCCCTCCTCCAGGTCAGGAACAAACAGCCACTGAGGCTGCAGGTGTATCCAAAATGACTGGAAAAGCCAAAGTCATGACTGCCCCATGACAAACAGATTTCTGGAAATAAGACAGAGATGGAACATGTGCCCTTCCACTGCTTCCATAAATGCCACATGGTCTGTCCTTGCTGCAAGGTCCTCCAGTCTCATTCTAGAGAAAGAACCTTTGTGCTTGGCTGGCTCTGCAAGATCTCTGTTTGTGCTTGGGACAGGGATCATTAAGCTGAGCAAGCACCAGGATCCTCAGCCCCAGCAATTTGAACAATTCACCCTTACATATCCCCAGATGAGTAGCTGAAACCACACTGAGACCTGACTTGGCTAGGAACACATGAAAAATTGTATTTCAACTGCTTTTCCTTTTTTATTTCTTTAGGTGTGGTACAAAACCCACCTAAAAAGTAATTTCTCAGTGATTCCTTCTTTCACTTACCTTTCCCTTCTGCTCTATCTTGGTCTTCACAGATTCATCTTCAATTTCAGCTGCTTCATCTTCATCAGAGACATCCTCAGCCTCCAGGTTGTTGTTCCCATTGATGGGGTCCTCCTGTCTGCTCAGCTTCTTGCCTTTCACCAGGATCTTCCCCTTCAATTGCTGCACAAGGAAAAGTGGACAAAATACCTGGTGCTTAGAGAAGGTTCTGGCCCACCCTGAAGAAACCCTTCAGCTGCAACCAGGATTTTTATAGTTACATTAGTGACTGGTTATTAGCCAGAGACACAGGTAAAAATAAGTCTGTTTTTACTCTGAGACCACAAGTCATGAGTCTGAAAACCCCAGGGAGCCCAGTGATTCCTCTCTGCTATAGAGCTGACCATCCCCTCAACCAGAAAACTTAAGCAGTTGTTCTGTTAAACACAATTAAAATATACTTTTGTTTTTTTCCAAGACTGAAATATTGCTCAGCAAACAAGGCTGAGCCTGGAAGTCTGGACTGCTGGAAGAAATTGGTGGCACCATTTCTGCCCCTCTGTGTGGCCTGTTATTTAACCCACCCCTCACTGTGCAGTGTGTGGTTATAAACCTCTGTTATAAACCTCTGGAAACTCTGTTTGAGATCCAAGCAGAGGCTGAGGCAGTGCAGCCTCTGCTCCACAGACATTTTAATGAGGAGAGAGGTCCAATAAGCCCTGTCCAGGTGCTTCATGCACAGCAGACATGGAACTTCAATACATTTGGCATTTTGCAGGTGAGAGGTGACTCAGGAGGAGTTCTCAGACCCTTTCCAAAGGTACATCCTCTTCAGGGAACAGCTTCTCCTGGCCCTGCTCTGATGGTACAGCACTGACCACAGCCAGCAGCATGTGCCAGTGCACCACAGCTGGGGGCAGAGGGAGCCCAGGGGGCACATTCCTTGGGCTGAATCCACTCTCTCCAGCCTCTTTCGAGGTTCACATGAAACCCCTCACCACTTTGTGCAAGCCCTGGCAATGGGAGGAAGGCTGGAGCCTGGAGAGGGATGGCTTAGACCCAGACAAGGCAGCAGCAATGCTCAGGACAGGGAGGAGTGTTGAGAAAGGTGATTGGGGGCTATCTCCAGCTGTGTGGGTTTTGCCTTAAAATCAAGAGCACCACTAGACTTGGCAGCTTCCAGGAACAGGAGATTTGCTGCCACCTGGATGTGTTTGGTGCTCCTGCCTCTGGAGGGTACGAGTTATTCCAGAAAAATGCCATCTTGGAATTAGCCAGTACAACCTCTCAGTCTGTGTAGCACATTCTCCTTTCCTCAGCAACACCCTATATTTACCTTTTTTGCAACAGCAAAAGCAACAAAACCCCACCACATTCAAATGATAGGACTGTGAAAAACCAAGAATCTTTTATAAAACAACACAGGCATTTTTAAGGGACATCATTTCACCTTTGCACCCTTTGTGGGTTCAAGCAAATTGCATCACATCTTCACAGAGACCAGCCCCACTCCTCACCACCTGGCAAAGCTGTGGATGAAGCTGGGTCTGAGCAGAAATCCAACACTGGCACCTGAGGCAGCAGCCAAAAGCAGTTTTATTCAGCTACCACAAATGACCTGTTTACACTGGGGCACTTTCTCTGTCACTCAAAAGGAGCAGTCAGAGCACAGCAATATCCTCCTCCCCGTGCCCAGACCATCCTCCCCGCCTTCCAGGCAGAGCTGTGCTCTGCTTCTTCACATCCACACCTGGGGGATGAGTCTGCTCATCTTCAGAGCCTGATTTCAGCCTGCTGCCCCTTCCCACCCTCCTGCCTCAACACCCAGCTCTGCACTGTTCTTCCTCCACAAAATCCAGTTCAGTCTGATCTTTTAGGCTCTGGTCAGCATTTGGGATGGACAAGCCTGGAAGGATTGCACTGGGGACAGAAAGGAGAGGCTGAGAGCAGCTCCTCTTGTCCTCTGCAGGCTGCAGATACCATCCTGGTATTTAATACATTATCTGCCTCTGCTTGCTGATGCCTCACAATAAATGTTACTGCCTCCTCTCACAGCTCAGCAGTGGAGAACTAAAGATAAGGTATTTGGGGCAGCCTGTTTGATTCTTAATTACCAGCAGGTAATTAAGCTTTTTAAGCTTCTCCCATTCAGCCTGCACAGCAAGTGGGATGTGCAATTCCTTTCATGGCTGAGGAACATCACGAGGGAAGGCACAGCAACACAGCCTCCAGTGTCTCCTCACCACAACCCACTCCAGGGCTGCCAGCAGCAGGACCTCAGAGCTGCTCTTATCTAGCCTGTGGTTCCCCTGGGAAATCTTGGATATGGTGCAGATGCTCCCCAAGGGCACAGGACACTGCTCCTGTGCCTCCAAGGAAGAGCAGCCCATGTGCCACCTAACTCAGAGGAAATCCATTTGCTTATTTGTCCACAAGAAGGGGTGAGACTCGCCCCAAAGAGAGGCACTTTCACCCCCCATTTCCTACAAAAGGTCCTATCCTGTAGTAGCATTGCAGTGAATTCCCCCTGCAGAGGAAGCAAAGTCCTAAATCTGAGAGTTTATCTTCTTTATTGAGGTTTTAAATAAGCTGATATAGACAGTCACAAACACACACATGCCCTTGCTCCATCTCTCTTGATTCCCCTTCATGTGATATTAAGTATTTCTAGCCTGAGGCAAAAGACACTCAGCTCATCAGTTCAGCTCTGTTGAGCAGTTCCCTTGTCTTAGGAGGAAGCAATAGCTGAAATACTCAATAAATGTTCTCCAAGCAGACCATAAAGCCATTCCAGATGTCTGTGGGAAGCCCAGGGTGGAGAACAACCTCAGGAAAGGCTACAAGGACATTGGACTCCACTGAGAACACACAGTGGAACAGATGCAGCTCTTGCCCTTCTTCACATGCCCTATAAATGGCATTCCTCCCTGAAGTGGAGCTCATCTGCTCTCCCACCTTTCCCACTGTACACTCAACAAGCTCAGCTCTGCAGGGGAAATGGTTCTGACAACACTGGGACATGGAAACCACCTTAAGGGAAAGCACTGATCTTATCAGAAGCAGCAGAGCTGTAATGAGCAGAGGATTTTAAAAGATCTGCATACACAGGTTTCTCCTACCTGAAAGCCTCCTGCCCCTAAGAGCAACCTGAGAGCCACGGCAAGGTCTGAATTCCAGTTTTCATCTCAGTGGGAATGGAAGGTTTGTCAAGTGATCCACCTCAACAAACTTTCTGTGGCTTCAACACCTCCTTTAGAGTCAACAGAGAAAACCAAACACTCCCAGGGTGTGATTCCTCCTCTGCTTGGACAAACACTGAGGAGGAGGTGGACCAACTCCTCTGACTGTTTCTCCTAAGGAGCCCTAAGTGAAGTGCTCAGGTACACAGGGTCTGACATCCCAGGGTGAGGAGATGCCACCACTCCAGACCTCTGAGAAGCTGTGAGGAATAACATGTTCACACTCATGAGCAGATGTGCAGATCAGATGCACTAACTGATATCACACCTCCATCTGTGTGTGTCCTTCAGCTGTAAGCTGAAATGCTGCACCAGCAATGAGCAGCACCAGAGGATGAAGAGAGTCTCCAGCAAAGGGGAAGAAACACATTACTGAAGGGGGTTCTGAAGGATTGAAGGAAACTCAGCTCAAGGACTTCAGGCAAGGAGATGCACTGCAGACAAGACTGACACAAGGTGGGCCAAGGCTGGAGAAACAGAGATGTGCAGATGCCCCTGAAGCCACATTGACACAAAAGGTATAGGTAATGCCCAAAGCCACTGTCCTCATAAAGAGGGAATTCCAGGAACAAAGAACTGTAGGGGTTTCAGACACACTTGACACACTGAATAGTTCCAACACTGGGACCAGTTTTAGTCTCATTCTGACTGTGACTTTGCAGCATTTCTTGCTGGGATGAAGGGACAGGGGCAAGGGGCCCTGGCAGACCCCTGGACAGATCAGGGATGGGACAGAAGGGCAACAACCCACCAGCAGCAGAGACTGGATCAAATTACACAGCCTTTAATTCATTATTAGGACCTAAAGACAGCAGCTTGGGGGAGATATTTTGATAATCTGTGTAGCCCAACAGTGTTCCTGAATGGAGCCTAATAAAGCAGATCCCTGCCCCAGGCTGTGGTATGAATCGTTAGCACAAATCCAAACCGTGTCAATCTTCCCTTAATTACTGACGTTGCCCTGCTGACACAATCGGCAGCAATTCTTCCACTGTTTGTGTTTACAGCCTCCAGCCCTTTGCCCAGAGGCAGAGCCCACCCTTTTCCTGATATGTATAAAAAAATACTTTGTTGTCCTGGGTTTCCTCATGTCAACGTCACAAGGGAGTGGAAAAGCCAAGAGGTTCCTGGCTTGTTTGTTTTATTCCCTCATGTTTCAGTTTCAATGTATTTTATGCCTGAAAAAATCAGCATTTCAGCCCTTTTGCACTGTCCCACTTCACACAGCAGGAAGGCAGAGGAAAAGTACCAGAAGGAAAAGGATAGATGTTGCAACACTGGCAGTTTTTCTCTGTTTAAACTAAACGGATCAATCCCTGCAATGGAGCAGATCAGCCCAAATCCATTCCCTAGGGTAGATCTGGGCATTGTGTTCAGCTGGGGCCATGTGTCTGTTCAGGCAATCAAAATCAGGAGGTTAGATGAGCACAGGCATGGAAAAAAACCATCTTTGGGAAGTTGGGGTCATCCCCTTACACTCACAAATCACACATTGCTTTGCTTGGTGTTTCTCCTTTCTTTCATCATATCATTGCCATCAGTTGAAAAGCCATCAGCAGTTTTCCTGATCCTGCACCAGGATAAATAGCAAGTCAAGGGGGGGACACTGAGGACATATTTTTCCAGCTCAGTAAGAGCCTGCAAAGACTGATCTCTGTGCTGGGAGTGTCCTCACCCCGGGAGAGTCACTTCTCCCAGTGGAGGCACCTTGTCTGTGCAAGAGCCAAGGTCCTGCTGAAACAGCAGCAGTAAAAATTACAATTCATCCTAATTTATTGCCCTGGTGCTTAGGGACCAGCCCAGAGCAGCCTCCCTCTGTGCCAGGCATTGTATCAAACGAGGCATGACACTCCCAGACAAAAGCGGAAAGTCAGAAAGGGAAAGGAGATAAATAAAGAGGGAGAACAAATACAGAAGATATTCTGGGTGGATTGTTTTCCTCTCCTTTCTCCCCTGCTGACTGCCAGCTTTATCTCACCCACAAACTCCTTCCAGCTCTGACCAGGCATGTTCATCCAGTTTTTGGCGAATGAGCAAAGAAATGCAATTTAAAGGGAGCTGCAACTAACCGTGCAGGAGTCTGTTTCTGCAAAGTGCTAAGAAAGACAGACAGACAGACAGACAGACAGACAGACAGACAGACAGACAGAAAGAAAGAAAGAAAGAAAGAAAGAAAGAAAGAAAGAAAGAAAGAAAGAAAGAAAGAAAGAAAGAAAGACAGAAAAAAAGGCAGAAAAAAAGGCAGAGAGCAAGCACAAACCACATGTGTGGAAATAGAGGAATGTTTCCTTTTGGCTCCTGTTTTGGAGACATATTTTTCATATCAAGATTCCATTTCCAGATTTTTCTGTCAGTTAATGATTTTAAAGTGATGGACCACTGTTGAGGGATGTGTATCTCTTTCTTCCTGCAAGTCCAGGGCTCAGCTCCCAGTCTGACAGCTGCCCTGATTCCTGAGAGTAGAAGGGGCATCTCTAGGCAGCCTCCAGCTTCTCTTTTTCCTCCAAGGACATCTCCATCCCCACCAACCCAGGCCATTCCCAGTGGCTACCCCAGGACACTCTCAATGGCAGGACACCTTGTGTTTAATATACCTTCAGGATACTTGCAGTGATTTTCCCCTTGAGTTTTGAGCTTTGCACTCAGCAAGAAGAAAATCTTCCCTCTTGTCCAACCCTCAGAAGGCAGAAAATGCTGGAGTGGCTTTGCTTACCTCTGGAGAGGGGAACTGGGATTTGTTTCCATCCACTGGGGCAACCAGGAGCATGTCCTGCAGGATGGTGGTCATGTGCTGGGCCATGACCTTCTGCTGCTCCACGCTGCAATGGTTCTCCAGCGAGATGATGACAGGGTATGGTGAGGTCTGGAAAAAGACAGCAACACCCACCATCAGTGAGCTCTGCAGTTTTATCAGTCTGCAGCAATTGGTATGAGCCCCAGTGCTGTTTTCTCTGGGAATGAGTGTGTCAACAGGAGGGTCTGATATTCTCCTAAAGCAAGGATTTCTTAAAAATGGACCGATTGAACTGCGCAGTAGTTACTCAGATGTGTGCAGATGCCTGCCAGAGATGATGATCCAATGGAGAAGGCACCCCCAGTTGCCTGCATTCTCCACTTGCACTGTGGGTCAGAGCACCTTCCAACCCACCTTCAGAGGAAGGACTGGGAAGGAGCCTTTGAAATCACAGGGTTTGCTCATATCCTGAAGTGATATAAATCCTTCCTCCATTCCTGCATAGGCCTGATCTGGTTCCCTGTGCTCCCCAGGTCATTTTGTGTGCTGAAGGCATTGTCTTTACTGTCACTGTCACTCCTTTATGGCCCCAAACAAAATGTGACACCAGCTCCCAAATGCACTGAAGGAAAACAGCAGAGTCCAGTGAGTCTGGACAGACCTAAGGTTTTCTGAAGCCTGCTGCCATATGAGACTCCAGCCCTGCTCATCCCTTTTAAAGCAGAATAAAAGTAGTCCTTCACTTCTAAAAATATGCACATGGGTTCCTCTAAACAAGAAACAGACCCTGAGACATCAAAGCCACATAAATTATGGACTTGCTGGCATTTCCCACCAGGTATGCTGAAGATTACGGGCATCATCTTCATTGCAGTGGGGTCCAGGATGCAGCTGTGCTGGCACAGGTTCAAACTCATCCTCAGATGGTGCTCTCCCTGTCCAGCAACCCCCAGGAATGGACCTCTGCAGGAAGCAGAGCGTTGATGCTCAGACAAGAAGGACACATCTTGTCCCCATGAGAAATGCTAAGGTGAAGCTTTCATTGCTTCTGCTCTCTGCTGGGAGGGAAGAGATCAACTGCCAGCCCTGGGTTGTGCAACTTGAGAAAAAGTCCCTCGTCCTTACTTTGAATGCATAGTTCTTGATGGCCTTAATGACATCGCTGAAGAGGATCTTGGAGGTGAGAGTGTAGCCGTGATAAATGACGGGCTCCGAGTTGGGGCCGTCCCAGCAATCCAGCTCCACACAGCGACAGCCTTTGGTGAGGGCTCTGGAAACAAAGAAGGGACCTGGTTGGGTTCTACACCTCCTGCTCCATCCCCAAGTGAGGGCACATCAGGCACAGGCACTGCCTGGGAAGATTGGCAGGAAGTTCAGGGAGCAAAGGAGAAGAAAGGAGCTTGGAAAAACAGGAAAAAGGATGGGATCGGGTGAAATCGGTGTCGGCAAAGAGAGTTCAAGGTTGAGCAAGGAAAGCACAGAAGGATCTGAGAAATAAGGTAGTGAAAGTCCAAGGGAGAATTATGCAAAGAATAAGACATAGAGAGTGCCAGATAAGAAAGGACACTGATGAGTGTGCCCCAAGTCTTTCCCCAAAGATGGTGAAGGGAAGGGAAAATCAAGAGTGGCTGAAGTGGAAGAATGACAGTCAGCCTTAGAAGCCAGACCTCCAAACCAGGTCTCAAAAGATGATGTGATTTCTTCATCTAGATCTGGTATGATATGAGAGATGAATCCTCCGAGCTGGGAGAGAGGGAAGGAGCTATGGGAACTCCATCACAGCTGAGGAGACTGCTGAGGGTCAGTTTCCCAATTCGAGTCTACAGAATAAATTTCTGTGTGAAATTCTTACTTCTACATACCCACACTTCCCTTTCAATTTATTTTCAAATGCAGATTTCCACACCCCCTCCCCCAAATCTATCTAGGAGCTGATCTCATCTCTTTTACAGTAATTCCTTAAACATTTCAGATTACAGAACTCCTTTAACTCACTGCAACAGAATCACAGAGTCATAAAATGGTTTGGGTTGGAAGGGACCTTAGAGACCATCCAGTTCCAACCCCCTGCCACGAAAAGGGATGGCTTCCACTAGACCAAGTTGCACAGAGCCCTGTCAAACCTGGCCTTGAACATTTCCAGGGATGGAGCATCCCCAGCAGCTCTGTGAAACCTGTTCCAGAATAATGGGATTTATTTTTTGTTTGCACAACCAAAACATATATCTATAATTGTAAGACTCTGTAAGACGAATTCAAAGACCTACTGAGAAGTGACTTGTGCCAGATTTCACTCTGGACACTTTTGACTTTGTGACTCCAGTCAGTCACTGCTCCTGAGAAAAAGGTAAGTCAAAAACAAAGGTGGAATTGCAGCCATTGACTGGCTCATAAGGAAACACTGTGTCACCTGATAAAAACAAGGAGCAATGAAAGGTGGGTGTGCAAATTACTAAAGGTCACTGCACTCATCTGGCCATGAGACATCAGCTGCTGTTAAAGGCAGACACAGGCAACACCTAATGTTCTGTGCAGGGGTGCTGTGGGAGAAATATCTGAGATCCTAAAAAAGTCTAAGTTCTCCTGATCATTCATCCTGCTCCACCAGGTCACTCTTTTTTCTTTTTTTTTTTTTTGGGGGGGGGGTTGTTTTGTTATTTTTGGTTTGGTGTTTTTGTTTTTTTGTTTGGTTTGGTTTGGGTTTTGGTTTTGATTTTTTGGTGTTTTTTGTTTTGTTTTAGGGTTTTTTAGGTTATTTTTTGCTTTTTTGCTTTTTTGGGGTTTTTTTGGTTTTTTGGGTTTTTTTGGGGGGAGATTTTTTTGTTTGTTTGGTGGGGGGGGTTGTTGTTTTTTTTTGTGGTTTTGTTTGTTTGTTTTTGTTGTTGTTGTTTGGGGGTTTTGTTTGTTTTTGTTTGGGGGGGGTTGTTTTTGGGGTTTTTGTTTTGTGGGTTTTTTTTTGGTTTTGGTTTTTTGGTTTGTTGGTTTTTTTGATTGCTCCAACTAGGACTCTCCAAAATAAACCCTAGCATGGTTGTGCAGACAGTCCCTGCCATGGGCCCCTCCCAAAAGGCAGAACAGAGCATAAGCACAGTGACACTGTGCATCATTCTGGCTCCTTCCAGACCTGCAGCTCTATCCCAGGAATCTTCACATCTTGCAAGCTCCTTGCAGTCTCTCGGGCCATATTTTGGGGAATGCAACACTCCCTCAGCATCATGTTTTGAAAACACCAGGCCAGAGGGCTGCAGTCCAACCTCCATGTGACTGCAGATATTTTATACTGCTTCCAGATGTAGTAATTATACATCCTACACTCAGCTGGACACCAGATGAGACCCGGGGCAAAGAGCTGTGAAAAGGAGAGCACAGCCAAGCTGGTTTGGAAACAGCTCACCCTGGAAACATGGGCCAGCCCATATTACCTGGTCTGGTGGGAGATTGCTTCTTGATCCCTTGCATCCATCAGCACAGACGTTATGTCTTCTGAAAGAAAGAAGCTAACCTCCCAAGCCCAGGCAGACAAACCCAAACACACAAACTCTTTACCTGATATAGGCCTCTGTGCTGCTTGGCCCCGTGAGCTGGTCTTCCATGAGATAGGTGTTGTGTGAGGAGGACACCAAGTAGTGGCTGAGAGGTTGGGTCATGTCCTGGTAAACTTTCCGGTGCGAGGGGTTGAATATGTTCCCCTCATCAGAGAGCAGGTACATCAGGAACCCATCCTTGGTCATGGCATTGCCCCTCTTGGCTGCCAGGTAAACAGACAGAAAAGCCCACGCTGAGAATGTGACGCCACCAGGTCGTGCCACCACCTTCACCACAGGGCCTCTGCTCTCCAGGAGATCCCAGAGGCAAAATGTGCTCCCCAGGCATTCAGTAAAAGCAAAGATATCAATGTTCTCCAGACGAGTATGACGCCTTCAGCTGCCTGAAAATGCTTTTAAAGCCCCTTCACAAGAGCAGCTTTTTATGACACTTACTGTCCTTGATAACATCTTAAAAGTGTCAAAGGCAGACCTTACCTCACCAGCCTCTAGAGATTTACAGCATGGAAATCTGCATTTGAGCATTTCAAGGTTTCTTTGCACCAACCCAGATAAGCTGTCAGATGTCTAAACACAGCCAGATAAATCCTGTCTAGATTATCCTATGAAATACACGATTGTAAAAGAAGAAATACAAAATTATTCCCCTTTTTGAAGGGCTGAACTAGATCTCAGTCTAATCCTAAAGCCTGACAGCTGCAAGACCTTGTCCCTCTCCTGAAAGAATATCAGGACACTGGAAAACCAGCCCATAATTCTGAGTTGGCTCTTGGAACACATCCTGCAAGGTGCTCCAGACTGATGATTCACCCCCAGTCAGAGCAGACAGACACTTCAGTGACTAACTCCTAAACAGCTGTCACCTCCTTGGCCTCTACTCAGAGATCTCATCTGCAGATGGCTTTACAGGTGCCCACCTTCGAGGACATCTGCCTCCACTCCAGCTTCTGGAGAACACTATTGCTACATTCTCAGCCTGGAAAAGCCGCATGAGGTCTGGGCATCTGAATAACCCATCTGAGTTTTTCCCTTCAGGATTTTCATCATCCTCTAGCCCAACCTGTATCAATCCCTCTCCTGCTGCTCAGTGCACCCAAAATAAAATTGAAGAGAGAGATTTCCCAGCCTCTCCTCTGCCCTCCTCTCCTAGAGCTGGTTATGTTCCCCTAGGAGAGTGGTGTTTCAGAAGCAGCTGTGGGGAGAAAATAATACACACAACAGCAGGGAAAAAAAAAAAAAAACCAGCAGCAATGTAATTCATAGTTCATAAAAAAAGCAAGATTTTGAAGCAAATGAGCCAGGGTTTTCAACCTACCTCTTTCATTGGGCTCATATCTCTGAATCAAGGCAGGGGCAGCAACAACAGCATCTTCTTCCTGCTGCACCTCATAGAGAAACCTCACCAGGTTCTGGCAGGACATGAACCCTTCAGGGTCCGAGTACGTTTGGAAGATGCTGTCTATTTCCTTCCTCTCTGTCAGTATCTTGTAAAATTCCTCTATCTCATCATCCTCCAGAGCCTCTGTTTTGGACTTGTCACAGTGCTGTAAACGTAGAGGGGAGAAGGAGTGAAAACCTTCTTTCCTTCTGGCATAGGCCAGCCGTAATCTGCACCAGGGCTACACAACGCAGAACACAAAATAATTGCAAAGAGTTACTGGCCAGTGAGTGAGGAGCACGTGGTCAATGACAATGACCAGGCCAACAGGCATAAGACAGTTGCAGTTATTAGTATTTATACATTAGCAGTGTGCTCAAAAGCACCAGCCTTGAGTTCCATCACTTGGGTGGGCTTCAGTCAGAACAGCTCAAAATAATCTAAGCACAAATCCAAAAAAAAAAAAAAAATGTAGTTCTTAATCTCAGAAGGGATAAGAGAAATAATTAGCTCTTTTAAATAATTATAGAGTGTATAGCCAAAAAATCCAGTAAGTTAAGTGAATGTAACCCTCCCTTTGACCTAAGTGGCTCAGACCTCAAGAGGCTGTCAGATCACAGTGGGGCTGTTTGCAAAGATGGCATCAAAAACAACTTTAAAACCCCACCACTGCTAAATATGTTCATGTTTGGGTATGAAAAAATCCACCTCTCCGTGGAAATTTTCCATTCTCATCCAAAACCTACCACGTTACAAAATCCCCACAAGATTTCGAATCAGATTATAATCCTCTCACAAGGAACTGTAATTCAGATTCTCCCTCTTCCTCTGGGGTTTGAACTTTTCCAGTAGATACCATCTCTGACAGAGCACCACAGCCAAGGACTTGATTGATCATTGAACGATGGGGAGCTTGAGATACACATGTTAATGTCTCCATGAAGGACACAATTTTTCCAACAAGTTTTTCCAGTTTATTTAAAATACTCCCAGGTTCAATTTTTCATCAGAAACAACACTTTTTTTTTTTTCCTGTGGCAAATCTTGATATTAATTTTGTTGTTTGTTCCTAACAGAATTCTTCAACTTGTCAAACCAGAGGAATTAAATTGCTTTCCATCTTTGATCCCCTGTGACAAAGCTATTTTTCTGGCTTTTATGATGGAAATGCCTGTCTTAGTTTAACCAGTCATCACACTAATCTCAGCCTGGCTCTGCCAGTGATCTCAGTGATGGCCACGGTGGCTTTGGCAGGGTCCCAAGATGATAAAGAGGGAATTTCATCCTTTGCAAATCCTTCACTATCTGTTTATGGAGCACATATAAAACCAAAGAACATTATCATGATGCCTAGCATTTCACAAACTGAAGTGACAGGAAAAAAAGAGTCCAACTTGTCCTGACTTCAGAACCTGCTGGGTAGAAGCTATGGGCTCATCTCAGGGATGGGACAACCTGTGACATGCTCAGTACTACAAACACCTCCCAAATAGGTTTGGGAGTTCAAGAACTGCCTTTTCCTTGCTGCTTTCCATGTCTATGATCCTGTGCTGTGGCTCTGGCAGATCTCTCAAGCTAAGCTGAGCATGATGCTTAGCAACTGCAAAAGGAATATAAAGAGGGAAAAGCAGCTGGTGGAGACAGCAGGGATGTTGTGAATTACAAATGTTCTTTTCTTTAAGACATGACAGGGAAAATAATATTTCTTCTAGAAAACTGACATTTTAAGTGATGTGCCTGGGGAGGTTTATTCATTAGTTGCCAATAAAGGCTGTGATGAAAACAGGACAATAGCATTGGTACCAGAGTCAAACTCCAGGACAGATAAGATGCACAGTATAAAAGTGGGTTCCTTCTGCTTTGGCCACAAGAGGTCCAAATTAGAAAAGAGAATCTCAACCCAAAATACCATGTTTTACCTCCCATGTATGCATCAGAAGCCATGAGTCCTGAATGACCCTTGGCCTGCCAGCAAAAACACCTTTCTGATGCATCAGAATGAATATTCAGGTTGAAATGAAGAGAGCAATGACAGGAGCTTTGCATAATTTCTGGTTGCAGTGCCATACACTTTACTCAGGTGTCTCAAACCTAGATGTGGACACAGAGTCATGTGATGAAAGACAAGAATAATGTGAGAACATGCCCTGCAGCCCCCACTTGAGCCCCTGATCACACTTCCTTCCTGTGACTAAAGGAAGAAAAACTCTCTGAGACAGAAAAGATCACTCTTTAATAGGCTGTAATGCCCTAGTCCATCTAAACTGAGGCAGGATGCAAACTGAAAATGTAATTACTTTAGGAGCAAGACAGACCCTTCCTGGAGGCAAATCAGCCCTCAGGAGATCTGAATTAACCTCCAAAGAGCCTCTCTTTCCAGTGGCTATCCAGGAAACTTAACAATTACTTGCCTACTGATGGTACTTCAACTAACTCCCTGCATTTTAACGAGTTGAATCAAGGTTTAGCAATTACGTGGAGTCTTTCAGCAAAAAGGATTAATTTCATCAAGTTTCCTAGAGCTCCCTTGTAACTATTGTGACAGTAGAAGAGGTCCATTAAACAAAAGGAGACTGTGCCTCTAAAATTAAAAAAAAGGGAAAAATTAATAAAAATAAAAATAAAAAAAACCCAACAACAACAAAAAAAAACCAAAAAAACACCAACCCCAACAAACCAAACTAAGGGTGATTTTTTCAGGTTGTTGATGTGTGAAGATGTGGGATTGATTAATCTCCTATATGTGAGATGTATCCTTTAGGATAAGGAGATTCACACCCAGGTCCCTAGTGGCTTCACCTACACAGATTGCAAAGGAAGTGTTGGCAACTTCCAGTGGAGACATGCAATTCAATCAGTGGATTCCCAGCCTTATTCCCACTCTTCCAGGATCTTCCTGGGCAGGGAATAAAGGATGGAATACACCAGCCAGAGCAGGCATTGCAGCTGGAATATTTTGTGAGCTGAAGTTCTTTAAGATCTGTTGATGACCTTCCCCCTAATTCCTAAGGAGTTACCTGAGAGATGTCTATAAAGCAAAGATAAGGAAACTTCGACCTCCTTTGGGGAAAGGCTGTCTGCCCACATGGAGGAGCAGGAGAACTCCAGCCTGGTGCCCAAAACCACTCACATGTTTACCAGTGATCAGAAAAAAACCATTTCTGAAACTGCACACCCATTAATTCAAATCCTGCTTCAGACAGGATGGAAGTTTGGAAATCATCCAGATGGTTTATCTCACCTCGGCAGGATGGATTCTCTAGAGAGAAACCAAAAGCTTAACAACTGAGAAATTCTCATCCCTTTCTTATCTTCTGATAGGCTCAGCCAGCAAGCTGAATCTTGAGAATTTAGAAGTGTACATCCCTGACCAGATTAAATATGCCTTGGGAGTATTAAATCAATCAGACTAGTCCAGGCTTAGGTGCAATGTTGTGTATCTATCATGAATCTGGAAAGGTTTTTTTCTTAACTTGCACTTCTTTTTTTTTTTTCTTTTTTTTTTTTTTCTTGTTTTGGGTTTTTGTTTTTGTTTGTTTATAGCTGTCACTTTGCACCTTCCTCCTCTGAGAAGGTAAGGATCTGGGTTCACAATTGTAACCAAACAAAATTCAGCCAGACTTAGGCATTGACATGCAGCTGTGGCACACAAAACTCCTGAAACCCCTGGGACTTCAACTCTGTTTCTCTTTTTCTTGCATTATCCATGTTTGCATCTCATTTTCTGCTCCATGGCAAAATTATGAAGAAAGATCTTAACACACCCTCCCCAAAACCTTTGTGCTGGCCTAACTTAGTGAGAATCAATTATTCTGAGCAATAAACTACTGAGCACCAAATCCTGAGAGTCCTTCCTTGGTACAAGAAAAGAAGCCAGAGGCTCACTTTAGGTGAGGTCTCCAACCCAAGCTGAAATCTGTGGGACCTCAGCAACCAGCAAAACCTTTTTCTGCTTGCTCCCCATTACCTGGAAAATCTTCTTGGCATGATAGTCATCGACTTCAATGTTCACTTCTTTCAGGAAGTCTTTGAGCTCTTTCAGGCTCATCTTGTTGTCTTTGTTTTTGTCAGCTTTCCGCAGGCAGGTGTGAATCCAGCTGCGGCAGGAGCTAAGGAAATCTTTCCAGGTCAATGCCTAGCCTGAACACCCAAATGCCTTCTGCTGCACAGAGCAGGGGGGAAATCCTCTCCAAAAGGTTCTGGGGCATCTCTCCAGCTGCTGGAAACCCTGAGCAGCTGACACCACCTCCCCTTCTGCTCCCACAGGGCACAATGGTGCCTTGGCAGAAGGAAAGTGCGCCGGGATACAACTGATCCTGACCTGGGAGAAGCTTTTCACCATCTGGCCAAGGCTGGATCGGTTCTCTTTACCCTGTAGGAGTTTCTGGCTGCAGCCAGAAACAGTTTGATTTCTCTTTTATGACAGAAAGTACATTCTGCTCCAGACGGTTAAAAGGGGATAAAGGAAAGAATGAAAAGAGCTCCCAAGAGAAGCTTGGTAAACTCATTGTCATGGATTTGTTCAGTATTTGGTGTGTCACAGTGAACACTGAACTCCAGAAAAAGCAAAGCAGCAACAATAATTTTTTAACTCACCTTCAGAATATTTTTAGGAGTTTCTACCTGCATCTCCTAAGAACTTTGTTGTGAGTGGAATCAACCCAAACTTTTTGGCTTCTTCCCCTGATGAAATGCACAGGGTCTGTTACTGCACTGTACTGTGATAGCATTTCATAAAAGCTTGGGGTTTAATCACTTTAGTCTTTCTATGGATCAGGAGTAACTGCTATAAGGATGATCTTAATGTGAGGTCAGATAATTCGAACTGGATCCCCCATTTCCTTTCAGTCTCTAAAATAATGTAAGACAGTTGAGACACAGTGCAGTTTTAAATACCAAAAATACAGTTGCATCATGGAACTGACTGTCTAATTTGCTTTACTGTCAAATAAGAAAGGTCATCCAGAAAAATACCTACTTTTCAACAGGGATAAAAAAATGATCAAAGTAAGAACTTGATCTCCAAGAATAACCTTCCATGTCTCACATAGGAAACAATGCTTCAAACTCACTCCAGAAAAACTTTTTAAAAAAAGCCCAATCTGAATGTTAATCAGAATAAAGCTCAGGATCAGTAAATACCAGCTGACATATAGTGCTGTAACATTTAAACTGGGCCTTTCAAAATGACCCCAAAAAAGGGCATTGACAGCCTTAGGGGTTGTAAACACAACCCTGAAACAGCCTTTACCAGAGCTACCCCTGCACTGAAGTATTTCCCAGTGATGGAGATATGTGTAAACTGTTAGTGAGTATTGTTTGTCTCATGGAAAGCTGAACTTTCTGACTTGAAAAATCTTGGCAGGTGCTAAGCAATGACCTCACCCCACATCCGTCTTAGGCTGGTAATATTAATATTCCCCTTCTTTAGGCATGGAAACCAAAATAAAGAGAGGCTGCATTTCCCAAAGACACTCCGGAGCCCTGAACCAGGGTCTGGCTTGGACTGATTCTTCCCAGAAGATCCAGTTTGAGTCACAAAGCTCCCATGAGCAGAGGATGCTGCACTGGGAGCACACCGCACCCACCCTGGGGTGCAGAACACCCCTCCACCAGCTCTGCTCCAGAGAGGGGCTGCTCAGATTGCCACCCTGGTGCCACCCACTCCCCCCTGACCCTGTACCTTGGGTCCCCTTCCCAGCCTTCCCAAAAAACAACAGGCAGGAGGAACGCCCAGCTCTGGTGAGCCAAGAGGAAATCTAGTCTGCCACAGCCAGAGGTGAGCAGTAGGGGTGGACAGAAATTATTCTCTTGTGCATAGAAACTACTGGGTTTGTGCTAACCACTGCAAAAAAAACCTACATTTTTTTTTTAAGAGTCTGCATCATTTCCTCTGATAATGAGCACCCAGAGGTCATGCACGTACCCGAAGTCCTCTCTGGAAGGCAAAATGTGAGCAGTAAATGCATCTGCAAAAGAGCATGCCCAGGTCCTACCTGTGAATGGAGCATGCTTTTCTCTTAGATCCCTTCCCAGGAGGCTGAGAAATGCAGCAGGGAAATCAGAGAGCCCAGGGAGAGCCCGGGCACACACATTGCCCTCTCTTGCTGCAAGGGTAAGCAGCAAAGAGAGGAAAAGGAGAATACAGACAACTGAGATCTCAGTAAATAGGAGTATTCTGGCCCCAAAATACCCAAACTTCCCATCTATCTGGATCCCCTCAGCTTTGGGAGAGCTTAGAGGAGCTGGATGAACAAAGCACTTCAACTGAAAGTTCTCTCAAAACACCATTTTTCAGTCCTGGCTGTGGGTCTTCCTTTCACCTTCTGCCCCTCTGTGGGCCTGAGTGGAGTAGGAAGAAGCTGCTCCCATTTCTGTATACAAGCAGGGAAAGCCTGCCTCCTGCCTCTTGTTTTCAAAGGATGTGCCAGCTCCAGGGCTACCACTTTTCTCTTGGTTTCAGTCAGCCCTCTTTGGTTTCTATCTGGCAGATATCCCACGAATGTGCTCGGAACAGAAATGCTGCAGAACTTCTGGGAAGTGCTTTCAAACCAGAAGAAAAGCTCACACATAAAGCCCAGAACTGAAGCAGACGGTGCCACCCTGCTCAAATGAAAAGTCCTCTGTATTTTCTGGTCTCCAGCCTTCCCTGCACACATGCCTCCAATATTTGCTCAATGACCTATGCCAGCCTGCTGCAAGGTTGAATCTGAGGCTCATTAAAACAGAACTCTGTGTATAAGAACATCAGAAATGCTCATCAAGCACGTGGGAGTTTTATCTGTGTAGGAATATAGGACTGGAAAAACTATATAAGACTCTGAATCCAGTCCCTTTCTACCACAGGCAACTCCATTAAATTCCAAACTGAGCGAGCCCCATCTGAAACTAGCAGAGTTTTTCCTTTCAGTCCTTGTTTTCAAAAACTTGCACATTCCTTACTTGTTTTGCAAGGCTTTGGGAGGGTGAAAAAGATACCCTGCAAGGCAGTTCTCCAGTCCTGGGGGACAGGCAGGGGACACAACACTTCTCATCTCCTGACTCTTCCCCTTCTGCGCTCACAGATGCGGAGAACACTCCTGAGGTTTAAGGAAGATCTGAGCAAGCCCACGCTGCCAAGCAAACCCAGTGAAGGCAGACTAAATTTAAAATCCCAGGCTTTAATTAAACATCATCAAATTTCAAATGAGAAATCATGCTGTTCTGTAATTCCAGGTTACGTTAAATGGCCTGAGACAAGCCCAGATTGGAAGCCAGCACTGCACAGTAATTACTCTTCCAGAAATATGGTTTGCCTACCCACCCTATTTAGCTTCAATTCTGCTTTCCAAAGACAGAAAGGCACTTTTCCATGCTGGAAATTTACAGCTTTCTTCCTTTGCAAATGTCATTGTTATTTTTCCCCCCTTAACAATCTTGTCTCTTCTTACGGGCAAGTTTTTCAGCAATATATTTAACTTGATATGCTCCAGGGAAAACTGTCTTTAGCCCAGATTTTCCCCTACACACTGTGAGGTGGCTGAGGAGTGACCTTACAGCCCAGAGCTTAAAAAACCATCCAAAAAAGACACTCATCACGCAGGAGATAACCAGGACATCCCAGGCACATCAGAACTAATGGAGTCTGATTCCTGTAAGTGAACAGCACTGTGGCCGTGAAAACGCTTCTCAGACTTCAGAGAGCCCAGAGAAGAGTAAAGCTTGATGAAAGCTCAGCATTTATGCACCATCTCCTTCTCCATCAGTACAATATTACCCAGCAGAGAACCCACATGGAATGAAGACTTAACTGAGGGCAAGACTTCCTGGTGCCTGCTCAGACTTGAGTTCCAGCTTTGTGATTTTTCCCAGCTGAGGATTTTGCATCTTCCTTCCTCTCTGATGTTTGGTGTCAAACAAGTCATGAAGCCCACCCAATCTTCTCTCCCCAAGAATGGTATTTCTTTTCCTCTCTGATAGCTGAATATCTACCTTTGGGAAGCTTAAGGGGACTTAATATTTTATGACTGCTGAAGCTCTGTCAAATCAGGGTGAAATCAGCAAACACCTTCAGATGTCATGGTCAGAGTTTCAGACACTCATGGACTGAAGAAAATCTATCCAAAACTGCACCCACAGATATTCCCTCTTTTTATACATGAGACCTCTGTTTGCAAAGCAACTTACTGAGTGAAATGCAGCTCCAGGAAAAATTCCCTGTGAGCTCACCAGAGCCAGGATTTCACCCAATAACCAACCCCTCTCTATTTCATAATGAATTCACATTCCTTTCCTGCTCTGTGCCTTTTTCTTTCTGATCTCTCTATTGCCACTAGAGCAACTGCAGATTTTTTTCAGGGCAAAACTTCCTCTCATGCTGAGGCTAATAAGGAGTAATTTCACTCAAGTCAGTGGAGCTACCCTGGAGTAAATTTGGCAGTGAGAAGAGGAGAATCAGCTCCCTCTCCTTGTATTACCAAAAAACACGGTAAACAGTGCAGGCTTTTCATGCCTTGCCAAGAAGTGCCTGTCCTGGAGTTTACTGCAATGCAAGTGAAACAGACCCCTGAAGAACACAAAAAAATAATGATTGTTTTCTCTGGAGCTCCATGAAAGAGAGAATTCTTTGCTTAAGGAGCTACATTAAGCCTGACTCCACTCTTGCTGGTATCATTGTAAAACAGGGGGGGAAAGCACTGGGAACCAGGGAGCTTGCCTGGGTGCAAAATCAGTGCAAGAGAAAACACAGTGCCCAGGGCCAAAAGGGAAAAAAAGGAGGTTAGTCCACTATCCCCACCCACACGGAAAGACAAGTGCATCTTTGTCCGTGATTAATCACTTTATAAGGCAAAGGATACTGTTGGAGTTTCTGTTTCTGGTTCATGGAGTTGCTGTGGGCTATGATTTTCCCAAGGCCGGTGATCCAGTGGTTGGCATCATCCTCTGAACTCGCAATGAGGTCCAGGTTTTTCCTCTGGTCTTTGAAGATGATGGAAAAGCAGCGATACTCTGGGACATCCTTGGCGTATTTTTCCATACCTTCTGTTTTATGGCCTGACCTCACATCCCGGATATCTTCAATGGAGACTGTGGAAAGAAAGCAGAGCCTGCTGTCAGCAGGGGTTCAGTCAGCCTTATCTCTGCTTGGTGAGGGATATTAAATTATTACTCTTCTTTTCCTGAAGCCTCTGGAGGGTTCCCTTCCCTTTTCCCCCTTCCCCAAGCTTTGGTACTAAAGAAAACTCCACTCAAAAGGACCAGAAAGAACAAGAAATTTTTTAAAATAACCCTCTATCTCCATGTTCTTTATTTAAAAAAAGAAGCAGACTATGCTGTAGGTGCCATACTGTTCATGAGACACAAATCACAGCCAAGAGTTTGGTTCCAAGTCCTTGGAGCATCCCTGACTTGAGCATCCCTTGACTCATTCCCCCTGAGAACAGGGAGAGGGGAGCTGTGCCTCCCTGTGAACATCACCCCACAGGGAAATCCTTAAACCACAGAATGGTTTGGGTTGGAAGGGACCTTAAAGACCATCCAGTTCCAAACCCTTGAAACGGACAGTGACACCTTCCACTAGATCAGGTTGCTCCAAGCCCCATCCAGCTGGCCTTGAACAGTTCCAGGAATAAGTCCACAATCTCTCTGGGCAAAATAAGAGGTGACTTCAATAAGATGAAGATAAGGAACAAAACCGTCCTTCTTTAGGTTGCAAAAATAGTGAGAAGGTAAAATTTAAGATCCCATTTGTTCCTCAGAGTCACAGTAGTGCAAACTGAGCAGGCAAAGACCAAAGCTTCAGAGCAGTCTGGTGTCACCCATGCTCCACCCTAACCCCTGTCAAGGGTAGAATTTATCCTCCTTGCTGTAAGAAATCAAAATGCTGTTCTCAAGACCATCTTTCCCCACTCACATCTCTGCTCTTCAGCTGGTGGAAACAAACCATGAAACTGCTCCAAGTTTGCAAAATGTACACACAATGCAATCCAGTAGGAGCAGTGTATGAAGAGACTTTTATTAAACAAATATAAGTAAGAAAAACAACCCTAAAATGCCCTTGAGAGTAATTGGTGCCCTGAAACTGGGCTGAAATCAGGTGAGCTCCCAGCAGCACCCACAGCCTCTTTTTGTCTTTCATGGGTCACTTCATGCATCTACGAAACACTGGCACAGGTTGCCCTGAGCAGTTGTGGATGCCCCATCCCTGGAAGTGTTCAAGGCCATGTTGGACAGGGCTTGGAGCAACCTGGTCTGGAGCTTTGTTAAAAAGCAGTGCATGAGTATAAAAGATCCCCAAAGTTTAGCTGAATAGAAGAAACTTGCCTTTAAATACCCATTTCACCATTGAAATGCCCAGTTCATTCAAAGTCAACACTTTAGAAAAACCCAGCTCAGTATCCACCTGCACATTTTTGGCATGGCTGCCTTGGGATCATCCAAAATTCATCAGATGCTCATTAGAGGTTTGAAAACTTTCCTGTTTTTCCCAGAGCAGTCGTGACAATGCTCAGCTGCTGGGGAAAAAAAAACCAAACTGCAAAAAACCATTCAAATTTTCAGTCATCAAAAATCAGTGACTTTCCAAAAGCAACACTTAACATTTGCTTCAAGTTCTCACTAAACGCTGGGGTGGTCAAACACCTTCCACAGCACTTTGCTGGTTTGGTTCCTATGCAAGAACACACCATGAGGAGCTCCCTGGAGCTGGCAAAGCTCTTCCCTCCCAATTATGAGCTGTTATCTCTGTGTGGTCTTTGATTATCACTTCCTAAAGGCCAACAGTTGATCAGCTGAGGGGAGGGGAAGAAAAGGTTGGGTTGGGATGGGCTGCTGTGGAATTATATTAGCTGGCCAATTTACCTTTGAGTGAAAGTTTATGGTTTTAAGTATTAAAACAAGCTTAAAAAGAAAAAAGGTTGCAATTCCCCCACAGCTGGGCCTTCCTGGTGGTCTTGCCCTTTAACCAGGGCATTAATCAAATTACAGATGTGCCTAAAGAAGAACTACATCTTTAATGTAAAACATCTCATGGTGTTTGGCCAGATTCAGTTCAATCAAAAAGTCTAGAGTTTATTTAGGCTTCTTTTACAGCCAGTGGGAAATAAAGCAGCTTTTGGAACAACTGTTCTGTCCTATTCAAACAAAAACTTCAGGATAAGATAAGTTATACCCTTAATCCATGGCTACAGTGCACCCTTGACCAGAAAGGAAGCACATGCTGGGCATCTCATATGCAGACAGCCTGTAAATAGGGGCTCCTCCTCCTCTCCAGGTCTCTTCTGCTTATGGCAGTGAAGTGGAAGGATCATCCTGCTGCTCCTCTTCACCTGCCAGCTGCTCACCACTGCTTGGCTCACAAGAGTTATTGTCCTGCAGAATGGCTCCTTAGTCTGCTTGTGCAATCAGTCCCTAAACTTCGGCTTGGCAATGACCTCGTGTTTCCAAGACCAGAAAATCTGATGTTAAATATTGGAAATTTAGAATGGATTCTTTGGAAACCATTACGTGGCTGCATGAATCCACTGGAAAAGAGAGCTTGTGTGGGAGGGAAAAAAAGATTGATAACCTGTGTCTGGAAGGGCTGCCTTGATCTTTTCAGTGTGCTGAGAAGAGGATGATGGAGATAAAAGAGCTCCTCAACACAGAAAGGGTCCAAGGAAGGCTAAAGAACAGGACTGGTGTCTATTGTAATCACACAAGAGAGGAGAAAAACTATCACCACAGGAACTGTTAAAGCACAGGGTAAGGAAGGACACTTTTTATAGCTTTCCATAGCTTGGTTGTGTGTACTGTTTTCATCTATCAATAAAAAAGCCGAAGCCAAAGGATTCAGCCCACGCCATCTGTTAAAGTTATCTCTTTTCTGGAAAATCTTAACCCAGCATGAGTACTTTATCAGCTGCTCCCAGGCAGCGACAGTACTCTATTAGGAGTCCCAAACTGTGTGCTCAGCTGAGCTATCTGCAAGGAGGAATCAAAAAGAACTGGGGGACAGAGATGTTTTCACAGCAGAGGAACACTCACAGCAAACAGCCATCAATCACAACTCCCTGCAGCCTCCCTGCTCCTTCCCCATCACGCCACAGCGGGGAGATAACCACAAGCAGAAGAGAATCTGGAAAGTTTGCATCTACTCCTGAGTGCCTGACGTCTGCTGAAGAGGTGGTTTGTAGAGAGCCCAGAACATGACGCACAGCACAAGGAAGCCTGTGTTCTTCCTGGTCTCCAGACACCGACTCACACAGGTTACATCCTGGTCAGCCTTCCTGGCTGCTGGGGATGCTGCTTGGACAGCCAAAGGCTCCCCACTGATATAGACATCTAGCAGCCTTCCCTGGAGCCAGTGAAATTCCTCCTGCCTGAACTACTCTCAGGGAGATGCTGAGAACTTTCTTTCTAGCCCTCCTTTCAATTTTCTTCGCTGGCTCCTGCTCTTGTGCTTCTCCATTGCTGATTTTCAGCCCAGCGCCCTTCTCCTCTTTCACCCCTGGCATCAGAAGGGACGACTCAGGCCCTCAGGATTCTTTTGACAGCCATGGTATTTTCAAGCAATCAACATGTATCTTTTGGGTATCTCTCTTGACTGGGGTTTCTCCCTTCATGGCTTTCAAGGAGATTGGTGTTACACTTGCAAATGCATCTCCTCCTGCAGAAGGAACACCTCTTAAAGGAAATCAGATGACTTTAAGGTCCCTTCCAACCCAAGCCACTCTGTGATTCTGGTGTAGAAGAGCAAGAAGGATGAGCCTGACAACGTTCCTAATGATGAAAGCACTTGTCTGTGAGTGGAGCCCTGGCCTCTCCATCTCTTCTCTCATCACTGCTCTGCAATTGAAATGTCCACACTGTGCTGGGAACATGAGCAGTAAACTCTTCAGTAATCCTAAGGAACAGAGGGAAAGGAGGAACAAAGGCAGAGAACAATCCCTTTGTTTTCCTCCTGCTTGATAGGCAGCCCTTTGAGATGAGACATTTTGTCAAGAGTATTTGTCAAGAGAGAAAGTAAGAAACTGAACCTGTACTCCCTGCAAACTACTGAGCATGAGAAGGACAAGGGCTGGCAGGTGTTTGTCCTTTCTTGTGCCTTTGCTGCTGAAGTGGGAGAGGAGGGTCAGTGTATGGGCACTGCCAAAACAGCCTTCCTTGAGTAACTCCTTAGGGAAGGGGGCAGCTTTTCACTCTGGGGGAAGAACTCCTCAGATCCTTCTCTCATTGTACGCCCCCCGTCAGTAACAGGAGATCCATGCAATGTGGCATTCAGTCACACTGAATTACTCCATCCCACTCTAATTGGCTCAGTAAGTCACTTCTGTTTACTGTCAAGAAATGCAGATGAGGAACGTGCTCAGGCGTTCGGAGCCCGCACACCATCCTGCATGTCTGCAGAGAGGGCAGACCCTCGCCAGCTGCATCTCGGCTCAGCATCTTGTCAGCAACAGATGAAAGCTGCTGGCTGACCCCAGGATTATCCTGCAGAGACACTACATGGATTTCACAACACGCTGAGTGTGCCCTGTGCGCCGCTTCTTGCTTTGGTTTCACCCCGGGAAGAGCCATTGAGCTGATTCTGGTTTCACCAGGGGTGGCTGATGCTAATGGCCAAACACAGTTGAGATCAGGACCTTTATAATCAGCAGGAGCTGGAGCACTGTCATCCCCCTGGGCTGGGAACACCAAAGGCTATCCATCACCCTCATCCCGGAGGGACACTTGAACAGAATGACTCACGGGTGGGTTCAGCATGAGCCCTGCTGTGCCGTGCCTTCCCAGCACTGCTCTTTGATCTCCCTGTGTGTGGATGATGGCAGGTCCCAGCTGCTGATTCCTCATCCATTCTGCTCTCCACTTCACCGACATGCTCAGCAGGTTGTTCTGACTTGAGATCTGCTGCCCAGCAGTCTGCCCTCCTCGCTGGCGTGTGTTTACCAGCTGGCAGCCAGTGACACAACGCACATGCAATTTTACAGGCTGTTTGGAAACACCCTTTCATGTAAGGCCTTTACCCAGTCTTTCAGTCTAACCATCGTGGAGCACTGAAGCAAAAGGAGTGATTTTTATTTACATTCCTTCCCCACAACCAGGGCTCTGCAAACTGTTTTGGCAACCATTTCCTACTTCCTCTGCCATCACAGCACCGTTAAATTTCGATCTGAGGCTCTCAACACTTCTGCCTTTGCATTTAACATATGTGTTATAAATGACTATTATAAAGTTGGCTTTTCGCAAGATGTGTGCTCTACAATTAATAACTTTGTGGTAAGAATGTAAGTTTTTATTTGTGCTGTTAGTAAAGAAAATTAGGCATAGTGGTAATAGTGATAGAGTATGCTTAAACTGTTTGTTTGGCTGGGATAACATCCAGTGAACATGTAAAGAAGACTCTGCTATTGATACACCAGCTATCAGCATCTTCCATCTGAAGAAAGCACGGACCAAGGCCCAATGTGGAGGTGATAATGAAGACACAGCCCAGAAACACACAGCTCTAAAAAGGCGGACCCAAGGAGGGGCCATGCAAAACAGTCCCTGGAATATGGAAACTAATTTATGGAAAAATATGAATATTGAACAGACTGATACAACAGAAAGGGTATTTAAAGAAAGCCTCTGAAATAGCAATTTGTGGACTTGGCTAAATGCCAAGTCACCCAGCCGGCCGTACTTTGCTTTTTTTTCCTTATCTCCTAATTGTCTTATCTTTTATTAAAACCTATTTCTTAAAATCTACCAAAAAGTGAATCTCATTTTTCACAATACGCTATGGAGAAAAAAGTCAATATTTGTCAGCGCGCTGCCTGTGATGAAAACTGTCCCAGCGACGCCCGCGGTGGCCTGATTCAAAACTCAATCGAAGGAACAGGCAGCTGTGCCTCTGAAATGATGTGCTGGATGGCTTGAGAGATTTTGATAAAAAAACTGATGAGGCCCACAGACAGACAGACAGACAGACAGATGGGTTTGTTTCCACAGCTGACGGCCGCCTTGCATAACACCATCGCATCAGCAAATATTTTTTCCAGGGATAAAGAAATGTCTGACCATGAAAGCAATGATTCCTCAAGAAACTGCAGAAGGAAGCTGTGGGTGCAGCCAGCTACCTGCTGTGTGCACACAGGTTGCTGAGAGTTTCTGTTGACTTTAGACACTCACCAGGAACAATTTCAAGCTTTTGCTTCTCGACTCGAGCAAACACAGAGCAATATTATATCCTTCCTGTTCTTCTGCAAGCAAGTTCAGGACATTAATTCAATGGAGACAATATTTTATTCTTTCACAAAAGTGGTATGGTATGTTCACTGCATGGTATTTTAAGGATATTCATAAATTTCACAGCATGCCAAAAGCAAAGGGAAAAGTTTTCTGATGAACGCTGGTACTAGGCTATAAATGTAAACCTTTTGTACTATGTTTAAACCAAGTGAAAAGTATCTTATAACTGTGCCAGAAACCAGAGGAATAGAAACAAATTCTGCGCATTTTTCATAGTGAGAATAACTAATCATCAGATAAAAAAAATTAATTTCATGACTTTAAGCTATAATACAGTCACCACTTGCAACATTCAGTAGCGCAGCTGAGTTTAGCTCGCCTCCCAAAACGGATTATTTTAATTTAAAAAAAAAAAAAAAAAAACCACAGAAAAAGAGAAAAGAAAAATCCAACAATAGTAGTTTTTACGTAAAGCTTCTGGCCAGAAATGGAACTATTTCAGTTACAACTCCTGACGTTCTCTCTTGACTTCACTGCTCGTGACTCAACGACGCAGCCCCAGTGAGTCATCCCTGGTTCTCTGTGTGAAGCTTTTCAGGGCTGCCATGGAAAACATCACCTCCCTGAGCCTCCAGGAGAAACACAGCACAGGAGGTACCAAAGCACCATCTCTCGTGCCCCACTGTAGCACCCCTAAACTTAATTGACTCATTCGGCCTTTTTCTCTTTGCCTTTTGAATACTCTGTTTCTCCACCTACTGCTCAAAAGGATGATTCACTGGAAAGTTTTCAACCATTCCCACAAATCCCCAAGTTGAGAGAGTTTTTAAAGGGATTGAGTCTGGCTTAAGTGAGCTCACACTAGGGATTACAGCTGGTTTAAGAAAATGCTTTCAAAAATCAATTTCACTGAAAGCAGCAAATGCCTTTTTGCTCTTTTTTTTTTTTTTTTTTTTTTTTTTTTTTTTTTTTTTTTTTTTTTTTTTTTTACACCTACGTGAGATCTGATATTTGAGCACAGCTAAACAAGACAGTGCCACTGACAGGCTGCTGCTCTGTCCCCTTTGGCTCTCCTCCCTCACACCACAGTGATGCTCAGCAGTGAATTGCCTCACAAGGAACTGTTTTCCAGCTCCCTCACACAAATCTTTTCTTTGCCCCAAAACTGTTAATCCAGCCACTTTAATTCTGTTTCTAGAGGTCAGGGAGAAAGCACTGTAAAAGCCTCATGGGCCAAAGAAGCAATCACCCTTCCATGGCCTTACACATCAGTTAGGATAATGAGACCAGAGGTGTGGTTGTGGGTCTGTGTTTGTGGCTCAGCCACAGAAAGGAGCAACCTGTGGTGAAAAATGGATTTTTAAAGGTCATTTTGAGCAGCCCTTGGTGGCCAGCACCTCTGTGTTTCTGCTGCAACCAGAGAGTGCACACAGGGCAGAACATGCTTGTTGGAAAACTAACTCAGGTTGCTTCAAAGGATCTTGGAAAAAAAAAAAAAAAAACCCTAGGGCCTAAATGGAACATACTGAAAAATAAGGAATTAATGACAATAAGGAAAAAATGGATTATTCTACCAGATCAGAAACCATTTTGGAAGGACAGCTTGTCCCCAAAGTCCTGTTTGGGTAATGCAGCTATGAAGACAGCATCTAATTTAAATTCCCAGGTGTTTAAAATAAAGACAACAGAGGAAAGTACTGCTTATACCCTGTGTATCTGATCCAGGCAACATCTGTTCCCGTCACAACCCTGATAAGTGGGGTTTTTTGAACTTCAAACATCTGAGATTCTCCTGTCTAACCTTGCTAGTCCCCAGTTTTATCTACTGGACTCCACCACGCAATGGTTTACAAATAGCTTTTCCACATGGTCATAGGAACACCAACAGGAATAACAAGAAACTATCCAAACAAAAACACAACCCTTAGTCCACCCAGACTTCCCTCCTCTGAGGTGCATCCATGGCTGTCAGCAATGCTGCAGAGAAGATTAGACCTGCTGCTAAGCCTCCCAGTTTCCATGCTGCTCATCCTTTTTTCCATCCTGAAAGGGGAGCTTATCTGCAGCTTTGGAAAGGCTTTGTCCAGGAGAGCAAAGTCAGTGTCTGGTAACAAGGAACGGTGACTCTCTGCAGAGACTCGCCCTCAAGTCCCTGATTTTGGGTCTCAAATCATGACCCTGCACTCTTCCTCTGATGTGACAGCCTTCACACTGGACCAAGTGAGAAGGCAGACGTGGTGACAGAGCCTGCCAGAGGCCACAACATGAGCCAGGGGTAATCCACTCTGTACCTGGACCCAAAGTAGCCTGGTGAAGCTAAAAGCTCTAGAACAAGACTCAAACACAGCTATCACTCTGAAAACTCATGATTGGAAAGTCTCAGGGGATCAATAAAAGAGAAAGGCAAGGAGAAATATGACCAGAAGGTTGAAGGAAGTGATTTTATCCCTCTCTTCTGCTCTCATGATACAACACCTGCAGTACTGCAGCTCCAGGGCCTCCAAGGATATGAATCTGCTGGAGCAAGCCCAGAGGAAGCCACAAAGATGCTACAAGGGCTGAAGTCCTCTGCTCTGGGGACAGGCTGGGAGAGCTGGGGGTGTTCAACCTGCAGGGAAACTCCAGGGAGACATTAGAGCCCTCCCAGTACCTAAAAAGGCTCAAGGAGATCTGGGGAGGGATTTTAACAAGAGCCTGGAGTGATGGGACAAAGGGGAATGGGTTCACACTGCCAGAAGGCAGGTTTAGATTAGCTATGAGGCTAATCCTTTACAGTGAGGGTGGTGAGGCCCTGGCACAGGTTGCCCACAGAAGTCATGGCTGCTCCATCCCTGGAAATGTTCAACCACTTCCAACCCAAACCAATCTCTGACTTTATGAAAATGGACCTCTCTGATGCTGTGGCTTAGGACTTGGCAGGAGTCATCTCTCCCATTGACCTCCAGGCTCAGATGTGTCCAGAGCACCTCCTGGGAGCAGCCAGCCCTGAGGTGTCCCTCCAACCTTCCCAAGAGCTTGGCAGCACAAGAGCAGGCACAGGCTCACATCCTCCCAGGAGCACATGGGAGGGACACAGCCTGTCCACATCCCACAGCCAGACAAGTGTCAGGGTGCAAAGCCAGTCTGGCCAGAGCCTGCCCAGAGCTTGCCTTCACGGAGGACCAGCTCTGCCTCTACTGACTTGTCTCCATTGCTGGCATCCTGATGACAAAATAAACAATAATAATCTTCCCCTGGGAAAGGTGTGCCTGCATGGAGTGTTAAGGAGCAGGCACATGCTGTGAGCCATCAGGTAACATTACTCCATCTCCTGGAGTGTCACTGAGGACCCTCCCAGGGCACAGCAGGTTCTCTGCCCACAGTGGCCCTGCCTGTCTCCAGCAGTGTGGCAATGCTGGCTGTGCCCAGTTACCAAAGTGTATCTGGAGTGTTGTAAATCCACACCCACGCAGACACACCCCCAGCCTGTGCTCAGAGCTCAAAGGATTTGTAATAAATCCTTCTTTATAAAATAGTCACAGTTGCACCCCTTCTCCATGCCACTGCCACAGATCCACCAGGGCTTCTCCAGGCAAACATCAGGGTGCCTGGAGCCACAGCATAAAGATCCTTCCCATTTGCTTCCAAGGACTAAAGGGGGTCAGGACTGTTGCTGTAGGTGCTCTCGGATCTCACAATTTGGAAACTGCTGGCTCAGAGCACAGGAAAGGGAACTCTGAAAGTCATTCTTCTCAACTCACGCCCTTATTTGATTTAGAGTGAGATATATTAGCACGATATATTATATAAAGAAAGATACATATTATCTGGGAAAGGACTTTGGTTTTATACGGGACAGAGCTCAGGAGAGCAGGCATTCTCAGGGAGCAAACATTCACTGAGGACTTTCTGTTTGTTGTTGTTATGATGAGTGATTGAACTGGGAGAACTGAAGAGCCCAGCTGAGCTCAGGACCTCACCTGAGCTGGGCACCCAAACACCCAGGAGGGGTCAGCCTCCAACCCAAAGCCTCAGGGGAGGTGTCACTGCAGCCTTCCCCTCTGATAAAAAAGGAGGGAGAGGGATTTTTTTTACAAGGGCAGATAGTGATAGACAAGGGGTAACAGTTTTAAACTAAAAAAAGGAGACACTTAGGTTAGATGTTAGAATGAAATTGTTTACTCAGAGTGTGACAAGACACTGGCACAGGTTGCTTAAGGAAACTGTGGATGCCCCATTCCTGGAAGTGTCCAAGGTTAGGCTGGATGGAGCTTGGAGCAACCTGATCCAGCTGTCCTTGCCCATGGCAGGGAGTTGGAACTGGATGACCTTTAATGTCCCTTTCAGCCCAAACCTTTGTGATTCTATGATCCAAAGCCTTTAACAGTTAGAAGGAAGAGAAAGAAAATGTGTGGAGAAGGATGCACAAAGAGATTAAATGAGGTGCCCAAGCTCATGTGAGAAGACTCTGGCCATCAGGTTTACAAACCAAACATATTTTACCCTGCTACTTTACTCCTCCTATTGGAAATCTTATCACTGTTTGTGGGACGAAGGGAAGTAATTTGAAAGATCCACCCTTCATTTAGTTAATTGTGATCATTACCAAAAAGAATCGTGTAATTAACACATTTCAACACTCCATAAAACATATTCCATGTTACTAATTTATCTCCTGGATTGACAAGACCACAATGATTAGTGCAATAAGTGAGAAAAAAATGTCAGAAAATATGGAGAAATGTGTCAGAAAAATATGGAATGAGAAGGAAAAAAAGACATAAACAGACACACACCCTGCCTGATTCCATTTTGACTGCACAATTGGGATCCCAGTTACGGTGCCAAGCTGGGTGCTGTTGGAAGAGAATGGTTTTTCCTGTGCCATATAATGGTGATTGTAATATCTGGACTTTTTACAACAGGGCAGATCCTGGGTTTCCAAGATAAGCATGAGAATAGGCTTTCCTTCCCTCCAGAGACATCTCCTGTCAGCCCTTGGATTTCTACATCTCTGCAGTTCCTTTGTGAGCCTTAAATGCCAGTTTTCCCTGGGGCTGCAGGCAGGAAAGGAGCAACAGCCACACACCACAAATGCTCATACCATGTCTCACACTGAGCATTACGGCTCGGGCACCTGACCTGAACAATTTGGGGAGGAAACAGGAGCCAGGCAGGGCTGCTGGGAGCAGCACAGCCCACCCCACAAGCATCTGAGGCAGAAGCTCATGAGCTTGGGCAATGTGACCATTCCTGACAAGGCAGATTCCTTGTGGCTCTCCCAGAGCTGACAGCATCACTCAGTTGGTGATGGAGTCACAGGAGGAATGAAAGACCTGCTCTGACTGCTTCAAACCCCCTCCCTTCACACCACATAATGGTCCTGGTTCACCCCAGGCACCTCTGATGAAGCCAACTTTACTCACAGATCTGTGACTCTGGGGATCTCAGCACCTTCTTTGACTCCTGCCATATGGTTTTGCAGTCCTCCTGGAGCTTATAGAACCGCTCCTTCCTCCAGGAGCTTGACTTCACTTTTAGCAGCTGGCTGCCTTTCAGGAGGAACTTCAGATCCTTGTCATCTTTGAGGCCTGTGGAAAAACAGAAGTGGTAACGTTTTAAGAGACAGCTCAAGAAATGAGGCTCAAAGTTTTCCCTTCTACAGGGGCAGCCAGGTCTGGGGAGGAGAGCAGAGCAGAGAGACCCAGAAATACTCCACACCACGATCATAAAAGAGGCTGAAACCTTGTCTGCTTCTCAGATTGAGTCTGAAGACTTTGTGTTATAATTCTCAGGTGTTTTATAAAGATAAAATATCTCCTTCCCAGCAAATACTGTTGGGATGCAAAAACTACAACAAAACCAACAACAGAACAGTAAAACCAGAGAAAGGAAAATCGTATAACTTGTAACTGGAATGCAGTCAGGAAATTTCAAGTGATTTCAAAACTATTCTGCAACAAAATTTCCTTTGCGGAAACAGGAATACACAAAGATATCTCTCATCCTCCTCTGGCAAGCCGTGCCTTCCTATCCACGTGGGAATTTGGCAGATTAGATGAAGCTTAGGAGAGAGAAGTTTGGTGACAGGCAGCAACAGATCACTAAGGCAGCAGTAAGGAGCAGCCAGGATCTGCTCATTGCTCAACCATCCGAAGGGTCTTTGTCTTTCCCACACTGTGAGGCCAGTGCCATGGCAAGTAATAACAACCAAACCTTCTGGTTGTGGGAACTCTGGATTTCACAACTTAACCTAGATTCAGGAAAGCACTTAAGACATCTGTGGAGGAAACAGGCACCTACTGAGACTCTGAAAACACAGACTTGGCATTCTACATGGTTTTGAGTGTCTCAGCAGTGCATGACTTCCACATACCTAAATACCTTGGAGAATCTGTTCCTCAAACCAACCATTAATTACAGATCTGAAGCATGTAGACTGAGGAGGGTGAGAGCATGAAACACAAGAAGCACATCTTGGGCTTTCTGTAATAGGCACCTTGCAGTTCTGTGACACTGCATGAAAGGCTGGTTCAGAGCTGCTGAAGCAGCATTTAACTCTGCACTGATGACCATGCACATCCCAACTCAGAGGAAACTTTTCTAGCCTTACCTTGACAATGCAGGTAGCCACTTGGTCCCCTGCAGCCACCTGAAGCTCACCTCCACGGAAATTCCTCAGTACTATACAAACATATATCTCACAAATAACATTTTTTCATTACAGTGTCTCCTGTGACATTGGGTTGGTTCTTCTCTGGGAGAAACAGCTGCTTTGCCTCACTGGCTTTTAAAAAAGGCAAGACAATAAACTACCAGGCATCGCTTCAGGCCTGCTTGAAAAACAAAACTCTAAGATCCCAGTGGCCAAATTCCCAGTCTCCTGACATTCCACACAGGAAAATGAAGTGCCAGGTGCTGCAAGGCACCAATGTGGTTCATGGTAGCAAAAGCAAAAATCAGCATTGTGAGTTTGTAACTGGGATACATTGGCCTAAAGAGAGCATTTTAGAGATTGACATCAGAGATAAATATTAGGGGTGTCCAGTGTCCATTTTGTGAGCTGCACACACCATTTATTGGCTTTGCAGAGCTCAAGGAGCCTGCCCAGAGCTGAACCAGGCTGAAACACCCAGAGTTGAAAGCATCAGAGTAGAAGCTGGAGATCCCAGAGAGGTGGCTTTGGCCTCTCTCTTTCCTCAGAGTTAAATTAGGTATCTCACTAATTGTCTCCTCAGCTACAGCACTGCTTGGCTTCTCAGCTCATGAGTGGCCTGGAGGTTCCTAAGAGGGGAATTTGAATGCTTCTCCCACAGAAAACCTCAGAAAAAAATCCATGGATAGAAGAAAAAAAGCTGTCTCCTGCAAAGCACAGAAGGGTGACAAGTTGAGGCCAGCTATGGGGCCTGGGATAGCATTCCCAGGGGTTGATGAGAGGCCAGACCATCCAGAGGAAGGACACACACCACAACAGCTTCACAAGTTCTTGCTCCCCTGAGCTGGCTTCTGCTCTAAGACCAAGGTCCTCCAAGTGCACAGACTACAGCCTCACTGACATCCCTGGGGCTCCCCTCGAGGTTCCTGGAGAGGAAACCAAATTCTCCCTTCTCCCTTTTCACCCACATTTCTATTCTGGCTCCCAGCTTTATTCCTTCTTTTTCTTCAGATCCCAACCACTTGAGGAATCATTACAAGACTAGGAGGAGGACGTGTCACCCTAGGATGACATGACGAGGAAAGCAGGAAACCCACCAAATCCTTTGGATGCCTATGTCCATAAGTGTGGAATGAGAAATCCATTTAACCAGGGCATGTTCTGTTCCACAGACCCTGCATGCAGTATTGTAACTTGTCCTGCTACCTGGACATCCCAAACAGCTGCACCAATGCAACAGAGACAAATCTGTGTGGCCAAGGGCAGATTCCTCTCCTCCAGGCTTGAGCCACACAGTTCAGACACGAGCTGGAGCTCAGAGCCCTTCACCCTGTCCCCCAGCACAGCCCAGTCAGTGTAACAGCATGGTCAAAACTTCCCTTCTTCATCCCCAGTGCTTCAGGCTCTGCCTCCTATGCCCAACCAAGCACTGGCACAGACTTTTCTTGGGTGAGTCACTGAACTTCCGCGCTCCTACCTGCTTTTTGTAAGGCCAGAGATGCAGCATAAGACACTCTGATCTGCTGATACACGAACCACAAACACACCCCTGATGTGTCAGTGGGACGTTACTCTCAGCTGGTTATTTGAACTACTTTCCAGAAATAAACCCCACCTTTTCCCAGCAGAAGCATGAAGGTTTCTTCCTAACAACCCCACAGAGATTCATGGAATGGTTTGGGTTGGAAGGAGCCTTACAGGTCCTCTCATTCCACTCCTCTGCCATGGGCAGGGACACTTCCACTAGACCAGATTGCTCAAAGCCTGAGGCTGAGGTTTGTGGTCCAGAGCTCCACCTCACACCAATGAAAACTCATATCTAAGAAACCAGAGTCATTTTATACATACATCATTTAAAAGTTAGCAAACACTGTGCAGCAGGACAAGGATATTGACTCCCAACTATATAACAACATTTAGCACGAGAAGCACAATCACTGCACTGAAATAGATATGCAAATCCTGCCTGAAGCACGTGGCAAGACTGTGTCTTGCTCAGCATCCTCTGAAAAATACCAAATACACACTTAGCATGCAAAATTCCAGAGTGCTTTTCAAGGGTCAGGACCTCCCTACTTGCAAAACATCAATCACACCCTTTCTGAACAGAATATATTCAGCACACAGTGATGGTCAGAGTGAAAATCATGTTTGGGCAAGGTAGGAGCGCCTTGAGCACACACAGCACTGCAGTAATCACCATGTTAATACACTGCAAGTGGAAGCTTCAGACACTGAGACATCAGAAATGTTAACCTTTGCCTTATCTAGCTCAGGTTTACAGCAAGCAGGAAGCCCAAAAAAAACCAGTAACTGTCACGGTAGGAGCCAGGCTTTGAATCCACTGAGGAGACAATTAGGATGGCAGTGATAACCTGTATTGCTGCATTGGTCTCACCAATCTGCTGATCTGATAGAACTTAATTACAGTCGCTATAAAACAAGTCTCCTCCCGCCTGCTCTCCTCCTACCACCTGCTTACACACCAGGCTTAACTCAGGTTTGTTGGTTTAAAAGAGCAGAAAGACTTTCTGGTAAAAAGTCTAAGGAACCCGGGTGGGTAAATGGCTATTTCCCACTTCCATCCACCCTCTGTGTCCACTGAAATCAAGGAACACATATCCACTTGGGCTGTGCCTCCCGAGAGCAGGAACCAGCAATGAGTTCATAGCCAGGCACAAAAGTTATGAAACTGCCCGGGTTTCCTCTTTCATCAGCAGCCCCTGCGTGGTTCCCTGGGCTTTCACAGCAAAAAGCAAGATGCCGCCGAGCAGGGCTAAAACTGGGCAGGAGAAGGGCGCTGCCCTCCCCCAACACCGTCCATGGGAGGCACTTCACAAAGCCCGGCAAGAGATTTGGGAACAGAGGCTCTGCCCACATCCTTCGATGCCTCCAACGAAGCGATTCACACATCTGGCGTGTGGTTACGGGCAGACGAAAGGAAAGGAAACCTTGGGAATTTAACCCCGGAGTTTAGAGTGCAGCACTGCCTGTGCTCAAGATAAAGAGAAAGCAAGCGGCTGCCGGTGCCCAGGCTCTGCCCAAGCTGTCCCTTACCCAGCCTGATGCCATTCAACGCGGCCACTCTACGGCTCTGCTCCAGCAGGATGTTCTCCTGGGACACGGTGCGCTTGGGCTGCCTTCGGATGCACTGCATGATGCAGCGTGGGGCTGGGGGCTCGGCCGTCGGGAGGGCTGGGGGGCAGTGCCACCCCTGCAGGGATCCCTGTCATCCAGGAGCTCCGGCGGGCTGGCTGTCACACGGGGCTCCAAGGAGCGAGCGCAGGCAGGGGACAGCGGCAGCACGGCCAGGCGGGGGAGGGCAGAGTCCAGCGGGGGTGGGACTGCGCGAAGTCTCTCCCCCTGCTTCACACGCTGGATGCTGAATTTAGCCGAGGAGCCTGCCCAGGTAGAAGGAACGAGTTTTCCACCGGTCGTACGCCAGTGGGATTTTACGCATCGTTTCCAGAGGCTGCAGAAGTCGCAGATATTGTTTGCGGCTCCTAATCACTGCTTTGGGCTTGTCGGCTTGTCCTGCCCACGAACGCCCGGATCCCAGCGCCTGGCTCCACCCTTTGTTTTCTGTGCAGAGCTGCTCCGTGCTGTTCGCACCGACAGGCAGCGAACGCGGTGCCTAAAACACCTCTTAGGCAGGGCACATGTGACCCAAAAGATACTCGGAAACTGAGTTTTAATGTTCTTCCTTTTCCACCGACGGAAGAGTATTTTCCTAAGAGTGCGGAGAGTGTCTTCTCTGCCACCGATTTCCTGTGCGACTTGGGTGAGTCACTGACCCCACGTTTCTGCATAGCTTTGGATTTATTCTTGTAAGTCAGATTTACCCTGCACTCTGGCACAGGAATAAGCCCCCTCAGGGATTTAACAAGTCACTGATTACACAGAAGCACGGAATAATTCAGGCTGGAATGGACCTCTGGGGCTCTCTTGTTCAATCACCCCTCCAAAGTAAAGAGTCACCTTCAAAGGTAGATCTGGTTTCTTGCAACCTTGTCCAGGTGAGTTTGGGTATCTCGAGGCACAGAGACTCCAAAGCCAATTTAGATACCTGCACAAGAACTCAGGTGTTCTCAGAAGAATTTGTTTGTTATGACCAGTATAAATTTCCTTTGCTAAAACTCACAGCCATTTCCCATTGTCCTGGCAATGGCTGGGACTAAAATCCATCTCTTCCCTTGCCATGACCTTTTCTGAAGGGAAAAACAGCAGCTCTACACACACCTTGCCACAGATTTTTTTTTTTTTTTTTTTTTTTTTGTCATTACCTTTGCAAGCTGCTGCTGTAAGGGTGAAGGTACTGCAAGGACACAGGTCAAATGAATGAATATCCCTTGCTGCAGAATCAGCATATACCCAAGAAACTTGACATCAAACCACATGTCACTATTTTAGCCACTGTTTCTGACCTAAATGAAGGCTCTCCATCACCAGCCCCTCATCATTTTCAATACAGGTTTTATAAACATTATCTCTCTTTCTGGTGTCTGTCAATCCAGACATCTTCCCCTTCTTTCTCTGTAGTTTGAAGGAAGCCCTACCGGCCCTCACAGGGAAGCACAGAGGACTGTGTTGTCTGACCAGCACAAGGACAGGGTCAGAGTCATTAATCACTGCCATACACCACAGGTGAGAAACTCTTTGGGGACAAGGCAGAGCCATTGCATGGCCTTGAACAGCAGTACATCTAATAACTCTTTATTTATACAGCCACTGCAGATCACAGACAGCAAAGGAGAATAAAGGCAACTCCTGGATGGGATATTGCCGAACATATTTGCCAGGTTGTCGGTGGGTGTTTGGGAAACACCTCCAGCCTTTCTGCAGAAACAGGGGCTTGATGTCAGAGCTGCAATCTCCATAGCACTCCCCTGGGAGCTGGGAGCTTTGTTTTTACCCTGGCAAGGAGGTAAGGACCATGATGTAATGGCTGGATGATATTTATTAGCTATCAGTCTCTGAGCACTTCCCATATTTCACATTGTGCTGGAGAGGACTGATCTAATTAAAGGAGTGGGGAAGTCTCCCATAATTGCCTTAGCAAAACAATTTGCTTCTACACACCAGCTCTCCTCTCCAGCAGCAACCAGGGTCCCATAGGGATGGATCTGGGGGCCCCTGTGCTTCACTTTATCATTAATTCCTAATAGCAGTGCCAGTGACAGCTGTGCTCAAAGCTTTCCATGCCCTTGGAGAACATTTTACTGTACTTAGCCCTGAAGTTTGCTCACACACAAAGCACAGGGTTAGCATTCAATGAGTTTACATACCTCTCCAGAACAGCAATGTGCAAGTTTTGCTGTTGTGAAGGTTTCAGAGATGTAAAGCAATTCAAATCAGTTTGTTTTTAAAATGAAGATGAGATAATGAGGACAGAAATTCCCTGTTTTGGGAAACGACTGAGCTGGATTTATTGTGGTCTTGAGGTCATTTAAAGACAATGTCACAACTCACAGAAGAAGCCTGACAGGTAAGTGTGACATGGGTATTGATGTTACACGATGCTGCCATCACACTCTGGCACGGGAGGAAGTGATTCCTGCAAATGGCTCATGCAAAAATTCTTCAAGCTTTATTCACTGCAGGTAACTGCACCTCAGTGGGTCGTGCAGTTTTACCCATATGACCAATCCCAATTAAATAAATGGCCCTGGTCACATGAGGGAAGCTGTCCACATCCCCGTGCCCAGGATTGGGGCTGTGCTCATCACCCCATCGATTCCAGCTGGATTACTCACAGAGCACATGGAAATCAATGGGAACGAGGATGTCAGAACACGGTCCCAAAGCTTGCAAAGTCCTTGAATATCCAGGAAACAGGCACTTGCAGATGGAGTGGCTGCAGTGTCTGGTAGGAAATGGGCTATGTGTGAACACTACAGTCCACAGGCTGCTCTTCAGATGATTTTCCAAAATTAATTAATCTCCATCACATCCTTTCACAAGGCAGCTAAGGAAGCACTATTGCCACTTCACACTGAGAGAAGCAGGTTGGCTTTTGAGTTCTTTATTAGGGCTGCGCTTAGGGCTGCACTGTTCTCCTACCACCATCATATTTAGGGAACATCAAAAGTGGTGCAACCCTAATTCTGATCACAGTCTCTTTAGAGCACACTGATAAAAATGACGTGACAAAACTCAGCTGCTGATTTCCCCAGACATGTGATAATTTAGGAATGGAATTAAAATACCTGTGCTGGTGATGACCTCACCACTCCCCCATCACATCATGCACATGATGCAAATTAGAACTAGTAATGCCTATGGGAACCTCATATCAAATAACAAATGTCATGTTCAGGAGAGATTTTCCCCCTAAAGAGGCCAAAGGTTGTGCCTTGCTCTGTACTTGTTACCAAGAAGAAAAAACCAGGTTTATTTTACATGATGCCATTCTTCTTACTAAAGAATGTGATGGAAAGCTGCTTTCCACATCTGCAGGGTCCCACCTGCCCTGTCCTTCCCCCTCTGGAGTCTGTTCCTCACTTCATCCATGCCCTCCCTATTCCACCTGCAAAAACTGTCTTTCCTCCTTCTCTGCTACCTCCAGGACACCACTCACTGCTCTCAGCTTATTCTCCCCAGTGACACCTCACATCCTCTGAGGACCAGGCCTTGCTGTTGGCACAGCTTCTTCCTCCAGCAAAAAATGCCTGTGGATCCTCTACATCAGCACTTTCCTTCTTGCTCCCTGTGGGGAAGTGGGGATCAGGGAGTGGGTGCTGAGTCCAGATGCATGGGTGCATCCCTAGCCAAGGATGCTGCTGCTTGTTTCCAGTGGGTGCTTCTTCAGAGCATGTGGTATGTACCAAGTTCCACCTTGTGGTCACACTGAGAACGGGCTTCTCCAGCACCAAACCTCCTCTTCCTCTTCCTTACATTGGCTTTTTTTGCCCTCTCCCTTTCCAGAGTGCCTGAGAGCTCCTGCTGAGCTGGGGCAGAAACCATATACATTAAAACTTAAAAATTAATACAGGAGGAGTTTTCCTAAGTTTCGTGTTGTGCCGTCCTCCAAATCACTGCCTAAAGCCTCCTTCTGCCTGCACACTGGCCAGAAGCCATCTGATGGGATCAGCACTGCCTAGCATTTCTCAGCCCCACTTTCTCTCCATCTCCTTTGGCTGTCTCACCTTGTCTGAACGGTCTCTGGGGAGGAGAATGATCCCTCCTCCGGCTCTGACAAGTCCATGCAGCCCATCTTTCCCCAAAAGAGGCTGGTTATATCCCGAGTGCCCACTGGGAAGGGCTGCAGACCGTGCCATCACCCAGAGCATGCCATCACCCAGAGCATGCCATCTGCCAGCTTGCTGTGGGTCGACACCAGGCTGGGGAATGTGCTGGCAATTAAACAGTGCAATTAAACTGGCCCTGCTTTGTGTAAACGAAGCCAGGCTGCCCGCTCAGACATTTCACAGACAGACCAATCATGACATTTATTCGTGAAAGCCTTCATACATCTTCCTGCCAGTCCAGGTCCCTCACAGGGAGCTTGGATCAGGGCAGGGAACAGGCTGTGACCCATCAAAGGCTACTTGATGAAATCCAGGTAAAACAAAACATCCAGCTAAAGTTCATCATGCTTGGGAACCCAAAACTGGACCGAAGGTTTGGTTTGTTGCTTCCACGGGTCCCTTCATCACAGTGCACAGAGATCTGGCTGCAAAGAGAGTGTAAAAAAAAAAAAAAAATACTGGCTTGCCATAAATCGCAGCTTTTCCAGTAGCTGGTGTGGAAAGAATGCCATTGAAAAGAAGGATATCAACTCGATGGATAGGACCAGGATCAGCAGCCAGGGGCACTCGAGCAGCTCAGTTGCCCAACTCCTAAGTCATGTTTCTGGGAACATGCTGATGAAGATGTTCTCTTCATAAACCCACAGTCAGTTGTAGGTGGGTCCCAGCCTCATTTTTTAAAGGCTGCTTAACAGCTTTTCTCAACGTTTTCTTCAGGAGCTGAAATTTCTTTCATAGACAAAAGGCAAATCATTCTCAACAAGGCAAAATTTGTGCAATAATTAAATTGCACAACTGAATTATGCGGAACTAGGGAAAAAATTCCTTTTTTTTTTTTTTATTTCCCATAAGGGATTTATCTGGAATTTCTGTAACTCTAGCCAAAACCAGGCATTGAGACTTGTTATGTGGTACCTCAACACAGGACTTTAAAAGGTACCATGTGAGGGGAAGCCTGAGGTGTGAGAATTCCCACACACACACTGTTTAGGCTGGCTCATTCCAGGTGTGGAAGTATTTCAGTTTAGAAGAAACTGTGTCAAAATATTTTCTGCCTGCATAAAGAAAACAAAGAAACACACACATACACAGAAAAAAAGAAACAAAAAGAAACACCTTGGTCTGACCAAGGTTGGCAGCCTTTTAGTCTGGTGGCTGAGTGAGGACTGAGACCCTCCACCCACGGGAAGGACCTCAGAGACACATGGCTGAGGGTCAGTCTGCAGTATTTAATTATCTACAGTGCCACCAGGAGAAGACAGGATCCAATCCTCCTCTCTAGATCCCATAAGCCTAAAATTTCTTAGAGATACTGGCACTGACCCAGCTGAATCCCACCCCTGCCTGATCAAATCACCAAGTGTTTATCTGCAGCTTTCCTTCCAAAATACCTTTTTTAATTGATGTCCCTGTACAGGAAACTCTACTTTGCTCCCAAATCATTGACACCTTTGTTTCCATTCCTGCAGCTGAGTTTCCATTCCTACACAAACCATCTCTTCCCCATACACCTCTCCCTCCTGCTTTTACCTGTAGTTGGCTAAATCCTTTCATCTCTGCTACCTGCAGCACTTTGCCAAGTGACTGCATTTCCCTCTTCTTTCTTTGCCCCAAGCTTCCTCTGGCCCTGTCTTAGCTAGTTCTGGGCCTGATGGGGCTTTACATACTGGCAACAATCTCAGAACCAACTGTGGGCTTTACTTTTACTAGCAGACATTGCTCACGTGGAAAATTTAGCAGTTTTTGTGTCAAAATAAAAATGACCCTAAGTGGATTTTACTTGTCCTGTGTGAAAGAGGGATATATTGACTGTTTAATGTAATGGGATGTGTCAATACTCCAAATTCCCCTGGACTATGGGGAATAATCAGGAACTAGGGCACACAAAACTCCCATGTAGTGCATCAAGCACAACCTGCATCAGAGGTGTGTGTTGGGAACATTTTGTTGCTAGCAAAGGAGCTCAAAGTCACCAACTGCTCCAGAGCAGATCCCAAGCTGCCTTACCTCCACCCATGGAGCTTGAAATCCAGAAGGAGCCTCCTCAGTGCTCCCAGCTCACAAGGGCAGGTGGAGATGATTCATTTGGAAATTTCAGTATAGATGTTAATCCTGAGGACTCGCTGGCAGAGGAAACAAGGAAATGGCCTGTCTTATAGGATTTTACAAGCTGATTCTCCCCCTGGACTGTGGCAGAGGGCATTCCCCTCACAATGTGCACAGTGTCTTGGGTGAAAAGTCAGTGTATAAGAATAAGGCATAATACAAATTAGCTATTCTACAATCTAGGAGCACAAGGGCTCCCAGTTCAGAAACAAACCAACTTCACAAGGCAAGAGAGAGAGTATTAATAGCCCACATTAACTCTGACATGGTAAATACAGCTGTTATTGTCTCTATTTTTGGGGGGGAAAAAGAGAAAAACTGAAAGAAAAAAACCCTGAGTTTCAACATAGAGCCAAGGACAAAGCATATCCACAAGTCACAGTATCAGAAATTTCTGACAAACCACATAGCTCAAGCCTGATCCTATTAAGAAGTCCACATGTGAGCAGCTTCTTGTCTAAGTAGTCTGGCATTTGGAGTGACTTTGGCACTTGTGTCTGTGTGTGTTATGTGTCAAGGAATTTCAGTAAATACTTTTTGAAATTCTTGGCTCATTCAACATTTGTGTAATTTTTTTTCTTCAGACAAAAAAAAAAAAAAAAAAAAAAAAAAAAAAAAAAAAAATTACTGGCCACTGAATTCTTCTTGGTTCCTAAACCCAGAGGACTAAATAATATTCACAGAAAAATAACCCAGAGGCCAAAATGGGAAATGTTTTAACAGTTCCAGATGTGTTCCTTAGCTTTCTTTCCCCAGTGGCTGTATAATGAATGAGATATCTACAAAAAGTATAACATTAACCTCTGGTTCACCCTCCTGTCGGATTTCTACCATCTGGGAAAATCAGAGTGAAGATTTCATCAGCCTGGGGGAAACTTTTCACATAGTGTTACACATGCTGGTAACACTAAAATGATTATGTTCATGGGTAATCACTTATTGCTCTATCAGTTTATTTTTGTTTATGGTTTATCTGTAGTAAGATAAAGCACCTATCTCAAGAAATAAAAGAAGTACTGGAGGCTTTTCCCATTTCTTGGGGATAGAAATATTCTATTTCAACCTGTAGCTGTCACAGCCCTGAGTTGTTTCTGCTCCTCAGAGTAAGTAAAATACAATGAAGTGGTAACAAACCAACACATAAAGTCAAATGAGGGAATAAAGGAGGATATTTCATTGCCCTGTCTATCACAAAAGCCTCCCAGACTTTGCACCAATAGAACCTTCCCAAATCTCACTTGCTGCAAGGGCAGAGAGAACTTCTTTTTTTAGAAAGATTACTTATTTTGTACTTAATATTTGCAGTGTCCTGGGGACAGCCCCTGAGCCCAGGTGTTTATCCAGGCTCGGTTGTCTCCACCAGAGCCCACAGAGTTTATTCAGCAGAGCACCCATCCCGCTCTCCGTTTCCCATAAAGGGGAGGAGATCTGGATCCACTTTTCTGAACTTGCAGATGCTTCCCCAGCCAAGACACCCTTTCCTACCAACACCGATTAACAGAGAAAAATCCGTCCTCTCTCTCTGTAAAAACGATGAAGTGCCCTATTACATCCAAACGAGAGAACGCAGAAGTGGAGGAGAAGAGAGGAGAAAAAATAAACCTCTTGGGCAAAAGAAGAGAGCAGAACCACAAGAGCACTTCCCCAGACTTACTGTTGCAGGCGAGGAATGTGCCATTGGGTTCCATGGCTGCGGCAGGAGCCGGCAGCAGCAGCAGCAGCAGCAGCAGCAGCGGGGCTCCGGGGAGCGGCTGTGCCCAGGAGTTCTCGCTGCTGCGGGGCGGCGGCCAGAGCCGCCAGGCTCCCCCTGCTCCTCTATCCAGCGATCCCCGACGGCAGCTCCCTCCGGAGGGGCTGCTCCTTGCCCTTGGCTGGAATTGAGTGCTGGCTATGACTCCTCATTTATCTCTCCCGCATCCGCACGCCGCTGCCTGCCCAGCGCACGGACGGCGGCCAAGCGGCGCTCCGCTCCTGGCTCCTCCCTGCTCGCATTTGGCGTCTTCGCCCGGCCTCCTCCTGCCCCTGCTGCTGGAGCTTCCCAGCGATGCTTCTTTGCCTGGGGCTGCCACATTTTCCTGCTCTGAATCCATCCTTGGTGGTCCGCAAATCAAGGAAAGGGTCTTAAGCAGATGCCACAAGTCAGAGTTTAGTGCTAAGGAGCTTTTAGATGCTGGTGGAGGCATAATTCTTTTCACAAGTTGTTTTGGTTTGTTTTTTTTTTAAAAAAAAAAAAAAAAAAGCTCAGAACTTGCCAGTGTAGAAATAGAAATTGTAACCACAAACGCTCGCAAAGGCATGAGCTTAGGGCAGGGAAAAAAGTTATGAGCTTTGCATTTGAGACAGAGAGACAGAGAAAACTGCACTGTCCTGAGGCTTTTAGTGAGTGGAACTGATTTCTTCCACTGCTCCCTCCTCCTGAATTAGGTATCTTTGAAAGGGAGAAAGATGATGATGGCTAACAGGGAGAGGAAAAGGAAAGGAAGCCAGCATGGGAAAATAAAGTTTCCCTCTACTTGAATTTTTTTTAATAATTGGTTTGTTATTGTTTATGTACATTATGTACGTATTTAGGTTATCCTGATGCAAACACCTGATGGAGTTATTGGCAGATTCTCAAAGCACTCTCTGCTCAGCAGCTCCACTGACAGAAGAGAGGAGTCTCTTTCTGATGGTGACAGATGTAGAAAACATGTGGTGAAAAATCCTTTGGGACAGTTTGTCCCTCCCTGCCAGGAACTAGGCTGCTCCTGTGAGAGCCCAGACGTTGTTCTCAGAGAGTTTTATAGTCCACAAATACAAGGCTGCTGCCACCACCCAAAGAAAACAGCCCTAATATAGCAAAACTCCTCATGCTAGAACAAAACTAACAAAGTCAAACAAGTGGAGCAAAAAAGGAGGAGAGATTTCACCTCATGACTCTTCTACCTCACAGTCACCAGCTTGGCATGGGGAGGGCTCATCTCCTGCTGGACACTTTCCAAGGGACCTAGGAAGGAACATTCCTTTTCCAAACCCACAGACACTGATTCTGATGGGGCAAACTGGCAGCTGCTGGCAGGCAGCACAGCAGCTGGAAGCACTCAGAAGATTCCTGGTACAGCCCTAAAAACCTCAAGGTAGGGGGATTTTGGGAGGACACTTCACAACCTGTCACCCTTTCAGCTGATGGGGGAGAGTACTGCAGGGAGTGTACAGGAAGGCTGCTGGAGGAGCCAGCCAGACTGGAAAGTCCAGGAAACCTGAGGTGGTGAGGACATGATGGTTTTTACAAGAGAGAAAAAGGAGAGAAGAGCAGTTTGAAAGTGGTGACACAAATGACATTGTAGTAACTCCTTCCCTGTTCTCTGTGTCACACCCCATTGTGTCCTCACTGTGCCTGGCACAAGTCCTCACTTAGAGATGGACTGGTTAGTGTCCCCGTGTCCTCTGTAGCAAAGGGGGCACTGTAAGAGAGCTCCATTCCTCCCAGAAATGACATGGACCATCCTGTGCTTAGAACCTCTTCACAGCAGCATGGGGTACAGTGGCACCATCACTCTGCTGTGAACACAGCCATCATTACATCAGCCTGAGCAGGGCTTCACCAAGAAAACACAACTGAGCTTCTCTGCCATCATCCCTTGAGACTTGAAGATCATCCCCTGCATTAACCCCTTCATGAGAGCCCACTGTATCTCCTTGTGTTACCTTCTTGCCATGCTGCCTTTTCCATGGTCAGAGCTGAAGTAGAAGCTGGAACCACAGGATCACTAAGGGTGGAAAAGAGCTCTCAAGGTCATCAAGTCCAACATTAACTCAGTACCACCATGTCCACCACTAAACCATATCCCCAAGTGTCACATCCAAATGGTGCCTGTCAGGAGGGCTCACAAAACCTTGCCCAACTTTTCACTTTTTGCAATTTCATTTACTCTCCCTGCCTCTGTGCACATCCAGAAGCATCGCCCCTTAGGCTGCTTGGAGCATTTGGGGACCTTTCTGCCACCCTAAGCTAAGTCATCACCATTTCTAAATCCTTGATGGGCTTGACATGTGTGTGCTCAGAGCAAGCCAGGCAATAACAGACAGTCTTGCACTTCTTGCATTCATCAGAAAGCGCAGGAGTCACCATCAGAGCACTGCTATGCTGCATCAAACACCCAGAACTGGAGATCCACAGCACAGGTCTTATCACAGCTTTGTTTTAGAAGGCTACAGTCTTTTGAATTGTATTTTTGCATGTGCTTAAATTCACTTTCCTTTGCATTGCAATATACATCCAGGATAACAACAAAACCAAAGGGATGTGAGGAGCTACTGGGCTTTTGGGAGCTGCAGAAATCCTACTAATAAAAAATAGCCTAAGAATAATATAGCAATTTAAGAATGTCATGTGAATATGCTTTTTGTTTTGTTTTGTTTTCTTGTCCACACCATCACTACTGTGCTCATAGAGAAGCAAAGTTAAGGCATTTCTTGGACTGGAGACAAGAAATGGGGGTTGGCACTGCCTCTCCAAAGCAAAGCTGCCACCTGAAAACTACAAGCTCAGAGCTGTGATATTTTACTGAGGGACAAGTCCTAAAGCCAGGACACATCTTGACTGGCCCCTTTGCCCTCCAGCCACAGAGGTGAGGCTGGAAGGAGTTAAATGTCAGGCAGGCTGGGTGAGGAGCCTCTGTAACACACCCTCCAACACTGATGTCTGTATGCAAAGGTGCCAAGATCATCAGCTGAACTGGAGCCCTGCAAAAATCTCCTATTTCTCTCACTCCTACACCCCTTTGCATTCTCCTCCTTTGTTTTGCACACACAGCCCAGCCCAGGCAGCGGTCTCGGAGCTCAGGGCCAAAAATGTTTGCAGGGTTCAATTCCACAGTGAACCATAAATCACGGCAAACCTAAAGCAAAGCAGTTTACCTGTCTCCACTCTGAAAGCATGACTCAAGTGTTGACTTAATTGCACACAGTGGAAGGAGCAGCTTTTCATCTCAGAGGAATGCTACACCGCCCCAACACCGAGTATTTCCAATGGAGAAGATGCCTCCTGGCTCCCTCTGCCCTTCAGAATCTCACACACACCCTCCTCACCCCACTGAAATGTTCCCAGCCACCTCTCCAAAGGATAACAGCTAAGGTCTTTGTTTGCTTTGCAAAAAGGACTCAAGATTTCTGCCACGGTTACACAGTGTAGGAAGCGTTTGGGGGTTATACAGCCAGCAGGGAGCTTTGGCAGCCACGTGGGGCTGTTTTTGTCAGCAGGAGAACTACAAAAACTGACACAAAGGAAAATGTCATATTAAATAGAGTTCATGTCAATGCAGAAGTGGGACAGGAATTCTCAAACACTTTACTTATGGTCTGGCTGTTTGCTGAATTTTTTTTTTTTAATGTCTTTTCCCAGTCTGTTTACTGGTTTAGATGGGGTGTGCTACTATCCTCAGATGATCAGGTCTCTCTAAATCTCACTCTCATATAAATAGACTCACAGAATCACAGAATAGTTTGGCTTGGAATAGACCTTAAACTCATCTCATTCCAACCCCCTGCCATGGAGAGGGACACCTTCCACTAGCCTGAATAAATCAGTCTATAGTTGATGGACAGCAAAATGTCAAATTATCAGTTGCCTTTTACATTTTGGGAACTGTCAGAACTCTCACCAAGGAGTGTGAACACCCCTGTGTGAGGCCAGCTCCAGTGCCCCAGTGACTCACCTGCTGTAAAGGCATCATTACTCTTTGGTTATCAGTGCTGTCTTTCGTTAGGTGGACACAGCTCTTGTTGCTTGGGCACTTCCCTGCCCATGCAAGACCTGGGATTCCTAGGACTGATCCTGAGTCTGCTCCACCCAATATTTACCCTTTTGGCAAATTCTCCCAGCACTCCCAGATTTGTAGCAGCTGCCAGTGCCTCACATGCAAGGAACACATTGAACTGTGGGGAAGAGCAGCCTCGTGGATCTGCAGGAGCTGGTGGAGATCAGCACCCTTGGGAATCAGGTTCCCTTAAGAGATAAATTGAAAAAGGCTCACAAATGGGATTTATGACCATAAGAACAGTGAGATTATTTGGTTTATGGACAAGTCACTGGACAGATTAATTCACTGAAGTTTATAAACTAGGCTGGAATGGAATTAACACCAGCATCATGCAGCTCAGGAAATGGGAAGGGCAGCCAGATGCCTTGTTTATCAGCTGTGGACATCTGTGCCAAAATACCTTCAGAATAAATGATATTGATGTATACATCTGCATTTAAACCTTTTATTGCAGCAGTTACTCCCATTTAGAAGAGCTGTACATGGCCACAGGAAAAGGAAGCAACAGATGCTGGGATGTGTAAAGCTAAACCTGCTGCTGGCAGAATTCTGTATGAGTCCCATTAAAATTAATGAAGTATTTCTGCTTGAGCAGAAGATAAATTTGACTTGCTAAGCCAGGAATATGCCTACCTGACTTACTGCATCTTAAGTATCTCAAAGGGTTTTCCCTTCACTTAGACAAAGTAATCAAGAGCAGTTCTAACCACCAAATAAAGTAATAGAACAATCAAAGGAGTCATTTATTACTGTATGGTCACAATTAAAGACTTAGAGACATGCCAGTTCAACAAGTCTCACATTGATTTCAGGCTGAAAAATTATAGGAAAATAGAATTAAAAGCAAGATTATGCATAAGATTTAGAAATTTAAGTCCTAGGTTCCTCTGCTTATTCCAAGGAGTTCATTATAACTCTTGGAATTTCAGTATAGAGGAGACAGTTAAATAATTTTACATCAGTTGACAGTGCTTGGTATTTGGACATCTCACCAATTTTGTCTTCAGAATAATTTTGTGCTGAAAGTTTTATTTCACATTTGTTTACCTCATTTCTCCCACTACAGGGGAGATTTTATGAGTCTCTGAGAGTAATTTTCATGCATTTCCATGCTTTAACAAATGTAGGTTTACGTAGGCCCTCTTATGTTAAATTCCCTGACTTTAAATATTTTGATTCGGGGAGAATGAAAATGTCTTTACCAGAGCGTTATACAGAAAAGTACATTTAGTCTAAAACACTTACAGGAAGATTTTTGGGGGGAGGGGCTCTAAAGACTTCTTTTATGGCTCTGAAAATCTCATCTATTAACAGTGAATGAGAAGCTCAGAGAAAACATGGTGCATTCACCTCATCAGCCTCTCAGTTCAGTGCATCAGAAAACACCACGGATCAGCCACACAATGCTATCATTTATAACTGTGTGAATGATTTTGTGAATCTGACCATTAACATGAAGTTATTGTTGCATGAATGAGAAACAATAACCTAATTGGGGAAACTAATGATGTCCTAGACTTGCTGCAATGAAAACACTACATGGAGTGATTATCTCTGTTTGGAAAGAACAGCAGGAGATCGGTCCCAGGGTCCTGCCACTTTTATCCATTAATGGCTCCTTCTGATGTTTGACAGGATGAGAGGAAATGGCCTCAAGTTCCACCTCGAGGTTCAGATTAGATATTAGGAAAAAGTCCTTCAGTTAAAGGGTGCACAGGCATTGGAACAGACTCCCCAGGGAAGTTGTGGAATCAGCATTCCTGGAAATGTTCAAAAGCCACGGGGATGTGGCAGCAGGGGACAGGATTTAGTGGTGGACACAGTGTTGGGGTAACAACCGGGCTCAGTGATCTTGGAGGTTTTTCTGCCCTCAATGATTCTTTGATCCCAGATTGCAGCAGAGCACAGACCTCAAGCTTCACAACCACTGATTTCCAGGTCAACAAACTCGTTTTTAACCTTAAAAGACCAGTCCTTAGACCAAATCATCTGCTGTCAGGAATGCTTGTCACGTGTCTCTTCTTTCTTGCCTCTTTCCAGCCCATAGCACTGGGGTATACAGGTTAACTATGGGGGAGGCTTGATGATTAATGTCATAATGGCTCCTTTTAATATACTTCATCTGTCAGCTTAATTCCCTGCAACTGGGATAATCACAATAATTAGCTGCAATTGTTCAGATCATTGCCTGATTGCAGCTTTTTTCCCTGCAGCCAGTTCACACAGACTTTTAAATGTGCAGAAAAGATGGAAAGCCTGAATTGCACCTGTATATAGAAAACTCTACTAGATATAAGATTGCTCCACAAGTTTAAACTGCACATGAGGATCTTGTGGTTCCAGAGTGTGCGACACAGGTAATAAGGGATGTTACAAGTCATGCGCTTTTATTTCTGATCCCAAAGAGTTAAAACTATGCTTCACATAAACACAGTGACATCAGACTTCCCTCCACCTCCATCTGAACAAGTCATGCAGAATCAGAAAATGTTCTTCAACTCCTAACATCTCCAGAGCAGATGCTTATGTAGAAGGTATGCAAGGAATTCCTGTGTCTCCCTGGTCCTAATGGACAGCCAGCATTTTTGGTGTTAATTTATAATTAGCCATGCTCTTTGAACAGCCAAACATGAAATGAAGAGAACAGCACAAACTGAAACTAAGGGCAAAAAAAACCCAATCCAGACTAGATGGCAATTTATTACTAGATTAATTTTCAGATTAAGATATTTCCTAAATGAATAAAAGGATGAATTTGTGAAGTCTCATCAACTGTATTCAAAAAGAGTATGCAAAAAGAGTATTCATCACCTCTGATTTAGCTTCTTATTGGATCTAGTTTCATTTTGTAAGATGAAAGTAAGGAGCGCAGTTCAATAAACTGTCACTGAAGAGAGAGGAGCCTTTGAAAAGGATGAAGTGGACCAAATTAAGATGCTGAAGTACCTCAAAATAGATTATTACCCTTCAGAAAGATGTTGATTTAAATCTGAGATCACACTCTATATCTTTCTTACAAAGGGAATAATAAACCTTTGCTTTAAATGCAAAGTAGAACTCAAGTTTATATATTAAAGCACAACTTCCACTTCCAAAATCACACATTTATACACCTGATAGAGTCAAATGCAGCCTCATTCCTCTAGCCAGTGGTGTTATTTGGGTTTTGGAAAAGAAAACACCAAGGGGATATCAGGATGTAGACAGAACCACACAAGTTGCACACTGAGGAAGTATTTTATTGGGTTTTGGTGCCTCCTCATCAATTTTGCAAGCCCAGTGCAGCCAAAGCAGAAAGGTTGAATGACTCATTTCCTTCCTGCTCCTGTTGTCAGGCACCTCAGCCATTGAAGCCTTCCCACAGACACGTCCCCAGGCCGGTCAGAGGAGCCCTGGTTTGTGCAACTGCGCGCGGATGTGCCTTGGGAACAATTCCCGGAAAGTCACACACGGAGCTGCCCCCACTGCTGCGAGCACTGCTGCTGGGATCCCAGCTCCCAGTCTGTGGGCTGTGCAAGAACCAGAGAACACAACTCTGCTACTGTCATCTGGGCCTTGCCTTTGAGTCTGTGGCACCTCAGGCACCTCCCTGAGCTCCTCGGGGTTTTCTTCATTCATCTCATCCGAATTATGCTGCCACCTATCCTATCCTTGTGCCCACCATGTGATACCTGAGTCGTGAAAACTTCACCCTCCTTGCTGGCTCTGGCCACTTGCTCAGTGGAGCAGAAGGGGAGAATCCCTGTCAGACATCTATTTTCTACAGAAATAGCGGACAGACTCCTGCTTTTTATCACTGCTGGATCTCCTTTGGATGAAAGGTAAAGAGGGCAGCTCTGCCGAAACATAAGACAACCCAACCAACCAGCTTTGGCTGCTTAATGAACAGTTTCACTTTAAAGTGTTGAAAGCCTGTGGAGTTTCAGCACACGAACACACCAGTAGGACGTGATGGGACATGTTTTCACTGGTTTATGCCTTGTATTCTTCCACTCCAATCAGGATGAAGACCTGACATATTTCATTCCAAGGTGCCAGCTGCAGCTCAGATTAAAATGAGATTTTGAAGGTTTTTTTACATTTTCCAATGCATCGGGGATAATTCTGTGCTGCTGAAAGGATGTAGGAGTGTGTATTTTTAAGGCCAAGTGCTATCAAAATAAGAATTTACCCATTCCACTGAATTTAAAAAAAAAAAAAAAAAAAAAGCCCCCAAATGCAAGCATTTCTTCTTATATTAGGGAACTGTCTCTTTCCAGGCCAAAATCAACACTGTAATAAATTTCATGTGGAAGTGTAACACTTTGATTTCTAATTACAGAAACTGCTGACAGTTTCTGGGTGCTCCTGGAAAGGGGAAAAGTGCTGCTCCTTGAACTTTACAACTGTGAAAACAGTATTTGGCTGCATAAACACAGAAGTCTCCATGTCATTTCAAGTGCTGCAGGATGTCCCAGCTGGCCACCTGTTTTTATTCCCTAAGGCTGCCTATAGATCCTGGACCAATGTCTGCCAGACCCTGACACATGTGTTGTGTATCCTTGGGCATCTTACATGACATGGAGCCAACTGCAGGCAGCACTGTCCGAAGAGCAAAACCTTCCCTTGGGAGACCTTTCCTTACTCAGAACCCTAAGGAAACTCCTGTGTTAGAAATAAGCCCTAAAATGTTAAAATATAATGTAAGTGGCTCCTAGAGTAGCCTACACAGAGATATGTTATGATACAAACACAATCAGCTTAATAGATGGGTTGTTGGTGTGGTTTACAGCGGGGCATAATGGGGAGAAAACCAGACATTTTGGGACCTCCACACTGGGGCTGTTCCTTGTCTCAGTGCCTGCAGTGAAGGCCAGTTGGATGGCAATAAATGAAGGTAAATGGAAACAACATATACCTTGTTTCATGATTTCCTGGGCATGGTCAAAGGGCAGCACCGATTGTGTCCAGCTCTCCTGGGCAGGAAAGAAGATGCTGATTTTCTAGGCAAGTCCCAGTTCCTCTGGCTGGTGAACTCACTGCCTTTGATCCGCTGCAGGGCTCACATGAAAAAGCACATACAAGGCTGATGGTTTGGGTGAGCTGGCCTTATCTTTCCCTACCAGCAAAAATGAAATAATACACTGGGAAGGAGAGGTGATAACACATCTGTTCGTTTTGCTGATGACAGACTCTGCATGCCCTCAGGACATCATCACTTCTCACACTCTCCCATCCCCATGGAACAGATTTTCTTTCTCTCATACCGAGTTATCTTGACTCCTACAAAGACTATTTCCAGCGATATTCCTCCCAATGCACAGGAGCTAGGGCACAGTCTGGAGAAATTAAAAATGAGACCAGGCCTCTTTAGTAAATCCAAACCTCTTCATACCAGTCACTAACACCAGGTTGCTACAGCTTCATGCCTTCTCCTTGTCCTCTCCCTGCACTCCAACCCTTTGCAGCAGATGACATTGTGTTTCCTGGGATGAATATACTTATGTTTCAAACTACCCTTGCAAGGGCTTTTGGAAATAGCTCTAGCAAGCCATACTCCTGTTGTCCCAAAGTGAATAAATATAATAATAAAATTATAAATAAAATATAAATAATTTATATTATTAATAATTTTATATATATTAAGAAGATAATAATACAAAATATAAATAATAGATATATTAATTAAAATAAAATAAAAAAGCCTCCTTGATATGATGTTTTGGAACTAGAGCAAGATGTTCTTGGTCAGATGTGCAGCCCTAACTCATCTGGCCTTCTGGGTCATTCATCTGTGCCCAAGTTCCTGGGGATAAAGGGAAAAAAATCCATTTAAACCTACTCTATTCATCACCTTGAAACAACATCACCAGGAAAGACATTTTTTGGAGCTTGGCCTAAATTAGCAGCTTTCTGGGAGCTGAAATAACTCAAGGTAAAATGTAAAAAGTTTTCTCCTGACGTTTTACATAGAGGGGTTGAGATTCCTTTTCCTTCTGAGTTAGGTGGCAGTTCCTCATTGCTCTGCACTTTACAGGAGGCAGATTTTGAGCCTTCTCCATCTTCTACTCCAAATATTCAGACCTCACCCCATCCTTTACCAACCAAAGGCCTTGCTCAGCACATCCTCACATTACAGACACCTGGAGCACAGACAGGTATGGAGGAATGATTTTGTATTTTTCCCTTGAACTAATTCACCTGATTCACTCACCCAAACCAGGAGAGCAGAAGAATATCTGCAAACCAATTGTGTCTGACAGTTTGCTGAGAAAACTCTTGCCAGATAAACGTAAGAAAAAACGAGTGTAATTCCTTGTGCACAAGATTACAAGACAGGAGGGGGTAACCTGGTAGAGTACTGAGGCACTGGGACAGCCACGACAGGCCCTAGCCATGGTTTTCTGACAGCCATAGCTTGGATGAAGGAGCCCAGACAGGTAAATCACAAAGGAATAAGAAGTAAGTAGTAGGGTGATCTCAGACAGGAGCTCCCAAGGGTGGCAAGAAAAGCAGAAAGAACAGAGTGAAAGTTTCTCCCCTTCCAAAGTTTATTTCTGCACTTATGGAAATCCTGGCTGCTGTGTAGAAAAAACTTTCAAAAGAACTGAAACCCAGAAGGGAGGAAAGAACCATATTTCCTACTAAAAAGTGTCAATCATTGGGATATTCCCAGCAGCATAAATTAGCTGTTGTGGAGTTCTGCCATGGCATGCCAGATTGCTTCCAGGACAGAAGAGGTTCACACAAACCTAATCCGTGTGTGCATGTATGTGTATATATCTATATCTATATATCTATATATGTATATAGATATATATATGCAAACCTGGAATCTGCAGTGCAGGTCTGGGGTACAGACACCTCCCCAGTGGTGCCCCTGGGTATATGAATACTATTAAGCATCAGTTAAACATTCTGCTAGAGCAAAACTTTTTAAGATCTGGAGAGATGAAGGCTGTGATCCACCACCAGGGGCCAAGAAATGGATTTCTACAAAAACTAGCACTGAGTAGAGCCTTTATGATCACAGGGGTAAATATTCTGGAGTGTGAAAAAGCTAACCTTATTGTTTAATTTGGGGCAAAAGATGTATCTGTACGAAGAAGCCAAATACTGGCTTGTAAATCTGTTTGCTTGTAAGTTTTCATAGACTCCTTAAAAATAATTGGTGGAAGCCCATACAGTCATGGGAGCACAAAATGAAAATCTCTAATTTTAACAAAAGATGTCACTGCATAAGATTGTTTTGAGTTAGAGGTAACAACTTCTGCGAAAATGAGGTTAGACTCTGCAATGCAATAACCCCCTCTGACCCAGGGATCTGGGAACTTGTCGGTGGAGTGGGAGCCCCTTGTTCTGCTCTGCCTGAGAGTAACAGGGTCACATCTGCACTGTATCCTGCAGCTGGATCTCTGTGGGGAGGGTGAAGGATCCCAAGATCTCTGCATGGAGTGGTTTCAGGAGGATCCCAGCATCTCTGTGTGGAGGCGTAGCCCACTTCCAGTTTAATTAGAGTGATGTATCTGCCCAGACACTGCCAAAAAGGGATGACTGGCCCCTTTGTGTATGCATTTTCCACATGCTTCTCCTACTTGTTGGGTGTGTCTGGTTTGTAAATCCCATGTGGCCTGAGTGAAATTACAGTGGAAGTATTTCAGCAGGAGCACGGCAATACCCACTGACACGTTTTAGAGAGGGACAGACTTCTAGGTACAGGAAAGAAGCGCAGGAAACACAGAAATGCTTAAAATCAGGAAATGTAAACTGGAAGCAAGTGACATGGTTGACTCATGTCAGGAAAGAGTCACAAAATAACCCCACACAAAAAAATGAAAAATATCCAGGTGTAACTGCCAGTTGCAGGTTATTTCAAACTGTCTCCAGGAGAACTGGAAATGACCACAGCACATCCAGCAAGGTCAGATCTGTAAGATATGGATTACCTCCAAACTAGGATATTTGAAGAAAAAATAAACTTCAGCAGGGCAGGGAAACAGTGCAATGAGAGAAGCCAGCTTTTAGAAACTGAGCCCTTTGCCACTTTTCACTAAAAAGTGAAAGGTTATTTCTCCATTTTCCATATATGCAAATTTTCACTTGGGTTTTAAAGTCATTTGTGGATGGTGGGTTTAGCTGTTCTTCAAGAAGAAAGAGTTACTTCCATTGTAACATGCAAAGCAGAACAGCATTCCAGTGATACCTGTTTGGCTGCATCTGCAGTAATTACAAGATAATAAATAGTTTTGCCAGTGAAAAACATTTTACCCAATACACTGGTAAGAGAATATGCCAGATTGGATAGACAGAAATATTTATGCCTACTCAGTTGCCTGATCAAAACAAAGATTTAATGCAATGTTTGTTTTTAAAGGTTTTCCTGAAAATATGGAAATCTTAACAGGACCACTGGAGGGCAGCAATGTCAAAGTGAATCATCCGTCACTGCACTTGTGGCAATTTGTGAAATCCCCCCACAAAAAAACTTAGCAAAAAATATTTTCTGCTACCCAGATGCAAGTGTGCAAAACAATGCAATTCCTCCAGAGCAAAAGGCAGCACTGCAGTGTCAGTTCTCTTGGTTTTCCACATCTGAAGAGTGCCACCTGAAGCCTGCAGGACTTTTACTTTGGACGTTTCCAAAAAATGCTAAAAATGTAAAAAAAAAAAAAAAAAAAAAAAAAAAAAGTGGAGTTTTGATGTATTCCGAAACCCAAGGATTTGTGGGTTTTTTATTGGTGGTTTTTTTTTTTTTAATCTAAGCGCCAAGACTATTTTGTATATATTTCTATAAATTTGAATTATATGTACATTTGAGCTATGTATAGGTACATATTTCTAAATTAATCCATACTGTTGTATTAACACAAGGGGGGCAAACCTTTGATTTTTATTTTTAAGAGTGTCCTAAATTCATAATTTCAAAGAAACCTTTCAAACACCAAGTGAGTGGAATCACTGTAATGAATGCTCGCTCTCTAAAGAAGTTCACTGACATTAGTGAAGATTTTGGGGCCACTAGGAAGATAAATGTATAAACTTTTCCACAAGCATTGAAAGAATGCTATTCCAGTGTTTGCACATTTAAGGAATACATGTTCACAATATAAGATTATAGTCAGAGACAGCAGCCCATTGCTAATAAATATAGAAATAATAAGAAATGAACAGGCTGACTTACAGACTCAGGATTTAACAGCTATCAATATTTTTGATAAAAGATGAGTAAGGTAAATAAAACTGCTCTGGAGCTTGATATTTTTGTAAAAAAATATAAGATGCAGTTCCACTCTTCCATTTATTTTATGTACACATAACCTCCTGCTCAGTAATTGAGCTCCCTGCTTGCATTTAAATCACACCCAGCTATTTTATATGTAAAAATGTTCTGTTATTGTCAGTCTTACAAAGGAGAAAGAAGGAGCTGGGCTTGTCCTATCATAGTTTCATTAGGTAGCTGGATGCCTGAATAAATCACCTCCAGGATTCTGATTTGTTTTAGATTACAATGGGAAGGACTTTTTCTGAACATGTTGCTACCAGAAGAAAGAAGGGGTTTGGGCAACACCTGAAATTTGAAGAGTCCCCATGGGATAACAATGAATGTGTGGGGAACACCTGGGGAGTTTGACCAAAACAAATACAGAAAAGAAATATGATCCTGACAAGACAGGAAGACTGCTTTAAAAAGCAGAATAATCTGAATTTTAGCAGAATTTATGATTCCTCTAAGGTCTGTGACAGGCATTTGGACATATTTAATTTCAGATTAGCTTGTGCCTGGTCCTATAGACTGAGAGCCCATTAACTGATGGAGCAGATCAGGTGATCCTGGAGAGTTCAGTTTCAGATTAGTTTCCTCCAAGAAAAATCCCCCTGTGCTCAAAACTGCAACAAGCATCAAGGTGGGGCTTTTGGGAGTCTGGTCAGATCCACAGACCCAATCCAAACCTAAAACCCACCATAAAATTCAACCTTACATGGTACAGAGGAGAAATCCACGGTAAAACATCTGTTAGAAGTCATACATGGCACATTTACACATATAAATATTTAAACCTTTATATTTATACCTATAAATGTAGGAGGAGGTTGCTGCTTGGGTTTTTTTTTTCCATTCCCTACATGCATGAGTCTCTCTTCAGCCTTTGGAACTTAAATATCTTATAATGATGATAAAGAGGATTATATTTGATGCAAATCCCTAATGCTCATCATATTTACATGAAAATGTGTGTGTGGACATATAGATATGTGAATTATACAGTTTTACAAGAGGAACTGTGGCACTTGTTTTTCAAGTTTATCTGAATAAATGATGATGGCATAAAAATGGAAATCTAAAGAAAAGTATCCCATTGTTATATGGGAAACAATTGTGCATTGCTCTTTATACCCCTCCTTCTGATCCTGCAGTTGGCTTCTGGGCAGATGGATCTCACCTTTGCTTCCAGATTTTATGGACTGTAGTTTGAAAAACAAAATCCAGCTTCTAACATGAGATTATGTGCTTGGCAAGTTACTGAAAGACAGTAAAGATGAAAGTACAGAAAGTTTTTTCCACAGTCAGTTTTCATGTGCTTCTATATACTGTTTCAAACAAAAACATCTGCTTTACTGTCACCATTTTAAAGGCTGGGAAAGAATTATTTTTTTAAATGCTGGATTTTACTAACGTTCCAGTTAGCAAACAGATGTTAAAATCAATTGTAATAGCACATAAAAGTGGGACTTCTAATATGGAAATATGTTAAAATGTGCATGCAGCAAATCTTAAAGGTGAGAACCTACAAGCCTGCACAGAAACAAAACTGTTTGAGAGCACAAATTGGAACAAGGAGCAGCTGAGGGAGCTGGGAAAGGGGCTCAGCCTGGAGAAATAGAGGCTCAGGGGCACGTTCTGGTTCTGCACAACTCCCTGACAGGAGGGGACAGCCAGGTGAGGGTCAGGCTCTGCTCCCAGGGAATAAGGGCAGGAACAGAGGAAATGGTCTTGAGTTGCACCAAGGAAGGTTTAGGTTGGATTTTAGGGGCAATATCTTTGCTGAAGGGTTTATTGAGCATTAGAATACACTGCTCAAGGCAGTCACCACCCCTCAGAAGCCTTCAAAAAGTGCATGGATGTGGCACTTGGGGACAGGGTTTAGTGGTGATCTCAGCAGTAGCGGAGTAAAGGTAGAACTCCACGATCTAAGAGATCTTTTTCAACCTTAGTGATTCTGTGAAAGCTGTGAACCTTTTCTATGGGAAAGCACAGCTACCTGGTCCTACCCTTCTCAGACATCTGTGATTTCTCTGTCTTAATCTTTGGAACAGAATATTGAACATTTGCCAAGCTTTATCTTGGGCAAGCTTCCCTTTTTCATAGGGAAATTAAAAGCACAGCAGTGACTCTGGCTTTAATTTGGTGTTTTATTCCAAAGGGACACTTTGGTGAGCTGAAGACTTAAGGCTTGTGACTCAAGCTTGTGACCCTGTTGTCTCAAGCCCATGTACCATACACCTAAAAAAAACAAGTTGAATTTCAACCACCCCCATGGTTTCCATGGGGTTTACACCCACAGCCTTTGGCTTATCTGCTGGTGGAAGAGCACTTGTTGGTAAATTCCAATTATTTTTGCCATAGTTATTTTCTGTTCAGGGTGTAACATTGCCTAACTCATCCAAAACACTATAGAGCCAAATGACCCTGACAGTGATGGAGAAGCCCAGGCTCCACGGTCAGGTTTCTCCAATCTGAGCAAAAAGGGAGGGGAAAGGAAAGGAAAGGAAAGGAAAGGAAAGGAAAGGAAAGGAAAGGAAAGGAAAGGAAAGGAAAGGAAAGGAAAGGAAAGGAAAGGAAAGGAAAGGAAAGGAAAGGAAAGGAAAGGAAAGGAAAGGAAAGGAAAGGAAAGGAAAGGAAAGGAAAGGAAAGGAAAGGAAGGAAAGGAAAGGAAAGGAAAGGAAAGGAAAGGAAGAAAGGAAAGGAAAGGAAAGGAAAGGAAAGGAAAGGAAAGGAAAGGAAAGGAAAGGAAAGGAAAGGAAAGGAAAGGAAAGGAAAGGAAAGGAAAGGAAAGGAAAGGAAAGGAAAGGAAAGGAAAGGAAAGGAAAGGAAAGGAAAGGAAAGGAAAGGAAAGGAAAGGAAAGGAAAGGAAGGAAAGGAAAGGAAAGGAAAGGAAAGGAAAGGAAAGGAAAGGAAAGGAAAGGAAGGAAAGGAAAGGAAAGGAAAGGAAAGGAAAGGAAAGGAAAGGAAAGGAAAGGAAAGGAAAGGAAAGGAAAGGAAAGGAAAGGAAAGGAAAGGAAAGGGAAAGGGGAAGGGGAAGGGGAAATCACACCGGTTTCTGTGGGAAATATCACCAGATTGAGTGGAGCCTGTTGTTAGCAACCAGCGTACACAGCCAGGGCCGCCGCAAACAGAGCGGGGAGATGGATGGGTTGGGGCTGGTGATGAATATTCCCATCTCCCAGCCCGGTTCCAGCGGCAGGGATGAGCCCAGCCTCCTCGTCCCACGTGTGGGCAATCAGGAGAGGATTCAGCCTCTTCCCTCAGCTCCAGCCCGCGACCCGCACAGCGGCGGAGGGGCGCGCAGTATCCCCGCCAAGTCCAAATTCCCCCTTCGCAGGTTTCAAGTCAACGTTTTCTTTCTTATTAAGTCACGAGGTTATTCGTTCTTAATAGATCACAAATCCGTGGCAGGGAGGAGACGGGGTACGAGCCCCTGAGAGTCCCGGAGTGCCGGCAGCGCTCTGAGGGGCGATGGCGCCGCGGAAAGGGAAGGGGACACCGCCATCACCCCGCCGAGCCCGGTCACTCGGCAACGGCGGCAACGGGAGCCTGAGGAGGGGCCGGGCCCGCCATGGCTGAGGAGAGTCCGGATATCGACAGCCAGGATCACAGCGCCGGGCGGGACATGGCTGAGGGGAGCCCCAGCCCAGAGAATCCCAGCGCCGGGCGGGACATGGCTGAGGGGAGCCCCAACCCAGAGAATCCCAGCGCCGGGCGGGACATGGCTGAGGGGAGCCCCAACCCAGAGAATCCCAGCGCCGGGCGGGACATGGCTGAGGGGAGCCCCAACCCAGAGGAGCCCAGCGCCGGGCGGGACATGGCTGAGGGGAGCCCCAGCCCGGAGAATCCCAGCGCCGGGCGGGACATGGCTGAGGGGAGCCCCAGCCCAGAGAATCCCAGCGCCGGGCGGGACATGGCTGAGGGGAGCCCCAGCCCCGACCCCCAGGTAACGCAGCGGGGCTGGGCACCGCGGGCACAAATAGCGTAGCCCCCAGTAGCACCAGAGCCCTGAGCACAAACCCTGAAAGGCGCCTCACACGGAGACCTGCGCTTATCTTTGGGACACGCGGAGACACACGACCCCTGCACACGGAGAGCCGTGCAATCGGCTTCACACACAGAGATCCCCACTGCAGACAGCCTCACATGGACATAGCCGTGCACACACAGACCACCCTGCAAACAGCTTCACACAGACCACCCTGCGAACAGCTTCACAATCAGTGATCCCCACTGCAAACAGCCTCACACACTCATTCCCCTGCACACAGAGACCCCCCTGAAAACATCACACACAGACCACCCTGAGAACAGCCTCACGCACACAGAACCCTGCACACAGAGATCCTCCTGCAAACAGCCTCATACACACAGAACCCTGCACACAGAGATCCCTCTGCAAACAGCCTCACACACACAGAACCCTGCACACAGAGATCCCCCTGCAAACAGCCTCACACACACAGAACCCTGCACACACAAATACCCATATAAAAAGCCTCACACAGCCCTGCACACACCCTGGGGCACAAACACATGCCCTGCACAAGGACTGACACACACACATATCCCCTGTACAGGGCTCATATCTCCCTCCCACACACTCTCCCCATGCACACAGCCCCATCCCTGCACAAACCATCACATACAATTGCACACAGAGGACTGTGTATGTCACCATCACCTACACATCCAGCCAGCCAGCTCAGACACACTGTCCCACAGCACACATACACACACAGATATCCACACCTCTGTGTTCATATCCACACACATCCCCTTTCCAGGTACCTTTTCCCATTTGATAATTTCAACCGTTTGTATCTTTGCATCTTATCTCTTGCTTTAAGCTCTAAACATTCTCATTTTCTTTCCCCAGGACATCTCCCATGTGCTGGCTAGTGCCTTTAAGAACCTGTACACTGGAGATGTTTTTGAGGTGGACATGGCAACAAATTGGATTAAGTCCCAAGGAGGAGACAGTGTTTATCAAGACAGTTATACAGATGAGCTAGAGAAGGTACAAGTCCAAACCAAATCAGTTTGGAGCTCTTTAGTTGCTACTTAGATCTTCTATAAAATAAAATCTAAAGGCAGGTCTACAATTGACACTTTAATGGAAATCTACTTGAGCACAGTTTCCCACTGAACTTTTCAAATAAGTTAATATTCACATGATCCTTCATGTAGATACTGTATCTCTAGTTGGCTTTGCAGACACAGGATACAAGCAGTAAAGCAGTAGCCCTTTAAATGCATATTTGCACTGGCTGAAAACTTTTCCCTGTACCTGCTTATCAGTGGCCCAGGTTTCTTACTTTGTCATCACTCCAAAACCTGTTGTCATGTATAAAAGTAGAGGCTGATGCTGGATGATTTGAGCCATAGGTGTTTTCTGTTTTGTGTCATTGTGGAATGACAGTGTTTTAGCGGGCCAGTTGATGCTTGTAAAGTAGTGATGTTTTACTAATTTGTCTATGTTTAACTCTCCAAGACAAATAGAAAACATCTGTCTGTAACAGCTCAATTTTCTCTTTATTCACCCATGCCCATGGCAGCTTCTGGCTGAGTGTAAGAGCCGACTGACAGAAGCTGACAAAGCAGAAGAGGAGATCATTCAGGCCCAGGCCCGAGCAAAAGCTGAAGAGGAAAAAGTTCTAAATGAGATGAAGATTCATGCAGGGGAAGATTTCCACAAACTGGGGCTGCCACCAGGTGAGGATTCTGGAATGTTGCTCCCCAGTATTTGCTTATGGTACCTGGACATCAGCTTGGGGTTGGCTTTGCATCAACAGAGCAACTTTGAAAGACTTTGTAGAGAGGTTCAAATGGAGTAACATCTGTTTAACATTGGGAAACAAAACAACCAGGTCATGGTCAAGGTATTAAATTTGGATTGAGGGGTTACCACCTAAATACTACAAGTGTACATACCTTGATGTATAGCAGCAACAAACAGATTAAATATTTCCCCAGCGGGTGTTCAGCTGGGTTTGAACTGAATTTAGAATTGTGGAGATGCATGTCCAAGTCTTGGGATTAAAATACCAGATTATTTTCTATAAAATATAATATTAAAAATATTTTATATAATATAGTATTACTTCATATAAAACATATTACCTGACACGGATGAGGTGTAAAAACAAAATTACTTTAGATTGATCAAGACTGTGTATTTCAAGGGGCTGTTATTTTGCTTTTTTTGATTGCTTTTTGTTTGTTGGCTTTACTGTTGCAGTGGCATCCTCTTTTCGGTGGATTGTGGATAATGAACTTCTTAGAAAAAATAATTTAATCTGTCCTGAGGACTACATCACTGAAAAATTACCTCTTGCTAAAGCACCAAAAGGTAACTTTTGAAGCAGAAAGTAATTTAGACTTTTTAGAACCCTCTGTAATTGAAGTATTGGAGGATGTAGCAGATCTGAGCATATTTTTATGGTTTTCTGCCAAAGCAGAAGGGACTCTAGTATAAGCATAAGCTTCCACTAAGGGCACATTCTCAAAGTAGAATTGATAAATTCAAAACTACTGAGTTTATAATTTCTTAAATATGATACTTAATCATTGTTGCACATTTGTTTACAGTGTTCTCCATCTCACACAAAAACTGTACTAGTGAGTGTTCTATATCCAATATCATTAGCACAAAAGCTACAACTACATCTTGTGTATAAAGAAGCAGTTGCATTAAAGTAAAACTTATTTTCAGTGAAATAAAATTTTATTCTTTATTTAGGGTTTAAAGTTTTCCAGTTCTGGAAATACATTGGTTTTATTTGCTCATGAAGATCAGTAAGGAAAATATTTTGGACAATGTCAAGACTTCTTGATTTCTTTTATTTATGTGAGACCCAAGATGAAAGGTTTTAGGATCATTATATATAATTTTTTTAGTCAAGCCAAAACTACTATTTCAGAGTAATAAACTTAGTCACAAATTTCAATATGTGTGTTTTGGTTTTTTCTCATTGTAATTCTAAACAAAGTGAAAAATCTCACATCCCTTACGTGGTCAACATATCTTTCTGGGAGTAATATAGATGTACACAGCCTGTTTAATTAGTGCTTCTAAAAGCTTTCTTATTAAAGTACTAGGCTTTTTTTGTACAAAGTTCAAAATGTACATTAAAATCTAGAGGATTTTTGCCAGCAACAAGTCTTAAAATAAACTCATACGCCTATGCTTAGACTAAATGCTTGTCATTCATGTTTTCCTCTTAAAGAATTATTGTTTTTTCTTTGAATTGCAGGAGAATCAGAACCTGGATACCTGAAAGGGACACATAAACAACGTGCTTTTTCACTGGATGAGAGTATCTACTTGACTGACAGTGTGAAAAGTGTGTCTTCAGCTCTGTCCTCAACTCCAGCCTCCAGCCTCGAGGCTAAAACCGTGAGTAAGGTGCATTTTACAAGTTAGTTTTAGTCTGTCTGATCTGTAAGGCCTCTTGCTGTTCCTGCAGTAAAGGGTGAATATCAACCCACTGTTTATTTGACTACATTACTTATATTTACTCTGTTAAAAAAAGGAGAAATACTGTATTTTCCATAGCCATTTTCATTGCTGTGTAGCTTTAATTACACATGTGCAGCCCCCTTTTTTCCTCATCCTCAAAATCACTGTGTTTAATGTTGCACTGTGCACTCTTGTTTTTCAAAGAAAACGAAAGCCTCACAGAAACAAGTCAGGAAAGAGAGTAACTCCTGGAAAGCAGAGGAATTAAGTGAGTACATCTCCAGACTTGAGAAAAGACAGAATTACTTGAAGAACCCACGCTTTTTCCCACCAAATACTCTTCATGGAGGCAAATCTCTTGTAATTTCTCAAGAAAAAGTGGAAGAAATCATAGCCAGAAGAAAAGCAGAAGACATTAAAGGGTATGCAATGTGTACAGTTTCTGGATTCTGAGCTGGAGCACACAGAGCTCCACTACAGAATTGCTGTGGATTTACCCAGAGATATTTTGGGCTAAATTTCCTATATAGTCTCTTAGTAACAAAGTGTATCTGTATGATATTTTAGTTTTGCCAAAGGAGACATTTTGCAATTTCTCATTTTATCAGTATTTAGAGAACCAGGCAATAAGGTAATGTTTCATTTCTTTTTTTAATCTTTCAGTGATACCTCATTTGTTCCTGTATTTTTTGCCAATCCACCTTCTGTCCTGTTTTTGTACGATAAAGCTGGGCAGGTTTATGAGGTGAGAAGTTGCTTTGTGAGAGTTAATTCTGCCTTCCTAAGAATTATGTCCTATCATGATCTACATATTTCACCCAATCTTTAGCCTTTCTGAATTCTAATAAAACCTGAGTTTCTTCTATATATTGAATTTATGACCCTTTAACTTCCTTGAAGATACTCCTTCCCACCTGCCACTGACACACAAACCAGTGAAGATTAAATGGGCTCTTCTCAGTCTCTGCTTTGTTTTGGTACAGTCTGATTCAGCCTCTCTTGAATAAACTGGGGTTTTGGGGATGTGATGATGAAGTAGTTACTGCCAGCAGTTGCAGTAGTATCAGGGAATGGCAAATGTTTTCCTGAGTGATGATAAATACAATGGAGCATTTTATTTTCTTTTTAAATGAAGATGACTGTAGAGCTACGAAACATCACTTCAACAGCTCAACATGTAAGACTTATCCCCCCCTCTGCTACAGTATTTTTCATTTGGCCAGGTAAGGGTTCTTCTTCTGCCTTTAAAATGTTAACATATAAAAAAATCTAATTCACTATTCTAACAAAGATTTTCCAGAGATGTTCTCTTTCATGAGTGTTCAGTTCTTTGGGAACTGAATGCTAATTTAGGGCCATTCCCATGCAACTCTTTAGCAGATTTAAATGGTCTGATGAGGAATTCAAAAGACTAAATTAAAGTGATGTTAGATCAAAATGTGTCCATGGAATACCTAGATGAAGTCTTATCCAAAATTCTTCTAGGAACAGATGTAGTCCACTGAAAAAATTAGGAGGAGAGAGCAAGAAATAACAATACAATAAATAACTGCAACAAAGAAGGATAGGTTAGAGGAAAGTTAAGAAAACTATCTTTCCTGTGGGAGGATAGCCAGGCACTGAGATAAATTGCCTAAGGAGATTGTGATACCCCAAGAACTGGAGGAATATTTAGAAGAAGTTAGATGCCTCCATGGAAGCCCTTTTGTCTTGGGGTAAAGCAAAACTGGGTAATGTCTCTTAAGTTTCTCCTCACTGTTTGGTGTGTTTATGAGGAGTATATTTCAGACAAAGCAATCTTTGAGCTCCCTGGAACATGTTCACATTCCCAGATTTCACTGCCAGGCCTCTTGTGCTCATCCCTTTTTATCAGCTTGACTTAGGCAATAAATGGGGGGAGTTTACAGGCACCTTTCCAGAGGAAGACATGATCATAAACACTACTGCCAATTTGGGGAGGTTTTAACTTTTTAAAAAAAAAAAAATCTGCCGTTTTGTTTTGTTTTTATTTTTCTCCCAAAGGAAAATATCCAGGAAAGGGAGGAATGATTGCTCCTGGGATGGCATGCCAGTATACAGTCCAGTTTATTCCTGAATATCTGGGAGAGTATGAAGATCACATATTAGTGGAGAGTCAAGTATCAGAACCTTTTGTCATCCCAATCCAAGCTAAAGTATCACTTCCAGTATTAACATGTCAGTAGTGTCCAAATACTAAATTTCTCTAAAGTTAAGCAGACTTGGGGTTTTTATTTGTCTGTCTTCAATTTTGTGTCACAAAACAAATGTGGAAAAAATTGGCAATGCAGTTTCTGCATTTTGATATCTGTCTCATTTTTTCACTTATCTTAGATTTGTTAGTTATTAAAATGCAATCCTGTTGGATTTTTCCTCAATTATTTGTTCTTGTCATCTTAGGTTTTTCTTTTTTTTTTCACTGTATTATAGAGAAGTCAGTAGAAGCCACATTTCTAGGTTTGTGTTTTGTTGATTCCTGGACTCCCAATTGTAATAACTAATTCTAAATATTATGTAATTATGATTTAATTACAACTATTTGATGCTATTAATTAATGTTAATGGAATGTGAAATTAATGACATATGGATATGGTACATCTGCACCTCTCTGATATCTAACCTCAGCTATAACAAACAGGATTACTTTTGCAAAAATTTGCTTTGAGTTTTTGTAAATTCACCTTTCCTGTTACACCAAGCTTTTCTAAAAAAATCATCTTACTTTTTATCATTCAATAATCTTTGAGGAGGAAAGATCATCTTACATCATTGAAATGTAAGATGAATGTAGAAATAGACATCTCACACTGTCCAACTTTGAAATGGAAAGAATTTAAGGGAGTTTGGGATTGCAAAACCTGGTGTGTTGTCATGCAGTAATGTCTGTAAAGAGTTATTTAATCAGCTGCCTTTGCTGTCTCTGGAGTCAGATTTTCTGTGTTACTCCTTGCAGTGCCTGACATTATAGACTGTGGCTCCTGCCTTGTTGGAGGAATAAAAACAACAGCACTTGTGTGCAGAAATGAGGGAGTTAGGACTGGGAAGTTCTCTATAATGCCAGAGAAAGCCTGGCCACCTCCTGATTCCAGGGTGAGTGATTAGGAGGGAAATACTGGACCCAGCTTGGTGTAGGTGCCCTGGTGTGAAGGCCTTAGTGTATTAGCACAGAAGTCATAAGCCTTGCTGGGAACATCTGCATTGTGCCATTCCTTCAGGAATTCACCTTTATCCTGAAGACCAATCTCCCTGGAGGGCTGTTTATTCTTCTTGTGCTCTGGTTTTCCTGTGGAAGTGGTAGCCTTGCTCAGGGGAGAGGTAAACTGAGGCATTGAGTGGAGAAAGGAAAACTGGCTCGAATGTTAACCTTGCCCTTGTAGCAGATAGAAATGCCATCAGTTCTAGCACTGCTTGAGGTAATTACCTCTTCCTCCTCCACAAAAACATCCCTTTCTGACCTTGCTGCACCTGTAGACAGAGCAATCCAATCCAGGCCTGCTCTGTCTGTAGCTCCCCATCACAAACCAGAGCTTAAGTGGGATGGACAGAGGAGATAAAGTGGGGCAGCTAGATTGGCATTTTTGGTGCTGGACAAAGAGCAGATAAGCTAAGTTGTCCCTCCAGAGACTTTACAGTTCCATCTCAAAGTGAGTTGGAGCATGGAGAAACAGAGCCCCTCTCTCAGGCTGTGAACATGAATATTAGGGCTTCTGACACTGTCATTTCTCTTCAGAGACTGCACTTTCCCTCCTGCTTTCACCAAGGTCATTGTGAAGCAGAGAGCTTCTTTTATTTTTTTTTAATTAAGCCGCATTTAAGAACCGCACTCTTTTGAAGTGTGTGAAAAAATTGTATTGCAAGAGGTAAAACAGTTGTAGTATACTGCCTGTCTCAGGTAAATCTGTGTTTTTAAACACAGCAACCTAATCAATTTTATTTATTATTATTTTTTGTTTTAATACCTTAGGTGGCTGCCAGTGCTGATTTTGTGATACAGGATCCTTTTGGGATCCAGCCTGCTGTTTTGGAGCTAGCTCCAGGGCAGAATGCAACAGTAGAGGTTAGTGCCAACTTCTGTAGAAAGGTTTTTTACTTCACCAAATAAATTAACAAGCAAGATCATTTTACATGAAGTGGCTGGACCTTGCAAGTTTGGGTTTATGTGAGCAAAAATTACTCTGTTTCTTGCAAGTGTTACTTTTAATTACTAATCACTAAAATTGTCTTTCAGGAAATATTTGCAAACTCAAGTGTATTTCTTAGGGGAGGGAAATCTGTTACAGACCTTGCTATTTCTCTCTTTCAGGTAGTGTTTTTCCCTTCTTTGCCAGAAGCCTCACAGGAAACATTCACAATTTTGTGTGATAATTATCCAGTCAATTATGTTACAGTCACAGGTTTGTTTCTAGCACCTTTCTAATTCCGTAGATACTCAGATAATGTGAGTGGTGATTGTTGGGATGAGGTGATGGTAACATTTTATGTCATTGGATTAAGCAAAATAATGTGTCTGCTGCTGGTTGGTTTTTTGTTTGGGTTTTTTTTGTGTGTGTGTTTTGTGGGGGGGTTTTGTTTTTGTTTCTGTTTTTATTGTTATTACTGCTCCTTCCCAGTGCATGGAATACATTGGATTCAGAAAATACTGAGCTCTTAACCTTGGGTAGGCAAAAATTCAAATGTAAAATGTCACCAAGTTGCAGAACAGAAAAGTAGCCAGGTGCAACTCATCTCTTTTACTTTTCCGTCAATAAGATAACTTGACAAACTATGAAATAGGTGTAACAGGGCAGAAATGAACCCCATTTGGGGCACATCTTAGATTAGGGTTCAGGAGGGGTAGGCAGTCTTTGCATTAGCTAATGAAACCAGTTCAAATTCTTGTAAATGTTGGTGCTTGTACTGTAATCTAACTGTGAGTGCTGTAACATGAGGCTTGGTTTGTCATTTATTAAATCACTTTGTCACATGTATTTACTTTGGATTTTTTTAATACTTCATTTGCTGCTCATTTTAATTTTAATATACTGCTCAAAACATCTGGGAGTCACATTGTCAACCACTGTAAACACCCTGCTCACTTCAGTGAAACACTTACATGCTGATGTAAGTGAGCTGAGGCTGTGGCCCTGAAATCCCTCGCTATGAAATTCATGAACAGAAGGCCTCTGTTAATACATGTTGATAAACACAACATCAGGAAAATATTGTACATTAACCCATTGGAGTTCTGAAACTTGAGGAAATGCCAGATATAATCAATAGCGGCCATTAATGACATTTGCCTATTGATGATGTGCACTGTGTTAATAATCAGATGGTAAACAGCAATATCTAATTATTTCCTCCAGGGGTTGGAGAGTTGATTGCTCTGGAGCTTTTGTTTGTCACGGGTGGAGAAAGCAAAGCTCAGCTGGGTGAAGTCACTGATGCAACAGCGCAGCACCTCATACGATTCGAGCCCCAAAACCCACACACCTCCAAGGAGAAGACACTGGTTATAAAGAACTCCACGTATGTAGCTGCTGTTAGAGTGGTGCTCTGCAATGTGGGCATTCTGGTGGGGATCTCATTTGTCATACCCTGCTCTCTCAAGCTGGAGAAACCTTCAAGCCCTTGATAAACTTTCTGCAGAATCTTTGCTTCTTTTTGCTCCTTATTGTTTGGTAATTAAGGTTCAAGGAATGTTGTACATTGTTTAAGCATTATGGCAACCGTTAGTCAAGGTCAAGAAATTTGCTTCAACAGAGGTAGATCTACAAAAAATCCATAAATATATATGGTTGCAGGAAATACTTACAGAGTGATCCAGAGATTTATCTGACTTTAATTGTCTGCTCTATAGACTTGTGCAACTGAGATAAGTATTCCTTTCATAGTGCAGGGAATAGATGCTTCCAAGGACAAAATTCTGACTGTAGACATCTCCTATGGAAAAGTTGTAATACATCCTGGGCTCCACTGAATCAAAATGGGAGCCCAATATAATTAACTCACATCAAAACTCTCACATGGTTCCTACTATTGAGTCCTTACAAATTTAAATATACATTCAATCTGAAGTCAACAAGTGTGTCCTTATGGACAATTACACTATACTGAACATAGTGACAATCTGATTTTGCTCAGAATCAGTCAGATTTTAACAGAAATACATTCGTGTATGATTGCAGCAGATAGAGGCTGCAGATTATCAAAGCAGTGAGAAGGTCAGTGCTGGGTTTAGGGCCATTAATGTAAACTGCTGTTTGCAAGCAGTGACTATCTGGCAGTTTATTTTGTGGCCTGGAAATCACACATGCATAATGCCAGAACAGGCTGATGTTTGGGTAAAGAAAGTGTGATTGGTGAACTGGATATTGTAAACTGACAAAGGATGTGACTGTGCCAATTTCCACATTTCACCACAGCACTCCCTACACGTCTGGTGTCAGCATTTGTATAAAACAAGGCTGGCCAGGCTGAGAGTAAACTCCAAAGAAGCAGCAAGAGGAAACCTTCTTTCTGCTACAGAAAATGATACAAGAAATTGTGAATGTCCAGTTTTATCAGTGATACTTTCAAATTCCAGTGTCTTTCCTCTGCCTTACTAAGGCAGAATTTTTGAGGTCAGCATGAGCAAGATTCTCAAACCCATGAAGACATTCCATGGAACACACTTCTGCTGAGACAACCTAGTTAAGCAACCTTTTCTGGATTGCACAGAGAGGGGCAGAGCCATGGCTATAATTCTATCTGGAGCCATTGTGTTTGTTGACATGTTAAAGACCACATCTTGTGTTTGGATTAAATTCAGAATGTGATGTAGGTCATCAGCAGCGATCCAAGGCAAATGTACTGGTGTCAGCAGGAAAGGTCCTGTTAATCCCAGATCTTTGAAAGAATTGTAGAGTTTCAAAAAGCTGGATGACATGACAAGTTCAAATAAGGCAATAAAGTGTAAAGATATCTTACACATTTATAGAATTTACTTTCACATCTTAGCGTGTTCTTTGTATGGTTTATATACTCTGACTCTATGCTGCCTCAGCAGCTTTGTGGCTCACAAAAACTGTTCAGTCAAACCCCTGTAATCCGTAAAGAGAGGAATTTCCTACCTGGAAAAAGGATCTGAACATTTCTTAGTATATTTTACTCAAAAAATATCTGATTTTTAAATCATAGTTTTTCTGTTGTTTATTGATTTCTTTGCAGCCATGTAGAACTTCCCTTCTTCTGGCAGATAACAAAGCCTAATCTGAAACCATTAATACCAGAAGAAACTGCAGACTTTACAGAGGTCAAATACAGTCAAGACCCAGAGTCAGCCTTTTCCCTAAATCCTGAGCAGGGAGTTTTGCTTCCCTGTGCAGATCATGAGTTTATTCTCACTTACACTCCACAGGAGGTATGGCTTGTGATTCCTTCCTATCTACAAACTCCAGCTGTGTATTTTTATTCAAGTCATAAAATCCTTGCTGTGCAACTTTTCTAAATTAAATTTAATTAGCTGGTACTATGCTCTGATAAACAGTGCTCAAAATGTAGAAAGTTACTGAAAGAAAACATGTTTTGACTGCAAAATGTGAGACAGTTTCTGATCTCATGTAATTTTGGGGACTGACTGGACACAGTTAATTTTACACTGAAATTGTGGACACGTCCTCATGCTGCAGCTGTGCTGGCTGGTGAAGTTACCACCCTCAGCCCTCTCAATCAGCTCCTCCACCAGCTCCTGCCCCTTCCCCCTTCCTTGGGGGATGTGCCTTGTACCTACTCCAGCCTAAATAAATTGGTTAACAAACACTGATTATTTAAACTGTTTCCAGCTGTAGTTTTTTTGGCCTGAAATGGCTCCTCTGAACAGCTGAGTGGTGAATTAAGGGGATAGTAGGAGCCTTTGGCAGAGAAATGCTGTGTGCAGCTGTGGGTAAAGAGGGGTGAAAGGATGTTGGAATGCGGTTGTTCCAGGGACTGTTCTCTCAGTTTCTGCTCCCCTGTCCCTGTAAATAAGGAGCGTGAGCTCACTGTATTTAGAGAAACCTGATCCAAAGAAAGCCCAAGAGTGGGAATGTCCCGTGCTGTGTTGATTGACAGACATAGAAATACCTTAAATATGTATGGAAAAGAAACTACCTGGCTTTTTGAAAATAATTAGCTCATAGACTGTATATTGAATTAAAATATACATCAAAATTAGTATCTGTCTGTGAGCAAATGAAAGTTTTGCTTAGCCCTTCAGATTTGAGGCCTGCTTCTGTGTTTCTTTTTCCCCGCTCCATTAGAACACAGAAGACATTCTCTTCCCATGATGGAAAAGTCATGTTTCTTACTCAAGATCAGATTGATGGTCAATTAAGCTGAATACTCTGGAGCAGTAAGAAGAAACTTCTCCATTAGTACAGCAATGCTGAGCTTAATTTGGGGAGCCTTTGCAGATGCTTGTGTGTAGTATGCAATATACAGGGGAAATAATAACAGGCATGTCAAAAATGAGTATTTTTCTTGGAATCATACACCATGAGATCAGAATCTGGCTTAATGTTTTGCAGTCAAACATGTTTTCTTTTAGTAACTCCAGAGTTTGAATATTGTTTATCAGATCTTAGTACTCTGATGATGATCATTTATCCTTCACATGTAAACCACTTTTCCATCTTTTTTTGATCTTCACCATAAATGATTACTTGACACTAAAATCCTTTTCTCCTTCATCTGTGCAGCTGAAGAGTTATCACAGTGTGATTCAGATGGTACTGAGGGACATCCCACAGTCACCTTGGTAAGCTGAGGAACATTTCCCAGTAAGATATGTGGCCACAATTTATCTGTGCTATTACATTGAGTTACTGGGATTTTTCTTCTTTCTGGTGATAATGGATTGACAAGTATAAAGAATATTATCTGCACAAATAGTTCTGGTACAAAGAGCATCTCTGATATCCAGACACATGCCTGGCCTTAGTTTTCCTCTCTTTGGAAAAGATAATACTGTCATTTTTTCTGCTTTTTTTCCCAAGGTTTCCTGTTATTACTCTTTATCATAGCAGTATGTGACTTGCATACTTGTTCATGGACAGACTGGGACAGCTAGAATACCTTAAAGCATAGTGAAGTTTTTAATTGGCTGAGCTAATTACCCACAGGCAGTCTGTACCTGAGAAACTTTCAATGGTTATCAGTTTTGATCTGGCAATTAAAAGACAAGATCCAATTTAACAGTGGTTTAACATATTTAATGATTCTACCATATTTCCTCCCAAAGTTTAGTAGAAGAGGGGATGCTTCAAAACAACCCAGAATGCAGAGTAAAGGATGTAATAGCACTGGAAGTAGAAGTTAAAGGCTCAACAGAACCATTTCATCTTCTTCTGGAACCATATGCCATAATTATCCCTGGAGAGAATTTCATTGGTGTAAATGTCAAGAAAACATTTAAGGTTTGTGTGCTTTTGACTTCACTGATGTCATGTGGTTTGTGTCACTAGATGTCATAGGTGTTGATAGAAGATATCAGACAGTCAGTGTTATTTTCGTTTTCCTGAAATGTTTTTAAAGGAGGCAATGACTGTGGGAGGGTCTGCACTGAAATGCCCTACCCAACCTGCTCAGCCCTGCACTCCAGGCAGGAGCCTTTGTTCCTTTTTCATCTCTCCAGCTTGAATCCACAGAGTTTGACCCTTCTCAATGTTTTTCTGGGTCACTAACCTGTTGCTTATCACTTTGTCACTCCTGTCACGTAAAAGTTTTCCAGCTGGGAGGAATAGTCAATGGATGATTAAATTAGTTCATAACTGAGACACTGTTCATGCAAAGAACTACAGGAAGCACAGAAGAGCTACAAAAATCACATATGCTGCAGCTTACTAGGTGCTATTCTTTCCTGCAGGTCCTAGTAATTCCGCTTTGGCCATTCTGGGACAAAATGCTGCTGCAATTGTCCCCTCACACAGCATCCCCTTCACTGCAGCTCAGGATCCTTTGATCTTAGACTCACTTGGGAAAAACAGGCCTGTTAGCAAGAGACAGACAGGAAGACAATTCCCAGTTAATGATTTTCCCATTTTTTCCTAGAGATCCTGCTAATAAGCATTTGGTTTTTTGATTTCCTTTCCTAGAATTTATTTTTTTTTCAATTTAAAGCAGCCATTTCATGCTTCCCAGTAGTTCAGTATAACTACACATGTGATAGAGGTAATTAAGCCACTTTATGATGATATAACAACATCCTTTGCAGTTTTGAATTTTTTTTTAGTCTTAAAAAGATAAGAATTTGAACTGTGCTTAGAGATAATTGTGTTTCAGAGAACAAAGTTATTTGCTGTAATTAAGAAATAATATTTCGACTAGATCTGAAGAGCAGACCAAACATTTCAAGAGCTTGCATCTCCCTCACAAATAGAGCCTTTGGGAAAAAAAAAAAAAAAAAAGCTGGACTCAAAAAGGTTTTCAGTTTATGTTCAGAAATTCTGTTATGTTTTTGAAAAATGGTGGGGAAGTTTAAGAGTCTCAAATATGATAATGTTCTTGGAATGAATTGTTAATGGATTTGCTTCAGGTTTGTGGGCACACCTTTACCCATGTGAAGGAGACACTGTTAAATGATGACTCACAAAACCTAGTTTGCAGTGTATCAGTGCTCTCAGCAAATTGACTTGTTCCTCTGAAACCTTAAAGTGCATTAATTGTCTCATTGATTTTAATTGTTTCAGCTGTGGAACAACAGCAAAACATCGATCAAGTACACATGGGAGAAAATCACAGCCTGTGAGATCATGGAAGTTGAACCTCATACTGGTGTCATAGGTAAAGTTTCTGTGGCTTGCAAACAGTAATTAATGAAAGACTTGACAGTAACTGATTATATTAATTTATGGCAGTCACATTATAGTTACTGAGCACTATAATGAAAAATTACCTGATCCCCAGCCCCCTGGAGCCAGCAGGAGACTTAATTTGATTCCAGAAGCTTCAGTAACTGCTTGAAGCAGGTGGTTTCTTACAAAAATGTGAAACAGGAGCCTGGTATTTTCTCTTCTAGATGTGAATAAAAGCTGTGAATTTGTACTGGCAATTTCTGGAACCAAACCTGGGCTCATCAGCCGTAACCTGCAGTGTCACGTTGAGCCGTGTCCAGAGCCAGTTGTGCTGCATGTTGAGGCTGCTTTTAAGGTAAGGAACAGTTCAGTCTTGCAGGAGGATGAACTGTGTGGCCTGGCCATTGTCCAAATAAAGCTTTTTTGCATCTCAATGGCTTGAGAAATCTTAAGTAGTTACAAACAGGAATTATTTTTGCTGTAGTGACTGTTGAGTTGATGTTGATATTCCTGTGACACACAGATTTTTTTTTTTTTTTTTTTTTTATTACACAGTGCATTTACTTTCTGATATTCTCTGTGAAATCAGCTGTTGATCTTAGATAATATATGTTCCTTAATGAGGCAGTTTTGGCAGAGGTGTCCATTCTCATGTCTGTTTCCTGCTGTCCTAGGGTCCATTAGTCTGTATTGATGTTCCATCACTTCGGTTTGGTTTGACTAAGCAGGGTGAGACTGTGTCAAGAACCTTTGAGATTATAAATCTCTGTCAGGTGCCAGCACAGTGGAGGATGCAAGAAAGCCAGGTTTTTCTAGCTGAAAGGAATGAAGAGGTAAGTCACTGCTACAGCTGGCTGTATTCCCTCCTTAGCTATTTTATTTCTTCTGTTGAGGAGTTGTATTATTCATTCCAGCTATCAGAAGTTCTAATTTTTGTGACTTCTTATGAAACTAGTCCTGCACAGTTTCATGAGTGGATGAATTCTTTTGAGATTGAATATTTCTTTACAATTTTTCTTTATTTCCCTTTGTTACAAATCCCCTGCCAGCCTGATCCAAAGAGACACGGAGTATTTCCTCAATGACAGTGATTTCAGCTGATATAAGTGAGAGTTTAAGGCTTTAGTAGAGCTGAGACTGCTGAACACTTCTCCCACACACCCACATCAGCATCTTAGACAAGAATCTGAGCCCCCACTCCTAGCTGATGCTCTTCCTGTTTCTACTCTCCCAACCCTCCTTCCTCACCCCTCTGTCCAGGAACCTTTTCCACCCGTGGCAGCTTGCTGCTGCCTGGGAGCAGGTGCTGTTGGTGAGGCTGATTCTCCTTCCCGTTCCCTGTCAGTCCATGCACAGCTGACCCTTGGCTCTGACTGCCCTCCTGTCAGAAGCAAAGCCCTGCCTCCTTGTGTAGCCAGGCTTTCACCAAGCTGGCACTGTGCTGCTTCCTGACATCAGCCAAGGTGGGACTCGAGGGGCAGAGAGAAAGGGCACATCTGAGGAAAAATTAAACACTTGGAAGCCTTAATTAGATTGTGTGGCTTCAACATTTTACCTTTGCTTTGCACATGTCAAAAAAATTTCTGTTCCCTCTCTCCTCTCCCAGGTATCCACCTTCAGCATCCAGCCATCAGCTGGAGAAATACCTCCTTTGGGTCTCTGCAGAGTTTCTGTTCAGTTCACATCATTGCGGTGCCAGCGTCTCCAGACAGTGCTGGAACTGGAGGTGGAAAATGGAAAAGGAAGGTAAGGAGGAAAAACAGCATTTGTTTTCTTTTTCCTGAGGTTCACATCTGGTTTTCACTTCAGGTAACTTTCTCTCCTACAACAAAAATATGAACTCAGAGTGGGTTGTGTAACCTATCAATGAACTATCAAATTTCTAATAATGCTAAATAAACATAAACATCATTCTTCCCAGCATGCTGTTTTATGTCTAGCACATTTCATTAACAATAACAATAGACCATCTGTGTGTTTATTTCCAGTCATCTTCCTGTTTTTGTTGAAGTTCAGGCCCCCCAAGTGTGCCTGATATCTAGTCATCTAGTATTCACTGAAATTTATACTGGAGTTCCTGTCAAAGCAACCAGTAAACTTTTTAACCAGACACTGCTGCCAGCAAAATACTTATGGGGAAAGGTAAATGCTCTTCTAAATGCTCTCCTAATACAGCAGGGATGGAAATTGCAATTTCTGTAGGAATACAAATAATGACTATTCTTAAAAGCTTTTCTGATGCATATTTGGAGTAGTCATTGCTGGTTACTGGCTTGGGAGCAAAACTTCAGCTTCAGACCAAGCTTTATTAAAAGATTAATTACCAGTTGATGGCATTTTGTTGTTTTTGTCTGTGGATCCCTGGGAGAATGGGTGAGCAGATGTGAGGGGTCATAGGATGTAAAGTCACCAGAGTATTAAACAAAGTGCCCTGGCAATTTAGGGTTTGCACTTAACTTCATAAAACAAAGAAATTATGGTGCTTTTGAATTGTGTCTGAATTCTGCTTAAATTTTATGTTCTGACTGGGATTCAGCTTACAGAGTAGGAGCCCTAAATTTAATGTCAGTATTTAAGCTGTGGTCTGAAGGCTCTTTTCAGTCAATGGAAATGTCAGTGCCTTGGTCATTCAGAGCTACTCTGACATCCAGGGTTCAGCTCAATTGCCTACACAGAAGCACTCAGTGCCACCCAGGATGTCCTCAGGTGCCCAAGAGATCCTAACAGAGCATATGTATGGTATAGGACCTACAGGAAAACACTTTGGAGCATCCTAGAAGAATGCAGATCATTTTTCCTGGTATCTGATGTTAATGTGTGAACTAATGAGTGGAAGCCCTGGGGACATTCCATGCTGGTAACTTAGGGAAGGTGCCCACACCAGGACTGTCTCTCCCCCACCTCTGCAGTGGAGAGGTGGGGCACATCTGCTGTGATATCTGAGACTGGCTTCACCCTGGAAAGGCCTGAGACTGTGAGAGGAATTAGTGACTCTGCTCCCAGCCCAGCAGCCTCAGCTGGGCACCTGAAGTTACTTGGAGTCAATGTAGGCATGAAGATCTTATCACCCATGGGGAATTGTAAAGCTTTACAAACAGTAGGTGTTGCTGCTTGAAAGTGTCCTAAGCCTGAGAATAGCTTGGTCTTTTGAGAAGAGACAGGGTGAAAGGATCAGCATGAGCTAAATGATCTCTCTATTTGGCAGCTCATTGGAAGACAGGCAGCTTCCTGCTCCATCATGGTGTCCCCTGCCAGTGGCATCTTAGGCCCAAATGAAGAGAAGGAATTCTGCATAGAGATGTCAGCTAACACTGTGGTGAGTTTACAAACTGATGCCCTTTTTATAAAACAGCAGCACTGGCTTTTTCATCTCACCTCCATCTGGCAAAAGGAAGGAATTCTGTGTACAAACCACGTGCTCTTTTTCCCATACAGTATCTCTGAAATGGCTTTGTTTTAGACTTAGCACAGTTGAAGGCAAGAATTGAAGAAGTGCACATGGTGTGCAATTTCTGCCCTGCCTCTTTAAATCTCAGATGTTCCTGTTCTCTTCCCTTCTTGAAGTCCTGTACAATTACTCTCAATGCTTACCACTCCTCTTGGAGCATACAGATCCTCACTTTGAATTACCTGATGATAAATAAATGTTAGGGGGCAGAGTGACATATATAACATATATTTGGTTTTTCTGAATACAGATGGGCTCATAACATTTTGATATTTGAAAACTTAAAAGGGGCTGATAGCACTGAGATTCTTCAAAATACAGGAACAGAGCTTACAAACTCTAGGAATTCAGAAAAAGACTTTACAAGGGCATTCAAACAGCTGAGCTAATGCAGCTAAATACAGGATCTTCCTATAGATATGATGTCTTAGTTCCCATTACACTCAGTGGAGACTTAGGTTTTATTTATTTACTTAAAAGTAGGTGTTCAGTACTATCAGAGTTAGTATTTAAAATTATGTATCTGTGGCACTTGTGAAAATGGTTTAGTGGTGGTCTTGGCATTGCTGGATTAATGTTTGGACTCAATTATCTTAGAAGTCTTTTCCAACCTAAATAATTCTATGATTCAATACTTGGAGTATAGGAATCATGTCGAAAATCAGTAAAGGAGCAGTTTTAGGCTCACAGACAGCTGCACGTACAAAGCTGAGAAACAACCACAATTTTTTACCTCAGTACTGCCTTATGAGCAGTTCTGATGCTGCAGAAAATGCACTGAAAACATTCCAGTAAAACTTCTCACAATTCTATTTTTCTGGGTTTAATCCGGGGAAGTTTGCACACTTTTTAAAAATAAATACCCCAAAGAGTCTGCCTTCCTTCTGTGATATGTGCTTCATTCACAAGAAAACTTAATCCTTTGCTTTTCAGGGTGAGTTGAAAGACCTGATGCTTTCCTGTAGCATAGAAGACATGGCTGAACCCCTCTTTCTGAGCATTTCTGGAGAAGTGAAGGGACTACATGTCACCTACTCAGTACCTTCTGGCAGTGGAGTTGACAAGTAATGTCTGATATTTATTTTATTTTTCTGATATGTAGAATGATGACTGTACTTTGGAACATGCTCATCTTTACATCTTTTCATATCTTTTCATGTAAGTAAATATGTTGGTAGACTGGTGTGTTATGCAGGATAAAAATTTGACCCCAAATAAAGCCTTATATGGGTAGAAGTGAAAAAAATGAAAAGCAGAAAATGCTGATGCAAAAAATCCCAGACTGCATGGTCATTTCACATTGTGCATCACAACCACGTTGCATGTTGCACATTTTTATATCATCTGAAATCATCTGTGGCATAAGAAAATAAGACCCATGTCTAAATACTACTGTTTGGTGTTTTTTTTTTTTTTCTGGCAGTGATGAAGAACAAGCAGCACAAAGCCCACGTGAGCTTATTTTGGACTTTGGGTCTGAAGTTGCATTCAAAGATGTCATAAAGCGTCAACTGATTCTTACAAATCCCACTGGAATCAGTGCTCCATTCACACTGGAAGCTGAGTATTTTAGTGCCTGTTTGCTGCCTCCAGAACAAGGAGCCTGCCCGTGAGTCTTGCTCTTCTGCATAATGACTCAAATAATAATTTAGATCTGGATTAAACCTCAAATCAGTTTTGTTTTTTTTCACGCTCTTCAAGCTACCTGTTGAAAAGAAGAGGGCCTGTGACAGAACATGCAGCCAGAAAAGCAAAGTCAGGTATGAAAATAGCACTTAATTCCTTCAGTGGAGAGAAGGTGAAAGTCAGATGACTGCCCTATTTAGGACTACATGTGCCAGTCAGACACATCTTTTTCACAGCTGGAGTATCTGGTGACGTCTAAACTGTTAAATTACTTAGTTCCTCAGTTCATTCCTGAGTTTGAAAGCCCACATTGTATAAGCATTAGGTCAATCTGTCTCCTGCTCTTCTGCTTTTTTTCTGTTTTCTCCTCCCTTTCTTTCTCTCTCTTCCTCATATTTTCCTTGCAAAAAACAGTATGAGACAAAGTTGGTGATTCTGGTGGCAGTTCACTCCCAGCACATGGGATGGATGACATACAGAATGTTTGCCTCTTTCTCTTCTACATAGTTTTCCAGTACCAGTGCAGCAGACTTTTCTCCCTCAAACCCTTTACCATACCCTCCCTACTTTGGAAAGCTGCAGCATAGCCCATCTGCCATTTCTGATGTGTTTTACTAAAAATGATAATATTTAGAGCCAGATGAGACTGAGGGAGGGAGGAAATGGGAGCAAAAAGCTGTGAAGTGTGGATGTATCTTCTGTATCCAAAATAAAACTTGCACATATTGGTACCTTGCCATAGAGTTTGGTATCTGTTCCACAGACAGAGCTTTTCAGCTGCTGAATTAGTGCTTAAGGTTTAAAAAATGCTGTTCTGACAGATTCCATGCAGGCCTAGGTGACTCACAATGTGGAAAGGCTTTGCTCTTTGTAATTAATTCTTTGCATGGAAGAGCACACAGAGAGAAACAGGCAGCTGCTAATGGAACAAGAAACAGTCAACACAAATCCCAGCTTCTTTTTCTCAAATTGAAAGTGTTTTTTTCATGTAGCCAGTTAGTGCCTTGCACATCCCAAAGAGTCCTGGATCAGGTTGTTGGAAGGGTTGTCCTGCTGTGAAATATTCTGGGCAAGTACTAACTCTAAAAAACGGAGTAAGACCCAGAAAGGAACCTGGGTAAAGTGGTATAAATGTGAGCCATATAAATGTTCCCAGGGTTTCTAAGTCAGTGAGATTAAGCTGATTAAAGGCAACTAAAACCATGGTCTTATGTATTCTTTGTAGGACTAACTTTGTTCCATGCCCTCCAAATTCATGCAATGTTTTTTTCCTGTGCTTCTTCAGAGTTTGCAGCAGCATTGCTGTCTAAGGGGAAGGGAGCAGCTTTCTATATCCAACCTTCCACAGGAACTCTGGAAGCTTTCCAGCAGCTCACCATAGAAATAGCAGCTTACAACAACATGTGGGGAGAGTACGAGGACAATCTTGTCTGTAAGGTAGGTGGAGTTTCAGTTTCACCATGGCAGTTTTAAACCAATTGTAATTTCCTATATGCCTTTCTGTTAGAAATACTTTTTCAGTTTTTTTAGGACTTCTGTAAAAATTCAGAGTGAACCTTGCTATACCACTACTTCGAATGGCATGTAAGGGACAACTGTTTAGTTTTAGAGGAACATATTTATACCTTGGGAGGTTTTCATGTGCCTTGAAAATGACTGGAGTAGTTTTGATTTATAACATCTGTTTGGGAGCTGGCCAGTGCACTGCTCTGCTCTACCAATACCATAGATTGTGCTGTGTAGAAAAGCAGCAGGAAAGCTGATAAATGCATGAGGTATTGCATTCTCCTGCTGAGAAGTGTTGTTATTAGCATATGAATTAGAGGCTGTCAAAGGAAAATAGTGAAAAATATTTGAAAATCCAATCAGTTCCACACAGAATCACTAGGTTGGAAGAGACCTTCAAGATAATCAAGTCCAACCCATGCCCTAAAACCTCAACTAAACCATGGCACCAAGTGCCACATCCAGTCTTTTTTTAAGCATATTATAGCACAGAGAACAAAGGTCTTATCTTGATTATAATAGAAAAAAATTCTTTTTCATAGGTGGGAGACTTACAACCTAAATTAATTCCTATGCAAATGACTGTAAAAGGCTGTCCAATCTTCCTGCAAGTGACAGGACCACAACCAGAGCCACCTATTATCAGGTATAATGCAAAATACTGTCAGACAAATCAGAGAATTAAATACCAATGGACTGCAGCCAACATACACATGTGTTCCATCTTGTGATATAGTGAGAAGGTCAGCAAAGTGATGGTCAAAGTACAGTATCTGCTTCTAGAACATCACTACATGTTTCTCTGCCAACACAATTAGAAAACAATCTGCATACAAGACTGCTGAAGTTTGCCAGCAGTCTCTGTTCTGGGCTTGCAGTTGCAGAATTTCACCCAGTGCAGCCTCATCTAATTCTGTGGAGATGGCAACTGGCACATGGTGGCAATGCTCATCATCCACAGCTCACTTCTCTCTGGCCCTTTACCTGGACCAGGAGAAATGAAGTCCTGAGGTCAGTAGTGGCAGGGAAAAGTTTAAACCCTCTCATACAGCAAATGGCATCTGCACCTTGGGATGAGGGATAAGGGTTGGTTTTTGGGCAACCCCAGCACTGCAGTGGTTACTCTGAAATGTCTGAAAATAATGGGGAAAAAAAGAAAAGAGATAAAATAAACCAATATTGTACTTCACAGTGTAGGCCATGCCTTACCTGAGAGCCACTCCAGTGCAGCCACTTTTAAACAATTCTTCAGTGATTTCAGACACTTCTGTTCTCTGCATGCACTGACAGCAAGGTTCCCTGTCCAGGTTTGGCACTCAAGTCTCAGCAGGATCCCCTGTGCTTCGGAGGGTCCAGCTCAACAATCCCACCCCCTTTGGTAAGGATGGCTTTTGTACAGCAAACATTGGTGCTTTCATTGTGTTCCTTCTAGAAAAAAATTAGAAAGACCCATTAACATGTTAATTAACAGGCATACTTGTTTCCTAAGGAAGATGTTTTTTAGTAAAAATAGTATAAAAGAGAGTGACTCAATGTGTTGCTACTCTGCAATTGCACATCCCATCTTGATGTAGCTGGGTTTTCCCTCATTGAAATGGTGGGAATTCAGGATTTTCCATCCTGTTTTTGTTAATGTTTCACAACACTAAGCCTGGTCAATCAGGTGTTCTACCTGCTTTTTACTGGCATCATCTGGCTGTCTTTTTAGCTCTTGGGTGAAATTGTAAGCTTTTCAGAGCAAAGTTGAACATCTTTTATTTTTTTAATTCTACTAAATCCATTTGCTTAAACAAAATGCTCATAATTTATTTTGATTTTAGGACATAGAAAGTGGCCAAACTATAGCAAGCTCTTAAATCATTTTAGTTTACAGCAAACATGGGAAACCTAAGAAATACACTTTAACACAAATCCAGTTGCCAGACACAAATTTGTTACTTGATATTCTGGTACCAACTAAGCCATGAGTCCTCTCACTGACTAGAAGTAATTGTCCTTTTTTCCCTTTCCCCTTCAGACATCCGCCTGGACTTGCAAGTTTACAACCTAGAGCCAGATGATGACAAGCTGGTGGACCTGTTGGTGGTCTTTGGAGACCCTTTTCCTCCCATGGACATGGCTGGAAACAAGGCTGCATCAAGTGGTAGCACCTCAGAGTCAGAGGTCGTGTTAAAGCTGGATCCAGCTGCCATTCCCTGTGGAAGCATTTATCCAGCTTTGGAAACCACGGATGAGGTCAGCTCTTAGGCTGTTTCTTATACTGCTGCTGAGATACATGATGGGGTTTTTGGCGTGAAGGGTTGAAAACAATAACAGGAGATAGAACTTGTAACTAAGAGCTGGATTGTTAAAAGAAATGTCAACTCTTCTCCCAGTCAAGCACGCAGTACATGGGCAGGTGGCTATAAGGCTCAGCAATCTGTGTCCAGAGTGAGCTACAAGCAATTAGCTTTCCTTAAAAGTGTTAAAAAAGCTAAAGAAATACCATTTAAAATACTGTCACTGACAAATTGTTGTTGCTATTATATGAAAGAATTAAAATAACTAAAACTCCTTAGTTTGGCTCTGCTTTTCTCATGAGTGCTTTCTGGTGTCAACATTTGCTGTAGTCAGGGAGGAGAACCTATCCTGCAAATTTCAAATTGCAGCTAATGATATGGAGGTATTTGTTCCCATGCTAAAATTATATTGGTTTTGTTAGAATATTGTAACATCTATTACACATGAAGTTTGATTATAATGTGACAATTTACTGTCTTGAGGGACTGGGAGTGACAAGAAGAAAGTATCCTCCCAGATATTGTATATTTCTCTGGGAAAATCTTCACAGAAAATATACTAAAATCACATTTTCTCTGCTTCAGCTCAGCATGCACAGTTGTTCTGAACACAGCTCTAACCTTTCTTGTGTGCACTAAGGGAGCAGTAGTGCCCCAGAGTGCTGGTTTGCATAATGGGCCAGAGGTGTCATGGTTGGATGCTTCTCTAGGTACAACAGGACCCAAGCATGCACATTTTCCAAGAAATTCAGGAGCAGTTTCAGGAGAGCTACTCTGTGGCTGAGAAAATTAATGTACAGGACACATCCACGTGTCCTGCCCTTGTGCCAGAAACAAACTGGAGCTGGCCATGCTTTTCCTGACCAGTGCAGCAGTTTTCTGTGCACATCACTCACATTCCTCCCTTGCAGTGTAACAGTTTTAACCATTCCCCACCCCTGTGTCTCTGCAGCCTCCAGGTTCTGACAGCAAGGAGAAGGAAATCAGCAGTCAGGAGTCTGCAGGAGAGAAAATGATCTCTGTGCTTATCCAGCCTCATGAGGGGGTGCCTGCAGACAGCCCCTACTCCGTTGCCCCAAGGCAGATAGTAAGTTTTTACATTTTCTTTGAGCTTAGATGTAGCACATTTTCTGCAGGGCAGAGGAGACAGAGAAGGAGAAGGAGGTAGCTTTGAGTTTGGTTTGAGGTAGACTCCACTAAACAGTGAAACATCAGACTGGAAGGCTTTGGAGATGACCATGAGAAGAGTTTGCAAGGTCAACAGAAAGTGTCCTGTCTACACCTGAGCAGTGAACTGATGACTGGACTTAAGTGTTAGTTGTACTCCAGAGTGGCATCTCTGGTCTTCTCACTTGGCCTGCCATGGTGAAATGTGGGAGCCATCCAGCCTGAAACTTTGGAAACATGCAAAACTGGAAATCAGGCTGCTCTGTAGACAGTTCTTGGATAAACCATTGTAACCCACAGAGCTTCACAAGTAAATTGTGCAAATACAGGCACAATGTCAAAATCCCTTAGAAATACCATAAAGACAGCATTGGAAGGATCTAGCTATGAGTGACAGGGTTGCCCAAAACATCAGTGTGCCAATTTTATTTTTAAATTTTTTTTTTTGCCAAAAGGTTTCAATTACAAGTTAGAATGACTTAAAGATTACATAAAAGAAATTATGACAGAAATGAAGCTGCAGTCAGCTCTGAGATGTCTGAGACTGAGAAAGGTCAGACAAACAAGTGCCTCACTGTGGAGGCAGCTTTTGTGGGGCGTAGCCAGCAGCAATATCAGGATTTAACCATAACCTGCATAATTCACCTAAAGAAAGCAAAATCTAGTCAACCTGTAAATCCCAGAAAATCCACTGCAGCTGCCTAGTGCATGTGATTACATTCCCTGCTGTCATGTAAAATTAAAAACTAGCCAAGACTAAACTGAACTGTAAAATACTCTTAGTTCACACTTGTAACTCTTCAAAAAATGTTTCATATATACATAAGTTGTGGAATGATCACGTGAGGCAGCCGGGGAGTAATAGTGGGCAGAACTGGTTATTTTTAAAAACAAACAGATGTGTACAGTTTGTGTACTTAGAGAGTTGGTCTGTGACTGTGCTTAAACTCTGTTGATGTTAAAAGGTGGCCACAGTGATATTTGCAGTTGAAGTAATTGTCATTTTTGCTGTCACACGTTGGCATTTTCTTGCAAGCCTGAGCCTGTGCCCGGGGGATTTCATGCTGCTTGTGCAACTCAGTTTTGGCAGCTGAGTCCCGAGGGTTCTTGTGCAATCCCCGGCAGGTCCCGGCTCTAAACGCTCTCTCCCGGCAGGTGGTTCCAGGAGGTGGCAGCAGCGACGTTTACATCTCCTTCACCCCGCTCGTCCTCCCGGACACCGAGGCTGAGCTGCGTTGTGACGGGTTGATGCTGGGCTTCATGAGCCTGGATGACAAGGTAAACCAACTGTCACAGCAAGGCCAAAGGTAACTGGGGAATATCGTTTCCCTTCCTGTGATTTATGTACAGGCTGCTGTTACCTGGCCGGTCTGTGTAAACAGTGCTGTTCCTGCTATCCTGTACATCCTTCCTTAACCAGGGTTGTTCATCTGTTGCATTTCTCTTTTGAGCTTGGAAGCATTCTGGGGTTGGGATTATGACCATCTTCTTGCATTGTCTGGAGCAGTAGACCCCAGACAAAAAGCCCAGGGTTTGAAATGCTGTCATAACATCAGGTTTTATTGATAACAGTAGTTAACAATGGAAGTGAGACTCGGGACTGCTGAGTCCTGTTCCTGGCTCTGCATCCACCTTCCTGTGCGAATTTGGACAGCATATCTCTCCTCTGGGAAACTTCCTCTTCAACAATTGCTGATGTGAAGCTTGAACAGTGTTTTATGAATGGCTCAGCAATTCTCTGACATGAATTGTTGCAAAGGTGCAAGGTAACCAGAATGAATGATAATAGAATGTTCAATAAAAAAAAAAACAAACCCTAATAATCCTTATTCCTGAAGAAAGAAATGTAGAATAATAGAGTCCTGGAATGGTATAGGTTGAAAAGGAGCATCTAGCTCCACCGACCTGCCATGGGCATTGACATCTTTAACCAGAAAAGTTGTTCCACAGTCCATCCAAACTGGCCTTGAATATTTCCAGAGATGGGGCATCCCCAGCTACTCTGGGAAACCTGTGCCAGGGCCTCACCACCCTCAGAGTGAGGAATTTCTTCCCAACGTCTGATCTAAACCTGCCCTGTGTCACCCACAGCCTGTATCAGCTACTGCTTGGCCTCTGCTGTTCCATCATGTCTTACAAACTACATTGCCAAGCAGAATCCTATTTTGGCTGACAGCCTCTCGGGCTCAAAGCAGCATTTCAGGTTTAGTGCCACCATTTCCCAGCTGATTTCTGTTTCCATGTTGTTGTCAGCTTGTGAGGATGGTGCCTGACAAGGTGCAGCGCAGGCATGGCTATGAAGTCCCCCCCTTACGAGTGCACATGGAGGCTGTGCTGAGGCATCCCCTGTAAGTCCCACTGTGCTCACAGCTGGCACCCCCATGGAATGGGTCAGCCTGGGACAGAGCTGTGACCAGCCCTGGTTCTTTACACTCAGGTTAGAAGTGGAGATGGATCACGACAGAGGAATGGTGTTTTATTCAGTGGCGAGCGATCTCCTACCTGCTAAGCCTTTTTATGGAGTAAGTATTTCCCACACTGATGTGTTTGGCTGCTTTGTATTGCTGTGCTGCTGGGAGAATTCAGAGCTGTGTGCACGTGACTGTGAAAATGCATCCTAATCACCAGTAGCCTCATTTTCCATATTGCACATAACAAGATAGGGAACAAAAGAAAAGCACTACAAGCACTAATCAGCCAGGAACAAGAAAAGGTGAGCTCAGATAATGCCTGTTTTATTCAAATTTTCCTTTTATTGAAGAGGAGCTTGTAAGTAGAAAAATAAGTTCTGATTTTCAGGACATAAAGGTCCAAAAGCAAAATGAGTCACTTCAGTTGCTGTGACCCTTGACATTCAAAAACTTAGACTTTATTACGTTACTTTTATTTCGGTTTTTCACTCAAGAAATGTTGAATACAGGTAGGAAATACTGGGTTGCTTTGGGGTAAAATCTTTTAAATCCCTGCTGATGCTTCATGACCAGACAGAGCAACACAAACCTCTCCAGGGAGTTAAAACTGACCAGTTCTGAATCATTTCTCCCCCAGGTTTTGACAGATGCAGTAATTACTCAGAGTTTGAAACTCATGAATTGTACCAAGGTTCCTCTGTACTTCAGGCTCTTTCTGTCTACGCCCTCTACACCCTTCAGCCTCTCCAGCACAGATCCCAAAAAGAGCACCAAAACATCCCTCAGCAAGAAGGAGGAAAGGGAACAGCAACCACAACGTGTACTTTATCCGCAGCAAAACATGCTGGTAGGCTCAAAAATAATAATCCTGTGCCAGAATAGAGAGTTTAGTAATTGGTGTGTTAGTGTGGCCCAGATGAACCACAGAAAAACACAACCAGCATAGAAATCTCTCACTTTCAGGGGGAATTGTGGTGCATTAGCAAATGCTAATTACTGCCATTTTGCCTGCTATATTGCAGGTGAAGATTATTTTTTCTGCAAATAATCTTTTTCTGTTCCTGATGTGCTTTTTCCCATCAATTCTTACCTGTTGCAAACTCCTGCAGAAAACCCTGTGGGTTTGGTGCTCACTTAAATCAATAGCCATATATATGTTGGACAAATTAAAAGATTTCCAAGGACTGCAGTCTTCCCTCATCTCCTTAAATTAGATGCAGGCAGTGTAAGGAGAGGAAAATATGATTAGGTTTGGGTGTACAAATTACATTAAAGGAAACAAAGTCCCAGAGTAGAGAATTAGGTAACCTGCAAAGAATGAGTAACTGTTGCATTTTTGAAGTGTGCTTCTCATTATGCTGTGTTCATTTTGACATGGAGACACACACATCTCAATTCTGCATGTGTGGGAAGAAAGAGGATTTATGTGTTTAAGACAACTTTGGGAACATGGTATTTGTACCCTCAAGACCTCAAAACCTTTATCTTGCTAGAGACATTTTCTCCCCTGTGGTTGAGAGATCAGCTGTTCACCTTTACACTCCATCCCCCATGTACTGGACTCATAGGAAATAGCTGGGGTTTTTTTTTCTTTAATTGTCTTTCTTTGTTCCAGTGGGAATTTGGCTGCTGGCATGACAGCTTTGGGTTCCAGTGGGAAAATGTGTGCCTGGGCCTTTGTGCAATGTGTACTTTGGATTTCCTGCACACAGTGTCATCTTATGTGATGGTCATTGGAATTCCTCTTCCCACAGGTGAAAGTGTCATTCCACACAACTCTGGAGTTACTTAGGTATCAACATCTGCCAGAGACCCAGCTGCTTCCTGGATGCCAAGTGCTCCAGCTGGAGAAGGGAGAGAGAAAGCTGAAGTTTGATCAAAATCTGGTCATTGAGCACAGTAACTGCACTACCCAGGTAAAGTCAGGACAGGATCTCTGGGCCCTGGGAAAGGGCTTTTTCAGCAGCATCTCTGTCTCAGATTAGGATTTACTCAGCCTTGAATTACAGGCACCTCTGGAGTAAATGGGGTCATCCAGGTAAAGTAAATGGCTGTGGGTTTGCTCTGTGCTGAGACTGCAGGTGACTCCCAGGTGGGCTGTGCAGGCTGGGGTCACACCCTGCTGCTGGTACCCCAGCTCTCGGCATGGCAGCCTGGGTGACACTCAAAGGGACACACACCCAGTCACAGAATGACTCTGAGACAGGGGTCAGGGCTGTCTCAGGGAACAAGCCATGCCTGAGTCACCAGGCACTGCCTCCTGCAGTACCCAAGGGCTTCTGGAAAGGCTCCTGAGCCCATTGAGCTCCTGCTGTTTTGTCAAAGCCCACGTGCTTTTAAAGACTGATCTCTTCCAGTCAGAAATCTATAACCCCTTCCCAGCCTTCAGCATGCCAGTACCCTGCAGCACTTCTATTTTCTTTTCATACCAGGTATTCTGAGGCGTGACCTGGGTAAGACTGAGCACCATAGCTAAACTGCAGTCAACTGAATCATAATCTTGGGCAATCTGCACAAACTGAGTGACTCACAGTGGGCCATATACTGTCCTGAGGGAGCAGGAGATGCTGTAATGTCTGCAGCTCCACAGAAAACCCTAAAAACAAATGAGAACGTTCACTCCGTGTTACTTCATGAAGACCACAGTGTCTGGTTTGAAAACCTGTCCCAAAAAAGTAACGCACAAGCAACAACCTAATTCACTCGAGGCTGTAGAATGGGAATTGACTCTAATGTTAAAGAACACAAAATGCTTCTTGATTCAGTGGCTGGGGTTAAGAATGATCCAGCTGGAGCAGAAATTTACTAGAGTTCTATAAAAATGAGGTGGGTTTTACTCTCTTTTCTTTCCCATTTTGCAGCTAGTCCCAGTGACTGCCTACCTGACTGTTCCAGTCCTGGAGCTCTCCTGTGACATGGTTGATTTCCAGACCTGCTTTGTTGCACACACCAAGACAGAACATGTCTTCCTGTATAACCAGAGTGGCTGCAGAAGCTACTGGATTGCTTTGCTGGGTATTCTGGTTTTGCAATTGATTTCCTTGTTACAGCCTCCCTATTCAGTGTTTTTACTAAGACTGTATGCACTCAGTATGGAGGCAGTATGTGATGATCTTGGGTGCAAACATATATGGTCTGCTTTTATTCTCACTTATGTGGGCTTTTCCCCTCCTCTTTCCCCTGCCTTTTTGACATTATTGTACCACTACTGATTTCAGCAGTTACTCCACATCTAACCAAGAGATCAAGTTTCAGCCCTCACAATTCTTGCTCTGCTCATTTATAAATCAGTCCTGAGGGCAACAAGAAGCAGCAGCTTCTTATGGGTTTAGTTTGAGCATGAGCCTAATACTGCTAATAACAGATGGGCTCCAGAGGAAAGAAGATCAGGGTCTTATTATTTCAGTGTGGAGACCACTGATCACTGACTTTGATTAGAAGATGAAAGCAGACTCTGGGCACATGCACAGATACCCTCTGAGAGTTTCAGACATTATTTATTAGTTGTTCAGCAGAGATGCATTGCCATGAGTGCTACTTGCTGTACACACAAAAAGGATCTTGTATGACTTTGATATTTACCCCTTCCACTGCAGATGAACAGAAGAGGCCTAAGGCTGTGGAAGTATTTTCCATCTTCCCAACTAAAGGCATTTTGGAGGCACGTGAAGGGGAGGCACCTACCAGAGAGATTCTGCAGGTCACCTTTGCTCCAAGGTACAGTTAACAGGACTGAAATTGTGCTGCTGACAGAGCTGGGGTTGTTCAGCCTGGAGAAGGCTCTAGGGAGCCTCAGAGCCCCTTCCAGTGCCTAAAGGGGCTCCAGGAGAGCTGGAGAGGGGCTTGGGACAAGGTCTGGAGTGAGGGGACAAGGGCAAATGGTTTCACACTGCCACAGGGAAAGGTGAGATTATAAAGAACTTCTACATTGGGTGCCCAGGTTGCCCAGAGAAGCTGTGGCTGCCCCATCTCTGGAATTGTTTAAGGCCAGGCTGGATGAGGCTTCGAGAAACCTGTTCTGAGGCAGGGGCTTGGAACAAGATGAAGTTTGCTGTCTCTTCCTACCCATGGTTCTGTGATGACCCAAAGACTTTAATTTCTTTGTTCTGATTAGGGAGATGCAACTCCTTTAAAAAAAATCATTTTCCATCCTAAATTATTTTTGGAGGTTATCACATGGTGGCAGGAAGTTAAAATAGGTCTATCCCAGTGATTTCAGTGAGCTCTGAAAACTGCTGACAGGCAAATTTCAAGCAAACTGTAGGTGAGTTATTGTCATAATTTCCATCTCCTTGGAACATGAGCCAGTGATTTCCATCACTGGAGCTACTGCTGTCACAGTGGGATGGAGCCTTGAGCAGCTGCACTAAACTGTCCTTACTTAGAGGAGCATGGTGGACCAGAAGCCTCCCCAGGCTCCTGATTGCCTAAGTTTTTCTGGAATTCTGCTGAATATGCCTGAAGCACTTCCTTTTGTCTGACAAATACGCTAATCAGCATGGCTAAAAATGCCTGAAAATACCAGAAAGTAAAGATGTTGCTGTATGGCAGCCAGCTCATCTGTGGGGCTCCTTAGGAAGAATTCCTCACACAGCAGAGTGTGGGATCAATGTGGCATTAGGAGATAATTATATGCAAGGTGTGAGGTGATTTTAATAATTCTCCTCCCCAAATCAGTGGTCTTTCTGCACAGGAATTGTTTTATGAGAAGAAAAAAACAAAGACTGTCTGGAAGAAGAGGCATTTGCCTCAGGCTCTTAAAACAGCTGGCACTTGGACACACAAGTCCTTCACACAGAAGCAGTCTCAGGAGCACTGTGTGCCATTAGCCTTGGGCCAGTTATGCTCTTCAACTAGAGTTGTTGTAACTTTTTTGATGTTACTTTACAATTTGGACTCCACTGACTGCCCCTTGTCTCAAGAGAGTGACTGAAACTTTTCCCATCAAACTTTGCCACAGGGAGGAGTTTCCACATCAAGGCAGTTGCAGGTGTTTGCTCCCAGCAGAGCTTCATTTCATTTATTCACCCAAAACACAATTTCACAATAGGATGATAGTCTCATTCTTTCAAATATGCATCCCATGTCTTCAGGCACAGACCTGAACATTCTTTTCACACACCTTGTATTGTACCTGAGGACTTGGCACTAACATTAGTGACCTGTGCTTGTGACTTGAAGCATTCTTAGGACACCATTCTCCCCTTTTTATCTCATCCCTAAACACAGGACTGCACATAGCTCTAACTGAACTTACTGCTGTGCATTTTAGGAGCAACACTGACTATGAAGCTGTTGTGACAATTTCTGGAATGCTGGAAGAGAAGCCTTGCAAGCTGCACCTCAGAGGACGAGGAGTGCCCCGTGGGAAGGTGCATTAAGCAGGACAATGTGGGACAAATGTCAAGGTAACAGGTTGGATGCAGATGTGCCATCAGCTGAGCCTGTGTTTTCACCTACTTTTGTTGTTTTAGTGGGGAGTGGAATTTTAGCAGAATGAAAATTTAGGTTTTCAGTAAATTAGGAAAGGAATTCTCATGGTACCTTAACCAGTCATAATCACACTCTGTACTGTTACTTTTATTGCTGTGATGAGCTTAGCTTTATCACAGAACAAAGTTTTAAATTTCAAAGCAGCTGTGGAAGTCAGGCCAAACCCCTCTAGAGCCCAGCATGCCTTGAATTACAGCTGAAGACTATTCATACCTTAAAGGAGCTTTTGTTTTGCCTCATTTATTTGTTTGACATTAAAATGGACATTGACACATAATAAAAGCAAGAATTGGTGACTAGGCCAGCATTCCCCAGGCTGTTTTCTCAGTGCCTTACATGAAAAGGGGAAGAGTCAACTTTCCCTGGGCACCTTGGAAAATTACCAACCTGTGTGTTTCATCATGCTTGAGCCTTGAGAACATCCCCTTCAGTGACAGAGGGAGGAACCCTTCTTCCTTTTCATTCTTTCCCCCCACATGGTTCCCATTTACTCTCACTTCTCTTTAAATTATTTTAGTATTATTTTAGCTAAAGGTCGCTGGAATTCCCACTTCTGAGTCTGTTAAATTTTCCACTCGCTTTAAATAAAAGGCTTTTGTTAATGGCTCATTATCCCCTCTAAATAATTCAATTTTTTGGCTCTAACACATGGCCTGTGTGATTACTGGATGAGACAGGCTACAGCATGGGATTGTGAAAATATCAAAGAGCTCTAACTCATCATGACCTTCAACTAAAAATCATCATAAAATGGAAACAAATGTATTGCAAGAACCCAATTGTATTATTAAGTGCAAAAAACAAAAGTCAGGACAAAGAACCTCAGATTGTTACAAATTTAAAAGCAGCAATGAGTACATTTCTTTTTCAAGCTGAGTTTCTGTAATCTTCCTGTTAGACAAGAGAAGAAATAAGGGATGACGAGAGACAAGACAGAACATGTTTGTACTAGCACTGAAGGACTGAGCTGTCACTGATGCTCATGTAGTGCCTGCAGTAAATGTAATGCTGCAATTTACTTTATGTTAGGTAAGTAAATATGATTAAGCACAAGATTGTCCTTGGAGTCACACAAATTGATACTCAAGACATGTATTGCAAAAGAAGGAATGGCCATATCCAAATCCTGGCTTCTAGTAATTCAACAGAACCTTTCCATTCAGGCATTTCCTGTGGAAATTATGTTCCAGTCCTTCCACTTTCCCCCCACTGGAGACTTCAGAGCAGCTCCAGCAGCAAGCTACAGCCCATCCGCCAGTGTAGGGACAATTTAAGACACAGACAACTTCTGACTGGGCTAGGACAGACACAGTTGTAAAGGCAAGGATGTCAAGTCTTTGCTTCACAGCAAGCTCTTTTAAACTCCTTACAAAATGGTGAAACTTTTTAAGGAAATGCTGGAAAAGTCTTTCCATGTGGACTGATGTCTTCATTTTGAGTGACTCTTTTTGCCAATTTGTCATACAAAAATACTGTCCCCATGAGCTATTTCCCTTCGGTAATATTCACAGAATAAAGAGATCAATTAAATTAAAAATATTCATTCATAATCACCACACCAGGGCCTGTACTTGAATCTCAGCTGAGCTGATTTCTCATGTCAGGAAGCCATGTGCCAGTTTTGCATTTCCTCACCTCCTTTGCAGAGCCGCACCAGTAATTCTACTTCACAATTTCTGCCTAAAATTTGTAGACCTAGTAACAAATCCCAGAACCCACTTGATTCCAGTGGAAATCACTTGCTATGCCTAGGGAAGGCTGAGGGTGAGCTGTGGTGTTGTTCTGTCAGCACTGAAGCTCACTTCCCTGGGTACTCGAACACGGCCGCGGCGCCCATGCCAGTTCCAATGCACATGGACACGACTCCGTACGCTCTGAAATAAAGAACACGTGCAATTGAGGAAAAAGAAAAAGCTCAGGTTTACATCATCCAGGGGGAAAAAAATAAAATAAAGAACGTAATAAATTTGAGCTGTCCACTGCTCTCCTGTGTCGCTAGGAGAGCCCTGGGGAATTCAGGTTCAAAGCCATCCATGGGATGGAGAAAGCTTAACCCAAAGTGGTTACCCCTGAGCTGTGGGAGCTGCACACCCAGCAGGTGTGAGGCCAGTACTGATGCTGAGCACTCACCTCTTCCCTCTGCGCTTCAGCTCATTGAGCAAAGTGACGACCTGCCGAGCACCAGTACAGCCCAGGGGGTGTCCCAGTGCTATGGCTCCTCCCAGGGGGTTCACCTTCTCCATGGGAATGCCCAGCTTTTCAACACAGTACACAGCCTGGAAAGACACAGGGAATGAGTTCATGGAGATGCTCTTGTCTTCCTTCGTTCTCAGCTCTCCTCCTCCAGATCAAGAGGCCTGACTCCAGCTAACACCATTGTTCTCAGGGGAGAGGAGTGGAACTGATCCAGAACACAGACAAGTGAGCTAAAACTATCCCCTTTATCTCAAACTGAGCCCACACACATTCAGACAGACAACCTGACAAATCCTAGCCCTGGTGAAACAGATGTTGCAAGTTGGTATGAGAAGACAATAGCCAATTCTTACTTAGTGGACTTTTTGTTTTCTAACATGAAGCTGAATAAGCAATGCCCTGCTCATTTTTATTTGAAGGAAAATGGTCTGCACATGTTATTAACATTTGGCTGAAGATGCAATATGTGGAACAAGTTAAAAATCTTAAACTGGCGACCAAGCTGAAATACACTCAGTTGCCAAGCAATGCAGCAACACAAACATGATACTCACCTGGCTTGCAAAGGCTTCATTAATTTCATATATATCAATGTCATTCAGAGTCAGACCTATGGGCCAGAAAAGTCAGGAGTTAAAAGGAGATATTTTTGCCTCATGACTATATCAAAGAGAGTAATTGCCTGACAGCATCCCTCTATGAATTCCAGTTCTACTCCATCTACAAAAAAGGAACCTCAGCTCCACGTGGGATATCTACACTTGAACAAGTTTGTGTACAGCAGTGTCTAAAAACTGCAAAATGTCACAGTTCATGGCATTGTGTCACTGAGTCTGCCAAGTTTCCTCAGATTAAGTGTGATTTCTCTGCAGAGGGATTAAGGATTGAAGGGCGTTTGGAGAGCAAAAGATAAAGCTACAGGTGGGCATGTGACTGTAGCCAGCCTGGGCTAAATCAGCTCATCAGCTACAAAAGCTGTTTAACCCAGTGAGTGTAGTAAAAAAAACTATGATGACAAAATTGTAAAGCGAAAAACATCAAAAACCAAACACAAAACCACCCCCTAGACATTGGTCATGATGAGGAAGGAAAAACAGCACTAAATGAACACTAAATCACTTGCCATGTGTCAACTCTTGTTCGAGCCTGTGCAGGGATTTACTCCTGAGCTTCCCAACGGTGAGTGAATGCCAACTTACACACCAGTACAAAAAAAAAAGAACATTGCAACAACCTGAGGCAGGACCTCTTTGAAGGCTTCAAATTTAACTTCACTGTTCCTGGGGCCAACGGCTGCACATGCTTGAATAAAATAACCTTAAATCTCAGTCCAGAGAGGCTGATTTGCTTGTGCCCAGCACTGCCAGAGTGACAGATGGTTCTCACCTGCCTTTTCCACAGCCACAGGGATGGCATAGGCCGGCCCTATGCCCATCACATCGGGTGGGACCCCCACCACAGCAAAGGACCTCAGCACCCCCAGCACTGGCAGGCCCAGCTGTGCTGCCTTGGAGCGTTTTGCCAGGAGAACAGCAGCTGCTCCATCGCTGACCTGGCTGGCATTCCCTGTTGGAAGAGACCTATTAACATGCTTTTTGTTCCAGTAAAGGCAGGGAAACCAGAGGAACAGCACAAAGGTAACAGCTGAGCTGACCTGCTGTAGTGCTTCCATCCTCTTTGAAGGCAGGTTTCAGCTTTGCCAAGCCTTCCAGCGTCGTGGAGGGCCTGATCCCTTCATCTTGGTGCACAGTGATTGGTTTTTTGTTGCCCTCATTATCTGCAACAGTGGTCTTCACCGGAACAATCTCAGTTTTAAACAGTCCCATCTGCTGAGCTTTTGCTGCTCTGGTAAAAAAAAAATAGTATGAAAGGTTAAAATATTTTGGAGGCGAACTGCAGGAGAACTGAAGTGAAGGAAACCAGTTAGACAGAGAATGAACTAAGGTGGGATTTGGTACATCATCACTGAGTGGTGGTCAAGACAACAGGCAAATTCTTATTTTCATTCATGGGAAGACAAATGTTTTACCTCTACATCAACATTATGGGCACTGTCCCCAAATCTGGGTCACAGGATCACTCATTTCAGAGCAAGATCCCCATTCTGTTCCCATCAACACTTCTGTGCCTGACTGACCACCACCAGCCCCCAAAATGAAGTTTTATTTATGCAGGATACAGCCACATCACAACTGTAAGAGAATAAATAATCCCTGAACTAGCAGCAGTCAACAACTGTCATGACCAGGCAGAACACAATTAACTAAACTCAAAATAGCTCAAGCCACATAGATTTAACCTTTTCTATCAACAAGATATTTTTAAAGCCTTCAAAGCAGATCTTATTTAGATTCACCTTCTAGAGGTAAATCCTTCAGAGAGAATACAAATTGAAGACTAAAAGTTTGTTTTACCCCTCCAACACTTTGAAATGAAATGAAAATATTCAATGCTCCCAGGTAAGCGAGGACTGGAGCAAAGTGCTGTAGGACAGGTCAGTAACTCCAGATATCCTGAGATCAAGGCCAGAAAGTCACCCCTTGCCTCATATGAGCCTGAGGATCACATTCACATACCCTTTTGGTTATCAGTTCCATGGCAGTGAGAAAGGCTGGCATGCCAAGTTCCCTGAGCAGCAGGGCCGGAATTTAAAGGTTAACTACTGTGTGCAGTGGCTTCCTGTGTTAGATAAATAACTGGCCCAGGCTGATGCTTAAACAGAACTCTGAAAGCAAGTTTAACTCTTTGATGGCAGAAGCTTTACCCTGTCACCTACCACTGCTCTGCCAGTACAGCCCCATGGATTCTGGGGTCAGTTGACTTTGGCAGTGATTTAACCCAAGAGGAAAGTTATCAGAGATGGGCCTGGACTCACTCAGAGCCAAACACCCGCAGTGAGGACAAGCCACTCTTCTCACAAGCTCAGCAGTTCTCTATGAATGGCCACACTCAACTATTCCCTCATGGGAAAGGCTCCTTCTGCTGCTGCCCCCATGTTCAGGTTCCAGTGATCCTGAGCCAAAGCCACTATGAAAATACCTCACCATGCACTCATTCCAGAAACCTCCCTGAGGTTCTGTCCCAGAAACACAGAATGGTTTGGGTTGGAAGGCACCCTTAAGATCATGCAGTTCCACCCCCACTGCCATGGGCAGGGACCTTTGGATGCTGAAACAAGCAGGGCACTCACTGTTCAGGGTCTGTGTGCCCAGTGATACTTGTGTGAGGTCAGTCACACAATCCCAGTACAGTTCCCTCATCACACACAACCCTGCACAGGCACTGAATTTTGGTTGGACCCTCTCAAGCTTCTTTGCTCACTGTTAAGTTCTGGAAGGCAACACAAAGGCTGCACCTCACCAGGAAGTAGCAGTGTGTTTTCTAGCTGTACTTATTTGTTAACTAAAAGGTTAAAAAACCCAAAAAGACTAACAAAAAAAAAAAGCATTTACTTTTGTTGGGAAGCCAAGGCAAAGGCATCTTGCTTCTTCCGAGAAACCCCAAACTTCTCTGCCACATTTTCTGAGGTTATTCTGGGGAAAAAAATCACAGAGTTAATCCAAGGACACATCTAATGGAGCTGCAGTTGGCTTCTGCTAAGATCACATGAGGGACAAGCAATGGCTTTAGTTTGAAAGCCTTCTCAACTCAGAACTGCTGGCAGAGGCTAATCCTGAATCAAATCTAGGACCAGAACAAGGTTCAAATCTGTTCTTGCTCAACGAGCCATTGATCTAAAGACAAGAAAATCTTTGACAGAGTTGGTGATTTCCCCCCATTTCACATCATTATTCTTCCACTACAACCAAGAATGCCAACACACAGCTCCAAACTCATCACATTCAGGTTGACTTGTAACTATGGTCACTGAGGAGACAGAACATCTACAAAACCCTTAAACTGTGGGAAGGGGAAACACTTACCCCATAGGAATAAGGCAATCTCGAGCTTTGGGGTTATCCATCATGTTGGAACTGATATCACCAGGGTTATTTGCACTTCTGAGGGACATTGTTTCCACCCTAAACACAAGAAACATTTGAATTGCTCCATTAAGACTGATCAAAACTCAGTATCCTGACAACATGCTTTCCTATTATCCCACAGAAATGCAGCTGCTAATTAGGAACTGGCTGAGGCAGAAGCTCTTTAATCACTAATTTAAGAATTATCATGAAATGAAAACAGATTGTGAGATTCAATTGGTTCTTGCTTCCCTAAAACAGGATACCAATGTCAGCAGTTAATTTCTTGTGTTTCCACAGCTAGGAAGGAATTGCTGTCATTCTGGCACATTTGTCCTTAAGCATAATGAGATTTAAGGGCTGGAGTTTTCAGTGAGATTGTCAACAGACATAAAATTACCACTCAGATCTTAAGAACAGGTTGGCAGTAGAAAAAGAGAAGTATTGAGCAAACCATGGCAAGGAGATTTCAGTGAGTTGCACCACTTGTGTTTCGCAACACAAAGAATTCCAGACGTGGATCCATCCCACAGGGTGCAATCTTTGACCCACAAAAGAATTAACACATTGAAGGTACTCAAATTTACTGCAGAAATACAAAGCCATCACTAAAGACTTGTGAGCTTTTGTAAGGTCAGTCTAGATTATGAAGTCTACAATGGGAAAAGGATTTGAATTCTGCAAATTCTGAATTCTGCACCACACAAATACCTTAATGAAGCAAAAAAATAACAAAGAAACTACTCCTGAAAAATGAAAGGCAAGCAGAAAATAAGGCAGCTTGTAACCAAGTGCTATCAGCAATTTAAACTAGCTCTAAGATGAAACACTCCATCATTGACTTCAGCTGCATCTGCTCCTGAAGGACTGGGTTTTAAGTAAGAGAAACCCCAGCCACTCTCTTTTGTGTTTTCATCCAGGGTTTCTCCACTCTGTGGAAGAGTGAGACTTGGGATAAACCCAGGTCCCAAAAGCTATTTGTAACTTATGGACTGTATGTGTCCATGGAGGACCCTGCAGGGCAGAGGTCAGACAGCTTCCCACAACAAAACCCAGTGTCTGGCACACCCAGGGGTGTAAAGGCCATCAGTCCCTTTAAGCACAACATCTTGGTGGACATTACTGTGTGCAGTAATAATTAATGAAAGATCAGAGTCATCAAACCATAAAAAACGAGAAACCCAGTATTTTAGCCTCAGGATTACTGAACAGGTTTTTTTTCACTCCTTCTTCTGAAGTCAATGTGTATGTGGTCACTAGTATTTCCCCAAAACCAACCTAACGTTTACATAATCCTCCAAAAAATAAACACTGCTTGTGATGTTAGGACTGAAGCACAGAACAGCTCGTCTGTCCAGCACAGAACAGATCCTTTAAATCTGCAGAACACTCATTAGCACATGCAGGATATTAATTTCTTCATCCAAGAGAGCTGCTGGTCTTTCAAGAGGCTAGTTAACTGGAGAGTAGCTAAAAAAGCTAATTATGGCAGGCTATTGCACAGGGACAGAGTGTTACCTTCAGGAAGCCTAAGCAAGCACTATGAAAATACTTCCTTACCCACAGGCCAAGCCAATGTCATACGATCCATTTCGGATGCCACCTGTAACAGCAGTGCATAAATATTCTTACTGTCATCAGGAGCAAAAGCATTTCCAGCCCAGCTGCAGATTCCAAACACCTGAGCACCCAGCACAGCCAAATAGGCATTTCCTCACCCTCCTGCCTGCCAGAGTGAGAGCCAGGCCAAGGAGCTGATGGGGATGAGGACTAACATGGGAGAGAGAACTGGAGAGACCCTTCAGGAAGCTGCCTGATATGGAGGTGATGGTGGAACTCATCCCCAGAAAACCAAGTTACTTCTCTAGGGATAAACTCGGCCACTCAAGGATATGAAAGTATTCAGCTAACTCCACACTGGAAATTCCCAACAGCACAAGACATCATCACTGTTTTACTGCTCAAAGAGACGGGAGGACAGGAGGAATGAGCCCTTGGGGTGGGTCAGGCCTCAACTCTGATGCCAGTGCCCACAACACCTACCAGCTATGTTGATAATGGCCTGTAGCCCAGAGGAGCACTGCCTGTTCACACTGGAGCATGGCACCGTCTCTGGAATACCACTGGAAAACAAGACAGTGTTGGCAAAGACTCAGTGATAAAAACCAACAACAACCCAAAGCTCTAAAGAGTGCATTAATCCACTCGATTAAACTTTAACACTCAAATTCCAGGCAGATCACTTTATCCATTTCTTGATCTATTTGGTCCTGCACCAAGGGAAAGCAAAGTTCAAAGATCATTTCCTCACTTCATTTGCAAGTGGCTCCAAGTGCTGTTTCCCCATGGGTCTTTCTTCAGAAGGTGCTCTGTAAGCAAGGCCCTCCCCTGGAGATCCCGAGCTCTGACCCAGGGCAGAAAAAAGCTCTGTAATATTCATAACTATGGCAGGCTGTGACTGCACCTCTCTAAACTAGCACTTGTGCAGTGATTGACAATGGCAACAGAAACTGACTGAAATATTTGCAATCTGGGATCCAGCTCAAGCCATTGACCAGCACTGGGCAATGACAAAAGGATCTGAGCCCATCCATGGTTTTGGGACTAGACACAGCAGAGAGAGGTGCAGCCTCACAGAGAGTGCAGCTGGGAGCCCACAAAACATCATGTCCCTTCCAGAGGCCCAACACAGGCAGCACAAACAGATTAAACAATTTCACCTGCCACACTGTCTCTTTGCCATCAGTGTTCTCCGAGCGCTCGATCAAAGTCCAGTTTCCAGGCAAAAGGTGATTTGCTGTAATTCCTGGGAGTGCACGAGCCTCACTGCAACCTCTGACCCTGTGCTACTCCATGGCCCAAGGAGGAGAGGAAGAACCTCAGTCTGACTGAGAGCTTACCTTAGAAACTGTGCAACTCTTGCAATCAAGGCACCTGCTCCAGGCTGCAGCACATTCCCTGAGTGCAAAGACACAATTCCAGTCAACTGGCTGCAGTCCCCTCACAGGAAATGTTCCCATCACCACAGCTCAGTACTGCCCACCACCAGAGCCCCATCACCAACAGGACAGGGACAAAAACCTAATGCTATACAGTAACCCCTTCCAGCCCCATGAGACTTGTGAGTGTCCCACAGGACAGGAGGAGCCTGTCACACACAGCTGTACAGACCAGGAGTTTCACCAGGCAAAGGCTGTCACTCACCCACACAGATGTCTCCCAGCAGCTCAGGACGGAGGTTGACATCCTGAAGGACAGCTGTCATCACAGCAGCCAGCAGCTCATCGGGTGTAGTGTCCTAAAAGCACAGGGGATCAGCAGCACCAGTGAACACTAGTAAGTGCCCTGTCACCAGTTCAGCCTCAGATCACTTCAGAGGGTTGGCCAGTGGTGCTAAGGAAGCTTTACTCCACTGCCCAGCTCACAGTGGTTGTTGTTTTCCTACCACAGCAGAATTACCTGCCATGTTTTTACCCCAGGTTTCCTTCAAGCACTGCAACACACATGCTGCTTTCTCACCTTCCTTGGATTTAGAGGAACATGCTCTGCAGGGCCTTCAAAACCACACAACTACAGAGATTTATGTGACAAGACGCAGCAAATGGAGCCCCTCCATTTATTGTGTGAAAGACCCAGGGGTGACCCCCCAGCTGGTGGGAAGCACTGCCAGCATGAGGAGACCTGTTTGGAAGGATGACAATGAACGAGTCCCCTTTGGGGTCACCGTGTTCTTTCCCAGGACTCTGCGGATGCCACTCAGGGAGAAGCAGGTTCCAGAAGAGTGGCAGGTCCGTGCCAAGCTGTGCAGATGAGGGACACGGGACGGCTGCTCCGTGTGACAGGGCAGGTGACAGCGGACTGCGACTGGTCCCCGGGCTGCCAGGGGAGCTGGAGACCCCCTGCGCACAGTGCCTGACTCCTTTGGGGGATGCCACCCCCAGCATTAAACCCACAAAACGCCGGCATTTAAACTCTTCCCGAGCTCAGCAGCTCTGTGGGTCAAGCAGGGCTCCAGCACCCAGTGCTGGGGTAAGGCGAAGAAGGGGGAACTCCTGTCCCAGCGGGGCTGCCAAGCACTGTGCGGACCCCGCCTCAGCGGGGACACGATCCCCCGGGCCGTACCTTGAAGCCGCCGCGGCGGGCGCGGCCGATGGCGGTCCTGCGGCCGTGCACCACCACAACGTCGTCGGGGCTGCTGGCCCGCGGGGGGCCCCCGGCGCAGGGCACGGCCCTGGGGGAGGCCCCCGGGCCCGGGGAGGCCCCGGCCAAATGGCCCAGCACCAGCTGAGCCCGCCGCGCCGCCGCCGCCATCTTCTCACGGGAGCGCCCCGCTCGGCTGCATGACCCCGCCCCCTCATTTGCATACCGCTGAGGGCAGAGCGCAGCTCATTTGCATTTCCCCGCCCCCTCATTTGAATAACTCCGCCCCCAGCTGAACCGCCCTCGGTCCCTGACACACCAAGATAAAACATAAAAAGGGGGGGAAAAGGGATAAAAAGAGAGGGGAAAAGGAAAAAGGAGAGAGAAAGGAAAAAAAAAAAACTAGGAAAAAACGGAGGAAGAAAGGAAAAAGAAAGAAAAGAAAAAAACGGGGGAAAAGGAGGAGAGAAAAGCAGGATAAAAAGAAAACGTGGGGGAAGGGAGGAAATGAACGGAGTAGAGAAAATGGGGAAATAGGGGGACAAGTGGGAAAATGAAATAGAAATACAGAAAAGTACTCAAAATTTTAAAACAAAAATAAATAAATGAAAATCAAGTTTAGAAGCACAAAGCCCTGTGCATTGGGAGCCCAAGGCGGAATGTCAGGACAAAGGGACACGCAGAACCATGGGCTCCGAGAACTGCACAGATTCATCTGCTGCAGAAAAACCCAGGAACCATCAAACCTTTGTCAGCCCCCTGCCCCTGGGATGGTGACACCAATTCCCTGTGCTGCCCATCCCTGCTGGGAACTGCCCTGTTGGGAAGGGGCTGTGCTGGAGAGCAGGGCACAGGCAATAGAAATGTAGGCTCATGGATTCATTAAGGTTAGAAAAGACCTCCAAGATCACTGAATCCAGCTGTGTTCACCACATCCCCAAGTGCCACATCCACACGCCTTTTGAACCCTTCCAGGGGTGGTGATTCCACCACTCTCCTGGACAACCTGTTCCAATGTCCTGCTCCAGTCCTCCCCCCAAAAGGAATTCATTTCTCCAGGGACACACAGCAGTGTGCAGGGAAAGCCGCAGGGCCTGCTACAGGCAAAATAAAATAAAAACAAACGAAACAAACAGAAAATGACTTTACATGGCAGAATAATTCCATTTGCTTTTCCTAGTTCCATTCTGTACATGAGAACACTGCAAGGGTTTTACAAACCAGAAAGGCAAAGGCACCTGAGGAGTGTCTCACACTCACACACATTCACACTCACAACATCCATCCACGGGAGGATTTAAGTGGTTTGAGGGCCCTGGGAGCATTTTGGGGCAGCCAGGAGCCCTCTTTGGCCCTCAAATCTTTGGAAAGAAGGAAAACACCCACCCACCACTGAAGGGCTGAGAAAACCCAAACCAAACAGATTTAATGAAAGAACAGAAAACAGCTTAAAATTGGTTTTGATTTTTTTTTTTTTTTAGCTTTGGTGAACACACATTTTGTTACTCTCTTCTGTCAAACCCATTCCCAGACAACACTGATTTTTTTTTTCCCCTTGTGTTTGTTTCCATCCATGCCATGTTACTGACCAGACTGATGGATTTGGTCCTATTCACAGAATAAAATTCTTCATTCCCCTCAGCAAAAGGAGACTTTCCCCCCTCTGCATGGGGAGCTGCCCATCACCACCACAGCTAACTTATACAACCCCCAGAATTGCCCCCAGCTTCCCTGGAACCTGGCCTGGCAATAAATGGCCTCAGTAGCTTTCAGATAAATTCAAAGGGAATTCTTTCAGGTATCTCTTTTAATTTGCCTTAACATGGTGTTTGTTTTTTAAAAACAGATAATTCTTAAAATCGTGAAATCCTTCAATGGTTTGAGTTGGAAGGGACCTTAGAGCTCATTGAATTCCAACCCTTTGCCATGGGGCAGGGACACTTTTTCACTAGACCAGGTTGCTCCAAGCCATATCCAACCTGATCCTGAACACTTCCAGAAACGGGACACCCACAGTTACACTGGGCAACCTCCTAAATCTTGCTTCTCTGTTCAGAGCTGAGGACATGGACACGCTGTCACCACCACAACCAGCGGTGCGAAGTCTTGATCTCTTCCACATGGAAGAATTCAAGGATGTGTTCACACAAACAACCAATTTGTCACTTTCCTCTTAAGTCTAAGCAACACTTCTCATTTTCACTGAAAACCAGCTTAAAATAAACCTGTGTCTTACACACTGGCCTGAGGATGGAACCTCTTTGTAACTGCTTTTTGAACCCTTTGCTGAGTCAGCGGAAACAGCTAATGCAGCAGAGAAGGGGGAGGTGGGACGGTGCAAATAATTTATCCCAAACTCCCAAGATCTGACTGATTAATTAATGAACTAGCTTCCAGGGACTCTGTGCGTGCTCCCTATCCAGATTTATCCAGCAGGGTGGTGCTGGTCAGAGCCTGTAGCCCAGCTCTGCTTTTGACTGGCCCATTTTCTCACATAACTTCAAACCTACTGTGGGAAGGAATCTGCTTCCAGCTGCCCCTGACTGCTGCAGCTCCACTTTCCCAGTCTGAGGCTCCACTGTCCTGCAGCTGCTCCCTTTGGCACCACCATGGAAGTGATGCCTCCCTTTGCTGCACCTGGGAATGGTCCACAAGGCACAGAGGAGGAGGTTGCACCCACATTCACAGGCCCCAGTCCTCTCTGCCTAATTTTAGGCACTCTCTTGGGTTTCACAGGGACCCACTGGGCTCTCCCTGCAGCTCCACTCCCAGAACACGATGGCATCCCCCCAGCGCCAGCGCAGCAGCACGGACACGGCTCAGCAGAACCGTGCCTATGAGCAGAGCCATCCATGCCGAGATTCCCTTCAGCTCCTCCCAGAATCCTGATGGCTCCGAGCACAACCTGGCTGCTGCTCAGCCCTGCCCACCACCACCACTGACAGCATTTAAACACCAATACCACCATTTAACCGCCCCTCAGCCCGTGGCAGGGGTCCCGGGCATCCGTCCGCGGGCGTACCCGGCAGAGACCTCCTGCACCCCGAGAAGACCCCCTTGTTCCCAGACTCACACACGCACACGCACACACACGGCAAAGTCAACACGGCTGCTGCATCCTCACACCAGATCCGAGCCGAGCATCACTCCTTGATTGTAACCGCGTAAGGCACAGGACAGTGAGAAACGCCGCCCCGCCGGAGCCGCCGGCTGCTCCAGCGGGGCTGGTCCCCTTGAGAACGGGGACACCCAGGTCCCCCCGACTCTGTGGTCTGAGGATCATCTCCTCCGGCTTGGCTGAAGGCCCTGTCTGTTCCTCTGCGAAAGGTGGTGGTGGCGGCCACTGAGCATCCCATTCCCCAGCGGTCCTGGGGATACCGCCAGCACCGCCGCCGTGCCGGGGGGGGGACATTTCCCGCTTGCCACACTTCCCCCGAGAGAGCAGTCACTTGGCGAGGGGGGACGACCCCGGTACCGCTGGCGGCAGCGAGGTTGTTCCGTGGTCCAGCACCCGCACGGGCCGGGAAAATCCCTCGCTCTGAATTCCCGGCGCCAACAGTCCCGAGCGCAGCTTGAAAATCCAACAAACGCGGCGGGGCCGAGGCAGCGGCGAGCGAGAAGGGACTGTCAGGACAGCCCCGGGCCAGGTCCGACCCTCCGCCGGCGCTTCCCATCGCCGCTGCCAGCGCTCAGAGCCCGCAGTTGACGAAAGGGTGTCTCAGCAGGTCCTCGGCCGTCGGCCTCCGCTTCTCCTCCACGAAGATCTGCTTGAGGAAGTTGCGGCAGCAGCTGGAGACGCTGTCGGGGAGCTGCGGGTTGGTGGGCTGCGTGGCGATTTTAAAAATCGCCGCCATGGCCTCGAACTCTGCCCAGGGCGGCTTCTCCGTTAACATCTCCACCACGGTGCACGCCACGCTCCTGCAGCAACGCCAAGCACAGGGTCAGCCACTGGGGAAGGGGTCTCAGCTCAAGTCTAATCAGCTCTGGGACTGCACCTGCCTAGAGGGACTGTGCAGGGAGCAAACCTGCAGGAGATGGGCACATATCCCTGGAATGTCTGGTCCCCTGAAGCTCCCCGGTCACACAACTCGACTTTGCACTCCCAGAGCAGGAGTGAATGCAGGAGCCTCGCCCTAAGGCTTTTCTGCCCACTATGTTCCATAAAAGCTCAGGGAGATACTAAGTTAACTGGCAGATACTAAGTCTCATAAAAGCTCACTGAAGCATCCCCCTGAAGGGAAACATGCACAGCTCCAGACAGTTTGCACACTTTCAGCAATAGCATGTAGCTCCCAGGGAAGCTGAGCCAGAATGAAACATGTTTGTCTACACACAACTTCATCTCTGAGGTGAACCTGAGAAGGAACTTGTGGGATGAGCAGCAAAGAGACGTTTCCCTTGGCTTGCTCAAGAATTCTGGTCTCAGCAGAGATACTCTGCCACCTCTATTCATAAATGATCCTAAAAGATTAAACTTATCCTATTCATCCTAAAAAATTTATAAATTAAACATTTGCCTCCCATCAGCCAGTGCAGGTGGTGCAGGGTACACAGACACCTGCTAAGGACTTCCTAGGTTTTCCCCACCCAGTTAGGGGTCTCTTGGAAGGATTATTTCTTGTTGATCCTCTTTGCTTGGGCACCCAACAGAAAGCACACTGGGAAGACATTGCTTCCTCCTCATACACTGGGAAGATCAGTAGTGTCATCCCAAGTCCTCCAGGTTCCATCTGTCATCCTCCCCAGATCAAAAACATTCACAAGCAGCCAATGATTTTGGTTGTCTTCATGCCTGAGCCTCATGCAAACATTCAGCAGCAGATTTGGGAAGGCCACTGAAGATCCCCTGAGCCTCTGAGCTGGGCTTAGGAAACCCAAAATCAGGGCCACCAAAACTCAAAAGGTCTTCTAGTGAGCTTTGTTATCAAGCTGCTTTCCAGAATTAAAAAGCAGTTATGGGGATAAACTGGACATGAGACTCACACAAGACTAGAGCTTCCAAAAGCAAGTTGTGATTCTGAGTGCTCCTGTTTTGGGAACTTAGCTACATCCACCTTTCCTCTGGATATCTGCACAGTTGATCCTAACATGTATCTCCTATTTTCCATCCTCTGTGCTCGTTCCAACTACTAGCTAGACCTCTGGCTTCCATTACAGTTTCCCAAAAGGATTGTTTGATTTAAGTAGCAGTGGTGGGGTTTTTTACTTACCACACATCAGCTTTCCTTCCATAGCCCTCTCCACTGATAACCTCTGGGCTCATCCAGTATGGTGTTCCTGTGACAGATTTAATGCCAGTCCCAGACATGCAGATGGTCTGGATGCGTTTGCTGGCCCCAAAATCTCCAAGTTTCACATTTCCAGCGGAATCTCTCAGAATATTGGCACCTGGGGTGAGAAGCAAAGACAAGACCCCCAAGAAATGAAGCAGCAAGCTGAAGTAGCCACAGTGAGGAGAGCAGGAAGGGCACAGGCAAAGAGCCAGGCAGGAGAGAGCCCAAAGAGAGGGGCTGGACTCAGCATTATTTCAAATCTTTCTCTCCTAAGGCAGCTGCTCTCCAAGAGGGTTGACTCCCACCAGCATCCCCTCATTCAGCAGGTTTCCCAAAAATGAGCAGTGCATGGGGGCCAACAGATTTTCCTGCCCACCTACAGACAGCAGAAAGGAGCATCAGACCTCTCCAAATGCCAGAGCCTCTCAGTTCTTGGCTATGTCACAACAGATCTTCAGATGTGTAAGGGCAGTTAACAATAACCCCTTGAGAGAGAAAACAGCACAAGATTTTGGTTTCAGCTGCTTGCTCAAGATTTTCGTGGCTCAATCTGGTGAAGGGCAGGGGCAAAAACACTTCAAAGAGCAGATCCCTGCATTATGCTGTGTATAAAGATTTGTTCTGGGGCAGGGGGAGGTTGGGCTGAACAAACCCAAGCAAGGAAGAAACCTCTCTGTTATCCACTCACCTTTAATATCCCTGTGGACAATCATATTGCTGTGTAGGTAGAAGACTCCCTGCAGGATCTGCCTGGTGTACTTCCGTGTGACATTCTCGGTCAGAGCACCGTAAGCTTTCAGCTGGTCCTTTATTGAGCCCTGTCACAAAGAAACAGCACACACCCACCGTAAGGACCAGAGAAACCATCATGTCACAGCAACTTCTTAAACCTTCCTGGCTGCTCTGTCTTCCAGCTAAAAAAAAAACCCCACCCCAAACCTAAATTGTAGAAACAGCAGAAATCCACTAAGTGCTGTAGAGAGCAAAGACTTGTCCTGGTGTCCCAGATCCCTGGGGAGATGAAGGTGTGGTTTGGTGCCTGTCAGAGCTTCCTCCTGCCAACACCACAGACCTTCTTCCCCCTCTAGTGGCTGGAGGGGGGCCACCGACAGACTCATGAGGAATTCCAACACAAATGAGAGGATCAACTCGATTAATTAGATTCATAGAATCTTTACGGCTGAAAATAACCTCTGAGACCATCCATTCCAATCATTAACCCAGCACTGCCAGGTCCACCACTAAACTATGTGGCTTTTTGAACATTTCCAACGATGGTGATTCCACCACTTCCCTGGACAGCCTATTCTGAGGCTTGACAACCCTTTCAGGAATAAATTGTACCTAATACCTAATGTAAATCTCTGCTGGTGCAACTTGAGGCCATGTACTCTTTTCCTATCACTTGTTATCTGTGAGAAAAGCCCAACTCCCACCTGTGTACAACCTCCTTTCAGGGAGTTGTAGAGAGCCAGTTCTTTAGGGTCAAGATAATGAGTCAGTCTTTGAAAGCCTCCTCCCAAAACTTTGCACAGCAAGGAACACCTACAGCCATGAGGGGCAGCCAGCCCCACAAGGGACTGCTCCAACAAGACCACCCAGGGTAGATAATTTGCAAGTCCTTGAATTTCTGACCCAGGCATGCAGGCTCAAACTGGTTTGATGGCATTGATCAAAGAGGAAAGGAAGCAGAGGTGAAGACATCTATCATCTGCAGCAGGTTGATCCTCCTGATTTTAGCTGTATTTTTGGGCCACTTGGAAATGGATGTGTGCCAGAGCTGGGTTTTAGCAGGGATGAACCAGAGGCAGATCTGGGGTTTGCACTCAGCTCTACCTCAAGTATTCAGGTTAGCTGGGAAGGGGAAACTCGTCCTGTTCCTGCCTGTCCTGCAGCTCTGGGGTTGATCCAAGACTGCCAGTCCTGTCCTGGGAACAGCAGCTGCTCCGCTCCAAGCCAGCCTGTCAAACTGGATTAGCTTTTCCACATCCACCCATCGCTGCTGTTGCTCTGCCCAGCTACTGTTTTGGCTTCTTTTGAGGCTGGTGGTGACCCTGTGGATGGGCCTCTCCTTCTCCTTTCTCAGCACTGCTGAAGCAACCCAAGATGCTCTGAATGAACCCCCAGTATAACCTGTATGCAGGGTACGTTCCCTCACCACAGCCAAAATAGATTTCTTACCCTGCCCTCCCTCAATCTGATGAGAGGACATTAAACAAGAAGGGGAAACTGGTTCTTTGAGGCCTGTGGTCCATTCAGTTTTTCAAGCATAATTTTAAAAAACAGCTTATGGGCAGGACAGAAACTACAGAGTCAGCTGGTAACTGAGAGCCGTGGTAAGAATGGCAACCTAAGGGTGCACCCAAACTTGGTCCTGTGAAGATTCTGCCAAGCTTTGCAGAGCTGCCGTCCTGCAAGATTTGGGAACTCCATCACTTCCACTGGCCTTGGAAACCAGAGCCTCCAGCTGCTTTTGTCAAATGAGCTGTTGTTGCAGCAGCAAAGTCAATCTGTATTTGGTCAGAGCTCAGCTTTATCATTTAAAAAAAACAAACACTGAATTTCCAGCCCTGCTGGACACTGCCCCAGCATCAAATGCTGGTTTCCTGGCTGCTAACAAACATCAGCACGCCGTGGAATAAGCAGCAAGGGGACTGCTGGAATTCCCAGGATTTACTGCTCTGCCTTGTGGTAGGGCCTGAAGGCAAGATGCCCACAGGGATAGAGGGAGGACAGGGCTTGGAAGGGACTCAGAGGCATGGAAGTCCACCTAATCACTCACATGCAAGATACATTCAGAGCCTCTTTGCTCACCAAAATTATTTGCAACCAAATGACTTAATGGTCCCTTCTGACCTACCAAATCTCTGTATAAACAAGGGTTTATTCTCCCACACTCTGGGGAATGAATCCAGCTGGACAGAAGAGACTTAGGAGAACACATCCTCCAGCAATGTAAATAGCATTATGCCATTTTACACCATCAGTCTAATGGCTGATGTAATTCACAAGTTCCCAAACACAAAGAGATGCTCAACTCACCCATGTACATTCTCCAGTCCCTGCTTAAACTCCCTCAAAACATTCTGATCTTTTTTTTCCCATGGCCATTCCATCCTATATTAGCAAAGCCACAAACTGAAGCCACTCCTGCACAAGAGGATAATGCTGCCCACAAAAAGCTCTGTCTTCAACAGAGGACTCTAAGTGAATACCACTGTTTTTAATACACACGTGCTGAAAGCCACAAATAATTGGTGACAGCTGTGGGTGGACAGTTGTGCTATTAGCTTGTCCTGCAGGGATTTGCAGTAAATACTTAAGGATGGACTCAGGCCACAGTGTTTGGAGCAAGATCTGGATCATGTCCCACATTCACCAAGCTCAGATTCCAGACTCTGAACACACCCTGCTTCAGGATTCAAACCTAAAACCTGCTTGCAAGGCTTTTCATTTCACCCAGTGCCCGTTGAGGGGCTTCACCATGACATCACATCCTAAGCTCTCCCAAGCTTTAGGGATGCATCCACTGCTTTGGTTTGGTTCATCAGCTATAAAGCAGCTCAACTGGACAGATATAAATTTCACCAAAGTCCAGGAAACTCTAAATCTGTTTTCTGCCCCTCAGGACAATCTCTAGCAGGCACCACACTCACCCCTGGCATGTACTCCACAAAGATGGACAGTTTCTTCTCCTCAGGATCCCGCAGGCACCCGTAGTACTGCACGATCCTGTCGTGGCGGAGAGTCTTCAACAGCTGAATCTCACATTCTAAAGCATTCACCTCCTGTAACAAACCAGACAGGCTTCCTGATGAAAGGGGATGGTGTCTTTGGGAACATGATGTAAATACTGCTTCATGCTGAGCACAGGTTTTGTAGCAGCTGTGAAGCTGCCCATGAAGACACTGGCCACATGAGGCTCAGAAATAAGAACCACTGCCCTTACAGAAAGGCAAGGGGAAAGACAGGGCATGGCTTTGAGACAGGTTTACTTATTATTATTATTATTATTATTATTATTAATACTACTACTACTACTACTACTTGCATTTAAGGAGTTTTTCTGCAGAGATTTCAAGAAAGTCACTGAGCAGAATGGGGAGGAGGTAAAGAGAGCAAGGACAAAACTAAGGAAGATCAGACAGACCTGCAAGAGGTGACACCTGACACACAGCAGGCCAGTGTAACCAAGGAAATAGGAAGCAGAGAAGTCACTAGAGCACTGTGACAGGTGCCACAAGCCCTTCAGGAGTACTCCAGAGAGGGAAAACAACACCCTGCCTCCACACACTGCCTTCTGGGCACATGGACACCTCTGCCCTCAGCCCACAGTGCCCCAAGGTGCTGCAGAACAGCCTTGTACTCACTTTACTTGTCTCCTGGCTGTCAGGGTCAAAAGGCACCTGCTTCACTGACAGCTCCCGCCCAGTGTCAGCATCATAGCAGAGGTAAACTTCCCCAAAAGCTCCTCTTCCCAGCAGCTTCCCCAGCCTCCAGTTCACAGGTGCCTGCAGGGCTGCAGGAGAGAGGAGAGGGTTGGGAGAAGGGCACAGCAGGGAGACTTCAGCATCAGGGTCCAGCTGACCCTACAGAGCACAGGGCAGTCAGTCAGCCACTCTCTCCCAGGGGCACCAGGACAAAGCAGTTTTAACTACACTGGTGCTACTGGTGAGGGAGAAAGGTCTCCCCATCTGTATTAGTGTAAAGCAGAAACAAAACTCAGACAAGTTCTATTTCATTGAGAGTCTTTCCCCTAAAAACTGTTTTCTTAGCCAGTGTTGAAATTTCCCTTCTGCTGTGGGAGCATTTAGCAGAATACAGGATGGCTGAGCAGCAACCCAGGCAGGGACCAGTAGGGAATTTTATCTCACTGGGCATTTCTAGGATGTTATCCATCACTAAACAGGCCCCAAAATGCACCAGGTTCTGTATCATGGGCAGTCTTGCAGTATCAGAGGAGCCTGCAAGACCATCTTTGGGTGCTGGGGTGACAGCAGTGGAACCAAGGAACAGAAACTCTGGATGCATTTGCTCCCACATCCCAAGTGTTCTGGGAAGCTTCTGCTGTGTGACCACACTGACAGTCCAACACAAGCAATCATCTGCAACCCAGCAAGTGCTGAACCCACAGCTCTCAGCCAGAGGCCAAGCTAAGGCACAGGGTGTTGTACTAAACCTTTCTCATGAGACAGACGTGCAATGTGTCTCATGGTGAGGGTGCAAAGTTCACCCATGGCTGGTTTAGCTGCTGCCCAGTAACTCAGCAGGTCACAACAGCTCAGTTTTGTGCCAGATCCCAGCTCTGCTCAGACCTCAGGCACTCAGGGCTCTGTTCACTCACAGTTCCTGGCTTTTGTAGGGGAGGTGCTGAAGGCCTGCAGACCCTTTTCACAATTGTTCCAGCACTTGGGCCTGTACTCATCATACTGCAAGGTGCTGAGCTTGCTGTCCCCAGTAAAGCTCTTGGTTCTGCTGGAAGGGACGAGCTGAAACAGGTTCTCCTGTGGGAAGTAACTCCTGGGGAAAGTCCTGCGGCCTGTCGGGGAAAAGGGGCAAAATTACAGCCAGAACACACACACCAGCTGGGATCCACTTGTCACCAGCTTCTCACATCACTGCCCAGATCCTTACCTCTTCAAATTAAACAAGGCAGGTATAATGAAACTGAAGCAAAGCCCCATGAAGATTTTAAATTCAATTTAAGAGTTGATAACAGCAGGCATTACATCTAACACAGATGTTTCCAGAGGGGGGTGCAACAGTTTAATTACATCAGGGGGTTTGTTGGTTGTTAATCACAATGAAACACTGAACAGGCAGAGATTTACATTGAAAATTATCCCTGCCATCCCCTAAGTCCACATGCAAATGACCACACAGCAGGGCCAGACCTGCTTTCACAGGGCTGTCAGTGGCAGATGAAGCTCATTCTGGAAAGCTCAATATGCTCTCTTTGCACATCCTCAGTACATTTTTCCCAAGGGAATTTTTGCCTCCCACTACCTGCAGTCTCACATGGTGAAAGAATGAGCAGGAAAAAGATGATGGAGTGGGCCCCAAAGCTCAGAGCTCCCCAGCTTAAAACAGAGAAACAAACAGATATTGCTACCCTGAAATTGCTTGGGGATTTCCTACAGCTCAGTGAGAAACCTGATGTAAAGGTCACAAAAAGCATCCTCAAAAGCAAGCAATTTAGGGGAATAGGAAGGTTGATACTGGCAGGGCTGAGAAATGCCAATCATCCCCATGGCTAAATTAAAACAGGAGGTGTAAGCAGAGGACAGGCTGCAGATGCTCAGCACTTCCCAAGAGCAGAGCCACAAGGAATCACAGAGAACACCCTTCTGAATACACAAGAGAATCCCAAAGCACCTGAAGGGTGGTTTTTCCTTTATTAGAAACCTCTCCTTCCCAAATCTTCCCAGTCCCAGGCACTGTCACAAGCCATCATGGACGGATCACCTCCATCATTTCCTTACCATCACTGTAGTCCTTGCGGCTTTGGGAGAGATGGTACTGCCTCGGGAAGGTCCCACCTTTCCCAAACCTCTCACAGAATGGGATGTCAAAATCTGGCAGGAGGGAAGAAGACACAGATATTTCTGAGATCAGCTCAGCATCAAATGCCCAGAGTGTTTCTTACTCAGTGTTCTGAGTTAGAGGCAAGACAAGGTGTTCATTTACACAACCCTACACACCCCAAGGCTCCCTGTGAAATCTGTCCACAGTCACAAACCCTTCAGTGGAAAATCAGGGTTAGACACACTGCCCTTGCTGCCCCTAAAGCAGAGGTTTAACTGCTGAATTTATGGACCCTGGCCCACATTGTTCAAGTGCAAGGCAGGGGATTAACACAGACCATGCTTGGTTTCCAAGGCAGAGCACTAAAACATCTTATTTGCACTTGGAAAATGCAAAAAAAACAGTGTGGAAACAGAACTGCCAGGCAGGGTCAGGCCTAGACACATCCACTCCAAAACCTTTGCTCTGGTATCAGCTGTTTCCAGGGAAATGCAAAAAAATCCAGCACTTGACTAACACTAGATAATATTTCCCCTCTTTCTTCTCAGATGTGACTCCTCCCCTCTGAAAGCCAATTTAAACCTCCAGAACTCCAAACTTTTATGTTTATTTGATTAAATGCTAGAAAGATAGAATATACAGAAAGGATCAAAGACCATCAGAGTTTAGACACTGGATGATGAGAGAGATGGATGGACATGTAAGATAAGGACATTTTTTTTAATAAAAACCACAGCACAGGAAGCCATTGCTGGTAGCACCAAATAACCTGAGATTAAAATATCTGTCATTCCACCCCCTTCTTTCACCTGCTGTTTTTCCTCCATCCAATTCTAACGACACAGGCCCCTTCTGATTGTTTGTCTTAGCCTGGGGCCAGCAGCCACTCCTCAGAGGCCACTCCTGGCCTCGGCTGTGCTTCGGTGTGATTGCCAAAAAGAGCACATAATGGCTGAAATATGGTCAGCAAGAGGAGCAGCAAGGACAGGGCAAGAGGTTCTCGGTGAGCCACATGTGAGCAACGGTGCCCAGAGGTACCTCAGAGCAAAGTGCCACGGGGGAAGCATTAAAACCTTCAGCAACGAGGGCTGACTGCAGCTTCATCTCTGCAGCTCAATCTAGAAATCCTGCCTCAGGCCAGCAGTGAGTTATCCTGCCACAGGCTGGCTGCCATTTGCTCATTTTTAATAGTGCAAGTCATTACAGTATTACAGAGTTTCCATTATTTAACCAGCTGGATGTTTGTAAGTCATTAAGCAGTAACCTATGATCTCTGCAAGCACCAATACAGTTTCTCCCACAGCATTTGCACTATTGCAGATTATTATTCATGCAAGTGGAAGAGGTGTAACTCCCTAGAGAGTTGGGGTTTGCTGTGTAGGAAGTTGAGATCCTGAAGGGGCAACTCCCAGATGACAAAAGAGAGACAAAAGCTGATCCTACAAGGCTGATCCCAGCGTTGTCAGCACCCTGCAGTTGTCTGCAAACACAAGAGCATGGCCCCCTCAGCAGCTTCTTCCAACACAGACCTCTCAACAGCTTTGCTTGCTTGCATCCATCCACCTCAGGGCCCTGGCTGCCCAGTTTGGACTATTGCTGCTGTCAATTGACTCCCAAACCAGTCCCTAAGGTATTGCTGCAGAGCCAAGAAGGTTTAATGAAAACAGAGCAGCCCTGCCTGTTTTTGGTGCTCTGGGCCTTTTGATTTTAGAGAACACTCATGTTTGATCATTGCAGGGTCAATTCTGAAGGGTCACCTAAGCCATGGAGCTGGTTTGCTTGATTGCTTTTTATTACTTTTCATGCAGTGCCATCTCTCTAATAGTCTTCATCCAGCCTCTACTATATGCTTTTTATACTTTTTTTATTTTTATACAAATATAAACCACCGAGAGTGCTTACCCATGCAATCAAGACCATCTTTGGGATGGCTCTTCCTTCCAGGAACAGGGGTTTGGGGAAAGGGAGGGCTGCAAATGGATGGAAAAAAAAGAAAAAAAAATGATTAATTTATTATATCAGAAAGGCTATGGAATTAATAAACTAGGGAAAGGACAGGATAAACCACAAGCTGCACTGATCACTGAGCTCCCAACCTCATCCTTCACAAGAATAAAGACTGGATTTTTGGCTGGATCACAGCTTGCTCCTGGAGCAAACAAAAGGGCTGCTGCAAAAGCCACAGTCACCAGGCTGAAACGAAGCAGCCAAAGATCATCACACTTGTGCATGAGGCAGCACAGGAGCGCCACAGGCTCCTGTTCCCTCAAGGTCTAGTGTTCAACCACACACCTCTCCTTCCCATGAACACTGCTCAGTTGCTGCAGGTTACACATCAGAGTCCTCCAGTTGTGCTCAGTTCATGCAGGTTTCCCTTCTGTCCAACATCACCTCCCACCTTCCTCACACAGCGACTCTGCACCACCACTGGGAACTTGCAGCCCCCATGAGACAGGAGGGAGAGGATGGCATTGGTGCCTCGAGGTCTTCAAATTACAGTGAGAGGATGAAAAAGCACCACAAGGGGATTTCTGCAATTCTAATTTCACCCCAGGCTCTTAAAGAGTGACCTGGGTATGTGGGTTTTCCACTCTCTCTTTTAACAATTTGGGCACAGAGTAGAAATCAGCTTTGTAAAGTGCTCTGAAACCTACTCATGTCAAAACTGATCACTGCTGTGGCAAAGAGGAGTTTGTGGTGCTGTTCCTAACCCTCAGCCTGGTGACTTGCTCCGTCCTCTTGGGCTGATGCCATCCCAAACAACTGGCTCCACCACTTACTCCTCTTCCTTGGAATAATACAGCCCTCCGTGTGCTTTTTCCAGCTCCTAGACCCATCACTGAACACATCTGCCTGCTTTGCACATGAGGTTAGCCCATGCCACCCTCTCACAAACAGAGAGCTAAAAGCCTAAAGCTCTTCCCTCAGTTCACAGCAGAGTGTTACAAACAGCCCGTGCTCCCTCTGCTCCTCTTCTCAGCAAAATCTGTGCAAAAGCAAAGCTGGGGCAGAGAGGTTGGGAACACAAGGAATCCAGAGCCTCCATACAGCCGTAACAATGAGCAAATGCACCACAGGAAATTATTAAAAGCCACAAGAAGGAAATGGACCTGGATGCTGAGACAGATCCAAAGCACAGGGAGCTGCAAACCCGAAGCACGCCACACAATCAGCCCAGCGCAGGCCCGCTGGAACGCAGCCTCGGCGCTGGATGGCAACAGCAACAGCGGAAAAAAATAGAAAATCTTTGATGCAGACGGAAAAAAAAACATAGTCTGCTTCCCAAAAGGACACTGTGTCTTATCCACAGCTCCCCCTGCACAGCAGCAAACACACGGATTCTGTGCACGTGTGAGCTGGGACCCAGCTCAATGGCACCAGGCACTGAATCGCAGCCTGGGTTAGTACAACGTGTCCCAGTAGCTTCCTGCTGAGTAGCTAAACTTAGTTACTGCTCATCTGGTGTCCTCAGCACCTTGACTGACACGTCTGTGGCTGCTGGCACTGCACAGGGGCTGCTGAGTTTGCCAGTGGTCAGTGGAGAGCAGACAGCGCGCCCAGGGAGATGGAGACACGGAGAGGCTGATGGAATATTGACCTGGTGACTGCAGAGAGCCAGAGGGAAAGGAGGTGCTGTGAGGGTGGGGAAGCACTGGAACAGGTTGCCCAGAGAAACTCTGGATGCCCATCTCTCAAAGAGTTCAAGGCCAGGCTAAATGGAGCACTGAGCAACCTGGTCTAGTGGGAAGGTGTCACTGCTCATGGCAGGGGATTGGAACTGGATCTTTAAGGTCCCTTCCAACTCAAACCATTGTGTGATTCTGTGAGAATTTTCATCTCAAAAGGCAAAAGAGAAAATCTAGACTTTGCCTAGCTCAGATTATTGCAATTCAAATCATACCATTGCAACAGGCACCTGTGCTAGGACGTATTTTTCAGCAATAAATTTGTTTTGCTCAGGTGCATCCTCATCCCACAGAAACCTCAGGGGTTTCCACTGATTTGCTCTTGTCCTGCTAAGGAGCAGAGGCTGCAGTTCAGCTTGTGAACACGGTGACACACACAACTCACCTGTCCACAGACCTGTCCAGCGACTGGCAGCTCCCAGACAGCGAGTCATCGGGGCTGATGAAAGCTTCAAGCATCTGACACAGAAAGAAAAGGGGAAACAGTAAAACCATGCACTGTAGCTCTCCAAGCTCCAGAACCAGCAGACCTCAGCAGGGTCACCCATTTATGCTCTCTTCTCTGCATTACTGCTCTTTCCAACTGCTTTTGCTGATCATTAGCACCCTGATGTTCAAAGCATGCGGACAAGTCAGTGAGATTCAAAGTATTTGTGACAAATAATTACATTACTACTAAAGGAAAATATGTATCAGGACACAAGTGATGTGCCCAAGGCCAAGTGGATATTGTATACCACAGCCAGGACTGCAGCCCTGGACTCCTGACTTCCCGAGCTGCCCTGGCACACGAGGCCAGCCTTCCTCTCCACTGATAAGCACAGCATCATCAGGGTTTTTGGCTGGAAGAACCGGCTTGGCTCTCACCAGCTCAGTGAGTCAAAAGCTGCATTTGTGTTGCTTCCTGGATGAGACATTGTACTGGCCAGGGTTATTTATAGCTGGTTAGTAACAATAGAGGGTTTGTATGGAGTGGTAAAGCCTGGAGCTGTGTGCACTTCCACATGGAGCAGAGCCTGCTGGGGGCCACGCTGTGCCGCCGGCGGTGCCAGGGCAGTGCCACGCTCCCTCCTGGCTGTGGACATTCACCAGCCCCTGCTCCACAGCTCCTTCCCGGGAAAGCTGAGCAACGAGGGTTAGACAACACGTGGAACCACACTTTGCTGCTTCCCACATTGCTCCTCCTTCCCCAACAGCCTCCCTTTTCCACAAGCTGCTCCCATCAGCCCTCCTCAGCCCGCTGTCGTAAACAGCTCGTGTTGGTCTTTTGGCCAGGCAGTCCCAGCTGCAAAGTGCAATTTTTCTCTGCTTCCTAGTTTTTACCCCCAAACCTCCTTCTAAATGCACTAGGCCAAAGAGGAGCACTCTCATAGAACCCACTCCTCTGCCAGCCATGCCAGGTCTCCTCCAGCAGTTAAAGCTGGAACAGACTCATTTCTCAAAAGCATAAAATTGGGAATTGGAGCATGCTCCATACTCAGCCTCTGTTCATCTGCCAGGCTGGTCTCAAGACCACAGTTACATCACAGGTTTGCACAAGGGCATTCCCCAAAAGGCAGCAAGCTCCAGCTTCTGAGTGGTTTTCCAAGAGGCACATATGGAAGCAGTAGTACAAGGACATTCTGAAGGCAAAGCCCATATAGGGAAAAGCATGGCTGCTCAATGAGGAAAGACAAAAAACCCCAAACCATTCCCCAAACCCCTTTTCTCTGCTTTTAATTCGCCAGCAAAGGGCTGCAGGCCACCCACAGTGTGATGGGGAAAAGCAAGGAGAGCATCTGGGAACCTTCATCTGGAGCAGGCTCAGGGCTCTGAATTAATGGAGCTGCATGAACAGCCAGTGGAGCTGGGCTGATTTACACCCAAGGGGGTCACAGGGACCCTCCCCCTGTACACACACACACTTTGTCTTAATCCTCCCCAACATGTTTTGGAGGCATGTGGAAACAATAGAGAGCCAACTTTTGGCTGCAAGGAGCACACGATACATCTGCACTCCAACGCTGCCAAGACTCACCCGGAGTGACTTCTTATTTTATTAATGGCTGTATAATAAACTGTTGAAAACACAGCTTTGCCATGGAAACACCAGCACAAGCCTGCGTGCAAATGTGGAGATAGTGGGTGCTTTTGAGTGTAGGAAATACACATCTACCCAGGGACATCCTTGGGGGCCAGCATAGAAACCTGATGGATTGAGTTTAGAGCCTTCCAGATGTCCCTCCATGTCTCTTCTGCAAACTCTGGAGCTTGGGGAGCTTGGTCCTGTGTTTCCAAGAGGTTTGTAAAAATGACACAGGCCCAGACAGGCCAGCTGACTCCACAGGATCTATCCTAAGCTCTTCAGAGCTATAGATTGAGCAGAAATACAAATGGAAAGAGAGGTATAAACTGCTCCCACTGTGGTCCCTTGACACTGCAGAGTTTCCCTTCATCCTGGGTACCAAATTGACTGGGGGATGAGGTACTGCTCAGCACTGAGGAACTTGCTGCACTTTTATTACTGAGGGACTGGAATACACAATCTCCTTATTAAGAGAGTTTAAAAAAATATAAATGGGGGAGGGACAGAGACACAAAACCACAGAGGCTGTGGGCAGAGCCAAGAACTGTAACTGGAGCTCAGGCAGAAACACCACATGGGAAGCAGCCAGAGCTGCTGATATCCCCAGGCTGTTGCAATCGCAGGCAATCGGTTGCTTGGCACATTCCCTCATGGTCCTGGGATCTGGGAATGCTGTGGCCACGAGGACCTGGCAGCTGGTGCACACATGTGCCCCAGATCTGTGCTGCCCCAAAGCTACGCAAGGTGCCCAGGCACATTTGCCATCCCCACAGCTGCTGGCTCTCAGGGTTCCTGGACATCAGACTTTCCCAGGCATGTCCAGCCCGGGGGCACCCATTCCTGGAAAAATCTGTCCTGAGCCCTGAGCACGGGCACTGCTGGGATTTAATGGTGGGAACAGCTCCCACAGCGCAGCCTGCTCACAGCCACCCCTGGGCCAGCTTCCCCCACAGCCCCAGCCCTGCTCACGTTCTGGTCCATGGTCTCGGGGATGAACTCGCCCTCGCTGTTGATGCTGGTGTAGGATCCCTGGCGGGCGATCTGCTGCTGCTCCTCGGGAACGCTGCCCGGCGGCGGAGAGCTCCGGCCAGTGTGCAGAGAGCCTGGGACACGGACAGACACGGGTCAGGGAGGGAGCCTACCCACCCAAAGCCTGCCAGAAACGCTGCTCCAGTGAGCACAGAGCTCCTGCTGCTGGGTTTGAGCTCATGAGGATGGTGTCTTGGGTTGCAATGCAAGATGTAACCAAAAGTGTGTATTCTGTTTGCTATCTATTGAAACTGGCTGCAGAGGTGTTTTTCTTTATATCTTCTAACTCTGGGGGGAGGAGGCAGGTACCTTCTGTTAATGGGCAGCTGATAAAACCAGGTGAGGCAGTGCTCTTTATCTCTTCCAGGACCCATCCTCCCTGCAGGGGATATCTGCTGTTCATGGGCCATCCAGGCTCACTGCAGGGCTGAGACAATTACATCATTGCACTGGGAGAGGCTCCACCCAGGGGGAGGAGCCCAGCATTCCCACCTGGATAAAACCTGGGATTCAGAACTCCAGCACAGTCTGTTTGCACTGGATTCCCAGAGGGAGACCAGACCCATCTCAGCACCACTGGACCCTTCTACAGGATCATCTCTGCTCCAACAGAACCACATCTGTCACTGCAGGAGGACTTAACTGGACTGCTACCAACGCCCTGATCAACAGGGGGTCAGGCTGTGTTCTCACTCTGACAGTGTTTTTCTTTCTTTGCTCATTTACTTTCTTGTACTACTACATTTTTAATATTCCTAGTAAAGAACTGTTATTCCTATTTCCATATCTTTGCCTGAAAGCCCCTTAATTTCAAAATTACAATAATTCAGAAGGAGAGTGTTTACATTCTCCATCCCAAGGGAAGCTCAGGCTTTTTCTTGGCAGACACCTGTCTTTCCAAACCAAGACAGATGGGAATGGAGCTAGAGGTGTGATGCTGTTTATGGGCATCCTCCAAAGCTTTAGCAACAGAGAGAGTTTGTTACTGTGGAACCACACAACATGTAGTAGACTTGACCTTCAACACATTCTGGATCCTAAAAGCTGTCACTGTATCCAGATGTGATGCCAGAAAGGGAAGAGCTCTGGGAGTTCTGTTGTGTTACAATCTACAGTCAGTCAATCTCAAAGCAAACCACAGTCCACAAATCCACCTGGAGCAGGTCACTTGTCCAGGCATCTGGGAAACAGCCCAGCCGTGCTCAGTGCAACATCACTGAAATGCTTGTTATATGGAAAGTTATTTGCACTCAAATACCCTCCTCCCCCCTTTGCCTACATGAAAGTAAAGAGAAAGGAAAACCAGCCCTCAAATCCAAAAACTCCAGGGCAGGAATGACCTATGGGATCAGTTTGTCCCATTTTTGGCTAAGAGAATCGTCTCCCCTGTCTATAATCCCAGAGCCTTTACCCTTTGCATCCTATGCACAGACAGCAAAGCTTCCACTGGCTCCCTCACAGGGCTCATTCAGCAGAAGGTGATTTCTATTTTGCACCTGGGAGAGAACCCCACTGCTTTTTTATCAAGATGTTCCGTTCCTCCTGTTTATTCCCCCAAATACACTCCATCCTTGTGCCTTTTCCAGCTTTAGGGATTTGCTGCCCTTGCTTGGCCCAGCTGCAGAGTCTTGGCTCTGCTTGACTCCCTGCAGTCCCTCCCCTCTATCCCTGTGCTGTCATCACTCCATGGCAAGGAACTGCTGACAGAGATCCATGTGGATCTGTGCTGGAGCTTCAGCTGGTCGGCATCATGCAACGTGAGCTTTCACACAACACAACAACTTGTTTTCATCTGAAAAGACTTCTGAAAAGCACACATCCTCCAGGAGATAGAAAGCACACGGAGATGTGTTTCCTCACATTTTGTATCCATTTTGTGGCACTCTCACCAGTTCTTGGGTTCATTACTGCCATTAGCTAAGAGCATGCCCAGGGCTGAGCACAAGAGAAAGATACTGGGAGGGGACCTACCTCATCATGGAAAGCCAACACTGATCTATCAACACAACACTTCTGCCTCTTCTGCTGCTATTCTGCACCCCAGTTACTGTGCCAGATGGATCTCTGGAATAAATCCATCTGTGTGATCAACACTACAAACCCGAGTTCCCACCTTTCACTTAAGCAGATACACATCAGGAGCTGTGAATGTTAACAGTGTCATATCAGCATTAAAGATCATTAAATCAGGCCTTTTTGCTGGATTTACACCAGACACACAGATTTGTCTGTCCCACGCTACATCTTCCTTCTGACTCCTTGCTTAGATTGTAAAAATAAAAGTCATATGGCTTTGAGTTACTTTTTTTTTTTTCCCTTCTTCCTATTTTCTCCGTCACAGATTTCCTGCAGGATAAGAACACAGTGAAAAAACTCCAACTGAAGTAATGCCAAGATCAAGAGGAGAGAATTTCTCAAGTGCTGCAGCACTCATAATGATCTGGCTTTCCACCACTTCTCAAACAAAACCAGTTGGGAAGTAGAGCATCCTCTCTTTGAAGACAAACAAATAAACTTTTAACTATTGAGCAGTTTGGGCACCCTGAATAAATCACTGCATCAGCAGCCCCTCGTTTGCTTAGCAGATGCCAATCTGGAATGAAGCACAAGGACATTTGGGTGGCTCTTGCCCTAAAAAGCTGCTGGAGGATTTAGTGAGGTGTAACTGCTGTATCTTAGCTCTGCTGTGCATTTCAGTTACTGCTGCAATGACTATTTGACTATGATTTTACAAAGATCTGCACATGCCCTGTTTGACTCTGAACCCAGGGAGTTAAACCAGATTTATCACAAGCACAAAGACTTCACATGATTTCACATTAAGCTTTTGCCTCTAACAACTACTCACAGCCATAGATCAGCTGTGTTCGACCTTCCAGAGTCACATTTCCTGCCAAAAACTTTTAAAAGGGATAAGACACCAGCTATTTCCCAGCAGGTAAGGAAATTAAAGTGCTTAGGCTTTTGCATGCTTGGAAACTGCTGGAGTGAAGCAGATCCCTTTTCAGCCAGGCTGTTTGGGTAGAAGTGCTGCCCAAAATAATTGTTGCAGCTTCACACCTCCAGGAGCACTGGCTGCTGCTGCTTTGCATCCATGCATGCTCTTCCACCTGGGAGAAACATGGGAGGTGCTGGGAGCGCTGGAGTTCAGGGTTGATTCCCCACTCCAGCCCTGTCCTGCTCTGTTAACAAAACCTCCAGTGCTGCTGGAGGAGGGGAGGAATGGGAAACAAAGGGGTCAGAGAAAGAGAGCAACAGTGGTACTTCATGGCAGGCTTAACTCATCGTGGGTAAAACACAAGGCATGTTGGATGTATTGGATAATGCTGTTTAATCCACCCTGAGGCAGAGGAAGAAACAGACAGAAAAACTCAGATGTCTCTGTTTGACACATCACAGATGCTCTTCACACTTGACCTAATACTCAAGAAACAGCAGCAGCACCAGGCAGGGAGAGGGGGACCCAAGGGATCCTGGGGTCTGTGGGATTGCATGGCAGCTCCAGTGGAGATGGGACAGACTGTGAGGAAGCACTTCCCTACAGGCAGAGCACTGGTCAGATCTCTGCAGCTCTGTTTGGGATTCCTGAACTCAGAGTTGGCACTGGTTGAGCATCTGACCTCGGTTACCCTGTGCAGCAAGGTGCTCTGGGGAGGGATTCCTGCTCCGTGCTACACACACCAGTGAAAAGCCATAGCTTTGAGACGAGAGCACAGCGTGTCCCCAGGACAGCACGGAGCCTCACAGTCACTGCTGGCACCCGCTGGGGCCTTTCATGTTCCCTTCTGTTAGTTTTCTTTCAGAAGAGCCTTTCATGCAGTTTGTGCAGAGCTCGTGGTGCTGCACGTACAGCCAGATCCCCTGTGCCAGGCTCGGCTTCCCTCCGCCCCCACGTTCCCTGGCTCCATCCCTCCCCTGCTCTTCCAAAACTTCACCCATTACCCAGCAGCATCCAGCAGGGAAGAGAAGCCCTTGCACAGCCAGAGGTGGGGAGGGTTTGCTGGCAGCTGCCACCACTCACAGCTGCAGCCACGGGGAGCCCAGCCCTGGGATGACGTTCCCGAACAAGGGACACGACGTCAGGATGTGCTGCTCCTCTGAGCCCTGGCACAAACACCAGGCTCAGGACAGGGCTGCACAGGAGAGAGAAAGAGAAACCTGCTGGAAATTTCTCTCTCTGGTCCTGTCTAGGGGAGCTGTGAGCAGATGGGCCAAATCTCCCTCAATTTCTTCTCTTTCAGTGGGATGTCCACAAGTGTCCCTCCTCTCCGTGCTGATCTGAGTGTGGATTTCTATGTTTTGATTTAAGGCAAATTTGGGCTACTTTTAAACTAATAAGCAAGACAGAACCTATTTTCTAGGTTCTGGCAAGCAGCTGGCATGATGCATGTACATAAATTTTCTTCTTCTCAAAACGGAGAGGGTGTCATCCATCCTAATTCCTGCAGTACTCCTGGTCTGGAGAGAGCTGGCAGGCACATGAAGCCATGGCTCAGCAGACTAGTTTTTCATGAAAAAAACCCAGTAAAATAAAGCTTCTGGTAAATGTTTCCACTGAAATGGCGATGCTGGAATGGGGCTGTTAAATAATTTTTGGATAATGTTCCGAAGCATGCATTTCTTCAAAGTAAATAAAAACAATTTATTCAGTTATCTGACTATCCAGAACCCAAAAAGTTTTCCTTTCTCAATCCAAGTTCCCTTGAGCTTTTACTAGCCACCAAAAAAACTGGAAGGGGATTTCCACTGTAAAAGTTTATGGGAAAAAAAAAAAAAAAAAGAAAATATTGACTTTGCATAAGGTTTTTCAGGGACACGGCATGGAGACATTTTCTCCCCAGCAGAAGCAAAAATAGCTAAATCTTCCCCAGAACATCTACCTCCCTTTCAATGTGCTTGTGCCAATTACACATAGTTTTATTATTTTCCGCTGTTGCTTACATGGCAGAGTCAGCAGAAAAACATGAGACGTCTCAGAAACACGGAGAACATGACCCTGAACTACCTTTTATTATAAAGATACTTTAAATCTCCTTTTAAATGGGGCTTCAAGAGAAAAGCTGAACTGAATTAAGATCCTCTTTTGATAGCAACCACTTTGATGACAGCAGAAGGAAAACACTGTGAAAGGCCTTGTGACTGCAAGGGAAGTTTATCCTACAGAATTCTCAGCCTCTTAGGATGCCTTTTGACTGTGCAGCAAGTTGAGTGAAACCCCCACTTTGGGAAAACAAAACACAGCATCATGTCTGTCTGTCCGTCTGCTCCCTGACGCTGGGTTTGATGCTCCATTTGAAATGCTGCTCTCCCTTTCAGCCCACTGGAGTTTCTGCCCAGCTGCTGGATTGCCCAGTTCTGACTCAGGAGGTCAAAAATGCATCCACTGGATTGTGAGCACCCCCTAGGCAGAGCTGCAGTACCTTCCTACAGACCCCAGATATCCCAAAGAGAGGAGTGACATTCTGCTGTCATGCAGAGCGCTTGTTGAAATCGCTTGGCAAGACTGATGGCTTACATGCAGAAAGAAACAGGTATGACTGATGCTTGGGCTGCTTACTTTTGCCACCTGACCAAGTAAAAGTGCCAAGGACTGAGTTTGGCACATCAGCACACTGCATCCCACTGCTGCTGCCCAGTGCTCCTCCTCTGTTACCTTGACTAAAGCAGTCACTGAGTCCATTCCTCCACTGTGCTCTTCAAGCATTCCCTCAAAATCCATTTAGACCTCAGGCTCTCACCCTTGCAGAGCTGATATTTCACCCTTTGTCTGCCTTGCCCTGGCTCAGGGCACTCTTAAGGCAGTGACACCTCACAGTCAGTGGTGCAGAGCTGGTCAGGAACCAGCAGCTCCAAAATGGGAAAGACAGGTCAAAGCAGGGCATAAAAGCTGGCAGGAAAGTCTTAACTTTGCAAGAACCCATCTTCCCACTAGTGCTGCTTTAAGTTTTCTTGCCTTCTGAGTGTTTGCATTTTTGTAGTGGAGGCTCTTACGCAGCTTCATGTAAACTATGTATATATTTAGAATTATCTACTTCGTTTACATATTTTTCTTCTGGGAGGAGTTTTATGATTAATGGTGATGTTCACCTACAAAGTCGAAGAAGTGACAACCTGTGCAGCCAATCTTTTGCCTTCTGTTAAAAGTGTACATAAATGGAGTCAGAAATATTAAAATAGAACTTTCCTGCCTGACTTTCCACTGGCTGCCTCGTCCTTTGTGTCTCTGATACTGCATCACACTAGCACAGCTACACATGGAATCAATCCTGCCCATCACCCTTCAGGCTCACAAGTCAGTGACAGCTCCCACTGCCACAGCTCTTTGCTCCTAACACGTACCAAAAAAAAAAGAAATAAAATGGTGCAGCAGAGAAGTTTTGCCCAAGCACACTTTCTGCTGAGACTCCGTGCTTTATGTGTACATTTCATTCAGGGTCATCTAGTGACTCTGCCAAACTCTCAAATATCACGTGAGCTAGGGAGAAAAATAACAGAAAAAGACAATGCTGGTACATCCAAACACCAGGCTCAAAGACAGCCCTTGCACGTGTGCCACCCACCCCTGGCATGAGTAAGAGCTGGGCATGGCTGCACAAGGGGCATGTTGGACCTACCCTAGAAGAATATTTTCTACAAATCTTGTCTGAGATGCAGCAAATCACAGGATTTGTTATCAGCACAGGCTATGAAACAGAGAAGGGGCAAGTCCTTGAAGAAAAACACTCTTTTGTTGCACAGAGAAGAGTTTGGAAGTATTTACTGCCATATAAGTACAGAGGATCTTTAGAGGATGAAGTATTTCTCCATGTGTATTTCTGAAGGAGGGCCCCACTTTATTCAAGGCTGTCAGGTCTACAGCTGGCAAGTACTTCCATGAAAATAAAAAAGATGTGTAGAAATTGCCCTATAACCTGCACCCACAGAGAACACTGACTGTGTGATAAAATCATCCATCCTGCCTGCAGGCTGGAATATCAATAATTATACTCCTGCTACACACTGCTTTACCAGTTCTGCACAAGGCACCCTGCTCTCTACAAAATCCTACAATGTTCTTCACACAAAAGCTCCTACAGACAGCTGATCAACAGGATTTCAAAAAGCTCAGAGTATTTTAGAAAGCAAGGAAAGCATAAACTCCAGAAAACCGAAGAGAAAACCACACAAGGCTACAAACACCAGTCCCTGCAGGGCTACAGGAGATCAGGTGTTTGCCAGCCTGGTTTCAGGGGCTGCAGGTACCTACTTCCAGCACCTCTGAAGGAAAGGGATGCTCCCCTTCCTCTGGAATGTCACCACTGCAAAACACTGCACACATGCCCCTGCGAAACCCCAGAGACAGCTACCACAGCTGTCATTTCACCCACAAGAACAGACTGATGGCCCACAGACACAAATTTGGTCTTTATGTGGTGAAGCTGATCCCAGCCCAGGAGCTAAGGAGTCTGAGCCCACCCAGCAACATTATCCTGCCACCTGAGAAAGGGGGACAGATACTCAGAGAACAACAGCACACAGCTGGAATAAAGGAATAAGGAAAGGAATAACCAAAGGTCCCAAACAGCCTCAGCTTTCTGTAGAGCATCACCCTTCACTTCGATAAAGCTCAGTGGAATCAAATTAACTGGAATTAATTTTTATCACTGTATTTCCCACCCCCAAATTACACCCCAGCTCTCCCATTCTCTTCACTTTTGTGCTCAGAGTGACTCTGCTCAGCACAACCTCTCCTAAACCAGAGTCTCTCTTCCTCAGGCTGAGGACAAGCAGCAACTGCACTGAGTTACTGCAGGGGACATCAGGGTGGCCATGCAGACTGTGACACCCACAGGGCTGTGACAAAAAAGGAGGAAGAGGATGATGGCCAGGCTGAATCAGCCCAGAACTCTCGTGTTTCACTGACCTGTGGAATACTTGCGTGTCCTCTCGGAGTCTTTGTACAGGGAGCCCATGATATCACCCATGGATCTGGAGATCCTCATCTCATGCTGCTTGCTGTTGTTTGGCTGCAGGAGCTGGGAATCAGACAAAGGGAATGATCAGAACTGGCCAGAGCCCTGTGGACACACCATGTGAAACCCTGTATTTGGCTCCCTGTGACCCTATTACCCAAGAACTCTTAAAAAAATAAAAAAAAAAAAAAAAGAAGGAAAGAAGACGTGCACGTAATCTGGAGTGATCCAAAAACCATTCACAAACAATTCACATCTGCTAATAAAACAGTCTAATAAGATTAAACTCCCACAGATAATAGCAAATACCGATATTTGACATAAAAAAACTGTTCCTGCACTCCATTATCTCCAGATAGGCACAGAGGTTGACCACTGGACTGAAAACACTCACAATCCCAAAATTAGCACCTCTCCTCCATGCTCCCTAGACTTCAGTGGCACTACAGAGGTTCCTCTGTAACAGGGCAGAGGAACAGAGTGGAAGGTCAGGGAAGAGCAAAGAAATGCATTTCCAGCTGGTAACTTGGTAGTGGCCAGGTTTTACCAAAATACTAGGACCACATGCTACAGTGAACTGTGATTTTATGATCATTTCATGTATCACCTCAGAACATGTGTTCTCACACACAGGAGCACGGCCTCATGCTTCAGGAAGAGGATGGACCTGCTCTCAAAGGCAGGCAGGAGTCTACCTGGCTCCTCTGCTCTCAGCAGCTGCCTTGCAGCACTGCTGTGTTCCCACAAATTGCCCCATTTCCACCCAGGGTTTAGGAAACCCCAACTGATCCCCTGGGATTCTGCTCCCTGCTCTTCCCAAGCCTCCCAAAAGGAATAGAGAAGCTCCAAGGGCTGTGAGCACTATCAGCAGAATGGGGATAAGCACTGTGAGTTTCAAAACTCCCAGTCTCTCCAGTACTTCTAGGAAATAAAAGGAAGAAACAGAGTTGCAACATCTACAAATCCCCTGCTTTACAGGCTGTGCTTGGGGAAGCACGACATGTGCTTTGGCAAGACACTCTGTGCAAGCGAGGTCAAGCTAACAGGCTTAACTGCAAAACCACTGAGCTCAGGAAAAAAAACTAATAAATAAATAAAGATGGAAAAAACCCAGACAGTTCTGCATGAGACCAAAGGATTCTCCAGTTTGCTCTTCTCAGTCTTTAGCAGCACGTGGAGGGAACAGTCCCCACGCTGCCACCCATTCAGGCCTCCCCCTGGATACAGAGGAGAGGTAAAAAGGAATGGTGGCAGGATCTCTAGGAAGAAAGCATAAAGAGTTCTGTCAGAGTTTAACCTTGTTTGAGGGTCAGTCTGGTATTTAACCCTTCAGAGGATGAGCTCGAAGGAGCTGAGCTCAGCCTCTGGGCTACTATCACAGGAAGATTTCTGAGCAGCTGAGCCAGAGCGGGGCTGACCCCTCTCATAACCAGCCTGCCCTCTGCTCTGCACCGTCAGGAGACTCCTTTCCACTCCCCAGCACAATAACAAGGCACCTCAGTCCGCACACAAAAGAGCAGAGAAGGTGAAGGGCTCACATTCGCTTTCTTTGGAGCGCTCACAAGGATCCGCAGGCTCTTCAGGGAAGGGCTCAGCTCCAACTGTTCCAGCGCTTTGTCCAAATCTTCCTGGGATTTCAGTGGGATCAGGAGCTGGAAGGGATTAAGCAAACACCGGAGGATGGCAATGTCACACTTCTGAGTAAACAGAAGGAGCTGGATTCTTACAGGGAGCAGCTTGGGAATCGGGGGATGGATGAGGGAGGAACCCAAGGAGGCGATGGAAAATGGAGCCCCTGTGCCCTCCAGCTTGCCGAGCTCCAGTATTTTCTTCCAAGAGCTCATTTAGTGAGGAACAGACGCAAAAAAAAAAAAAAAAAAATCACAACAAACAACATCTGCAAGGGGAAAGCTTAAAGGTCACACCACCAATCCAGCTAGTGGGAAAAGGAGAGGGCTGGGATGAAACCTTGGGCTTGCTGCCTGCTACTCTGGGGCTGCTCTCATTCTGCAGGCAGGACCTGATGCTACACAGCCCCAAAACAGCCCCACACGTTCTTCCTGGCTTGATGGTCATGCAGTGGTGCTCCAAGACACCGGTGAGTTGCACTCAAGGATTTACTCTGGCAGATGCTTTGTGCCCTTCCCCACTGCTGCAACCTGTGCTTCTGCACAGCGACACAGCTCCCTAGTGTCTGACCACCAGCTGAAACCAGGGAACATCCCACAAATAAAAGGGTTTCTTTTCCCTTTTGATGTGAAAGGTGTGCATTGCTCTCCTTCCAAGAACCACTTCTTTCACTCCCAGCAGAATAAATTCAGTTTCTCCTCTTTATAAGAACAGAGAACTACACAGTGCCGGGTCTGTCAGGCAGCAAAAAGTCCTGATGTTTTCCTGGGAAATGGCAGACTATTGCCCTCATACCTCCACGGGGGATTTGACCCTCCCAACCTTGCTGTGTGGTGTACCATGTCCTGCAGACAGCCTGCAAAGCCTCCAACACCCGACACAGCTGCACTTCAGAGGAGCTCTGTGGCCTTCTGCTGCCCTGGGCTAAGATAAAAAGCACAACTTCTTGCCCCTCATTCCAGGATATTCTGCCTAATCTCATACCAAACAGGCCTCAGCCTCTGCAGGTTGCCTCGGGCACTGAATCTGACCAACACAGCACATGTTATTCTCATGCCGGTGCCAAAGTACACTGCAACTCCACTGACCAAAGGCACCGAGCAGCCACAGCTCCCAGCAGGTTCTCACTGGTCTCACTGGGAGCCACAGCTTCCCAGAACTCCTGGAAAGTGGCTCAGCCCTCTGGGTGATCAGGGCTCCTGCCACCGGCCACAGCAAACCCACCTCAGAGCAGCTGCCACACAAGGTGACACTCACTAACCAGCTGGGACAACCTTTTTGATCCCAGGGCGTTGCCAAGGGTTTGGCTGTTGGCCTGTAGGCAAATACACCCCAGACTGTGTGCTCTTGGCCTTATGGCCACGAAGGCCAGTGATGTGCTGGGGTGCACTGGGAAGAACATTTACAGCAGGTCAGGGAAGGGATCCTGCCCCTCTGCCCAGCCCTGCGAGGCTCATCTGGAGTGCTGGGTCCAGTTCTGGACTCAGGAGAGACAGGGAGCTTCTGGAGCAGGGCCAGCAGAGGCTGCAAGGAAGACGAAGGGATTGGAGCATCTCTCTTATGAGGAAAGGCTGAAGGAGCCGGAGCTGTTCAGGCTCAAGAGGAGATGCTGAGAGAGGACCTCATCCCTGTGTGTCCCTGTCTGCAGGGAGGGCTCAGAGCAGGGACCAAGAATCAGCAGCAACTGATGGCCAGAAGTTCCCTCTCCACTGGAGTGTTCCCTCTTCCCTGTGGAGTGACCAAACCCTGAACAGGTTGTAGAGAGAGATGTGGAGTCTCCCTTACTGGGAGTATTCCAGGACACAATCCTGTGCCATGTGCTTCTCCTTCTCCTCAACCCTACTTAAGAAGAGAGGCTGGGGCAGAAGACCCACTGTGGTGCCTTCCAACCTAACTCACTCTGTGATCCTCTGATTTCCTCTCATCCTTCATTCATATTTGAATGAACCTGTATTCCCCACAAAGATGACAAAGACAGTATGTCTCCTAAAGAGTATGTCCAAAGGAGTATGTCTCCTAACTGCAGTGATCAGCCTGCTCCCTTAAGCAGTAGAGGTGGAGAAATTACCTTGGGGCACTGCTTAATCCTTTTGAAGTTCACAAAGGCTCTGCCTCAAGCAGACAAGGCTCCCCATCTACACTCACCCAGACAGAACTGAGAGCGGTGGATAGCTGCTCTCCCTTGTTTCACCACCAAGCAGAATTTGAACTCTAAGCTCAGCCCTACTGCTCACCCATCCCTTCACTGAGCTCCTTACAAGTGTTCAGAGCAATCCCCCAGCTGCTGCTCTGAACAGAATGTTCTGTAGGACACTCCATCTCCCTCCAACATCACAACGTGAACATGTTTGCATGCCTCCTTCAGAGAGCCAAAAACATCAGGGAGAAATTGCCCTCTTGTAAAAGGGACTGGAGCCAGTATTTAGCTTGGCTTTACCTATTACTCACACCTGGCAAGAAAATTCTGCTCCATTTGGCTTCCAGACTGTGGCACATATGGATATCAGGAACAGGTATCTGCTAGGCATGAAACTCAAAACAGACTCGTGCAGAGCCATGGAAGTGATTGCCAGGGTGGATTTCCAGAAACTGGGTTTATTTGATCTACAGACTGAGTAGCTGTGATTAACAGCAAAGTTTACCTACACAGAAGTTGCACAAATAGAGCTTATTCAATTTTTTTTTCTTGCATCCCTGGAGCCTGATGTTTTAGTGGGGGGCTTTCTCTGCTGCAGGTTGAGAAAGTGAGGGCAAAGGCTGATTTCACCAACTACAGCAGCACTGTCAGACCGCTGTAAGACACTGCAGAAAGCCAAAGAATTGTAGGAAACAGGGTTGGGGAAAAATCTGAGAGGTCAATTAGTTCATCTTCCTGCCCAATGCAGGACCAACTGGCATCAACAATTCTTGACAAATGTTTGTTAAATATGCTTTTATCTCCTCCCTCTCCCTCATAATGGTGCCTCTACCATTTCCCCAGGCTTTACCTCTCCCTCAGCTCCCAGAATGATGCTGAGGGGCAGCCTTGGAGGAGACAATGAGAGATCATAGGAAAAGTGGTGGCACATGGAGGTTCAGTGACCTTCTGCCCAAGGTCACGTCACAAGTTGGTGTCTGTGCTGCCCCTGGCCAGGCCAGGCTTTGCTGTCCCACTCCTCAGAAAGATGAGCCCAGCCTAGAACTAACACAGACATGCCCCATGGGGGACACCCATGGCCAGGCCCTGCTCTTATCTCCACCAGCCCCAGCCTGCTGATTCCGTGGTCCCACCAGGATGTGATTCATGTGTGCCCCTGCTCCACCCAGCTGGCATGCTCATCTCACTGATCCTGGCTTCAGGACACCTCCTCCACCAGCACAGGGACTGCCACTCAGTGACATTTTGCAGGGGCCTGCTGACCTCACTGTAAATTGGATCTACAAGGTGCCACCACAAGAGAAGTGTCTGATGGCAGCAAAGAGTTACTGCACAGCTCCCCTGGAGCATAAAGACAGGGTGAAATATTTAATTGCAATGAGTCTGTGGTCATGTTCCCTCTGAAACTTGCAGTCATGACACCCAAACCGCTGACCCAAGAGTCAGATGCTGGGGTGTCACCACGTGTACACGTAGGTCACTGTCCCCAAAGATCCCTCTTGTCTGTTTATAGTGTTTCCACAGCAACAACCCTGAGTTACTACTTCTCAGACATCTTCCCAAAGTCGTGGGTTCTCACGAGATGGAACTTTTATGTGTAGGAAAACAAAGCACTGGACGACATCCTCAGCCCTAAGAAACCAGGAGAACCCAAAGGCCTGCTCATGGCCCTGCTATGTGCTGTGCACATGCCCACAAAGACACTCTCTAACGTGGGAGAAAATGCATTATTTAAGCTTCTGTTTGCTGTTGTTGGAAAGAAATCATCTTCCAGTGGGAAGAAACCTGGAATGAAGTGAGTCATTCCTGGAGAATTCAATGGCAGGCTTTTCCCAGGAGGGCTGTCAAAGAATGCCCAAGATTAGAAACCTGACTGCATTCAAAGTCAAAACCCAGTGGACACTTTGGTATCATGAGGTACCTATTGTAAAAGAATAGGAATTTCTTTGTGGAGCAAATCTCTATTGAAACAGAAGGGAGAAAATAATAAATGGGGGGGAAAAAAGAGGAAAGGTCTCTCCAGGACCTCTCTCTCCATTCATACTTTAATCAAAGGCTCCAGGTCATCTGCAATTAATACTTGAACAAGCCAGCTGTCAGGGCAGATCCAAAAGGATCTGTGTTTAAAAGCCCATCTCTCTGCCATTTCTTTGCCCTCTCCTCCTTCCCAAAGCCAAACCAACCCCAAGAGTCCAGTGGCTCCAGATGCCTCACAAGAAAACTGAGCACACCAAAACAGATGCCAAGGATTTCCTCCTTCTGCTAACAGCCCTCAGCAGAACCCTCTTTTCACATACAGAGCTGGGCTGAAAGAGAAAGTGGTAAAAACACAGAGGCCTATGTGATGAATGATGGAGGAGGAAGATCCTCAAGCCTTAAAATGCAAGGATTGCACAGGGAGGGTTTCTTGGCTGCTTTTATGTGGCCACAGGAGCTGCTGGAGGAACGCTCAGTGATGCACATTGCACTGCAGGCTCAGCCACAAGAATGTGCACGTCGTGCTGGGGGTTTGGGTGACACAAAGTCAGGGCTAGATAAAGGAACACTGTGTGAGCAGCACTGTCCCTCCTGCTCTGCACTTCACGCTCCTGCAACTGCCCCCGAGCTGGGAAGGCCTCCATCCCACAGGGAATGAGGGGGATCTTTTGTTCCAGGGAAAAAACAATGTTCCTGTCTAACAGGCCTGACTTGAAATAATTTTGACAAAGGAAAATCCTGGCTTGGAGTCTGAGAATCCATCTGAGATGTGTCCAGACAACAGCTCTTGGGCACTCGCTAGCTGGGAATCACAAAATAAGGTTATTCTTCTTCAAATCCAAGTAAAACACAGCATCAGGGCCTTCAGAACAAACCACTGCTCAATTCTGAAGTTGGCACCAGGCACCCCAAAGCTGCCCCTGAGCAGGAAAGAGAAGAGTACCTCATTGTTCACACAGACCAAGTCCATCGTCTGTCCAAAAGCATCCGTGACCTTCTGCACCACCTCCTTGAATTTGACTGATCTTGGAAACTGGATAATCCTGCACACACAGACAAATCCAACAGTCCCAGTTTAGTAGAGGCATACTGGAATTTGGGATTTGACTGACAGTGCAGAAGAAAGGGCTTGCATTCCATCACAAAGCATAAAGACTGCTCCTTGCTTTTACACTCACAGAAATGCTGCTCCTCTGCTGTGCCCAAGAGGGGACTTGTCTACCCTGCAAGAATATCACAAAAATCTTTGTGCAGCTCCTCTGCTACTCCCTCTAATGTGAGGTACAAAAAAGAAAGTCCAGCAGCCCTCCCACTGGAGAAAACCCAGATCAGGCAATGGTCAGTGATTTATCATCTCTCTGTTCAGCAAGAGGCTCTGAATAGGGAGGAGGGCTGGGATGGATGCAGTTTAGCATCCTATGACTCTCCTGTACCATCACACACAACACCTCTATAGGTATTTACAGCAGGTACAGTCTAACCCTAAAATAACACTACTTCAATTTTGTTTGGCTTTAACATGCACCTTGGACCATCAGCCTGTGTCCTGCCCAGTCACAGTCACCAAGCAGAGGCGATTCCATGAAAATGTCAAGCAGGGAAGGGCGGACAGGCTTTAACTCCCAGCCTTATTTTTATGGGACCCATGCCCAAAATCTGGTTATCTTAAGTAAGTGTCATGGACTGCTAATCAAAGGACACATTTCTGCAGAGTTCCAGCTCCACTGTGGTACAGCAGGGCTCAAGAATTAACAAGAGAAAAGGATCCAAGTGTGCACCCAATGTCCCTGCTAAAAGAGGCATTTAATGACTTCCAGCTTGGAACCATTTTGCCTGTGTGCAAATCCCAGGAGCTTCTTGTGGCAAATGGGATGACAAGGCAGGGCTCTTGCATATAAAAGTGCAGCTGATTTTAGGGGAATGAATCCTGCTGTGAGCTCAGCTGCAGCTGGCTGAAGTCAGCAGGACAGTGCTGAGTGAAAAGGTAATTTGTCCCCATATTCACCAGGAACTGGACTAGGTACCTACCTTTTCTCTCCTTCATATTCAAACTTGATCCTGACACTTCGCTGCTGAAAGAAAAAAAAACAGAGAATGGTGAGGTCCCAAACTGCATCCTGGATTGACTCATAGTTCCAAAGCTGATGAGAATTCTCTGGGAGAGTCTTCTAACTCTGTAAGGATCTGGTTTATTTAGGCCAAGCTGCCCGGTGGACTCACAGCCTTTGGGGACACTCCGCATTGCTGAGGGATGTGCTTGTCAAAAACTACATTCTTCTGCAAGCAAGAAGACACCTCTATAAATGTTAGTTTTTAAAAAAATGCATTCATAAGGTGGAAAATAGTCCTGACTTCACTTGGGAGCAGGGTACTATTATCAAAGAGGAAAACATGTTCAGTGTCTGATGCCTGTCCACCTTCAGCCCCTCCCACAGTTTCACCCCAATACTTTTCTGTTGGAAAAAAACAAAGCTCAGAAGATGTTTACTAGAACACAGGAATATTTGGGGTGAAGAATTAAAAAGTAAAAGAGAGCATTCTCTAATGGAAGTGGAGACAGTCTAGGATATTAAAGCCAACAGTGCCGGGATGGTTGAAGGGCTGGTTGCTATTTTGTTAGGACATAAAAAATGCAAAGTGTATCAGGCCCAATACACAGTGCACAGCAAATGCCCACCCTGAACTGACCCATCGCTCACCTCAAAAGAAACCACCAAATTTGCCCAAAGAGCCGGTGGAATCACAGGCACACTGGGCACACAGCTGTGCAGGGACTAGTAAAAACCACTTCTCCCATCCTCTGTTTGTGCATATTTAGCAGCAATCAAGACCACAAGGAGCCTTTTCATTCCTTCAGCTTCTCAGACCAAGTCTGAGCCAAGCATCCCTCTAGCATCCCTCAGATCATTCCAGGACTTTCCGACGGTCTCCAACGCAGATCAAAACCCTCTTTACTTCCCAGACCAGGTCTAGTCACCCCACTTAACCAGCATGTTCCCCCCCAGAGTGCCCACCAGCCTCCTCAAACAGCTCTCTTCCCAAGCAGAGAGAAGTGGTGGCCACCTCCCTGCGAGGTGTAACCCCAGGGAGGGCTCAGTCCTGCGCCGCCGGCGTCTCACAGGGATAACTCCCAACTGGGTGGGTGACAGCCCTTCCTGAGCACAGGACTTATCTCTGGGCCTGGGCTGCCAGCATGTGAAGGCACACTTTCCATCCTCTCAGAGGGAAAGCAGAGCTGGAGTGAAGCAGCTTTGTTTCTAACGAGGAAAAGGAGCTGGACGGGCGCCCTCCGGGTTGTTTTTTAAACTGACAGCTCCTCTGGTTCTGCAAACACCCACTGAAATTCAGGAAGTCGAGGCTGGAGGCAGTTCTGTTGAAAAGCTTAAACAGATTCAGGGTAAACACGCTGGATAACCCAAAAAGCATCCTTGTTATCTCTGCTCATGGCATTTTCCGTGTTTCCGGAAGGGCTGGGAAGCACCAGTGCTGGGACAGTCACCAAGTGGGGCACTCCAGCAGTGATAGAGGCTTGTGCTAAACAGGCACTGACGTCACCTCGGTGGCCAAAGCCAGTGCTCCAGACCCATAAAGTCTGGACAGTCTCCAGGTTCATTCCCAGAACCAGGCCCAACTTGTAAAACTACCAGATTAATTCTAAACCAGCACAAAATTCAGACGGAGAAGACATGACCATAATCAACCTATTGCTGAAGGATCAAATCATTCTGGAGAGACAAAATACAGGTGGGACTGCCACCTTGAATCATCTGTGCTGGAAAAGAAACAATAACTCGGGAAAAGAACTGTGCTGGGAAAGAAAACGAGGCTCTTTTATGCCAGTTTTTATTTGCACGTGCCCCTCTGAGCAGGCCTGGCTGGTTCATCCCTCCGAGATGCTGGCAATAAATTGGCCAATGTGGGCTCACTGACTGTAACACCACAAAACCCCTCTCTAAAGAAAGAGAGGAAAAAAAAAAAAAAAGTCAGGGCAAGGAACTTTCGAGGTTTCTCCTCACAAAAGAGCAGGACGTGGAAGGGGAAGAGCTCATGCAGCTCTGGCCTCGCTGCAGGAAACCTTTCAAAACACAGGTTTCACTTTCAGCACAGCCCCGAACGTTGCACTGAGCTGGGATGGAGCTCACGCTGCCTGGTTGTGCTGAGCAGCACGGATTTCGCAGACAAACAAGTTTTGAAAAACAGCTTGTGGCTGGAAAATGTCAGAACACTCGTCTAAAGCTCCAGAGAGAGAAGAAAACGAAAAAAAAAAAAAAAAATGTGGCACGACCCTGCTGCATCCTTTTCTTCTACATCAACAACAAGGCTGATGTGCCATGGCCCGACGCCAGCAGAAGGACGCCAGCTGCCCCACACTGCTCTGCTTCTGAGCAGAGCTACAAACACATTGGCTGCAACAGGGAAATGAAAACCCACTTCATTTCTTAATTAGATAACATTTTTCTTGAATCTAAAACACACTAACCTCTTGCCTCCCTCAAAGAAACCAAGACCTTTAGCTCGCAAGCATTTGGAAGAGGGATGAATTCGTATTTATCAGTCTGAGAAGTTGATTACAGTTTAATTTTTCAAGCTTCCCTTGGCTTGCTCGTGTTTTTGACCCACAGCTCAAGTTAAATTCATCACTGCTATCAGGAACAAATACTTTTTTCTGTTTTAAAGCAAAGCAAAGAAAAAAAAAAAAAAAGAGTGGGCAGTGCCCAAAGTACTAGGAAATCTCAGGGGATGCAAAGCACTTCCTAAATGCTGAAGCAGGCTGTGATTTTTTACACCCATGGAAGTCTGGTTTGCAGCAACTGGTTTAAGATTACACAGGGAGCCTGGGGCAGTGCCAAGTGCTGGAGCAGAACCTCACGTGAGTCTGCACCCAGCATCTCAAATGAACACTCAGGGGGAATGCAGGACCAGCACCCTCTCCATCAGGAACTCAACACAGTGTGCAAATGTTGAGGTGGAGGAGGTGTGGGTGGTGGAGGCTGCTGGGTCCTACTCACTTTTGTAATTTTGTGAGGAATGTGACCCCCACCTTGCACAATCCAGGTTGTACTGTTCACTGTCCCATCAGGTGTCACATGAGGCCAAGGGCAGCCCTGCTCCCCTTCAATCAAGAGGTCTCCAGTGGGTGGAGGAGAACAAGCTGAGATATCCAAAGGCTTGTGTTAAGTACAGTGCAGGAGAGGCATAAGGACAGTCACAGGCACCAGCCTTAAACCCTGAGCTCTGGCAGAGCATTTAAACAATATTTTCATCAGCACTGTGAGAGCTCAGGCAGGTAATGGAGCAAGCAAGGGAAACTGAGGCATGAAGGCAGGAGGAATTGGGGCTAAGGGTATGAAGAGAAAGCCCAACCTGGGCAGGAGAAGGCTCCATGAGACCTTACTGCAACATTTCAACATATCAAAGGGGCTTTATAAGATGGAGAGAGACTTTTTACCAGGTCCTGTAGTGACTGGATGAGGGCAACAGTTTTCAACAGCAAGAGGCAAGACTGAGGTTGGATATAAGGAAGACATTTTCTGCCACTGGGTTGATGAGACACTGGAACAGGTTGCCCAGAAAAGCTGTGGATGGCTCATCCCTGCAAGTGTCCAAGGCTGGGTTGGATTGAGCAATCTGGTCTAGTGAGAGATGTCCCTACCCACAGCAGACAGTCTGGCCTTTAAGAACCTTCCCAGCCCAAACCATTCAGCACTTCATCCTCTGGAGCAGAAGAGGGGTAGAGAGAAGCACAGAAGGTAGGTGTTTGTCCTCCTGGAGCAGCTCTCCCTCCCTGTGTGCGTTTGGGGCACGGAGGAGCCCAGGGCCAGGCTGGCGCCTGCAGACCCCGCTGTGACACAAACAACACCAGCGACAGCCCCGACAGGAAATACCACAGCCATTCCCTTCGTTTCTACAATGATTTCTTCTCCAAAATACCCGTAACCGGCATTTCCTCCAGCCCTGCAAACAAACGGGATTTTACTCGCTTTTGCCACGTTCGTCCGAAAGGGAAAAAAAAGCAAAGCCACTGCTGTGGCCACAAACCCATCACCACCTTTCCAGGCTTTCCTCGAGGTATTTTTCGGCTCTTTCCTCAGAATTTCTGATTTCACCGAGGAAAGACCACAACTGCCAAGCTTCAGAGAGAGGATTTGGGGAGAAAAGGGGCAACTGCTTTTGCCTCTTGGCTGGGAACCATGTACCCCAGCAGGCTTGGCCAAGCTCGGCCCTCAGAGCTGGAGCAATAGCCCTGTGGGCTGGTTTAGATTAAGGAAAACGTTGGAAAAAAAAAATGGAAAAAGTGTTTCCAAACGAGGTGAATCATGATCTTATACAGAGATCCCTGAAGAGCTGACTGCTGTTTGTAATAAAAGCACACACAGAGAGCAGGAAAACAAGCAGTTAGTCCTAAAATGGAAGTGGTTCTGGAGGAGCAGAAGATGCTGGGTACCCTCTCTGCTGAGCAGACAGGGGGATACTCAAATTGGGGTACAGCTCCACAGAGGATTGGGGAGAAGGCTGTCTGATAGCAGAGGCAGGCAAGGAACCAGCAGAGGAGCCAGCCCTGCACCTCCATGTCTGCCTGTGTCACTGAAACAACTAAAACTGCCCCTCTGGAAAATCCCAGACTAGCACAAATTCAAAGATTCCCCTCATCATGCCCTCTCCTCCTCCTAAACTCAGCTGCCATCAGAAACACACTTCTGTGGCTTTCCTTCGATCTGCTCCTGTCAAATCCAACCAGAGGACAGCTCTGTCCGTGCTGAGACATCACAAGGATGGGGCCCTCAGAGCATTTCTTCCACCCAAACCCACAGCTGCCTCACAAACCAACTGGGACAAAGCCTCTGACTTCAGCATTAACCCTTCTGTGGTCAAGACAGGCAGGAAAAAAAATCATCACAAGAAGAAAAAAAAAAAAAAATCACCTCCTGCTCCCTTTGGTGCTGCTCATATCTACCCACAAGATCCTGGGCATTTATTCTGCCTCAGTTTCCCCTCCTGGCTAATAGAGGGGCAATTAAATACACCCAACTTTTGCAGGGTAATCAGAGGGATTGGTTTCACTCCTCTCACTTTTCTACCCCGGATTAGGAAACAAGGAGAAAACCTCACGGAGTTACTCCCTTTGTACAAAGCCACAAGGCTTTGGGATTTCTCCTCAACTCCTGGCTGTGGCTAAGAGGAATCAGCAGGGCAGGGCCAGGCTGAGGGGACTCCTGGACTTCCCCGAGGTGCAGGTTTGTTTGCATCAGCGCTGTGCTTGCCCCTGCCCTCGGGATGTTCCTGATGCTGCAGACGGCTGGAGCACAGCCCCAGACCGAGAGAGGAGATGACTAATGCCCGTCACTGGGAATGATCTGCACAGAACACCCCACGCACGCCGGGTCATGCAGAAATCAGACAGCGAGGAGTTTGTCTGGCATTGCCCCCTTCTCATTTCAGGGGTGGGAAGCAAACAGATCCCAGACTCTTCAAATCCTTGCAGCTTTTATTCCAGTAGGACCTAGACCCTTCAAATCCTTGCAGCTTTTATTCCAGTAGATCCCAGACCCTTCAAATCCTTGCAGCTTTTATTCCAGTAGATCCCAGACCCTTCAAATCCTTGCAGCTTTTATTCCACTAGATCCCAGACCCCTCAAATCCTTGCAGCTTTTATGCCAGTAGATCCCAGACCCCTCAGATCCTTGCAGCTTTTGTTCCAGTAGATCCCAGACCCTTCAGATCCTTGCAGCTTTTATTCTGCTGAAAGTGAGTCCAGCACCTGAGCAGCACAGAGGAGAGTGGAAAGATGATGTCTAGAAGATTCACTGCTGCCTGTTACAGATGTTTCACACAGCAGCAGCAATCACAGGCTTCAAAATGTTTATCTAAAGCCACCCATCTGGCAGGGAACAGCTTTTTTTCCAGCTGGATTTCTCACTGGTATCACCCTCTTCACACCCAAGCCAGCTCCACACGAAGACATGAGAAAGCCCCTTAAATCCTTGGGATTCCACTGCCTTTGCCATCTCCAGCCAAGGCTTTCCAGTGATGCTCCCCCTTGGCCCCTTGTTTCTGCTCCCCAGCTGGGGAAATCCCTGCAGATCCCCTCACAGAGACTCCCACCTTCCCCCATCCACATCATGGCCTCCAAATGCAAAAGGTGACAAAGCCAAACTCCTTTTTTAGGCTGCTCGAAGAGCCACAGAGAGCCCTACAAAACGAGCTGCATTTTACTGGAGTTACAAGCAAGCCTTGTTTTGCATCCAGCTTGCCAAAGAGAAGAGTCCAGAGGTAATTTACTAAAAGAACAACTTTTAGGGCAGTCTGACATTTGATGTACATGGAGAAACACCCCCTACAATTATTTAATCGCTGTGGGAGAACTTGCCATGACTAGGGTGGCAGAGGAACTGCTGGCTGTCACTGGCCAGGACAGAGGCCCCTGACAAGCAGCTTCACACTGCCAGTTGCCAAGTGCTATTTAGAGAAGTGAATGGATGTGCACACAAATAGACACAAAATAAATGCTAATTTAATTGTTCTTTTCTCTCTCCAGCCTTTTGTTCAGGATTTCCCAATTACTCGGGGTTTCCCTTCTTACTCCACTCATCTTTTTCCTTAATGAACTCATCGCAGATCTTCGTTCTCCTGTTCCCTTCTTCCCCAATTCAGAGATATTTTATGAACAAACTCTCTTGTTCAGTCCAAGAGACAGCCTGAAAAGACTCCTTCCAGCCAGGCCAGAGGATGCACAAAGAATAACAGAGTGATTAAAGCAGTAACAGAGAACACCAGAAGCTGCATTAGGAATAATGTCAGAATGATCCCTCTGTTCCCAAAGAATGGCTCTGCTCTAACTCACATGAGGAAGGAAAAGGGTGTCTGCATCTGTCCCCACAATTCCCACAAGGCAGAGAGCCGGGATAATGTAGTGGCTGCCACACCTGAGCAGGACTCAGCAGATTCCAGCTCAGCCATCACATCTGCTGCCAGCTGCCTGGGCAACTCAAGAGAGGAGAATCATCCACACTGTTCTGTTCTAATTTCCAGCTTGCTCTGCCACGAAGTACTGCACATCCAGAAAGGCAGCCTTCATCCTAAACTCATTTGTGAGGGAAGAAAACTAAGAAAAGAAAGATTTTTATGAATTTTGCCAAAGGATGTTCATTTCTTAAGATGAACTAAAGCAAAGCTATCGATATTTTGGGAAAGAAATATTTTGGAGCACACACCACCACCACAGGCTGTTTTCTTGTGTGGCCTAAGCCTACCAGGAATACAATCTGGCAGGATTCAAATTTCAGCTTGTGTCAAGAGAGCACTAAGGAAGCCCTCCAGGAGACAGGAATGAGATAGCACTTCAGTTGTGTTTCTCTGTGTACCAAAAAACTGCTGCAAGCCACAGAGAACTGGCTAGTTAGCCAACACATTCTTGTTGTGAACTCTGTCTTTCAGTGGAAATTTGGAACACTGACTAAAGGATTCCCAGGCCTCAGAAAAAAACATTTTTCTACAGAAAAAGAAATATTATTTTATTAATCTACTAACTGAACTCCCAAACTCAAGTAGTTCAATGTGAGTATGCTGCTGCAGGGCCTCGTGAGAGGCACCAACAATGAAATGACCAAGAGGACATTTTATCACCAAAATGCCCCCGTGCCTCATTACCCCTCCAAGAAGGGAAAATGTGCAGGGCATCCTTCAGCCCAATCTAATCACAAAGAAAAGAAAAAAAACCACAACAATAAAAAGGGAAAATCAAGTACCAAAGGAACAACAAACCACAGGCACGACAACAGCATTTCCAATGCAACCTCTCTCCCACATCAATTTCTGCCCTAAAAAACAAGGGGAAAAAAAACCCTCAAAGTGACCCAAACAAGCTGATTAAACTGAGCTACAAACACGAACCAAGTCCCCACTAATTCCACCTCCTTTGGCCACTCCCCACCTCCCAAACTCGCCTCCTGCCGAAAGCCAGACACGTTCCAGCCAGTCCAATTTAGTGAGGCAACAATTCAACATCCTCCAACGCCCTGCATCTCCTGGGACCTGCTGGTCTGAACCCTCAGCTCCGGATGTGTGAGGAGAGCAGGATCCTGACCATCCACATCTCCTCCATCACAGAGCTCTGGTAACCCTGAGCACGCAGCTACGGCCGCTCCACTTGTGGATAAAAAGAAAAATCATCAAGGAGGAAAGTGTTTTTCCAAGCATCAGGGCTCTAATAAGAAGGAAAGCTTGATTCCTGCTATAATAAAATTAAACATAATTGGCAGCCAACTATTCTAAACAGTTCCCTGATACTCTAAACGTTCTATATTTAAAGTATATATACTCTATATAAATATTGTTCTCTAAATATTCTCTGATACTTTGGTATCGGGGCATACCTCCACTGGTGATTTATAACTGAAGATGCAGAGTGGATGGGCCATGGGTGTGAATTTAATTGCAAGATGCCAACTTCATGCAGATAAGAATTCAATCAACGACAACTATATTTCTCCTTATTTTCGACAAATTATCTGCTTAACTGTGTATGTGCTGCAGTAACAGCCCAGGTCTCAAAAAGGACAGCAGAGGTTTTCCCCCACTGCACAAAACAAATATAAGAGGAGCCTGAAAAGCTTTGCTACACTGAAAGCAACTGGAGCTGGCTCCACACCAGCCACCCACCACCGTGCATGAGATGCTGCCCTTGCAGCCACCCAAAGCTGCACTGGGCTCTCCGCTCCTCCTGCAGCTGGCAGGGAGCCAGCCCCGAGTTTCCCTGGTCAGTTCTGTAAACATCTTGGACTCATTTCAGCGTGAGCTGAACACCAACCCAGTGATTCAGCTTGGGCAGCTGCTCCCGCCAGGACGCGCTTTGAAAGGAGACGTGCGCACGTGTTTTCGTCTGCATGAGGCTGGGAAGTCCAGAGGGATTCGGGAAGGGATTTTTCCTCTCTGCACCCAGACTTCTTTGTTTGTAGCACCAGTGACATTAAAAAAGTGCATGATGACAGTAAGTGACAATTTGTTTTCTTCCTCGCTAGGCATCCGGCAGTTGCAGAGTTGACTGCAAGCTCATTCTAGAGCACAGCACTAGAGGTGGAATTCCAAGTGGATTTGCTGCCATCCTTCTCCAGCAGCTTCCCAGTTGTCCCAATCTTTCTCTCCCTTTTTTCCTTGCTATTTTGACAAACTAATTCTTTCTTCACAACTTTCATGTTTGCATATTTGCTCCATACACAAACATTCTATTAAATCCACTTCAGCTATTGTATTGATGTCAGCAAATAATTTGACATTGCTCAAGGGACAATGTTTTTTTGCTCACCAAAAGAACTCCGAATGTGCAACAGGGCCAAAATGTTTGGGTTTAGGAGCATAAAGATAAACAGCAGTAATTCATAATTAAACACTTTATATAAGAATGACATTATTCCTCCCCAAAGAGCCTGGGTGTCTACAGCTCAGAATTGGCAGTCTGTCTTTCAAATATCTGAAGTAAAATGTGCACATAATAAATATTGTGTTTCATTAACGCTGTCAATAGAAAACAATTGACTTATCCAAGTCCTAAAGCTGTGCAGTCTGAAACAAGATCTGCTGCTTTCAGAGCTAAACAAGATAGAAGTGCCTTGAGGTGGGATTCAAGATTTAAACCCAGTTTCAATCTCAATTGTTACATCTGTGAATAATTTGGGGCATTACTCTTCCCTGCTCCACTGTGATATAGAGATACCTGCAACTTCCTTTCAAAAGGTCATCAAAAAGAGGTCATAAACCTCATAATTTGGTAAAATTATGACATTTCTGATGTGCTGAGCATTTGTTAACTTCAGCTGTAACATATAAACTGCTCTGCCAGCATGGAAGCACCACGCTCACCTCCGTGGTGTGCTGGAGTTTGGGGTGAACTGAAGAAGCAATGCCATACCTGTTTATTGGAGTGGACACTGTTTTTATTCCTGTTGTTGTCCAGCAGCCCCCCACACTTGCCCAACGCTGCCAAATCCTTCATAATAGAGTTCAGAGCTTCTTCTTCATCTGCAAGAAAAGAAGAGACAATTGAAGTGTGGGGGCCAACCCTGCCCTCTGATGTGCAGTGTGAAAATACAGCACTGCAGATGCAAACTGTCAACACAAATGGATCAAAAGACACAATGTCAAGCCTTCCTGCCTTGAAAATACAGGTTCCTTCATCACAGGTGAGACAGATAATGAGATGTCATTGTCCCCACCTGAAAGGGCTTGCAAAAAAGCTGGAGAAGGACTCTTGATAAGGTCATGCAGTGACAGGACACAAGAAAAAGCCACTAAGTTGAAAGAGGGCAGGTTCAGATTAGACATTAGGAAGAAATTTTCCTCTGTGAGGGTGGTGAGGCCTTGGCACAGGTGCCCAGAGAAGCTGTGGCTGCTCCATCCCTGGATGTGTCCAAAGCCAGGTTGGATGTGGCTTGGAGTAACCTGGGATAGTGAAAGGTGTCTCTGTCTTTCCTCCCTCTTCATAAAGGTGCTCAAGAGCCACAACTGACTTTCAAAAACAGAGGAAGTGAGAAACCAGGGGAGAGGGGCAAGGAATCCATGAGAAAAGAGAGAAACTCAGCAATGCTGGGCAGAAGACACTGAGAGCCCTCACGTGGTTTCTGATTTCTGCAGTAACAGGAGAACTTTGAGGGACCATTGGATCTGAAACCAATCTCCTCCTTTCCAACACTCTGCCAGCTGTGGTGGTGGCCTCTTAAAGCAGCTAAGAAGTGTGAAATGCAAAGTACCAACCACAAGAACTAAGAACCCTGTTCAAGGCTTCAGGCAGGTCACACTCCTCAGGAGAGTGTGAGAACCCACTGCACACTCCACGCTCACAATACAGTCAAGGCAAACGTTAGGCACATGCAGCTATTACTGTAAAAAATACAAACACAGCTACAAATCTTGTCTAAAAATGAGTGTCTCCAGGGACAGAACCACCCCCTACACCAGGCCAGCCTGCAGATTCAACTCAAATATGTGAAAAATGACAAAAACCATATGAAATCAGACAGGACTGGACCCAAAGATTAAGGATCTTTCCCTGGGGAGGTGTATGTCCTGGATCCTCGTGCTGAGATATAACACCATCTCCTCTTTTTCTGCTCCTCCTGCTGGGTTCTATGAGCACTGAAGCAATAAAAAAAACCCAGATATGTGAGAAAAAGACTTCTCATACACGCTCTGTTCCAAGAGTATCCTAAAGAAATAAGGGGAAAAATGTTTAAAATCCAGTTTCACATCTCAGAGCTCAGAAACAAGCTCCAATGCTTACACCAAACTCTTATGAAAAGGCCTACATTTTCCTGTAGGTAAAGCGTGTACACATATTTAATATATAAACATATATCTGTACATCAATATTAAAAAGATAATTGATAAAATAATAAAATTCATACCTAAGTACATTAAAATGTAATCCCTGTTGCCTTACACATTTCCCTATTTACTAAAAGTACAGGTATATTTTTGCAGAGGGGTGGCAGAGAGAACAGCCTGAAATGCTACAGGAAAAAAACTCAAGGAAAAGATAATTCTGAGTTCAAGTTCAGGGGGAAAAGAAAAACTAAAACATCAACAAAAAAGAAACACATCAAGAATGTCCCCGAAGTCCGAGTTTGAAGTGTTTTTCTTTTCTTTTTGTTGGTTTGTTTTGGGTTTTTTTAAGGACCTCTGGGACAAGCATAGTTTTCCACACAGATTTTGTAGTAGGAAAATACCCAAAAAAAAAAAAAAAAAAAAAAAAGGGAGGAAACAAGCTTTTTTCTTTTTTTTTTCCTCTTTTTTCTTTTTTTTTTTTTGTGACGGGGAAGGGAACAGGGGGACGGATGAGCTAAAACAAATCCACAAAAACAGAACCCCCTTACGCTGCCCTCCAGGAATTTTCCACCAAAGCTTTAATCTCTCCAGTGCCCCTCACCCTTTTTTTTTTTCTTTTCCCCCAGCGAGTGACAACAAAAGTTTCCTGAACTGCCTGACACAAAACACAATTTGTAATGTCACAGGCCAGCAGGCAGAGACAGAGCCTGGTTTGGTAGCAAAACAACCCAATTCTCCACCTCCAAACCTCTCTTGGCCATTCCTGCCAATATCTTCCAGGAGAGGAATCTCTGGCGAACCCACCTGTGCCCTGATTTACACCACATTGTCCTCCTCCTCTATCTACACATCAATCTTGCCAAAACTTTTGTAACACACTTCTGAGTTCACCAAACACAGGTTTAAAAGCTCCTGGTGCTGCCAACCCAGTTCATGATAAGTCACATTTCTTAGGAAGTCAGGCTAAAAATCTCTGCCAGAACTGATTTTTTTGCATCTCTCCAAACATAGCAAAGCAAGGAGAATCCACTCACTTTCAGTAACTGCATAAATTCAGCCAGTTTCCAGAAATACCCAACCATCAATTTAATAGGCCTAGAACAAGTGGTGTAAAACTGGGCTCCAGCTGTCCTGAATCAGGTACTGAAGGAAAAAAAAAAAAGGAAAATAAATGAAAGAGAAGCTATTCTTTGTATTTGACCGTCAAATCAGCATTTTCCTTTCTTTATCTACTAAAAAACTGATGCAAAAGAGCATTCTGAAAAGCATCTCAGGATTTTTAATTACAAACCAGAAGTATTGATTGTACAAAAAAAAATAAAAGCCACATCCGTCACATCACTGCTACAAAATAAGATAAAACTTCTTCCTAACGAACAGGAAAGGTTGTTTTCTGCTGCTGGAGGGTGAAAGATGACTTCAGCACAAGCAGGAATACAATATTTCCTTAAACTCACGTATTTCTATATGCTTAATTAACAGCTTATGCTTCAGCTGCTTTTGACAGCGCGTTTTTACTCCAAGACAACTGTGGATTTCAAGGAGGCAATAACCAAAACCTCAACTGTTGAAAACAAAACCCCCCAACACCAGGCTCTGAAGCAACTTCTGAGCAGGAGCACAATTTGCATCATCGGTTGCAAAACCGACACTTCCCCGTCCAGTCCGGGACAGCTTTGCACAAGGACTGATCCTTTCCAGCCTGAACCTCCTGCCCACCCTAATTACTGCTCTTGGGGTCTCCCAGCTGACTCCCAAGAAGGGTGGAGGACTTTGTTCCATGGAAATACGCAGCCAGCTCAGTCAAGATTCAAACAAGCGCTGAAGCTAACTGGATAATTAAATCCAAATGCCACTCCCAAGCCTTTCCAGCAAAAGGGGCGTCACAGGATGCTCCTTTCTCTGTTTGGCTTGGTTTGAGTCAGGAGAGGGTGAAGGATGGATGGTTCTCCCAGGGACAAAATGCCAGTTGTCAAGAATCGCGTGCCCAAGGGACAGGAAAAAATCCTGGTCTCCTGATCCAGCCCTGGCAGGACCCAAATATTCTCCAGCCTTGTGAGAAGGCAGCATTGAGGCTGCACAGCAAACACCTCCCCAGGCTCTGCCATGGCTCAGAACAAAACAGCTGCGAGTTGCACAACACTGATGAAGTATCTTTGGAGCTCGGATGGATTTGGGAGACTCCTGGAAATCTTTGTGCAATGTGAGCAGGTTCCTGCTCCCCAACAAGCTCCTGGCCCAGCTCCACTCTGGCATCGTTCTGCACAAATTCACTTAAGGTACCGTGGGCTGACAGGATGAATTGTACAACAAATCCCACTTGATCTCCAACACAACATGTAAACAGGATTATTTCTACCATGGAAGATCAGCACGGAGAAAAGCTGATTATAGAGACAGCAAAAAATGAAACATAAAAATAAATTGTGTTACTATTGTCCCTCTGTCCCCAGTGCCTCTTCTTCCATCCTCAGCTTTCAGCTATTTCCCTTAGTGGAAAACTAATTTCTTTCTTCTCTACTTTCCGCCAACACATTTAATTTTGTGCTTTTTAAATCAGCTTCCTGTGACAAAGCTTGTTTGATCATACTGCCAGCCCATCCAACCAAGGATCACTTCAACCAAAAATAATAGATGTTTCAAAGGATATTAATTTCCCAGAGGTTTGGGGGTGGGGGGAAATATCCATAACCACACAGAAGAGAGGAACTCACAGGAGTAGAAAGCCAAGAGCACTCCCAGGAAGCAATGACCAGTGGAGCTCCAGTAGACAGGGTTTATATTTTTATTAAAATACACTCATCCATTCTGGCAGGATCCTGTATCAAAACCAGAATGCCTCCTCCTCTCATCAAATTTTCAGTTCTGCAAGATGTTGAGACTTGCAAGTCCCAGGCAGTACCAGTATGAATCTGGGGCATTTGGCTAGTTGGCAAAATCAACCAGGGAGTGAAACCAAAAAGCCAGCAGCAGATGACACATCTCTCTGCCCTTCAGAGACACATTTCCTGCACTGCTACTTGGCCTTGGTTCCAGCCTGCGTGAGACAGAGAGGAACCTGGACTTTCAGTCTTAGTGCAGCAAGGTCATTGCTCAAAGAGATGAGACCAAAAATATTTAAAAAAAGGAGAAATACAAAGCCTGAAGGTCAACACGGACCACCCAAAACAATTCAAGAGTCAGGAGAGCAAGCAGATGAAGAAGGGACAAGGGAATAATTTAGCTGCATTCAGATGGTCTAGACGCTGCTGTTATTGTTGGCTTCACTAATAGGTCATTGCTAAGAGGCAGCTCATGGTAGTTCCATGAAGCTGCTTCCATCAACACTGAAAAAAAAAAAAAAAAAAGGGGCAGAAAAAAAAAATAGCAGCGGCTGGATGAAGCCCTCAGGAAGGCTGCAGAAATAAAGCAGAGCCCTGTAAAACATGGTGAGTTCTGATTTGGGCCTCTCACACACACACCAGGCAGAATCAGTGAAGAGTAGGGGGAAAAGTCCTGGGTGTTGCAGGAGGGAAGAATATTGTCCTGTGAGTCATTCCTGAGCAAAGGGGGAGCATGCAGGGCCCTGCAAGCCCTTGGATCCAGAGAAAAACCACAGATGTGACCACTCGTGGTCACTGAAGATCCCACTGTGCTTTTCAGAGCTGTGCTGCTCAGGGTGCATTTGCCTGTGTAAACTCCAGCAGCACCCTCCACCTCTCCAGAAGCTGATGCAGCCGCTGGGGATGTCCCCGGGCAGAGGGAAGAGCTCTGTGAAAGCTGAGAGGGGATGAAGAGAGGATGGGGAGCCACACAGAAACACTGTCACCTTCAGTAAAAGCTCTTTCAATGGGCAAGACCTTGAATACATATTGAGAAAAATACTGAAACGTAATAAAACACAGAGAAAGTAAATATGGAGCCACATGATGACTCTGACAATGCTGAATTTGGTCTGGAGAGACATCAGCCTTTCATTTTCACTGGGTTTTTTTGAAAATACACAATTTTTACATTGACAGGTATACAACATTTATCACTTATCAATGGGAACCTGAGCTGAGAGACAGGACTCACTTCCCTGGCTTCACTCAGTTCCTGCTAAGGGCAGCCCTGTCCTGATGAAATTCCAGCTACAGCCAGAAGGAGAGGGAGATGGGCTGGGGTTTGTGTCTCATTTGATGGACAGACAGAAATCTGAGACAGACAAAAGCCTTGCTCAAGACCACACGAGTCTGCAGCCAGAGCTAAACACATTAAAGGAGCTTAAATTCAGAGAGGACTTAACTCGATCTGGCCTTCCTGGCTGTACACAAAGGGCACAACAATTCACTTAGCAGCCTCCACATCCCAAGTCTGACCTGGAATTACACAAAACAGCCTCTTCAGGAAGCCTTAGCTGGAAGAGCTCATGCACTGACTCCAGTAACCCCTCTTGGCAACAAATATCTCAATTCCAGTTGGAGAAGCCAGCTTGCTTTGTATTCTAGTCATTAGATCTTGAGCCCCCTGTATCTTAGAGACCCCTCTGTTAACAGACACTTTTAACCCTTCCTCATTTGAGTAAATGGAAATACACAGCTCCTGCCACTGGAGTGATACTTCACTCACTTCTCTAGTTCTTTCCAGTGCCTATTTTTCTTTTTTTTAAATCAAGTGGAAAGATCAAAGCAGCACATAATGTTCAGTGGCCAAAGCACCTTTTCATGTCTGTTTGCTGTGTGAGCAGGGGGTAACAGCAAACTTGGCCCAGGTGTTGCAGTGAAGTCCACATCTATCAGACCAGCAGCCCTCCTGGGTTGCCCTCTGCCCTCCCAGAAGGTCAGTGTCACACCAGGCCAGGTCTTTCCTGGTCCAGGGAACAGACAACCCTCACCCATGTGAGGGCACGTGCCAAAGAACTTACCTGTGAAGATAAACACTGCCTTTTCTCCAAAATCCAGAGGAAGATCAAGCTTGGAGACAAAGAAAAACCCTGAGCTGGGGTTTCTTCAGTCCCTGCACACACCATGAACAGGCAGATACAGCCACCAGCACCCAGACACCAGGGGCTAAGGTACCAAACCAGCACAGACTTGATGATCTTAAGGGTCTTTTCTAAACTCAGTGATTCTGATTCTTAACAGCAGGGATCAATTAGTAAAAAACCATCACTGACTGTCCCTGTCAGTACAAGGAAGGAGCCCAGTGAGCCAGAGGTTGGGGAGCCTGACTTGGACTGTGACCAAAGCCCCCAAGCAAGCAAAGAAGGGACCCAGACACCCTGACAGGCAGCTACAAATACTGTTGAGCAATTCACCCCCTTTGGAAGGGCTGTCTGTGAATGATCTGCCTGCACCCACCCAGTGAGATCCAGACAACGCTCCCCATAAACACAACCCACACGCACAAAGCGTTTCCCCACTGTCTTGGAGCCGTGTCCAGAGTCTGATAAAGAGAAAAATTATCCAATTTCCCTCCTCCAGAGCAGATTGCTGTGCAGCAGACACACCAGTGGAGCACGTTCCCTTTGCAAGTCAGCAAAGGCTCAGCAGCAGCTGGATCCTGCTGCCCTTCTCCCTCCTGCAACCCCACCCAAGGGATGCCAAGGTCACCCCTGTGCAGGACTCAAGGGCAGGGCACAGCCCAGCAGGTCCAGCAGAGCAATTATACAGGAGGAAGTGAGGAAAGACCCTCCTAACATGCTGGACTTCTTGGCAGGAGTTTGCTCACTGATGTCTTGAGCTCAGGACACACAAACTCACGGAGAAAACCAGTGCTGCGATGTGTTGGGGACTCTTGTAAAGCACAATTCTTCTTTTCAGAGAATTAAGATGCTAAAGGGTGCATCAGGAGATTATTAGTCCTCCACCTGACAGATCGATGCTCAACTCTTGCTCTCCATAAATGACATTGGTTTGGATTTTTAATTTCACTTCTATAGCACAATCAGTAACTGCTTTGTGAAAAGAAACAGAACCAAACCCATCAGAGACTTTTGACAGCTACAGCTGTCCATCACACCAAGTGCCCAACAGAACATCTGTTGGTTTATGGCACAGTTACACTATCCCACACACCCCTTTTCTTGGGGGTAAAGCAGAGTTCCTGCCTCCTAGTCCCCCTCTACCCCTTGCTATCCTTCAGGTGATCCAGACAGCTATTGGAAAAATTGCACAGCTGAACTGGAGACTAGATCAAAAACAACCCTTCCTTTTACATCCCCCTGCAGAAGAGTAGAGAAATCAGAGCTCAGGAATGGGTTTGGAGGGGAAGGCAAGAATCTGTTTTTAAAAAGCTAACCCAGTTATTTTTAAAATGATAAATGTGTATCATATATATAACTAAATCAAATCACCAATGAAAGGACCCAACCAGTCCCCAAAATAGTCCCACACACAAAGAATCAAACATCCCCAATGTAGTATGGACATGCCAAGACTCCAATCAATGAGAGCATCGAGAAAACAGCAAAAGAGACTAACCTGGCACATAAATTCATGTATTGTGGCAGAACCCATTTAAGAGCCAGGGTGAGATCATGAAGAACTTGAACTGCCCTCTGAATTTCCCCAGGAAGAACCAAAAGCAAAGGCAAAGCTACTGGGACTGCACCTCAGTTTAGGAGAGGTGAGAGTGATGCCCTCGAAACCCTGAGTGCTCAGTACCTCGCAAACACCAAAACCAAAGCCTTTGGGATAGCAAATTTCATCACATGTAAAAGTTTTCCGTGGTTAGGCCACAAATCATACAAGAAATTTCTCCTGACGAGCTGCGAAGCGCCGTGGCACAACGCCCTCCATGGCACCACGTTCCCTCAGCCCAGAGGCTTACCAGGGACTTCTGCAATGGAAAAGGACTTGGGATCCAAAAGGTGTTTGGTTTAGCTCAGTGGGGAGGGAAAGCAAGGTTAAGTCTGTGGTTCACCACAAGCCTCCACTCCCAAAATAGCCATCCCTGACAGCGCCGTGCGCAGTAAAATTCCACGGGACCCGAGCCACTGGCAGAGCTTTCCTGGGCTCTGCACACACTGCTCTCCTCCACAGCCCCATCCCTGAGCACCACAGCTCCCCTGTGTATCCACACACACCTGGAGGGTGGCAAAGCCCAGCTAAGAAGCCAATTTTGCCCCAGGTACACCCCATGTGACATCGTGACAGTTGTTCTCCTTCCTTCTCTCAGCTCCCCACCAGCAGCAGCTCAGCCTGTGGAGGGGCAGCCACCTCACAGCTCTCACCACTTCCTGGCTAATGGGGCAAATGTCTGGGTTGAAATTGGGTGGCATTTGGTGGGGGGAAGATTTGCTGAGGAGAGCAGAGTTTGGGGAAACATCCGCTGCCCCCTCACACCAGGCAGTGGCTGGGATGCTGAACAGGAGACAGGACCTTTGAGCCCAACCATAAACCTACCACTGCTCATGGCAAAACCCTTGTTTCTCATCTGCTTTTGTGAGTTAAAGCTAGTCCAGGAGAGCTGCAAGCGGGGGTTAGACTCTTAAAAGGCAAAACCAACCACATTTAAGAAAATTTTTGCATGCCTGTAGCTCTGTTGCTCCTCACCACTTCAAAGGTACCAAGTTTCTCATCCCACAAGAAACTTTCACAACTTTTTTGCTATCTCTACCATTCGCTCCACAAACACTAATTTTCCTCTAATGGATTAACATAATTGAATTAAACTTGGGCCAATTATTCACCCCAGCAGTTTGCCTGCTAAGCTTAAGATTTGCTCCTTCTGAAAAAGGGCTTTTGTGCCTAAAAGGCAGCCTGGTTTTTTCCACCTCTATCATTTGGTCTAATAAAAGATATTACCTCTCCCCACAACCTGTACCTCTCTCTCTTGAGCACACTTGAAAGGAGAAAAATGTTTACCCAGCAAAGAAATTTAACTGGCAAGTTATTTCCCCTGACTGACTCTGATACCTTTGAAGGTTATTTGAGGGATCATAAAGAACTCATTCTGACTTCCAGTGCTCACAGCCTCAGCCCAGAGCCCATGAACTCCCAACCTGTTGCTGCAACATCCCAGATGTGATCCAAGTCCAATTCCACATTCCCCAGGTACCCAGAGCACCCTAAATTTGAGCCCTGGGTACCACAGTCACAGTGCCAGGAAAGGGAGGAGACCATGGGCACTTTTAACACCTCTCAAAAACAATAAAACCTGAGCTCATAGAAAGCCTGATGTGTCCTATTATAATATAAAGTGCTGCAATTCAACATGAATTAATTTTTCCCTAATAGCTCTCAGCATACAAAGAGAAGGTTAAGAGCAATAAGGAAATGAAAAGTGAAAGCATTGCCTACTGAGGAAAAAGGAAAACACAGCATGGGAGGGCTGAGACATCCATGGCATAGGATCTGCTCTGCCCCCATCAGCTCTGGCAGTTTTCTCTGTTTCAGCAGCCCCCAAAAACCCAAGGAGCTGGGCTGGATGTCCATGCCATGGCTGTTCAAACAAGCCTTCAGCAAGCTGCTGTGCCTTCTGCCAGCCCAGCCTGCACTCACACACACTCTGTCGAGTCAATACTATCAACAATATCACTCTCCCATCTCCCACACCTCAGATGACCTTTCTGCTGAAGCAAAAGTCACACTCACTCCAGCAAAGTGCTAAAGAGCTAAGGCTTTGAGTTGTATGGATGTAACACAGAGCAGAATAGATCTGCCTTCCTGGAGTTTTCATCATCAGAAACATACATGCAGCATTTCATAACCACAGTTGAGGATATTTAAATCATTTTTAAAACAAACAAAAAAAAATAAAGTTCAGCAACAAACAAGCTGGTGCTTTGTGTACCAACTTCTGCAAGTTTTTAATATTACTTTTACTACAATGCCACGTTTAAACACAGCAATTTTCGCTACTTATTGGGCAGGGTTTCTCCACTGTGTTGCACTGAAGATAAAGATACCTTTAAAAGTGTCATAAGCACTTGAGTGATCAAGTTACAGAGAGTCTTAGACTCTTGAGGAGAGGCTGCAGATGGAAATGGACTGCAAGATGAATAAAAAGACTCAGTGCTAAGGATTTAGGCTGGCACATGCAGAGATTCTGCAGCAGCCTCAGGGTACCAGGGCTGCTCAGGGCTGGTCCAAGCACTGCATGACACTGAGACGCCACAAGTCCCCACTTCCCGTCTCGTGGCCTCCATGCAAGGTCATGCAACTTCCCTAGAACATGTCTAGGAGTGAACAGTCCTGTGCTGAACTCTCAGACACTGAGCAGACTATAAATAGGATCCTGGAAAAAAAGAAAAAAAAAAAAAAAAAAAAAAAGGTAGACCTGGAACAGGCTGTCAGAGATCACCTCGTCCAACACATCTCCTGTGTGGTCTTTTCCAGAAGGAAATCAGTGATGTGACTGCAAATTCCCTGCACTTCCCTTGAAAGTGCTCCCTCACTCCAATGCACGGAGTAAACAAACACATATGAAAGGAATGGGGAGAGAAGTGAAACTAATAAACCCTCAAAATTTAGCCCGAATTCCTGTGCATCAGCACAGCTGCTGCAGCAGTGCTTTAACCGCTTGGTGACACTGATGGGGACACACAGCACCTCAACCATCTCCCCCTGGCACTGGAGCCACAGCTCGGACTCAGGATCACAACGTGACCCCATCTGGACACATCTGGCAGATCTAACCCCACACAGCTGTGGCTGCTGCTGGTGATGAGCCACAGCAGTGACACCTCGGTGAGAGGACATGCACAGCACCTTCCACCCACACACAAGCGCAAGCAGAACTCCAAACCTGCTCCAGACTCCTGTTGATTCAGCTCCCATTCCCAAAAACCCAGTCGCAGTGCTTCTCTTCACTACAGAATTGCCACAATGAATGCTGCCCTGGTGCACTCATTTTACATTTGCAGCTGGCAGGCTGAAGGCAGCTTGGGCAGGTTCTATCAACCACACTCTGTACAAGAAATCACCAAATTGACAATCTCCTGAGAACTGGAGCCAGCAACTCCCTCCCTGCTCAGGGCAGGTCTGAGCTTTCCTGGTTAAAATAACCCACATTGCCTTGACAAAGCAGTGGCTTCTGCCTTCGAAGTGAAAATGTTTCTAAAAAATTTTGGGGTTAGTCACCAGGGATTTTAAACTGAAATTTGTCATTCTTTATATTGAAAAAGCAGATCTGGACTTTCTCTTCTCTTCCCTTTTTTTTAAGCCTAACTTTAAATTAGTTCTCTTCCCACAAAGCTTCTCTTCTAGGTAACAGAAAAAGAGTGAAAACAACACAAAGCCAGGATGGGGTAAATACCACTCTTCTCCTTTCTCCATAAGGGAGAATAAACACTAAAGGAGTGGCAGTGGCTTCACACTTTTCATTTTCTAAACTCAAACCACGACTAAACTCTGAATCATATTTCTACAAGGCTTTTTATGAGGCTAAAAGTGACAAGACAATGGGGGATGGCTTCAAACTGACAGAGGGAAGATTTACATTAGATATTAGGAAGCAATTCCTCCCTGTGAAAGTGGTGAGACCCTGGCACAGGGTGCCCAGAGAAGCTGTGGCTGCCCCTGGATCCCTGGAAGTGCCCAAGGCCAGGTTGGACATTTGGGCTTGGAGCAACCTGGGATAAGTGGAAGGTGTCTCATTCCAGAGGGTTGGAATGAGATGAAATTTTAAATCCCTTCCAGCTCAAACCATTTTGTGATTGTGCAATTCTACACATTTGCAGGAACAAACCCTAAATTTACTGGTATTCTCACACTTTTTTTTTTTTTCCTTCTTCTTTAAAACATCATTTCAGCCATCCTTGAAAAGTTTTGGGTGAACTTGTATAAATGCTGCAAATATGCAAGTGAAGTGCTCAGCTTCAACCAGGACTCCTTCAAACTCTTTTCTCCTTTCCTGGGTCACCAGGTCAGGAAGACATTTAAGCACTTCCAAGTGGTTCCAATTTCCTGACATAATTAATTTTCTTTAGGAGAAAGTGCTTATCTACGGAGATAATATCAAAATTATTATGTACCTCCAGAATTATAAATAATTCCCACTTAATAAAGTTTCCCCTCAGCACCACAGAGCATCTGATACACAACTGTTCCAGCAGAAGAGGGAGAAAGTGGAAGTAATCTAGATCATCAATTAGAAAAGCAATATATTCAAGCTTTGTTTGAAACAGAAAATTCCTTGGGAGAAGATCTGCAGGGAATGAAGACACTCTGCAGAGAAACACAAGGCACACTTGGGAAGAGAATCCACCTAGAACGTGACCCACCAGATCACACTCATAACAAGAAGAAAATTTGTCCAATTTTGACACCACTAAAATGCTAAACATAAATTAAAAAGCAATGTAAAGAGCATCCCAGCAATGTCTCCCAGTCTGTTGCCACGCTTGGTAGTCCCAACCAAAATTAACAGGCTGCAGAAAATTAATTGCTCCAGGGGAATCCGTTTCTTACCCATCTTTCCATCTACATCAGGCCTCCATTCCACCAGTCCCAGACTCTTGTGCCTTATCCTCCTCTCTCAAGCATCCACCCTGTAACAAACACACACAGAGGTTACAGATTAATTTTGATATAACAGGGTTATGGACCCCTTTTCCCCAAGCCTCTCCCCACCATCACCTGGGAAGGAGAAAAGAGGAGAACCTTTAGTCAGGAATGGAGTCTGCCCTCCTCTGCACACGCCAAAGGTAACACATCACAAACCTGGGACCTTAATGGCCTTAAAATCTTGGAGTAAACAGCTTCTACTTCCTTAAGGGCAGAACACTTTGATTACATGGCATTCTTAATGTGTTTTTACATGATTAATGTAACCATAAAGCAACCCCATCTTTAACACTTCACATTCTGCAGCATCCCTGTGGGGTAACACTCACTTGATGAACAGACAGACAACAGGACATGGAAAAGCAGATCTGAATCAAAGCAGAAACCTAAATTTAGGCCTTCCAAATGGCAGCCAAGGTTCCCCAAGTCTGGACCAGCTTTCCTCTGACTGCATGGGAAAAAAGCTGAGTGCAGGCAGCTCCCAGCAGCAGTGACTGCCCCATACATCCCCCATGGGAGCCATGTCCCCAGGAGCACTCCCAGAGTTTCTGCCTTTAACCTGCCCCAAACACCAGCACAGAACTGGGCTCAGTGACTTGCCATCCTTCATTCAGCCAAATTCCTGCACTCTGTTAAGGTTTTTTGGGGGTTTTTTTCGGCCACCAAGAAACTCAAGCAGCCCTGAGCCCACCGGAACCTGTCCTGGTCATTAATGAAAAGCCTCATTTTAGACTGAACAAAAGCAAAATGCACCTAAAGGTGTCCTTTTAAAGGACGCTGTGATAGAAGACAGCATCAAATTCCACTTCAGCTGCCTGATAAACCTTCAGATTTCTTGGTCATAAACCTGTGTGACAGCACAGGGAAAGGGAGAAACACCTCTCCAGGACACTGACATGGATCTTGGAGTGTTAAATATAAGGCATTGGTCAGAAATGGGAGGAAAAAGCACTTTGAAAACCTCCTGCCTTGGTCAAATCGATTCAAACACAGCAACAAATGTGAAGAGAACCAGGAATGGTCCCAAGCCATGGATTAAAGCTATTTTCTGCAGCTCTGGTGCCTCAGCGCTGGTGAGCAGAGGGATATTTATCCATCCTATTTTGAGAGAGAGCAGCAGGAAGGGAAGGTGATAAGAGAGCAGCAGAGGCAGAAACATCCATGTGCCCCTGTGTTCCTTCTGCTGCTGCCTCCCAGGACTGCAGCACTCAGCCTGAGAGCCCAGGGCCACCAGGGACCCTGCTCTGCCCACTTTCAACACCAAAGAGGAGGCAAGGAAGTAACCAAACAGCTTGAATGGTTAAAAATCCTACCTTGAGAAGGAACTGCAGTCTATGCAATGCTGAATCAAGAGGGAGCAGAAAACCAGCAAGAAAGCAGGGTAAAAATTCCATGTGATTAATAACAAGAGCAGGAAATGGCCCAAACCTTCACTTTTGCTTTCAAAGCTGCTGTGACACTTCCAGGAATTAGGATTATGTGCATGGTTTGCACAGAGGGCCACAGCCTGAATTAACTGTAAATGCCTGGGACAGCCCAGGTTAACTCTTCTATCAGAAATGTATTCTCTTAATACATTTTTCTAGTGTGCTTCTGGAGACCTTCCTGACCTTTCCAAACCATATCTAGGCACAACAACAAGCACCTACAGGAATTGTGCAAACAAGCCCTGGAAAAAACAAAACAAAACAAAAAAAAGATGACCTTGCCATCAGCAGAGCCCTCCCCTGTGCTGTTCTGCATCACCTCTGCCACAGCAAACCCCTGAGACCCCACTGCCCAGCCCTCCTGAGCAAACCAGCCCCTGCACACAGGGCAGGAAATCTCCGTGGATACACAAGAGAAGAAGGGGTTTTCTGTTTCAGCAGATCTCTTCAATCCTAAGGGCAGCCAGCCTTCAAACTGGACTGCAAACACTGGCCATTTCCGTGGCTTCCCAAAAATACATACCAGCAGCTTCCTGTTACAGAAGGACAAATTCCTGTTTCTAGTACAAATTCTGTCCTATTATTATTATGTCCCTTAAAAAACAGGGAGGAGGAAAAAATAAGAGAGGGGGGAAAAAAAAAAAAGGAAAATCCTTTTCCTATAGATGCTGCTCCAAGCAGCTTCTCCTCCCACTAAGCTCCCTGATCAGTGCTGCCAGTTTGGGACCCAAAACCAGTGAGCAGCTGAAACTGGGCCAGTGCACCACTCCCCAGCCCACAGAACTCTGTAAATCTACCTGAAATCTCCCTGCTAAGCACCTGCCAAGCAGTGAGAGAGCTCAGCAAGGTGTTGGCCCCCAGAGATGCTGGGGCAGCGTATTCCAGGTTTGTGCTGTGCATGCAAAAGACTCTGTCTGCTCAGGGAGCTGCTGGAAGTTACTTGACCTGCAGGAAACCCCAGTACAGACGCTCTCATCACAGGGGAAAAGCAGTTTTGATTTGCCTGAGCTGAACTTTGCAGACAGAGTGGCTCAACTTCATTACAGCTCCGTGAGTGTCTATGTGAGAGATGGATGGAAGGTCATTAATCCACTTGGAAAATTAATCCCAGTTTTTCCTTTTTCTTCCCATACTCATGGCTGGGAAGGGATTAAGCAAGACTGAGCTCAAGGGAGACAACAGTTCAGCCATGACATGTCTGTGCACCCATGACTCCTGCCTCTGTGGATCTAAGTCACACAAAGCAAACCAGGAGAGGAGAGGATGGAGAAGTGTGATTTTTTTTCTCCTGGATATAAGTCAGGGAAGACAAGTTACCAGGAGATTTACTGTGAGGAATTCTGTAGGATGAGGGTTAGGAAAGCAGGAAGAGTGAAATCCAGCACTGAGAGCTGCAGTCTGCTATTGATAAATGGGATTTACAGTATCACCTACCCCAAAAAGGGTTGTTCTTACCCCACAGAGGCTCAGCATCCACCACAAAACATGGACTTCGAGTCAGCATGTCTTGCCACTACTGCAGCACAAGCAAACAGCATCTCCCTCTGCAGTTTATCATCCCCAGGCTTCCAAGGAAAGCAGCACCTACTTATTCCTGCCTGAGCACCACTTAGCACTTTGGTTTGAAAGTGTAGGGACACTCCACTGCAAAAAAAAAAAAAAAATTATATATATAATAATAAGCCACAGTTGCCCCTGAAATGGGGCTCGGCTGGAAAGCTACTCAAACTAGCATTGCTAAAATTGGGACTTTCCTTGTTTTTTCAAGCAGCAGGGAACATGTTGGGCTCAGAGAGTTTAACAAGCAAGAGTCAAGCGGAAAAAATCTCTCCTTTTTAAGAGCTGACCACATTAACTTTCAGCAAGTTTCCGGGAGTCCTGCCAGAGCACTGGAGTTTTGTATACTACGGAACTGTTAAAAATATTATTGTAAATGTTATTTTCAAAAAGCTTCAGAGGCCAGCGCTGGGGTAGTGTTAAAAACAACAGCAAAGCAAATGAGATTGTTTTAATGGTGAGAACACAAATGCATGTGTGCTGATAGCTCAGGCAGCCTGCAGGCTTGGCACAGAGGGATTCAAAGGAAAAGGGTTGGAATATTACAGGTTTTCTCCGATCATCCCAACCTCATCCTTACAATTTTCTCTAGACACTAGAGAACATTCGACCTGCTGTACCTAGAGCTGCCCTGGGAACTTGGATCCATATTCTGGGACACACAAAAGAACAGCTCAATCTTGGTGCCACTTCAGACACATAAGACCCTGTCCTCATGGCATTTCCCACCCAGCTTATCCAAAGGATATACCATGCAGGGGAAGTAAAAAAAAAAAAAAAAAAAAAAAAAAAAAAAAAAGCAATTTACGACTGTGAACCTTTGTAGATATAGCAGCTAGAAACTTGGTTTAGTCATGGACTTGGCAGTTTGGGTTAATGGTTGGACTCAGATGTTAAAAGCTCTTTTCCAGCCTAGGTGACTCTCTGATTCCATGTTCATGAGCAGGCAGCTGGGATGGACTTTCTGCAGACAAGTGTGTAACCAGGTCAAGTTTGCAGGTGTATCTCCCCTGAGAGATCAAGGGACAAAGTTCACATGCCAAGATGAGGAGAATAAAACCTCCCTGATCTGGCTGCTAAGCTGGAAGTGACACACAGAAACCAGCACAGCTCATGGAAGGAGCCAGCCCATGCCCTGGGAACTACAGCCCACAAAACCCAACAAGCAATTCTCCATCAGTACCCATCAGCTGAGGCTTCTTCTCCCCAGTTTTGGACATGACACCCCAAAACTGCTTAAGAATCTTTCTCCTAACACCTGTTGCTGGGAGAAGAGATCTGTGCTCAAAAGCCATTATCTCAGTGGAGGATTCCTTCAGTGAGTGACCCAGCCAGGGCAGAAAAACCTCCTGAGCCATCCTGTTTGTTCTAGCACAACATGTACTGAGAATAAGAGGTTTAGAACCTGCCTGAGTCCTGCTGTTAACACCCATGACAGCCTTTTAAAGAAGCCACATTGAGATCTTAAAACAAATCCTCTTCTCAGAAATTACTTTATAAATGAAATGTTCCAGACAGCATGCTCCAGTAAGTTATCACAGAGTGGTTTGAGTAGGAAAGGATCTTAAAGATCTTTTAGATCCATCTCCCTGCCATAGGCAGGGACATCTTCCACTATCCCAGGTTGCTCCAAGTCCTGTCCAACCTGGCCTTGGACACTTCCAGGGATGGAGCAGTCACAGCTTCTCTGGGAACCTGTGCCAGGGCCTCTCCACCCTCACAGGAAAGAATTTCTTCCTAATATCCCATCTAAATCTCTCCTCCTTCAGTTAAAGGCCATTCCTCCTTATCCTATTACTCCATGTCCATGTAAGAAGTCCCCCTTGAGTTCTCTTGTAGCTTCTTTAGGTACTGGTATTTTCCTCAGACCCTTTTCCTGCTTTGCAGTAATATTCCTTTTACTAAAGTCAGTGCAGTAATCAGTAATGTATACTGGCATATCAAATAGCTTTGATTTTCCATACAGATCTCAAACTTCTGGAGCAATAAAACAAAGAAGCAAATCAAAAGGATAAGAAAGGACTAGTCTATCAGCAAAGGTCAGACAACACAGCCCCATCAGGTCAGAGTTAATCTATTTTACATGTAACAGAGAGGTCAAGCAAAGCAAGTATCCAGAAAACACACATGTTCCCCACCTGTTTGGGTTTTTATTTCTATCAGGATCTGCATAGAATTGTGTCTCTACTGAACTCACATTTACAGAGGGGCCACCTGCCCCAGGAGCTGGTGGAGATGAACCAATTTGCAGACACCCTGATCACACCCCAAAGCCCACCTCAGTCCCACTGCACCTAAATCCAAGTTTTCAAATCAGGCACTGAGGTGACCAAGTCTAAAGGATCCTCATCTCCTGCAAGCCTGAACATTCTCCTCCCCAGATGAACCTGAGCCAGGATTATTCAAACACACAGCCCTGCCTGTGAGGGTGAGGATGAAGATCTGCAGCCAGGGGACAACACTGTCCTGCACCATTTTCCCTTTCACAGGGCAAAAATCCTGTTCTCAGATAGTTCTCTGTGCACTTATGAATCAGAGGGAAACCCTGCTGCCAGTTACACCTACAGAAACCCTCTGATTGCAGTGGACATTCCCCTCTAAGTGAACACAGCAAAGGGAAGGTATTTCTATATATAATAGAAAAACCAATGCAGAAGAATGTTGTCATTTCTTCCTCCTGCAGGTTTTCACTGCCTTATTTTTGTCTCTCTCCTCAAATGACCAAAGATTTTGTGGGAGGGAAGTTACAGCAAAACTGTGTAGCTGGAAAAGTGAAGCTTCAGGCCTCTTTCTTCCATGTTTCTGGGGAAAACAGGAAGGAGAATGAGCAGAAACCAAAAAAGGAGGAATAAATAGTAAAACCTTCAGATGTAATAAGCCATCAGAGAAGTGTTTGTCTCAGAAAAAAAAAAAAATCTTTCCAGAGAAAAGCAATTGGCAGAAAATCATCTGGTATCAGAAACAAAGAGTCTCCATGAATGAAGCCTTACACCAGAGAGCCACAAAGCCAACGTTGTGCCATGGAGAACCTGGCCTGAGAGCTGGAATCTGCACCAGGGACTGGGATGCCCAGCTCTCCACCAGGATAATGGCAGGCAGAAACCAACCCTGTCCCTGTGGCTTCAACATCTAAGAGTATCAGATACATAACCAACCTTATTTATGGCTGATCCAACATCCTCCAGCAGGGATTTTAACACTAAGTGACCAAGGTCAGGACTGGGAAGGAGGGAGACCCATCCCATAGCCTTCCCATGACGCGGTGGCAGGATCAGGACTTTGAAACCAACTTCCACACTCACCCCACCTCATCTCTGACCCACTTTCTCTCCCTTGCAACACGCCCCTGAGAGCACAGAGGATAACACCCCTGGACATGCCAGGAGCCATGCCACCAGCCTTTGTAACCCAGCATTTACCCCCAGCCTGCCGCAATCAATAGTCCCTCACAGCCATCCCCCAGCACAGCTTCCTCTTTAACAAGCCACAGCCTCACCCCCGCAGCCTGGATGGATTTTATTGATCCCAACCAGACTTTCTGATCGACTGTGAAGCCCAGGGCTCAGCATTAATTGACCACTCTCTGCTCTCTCAGCAGTCCCCTGGTTGATTTGCTCCTTCTCTGTGGGCAAGCAGCACAACCTCTCCAGCACATGGCGAGACCAGGACCTCAACAGCCTCCACAGGTTTGGACAGGTCCTTTCCCTCGCTCGTGCCTCTTCTGCCACACAGCTCCAGATGGAGATTTCTCCAGTGGGAAAAAGCAGAGCTCAGTGAGGGCTTTGTGGTGAGCAAAAAAAAGCCAGCTGTGGTTTTGGGCAGAAGGACCAGGTTTCTGCACAGCCCCAGGACTGTGGCTGGTGCTTGCCATCAGTGTGGTGGTGATGGGGTTATGAAACAAGCCTGTGGGGCAGCCTGCACACAGGCTTTGTTCTCCTCACCCTCTGGACTCGCAGTATCACATGAACTCAAGTGCACTTGCCTTCCCGGTAAAAAAATAAGCAATCAACAGTGCAGGAGCCAGACTGAGCACACAGCGACGTGCTCACAGAGCCCTACAGCCTGCAGAGCACATGCATCACCCGAAACTCAGAGCACTCAGGGCCTCCCAGGTCTGCCCTGCCTCTCCTGCCAGCCCTTCCACACCCAGTTTTCACAAAGCTGTGGCCCTGCAGAGGCTGAGCACAGCCTGTTCCTTGCTGCAGTGCACACGAGGCAGCTCCTTCTCCAGAAGAGTTGCCCAAGCTGTGCCATCAGCCAAGAGCGACGTGCTCCCCCAGTGCAGGGCAGCAGCTTCCTGCTCTGCACTCACTCACTATTCCCCAAGCCCAGGGGAGGGAAGAAAAGATGATGACACTGAGGAAAAGGCATATCTCGCCTCTAAACCCAGCTCAGGGCATTGCAGAACTTGAGACGGAGAGCATGACAGCTCACCAAGGCCAACAGCAGTCTGCAGGGGAGGCAGTGGGATGAGTAATTTCCTCTCCTACCATGGCCAGCCTGGTGTGGAGCAATGGAAAGTCACTGTGGGCATGTTGTCCAGCTCAGAGAAAGTCTGACCTGCAGACTTCCAGAAAAGAGAAAAGCCCATCACCCTTGAGAGACCATGAACCAGCTTTGCACCATCGAGGCAGCGGTACAACACCTCTGAACTGGCAGATCAGCTGCTCAGCTGCTCTAAAATCAGGTCACTTATTAGGCACAGTGGGGAAGCAGTCAACTCCTTTTAGAAGAAAGCTCTGGAGAAATACAGTTCAGCTCAATATTGATTCCCACGGCTCTGTTACAGACAGACAGAATTAATTTCCAGGATGGAAAGAAACATATGCCTGCATATCAAAACAAAATACAGAAGCCTTCCCAGTCCTCCGGCTGCATTTCAATGGAAACCAGAAGGCTGTCATAATAGAAAGATTTAGTTTTCTAATTAATCCTCCCTGCTGAGAGTTTAATGCTGCTAATTGATGAGGAGAGGTGGTGTCCAGACAAGGCTTGCGATTCCTTTTTACATCTTTAGGCCAAGTTCTCTCTAAATTAAATAATAATAAGGCAGATTTGTTCCCTGTGTGCACTGTGCCCTGCTCCAGCTCCCTCCTCCCTAGAAGATGTCTGGTGGAGGGAAGGGAGGCAAAGCCCATGTCAGAGACCTTTACAAGTGTTGGAAGTTTTCCTGGAAAACGTCATCTGTGATAATGTCACTTCCACAGGACAAGCCAAGAGAAAGACCAGTGGTGCCAGGGACACTGCCTGTACCATGGAACACCCTCCATGGATCTGGGAGAGCTTCTCCCCATGCAACAGAGCAACTGCCCAGCCAAGAGATGTCCCGTAACACTTCCAAAAACCACACAGAATGTACTGTGATGTCAGGAATTGGATCACCAAACCCTGCAGAACAGCCCCTGGGGTCCAGCCAGGTGCCGCCAACAGCAAAAACATGGCACTGGTGCAGAGGAAGGTTGGCTGCTCACCTGCACCACAGAACAGTTCTCATCCTTAATCCTAAATATCGATCTCACACTGGTGTTGATCAGGAGACCCCTCTGGAGCCAGCACAGTGACCCTAAGTGCAAAACCCAACACAGTCTCAGTAGGAGAAGGCAGCTCAGCACATGCCTGGGTAGGAAATTCCTGCTCCCACTCCTTAGGGGAGCACATGCTCTAGCTCTTCCTCATCTAGTTAAGGACAGAATTTGTCCCTTTACCCCAACACTCAGCGATTCCAACCCGAGTGCTCCGAGCTGCAATGAGGGAATGCCAAATAAACCCCACTCCATGTGCTGTGGTTACTAAGCAGGAATAAACCAAGCAATGCTGATGGTCCCCAAGCTCTGGCCTGAGACTCCAGCAGTGCTCTGTCATGGCAATAACATTTCCACCTGCACCTCTCTGACATCTCCTCTGGGAGCCTTTGCACACCGCTGCCACAGACCAGGGCCAGCAGAGCCCAGGCCAGCTGTGCAGAGGGCCAGCTGGCTGACCTCTCCTTTCCATAAAGGCTGCTATTTTTTCCCCCCCACCATTATTATTATTAGTTTTCAAGCCACCTACTCCATCATAAATATAAAGTAAAATTAGCTTCTTCCTAGAATGCTATAAAAAGACAAGCTCCTGCCTGCACAAACTGACAGCAAGTTAAGGGGAAGGCTCCAAACACGCCAAGAATGTCAAGTCGAGAGCTTTTGGTCCTTTTACTACAAAGCCCAGTTGCTTCAAGGAACTTGTGCAGGTTGAGTCAGGTGCATGCAGAGTCCCTCACCTGCAACAGGCTGTGCCCATTCCTGTCTGCCCAGCAGCCTGTTAATAAATACAGCCCAGGGAGAAAAAGCTGCTCGCCAGCAGGGAGGTGGACGAGATGATCTAACAGGACCTTTTCCATCTCTTCGCTTTTCTGCTTAGTCACAGGATAAATACCTCCCACGTCGCAGGGGAACACGCTGGCTTTGCTCGCCTGCTCGTGGTGGGAGAGTTGCCCTCTGAAGACATTTTGTCCTCCAGATGTTCACAGAATCACAGAACAGCTCTGAAGACCTGGAGGGCCTCAGATCTCTGGAGATCTCCCAGTCCAACCCCACTGCTGAAGGAGGCTCACCCAGAGCAGGTTGCTCAGGATCAGGTCCAGGCAGGTTTTGAATACCTCCAGACACAGCTAACAAGGCTTACCCAAGGAAAGTTAAGCAACAGAGGACTTCCATTAGCCTGGTTTTCAGCTTCAGTGAGCTATGAGGCACCCAAGCAAGTCCCCTAATTCCTGTCCCACAGCCACGAGAGCAGCACAGGAACATCATTTTTGTATCATCAGAGTACTTATGCTTCTCTGAGCTCTCAAGGATGCTCCTGTCCAAGATGGAAAGGCACTTCATTTACTTTTGCAGAAGGCAGCTTGACAAGAGCACAGACAGCAAACATCCAGGTCAAGCCTTCCATGACAGACTATCAGAAAAAAGCTCAAAAAACCCCAACCACCTCAGAAAGGGAAACGCAAGGAACCAAAGGGTTTGGGGAGAGGAGGCTGCAGTGCAGCTAAGGTGTTTAGGTTTACATGGCAATTTCCATTGCTATTGATTCATGTCACAACAGCAGCAAAGCTCTCTCTTGGTTTTAAAATGCTTAAAGAGTGCAAGGCTTCCACAAGAGACCATCCTCAGACATAACCCAGAGAGCACCCGAGAGCCTCAAGGCCACAGATCTGCAAATTGCACCATGCAAGGAGAAAAATATTTCACCATATAAATCATAAAAAACACCCAACATCATAAAAAGACCCCACCAAAAGCCACACAGCCTAAATATCTCTTGCAACAAGATGGACACCAAGGGATGGGGCAGCATTTTGGGGAGTTTTGCTTCATTTTCTGCTGAACAACAGGATAACCCTGAACATTGCAAATTCTCACAAGATTCCCTGCTTTTCATAAGAACCTTGCTCCTGAAGTCACATGATTACATCAGAATCCACACTTCCCCCTTTTTTTTTTTGGTCAAAAAGAAGTATTTGCAGATGTCAAAAGCTGAAGAAGCATAAGCAACGTCTGAAATGCTCAAACAAGAAGGAATAGAAACATCTACTTTTAAAGAAATAAATCTGTATTTTTTTGGAGGAAATAATGTGATCCAGGATGCCATTTTACCAATACTATGCACTGGAAACCTTAGACTGGACAGGGAATGACTTAATTTTGGGGAGAGATGGGTTCCTTCAACATCCCCATCTGTAAGTTACAGATGGAAAAATACAGCTTTCATAGCAACACCTGCCTAGAAACTAAGCAGCCCCTTTGGGGTACCCTGATCCTGGCTTTCCTAGTCAAAAGAACATTAGGCACTGGGGGACAATACCAAGGCACAGCAGTTAAAAAAAAAATAAAATAAAAATACAGCAGAATGTCTTTTCAAATTTTGTTTCCATTTCTTTTATGCAGCATCAAGCTGGGTAAAGCCATGGAATTCAGCTATGCCAGCTCATCTGCTGGCTCACCAAAACCACACCAAATTCACAGCTACTGGTGGATCTTGCCCAGCAGCAACTTACCATATGGTAAAAATTAGTCTGTAAATAAAGACCTGACCTGCTGAAAAAGCCTCTGTTGGATCTCAGAGTTCATCCTGTGCTGTTCCTGAGCCTGGGGCAGTGTCACCATGGCACTCCAGACACCTGGGCTACAGCTGCCCAACACTTCAGAAAAATAAACTTTGGCCACGTGTTCAAATACTCTCAAAGCACCACAAAGAGCAGAAGACCTCAGGGCACATTTATTTCCTATTTTTGCATGGAACAAAACAATTAAGACCTAAAAGACTTGGATCTGTGTGATAATCTGTGTGGCGTGCTAGGCTATGCATTGAATACATAATATCCATAGAAAAAGAGGGTAAAGACCACACTTCTGGTTAAATCAGAGGTCTTCACCCATTCTCATTGGAATTCTCACCGAGCCAGGTGTTTTTAGCTCCATGAGGATTCAAGACACTCTGAGGGTGTCCAGCACCTCACAGAAATGGCTTAAAATGATTTGCAAGATGGCATGATCAAATGTGTCTTGAAAAAGCAAAACAGTTTTAATTAAAGAAGAAAATAATACAGAATAAAAGAACAAAGCCACACACAGTGTAGGGACAAGTCCCACACACCTGCTACAACACCCTGAAAATGTTCTGAGAAATCTCATACTCTTCCTTAAATACTGAACCATTTACGTGGATTTTTTTGGTAAACAGTCCAACAGAAAATAACTACATTTCTGAGAAACAGCTAAAGAGACCTATCAGTGTTTTTGTCCTGGCATTGAGCCAATTATTGCCAGGAAAGCTCAGAAACTTCCAGTGTTTTTCCCTTAAAAGTCCTAAGGTGAGGCTGGAACTCTTTTCCTTATGTAGAAATAATAAGGAAATTATGGAATGTGGTGCAGTGCAACACGTTCTGTCCAAACTAACCAGAAAAGTTGCAGAGAGATTCAGAGGTGGAGGAGAACACAAAGAGCCCAGCAGTGGTGGTGCTCACAGCAGCTGCTGGCACAGGGAGCTGGTGCAGGCAGCAGCACCAAGCCCTGGGGCTGGCATCCATCACCCTCCCTGGAGCTCAACCATGCCATTCCTCGAGCTCCAAGGGTTTGCTTTTCATCAGCTTTTCACACAGACAGCAGCAAGTCATCTCCTCCTGCTCTCCAGCACACACAGGGGCAGAGAAGGAAACCTCTCTGCTGGCTGGCAAAGCCTCTGGGTGTCTGCATTATCTCATCTCTGAGATGACAGGGAAGTGAGCACAAACCTGTTCAGTGACACTGTTCCCACTCAGCCCTGGCCACTGAGCTGCTGTGCTCCTGCTGCTCCCAGCACAGACCTGCCCTCAGCACAGCAGGACACACTTCTGGCTGCAGAATGAAGCCCAGCCAGGCACCAGCACACACCATGCCCAGCAGCAGAGGCAGGTTCACAGCTATCAAACTCCTGAACTCGGCCACCGTGGCTGCACAGTGTGGAACACACCAAACCCTCGCTGTCCCAGCCCTGCAGAGATGGGCACACCAAAGCCACTGCACCACAGGTCTCCCTACCCACACAATTGCCTTCTGCCTGCCCAGAATTTCCCCTCCCTTCTCTCTGTCTGCTCTCAGGTGACTGCAGATGGTGGCTGGACTTGGGCAGGGTACCACAGAGGATGCTGCAGTCTGGCTGCAGAGGTGTCAGAACACCTGGGGACCCCCTGCCCTCTGAAGCTGTCACTGATTCTCTTCTGGTTAAGGCTTATCTGGCTGCACTTGGTTCTCAAGAATGTCTGTGCTGCTGCCTTTGGACTGCACAGGAAAAAAAAAAAAGCAAAGTGAATTCAGGATCTGCAAATAAATGAATAAATATTTTTAATATAATAATCAGATTAACCAAACACTAAAACACCTCTTCCTAAGACTCTGCTCTGCTTCATCATCAAAGTCACCTACCTGAGCAAACATGGCCAAAAAAAAAAAAACAACTTAGTTTTGTTGCAGAATTTCCTCTGTACCTCCTCCTCCTTCCCTAGAAAGAATTGCTCTAAAAGGAAAAAACCACTCATAATGTTTCTATCTTTGCTTACTTAAGAGGAGAAACACAGTATATGGCTCTGTAATATTATTAGCATCTTTCCCCTTTTTTTTTTTACACCAAACCACGACTAAACGAAACATGCTACAAAAACTAAACAGACATGGAAGTTACACGTCCTTTTTTATTTTTTTTTTTTTTTTTTTTTTAATTAAGTACTTTCTGAGCTCTGAAAACCAGATCACACATACAAAGAAACGAGTTTGGAAATCCCCCTCCCTCCACCCCCACTGCTATTTGCTAAGGAAACCAGATGCCCAAAGCCAGCCAAAAAATGATCTCAGCCATTCTTAAGAGAGCCTACAGTGCATTTTCATGAGTCATGGAAAGCAACAACTCGTTGCTTTGGTAATGCTAGGTAAGCAACTGGTCATCCATCCCCAGTCAGACTTGCAGCAGTAAGTCAAAGAGCAGCCCCGTGTCTTGACAGATTACGTCAGAGACAGCCCCAAAATAGAGCTCTGCAGCGAGGCACCCTGCAGGAGGTTTTATGGGAGATGCCACAAATTGTGTCCCATGAAAGCATTCAGCACAGCCTCCAGCTGCCAGGATCCCCCACGGTCCTGATCCAGGGGTGTTATCAGAGATGCCTGCTGCAGGCAGCAAGTGGAGTGGGAAACAACAGATAGAGGCAGGGATTAGCAAGAATCCTCTTTGGGTTGGAGACTCTGCCGCAGGGGCACCACTCCAAACCCCTGGTGACACTCCTGCACGTGGCCATGAAGGTGGTGATGTCCTGTGATGCAGCCTAGAGCCCTTCAACCTGTCCAAGGGTTTGGAAATGCAGCCCAAGACAGGTCAGGGAGGTGCATGCACCAAGTGGAGATCCTGTTCAAAACATCCCACGTTCTTCCACAAGCATTTCCCACTTCCATCACCTCCTGGTGACTCCCACAGCAACCACACAGCCTCTGCTGCCTGGGGCGCTCCCACAGGGCTGAGACACCAAACTGCACCTCTCTGGCATGAAAGGCAAATGAACTTCCCAAGTGATGATGACCCAGGTACAGGAAGACTTGCTCCATCTCACCCAAGCTCAATGTGCCACTGCACCTCCCTGGGACAGCCCCACTGGGGTCCTGAAAGGGAAGTTCTCCAGCACAGGATTTCCTGGACATAGACTAAGACTAGAACTAGCTCGTTCCCATCCAGAGATGAAGACAGTTACAACCTTCAGCACCTTTTGTGCTGAGTCCAAAAGCCAATCGTGAAAACACATCCTCAGCCCTTACAGCCGGCCAGGCTCACACCAGATTCTATTCACACCTGTAATGCTGGAGGTGAAGTTGCTGAAATATTGGAATGATTAAACAAACATTTTCTCTTTTTCTTGTGTCATCAGCCAGGTGCTTTGTGCACATCTTTTAACATTTCAGCTTCTCAGGAAGAGCACTGTGGAGAGTCTCAGTAAACACCCCCAATCCAAACAAAAATAGGCAGGAACGGGCATGGTTCCTCAAATCCTCCATTTGAGCCATGTCACAAAAGGAGCAGGCAGACCTCAGCCTAGGCCACCAGTGAAGCAGATCCAGCCAGCCAGCAAAGCCACCAGGAGCCATCCCAGCAGAAAACTGAGGGCAGGAGTGGGATGGAGCATCACTCTGATGAGTGGTTCCACACGCAGGGAGCCCTGCTGGTCCCCTCCCAGCCCCAACACCCAGCAGGCTGCAGCAGATGTCAGCAGGGCTTCTTTTGGCTGCCACTGCCACAGGAGGAGCAGCTCCTGGGGCTTAACAGGAGCCAAGTGCAGAGTTTTCCAGTGCCAAGCCAAGAAATTAATGTGACAGGACTTCTCCCATCACGAATTCTACCAAGACACTTCAACCACAGTCACCATCCAGAAGGAACACACAGAGAAAGCACTAAAACGATGCCTTTCCCAAACATTTTCCCTCAGGCACAGCACAGATCAGGAGCAGCCCAAATGCATCCTGCAACAACATCCAGAGCTGGACCTTGACCCTTTCAGTAAAATCAATGATGCAATAAGCTGAGTACAGCTCAGCAGTCTGTTTATCTGTTTTACTTGCTACCAGCACCATCCAAAGAGAAATAATTGGAATATCTTGCATATTTCTCTAATGACTCTTGCTATTCTGTTAGCACCAGCACTGAGGGACTAAGAGCAAGGAACAACAAACCAGTGGTTTATTAACCACTAGGTGCCAAGGTTTCCCAAAAGCCACTCCCCAAGAGGAAACCAGCAGCAGGATTCCAGTAGAGGGACCAGTGCTGGAAGTAGTTTTGTGCTGGAAGGCAAACAGAAGGCATTGAGGCTGCAGTATGAACACTTTCCATCAGCAAGGAAAGTTTTCCAGAAGCTTGGCCCAGCCTGGTGTCTTAATTGAAGGAATCTTCATCAAACAAGCCTTGCTCCACAGCTCCACGCTACACCAATGCGCAGATCAGTCACAACAAAAGGAAGCCCAAATCTTTGATCTCTGATTTTGAGATACTGGTTATATTCATCACTTACACCCTCCCAAACCTCTGAGCCCCACAGACCCAGTCCACACACTCCCATAGCATGGAGACTTCAGGGTTATCAGCCCTGGGTAGATAACACTATCATCAGCCCCCATCTGCATCACCCAGCTACAGATAACAGTGTTATCAGCTGCCCTCTGCAATGACACTGCAGGGACCCTGCAAAAGAGGGACAGATCCCCCCAGGGGCACTCCCCAGGTAGTGACAGAGAGGAGGAGGAGTGAGGATGAAGGGAAGAGGGTATTTAAGAGAGAGTTTCTCTGCATGCACTCTCACCTGTTCTGCTGTTCACCTTCACCACCCATGACAACAGGCATCACCCTCATAACCCTCACACCTTTTCCCCAAGCCATGTAACCCAAACAACCCCTCCTTATCAAACCACTGCCCTGTGCAGGGGGTGCCTCAGCCCTTAAATTTGTATCTGGGCAAGATAGCACTGTTATTCTGTTATTAAGAGCTGGTGAGAGCCACATGTGCCCACCACCCTTCTGCAGGATCCTCATGGCTTGAGATAGAGCATCCCTGCTGCCACCTTGCAGAGTAAAAGGTGCAGACAGCCCACTGTGAAGAGATTAAGGATCTGCTAAATTCTTCTGGCCTCTTATTTCATGGATGGTGCTGCAGTATTTGCAGCTCACAACTAGAGTGTGATGGTCCGACCTCTGCTCAGTACAAAAGCCCCAAAAACGAGGTTGCAGCACAAAAGTAATAAGCAATCTGAGTAATCCACCATCCTCATCACAACAAAGTATCATGCACATCCACAGAATGGAACAGTTCAATTGAAAGGGATCTACAGTGATCATCCAGTCCAGCTGCCTGACTACTGCAGGACAAGAACAGCCTCAACAAGGACAGACCTCACCAGAAGTGCCAAAGCAGCAGCATCTTCCTCTGACCCTCTGCACTGGTTCAACACAGTGTTCACTCTTCCACACAATGTCTGTGTTAAGGACAGTCACGTTCAAAGTTTTTCATATTCCCTTGGGGATTTGGGAGCACCTGAAAGCCACTATGCTTGACACACTTGCACATGGACAAAACAAACACAACCATGCCAAGACAGGAGCACGCAAAACACTGCAGAGGCCACACACACCCTTCAGCACTGATGGGCCCAAGGTGTTTCTACCTCCATCACAAACACTGCTTATCTCACAAACTATTTTCTCAAAGCAACTGTACAAAGTCTTTTTCTCCACCTGAATCACCCTGCAATCAATCAGATGACTTTCTGTCACTTTAGCACGCAAGTCCCTGGCCACGAGCATTGCGGAGAGCCTCTAATCCAGCCACCCAGGGCTATTTTTTAATTTTTTTTCAAGCAATTCAGTGTTTAATCACTACTTGAACACTTGACCTATCCTCTCACCCCCCCAGGACGTGGGCTGAACACGTTGCTTACACAGCAGCCCACGCAGGAGCTTGGCCAGCTCCTTCCAGGATCTGGCCTGAGCCCTGGGCACGGCACGCTCTGCCAGCCGGACTTTGTCCCAGGCAGCTTCTGAGCCAAACCCTGGCTCAGCTCCACCCGGGTTCACTGCTGTTACAGCTCCTTCTCCCTGGGCTGCACCCAATCATTGCCCAGAGTGGAGAGAATAAAATCAGAGCAGCTCTCGCAGAAGTGACAATTAGTTCTGCATAAAATGGTGGCCAGCCTGGGGTTTAACCCAGGAGGGCAGAAACAACCACAGAGCCTCATTAAATTCTGAGTCACTTTGTCGCCACTAACATTTATATTAGGATCTTCCAGCATAGAAAAAAGGTACTTGGGGAATGCATTTGGGAGCTGAACCCCGTCTTCTAGAGGGTACAGGTATACCCTTCACCTTTGACCTCCAAAAGCCTCAAAAAGCCCAGGTCAAACCCTTTGGGGTTCCCTTTACAGACATTCCAAATGCCCTGGGAACAGGCACAGAGATGACATGAATGGTGTGTCCCCACCCTGGTCACACAAACAGATGTTGGCACTGTTGGCACTGGGGCTCGTTCCTCACACAGGGCACCAGCTGGCACTGGACTCAACCTGACCAACACCATCAGCTTATTATCCTACTGTAAAACCTTTATACCTGTCCCCTGATCGACAGAGAGCCCAAATGGCTGATGGCAAAGATGGCAGCAAGCATCAGTCCTACAGCAAAACTTTGATCCTTTTTCTCTGGGAACTTCCCACGAGCAGCTCCACACAACACTGACCCCTTCTCTCATTCACTCTTCCTTCTTCTACACACAACTAACCCAAACAACTCCCCCATGGGCCAGCTAGCCCACCCTTTTATAACACCATCCTTACTGGACATAGCTGTGACCTGTTAAGGGCAAGGCTGTTCCCACTTTGGTAATTAGCACAGCTGCAGCTCACAGGGGTGAGACTGCATTCAGCACTCTCTCTGTTCCCTTACAATCCATCCTCCCACAATGTAGAGCTGCAGAGGTCCCCATCATGGGCCAGGTTGAGGCTGATTCTTCCACCATCCTGGTCTCAAGTCCTGTGGCTCCAGGGGAAGCTCCTGGAGCAACATCCCCAGTGCCAAAACAAAGCAGGGAGCCAGGTACCCCCTTTCTGCAGCCCCTTGTCCATGCAACAGGTCTGCTGCAGGGAACAGCTCCCCAGGGCCTTTGAAGAGCAAGGCATTGATTTTTACAGCAGATCTCAGCTTTTAATTCCTTGTGTCATTAAAGATGAACTGAGACAGATTGATTGGATCATACAATCGTTAAGGCTGGAAAAGACCTCTGCTATCACTGAGTCCAATCATTAAGTCAGCTCTGCCAAGTCCACCACTAAACCATGTCCCCAAGTGCCATATGTACCCTGTTTTTGAATGCTTCCAGAGATGGTGATTCCACCACTTCCCTGGGCAGGCTCCTGTTCCATTGCCTGACTCCCCTTTTGATTTGGGCACCAGCAGCATTTTAATGACTAACTAGAAGATTAGACCAGATCAGAACTGCAGGAACAGACAGAAAACAAACAAAAATACCCACAACTGCCGTGTGCTCGCCCTGCACCTTCACAGACAGAAAACCCCTCATCTTGCCTGTCTGATGCTCACCACAGCACTGACCACATCAGATGAAGGCTCATGCCATGCAGGATATGGGGCCAGCCTGCAGAGACAGAGTGGTTCAGGCACAACTGAGATCACATTCAGCACCTCTGCATCTCACACTGCACTCAGCAAAGGCAGAAAAAGCTGCCAGAAAGAAATGCTGAACTGCTCTGGCCTGTGGGAAAAGGGACCTGCTCCTTGGAGGGACTCACCAAAAACACTTGGTAACCCATTTCCCCTTGTGGAGCTTAAATAGCTAAATAAATAAAGCCTGGGGATTGAGGGTGAACCTGCCAGGTTCAGTATCAGTGGGCCATCTACAGCTTTTTCCCCCCTGTCTGGGGAAATAATGAAAAATTAAACAGTTTAAATCCATATTCCAGTTCTTATGGCTCCACGCTGCATTTTCCATCTCCCCAGTGCACAGCTGACATTCTGCACATTTCTGTGCACACTGTGCTTGGCCTGTGCTCCGTGCAAAGAGGGGAGTGGAAGGGACTGAGCCCAGCAGCCTGCTGCTACCGTCAGGCATCAGCAAGCACCATCCCTGTCTCTACCAGCTCCTCTCTGCAGGAGCCAGGCTGGAAAAGGCTCAGCCACCCCCTGGGAAGGGCTGGCACATGGGATGCATGTCCCTGGCCTGTGCTGCATCTCAGGACCTAAAGAGTCCAGAGATTTGCAGAGGGATGAAATGTGCTTCCTTAGGCCAGATGAACTGCACAGGTTGAACTGTAGTTGAATCTGTCTTTTTTTTTTTCCCTGTTTTCTTTCAGATGATTCCCTCAGTCTGGAGAGCCAAGGCAGACTCCGAGCAATCACTCCCTCCTTTCTTCAACGTGTAGACAGACTTGTGCACTCCAAAGGCGGCCTGCCTTCCCCGAGCAGTCTAATAAAAGATATCCCTTCTAACAGCAAACCCTGACTCACTTCCCTCCAGCCTCGACCAGCAGGTCTCCAACAGCAGGGCCAGATCCACCAGAGCAGAAGATCCTGCCAGCCCTCGCGCTCGTTCCCACGTCCATCTGGGGAGAGCAGGGCTGGAAGCACATCACTTTCCACGCTGCAGCAGCACGCTCCATCCCACGGCTCTGCCAGGGAGCCAGACCTGCCATGGGAGCGGGAAAATTCACAGAGCATCCAGTCCAAGCTGCAGGCTGAAATCACGAAGCAGCAGCGAGCAGCAGGAATATTCCGGACGGGATGGAGCCGCTCCTCTGGCCGCCGCAGCCGCTGGCTTCTCGCGCCGGAGTCGCTTCGTCTGGGTGAAAATCCAGACCACGTCTCTCTGCCTGAGCACACTTCCCTCACAGGCTCTGACAGCCTCCAGAAAAATAAACGCATTGCCCATCAGCACACGTTGACAGGGCAGAGCTGCGGGTTTCTGGTGGAGATTAAGGACCCATGGAAAAAACTGCGGCACCAAAACCCGTTCACACGAGGAAGGTATAAAAGGTCCTTTACATCCACATCCCACCAGGCTGGCAGCTCTTCCAGCCTCACGTCCTGCCTCAACAGAGGAGCTTTTACAAGCTGCAAACCCTTCCCAGGGCAAAGGCTGTGCCCAGCTGTGGAGGTCTGCTCTGATCTGCAGGAGCCCTGGGAAACCATGAACCCCTGTTTATAATTAATGCCAAATTCTAGAAATTAGACCATCTGACACAGGCATCGAGACACAGGTAGAGCAAAGCCCCAAATGCAACTGATCTCATGCACATCTGAGGAACTGCTTCCAAGAGCTGCATTCCACGCACAAATCCTGCACCGAGCTACGTCAAACTGCACATACCAGACTGCAAATAAATCCAGAAGGTGTCACAGAAAGAAATTCCCTCCAACCATTCATTGTCACCAAAGAAGCGAAGTAGCCTGACCCCGGAAATCCCTGGGATCACTTAATCCCAAGCCTCCAAACCCCCAAGTGAGCCCCGTGGTTTTGGTTCATGCACCAGCAACACATGCAAGACCCTTCCCCGAACCAGGAGCGGATCCTCCCCAAAAAACTCCTGGGTTACAAGACAGGAATTGAAGAGGAGGATAAAAGCAGCAGCCGAGGGAAAAGCCTCTCTCCGAGCTTGGCCAAGTGCACGACCTGCGCGGCTGGTGCCCGGCTCCCACCTCTGCCCCGCCGCTCCCCGCACAGCCGGAGAGGGCAGAGGTTTGGTGCGGGCAGCACGAATCCTTCCTGAGCATCATCCCGACTCGTGGCACAGCCCCACGGCAGCCCTCGCTCCGTCCAGGTGGGAATCCAGCTTTCCCAGCTCCGCCGGCCGCTCGCAGCACGCGGGGACCGCCGAGCCTTCCTCCCCAGGCTCATCCCATCTTCACCGCTCCGGACACACGGAGCAGGGAGAGCTGCAGAGTGAAGGATGGCCAAGCACCCCCGCACCTCCCTGGAGGCTTTCCAGGGACCCAGCATCCAAGTGACCACATCCAGAAACCGCTGGCTCCAGACGCTAATGCATATCCCCCAAACGGGTATTGGAGTGTAATCCCGGCGCTCGCTGTCAGCAGCTGGGACAGACACCCCGGCAAGAGCCTGCGGAGAATAGCGACCCGAGAGCAGGGGCACAAGGCAGGGGTGTGCGGGGAGCCCCAGGAAAGGTCAGTCCTTCGATCCGCTCCGCACCCCTGGACACGGAGACCCGCTCCGTGCTCCTGGGGAGCACAGCTGGGGACCCCCCCGGCCCCCCAAACAGCCGCGGGGACAAGCTCCCCCTTGCAAGACTAGAAAGGAAGGAAGAAAAACCCGCGGAAGCCAGACCCGGCTGCAAAACTCCCGGTCACCACTGCAGACAGTAAAATAATTAAAAGAACGAAACTATTCGCGGAGGCAAGGACCCAGCGCCCGCGGAAAGAGGGGATTGAGGACGGACTCACCGAGGTCACCGAACGAGGGACATGCGCTGCCACCCGGGGCTGGTGTCAGCACGGCGGGTCGCAGCGCCCGGCGCGGCTCGCACCAGCTCAGCCCGGCTCGGCTCCGCTCGGCTGGAGCTCGGCCGGGGCGGCGCACAAAAGCGGGAGGAAGCGGTGACGCGCGGAGCCGCCGCGGCCAATGGGACGGGGATGGGCACGGGGGCGGACCGGCCCCGCCACCGCCGAGCGAGCGGGGACACCGCGGGGCCCGGCCCTGCCCCGCCTCTGGGGGGCGACACCGGCCCGGCTGCCACCCCCGGGGGAGCTCCGAAACCCTGGGGCGGCTCCGAGCCCGGGGGAGCTTCGAAACCCTGGAGCAGCTCCGAGCCCCGCGGCGGCTCCGAAACCCGGCGTGGTTCCGAGCCCGGGGCATCTCCGAAACCCTTGGGGCATCTCCGAAACCCTGGGGCAGCTCCGAAACCCTGGGGCAGATCCGAAACCCTGGGGCAGCTCCGAAACCCGGCGTGGTTCCGAGCCCGGGGCAGCTCCGAGCTCGGGGGCAGCACCGAAACCCGGCATGGTTCCGAGCCCGGGGCATCTCCGAAACCCTGGGGTAGCACCGAAAACTGGCGTGGTTCCGAGCCCCGTGGCGGCTCCGATCCCCGGCGTGGTTCTAAGCCCAGGGCCAGCTGCGAGCCCCAGTGTGGTTCAGAACCCTGCGGCGGCTTCAGACCTCGGGTTGGTTCCGATCCATGGTGCAGTTCTGGCTCCCGGGTGGATTCGCGTCCCGGATGTTGCCCCGTCCCGCAGCCCCGCTCGGTCCCGGTGATGCTTCCCTGGTCCTGCAGGTGGGATTAGCCGCGGTGACCTCGGGGTCCGGCCCCTGGGTCGGTTCCGATCCCCGGTCGGCTCCGACCCCCGGGCTGACTCGCACCCCGGACGATGCCCCATCCCTCGGTCCAGGTGCAGTTCCAGTGCTCCCGCAGGTCATATCAGCCCTGGGAGACACCGTGGGATCCCCAGCTGCGCTTTCAAGAAGGATGGAATGTGACCTCAGCACTTCAGCTAAGGTTCTCCTGCTTTCTGGAAAAAATGGGGCTGCATGTGAGCTGTCCTACCTAGGGCTGACACAAGAAATCAGGAGATGATGATCAGGAGTGAAACCCCTTGATTCTGGGACGGGGCATCATCAGCTGGAATGCTGGTGAAGATGCTGCAGCAGGGTAGCCTAGCTCAGCTTTCTCCACATGCCTGGGATGTGGAGGAATTGCTCTGATAACTTGGTTTGGGTTTGCCTCTTTGGGGCAGTTAAAGTAAAATTGAGCCACAGTTAAGACCAAAGAACTTCAGACTGTTCCTGAGTCACAGCTGGCTGTCCAGAACAGCTCAGGGCTCCCTGGGCAGCTCCTCGGGAAGGTAGAGAAGCCTCGGGGCTGTTCTGATCTACACCCACTGTCCCAAATCTCTGTTGTGTGTCCAAATTCCTTTGGGCTCAACTCTCTGTATGGAAGGAGCCAACAATGGCATAGAAGCAAAATTAACCGAAAAAGGGCCAACTAGAGGCTGAGAAACAGATGGAAGTGGGAGCTGAGTTATGAACCAGATATCCTTCAGACTGGTGGGAAAGAGAAAAAATTTATGCAGACAATGGAAAAAGTAAGTAATAATATTTCTCTGATTATTTCCTTGTTTCCCCATTTAGTAAGTGTGTTGTGGAGAGGAAGAGGAACAAAGTCAATTCAAGATTTTGGTGGGGGAGAAAAAAAAATGGGCTGGATCCTAAAACCAGCCCCATTCCCCTCAAGTTTTTAAGGAGTTACTGCTGCAAGAAAGCTTGAGCCATTGCCTATAAAGGCAATAGAAACCCCAACCAGGGACCCCTCCTGAGAGATTCAGATCTCACATCCTCGTATACAATCGCGTGACCTATTAATAAAATCCATAGAAACCGATTCTGTATATACCAAATAACTGCAGATGGCTCCAGCCCAAACCGCTCCGGGTTCCCTCACTCCATAAATGATTTTACTGGGGCCTGTCGTGATCTTGATGTAATTGAATAGGTTTCACTCTTTTCTCTCTCCCTCCCCCTGCCCAGAATATTTGTGCAGCTCACAGAGACACATCCAGAGGGACTGAGCTGTTGCTGGAAGGAACCTCTGACTCCAGCTTGCCTCATCCATTCGGGAAGCGGCGTGAGTCGAGCCTAAGCCACCTGGCTTTGGGAAGGAGGGTGCTTTTCTCTGCACCTTCCCTCTAACTCTTAACAGCTTTTAATAAAATCCTGGCAACTTGGCACATTTGAAAAGCTGGCTGCTGCCCATCAGGGATGTATGTAATGAATTCCTGTGCTGCAGATGCCTTTCTGAAATAAATCACATGTGTTTACCTTGGGAACCAGGCACAGGACCCCGGGACTTGAGGTTCAAGTATTATAAGGCACTGAAGTGACAAGCAGCTCCTTTAAAACCACCTGGTTTTAATGGGAATTGATTCTGCACACACCAATTACTGCTGAAAGCCGTAATTCTTCCAAGCATCTCTCCTTTCCTGAATGTGTTTGGTGGCCCAGGAACCCTGCGAGGGGGATTTCAATTCCAGGGTGTCCCTGAACAATATAAAGATCCTCATGTGTGTCAAGGCTGTTTCCACTGATGTCAACAGCTCTCTGCTGATGGGCATGCTGAGGAGCTGCCTCTGGATTCTGCCAGCTCAAGTCGCTCTTGGAAACATTTCCAAAGCCTGAGGAAGGATGGGCAGAGGTGTGTGGCTCTGTGCAGAGTTTCAGGTGTCCTACAGGGGCTGGCTGTCACTTTCTGGAGTGGACAGCTGGTGGAGAGGGCACGATGGAGAGCAGTGGCAAACCCAAGTGCTGCAGGCAGCGGCTGTGGTGGCTCTGTAGGGTGAAATTAAACAGTTGGGGTGTTCTGTGTCCCTGAGGACAACAGCTGTGGCACACTTTGTACCCACAGAGCCAAACACTCCCTTCTTTTCCAAAACACTGCAAACTGCCACTAGGACAATTTCTTTGGTGCATGCTGTCCCATGCTGTCCCAGTCAGTGAGTTGAAAACCACTTAAAACCTATAGATGGGTGCTCTGATTCTTACCTGACTGGTGCAAACATTGGGTGGATGTGAAGGCCTATTTCATCCTGATAGCATCTTCAGTGAAGAGTTTGATGGCACAAGTGGGTAATAGTGAGCTATAAGAAAAGCTGATGGTTCATCCACAGATCAAGAACTTTGCAAATCACAGCCCCAGGCTTGTTCTATTTATGCTTCTCCTTTAATGACGTAAGCATTAGTATTTGCTGTGGGGAGAAAAATGGGAAGATATTTGGCTTTTACCTAACTGCTACTATTTTGGGCTGCGTTAGGGTTCCTGCAGGAAGTGAACACAGGTCCCAGAGCACTGACCCAATTCTTCTGTGACTAAGTATGCTCCATCTAACCTGAAATTCTCCCATGCCTTCTGTTTGATATAATATCCTTTCTTGCTTCCTGCCCTGAACAGCAGCATAAAGCTCTGTCTGCCAGTCCTTCTGTCCCATTAAGATGGCTGAGAATGGTGGGTGAAATCATTCCTATACTTAGTTTCCAAACTGTACAGGAGTGATGCTGTCGTGGGGTAAAGAAAAGAAACTAATTACTTACTCAGAGATTGTGAGCTGCTCCTCAGCTGAAGGCTGGAGCTGGGGATGGGCCTGGAAGAGATGTCAGCACATAAATCCAAGCCCGTGATGCTGAAACCTCTGCATGGCAGCTCCTGGGCTTGGCAGATCTGCATCAGTTGCAGCTTCTCCTCACCAAAAATTAATCGCAGGTCTGCTGTTTGCTGCAGAAAAGGAGGGGGAAAGGAGACTTAGAGCTCTCCTATTCCCCTCTTACTGTTAGGACCCATAGAAAAGCCACATTTATTTCACTTAAATATTTCCCATGTCTTCTGAATGAACTGGGGACTGCCTGATAGACAAACCTGGCACAAACCACACAAGTCAGCAGTCCTAAGGGTTTTGTGCTCCTCCTCAGAAATGCCCACAGGTGTGCAGAGGTTTTCTGGGAACAAACATTTGGGGGTGGTATTTCATCTCTACCTCTGCTTCTGTTTGACTATCACAATGTCATGGAGTGGCTGAGAAGGGTGAGAGTTGGGTTCAGATCTCAGTTGCTGTGGAGCCATAAACTTCCCAGCCACCTTTCTCTGCCTCTCCTTTTGCATGAAATGATCCCTGGATGATATGACCACCTGCTCTGCAGGGCAGAGGCCAAGATCTGCTCTATGAAAACTTTCACAACCAGGCAAGAGCAAGATGTGATCTCTGTATGGATTTTGAAACCTTTCCTCTTCCATGGCAGGAAAAATTTCTCAGATAAAGCCTCCTGTCCACACAACAAATTAACCTCGTGGTTTGTAGCTTGGGTTTAGCTTTTGGGATGAGGAGGGAATCCTGGGCTCCTTCCCAGACTAAATGTATGGAATATTTCTAGGATCCAGCACAGAAGGTAGGTGGCAGCAGCAGGCACTGTAATTTAAAAGGAAAGGGCGAGTCCTGCAGTTGAAGACAAAATGCTCAGTGCCCATCCTGGAGAAGTCAGGGCATGGAAACCCAAGAGCAGGGAGCCACTCTCCATGCACTGCCATCAAACAATGGGGAATACTGCAACACCCCATCTTGAGGGGTTGGGAAGTTGCTCCATGGGGGAGTCAGAGCAAAGAGATGCTCCCCAGCCCTCTCTGACCAGCATTTGTGTCCATCCACAGCTGCCTGGAGAGAGATTTCAGATCTTACAAAGCAAAGGCTGAAGGCTACATGTGACACACAGAGGGAGCAGCTTGCAGCAGCCAGCAGTGCCAATCAACCAAAAAGAACAGGTTTAAACTCATATTTCTTTGAAGCTGGGTGTGACTTACACTAATATTGAGAGGTATGAATGAGTTTTTTTTTTTTTTTTTTTGGTGGTAGTCATAACATGAATTTTCACAGCTGAACGTAAATTTCCACACTGCCTCTGTTCCATGACTCACCTTCTCTGCCCAAACAGAGGGAAGAAAAACATCTCCAAAAAGGACAGAATGAAAGTGAAGAGGGTCTGATTTCTGGGTGGGTTGTTAAGGAAACATTGTTGGAGGGCATTTTTCCGTGAAGTTTTTTCACATGTGCATAGTGCTTGGAACTTATGTCAACCAAACCAAACTGTATTTGCAAGGTGGCTCTGTCACAGTGGTGAAAAGTGTGAAGCTGGAAGCCTGGAGAGCAACGCTGCTTCTCTGCAAACAGGCTCAGTTTAAACTTTCTCAGGTAAGGTCAGAACTATTCCAGAATATTTATGGGTTCATCTGGCACCTGAATATTGTGGAAAATCACACAAGAAATATTGTCCTTGTGGCATTTGCAGCTGAGACTGCAAGAAAGCCAAAAATTGCAGTGGACATCCTGTGTTTGCATCTCAACTCTCTGAAACTTCAGAGAAAACCTTGAGACTTTCCTTGAAAAGAACCAAGATTCTCCACCATGCAACTGGTTTTTCTTGAGCAGAGTGTAAGGGACAAGAGAAGGACTGAAAGAGCATGGCCCACACATGGATATAGGTAAGTGTCTCCAGACTGCCCTGCTCTTTGTCCCCACTGATAACAGGATTTTGTTCCTTGAGAATATGAGCCTATTTCTCCAATCTGTCTCTTGATTTGAAAGATAACCAATCTACAGGGGTGTAGGCAAAGCCACCCATTATAATCACAGGATTTTGGCTGCCTTTTTTGAGCTATTTACTGTAATCTTGCCAGGAGCTTTTCAGGAATATTTGTACTCCAGCAATTGAAAGGAGATCGTGTATGAGCAGCCATCAAACCCCAATTTCTTTGTATTTCTTCCCATTTACCCACACAGAGCTGGATTTTTGGTGACAGAAATCAAAGGAAGTATTGAGTGATTTACTGCAAGTGGGATCTCTCCAATTTGCCACAGAGTTATCTGCACGCACCAAGTGGAAACCTCCAGTTTTTCCTTTACATCTGTCACGAGGGGGAAGAAATCACTGAAACAATCAAAACCTGGCTGTTTACACGTGTTTTGTTTTATAAATGGACTTGTATAGAAAGTTGCAGCGCTGCCGCACAGACAGCTCGCATAAATCTCTTATCACAAAAGCCATATGTCCTCATTTCCTCATCTGCGGCGAAACACAAGCCGTGGCGCTCCGATAATTAGGAAGCTGGAGGTAAAGCCCTCAGCATCCAGCAGGAGGAAAGTGGATGTGGGTGAAGGTTGCAAAACACAAAGCAGAGCAGTTTGGGTTCGAGCCGTGCCGCTCGTCCTCGCGGCTTTCCATTGCGCGCGCGGCGCTCGCGTGTTTGCAAACCAGTTCCTCCACGGATGGATACTGGAAGCACTGGGAGGGCCTGAGGGTGCCTGATCTTCCCCACTCAGTTTGCACTGAGTTGGCAGACTGGTGGCTGCTCTTTGCAGGGCAGAAATCCTTCCCTTGGAAAGGACTCTAGGTCAGAGCTCAAAAGGCAGTGAACTGCCCCGGTGCCATTTCAGGACCTTTGATGGGATCTCCAGACAGGGAGAGGGGGAGAAAAGTACCCACTGATGGTCCTGGAAAAACCCTTCTCCTTGGATGACCAGATGGCACAGTGGAGGATTCCTTGTTCTTTGCATGGACCAAATACATTCATCTGGGAAGAAGGAACAGAAGGGTCCCAGAGGACCACTCAGACATATTTTGGCTTCTCCCTTACCAAAAACTCAAGATGACTCTACCTGTGCTCCTTGTTGGCACTGGTATACCAAACCAGTGTCATTCATTAACCTTTAACTTCACCCACAAATTTCCATAAAGCCACTCTAAAATGGATAAAAATTAACTGAGAGTGTACAATTAGCACAGCTGCTGTTATGGCATGTCTGGGTCTTTCCAAACTTTTTTTTTTTTCCCCCCTCAAAAAAGACATTTCCTAAATTTCAGCTCAGCCAGCAATGGTGAAATGCCCTTTTGCCCAGCTTGGTGTGCTTTGTGTAAGGGGTATTTATTTAATCCATCTGAAACTACATGAGAAAGGAGAGAAATATCCCGGCGGCGAGATAAGATGATTATCTTCCTGGCAAACAATAGGAACGTGGTCAAAATTAAAAATAATTTGATTGCAAATAGGAAGCCTAGTAAAGCAGCAGGACTAGAGGAAACATGACTAATTTTTTTTTTAGCTTGTCTGAACTCACAGAGCAGAGCTTTGCGAGAGCCATAACTTTGAAATATAGATCTGTAGAAAACCCATGGGGGGAGGATGGCAACAGTCCAACTGCAATAGTACAATAGAGGCAAGTTCATGCAGCTGGTAGGTCCGACCTAAATGGCTGAATAGCAACAGACAAAAGCTATTTTAGGTGTTGTTTGGTGGGGACAGTAAATATGAATTGGGGAGGAGTGGAGAAAGTGAAGGTGCTTTTTTCAAAGGCTTTTTTTTTAATTTGTTTCCATTCCTTTGCCATTTTCCTTGGCAAAACCATGATGCCAGTGTCACCTGCAAGAGCAGCACTAAGCTCTCCTTACTGAGCCTACAGCTCAGTGTTTCACATCCCTGGTCAATGTTGGTTCTTCCCATCTCCAGCAAAGAGCCTCACTTTCTGCAGGGCAAGGAGAAGATGGCTGCAGGACCATGATCCCCTTGGGGTTTGCTTCCAAGAGAAAAATCCAATAGGTGTGACACCTTAAAATGGCATTTCCTTCTAATAATGATTACCCTGCAAATTGTTTCTGTGATTCCCAGAAATATTGTCTACTGAACTGCTGCCCCCTTTAAACAAAATTCAACATGAACCCTCATGTGGGGGTGTGAAGAAGAAAAGGGTGTGTAGGACAGCTGTTCCTCAGCACCCATGGCAGGACTGTAACCTCTTCCTCTGCCCCTGACAGTGCCCAAATCTGCTGTAGACATCCCACTGAGCTGGGCAGATACAGAGCTGCAATCCTTGTCCTTGTGTCACAGCCTGTGTGTCTGAAATTGCCTGGTGACTATTGATTTTTAACCCCGTGGACAGGAACATTTGGATGTTTTTAAATATCTTAGATGATTTGACTGTAACCCTCTCTATCTATATATTTTCTAGAATTTCCTGTGCTTTTAATAACACCATTAGAGCTGGGTGTCTGATATGAGGGCAGTCACCACTCAAACTGCCCTGTGCAAGAGGGAAGTGATGTTACATCCATTTTACAGCAGAAGAAATTCTGCTGTAGGCAGAGGGTTGAAATGATCCCTTCCAAGAACACGAGGAGAAGCATGGAGGAGAACACAACACAGACACCATGTTCCTAGGTCTAGTTGTGACCACAAAACCACAGCTGCTTCTTTTTTTTTCTCTTTAAAAGCCTCTTGAACAGAGTTGGGTTTTGTTTGTGTTTTTTTTTGGTTTTTTTGGTTTTTTTTTGTCAGCTGAGGGTTGAAGTAAATCAATCCTTGGTTAGCTCTGTTGAATTCCATCAGCCAAGGATGTGAGTACACTTGACTGATATTAAGCTACTTCAGTTGCAGAGGTGCAAGTCTGATCCTTTGCCTGGGTAGATACTTTTTTCTAGTGTTTTGAGGGTGTAGTAAAAGCCAGGTGAGATTGTGCTGCAAACCTGTGTGCCAGCCGACACCGGAGCAGCTGACACCGGAGACTAAACAGTATTTAAGCCACTTGGCAAAGCTTACACAGGTCCAGTAATTGTAGGTGGATGAGAGCTTGCAGAGGGTCATTAGGTTCCTGATGGAGGAAACACCGCTGAAAGGCAGAAGAGGAAATGACAGATTTAATGAATAGTGGTCACAAGCTGAACTACAAAGAGCAATCAGTCTCTATGTTTTCCTACAAGGACGATCACAGCAGAACCAAGGCCAGACAGTCCCTGCACTGTCTCTGATGGCAAGACCCCTCCAAACCAGAATGACAAATGGCATCAGGGAAAAAGCCTCTGACCCGTAGAAAGAGTGGCTGCATTTCTGCAGGCAGAGAACTGAACCCTTGGAGCAGGGCTATGTCCTCCTGCTTCCACCAGGGAAGAGAGTGCCAAGCCTTCTGCAGTCAAAACATCAAAGCATTGTCTCTAGAAGGAAATGGGCATTAAAAGCAGGTTGACAGTGATAATAATGGTTCCAAAAGCTAAAAGATAGATCTAGGTGCAGTATCAGATATGCATGAAAAGAGAGAGGTGTTTGGTGGATGGGATTTATCACGCTACTCAAACTGTGCTTGTCATAGTCAAAGAGCCATTAGAGCACACACTTGGTTGTATCAGGACTGGAAACAGAATCTCTAATCTGTCCCTGAGCAGAGCTGCACTCTGTGTTGATCCCAGAGTTTTTACGCTTTTATGAAAACAGTTAATGATGACATGATTCAAGATTCTGTGAAGGGCTCGGAGGGAGAATCAGTAAAACATCAAATAATGATGTCAAACTTTTCATGCATGACAAGCTAAATGCAAAAAGCGTCATTCTCGCAGAGACTTGAAAGGAGCAACAGTTGGGATTTGCTTCCAAAATGAAAAGGGAAGTGTTTCAGGCCAATTTGTGCTTTTGACAGGTGAAACACCACCTGAATTAAAATGGTGGGTACACATGGTGAATGAAATTGGACACAGGCACTTGTGAACATGGGAGGGGAGGGAAGGAGAGGAGAGAAAAAGAGAAATGTCACAAATTTGGCTATATTTCTATCATGTTTTTGTATTTATTCAGCAAAAGCCATAAAAGCTGACCTTCCTGTAGGGGTGATGAGGTACAATCCTCTGTTACCCAGGATGGGTACGACAGGCAGTCCTGACTGTCACACTCAACACCAGGAATAGACAAGAGACCATGAATGGCTTTAATGAGCGAAAAAGGACATCCAAAGATGCCAGGGGAAAAGGACTGATGAATGATTATTGACTTGGAAGTTGGGGTCTGTCCATGGCCTGGTATCCCAGGGGGTTTTCTCTGAGAAACAAAGAGCTCACATGCTGCTGTTCACATTGATAGCCAATTCTTTTATTACAGGTCCCCTGTGTAACTTTGTTGTAGCTCCTAGACTTCCTCCCATGTCCCATGTATTGCCTAACTTCAGGACTCCAGGAAAGGAGTTGGTTCTTGGAGGATACTTAGAAGAACAAAAATGACAGTGGACAGCATGTTCCCTCCATACTGGCATAGAGATTGCTGGTATTGCAAGCAGCCAATGCTCCCCTGCCTCCAAAAGGGAGAATGGAAAGCTGGAACACCATCCTGGAGGAAAGAGACAGGTGTCAGTGGGGGAAAAAAAGAAAGCTTTTGTTCTCATTGACTGTGTTCATCTGAATGGAAAATCCAGGCAAGGAGACTGGCAAGCCTGCAGTTCACAATGCCAGGTCTCCTGCTTTCTAATTTTAGAACAAAGTACTCCTGCCCACACTGCCTTTCCTAAACACCTCTGTTACACTTATTTTCAGAGCATGATTTCATAAGGTCTCACAGAAACAGGAACGAGGCAGATGTACTTGCAGAATCTGAAGAGAAGAAACTCTGTAAGTAAAAAAACCTATCTTTTTTCTCAGGGTAGAATCCAGACTGGATGTGATCAGCACTGTTTTAGGAAGCACTGGCTCCAGTGTGCAACACTCTCCTACAAGGGTGCAAAAGAAATAAAACCAACCTCCAGCCATGCAACAGAAAGGCTTTGGTGTTGGGTATAAATCTGGGTTCTGGGCCTGAGCAAACTGCCCATCCCCTTATGGATATCTGTTTTTCCTGCCCACTCTTGCTGGATCACCACATCCAACAGCCTTGTGGGTGCAGAGTCTGTTGTGCTGCTCTTGCTGCCAGTGCTGGACACTTCACATCTTTTATATCAATACAAATCAAAAGCTGGCAGAGACTCACTGTTTAACCCACTTTTCTTTCCTCGCTGTCACATCAGGAATTTCAAAACTTCTCTTGGTGTTATGTTGCCAGAGGTGTGTATTCAGTGGAAACCACCCTGCCTTGCCAATGGGAAATACCCCCTTTGCAGGCAGCAGGGCACCCCTTTTGTGCACACCCTTTTGAGGAGGCTCTTGGCATTGCAGTGCACGTGGGTGGCTGTCTCGTAGCTCTGAGTAAGCTGCAGGAGGATGTCAGCATTGCCAGACTTGGCCCAGCTTAATGTCAACCAAGACACTGTGGGGGAAGCCTGACTGCAAACAAAAGCAAAGCCAACTTTTGTCTGTTTGCACTGTTTGTCCTCGTCCAAATGAAGGCAAAGGCAAACAGGGAAGATTTATAAACTGGAGGGGTTTTTTTCATTATTTCTAATATGATAAAGAGTCATGTTGTCTTCTAAGCATTGCAAGCGGACAGCAGTGTTTTCCTGGGGCATGAGCCAAAGTTTTGGCTCCTCTTTTACCAAACATGAGCCCTCTGGGGTGAGTCACTGGTTCTCAATGGGCTGCAGCTGCTGAGCCAGGAAAAGGAGCCCTTGGTGCACAGAGAAGGCATCAGGAGATGATGTGTCATGTGGGTTACACAGGGAGCCACATCACTTCCCACAGCCAGCTGATGCAGGCTGCATGCAGAGCACCACCAGGCCTGGGGGAGGTGGAGATGAAGCCAGGACTCCCCAGGACCCACTGGGGTTTGGGGACCACATTTAATCTCTGCTCAGCTGCTCAGAGTGTGGCTTCACTAAAAAATCCGCTTCAGCAATTCAGGTACTTAAATGAGCTGCAGAAACTCATTGCTGTGAATCTGGATCCTGAATCATCACCAGCTCCTTGCTTCCACATGTTAACCCCTTCTCCATCCTCTCCCATGCCCGGACAATCAGTGGAGTTACACAAGGGAAGCAGGTGGCTGGAGAACACATCGACCAAGCATTTCCCAGAATCATAGAATCGTTGAAGTTGAGCAAGGCCTCCAGCCCAACCATTAACGCAGCGCTGCCACATCCACCACCGAGCTGTGTCCCTAAGGATGGTGACTCCACTACATCCTTGGGCAGGCAGTTCCTGCGCTTGGTTTCCTCTTTTGAGACTAGCTGAATGAAAAAAAAAAAAAAAAGGATCCCGAGGGACAATTCAATGAGTAAGAGTTTGTGTGACCACTGGTGCCATACATCAGCTGATGGAAGCCATAGCATGAGGCAAAGCCTTCTCACTTCAGCCGCTTCTGTCAGCGCTGAGAACAAAGTACATTAATTATCGCTAATCTACAGCTCGCCTTCTGCCGGTCAGCAGGTGACAAAGCTGATTCCTGTGCTAGTGGCCATCACATCGCAGCCTTGGCATTTAAAGGATAAGCAGCGATCAACGCTGCCAGAGCAGGGCCAGGCTCGGTGTCACCGACCTCAGCAGAGTGTCGCTGTCACCGCGGCTGAAGCGCTGCAGCGCGGAGTGAGGCGGCTCCCTGATGATATAATGTGTGAAAGATAAAGAGATTAAAAAAGATAAAGAGGTTAAAAAAAACCCAAAACCAACCAACCAACCAAACAAACAAACAAAAAACCCACACCACCTGGCAATAAGAGCGACCGGCCAGGGCAGAGCTCTGGTGAGATTCAGGGGACTCCAGACCTAGGGAAGCGATCTCATTGCGCTCCCGCTCAGCACAGCGCTGCAGCGCGGAGTGAGGCGGCTCCCTGATGATAATGGGTGAAAGATGAAAAGATTTAAAAGATAAAGAGGTTAAAAAAAAAATAACCAAGAAAAAAAAAAAAAACCACCCGGCAATAAGAGCGACCGGCCGGGGCCGGGCTCTGGGGACATTCCGGGGACTCCAGACCCAGGGAAGCGCCCTCAGGGCCGGGACCCGCCCGTCCCACGGGATGCGCTGGGGCGGACGCGGCGATCCGGAGGCAGGACGGCTCCTCCCCGGCGGGGCGGGATGAGGGGCCGGGCACAGAGACCCCGAGCCGGGCCGGGCGAGGTGGCAGAGGCCACAGCGAGGGACAATGTCGGGGACAGCGGCCATCTGCCTGCTGCGCTGCGATCTGCGCGCCCACGACAACCAGGTGAGGACCGCCGGGGGATTCCGTGGGGACACGGCTGCTGTTGGGCACGATGGAGAGGGATTCTCCCTGCATCCTGCCCCGGGCCGCTCTGTGCTTCCAGGTGCTGCACTGGGCTCAGCACAAGGCGGATTTCCTGATTCCCCTGTACTGCTTCGACCCGCGGCACTACCTGGGCACACACTGCTACGGGCTGCCGAAGACGGGGCCCCACAGGCTCCGGTTTTTGCTGGAAAGTGTGAAGGATCTGAGGGAAACGCTCAAGAAAAAAGGAAGGTAGTTGAGAAAGCGCCGTGTAAATAACAGGTTTCTGTTTTCCTGCTCTTTTTCAGCACATACCTGTCTGTGCTGTGGCTCGGATCGTGTTGGGTGCTCTGGGCTCTGGTGGTGGCTTGTTTCAGAGAGACACGGCCCCTCTGTTAGATACAGTCGGGTGCCATGTGTGTGTAGCTGCTGTTGAGGTGACCTGCTGTGGTCACCTGCACAGGCTCTGTGCCACGGGGGTTTTGCTTTTTGAGGTGTCCCAGATGAGCCTTGAGGTGTCAGCCTTGAGTGCTTTGCCCAGAGTGCTGACAGTGGGAAACAGGATTTTGAGTTGTGGGCAATTACATTAACCACTGTGGCCTGGAGCCTTCCTTGTCTCTGGGAGCTGGTTTGAGATAGACCAGCGTGGATGCTGGCTTCTGAGACTGGAGAGTTACATTTCTTTATACCCTGTCCCACTAAGCCGAGTCTCTAGACTTGGATATCCTTGTTTATAATGCCTTTAGGACCATAACTGGGGTAGACCAGGGCCTGGATGATCCATTACCAGGTGATACCTGTCTTTGTAGAGCAAAGTGCCATAGAATAGTTTGGGCTGGAAGAGACCTTTAAAGGCCATCTAGTCCAACCCCCTGCAATGAGCAGGGGACATCTTCAACCAGATCTGGTTCAGAGCCCTGTTCAGTCTGGCCTTGAATATTTCCAGGGATGGAACAACCTCTCTGAGAAACTTGGAGAAGGTGGATCAGCCATCCCATGAATCTCTTTAGTGTGTGAGGATGAACAGATTCACTTTTAGGTAACAGCCTGGCTTGGTGCCCAGTCATCCTTTCTATGGCATGCAGAATGGCAGAAATGTGTTTGACACAAACTAAGCCCCAGAGGCTTACAAGCTCTGTTCAGGGGCTCCTAAAAAATGCAGGCTGGTTAAATCCTGTCTGTGTGCCTCCACACGCTGTCTGTGCTCCATAGAAAACTAGGACACCAGGAGTGCCTGCCTGGGCTGGGATGATGGCCTCTTGTACACATAAATAACAATAACATCAAACCTATTTCAGGGCACTACTTTGTATTTCAGTACCCTGGTTGTGAGGAAGGGGAAGCCGGAAGATGTGGTCTGTGATCTGATTACTCAGCTGGGCTCTGTCACCGCTGTGGTTTTCCATGAAGAGGTAAGGGAAACGCTTAAGTGACACAATTAAAAGATAAAATTATGCTGTGAAGGTTTCTTCCATGACCAAGTGGTGATGCAGATCCTGCGTGTTCAGAGCCTTTCTTGGCTGTGGTGTTGTTAACTTTGGGGACACTGGGGAGTTCCTGGGATGGGGACTCCCTGAGTGGGAGTCCTCGATGGGCCAAAGGGATGAAGGTAATGTGGAGGGCAAGACCAGCGTCTTTGTGCATGTGGGAGCTGCATTTGTGCAGCCCTGGCTTCACTGTTTTGTTCTCTAGGCCACGCAGGAGGAGCTGGATGTGGAGAAGGGGCTGTGCCAGGTGTGTAGGCAGCACGGGGTGAAGATTCAGACGTTTTGGGGCTCCACGCTGTACCATCGGGATGATCTTCCCTTCAGGCCTATTGACAGGTGGGCTGCTCTGTGCTGTCACCCCTCCACTGTCCCCTTTGTTTCTCACTCAGGAGGGCTCCCAGTCCTCTGGTCCCACAGACAAAGGACCTGTTAGTCCATCTGTTTTGGCTTTTATGGAACAGTGCTGTCATGCTCAGGCACACAAAGGTGGAGCAGCACATTCAACCCTCTGCACTAGTAGGATTTATGTTTTTGTATGTATAAAGCCAAGGTGTGTGTCTGACCAGAGGTCTTTTCCAGTCCTCTTAAGATCATCAAATCAAACCATTAACTAAGCCAAGCCCATCAGTAAACCGTGTCCTTCAATGCCACATTTGCACATCTTTTAAATCCTCCAGGAACAGTGACTCCACCATTTCCCTGGACAGCTTCTTCCAGCCTGACCACCCTTTCTGTGAAGAAACTTTTCCTAATAGCCAATCTAAACTTCACCTGAAGCAACTTCATAGAACCATTACATGGTTTGGGTTGGAAGGAACCTAAGAGATGATTTACTTCCATCCCCCCTTTGGTGTGTGTACTCTTCATGCTCCCTCAGTAGTCACTTGAAGTGTAGTTAATGGAGTTGAGTGATTCATGTAATTCTGGAGAAAATGTAAATAATAAGGGTGGACAAGTGAGGCCATAAAAATGCCTGTTTTTCTCCTTTGACTGAAAAGGCACCAGGAGGATGAAGATTTTTACACTGAGATCAGCTGTGTTAATCAGCAGTTAGGTGAACCTAACCAAGGCACGCCTTAAATTGAAAAGGCACGATTTGCATCAGAAGCAGAAAGAAATTGGGCGAAGGGCTGAGCTGTTATCCCCGGGGCACCCGCCCCTATTGTGCCTGGCTGTGTTCAAACAGGCATCACAAACCTGGGAGGACAGCCTGGAATGCTAATCCTGCTGCTGAGGAAGGGGTGTGTGGTGTGTGGAGGGGCCAGGGCAGTGCCATGACTGCTCCTGTCTGTGCAGGTTACCTGATGTCTACACCCACTTCCGAAAAGAGCTGGAATCCAGGGCCAAGGTCAGGCCAACCCTGAGGATGGCAGATCAGCTCAAACCCCTGGCTCCAGGGCTGGAAGAAGGGACTATCCCTACAATGGAGGATTTTGGACAGAAGGGTGAGAAAAAACTTAATTTGGAAGTTGCTCTGATGACATGCTGCTTAGATCTGTTTTGAAAAATGGGGTTTACAAATGTGGCTTCCTGCTGCCCCAGATTCCCAGATGTTCAGCCAGGGTGAAGTAGGTACCTGCAGTGGCTGCACTTGAGCTCTGATGGTTAATGCAAACCAAACATCTTGCAGTGCATATTATATTCTGTCACAGAAAAAAGAAGTCTTTTTGTAAAAATGCAGAGGCAACTAGTGCTTGAGAGACACATGAAATGCAGTCCCTAAGGATGATTGGATTGTCAAGGCCCTTTCAGTTTGGGAGGTGCTGTAGAAGCATCTGTCTTTAGTTGCAGGGTTAGGCAGATATTTGTCTTCAAATTAAAAGAGAGTAGATTTAGATTAGATATGAAGAAGAAATTCTTCCCTGTGAGGGTGGAGAGGCCCTGGCACAGGCTGCCCAGAGAAGCTGTGGATGGGCCATCATTGGAAGTGTCCAAGGCCAGGCTGGACAGGGCTTGGAGCAACCTGGGATAGTGGAAGGTGTCCCTGCTCATGGCAGGGGGTAGAATGAGATGATCTTAATGTCCCCTCCAACCCAAACTATTCTGTGATTCCACGATACATCTCTTACCAAAACACAGAGGCAGTGGTTGCCCTTCAAACTGTAACTAAGCCTCAGTTCAGTCACACTGGAAATGAAAATAAATTCCCTGTGTGGAGGAGCTGCCCTGCAGCTGGGTAGGAAACATTCTCTTAGTGATTTTTAATGTGCTTGATATGACCCTTATTTTAAAGGAAGAACACATAGTCTTTTCTGCCCCCAAAGCAGACATCCCCACTGCTGAGCATCCCTGGGTTTTATGCTCCCTGCCTTGGAGATGTGTTCCCAGGGGGTAACAAGTGTTGGTGTTTTATGTGGCAGATCCTGTGACTGATCCACGAACAGCCTTCCCCTGCAGTGGAGGAGAGACCCAGGCTTTAATGAGGCTGCAATATTATTTTTGGGACACGGTAACTCTTACATTTCCTTGCCTACATCCTCCCCCTTGTACACATGGCTGTGCAAATGGGTGAGGCTGCAATTTCACTTCCTAATAATATTTCCTATGCTCCTGTATAAAACTTAACAGGGGAGGGAATTAGCATTATTTCAGTTTTTCAGAGAGACAAACTACACCAAAAAGAACTCATCTGGGACTGGGGAATGTAAGTCAAATACTTAGAAACCTAGTTTATTGGCCATCTCTCTGAAGTGTTTTTTCCCATTAGTTTCTGGGACTGGGGACAAAACTTTTTAGCTGCTTTACCTTGATTTGCTTCTTCTATGCTCATGTCCCACATCATCAGCAATTAGTTCCTCTGTTTTGGAGGAGTGAAAAGTGGCCTGAAGGGCTGGAATTGCAACTGGGGTGAGTTCTGCTCACAGTTATAAATAGTGGGAGGTTTCTGTAGTCTGGTTTAAAATCTTCCAGCCAATAATGACAACTTCCTTGCTTTGGTGGAGTGAGGCTCCTGCTGACTGCATTTTGTCAGACAGTTTTTGAACTTCTTTCTGGTCTAGTTTGAGGAACTTTTTTGAATTTGCCTTGTCTGAATCCAAAGGTACATGTGCTGATTTCCAACAGCATCAGACCACAAGGAGCTTTCTGGATAAAGGAGGGAGCACCTCTCCAGCTGAGATGGGTTAAAAGTGTGGTGTTCCCAGCGCCTCACTGGAACAGCCCCCAGGGCATCCTTTCGGCTGTGTTTCCCAAATTCCTGCATTCCTTTGCTTTTGGGGAGCATTGTCCTGGTTTAAGCCCATGAGGCAGCTCAGCCCTACAGCAGCTGCTCCCTCAGTTCCTGCCAGTGAGATGAAGGAGAGATTTAGAAGGATTAAAGTGAGAAAAGTCACGTGTTGAGTTAAAGACCATTTTATAGGGAAAGCAAAAGCTGCATGCACAGGCAAAGCAAGGTAAGGATTCATTTAATGCTTCCCACCAGTGGGCAGGTGGGTTCAGTTCAGCCATCCTCAAGAAAGCACAGCTCCACCACAGTTACTTGGGAAGACAAATGGCATCACTCCAAACATCCTGACTTCCAGCTTTATATGCTGAGCATGACATCATTTGGGTCAGCTGGGGTCGGCTGTCCCAGCTGTGTCCTCTTCCAAATCCTTGTGCACCCCCAGCCTCCTCAGGGTGGGGTGGTGAGAGAAGCAGAAAGGGCCTTGAGGCTGTGTGAGCTCTGCTCTGCAGTAAGGAAAACATTGGTGTGCTCTCTGCACTGTTTTCAGCACAAATCCAAAACAGCCCCACAATAGCTACAATGAAGAAAATTAACTCCATCCCAACCAAAATGAGTACAAGTGTGCTTGGCTTCTGCTCTTGGTCAAGCATTAATATAATCAGAGCTGGAAAACCTCTTCCTTCTTTTTGTTGTAATTTACTTCCCCAGTGAGCTACAACTGCCCTTTAGGGACTGTAACCTGTGCAGTGAGGGTGACCAAGGAGAGATTGGTCTTCCCTATGTCCTCTGCATTGTCCATGGAATGCTCAGGACATGGAAGATCTGCATCCTGCTGTAAATGTGTGGGGCACAGAAACAGCAGCAGTCAGGGTTCCTGCAGCTGAGTGTTGGGTGCTGTCACACTGCTTCTGTAACCCACAAACCACAAGGCTGCCAGTTCCACTGGTGCTTTTCAGTGGGTTTTTGATCCAGAATCAGATGGGAATGGGCAGGGAGCAGCACAGCTTGTAGAAAGAAACGTGCCACAGGCTGAAATGGGGAGCACAGCTTGTGACACACACCCCAGAGCTGGAATGAAAACTGCTGGCCTGATCCATGCCTGTGTGCTGGAGGCAGGAATTGGGCAGCTGTGCAATCCTCGCAGGCAGCCATGAGAGGGAGCCCAGCCCTGCCAGATTGCTCTGGCTCCAGAAGGAAAGAACATTTAGCGGGTTGTTTGTAAAGTATTGAAACCTTTTGTTCTTTTGCTCTCATAGAACCTGGTTGCTTCTTACAAGGAGACTCGGAACGAGCTGGTGGGAATGGATTACTCAACCAAATTCGCACCATGGTAAAAGTTTTTGTTAAGACTGGGAAATCCTTTTCTGCTTCCACCCCAAAGTGATGTTACCTGCCTGCTGAGTGCTGCTGGGCACGGGCAGGGATCTAGATGTGGTTCCTTTGGACCTTTCTGTTGTGGTAGAGCAGCTCTGAGGCTGCACGTCCCTGGAAGTGCTGCAGAGAGGCAGAACTTTGCTGAGATCTGGGTGTTCTGGGAGCATCAGTGTGGACAAGGGAGCAGCAGGGACTCACCATTTGCTTTGTGTGGGAAAGGGAGAGGCAGAGAGGCAGCACAGCTTCAGTGTGGTGGTAGGGCTGTAGCAGAACTCAGCCCAGGCTTGGCTTCCTGAATACTCTGGGGCAAGTCACCTCACCTCACTGATATTCTCCTTCTGCGGGGTGAAGAGACTTCTGATTATTCCTGTTGAAAAGGATCTTTTGTTCAGATTAATATCTTGATTTTTAATTAGGGGCTTTAGTCCCTGCTGCTGGAAGGAGGCAGAGTTAATTCCAGTCTGGAATTGCAGCAGCAGAACCCAGTTCAGCCTAAGCTGAGAGCATCTGAATTCTCCTAACAGAATTTCAATGAGAACCAAATTTCTGAGGCTGTTGCAGGTCAGGATTTCTTGTTTCCAACGAGCTTTGTGCTTTGATGGTTGCAGTGGATGGCTCCATCTGGTGGCACTTCGGGGTCCCAGGACTGCTGGCTCTGTGGAAGTTTGTTATTTGTGGCCTCCACTTCAGTTTTTCCAAGCTGCCCATTTGCTCAGAGCAAACAGTCCTGTTCTGCCTGCCCCAAAATGTCTCTCTGTCATGTAATTAAAATCAGAGCAGTTCAAGTTGCAGCCAGTCATTCCCATCTCATGCTGGCCATTAGAGCTGGTCAGCAATTAAGGAAAAACTCTTCAAAGCCTTTCTTCCTGTTTCCCCCAATTAATTTGAACATCCAGTGTTTTCACAAGGTGTAGTGGAAATGGCAGAAAAGGCATTTCCAGGAAAAGCAAGGTAAAAGTTGTTCTTTATCACCCTCTATGATGGGGTTGGAGTCTGCAAGTTCTTTCCTGTCTTGGCCTCAGCACTGATTTGGAACAAATGGAAGGAGCCCAGTGGGTTGAAATGCCAGAGCAGGGTTTGATTCCCTAGTTTTCCTGCCAAGGCTCAGGTTTTCAGCAGTCACTTGCCTCCTGTGATTGCTCAAACGAGCCACTGAGGTTCTGCAGGAAAAGGAGCCCTGGGCATAGGATAAGGAGGTTTGTGGTAAAAGGACAGGTAGGACATGTGATGCAGAGGGTGACATTTGAGATTCTTTTCTGGGTTTGTCATTGGGTTAAATAATTTAGGCAAAACTTGCCAAACTTGAGTAAACTGATTTATCTTCGTAGCTTGGAGACTCCTGTAACAGTCATACCCCAGGAAGGGGAGGATTTTGATTCTTGGAAGAGAATTCTCCTTCTTGAAGAGTTGCAGAGAAGTTACAACTGACTAGAGCCATTTAGGAAGTCAGGGTCAGAACTGCAAGCCGAACAGAAGTTTTAGACAACACCTCTTGACACAAAACTGCCCCTCTTCTCCCTCTGAGCTGACACCAAGCTGTCAGTCCTGCGTGGCACTCAGGACATCACTCCTCTGCTTTCAGGCTGGCACTGGGCTGCATCTCACCTCGATACATCTATGAGCAGATCCAGAAGTATGAGAGAGAGAGAACAGCAAATCAGAGCACATCCTGGTATGTCTTTGCACCATCAGCATGGCTTATTTTCTCTGAGAAGGAGCCTGGCATTTTAGGCACAGGAAAGTGATTTGTTGACTCTCTTTGTAATTAATGTTTGTTTTTCCTGTGCCTGCTGGCTGGTTCCTCTGGGTTGCACTGTAGTTCTCTTTCAGTGCAGATTTATTACTCTGTCTTTGACACCCAGGGGCTGTAGGCACTTTGTAAGTAAAGATTATGAATGCCAGTTGTCATGATTATTGCTGGGAAAGCGTGGCTCATGATTTTGGAAAACAATCTCAGCAAATCAGCACCATCCGTCTCTGTGTTGTTGTTCTGGGCTAAATGAGAAGGAAGGAGAGTTTACAAATAAAAGCCAAATGGTTTCTCAGACCGGGGACATGAGCCCCAAAGTCTCAGTGACTGTGTGACTCATGCAAATCTCATGATGTTTGAAGGTCTCATGGCCACAAGTCCAGCAAGTGGCCCTGTGGTTGCTCAGCTGCCTGGCTGTGACCACCACGTCAGAGCAGAGGGGAGGAGGGCACTGGGAATTGGGTTTAATGCATCCCATCTTGTCACCGTGCTCCTCCTCACCTCTCAGGTTATCCATCCCTGGGCTGGCCTTGAACTTGTTCAGATCTGCCCAGACACTGAATCAGAACCTGGAATTCTGACAGAGAAACAGGTTCGTGGTAGAGCCTGGCCTGACGCTACACCTGAATGGGAAAAATCCCAACCCACAACGTCTGTGCAACCGCTAGAACTAAATATTCATTTTGGTTTGTTACATTTGCAACATGTCAAACAGCACAGTGGTTGGTGAAGAGCAGGCAGAACACTGCCAACCATTCTGGCTAAAATGCTCAGTTTCATTAAAATTCAAATGACAGATAAAATACCAACACCCATCAAGTGGATGTTTGGGGTTTTTTAACTTCAAAGACGATTAAATAAGGAAAGATTTCAAGAAATGAACATAACTCCTGTTTTCCATCTAACAGTCAGCCAGCCTGCTGGCAGCTGGCATGCCATGGTGATTTTAGCATTTTGAAGTGTTCAGTAATTATAAAAATGAAACTGTCAAGCTCCCAAGAAGTTAATTGTACAATGAAGTACAGGTCATGGTGGCTGCATGAGGGACTCGTTGAACCTCAGTGTTATGACACTGCTTTTTAGGATTTAGACAGTGTCCTGTTCAGGCTGGACATTAGGAGGAATTTCTTCACTGAAAGGTGATTAGACATGGGAGTGGATTTGCCAGGGAGGTGGTGGAGTCACTGTCCCTGAAGGTATTTAAGGGAAGACTGGACTCAGTGCCATGTTCTGGTTGACACGGTGGTGTTTGGTCATAGATGGGTCAGGATGGTCTCAGAGGTCTTTTCCAACCTAACTGAATCCCTAATTCTGTGATTCTGTTCCATAACCAGATTATCCAGAAGGATCTTGTCAGCCTAAAAATCAGCTGAGCAGAGTGCTTCCCATATGGCATAGAGTTGAAGCAGGTCTCTGAGGCTGATGTGCCATCATTTTATAAAAAGCTCTTTTATATAAAAGTTTTTATATAAAACAGTCCTTTTTTTTTCCCATGGGCCTGTCATCTGATCTAATGGGCTGGAGCACTGTAAACCAGCTTTGAAAGGTGTCTCAGAGTCCCTTGCAAAGGTTACTGCTTAAATCAATGCAAAGCTCTCAGGCATGTTCTCCTTCCTGTGGAAGTGTGAAGCTGAACGAGGCCCTCTCCCTGCTCTGTGGAGAATTACATCCCACCAGGGATGGAGGAGGGACATATTTCCTGAAACTCTGCCTCCTGCATGTGAGCTAAGGAAAGCTTCCAGGTGATTCATGCAGAGTTTGCTTTCCCTGTAAGCCAGGTAAGCAGGCTTGGGGAAAGAACTGGTGCCACAGGGAAGGTCCCTGAGACTGCTCATTGTGGATAAACTCTCATGGTGTTAATGATGGGTTGTATGGAAGGAAAACCCTCGTTCAGTAATCATATCTGACCCACAGTGTAATACTGAGGTGGCTCTGTGTTTCAGGGTCCTGTTTGAATTGCTGTGGAGGGATTACTTTCACTTTGTGGCCCTGAAGTACGGCAGGAGGATTTTCTCATTAAGAGGTGTGTATGGTTCACCACATTTAGGGGGGAAAGGTACTCTCTTACAACAGGGAAAGTAAGAGAAGAGGCTATTGGAATTAAGTTCTACAAAAGTTCCTCTCGTGGTGCTTGTATCACCACCCTGGGATGCTGCTGGGAACTCTCTGTTAGCACAAAACTGTCTCAGCACCACAGTGCTGGACACTGATCCCCAAATCTTTAGATTTGATTAGATTTGGAGTCTTACTGACACGTGTTTGTGGGAGAGAGCAGCACAAGGAGAGTGAAGATGCTGTTTCCAGAGATATTGCACCTTTCAGCAGGATCCAGGCTTCAGGCTTGCCCGAGTTCTCAGAGGACCTGGGACAGGGCAGGAACTGAGCCAGCAGGGTGAATCCCAAGAAATTGGATATTGCACTACATATCTAAAATCAGAATGGGATTCAGCTCCAGCCCCAGTGACAGGAACATGAAATGAGGGTCTGAACACTCAGTGCAGCAACAAATACCCAGCCCATGTGTCAGGAGACCCTGCAGGAGATGCCTGTGCTGGGTGAGCTGCTCTGCAGGTGATGCAGCACTGGCTTAGATGCTCCAGGGCAGCCTGCCTGGCATCCAGCTGTGGCTGCAGAGGGACACGTCTCTCTCAGGGCCTGTGTCACATCTGCCAGGCCTGTGTGGCTGTTCTGATGGCATTGGATGGGCCTGATCTTGAATGTTTGTAGCTAGAGCTGAGTTGTCCCTGCTGCACTGCACAGAAGGCCATAATTGTCCCCGGATCCTGCAAACATTAAATCATCCCCTCATCTGTTCATATCCCATTTGCAGGGGCAAAGTGTTACCTGGGGCTTCTGCCAGGTAGTTCTGGGTGTAATACCTGCTATAGGAACAGATTTCATATAAACATTGTCCTGGAGTAAAACTGATAAAAGAAAATACCAGCGTGGGCCAGAGTACATCTCTGTCCACTTGTGAGGTCTGAGTCATGTTTAATTAAAAAAGATAAAAAAAAAAATCAGCCAAACAAACAGACAAAATCCATTAGGGCTTGAGCACTCTCTGTGTGCAAAAGACACCCCTTTGCAACACTTGAGGGGAGGACTGGATCATCTCTAAACCTGTGCAGAAGGTTTGTTTGTAATGGCACTGAGAGGCTGAGCTTCACCCTCATGCCCCGTGTCAGCCAAGCACCCCTGGCTGTGTTGTGCTATAAATAACTGATTGTGTCAGTATTTCTTCATCAGCAGGTCATTATTTTCCTGCACAGGGCTTCAAAGTAAAGAGATCCCTTGGAAAAAGGACCTTCAGCTCTTCGACTGTTGGAAAGGTCAGTAGAAACCCCAGGTGTGGCTGGGTGTGTTGTGTTCTCCACGTGTCTGTTGGGGCTCACAGGTACCTTAACACTGGCTCAGGTCTCTGTAGGGGAGCTGCCAGCATGGTCAGGGCTGGCATTTAAACTGGCATCACCAAGGTATCAATGTGTGTGGCTTCCCTTCCCAGGCTGAACACCACACAGGAGCAGCCCACAGGGATGCCCTGCTTTGGGAGGTGCACTGCAGGTAGATTTTCCTGCCCAGCAGGGAGTGTTTGTGACCTGCTGGTCCCTTCTGTTTAGTCACACAGAGGCTGACCAGCCCTTCTTATCAGTATCAGATTGCCATGCCTGCTATGTTTGGTTCTGTTTGCTTTTGGTTACAAGGTTACAATACATTTAGACTAAATCACATCTTTTGTAGTCCCACAGCCTTTTCTTTAGCTGTTATAACTTTGTTGTTGTAACAAGAATAGCAAGGATAATATCTCAAAACTTGGAGGGACCAACAGATTAAAGTATTAGAATCAGTGCAATGCACACCTCTGTATCTTTTTTCGTGTTAATGCCACGTGTACCCATTTGCACACAGGATAAAATAAATCATCCTGGCACTGTAAAATCTTTTCCTTAACAACAGACAAACTCTACTTTTCAGGTACTAACCCTGGGGGATTTGTCCAGTGCATCCCTCTGTTAGTCACCTATCAAGAATCTTTCTGTTCTTGGCCCATCTCACTGTTGTCTGCATATTTATTTTACTCTGAAAAATTCCCTTCAACCCACCTGATTGTTTTTCCAGTCTGAGATTTTTCTGTAATACTCCTTTTCTTCTTGCCAAAACTTCTCCCCAGCTTAATTTTCAGTACGATATCCCATTTAATTTCCAGTGGATCTTAGTGGCTGCACTCCAGCTGAACCACACTGAAATCCCTCCTTGCTGCTGTGCACTGGCAGTGTAATGAAAATGACTATGAATGCATGACCACAGGGTGGTTTATGAGTGCCCAAAAGCATCCTGATTCCCCAGTGCTGTGTTTTGTCTCTGCAGAGGGCAGAACTGGGGTCCCTTTTGTGGATGCCAACATGAGGGAGCTGAGTGCCACGGGCTTCATGTCAAACAGAGGACGGCAGAACGTCGCCAGCTTCCTCACCAAGGACCTGGGGCTGGACTGGAGGATGGGGGCAGAATGGTTTGAATACCTGCTGGTAAGACTGGGCCCTTTGTGTACCTGGAGCTGAATGACAGGCAGGAGGACAGGCCTGGTTTACAAGAAAGGGTACAGGTGATAATCAGTAATTTTCAGGCTGGTACAAGACCATGTAGGCACTTTTTTCAGGGTGTGAACTTCCCAAAGCTCACATAAGTAAAAGGAATTTTTCCACAGTGGAGCTGCCATTAACAAAGATAGGAGCTAGGAAGTTTGCTTCAAGTAAGTGTTGATTCTCTGTGTAGGGTTTTAGCCAGAGATCTGCTGCACTTGAGAAGACTTTCAAACATGAATTATGCTAACAATGCTCTGATTTCCCCACTCCAGAGACTGGGGAGGAGGACAGCCCAGAAATAGAACATAAAAAGAAGTGTGTGCTGGCACAGTGTCCACGCATTGATGGCTGTTGACTGGGAAGCCATCTAGTCAAGCACAGGCAAGTAGGGACAATAGCTGGATCAGCTTCCACAGAGCTCCACCCTGGATGCTGGAGGCATCCTTCTTCATTCTGGGGTGTTCCAGGCCTCCCTGCCAACTGGAGCACCAATTCCTCTCTCATATATCAATCAGCAGCTGTGTGAGCTCAGTTAAATAGCTGGGTCACTTTTCCGACCTCAGTCCCCATGGATTCTCTTGGTACTGACTGAAAAAAGGCCAAATACTCACATCAGCCTGACATTAAAGGTCTTATCTGTGGAATACAGGACGCTATTGGCAATCAGAAAACTTTCCACTCACTCAGAGTGCTCAATGGGCAGAGAAAGCCCAGTTGCCATGCAAATATCTGCAATTTAAAGAGACTTTTTTTTTGTGATTTTTTTTTTTTTAACTTGCTTGGAGCTGGGCTCTGACATGGCTTTGGTTGCAAGAGGAAAATCTGGGTGCTGTGAGCAGCAGTGGGCTTGGACAACAACGTGGTGCAGGACTTCAGGATCCTCCAGAAAGGGGGTTTGGAAGCTTCATGCTTTTCCAGATAAGAGCAAGAGCCTTCCACAAGTGTCCTATTCCACAAGTGAGGAAGACCTGGAAGGTCTCACACTAGAAAGATGCTGCCTGTGTTATTTATTCCTAAGGATATGAATCCCAGCCTTGCTGGAAGCAGAATTCAGCATGCTGCACTGGCCCTTCCACCTTGGCAAGCCCCAGATGCTGATGGCCACTGTAGGTTGGTGTGGCACAGGCTGATCCTTGTGCCCATCTTGTGTCACACAGCTCTGTTACTGTAACCTGGTGGCATCCCCAGAGCAGCACACAGGAAACATCAGCTTGGTGGGGAGGACATGGCTGTAGAAGGGTAGAGGCCAGTACAGAACTGAAACTGGTCTCACTTGCCTCTAAGAAAAGGAAAGCAACGCCTATTTCATCTCCAGTACTGCCAGCAAAGGCTCCCTGAGTGTTTGTGTGTGCCATCCACACAAGACAGGCAGGGAAACTGAGGCACAAGCTCTCTGCAACCCACCAGAGCCAGGGGAAAGGCCAGAGGCCACTGGTGTCCTGAACTGAGAATATTTCAGCTCTGACTTCATTGATTTCATTCACAGGGTCAGGCCCCAAGGAAAGGCAGAGAAACAAACAGAAGAGAATGCCAGGAAGGGGCAAGGCTGGGGGGGAAATGAGCCTGCCTCCTCCAGGCCCCCTTGGATTTGCCCTCACCTCCCACACACTCTTTCCTGCACGTTAATCACACAATCAGGCCTCCAATTGCATCTTTCTTCCCTCCTTATCTCAGCAGCTGGAGGAAGTGAGCTGGGAAGGGGAAGCCTGGTGCCCAGGGAGCAGAGCTGGCTGCTGCTCACCCTGACCCCAGCACTCACTGGCTCTGCAGAGAAAGGGCAGCTTGACAGAGCCCATTCCCTGAGCCCTCTGCCATCCTGGAGCATGATGCTCCTCACCCCAAGGAGTGGCTGAGATCTTGGAAACATCTCTTTGTGGACTGGTGGCTGCTGTGGCTGCAGTCAGGGGAGAAGAGAATGGCACTGAACCAGCTCTTTCTGCCACAGCTGCTGCTTTTGCAGCACACACACCCCTAGGAATGCTCAGAAATCCCAGACCCTCCTTGCTATCGCTTCCACTCTGCTCCTGAGCAGGGTTTGAATTGTCCTACAACTGGAAAACTTCTGGTGTTGGATTTAAGCCACCCTGCCCAGCTGAAGAGCACTCAGATGGGATCATGTTCTGCTTTCATTTGTAGTGTTCCAAAAGCCCTGCTCCATGTTATATAAGCATCCTTGAGAGCTTTTTATTTGTTTGGAGAAGGAATAACTTGACAATGGGAAAAAACTGCAGTGCTTGTATTGTTTGTATCTTCATATGCACTGTGTGGCTTCTCTGCACAGTCTGAGTTAGACTTCTCTCCAAACTGCCTAGTAGGATCTGCAGAGATGATTTTGCCAGTGTGTGGTATCTGGGTAATGGGTCAGAAAGAATTTTCTCTCATATTCAAATACTTTTCTTTTGGAATAGGAGCATTCAAATGCTAGGGCTACTTGTGAAGTCTGCCAAATTATGGCAGAAAGAGAAGGATTTCCTTTAAAAGGAAACTGAGACTTTGGTTGGACTTTTATCTGTCTCGCTGACCTAAGTATTGTGAATTGAAGTAGCCTGGGAAGCTGATCCCAGCTGTAAAAAACAGCCTTTTCTGAGCCAGATGCCTGTACCAACATGGGGGAGCTCTGACCATCCCAGTCTGGCTGGAGTGAATCCCATTCAAGGAGTTTTCCCCCTGAGCTGAAGGATGGATGAGAAGATTGACCAAGGGCCAGCCCAGCTCTCCTGACCTGTTTCCTCCCTCTGTTCTCAAGGTGGATTACGATGTTTGTAGCAATTACGGCAACTGGTTATACAGCGCTGGCATTGGCAACAACCCACGGGACAACAGGAAGTTTAACATGATCAAACAAGGCCTGGATTACGATGGGAATGTAAGTCTTCTTCGGCTGTTTTACAAGGATGAGTGCAGTGAAGGACACGTGGTGTTTTCAGGGAGCAGAGGAGACCAATGTGCTGTGTGGATATGAAATCAGTTCTTCTGTCTCCTGGGCAACAGTAGGGCAAGTTCCCCCTTGTGTATAGGGCAATGTCACTTTAACAACCTGCTGCTGGTCCCAGGGAGCCTAGGACTCCCCACACCCTCCCTGGTCAGTGTGTGAAGTGTTTCATCACCATTTCTTTGGGGTCACAGCCACATCCCATCAGTATCTCATACAGATGCTTCCCTGAGCACGGAGCAGCTTCTTGGAGAACTCAGGAGTTGCTTGAGAAACAGAACATTCCTTGAGAGGTGCTGAAGAGTAGATTAAACCTGCAACTCCTCTGACTGTCCTCTCTTAAATGGTGGGAGCAGATAAACTGCCCTTTCCATGTGCTTAGCCAGTATTCACATACTGGATTACCTGTTTCTACACTATTCCTTAGCTTTACATCAGGCTGTGCTGTTGCCTTTTGACACTGTAGCTGGCAGGATTTAACAAGAAATGAGAAATTAGTCCTAGTAGAGGACACAGCAGTAGAGTTAAATAGGAGAGATTCAGGAACAAAGAGTGTTCACTGAGCTAGTCACCCTATTTTCCTTCAGTCACTGGATGCTTCTTGGGGGTGATTTCATGTCAGGATGTCCTAAACAGGGCAGGTGGACAGTGCTGAAAATGCACCTCTAGCTGCAGTATGAGCATGGGAGAAGAGCTCCAGCATTCAGGTCTCTCTTCAGGCACTATTTCTGGCTGGAGGATTTAGCAAGAGGGGCTCAGGCTTGTCAGAGGTGACTGAAGCTGTACAACACCATCTTCTCTACCTGGAAATCTGGCTCCTCCCTTTCCCATTGAGAAAGAGCCTTGCTGGGAAGCACTTACAGATTGTCACTGACTGGATCCTGTCCCTCTGGTTCTGTTTGCAGGGGGATTATGTCCGGCTCTGGGTGCCAGAACTGCAGGGCATAAAGGGAGCAGACATCCACACCCCCTGGGCACTGAGCAGTGCTGCTCTCTCCCAGGCAGGAGTAACTCTAGGTGAGACCTACCCACGGCCAGTGGTGACAGCCCCAGAGTGGAGCAGACACATCCACCAGAGGCCTGTGAGTACTGGGAGGGCTGGGATGGGGTGGGAGGGCTCCAGGGGCTGCTCTGCATCAGCCTCTGTCAGTCCTGCTCTTCTTTCTCAGGTGTAAAGAGAAAAAAAGTTGTTTTATTGCAAGCTGACATTACATCACAGCAGGGACTGTGCAGCCAGGATTGTGTAGCTGTCTGTCCTACCTGCTGTGGTGAAGGATGTAAATTTTTGCTGCCTCTTGTGTAGTCAGCAGGGCTTAGCAATAGCATATCCTGAGCATCCTCCCATGCCCTGGCAGCCCTGCCAGAGGGATGGGGTTTCTCCAAGGCCCCCACTGGTGTGATCACCCCCCAGTGCAGGTTAGATAGAAAACAGCTCAGTGTCATTTCTGTTCAGGAGGTGGAAGTAAAAACAACCAACTTCCTGCTTGAGTGCATCCAAACTGGAGTCAGCAAGACCTGTAAATATGGGGACTGCTCCTTGCACTTTGCTTTTGGGGTGTATCTCCCCTTTAGAATGGGGGCAGAACGAGATGTTGATCCTGTAATATGTCAAGGCTTTTATCTGCTGCTTGGGACACTGTTCTTGGAGGAGATGGGTATGGAAGGAAATGGATGTTACCAAGGCTTATGTGTTATAAGAGTGTTCAGCATATTGCCTTTGCCCCATGCATCTTCCCTTCCTCTTGAGTGAGGATACTTTATAGAGGCTCAAATTTAAGCATTGCACCAAGTCAGTGAAGAATGAAGCATGCCCCCATTTCAGGTTTTAATCCCAAGGTGAAGTAGCAAATTTTTAGGCCAGATTCCTTTGCCATGAGTGGAAAGTTTTTTTGGAAGCAAAGCCTTCTTCATTTATTGGAGGGCCTGGATTAGTAACCTTCTGGGATGAGAGGAAGGACTCTGCAGGAGCATCTTAGTGTGACACTACTTTGAGGCAGTGGTGAAACTTGAAGCCAAAAAGCTTCTCCATCAGGCAAAAGTTGAATTTTGAGCAACTTTCCTAGCTCACCATACCAGAAACCCTCATTTCCTAAATCCCAGCCTACAGCAGTGCCTGTCAGGCCTTCCTGCCTTTTTGGGTGAACTTGGGAGGCAGAGGTTCCATGTGCACATTCCCCTGGATGTCAGCACTGCTTTGTGACCAAATCCAGTCTGCAGCATCAGTAAATATCTCACTGTTCCTTGTCATTTGCCACAGGGAGGAAGTCCCCATCCCAGGGGCAGGAGGGGACCAGCTCAGCACAAGGACAGAGGAATAGGTTTTTATTTCTCCCGCAAGAAAGATGCTTGCTGAAGGAGTGCTCAGCAGGAGGTTTTGCTGCTGAGGGTGCCTGGATAATGGTTAATCACCTTGAAGAAGCCAAAGGTCCAGGTTTGGCATGGTAAAATAACACAGAATCTGCCTGTCTGGTGTTCCCAGGGACACTTGCTGGATGTGGGTGTTTGGAGGTTGTGTATTAGCACCTCTCCTTGCAATCTGGAGCCAGTGGTTTATGTGGCAGGTGTTCAATCAGTCCTGAAACTTCTTATGCTCATTTTTCATGTTTTAAAGTTTTAAACCCACCAACTGTTGTGCAATTAAAAGTTTTTCTACCGAAATATTTTATCTTCCTCATTTCCACAGAGCTCCATAGATAGAGACTGCAGGGGATGGTTTTTTACTCTGTGTCCTGCAGTACTTTGGAGAAGCAGCGTGTTCCTCCTGAAAATTTCCTTGCAGTACCCTGTTGTTTTTGGTACTATCCTGGAAGCTGAAAAACATTCAGTTTATACCCAGGAATTGTGTTTTGTACTCAGCATCAAAAACAGTTTGAAATGGATCCCTGGCCATTTTTAGGATTTTATTTTTATGCAGAATATTCTGCTTCCTGGAAGAGTTTGGGAATTTGGAGATGGCCATATTTGTGCTGTCATGGTGCATTGTCATCTAAGGGGAGCCCAGATCTCCGAAAGATGGGACATGGTTCTGGATTTATTGCTTCTAGAGATCCACTGGGCCTGTTCTGTCAAGAATAACTGTAATACTGTAAAATCTCTGAACACTCTGGGTTGATAGGTTCAGGTCTGGTGAGAAATAAACAGACATTGAACAAAAAGAGCAAGTTGTTCTGCCAAAAGCAGAAAAACCAAGTACCCTGTCAGAGCCACATTAACAATTGTAACATTTCTTGTATATGGGGCTTCTATATGTAGCCCATATACATATACATATATATATGGGCTACATATACAAGCCCCATATACATATACATATACATATACATATACATATACATATACATATACATATACATATACACCCCCTAAATTCATCAGGGGTTCAAATAAATTGAACCCTAAATTCAAATATCTGTATATATAAATATTAATATAAATTCATCAGGGGGTGATTTGGGGGGGAATAGAGTGAAACAGCTTTAGTGACAGCACTGTTGTCTCTGGCATAAGTGTCTCCTGACACACAGCACAGATCCCTGTCCAGGTCACTCCAGAGGGCAGGGCACTATGTTTGGACAAAGCCCAGCAGGAGAATCACAGGATCAATTAGGCTGGAAAAGTCCTCTGAGATCAATGAGTCCAACCTGCGACCCAACATCACCATGTCAGAGTGCCACGTCCAGTCTTTCCTTAAACAGCACCAGGGATGGTGATTCCACCACCTCTCTGGGGAAGCCCATTCCAATGTAGTCAATCTTTCTGTGAAAGAAAAAAAAAAAAAAATCTTCCTGATGTCCAACCTAAGCTTACCCAGCACAGTTTAAGATTCTGTCATCTTGCCCTATCATTAATTGCCTGGGAGAAGAGCAATACCTGTCTATACACTTGTCTACATCTTCCTGTCACGAGGGAGTTTTAGAGAGTGATAATATATTCCCTGGGCCTCCTTTTCTCCAGATTAAACACCTTCAGCTCAGTTGGGCTCCTCCTCACAGGACGAGTGTTTCAGACCATTCCCCAGCTCCGTTCCGTTCTCCGGCCCCTGAATGCCCTTCGTGCGGACCCAGGAGCGGAGCACAGGGGCATCATCCATCCCCGCGGTCCTGCCGCCCCCGGGCTCGGTACAAACCCGTGCTGCCCCGCAGCGGAGGCGGCGGAGAGGCGGGGCGAGCCGGGAAGCGAAAGTGCCGGGAAGGGGAAGTTCGGAACGCGGCACGGCCATGGCCACAGCTCCATGGGAGCCCGGCTCCGGCCCCGGGCCCGTCCCGCTGGAGCTGCACGCCGTGCCCATGGTCGCGCTGAACTACGGCGTCCGCCGCCGCCTCGGCCTCTACCTGAACCCGCGGGCGGCCGCCGCCGCAGACTGGACGGCGCTGGCGGAGGCGCTGGGATGCAGCTTCCTGGAAATCCGGCGGCTGGAGGGGCTGGCCGACCCCACGGCCACGCTGCTGGAGGAATGGCCGAGGCGCTGTCCCGGCGGGGCCACTGTGGGGCAGCTCCTCGATGTGCTGCGCCGCTTGGGTCGCCACGATGTCCTGACGGACCTGGCCGGCAGCGTGGGTGAGGCGCTGGGGACGGGGAGAGCCGGGATAGCCCCGGGAATTCCGGATAGCCCCGGGAGTCCTGGATAGCCTCGAGAGTCCTGGATAGCCCCGGGAGTCCGGGATAGCCCCGGGAATCCCGGAGAACCCCGGAGACTGCCCTCGGTGCTGCATCCTTGATGCCTGGGGAAGGAGGGGATGCTGTTCGCGTTGGTCTTTCTGTTCATATCGGTCTGTTCGTGTTGCTCTTTGCTGCTCGGGCCGCGGAGGTGAGGTTAAGAAGAAAATCCCGCTCGAGAAGCCCTTTCCAGGTTACGGAGTGACATCCTCGGGATGTCGGGAGGGCCACAAAGATGCTCCGAAGGCTGGGACACGTGTGCTGTGGAGACAGGCAGAGAACTGGGGGTGTTCAGCCTGAAGAGGAGACCTCAGAGCCCCTTCCAGTGCCTGAAGGGGGCTTAGAAAAAGGACAGAGGGGGACTTGTTGCGTAGGTGAATAGTGATAGGATAAGGGAGAATGGTTTTAAACTAAAAGAAGAGAGATTTAGATTAGATGTTAGAAGATTAGATATTAGATTAGGTATTGGGAAGAAAATCTTCCCAGTGAGGGTGGGGAGGCCCTGGCACAGGTGCCAAGAGAAGCTGTGGCTGCCCCTGGATCCCTGGAAGTGTCCAAGGGCAGGTTGGATGCTGCTTTGAGCAATGTGGGATACTGGAAGGTGTCCCTGCCCATGGCAAGGGGTCAGAATGAGGTGACCTGTAAGGTCCCTTCCAACCCAAACCATTCTGTGATTCACAGAAGTCTCACCTGGCTCCCAGGAGAGATGTGTGCTGTGTTTCTGCTAACCATGAGCCTTGCAAAGTAACCTAGGGCCCTGTCTTATCCCAAACCTTCAATTAAAAAGTTTCTGTGTGTCAAAAGATGCTCTTAGCCAAGTTAGCTAGGAGATGGATTGCAGTGACACTGGGCAGTGTGAAAATTATGATGTAGTGTGGATATAGTGTGATAGGAAGATGTTGGGAGAGATGAGGGATGTGTGGAACTGGATAAGGTCAGGAGAAAAAAAATCCATGCACACTGAAAAAATTGAGATAGGTCAATGAAAAGGATGAAGGTCCTTGTGCTGTTCTGATAACTTTTTCTTTTTTGGGCTCTCTGTATTCTTTGTGGTCAGAGAAATTCGGAGGGAGCCCAGCTGTCATCATAAGGGGAAATTTCTTGCCAAAGGATTTCCAAAGCCAGAGAATTCCCTGAAGGGCCTCTGTTGTATAATAGAGCTTATAATAGAGTTAGCAATGAGGAAGTAATGAATCTCACTTCCTGTTACTCATGGAGATAAAGGAAGATGAAGAAATGCATCTCTGTAGAGAGCCTGACCAAGAAGCAATGGAGGACTTCCCTTTGTGGTTCTTCCTGCTTAAGATCACAGTCTGAAGGGCAGGTTTTGGGAAAGGCAAAAGCATCAGTGTGCTTTCTGATCTGCTTATCAGAGGTTCCTAACACATCTGGGGCAGCTTCCAGCTGTGCAAAAGATCTGGGGCTTCACAAAAACATTGGGATCACCCAGGCTGGTTCTGGCCCTGAGCACAGGACCTGTCTGTCCCACTGCAAGGGAGTGTGGTGGATGGACTTTGTCAGAGCTGGAATAGACTCCAGCAGAATGACTGGGAAGAGCCTGGGTTGCTGTAGATTGCAGGAAAATCACAAGTTTTACCCAGATAAGAGGAGACAGGTAAATTCTTGGAAGAGGGGCCCACTAAGGGCTGTTCAACAAAAACACTGGCTGTGGCTCAGGAAATTCCTTACCTGTGAATAGTCCAAAGGACAGATTATAAAAATAGTTTGTAGAGTATACCAAAAAGATAGATTTTGTGGAAATACGTATATATGTATATGTTAGGGAAATATATATATGCAGTACTTGAGACAGGATGAGGCTTGGGGCTGGTGGACCTTCAGCCTGACCAGTGGGACTGTTCCTCTTCTATGATATTTGGTTGAGGACTGCACTGAGGGCTTGTTACCTGTTGCTGGTGCTCTTGCAGAAGTTAGAGATGGAAAGGAGAGGAGAGGAGAGGTTTCATGTACTCTTGTGCATGGTATTTCCTGATGCCAGGGGCATCTTTGTGTACACTGGAACTTCTTCAGTGAGATGCAGCTCAGAATGAGAAAACATCGGTGTCAATGTCCCAGCAGCTCTGCCCTAACTGTGATCTTTCCCAGCAGTTTATTTCGCTGTGGAATCATTTTCAGGGATGTGAAGCTTTTTGCTTTGATACATTTGTACTCTTTCCTGCTGAAACTCAAGGATTTTTGTTTCTTCTGTGACCTGTTACAGCAACGCTACTTTCCTGCCTGTCAGTTACTGGGTCTGTTTTCTCTGTGTTCTCATCATGCTACTGATTTTGTGCTTTATATTTCATGTTTCTATTCTTTTTTTCCCAATTCCTTGGGGATTTGTTTGACTGCCAGAGGAATGTAAAGACTACTTAGGTGCTTGGTGGAGGAGGACAGCTTGGAGGAGTTTCTTGCTACTTGGTTGTGTTGTTTAGCATCCTTTATCTTCATGGTCTAAAGTCATCCCTGATCCTTGTTCACTCTCATTAACCTGTACAATCAGGTGTTGTTTGCAGCTGGGGACTGATCCATCCCAAATCAGAGGCAAGGAGAGAAGACTTGGAGCAAATGCACTGTAAATGAACATTTCTCTATTGAGCATTATGCAATGCTGTTAAATAAGTGCCTCTTCTTGCCTATTCAGCAGTATTTTGGATTGTGAACCTGGCTCCTGAGGGAATTAAGGCATACTTAAGGTGGTGGCTGTGTGCCAGTCCTTCCTTTAAGACTGCTGAACCCATTGGCAACTTCAAAGTGACTTTAATCATGATTTCAAAGATACTGACTTAGATGACACACCTCATGCAACAGGCAGCTGGCAGAGATCTGGGACCTGAGTTAGGGTTCTGGTGAGGAAAGTTGTGAAATCTGAACCTTCTGGCTGGTAAAGAACGTGGCTGATTGTTCCCTCTGCGGGACTGGGGAGGCTGAGGGGAGGAGAAAGGCAGATTGGGAATGCCTCAGCCTCAGGAAAGGCTTTGATCAGATCTGAGCCTTATTAGATTGGAGATAATCCAGTAACAAGATGCAAAGCTGAGATAGAAGCAGGGGATGGGGGCTCAAGCTGGGCTCCTACAGACCTGCTTTTGCCAGCTTGTGTTACAGGAGGACTCACTGGGCTCCCACCAGCATCCTGCACTTCCAAGGGATCCTTTCCTCTGCTGTTGCACCAGTCAGCTGTGCCAGTGATTAACACTTGTTGGGTTGGATTTTTTTTTTTTAATTTTAAGTAAAGGGAAAGTCTCTAAGGAGCCTTATCTTTTTCTTAATTCCTGTTTTCAAATCTCCTTTTACTTTCAGTTCTTCTGTAATTGCAGCGTAGCAGAGGCTGCAGAGTTTCTTGTTGCTTCTCCGAAGGCTTCACATGTAGATTTATGATTTATTTTTAAACCAGGTCTGTTTAGAATAGATCTGTGCCCATCACTGACCTGATTGGGAAGGTCACACCTGTGACTGTGACACATCTTTGCCCTTCAGTTATCTCAGGGTGGCATTCATGTCTACTCTGCTTGGGATAGGAGGATCCCTATTGCTGTTGCACAACATAAAAGCTGCTTCAGGGACTCCTTAAATTTTTACATGGTCCTGCTGTATGTGGTGAGTGTGTGTAGTCATTGTCACCTGCAGTTGTCTTGGCTGGCAAAGGCTGGGGGTGTGAATCAGCTTTTGTGTGTCTGCAGAGAGTTGGTAAGGTTGGAAAAGACCTACAGGATCATTAACCCAGCACTGCCAAGGCCACCTCTAAACCCTTTCCCCAAGTGCCACATCTACACATCTTTGAATTCCCTCCAGGGATGCTGACTCCACCATTGCCCTGGGCAGCCTGTTCCAGTGCCTGACCACTCTTTCAGTGGAGAATTGTTCCCTAATGTCCAATCTAAACCTCCCCTGGTGGAGCTTGAGGCCATTTTTTCTTGTCTTACGGCTTTTTACATGGGCAGAAAAACTGACATCATGAAAACCTCCCCTACTATTTTGTGATTTCAAATACTTCAAAATGCAGAATGGTGAGAGCAGATAGCAGAGTTGGGAGCTGCTCTGTACCTTATGCCTGGTATTGAAGGTGTACTGGGATATAGTAGAGCTAAGGGGAGGAGGAGGAATAAAACAAGTAAAAGAAAGTACTTAAAATATCAAGAGTGATTTTCAGGAATTAATTGCTAGAGGAGGTGGTGGAGGCAGCATCAAAATGTTCAGAAAAAGGTGAGAGAAATTCTACACACTGAAAGAAACAGACAGGGGGTTTCCCTTGAGCATCCCTGATCCATGAAATAGCTATTCCTGTTTTAATGAACTCCAGCAGTGTAAACCCATGTCACAGGAGCCTCTTGCCCTGGCTGTGTGTTTTTGCAGAGGAGGACTGTAAGAAGTACTTGCAGAGGAAGCAGGAAGAGGCCAACCAGCCTGTCCAAGTGCCAGCAGTGGACAGCAGCGTGCCCAAGACATCGGAACTGATGGGCATCACCATCAGGGATGATCCGTATGGTGAGAGCCCACACTTCCATTGCTGCCTGATGCCTCGTGCTGGGATCGCCTTCCCCATGGGAAGTGTAGAAAACCTGTTTGCTTTCATAATTCCCACAACTTTTCAGACCCCAGGCCAGCATGCTTTCTTCATTTTTCCTGTTTCTTAGAGCAGAGAGGGAAAACAAACCTGGGGAGCACTTCACCCAGGAACAGGCTGGCACAGAGCCACTGGACACACATGGGAGGAGACTTCATGGAAGAATGTCCCTTAGCCCAGCCTGGCCCAGAGCTGCTGAAAGCTCAAGGGGTTGGAGCCCAGGGAGAAGGGTGTCATAGGTGACTTCCCTGCCCTGTCTTTGGCAGGTGGAACCACCTTGAATGAAAAGGAAGTGGGTTTGAAGTAGGACTGGGTGTGCAGTGGGTGGGGAGAGGAAATGGGTTCTGTGGGTGTGGGCTGCTGTGTGTGCAGCCCTGCATGTGCAGCCAGGTGTGTGTACTCATGTGCTGGCCAGTCTGACTTTGGGTGGCCACCTTTGCTGCATGTGTGAACATCAATAACCATCCCCAAATGTCCACAGACCAATATTCTGGTGTTTGTACGTGGCAGCTTTGCCTGATGTGACCCCCAAGTTAGTGCCATGCCCCTGCAGCTGTACCCTCAGTTTGACTGACCTGGCAGACATTCTCCTTCTGCTTCACTGGATGCTTCTTGGGCTGAATCTGCCTGCTGGGTTGATACTTTCCTCAGCAGCTTTTAGAGCCTGACCTATTTTTTTCGCTGTGGTAGGCTTTAACTGGCATAAAAAATGGAATATATCTGTAGTGACACTGATATGGAAAAAAAAAAAAATAACACAGTTGGAAACTATCCAGCAGTATTAAAGCACTTAATAATTATGAGAAACATTGCCTTAAAAAGCAGCACTTTAATATTTGGATAACTTCTAAATAAACAAGAGCTGCCAGCCATTAATGTAATTGGAAAGCAAGCCCATTAGGATATGACTTCAGGTAACCAGGCTTGACATCTTAGGCATAAAAATGACAGCTTCCAAATTTCAAGGCTCACCCCATAGCTCCATCAACAGCAGATGGCAGGACATTGCTGAATGCTGTTTTGGTTGGGAAGTTTGAATCTCTGTGATCTGAACTAGGGAAAAAGGACCCGAGCCACAAGGATATTACAGATGTGAAACTCCCAGTGGAATTCCAGGGTGTCAGGGCTCTGATTGCATACCCTGGGGTGCTCTGCTCCCTCCAGCTCCACCCAGACTCCCCGTGGTTTGATGTCATTGCCTCCACAGATTTTGCCTGTCTGTAACTCAGCTCCTTTCCCTGACCCTTGACAGGCAATGTGGGTGTGTGTGAACAGCCTGGCCAGTGAAAGCAGCCAGGGCACTCATGTGTGTTACCTCCTGCCAGCCCTGTTAAGGACAGGAGTGGGCTGAAGGGCAGCTCATCTAATAAAATTCTAAATTACCTTTGCAAGTTTGGCCAGAGCTTTTCTGTCAGACTCCTGATTAAAGTCTGTGGGAGCTCTTGAAAATTCACTACAGGAGCGAACTTCATTTACAGTAGAAGATGACAGCTACATTTTTAATGGTTTCAGGGAGTGGAACAGAGATATTTGATGCCTTCATCTGCTACTGTCAGAAGGACCTCCAGTTTGTCCAGGAGATGATCAGGGAGCTGGAGCAAACAGAGTTCAAACTGAAGCTCTGTGTATTTGACCGGGATGTCTTGCCAGGAGCCTGTGTGTGGTCCATCAGCGGAGAACTTATAGAGAGGAGGTAAGTGAACCGTGGCTCTTGGGGCCAGCTGTGAGTGTAGTGGAACATCACATTCATTTGACAGGGATGTCTGCAGCGTGGTGCCAGTGAAACAGCAAAAATCCACAAGAATGTCTTAATGGGGTTTGTTTTATGCTCTTGGCTCAAGAAGCACGACTCAGGCGTTCCGCAGTGTGTCACTTCATTTTGTTCATGAGGGAGGTGCCACTGTGGTGATGCTACTTATGTTCAGTTGCTTTTCTTTGCCTTGTGTGTCATGTATAGACACAGGATCACATAAGGGTTGCACAGACACTCTGGACTTCACTGTTTCCTCATTTTTTGGTTTATGAGTGTGTATCTGTAACCAGGTTTTTCTGTGTGACGTCACTATGTGTCTGTCAGTCATTCCTGCTCTGCAGTTAATTCCTGCTGGAACACAGCCAGGTCCTTCTCCACTGGAGCAATTCAGAGCAGTACATGTTTCTGTTTGTGGGACTGAAAACCATGTCATTTGACATTTTATCTGTTTTCTCCCCTGTTTATTCTCCAGGTGTCGGAGGATGGTGGTTGTCGTTTCAGATGACTACCTGGAAAGCGACGAATGTGATTTCCAGACCAAATTTGCTCTTAGTCTTTCCCCAGGTAAGATCACACAAATATTCCACTTACAATTGCACATTATCATTTTTATTACAATGACATCTAAACCTTCAGCTGAGGTCAGTGGGCACTGTACCACTGGAACTAACAGGGGCTTCATAATTTGGTTGTGCAGGCAGAGGCTTGGGCTCAGTCCTTCCCTGCTCTTGACCTCTCTCACATAGCTGTGAGCAAGAAGCTGCTTGTGCTGCACTGCTCCAGCTGTCAGTGAGATAATGCTGCCTGCTCCAGAAATGTCAGAGCTGCATGTCAGGTATGTGAAGGGCTTCCAGATCCATACAGGAAAATTTGCTGCTAAAGAGACAAGTAGTATAATAAATCCAGGATGTTTGTGAGTAAAGCTGGGAATTAGGTGACAGGTAATGAATATGCAGATTTCAAGGCCAGGCTGGATGGGGCTCTGAAGCAACCTGGTCTAGAAGGTGTCTCTGCTCATAGCAAGGGGATTGGAACTGGATGATCTTCAAGGCCTCTTCCAACCTAACCCATTCCATTTTATGATTCTTGCAGGGATCCTTGAGTATTATGGATAGGTAAACAAAATACGGAATGAATGTTCAACTTGGGTTGAAAAATTTTTTACATATTTTGTTCTGAATTGAAAAGCCACCAGTTTACTTCTGCCAGCTCTGTTGTGATTGCTCTTCTCTAGCCACTAGTTGTTCTACAATTGTCTGTGTTGCTGGGGACTAACTGCAGGCTCATGGTGTGGAGGATATGTAGAATTGGGAAGAGTATCTGGATATAAAGTCTCTTTTCTAGATGAGGCATCTGACTTGATATTATAAAGGACATGCCAGAGGTTAGACTGGAAGCTGGTGGCAGAGATGGGAATTCACTTCATCTTCCTTGACACACTAATTTCATATCATATCAGTTAATCCATTGAACACTCCCAGGACTTTGTATCAGCCCCCAGTCATCAAGATTTATAGAAAAGTCCTTTTAGTTCTTCACTAGTGTTTTGTGGGCATCACATCTTCCATTAGAACAGGAAAAGAAGTTCCATCTGTATGGAATGACCTGAACTCTGCCAGTGAGAACGTGGGTGAGGTACAGGCTCAGAGAAGTCACAGCATCACCTGTTTGTGTGGGGTGTTAGTAATGAACAGAAGGGTTTGGTGGCAGGCTCTGGGAGCTCCATGGATTACTCCAGCATCTGCTGCAGTTATGAAATCTTGGTCATTTGCTTCATCCTGGTCTCAGTGTCATCACTTGTGCAGTGGAGGTGGTGGCAAGTGTCCCTGTGGAGAGCTACGGGGGGAGAAACTCCTTTGTAGAAGAGCTGCTCCTTCAAGCAGCAGCAGTAACAGGGAGAGTATTCTCATCTCATGGTGTCTCAAAAGCAGCAGTCCATGTTAGCAGGGGGGATTCATTGGGGAACATCTGCAGCCTGAATAAATCAGGACTCAGAGACTCGCTCTCCAGAGTGAGAGCTGGTTGCAGTATAATCAGATGATGCCCAGTCAGGAGCAAACGTGGATCTTGTGCTGTGTGTGCTGTGGATGTGGGCTCTGCCTGTGGCTCTGTGTAACCCTCTGCCTGTGTGACCTCTCTTCCAGGTGCTCGTCAGAAACGGCTGATTCCAGTCAAGTACAAGTCCATGAAGAACGAGTTTCCCAGTATCTTACGGTTCATTACAATTTGTGACTACACCAATCCTTGCACCAAAAAATGGTTCTGGATGAGACTGGCAAAATCCCTCATGCTGCCCTGATGCAAAGCCCTGAGAGCTGGGTGCTCTTGTAACCTGTCCTGGCCGTGCCTTTGGACCAGGGGTGTCCTTGACACAGGGTCTTCCACCACTTCAGAACCTGGATCCTCGCTTGGAGCCTGTGACTGGGAACAAAGAACTCTCTCCAGCACTTTCTCACAACTCTGAGGGGAAATAAAGCAACTGTGTGGGTGTTCTGGGTTAAGTCAGTGAGCAGCAGCATCCAGGATTTGTGGAGTAAGCACTTCCAGTAAAAATACTGAAAATACACATTTCAAGAGTGTGTGATGCAGGAATACTCTGTTGTAAGAACTAGCAAGACCTCAGAGCCTCAAACTACAGGTTTTGTCAATGTTTTAAAAGCTACAGTAACATCGAGGCTTGTGGGAATTTTACCATATTGGACAGGTCTGTCTCTATTCAGGTCACATTTGATTCAGTGACCTTACATCAGCATTTAATATTCCTAGATATTACTAAATTTTTACTTCTCCTTCAGGAGAAATTCAGTCTTAAAATACATCTTCTCAGTGACAGCCCTTACTACACAAAGCAGGGGCTGCTATTGCTCATTGACTTGACCGAGGTCTGCACCTCAGTGGTTTCAGATCTCAAATTCTTTCACCTTTAAAAGCCCTCCAAAACACAGCAGCTTTTGGGATGCCTCAAAGGCATAGACTGATTAAGGAGTGTATTAAATTGACATTTGGGCCGTTTAAAATATGGAGGTGAATGTTACATTAGTAGGAAAGCCTAATTTAATTAACTGCCACAATAATGACTGTATTTCTGTGACTAAGGCTCAGAGCAATGTCAAGACTACTCTGCTTGAATCCTGCCTGTGACTAGTGGATCTCATCAGTACTCCAGGCTGGAGAGCAGGAGTTCTACCCAAAGGAGTGTTTAAAGCGATCCATTGGTATATTAAACAGATTTACAGTAAATATTGACTTTTTAAATTGGGGAAGAGAGGAATCTTGATTATGTCTCTGCAGTTGCTTGAACTCTGCCCCTTTGTTCATTACTTCAGCCACTGACTCATGTTGATTTTACAGCTTAATGTTTTACTAGTTTACATTTTTTAAGGTTGCATCCGGATGGGATTTTATTTTTTTGAATTTTAGCTTTGTTTTAAAGCATTACCAGGGCTGAGACAGAAATGTGCCCTCACGCTCCCTGTCAGTGAATTCATGTCGATGAATCCCTTACTGGGGATGCTGCCAGATCCTGCCCAGGTGCTGCTGCTGCTGGTCCCTCCTGGCTGACATCAGCAGCCCTTGACCTGAGCGTGGTGAAGCTCATTCACACACATCATGTTGGCAGCAGGAGCCATTTTTGGATAGACCCAGGAGCTGGGTGTTTCTACCACAAAAGTAACTGCTGCCATCGTGCCAAGGTGACATTTGCACCTTCCTGTCTTGCTGGAACAAGTGAGAAGTCTGTGGGCACGGGAGGGGGAAAGTTGGGTTGATGAGGGGTTTCTGAATAGTTTGTCTTCAGTGTCCTGTTGCCCTGGGGCCTCTCCTGCAGAAGTGGAGACAGCTGCTTGCCTCGGGTTTTCTGCATAATCTTTAAATGTTAATTATAGAAGAGCTTCAGAAGGCTGCTTGATCCCCAGGCACTGCGGGGGCTCAGTGAATTCTCATACTCCGGAGAGCCTATAAACATCAATTATGGGTCATTACTCGCAGGACCGAACCGGATTCCTCCTGCCTGGAGAGCTGGAAGGGCTCTGGAGGCTCACTGAGGAGCCCGTGCTGTGGACGCTAGAGGGAGGCCATGGCCCACGCTGGTACCCTGTGAGAGAATGCGGGTGGGATGGGGAGACAGCCGGGATGGGCCAGCGGGGCACTAAGCCTGGCATGGAAAAATCACAGCTGGGTTCTCCTCCTCTTCCCCTTGCTCTCCTTCTGGGCAAGGTATACCAAAACCAGCGAGAATTTTGGCAGCTTGAACCTTGTGTGATGTCTTCTGAGTCCTGATGGTTTGGGACTTGGCGTGTTGCATATGAGGGGAAAATAACAGCAAGGAAAAATGAATTGTGTTTGTAATTGATGATTTGGTGATTGCCCAACAGGGAAGCGCTAGTTCTGGAAGGGAAAGCAAACAGAGGGGCTAAATTTGCTAAATTTTCTGAGTTCCAATAGATAAATGCCAAATTCCAGTTAATGGTGAAAGATCTTGGGATCTTATTACCACTCTGCTTGTGGTGCCCTGGCCGTTCTCTCTGCTTGGCTTGGAGCTGGGGAGATCTTACTGTTATGGGAGTTCTGCTTTATTACAAGTTACTATTTATCCTGTAGGCTAAAATAATTATTTTGGGGTAAAGTGAGGTAACAGCCCTAAAACATAAAATATGCTTTAAATATGTATCCTCTTCTATGCAAACCCCAGAGTTTATGCACTTCTGACACTTTCATATATGCCTTGTCACAATAACTTGAAGTGTGACATTGTGAATTATACAAAATGTAGTTCTTGTAAACTGTTTGCCCAGTTCGGTGGCATTTGGGGTTCTCCTCCACTCTTTCATTCTCTGTGGGAGGTCAAAGTTCTTGAACGCCTTTAAAAAAGGGATTCATAAAATTGTGATGTTACAGAGTTTCTTTTATTTTGTTTCTGTCCCTCACTGAAATTGTCTTAGTTAAATCTGTTAGTGCCAAATCATTTATTTTTCTATATAGACATATATATTTATAATAATTTTGTGTCCTGATACCAAGAAAGAAAGCATGTGTCTTTATAGGCATTCTGAAAATAGACAGTGTTTCTGTTTTGCTCCTCAAAAATCCAAACTTTTGCTACTTATGAAAATATTTTAAAATAAAGAATGAAAACCCAGCAGGCTGAATCTACTTTGTAGGCATCCAAGAACAAAACCATGTCTCAAAATTGAGTGTAAGTGAGGAATGATATGGGATATTTCTTTATTTTTTGTGTGTGTGTGTTTTGGCTAAGTAACTTCATCAGAGAGGTTAGTTGGCTGTGCCTGGGAGAGAGAGAAATAGAGTTATGTCATGCCAGGAGGAAAATTTGTCAAGAAATTTGTACTTAGACATGTGGTTCCTCTCCAGGTCTTGGGTGTTTTTTTGTGATCTGTGATCTTTTTGTTTTGTGATGGAAGAATCCATCCTGGATTTCTTCAGCTGTGGTACCCATCAGGCTGGAGGGGACAGAGCCAGGGCTCTGTTGGGATGCTGCTCCTGTTCCACACCCTTTCTGGAGGCCCCAGCAGGGATTATGGCAGCACAGCAATCCCAGGGATTCTGCCAGCTTTATTTCCTTTGGCTTGCAGTCAGTCCAAGCCAGGGAAATAACTTCGAAGCCCAGCAGCTGTTGGGCCAAGGCCGTGCCACAGAAAAGACGAAGGATCACTGAATCACAGAAGCATTGGTTGGAAGGAATTCCTGGAGGTCAAGGCTGAGCTGCTCTTCCCCATGGGAGGGGCCATACCCTAAGCCACTTGCAGGGCCACGTTCCCTATAGAGCATATGAAGTCGTGTCTCTGCTATGGCTACTATGAACATATGGACAGCAGTATGGAAACCATCCCTGGACAGATTATTCTAGATGGAAGCTGCTGGCAAGAGCAGCCTGCCAGGAGGGTCCCATTCCTTGGAAGTGCTGGCATCCCACCACTCCCAGTGCAGCTTTACACACTGCCCTATTCTGTGGTTTGGAGCAGTTAATGATTCTTGCCCATATTTGAGCCTGAGCTCTGATTCAGGTGAGGTTGAGGGGTCCAGCAGCAGCAGCCCTTTTCCAGCTGTCATTCCCCTTGTGCTGAAGAAATATTTCCAGTCCTGTTGTACTTTGGTGCAAGAATGTTGGTGCTGTTTCCTCATTTATTGGAGGACAGCATTTACTTGGTGAAACTGCTGCAGAACGTTCTCAGCTTCAAAGAGAGAGGGTGAGAGGTCAAGTATTGACTTTGATGGATCAAATTCCATCCTTTTTCACCAATGTGACAAGAGTTGTGCTACCAGGAGGGAGGCACTGCGTGGTCCAGAGGGCACATTTACAGGAATAAAATTAGCATAGAGAAGAAAGTGTAATTATGCATAGAAAAATAGCTGGAAAAATGCTGCTTGAGCATCCTGGAAACACATTTTAATAAGGCAATAAAAACCAAACCCCACAAGGTTCACACTGCTGGGAAACATGCTCATAGAGCTTATTAAAGAGCACCTCTGTCAGACCATTTGGGGCTTGACAACATGTGCTGTGTACAAATATTTTGCTAAAGGTAATTTTCTCTAGGTGTTACAACCATTTTCGTATCCCCACTAGGACTTTGAGATGACTTTGAACCCAACCCAACCTCTTGATCAGCACTATCAAGCCCAGCCCTGGAAAAAACTTGTTTATTTTGCAACAAAATCTGCAGTCAGGGGATTGAATAGTGTTGTATTCACTCTGGGACTGTGCTGCGCTGCAAAAGTTTAATTAATTGAAGCTGTGTTTAAGTCTTAAGCAGTTCCAAAGTCTGATTTACAAACAATGCATTTTCTGTTCTGCAGGAGAACCCAGCTTAGCAGAGCCTTTTCCTCATCCTGTTCCCACTGATAAAGCTGCTCATGCCATGGCAGAGGTTGGGACTGCCCTTGCCCTCCAGACAGCATGATCCTTCTATCTCAGCTGGATGCAGGGTTTCCACACAGGCAGGGGCTGCATCCCTGCAGTTCAGAGCATGAAGGCTGATTCCCATCTCCCCAGTTTCTAGTCTTGCTTAGGGTGGGTTTTGGTGGGGCTGGACTGGAAGGACGGAATCAATGTATCTGTATCGTCCATGAAACACTTAACTGTGGCTCTCTACAAAAGGTTGCTTGGAACTTTTTCCTCCTCCTGTTTCCACGCACTTTCCCACCGCCTTGGAGAGCAGGACAACGTGCAGTGTGTCCGGCTGAGCCCAAGGACAGCACAGCTGTTCCATCCTGTGCTTCCAAGCCTCCCCCTCCCCTTCCCAGCAAACACGGAGAACCCCCAGTGAGGAGGCAGGTGGCAGATGGCTGGGAGCACAGAGGCACTGGGAAGAACATGTCAGTGTTTCCTCAACAGTCAAGCATCCAAAGCGTCCCCAGACCAGACAGATTTTGCACATCTCTCAGTCCTTCCTTGCATTCCTGCAGGGAAAGAGCAAAGCAGCATGTCTGGCTGGGTGCCAGCCTCCAGGGAAAGATGCTCTGGGTCCTGCTGGCTCCTAAGGGAAGTGGTTGCTTATTCACCTGTGCCAAGAGAGCAGGAGGGCTCTGCAGAGGAGGCAGTGAGTGACATGATGCAGGACCACAGGAGAACCCTTGCTCAAAGCCCAGTGAGAACATGGGAGGCTCAATGCTACCAATCTTCTGTGGTTTCTTAATGAAATCAAAGTCATGAGGTGATAAAACAGGTCTTTATCCGCTGTTTAGGATGCTGCTCAGGAACTCACGGGGAATATGTTCAGGCAAATGTGGGGTTACCATGAAGTGAACTTTGACAAAGTTTTTGCAGATTTTTTCTGGCTCTGATCTTCAGCTGTGTCCGCCTTCTGTCTGTGTCAGCAGAATGAGATGTATGAGCTGCAAGACCTGAGGTGTTTAACTGCTCATGTGCCATTTCTGAGGCTCTTGCCTCAGAAGCAAATACCACTCAGGAGCAGAAAAACTGGGAAAGCAAACCTGGAGTCCCATGTGCTCTTCCCTGTCCCACTGGAGGCAGGGCAGACAGGGCAGTTGGCTTTACAGCACATTTCCCAAAGTATCCAGAATTCTGGGTGACAGATTTAAAACTACTGAATCATGGAAGATTTAGTGTTTGATTTTTGGTAGCACTTGACAGAGACTCCCCCAGTGAAATACACAGGGAAATGAGATTTCAAGTGCTTTGAGCCAAGGAATAAATTGGACATTGGCCTTAAAACAGCACTGTCTCAGTATCTCTAAAACCTTGCACATAGTTTTTCCATATCAGTAAAGGGCTTTTGAGATCTTAAGAAAGACAAAGAAGAAAAGCATCACATGTTTTACTTTAAATCTATTCAGTGTTAAAATTAATATTCCCTGCTTTTCCTAACAGTTATTCTCTAGACTCCTTGGTGTCTTCACCTCTCCTAGCACTGCACCTGGCATCTGCTTGGCTGTGTTGTGTTTTTGAGCATCAGGAGTGGAAGCTTTTCAGGTTCCCTCTCAGAATCTCGCCTCATCAGCATGCTGCTCTTGGCAGACGGGCTCGTCTTCAGCTCCAAGACATGAATATTGATCAGTCATTTCCTTTGTTACCTTGCATCCCGCCATCGATTTTAATATTTCCCTACTGAAGAGGAAGCATTCAGTACAGGTACAATTACCAATGACAAAAGCTTTCCTTTCCACACCTTTTGCCAGGTGGTGCCTTGAGCTCAGCTCTCCAGAGCTGTGGATCTCTCTCCCTCTCAGCAAGCAGCAATCTGCACAAATCATGCAGCAGTCAATTTGTGTCTATTAAATCAATTTCTGATTCTCTGTGACAGCTTTCCCTGCTGCATGATTTCACACTTCAGCAGTTTGTTTCTGAGGTGCCATGTGTTTTTTTTTTTTTCTTTTTCGAAGGGGTAGTGGTGATAATCCATTTTTTTTGCAGATACCTTACTCATGTCTTCCCTTCCTGCTGCTGTCCTTAAGGGACTTGTACAACTTCAAATGACTCCTAGTGAGTGTCCTCTTGTGGCTCCTCTCTGGCTCCTCATCAGCCCAAAGGGCTGTTCCTGGGCTGTTCCCTGGAGCTTCCTGCTGCTGAAGTGGAATAGCTTCTTCAAGACAAAGCTGCATCTTGGTCCTGTACCTCCCACCTCTATGGTGCAAAATACCAAAGCTGGGAACTGCTGTGACTCATTAATTCATCTCCTTCTTCTTTCCAAGATACCTTATTAGATCGTTCCCATCTTTTAAAAACATTCCTGCATTCTCAGAGGGCTTTCATTACAAATATTTCCTGAGGGCCCTGTGTGGAAGGACCTTGGTCCCCTCCCACTGTCTCCCTGATTCTAGGTTTTCCTTTAGATACACAAAAAGGAGCCTATTTTTAGCAGCTAGCAGTCAATGGCACAGGAATTCATGAGTAGGGAGGAAAGGATGTGAACTATCCAAATATATTTTTTTTTCAAACCAGATCTCTTTACATTCCTATCGCCCCAGTAATAAGCCATGAGTCACTGTTACACTGAACTATTAGACCATTATTGTAAACTCATGTCACTAGAATCTGCTAATGTGAAGCAAAAACCCTGCCTGCCCTCTGCTTTCCTGGGTTCGAGAAGATATTGGCCATTTATAAGGATAAGAACAGTATTCCCTCACACATTTTATTCCCAGATGGCAAAAAGTGAATGAAATCTTATTCAATCCTATCTTTCCTAGAGTTTCTTTTCTCATTGCCTTTTAAGAGAACTCCTCTTACTTCACTGTAACATTACAAAAGAAGTTTTATTTGATTTCTTCAAAGTTTGCCAGCTGGAAATTGGGTCCAAGCACTCCCAGCTGAGAGAATATCCATGCTGTACCACCTGGGAGTAGCAGTGTCACCTCCAAAAGCTGCTTTCTGTGCCCAGTCCTGCCATGGCCACCCCTCCCTGCCATTTGCTGTGGCAGCAGAGAAGCCTCAAGTGTCCCTGGATACTTCAATCTCCTTCCAAGGTTCTGTCAGGGGTTATGTCCAGGCTGGGATCTTTTCTAGAAGAGTTTTGTTGAATAATAAAATTTCAGAATGGTCTTAAATACACACACAAAGCTTTACATCATAGAACCAACAGTCCTTGGCCACCCTTCATCAGCTGCAGAAGAGATGGGCCAAGTGTATCCACTTGTCCATCAGGGTCTGGCTGCTTCCACCAGGCTTATTTTGCACTTTCAAGAACCAGGAAAAAAGCTTTCAAGTACATTCTCATCCCTGTCCTGGTCAGCTGCTTAGAAAATGCTTTATGATGGAGATTTACCCTTCACAGAAGAGGCTGATGGGAAAACCTTTCTGTCCTCAGAAGCTGTGACATTCCCAGGGTGAAAAGAGGTGCAGGCATGTGAAGTGTCTTTCATTGATTTCTGTGAAGACAAAGAGATATGAAGAAAGCATTATTGTAAACCAGAGCAGAGCAAGGGCTTATTATTAAATGGTGGTTCAGGTATGTGCTAATCAAGATCTTGTTATAATTATTTCTTGCAAAGCCCGGCATTGATTTTATATCAGATTGGAAGGAGGCAGCAAAGCTTTAATTTGTTACAGAGAGGGTTAAATGGCTTTCAATTTATATACAAAAAAAAAATAAATCATAAGCTTAGAAGAAAAGAGTAAGAAAAAACCCCTTGGTCATAAACTATTTGCTTGCTTCCTGGAGCTTAAGATCTGGGGGATATTTTCAGTGAAGGAAGTTAGAGAGCAGCACAAAGTTTCTGTTGAGAGGCAGGGTGCTGGGATGAGAAGTGTGTTTGCAGAATGAAAGCTGCTTTCAGTAAACACCCTGTGAGAACCAGAATTCACCTGTTAAAACCGGGCCTTCAGCTACTTGACTTCAAAGTGACCTCAGAGCTGAATTTAAAATGGCTCAGTGATGGGGTGGAGATACAGGGTAGCACACGGGCTCACTTAGGAAAACCTGCTGGTGTGGTTTAGACTGGAATTCAGCTTGTGGTTTGAAAACAACTATTATTAAAAGCTTGCTCCAGTCGGAGGGTTTGAAATCACTGCTCCTTCCTCCACTGCAGGGTCCTCACCTCATTTCTCCAAAGCAAAGCTGCCAGAAGAAACCCCTGGAGACAGAGTGCAGTGCCTGCCTTTGTTTGTTGGAGAGGAAACTGCCTTGTACTTAGTTAAGTAATCAGCTGCAGTTTGATAGAGTAAGGTCCCTTCAATAAACCTGGAAGTGTTTCCATGAAGAGAGAACAGCAGGCAAATTCTGCAGGGGAACAAGGTCAGGCATTCTGCTCGAGGACATGGGCTTGCCCAGCTCCAAAGGCAATAAAAAAGGCATTGTTGGGCTTCCCTCAGCCCAGGCCTGTACCAGGCAGCTCCACAGGCACATTAATTGCCATTGTTTGAACCAGCCCTGGGAGCAACTGCCCTTACAGAGGTTTATGGTGCCTTAAAGAGCCTTAAACCATAAACATGGCAACAATGATGAAATCTGTATGGCCTCAGTACACAAACTGAAGTTTAAATTAGTTTTCTGCGACTCAAGCGTAAATGAAGTTAGTTTATGTTCACTGTTGAGATGAACACAGCATTTTATGATCTTAGAATCATAAAATAGTTTGGGTTGGAAGGGATCTTCAAAGGCCATCCTCCCTGCAATGAGCAGGGACATCTTCCACCAGAACAGATTGCTCAGAGCCCCATCCAACCCGACCTTGAATATCTGCAGGAATGGGGCATTATCACCTCTCTGGGTGACCTGTGCCAGTAACTCATCACCCTTACGATAAAAAAAAATTTCTTCCTGATATGTCATCTAAACCGACAGTCCTTCGGTTTAAAGTCATTCCTCCTTGTCCTATTGTAACGGGCCCTGCTAAAAACTTTGTTCCCATTTTTCTTACAGCAGAGAAGGCCTCCTCTGGATCTGCTCCAACAGCTCCATGTCCTTCCTGTGCTGGGACCCTGGAGCTGGATGCAGCTCTGCAGGTGGGGTCTCACCAGACTGGAGTAGAGGGACAGAATCACCCCCCTTGACCTGCTGACAAAACCCATCAAGGACCTTTTCCCAGGTACTAAAGGTAGCAGTGTCTGTGTGCTGAGCATCAAAAACCAACCCGGGCATGAAACATCATTTTTACAATATTACATGGATGGAAAAACCAAGCTAAGAGCTGGACAGTGCCAGTAAGTTTCACTGAAACAATAAGTAATTGGCCCAGAAAGGCAGGAAACCATGTGCCTTACGAGAAGGGGAGCAGTTTGTGTGAGAGCATGCGTTGTGTGCCTGGTGTGCCAAGGCTTTGGCAGTGCAACACCAAGCCCCAGGATATCAGTGAAATGCAGGAGCCAGGAGAAAGCCTCCATTCTGCTGCAGAATCAAGAGGAGGAAGGCTCTGCCTGCCCTGATCTGTGGTGTTTTACTGGAAGTCAAAAAATTCAGGAAACCCAGCTCTGGAATTTTTTTTTTTTCACAGGGAATTTTTTTTTTTTTCCTAAGGCTGCAGCCTTCCCACCTGAAAGACATCTGAAGTTTTTCCACTTCTCAGTCTCCCCTAAAGCCTGGTCCAGAGCGGAGGTGGATACACCAGGAAACTGCTTTTCCACTTCAGATTTCCACTAAAATTTCTTGTTATTACAAAAGAGTACTTGATTCAGCAGCACCACTTCACAGCTCTTTTATAAATAGAGGCATTGCCTCTGCCCTGAGGAGCTCACAGCCTACACGAGACAGGCAAAATACAGCAAATCCAGAAAAAGAGGATGAGCAGAAGTGATGAAAGAGGAGAAAGTGCTGCTTGGAGGGCTGAAGCTGGCTAAGGAATAAAAGCTTTGTGGAATCCAGCTCCATGTTTTCATCCCTCAGCAGACTCAGCTTGGAACAACTCACTAAATGAATAAGTGCAAGAGCAACCCCTGACTTTTGAGAGACTCAAAATGCTGAGTTCATTAAAAAAAAAAAATGCAAAATTTATGAGACCTGGAGTCTACAAGTGAATGAAAGATCTGGGTTTAAAAATATGGAAATGCATTTTTCATGGCAGAACTGGAAAACTAAAATGTGGCACTCATCTCTCTATGCTCACGTGGTTACTAGTGGTCTTGCCAGTGAACATTTTAAATTTTAATTTTGATCAAAGCCTGTGGTTATTCTTAAAGAACAAGGCACATTGTGGACCTAATCCTACTCCAGTGGTCTAAAGCAGTAAGAGTTTTAGCATTGCCTTCAGAGACAGGATTTTCAGCCCAGAATAAGAGAATCCAAAAGATGGTTCTGAGTGTAAAAGCATGTGGTAAAATTAAGTGTATAAGTCTCTTTTTGTTGTTTGTGCCTGGCTCAGATCCATTTTTAACATGCTGCTAGCTATCAGAAATACTAGACTGGCTACCAGGGTGCCTGCTCTGGGGTAAAACCTGTTTTTAATTGCTATATAAACTCCTTTTATAACATGGTTAAAAGATCACAGAGATGGTTCCGAGCAGTAATTAAGGCATATTTAGCAAATATTAAAAATGGCTCAGCAGGGGAATGTTTAACGCAGACAAGCAGGAAAACAAACAGCTTTTCAGTTGGAGGTTCTGCCTTATGACAGAGCTGTGGAACCCCCTGCACAGCAGCGAGTGAGATGGGGCTGTGGGGCTTTTTGTAGAACACACCAAAAAAAAAAAAGAGTAGAAGGAAGGAGCCGGTGTCCTGCATTAGAGCACGAGTGAAAGCACTGTGGTGAGACCATGCCTTTGGCAATGGCCCTCCACAAAGCTTGGTTCACCAGAGGCATCTCAGGAATTTGTCCTAATAAACTAAAAATACATGTAACTGATGTTCTTTGACCCACAGAAGGGCCTGACATCAAGCCACAAGAAGAGCGACCAGCAAAGAAGGATGAAACCTGATACTACTGAGATTCCAAGTCGGTTCCTGATGGTTTCTAGTCCGGCATTGGAGTAGTGAGATGCTGTTTTCTCTCTTTTCATGTTGGGGGAAAAAAAATAATCATCAAACTACCGACAATTAAATGTGTATATATATTAGAGAGAGACATCAGCTTTCGTGAGTGCCATTCAGCCTTGTATTCCTCACTCTTCTACATTTCAATTCGTTCTCCTCAATGACCACCTGAATGCATCCAGATAAAAAAAAGCTCCGGCTGCGGAGCCTGAAACCATAGGATGAGAGTGCAAGACATCTCCAGGAGGGTGTCGGACATACCCACGAACGCTGGAACTGCAGCGTGGAGAATTGCCCATCCTCGGGGGCTGCGAGAATACCAGGCCTCCTGATCCCTCACAGCCACACGCTATTTTTAAACACGGAATGTGCATCCCTGGAGCCGCCCGCAGGCTGCGGCCGCCCTCACGGCAGGATCAGGCCCGGCCCCGGGGGCACAGGGACCCGGGAAACGCCGGCCCGTGATTGACAGCCGCTCGACCAAACGGAGCAGCGGATCCGGCCGCGGGCAGCCAATCGTTGTCCTCGCTCTTCTTAAACCGGCACCCGCTCCCGCCTTGGGCCTGGGGGCGGGGACAAGAGACGCAGCCGCCATCTTGTGTGTGGCATCCCCGCCCTTTCCTTAGGGGCTCCTCCTCCGTCCTTCGCTTTCAATCCTCCCTTACCGGCCCGTCCCCTGAGGCCGCTGGTGATAACCGAGCGAACCGTAGCGTAGCCGCCTTCTGGCGGCGGGCTAGGAGTGGCCACGCCACACTCAAGATGGCGGCGGGCGGCGCCCCGCCGTGGCGGGCGGGGCGCACGCGGGTGACGTTAGGCGCTCCGGGCATGGGCAGGTGCAGGAGGTGGTGGCGGCCGGAGTTGGGCCGGCGGTAGCGGCGGGAGAGGAGGAGGCGGAGGAGGAGGGGGCTCGGGCTCGGCCGGGGTTCGGGGACAGCCGGGACACCGCAGCGCCTCCTCTCCGCTCCCTCGCCCCTCGGGGACGCTCCCCCTCGCGGCGCGGAGGGCGGCGGGCGCGGCGCGGCCATGGCCGAGGAGCCCAGCGCTCTGCCCTGGTCCATCAACAAGGATGACTACGAGCTGCAGGAGGTCATCGGTGAGCGGTCATCGGGGTCTGGCGGGGTGTAGGCTCCCCCTCGGATGTGAGGGTGTGAGTCCACTGAGGGAACGGGGCTCCGACCCCCCTCAGCTGAGGGGCATCCTGTCACATACCCCGCAAAGGAGTGGGACTGTGCGGCTTCCCCCTCTCTCTGCCATGTGAGGCTGTGAGAGGGTCCGTTCCCCCACGCTGAGCTGTGTGACGGTCTGGGAGACTCCTTAGCTGAGGGGGGTCTGTCTCCCCACTCTGAGGGGTGTGAGGTCTGTCTGCCCACTCTGTGGGTGCCCATCAGCTGGGAGGGTCCCTTCGCACACACCCGGTCAGGGACTGTGTGAGCACCCCCCGCTCCTCCAGCCACGTATGTAGGAAGGATGTGAGAGGCTCTGTCCCCCCGCCTTGCGGGGGACTCTGAGGGGCCCGAGGGTCTGCGGGACCCCTCTGCTGAGGCTGCCGCCTCTCCTCATCTCTGTGTGGAAAGGGATATGTGGGTCTGCCCCATCCCGAGAGAGGATTGTGGCGGTCGCGGGGACGCCGCCCTGGCGAGGGGCTCGTCGCTGGCCTCTGCCCGCTCCTCCGGGCAGGCTCCGTGTCTCCTCTTGTCGGAGTGAGTGGCACGGGCTCCGCTTTGGGGGGCTTCTCCTCCCACCACGGTGTGCTCTGCGATGTGCTGGGTTGAGGCGGCCGGCGGGAGTGAACTCCAGAGCTTGCCTGGGCTCTCTCCTTCCCGGGCACCCCGGTCTTTTTGGGGCATCTCTCGGCAGTGTCGGAGCCCCGCGCTGCTTTGGCCCGGAGGGTTTGGCAGAGCCGCCGAACGAGCCTTTTACCCTGGGATTGTGCTGCTGCCCCGCGTTTTCATTCATTGTCCTCACCTCGAGGCCCCAGCCCTTGCTCTCTCCATTAAATGATTTTTTTTTTCTTTTTTCTTCTTCACTCTCTCTTGGCGTTAAACTGCCCAGTTACCAAAGGCCTCCCGCTGTACTGATTTATTGGCTGTCTCGACCATTTTGCTGGGGTGTGTTTGAGGGATACATTGCTCTAGGGCGAGTGTGTGACACATCAGAGGTGGTGCCACAGGTGACTCTAAGGTCAGTGCCTCCCGTCTCACCCTCCGGAGGCTCGGAATGAAGCCGGAGAGTGGCAGGGCAGGCTCCCGGCCAAAGGGTTTTAGGAAGGAGGTTAATTCTTTGAGTAATCTTTGTGGAGTGCTTTTATTTGAAGTTTTTGGATGACGTAGCACTGTCATGCCCAGGCTTTCCATCTCTGCCTCGTGGGGAGGCTTGTTTTCTGTTAAGGGTGGGAGAGTCTGTGAAAATGCTGTTGTAAGAGATTAAATTTCTTAGCATTGTTTAAAAGTAGGAAGGAACTAAAGCTGTGGAGTGGGGGAAATCCTTTTGGAAATCCCTGTTGCTCTGTGGGATCAGGCTTTGTCCTCTCCCTCTGCTCAGAGGGAGCAACAGCGCTTTAGGAAGACCAACTCCCTGTAAAGACAGAGAAGATGTAATCCTGCAGACGAAGCCTTTAAATCTCCTCTGGAAAATGTGCCCTGGGGAGGAGGATGCTCAGCCTCCCTGATACAGGTGTGGGGAGGAACGGGGAGAACGTGCTACCCATTTCCTAGGGAAAGAGAACTGAATTTCCCTGTATAGGAAATACTTCCTTTTCTCTTGAGAGCCTGCAGAGGGATGCTTTGTGGGCACAAAGCAACGATTTGGACCTGAGTAATCAAGGATAGGAGTGAATGCCGCTTTGTAGCTGGGGAGTGGGGTGAGATGGGAACAAAAGGGAATGTAAATACACTTCTGCTCATGGGAGAACTTGCTGCTGGAGACGCACATTCCTCTGCCTCAGAGTGCTGGGAGGAGCACGGCGATGTGCAGTCTCATGTTAACTGACAGAACTTGGGGAGAAATCTGGAAAAAGCGTTTACTTTCTTCTGTATCTTTTCCCTGTCCCTCTGCTAACTGAGTTTCTGGATGTTGCCTGCTCGCTGAAAGGTTGTGTTGGCATTTTGGCATGTGATGGAGTGTACACTGAGATGTGTATATTGCAAACATATGGTTTCTCTTTTTAACTTTCCTGTCCCCTGCCCCCCCTTTACTCGTTTCAAACACTGGTGTGTCTGCCAGCGGCCTGGATGGAGATGTGACGCAAGTTTCCTAGCACGTATATGATTTGTGGGACAAAATGTCACTGTGTTAACTGAGCTGGACTGCCTTGCCTCCTGCTTCATGTCTCCTGTAAACCTCAAGGGTTTTTTGGTTGGGTTGGTTTTTGTTTCTTTTTTTTTTTTTTTTTTTGAGCTCTCTTCATAACTGAAGAGCTGTAAAGGTTCTTCAGGATGGAACAAAGAGACGTTTTAGTGTGGAAAGAGATGAACCTTGTACTGCTACTTTTAAAGGATTTAACTTGTTTCCTGATGAAAGAAAAATTACTCTTACAATTTAGAGTAAATTTTGAGATTACCAGCTCAGCTGCTTTTTCCTGATGGAAATCCATTTGTAGTCCAGTTTTTTTTAATTTGTGTTGGTTTTGCCTGAAAATAGCCACATGTGGCTTTTATTGGATGTGGATGGTTCCATACCACTCAAGTGCAGGAATACAAAAAGGTTTCCTACCTGCAGTGAGAACCCCTACTGTAAAACTGCCCCCCCTGATTCTGGCTAATAATATATATATAAATAAAAAAGGATTACTCAGCACTGGGGATGACTCATGCCATTATAGAGGTGTGGATTAATATCTGTGTTGATTATGCTTGGTTAGTGTTAATAACTGCTGAGTAGCCTCCTTAGGCTTAAATAACTTCTGGTTAACACTGAATCAGGGAACTTTGATCAGATGAGATCAGATTTTAAAAAATAATAAAATGCAGGTGGGGTAGAGGAAGCAATTTAAAAAGCATTTCAGTGAAATGTACCCCCAGAGTAGCGAGAGCTCTGCAGGTGAATAGGGCCTTTGGAGATGCTGCAATTTTTATCTAAAAAGCAGAACATAGCCTGTGCTGTGGTTGTGAAGGTGGTTGGTCTTCTGAGCGTGGATTGCATATAAATTACTGCAGTCTTCTTTTTGAAGCCTGGAAAAAATTCGACCTCATGCTGCTTGTGCTGATCAGATACTCACACATGCGAGTTCCCCTGGATCTCACAATTCCTCTTGGAAATGCTGGTAGCGGGAGTGAAGTTGGTTGGAACTGGGTCATTCTCGTTTTGCTACTTTTTTGGAAAGATGAGAGCTATGCTGACTGTGGCTGCTTGATTTAGGAGCATCCCCTTTGCTGCAAACAGCCCGTGCCAGAACCAGGAGATAAATTAGTGGTGGGAGTGCTCCCAGGCTCTGTTCTGTGCCCTCTCTCCCCTGACAGATTCCTTCGCAGCGATGAGGACAGTGCAGGCTGCATGAACAGATGTGGTGGGAGTTCCTTATCCCATCAGAAATCAAGCCTAAATTGAAAATTGAAAGTCACCATTTAAGGAATGATTAGTTTTTTTAATGACTGTGGTTTGAGTAGCTTTAGAGTTGGGCTTTGCTTGTGAACATGTTGATGATCTTTTGGGGCTGAATATTTAGATTTTTATCCGTGTTCATCCCAGCCTTGTGTGGGAGAACTTTTTTTGTGGGTAGAGAGGAACTTGTTAGAATTAAGGTATCTGATCTCCCAAATTTTATCAAGATGTCCATGGTCGTCTGTCTGGTGCTTGTGTAGGAGTCTCATGTGCTGAGAAATCATGGCCATTGAAAAAGAGCAGCCTGGAGAAGCTGACCAGGAGCAATTGGGATCTTTGGATGGAAAAAACAGGCTGGAATGGGAGGCTCTTGTCCAGTGATAGCTTTAGGGATTGGGTTTTTTTTTTGGAGTGTGGTGTTCATTGCTGGCTGTGGTGCCTGTGTGCTGGCTGTAGCCGGTTTCACACGCCTGATATTTAAAACCCATTCAAGAAAAATGTTACACTGTACAATATATAACTGCCTGTGCTCTAAATGGAGTGTTTAGGATTCAGTCTTGGAGCCATATGTTTTGTTTTAGCATTTCCTCATGGATTCCCACTCCTCCCCCCCAGCTTTGCTGAGCAAAATTGATTCCTACACTATATTCCCAGTATTCAGGCTGCTTAATTCATTTGAAGACTTTCTTTGTGTGCTCATTTTTTCCACATAAAGTTGGTGGAAGAGCCTTAGTTGTTTTATATTATATTAAAACATACGTTAAATTAACTTTGGGCAAATGTAGATAAGTTAAAAAAATGAGTGGTTATTCAGAGTACTTGGTCTGCTTGGGAATTGAAGTGGGAGATGCTCAGTACCAGTTTCTCTGCTGCTGATTTGCAGACAAATATATCTTATTTGATCCTGAGTGCAACAGAATAGCCAAGCTACTCCTGCATCCAGGCTGCCTTTCCTCTGGACACTTGACACATCTCATTTCTTTCAGACCTTTGATACCATTGCCCTGCTAGAATTAGAGATAAACTGAGTTGCTTTTCACCTCTGGGGAAGTGAAAGAAAAAGGTGTTTGCTTGTGCATGTGCCTTTTTTTAGTGCCTCTGTTGTCTGTGCTCTGATAGGAAGGAGGATAAAACGCACGAGGCAGCAAAATGAGGACTTACAAAGCCAAGCAGAGATGAAGGAGGCTGGCTGGGAAAAATACGTGGTTGTTAGCCTTCCCTGCTGGTTGGAGGGGAGAGCAGAGACAGATCTCGCTGCTTTCAGCTATTCCAGGGTTATTAAGGGGAAAAAACAACAGGCAGGGTGTTTCTTGTGGAAGAGTTCACACTTTCCTGAGACCGGTTTCTATGTAGCAGTTGCTTCCAGTACTGCTAGGTACCTGGACCGATTAATGTTTAACACTTCCATTTCTCAAGAATCCATTTAAATAGTTTCAGTTTAATGCAAATATTTTGGCTGGTGCTGGGGAGTGTGTGGCTGTGCAGTGCTCCTGAGCACACCTGAGGGGTGTACTTGCTGCCTGGCAAATGCATGCCTGGGAGTCTTCTTGCTTCTGCAGCTGATGAAATCTTGAAGAGAATCAACTCTTCCCCAGAACGTTTGTCTATTTAAACTTGGCAGCATCTCTTTTCTTTCTGAGTGTTAGCAGCTTGCCCACTAAGCCAGAGTCTAGAGATGTAATCTTTTATTAAAAGATGGAGCTCTTTAAAATGATGACAATAACACTTACTGCTAATTGTATTAGTGTGTTGCAACAAACTGTGTCTTGGTCAAGCTTTCTTGGAAGATTTCCCCAAAAATGGGCAATATCCATTGTAAATCTCTGCAGCAGTAAATTGAGCTGTGGACATGCTAATGGAGTGCTTGTAAACTCAGTGTTATTAAACTTTCTTAATAGGGAGAGACAGACTTGAGTGCTTTGTGGGTGTAGAAGAATAGCTGTTGGAGCAGTGGAATTTGGCATTGCAAAAGCTTTGAAATATCAGGATTCTGGGGCTTTCCAGACAAGTTCAGCCTATTATCCTGTGTTCCCTTTAGAATCAAACAACTGAGATGCAGATATCAAGGACTTGGCTCTCAAAGTTGCTGCAGTTTCCTGTGACTTCACCTAAGGGAGTTCAGCCTTGACATTTCTAAAAAACACGTGAAACTCTGTCTCTCTTCCTGGCGGCCACATGGGAAAGTCTTGGAGACAGGGGTAGGTCCCTGGCTGACAGGCAGTCCAGGCTCTGGATCCGTAGCTCCTGGTGTGTGAGAAGAGATGGGGCACCTCTGGTAGGCAAAAGAATGCATGTACTAATAAAGGGAGCCAGACTAAGAACCAAATCCAGCTTGTCTGGCTTGAGTAAGACAAGATCACTTTAGCAAATATGTAACTGCAGCCGAATGGCAGCAGTGATACAGGTGCCTGACTGGTACTGAGTGAGAATTTCTCATGTCCCTGGTGTGCATGAACGTAAATGAAGGGACTGACCTTAGTATGGGGTTCTGTCAGCCCCAGGTTTGATCCCTTAACTTGTCTGAGCTTGTTGTTTGCCTTGAAACACTGCTCACGAGTGGAGTTTTCGTGTTAATCATCACAGCCTGCATATTTCATGGTTTTAACCATATTAGGTGGTCCTGTCACACTGTACAAGCAGGTGGGGATTTGTGGTGGTACAAGTGCACAAGCAAAAAAACCCCAGTACTTCTTTTCACAACTGCTCAACAGCTACAATAACCAGCAAAGGTTTTTTCCAAGCCCATTTTCTCACCACTCCCTGAGGTTCTTAAAGGCTGTTTCCTGGTGTGCACCACTGCACACAGAATTTTTGCTTAATGTGAATTTTCTTGTAATTAGGAGAAGTCCCATCCTGGAAAAAAAAATTTGGTTATATATCAACTTCTATCAAACCAGAGTCCAATGTGCCTTGCCAGGATTTCTGAGACCTCTTTGGTTCTACACACAGGTCAGTCTGCAGGGGATGATTGTCTTCCACTCTTAGAGGCTTCCCAGATCCATCAGTGAATGAAGTACAAAGTAAATTCAGAGCACTGATTGATTTTCTCACCGAATTCCCATATTAGGCAAATCTTCCTTTCGCCTCCCATCCCTTACAGTTTTATACAGCTTGCGCTGCATGCTTGTGAAACGACACCTTCAAAGTCTGATAACTCAGTCAAATTAAAATGCATTTGTGAGGGAATACAGAAAAGCTTTTCTGAATGGGGTTTTAATTTTTTGCCAGATTTCAATTTTCTGCTCCAACTGCCTTGTCTGTCCTGAGAGTTTGGGGCGGGGGAGAGAAAAAAAAAAAAATCTTGTTTTCTTTCATTTCACTGTTCCGTGCTAGACTGACTTTATAGCATTTTCCCCAATGGATATTTCCTTTGGGCAAGAAATGAGCCTATGTAAATTCATTCTGGAAAGAAAAGGTACAAGCAGCTGTTAAGGAATAGTGTGAATTGAAATACTTCAGTGATCATCTCTTGCTGTAGTAAATTCTCCTTGGGTTTTGCCAAAGTTTTGTAGTCATGAATGGTAATTTAAGGACAAACTTTACTCTTATTGCTAGCACCTTGCTATTAATAAAGCTGTGTGGGAGGATGCTGTTCCCATTTCAACCATCCACAGAGTTGAATTAAGTTAAAACTGCAGAGTGAAAATTTGACCTTGAGTACCCACCTCACTTCTGGTGAGATCTGACTGAGCACGTGGATTGTCCAGTGGTATCCTCTGCTACCTTGTTGTGTGGAACAACTGGAGTTGACTTTTGCTTTAGAGCAGAGCTAATTGACAAATTTCACAGTTCATTAGAGGGGAGGGTGTTGTCAGGTAGGAAAATGTCTAAAAAACTATTTGTGAATGTGGAATTGTGTTAAGGTACCTGTGGCCGGGTGTGGGATTATTGCATCTTGAGGCAGTTCAACATGTGTTTTGTAAAACTGATGGTTTACAAAATGTTGGATGAAAGCTCCATATTTACTGTTGGACAGGTTGTGCATTTTCAATTTTGATTCTCTCTGAGTTAGGCTGTTGTTCATTTTCAGTCTTCAGGGGATTTTAAGTCGATTTCCTTAGGTTCTGGGGTTCATTCCAGCTCTTCTGAAAAGGAAGCCTTGAAAACAGTGCAGAGGATATTAGAAAATGATGGTATTTGGAAAGTGAGAGAGCACATTAATGGCTGTGGGATGAGAGCACTTAAAGAATATTTTTTTAACAAAATTATCAGCTCTGCTGTGCTCTGAGGTGATACCTGTTGAGGGAAGTGGGGCAGCTGAAACTGCAGTTGGGAATTTCAGGCAGGCAACACAATATTAAGTTATCTTTATGTCTTGAAAATTCATCAGTTGAAGATAATGTTTCTTGTTGTGGAGTAAACACCTTTCCTGCAAAACCCACGGAGATGGATTTTGTGATGTCAATTTTCTGAACAAAACGGGCAATCTCGTGTCACTGATTTTGCTGAGACACAGAGCTGGTGACGACTCCCAGGGCTGTGGAGTTCAGTCCCCTGCTCTGGCTGATGCCAAACTGTATAATCCGTGTACCCAATTAATGAATGCTTGTGCTGGAAATGGCACATGGGGGAATTACTGACACACGTTCTATTAAACACTGAAACCTCCCTGTGACCCTGTCATTGCTGGGTGAAACAGCTGCTTAATGGATTCCCCAGGACAGTGGGAAGTAACAATGCCTCCTCTTTCATAGCACGTGGCTGAGCCTTGGTGGTTTTCTTACTCTTGCTTTGTGTTCAGGCTTTATCTGCAAGGACAATTCCCTGTGAAGGTCCGGGAGAGCTGAACCTTGGCATTGTGCTGTCTCTAAACCTTAAAGGTGTTGATACAAATGTCTCCAGTTTGTCATTCCACAAGAACTACCAGTGGAAACAGAGTTCTTTGGAAACTTGATGTGTTGTGTCTTTACTTCCTAGGCCATTTCTTTGTGAACCTTTCTGTCTCTCAGCATGCAAGGTAGTCATAAAATCATCGAGTCAAGGGATCATTAAGATTGGAAAAGACCTTTAAGATCACCAAGTCCAGTCAATTTCCCTGAACTACTGTGTTCACCACAAACCCTGTCCCCCAGTGCCGACATCCAGTGGTTTTGGAACACTTCCAGGTATGGTGATTCCACCACTTTCCTGGGCAGCCTGTTCCAATGCCTGGCTGCCCTTTCAGTGAAGATGGTTTTCCTAATATCTGAGATAAACCTCTCATGGTGCAGCTTGAGTTGCAATTTCCTCTCACTCTGTGACTTGTCACAGGGGAGAATAGACTGACTCCCACCTTGCCTCAGCCTCCTTTAAGGGAGCTCTAGAGGACAATGAGGACCTCCCTCCAGGAGCAGCAAGCAAGTTGAAAGGTGAAGCTGTAAGTTCCATCCTTTCACTAAAGTAAAAATAGTCATTGAGGATACCAACTGCTGTCTAATAAATAGCTTAGTATTAACAGCTAATAAATACCTTGGTATTGACTTGCAGCAAACTGTACATTAGTGGAAAAAGCATCTTGAGCATGAACAGTTTTCCTGTTGAACGATTCACCAATGCAAATCTTATTTGAACAGCTGAGAGCTCTGATGAACTGGCAGCCTCAGCTCAGTTATTTGTCCAAGTCCTAAGGCTCAGGATGGTTCTCATTACTCTTGGTTAAAGAATGTAATTTTTAACTAGTGGGCTAATCTTTTGTGCTGAACAGATTAATAGATGCAGAAAATATTTACTAGATCAAGATATTTGCTGAAAAGAAAGGATAATAGCCTTTGAAAGAGGATATATCTGATACTTAAAAGCTTATTTACCTAAAATAACCATGGTACTATCAAACATCTGCACTGTAAGCAGACAGATTGTTCTGTTAAGTGGAAACCTGGCCAAATAAAATATCCTCTACAGCTGACAATTACATTTGAGACAGAGTTCAGAGATAAAGATTGGGAGGGAAGGAAGGAGAACACTGGCTTGGCTACTGTACCAGTGCTGTGTTTTGAGCCTTGGTAATACCTGATGACAGCCAGCATGATATTTACATTCCTGCTTATACCATAAAGGTAATTGACAGTGATTAAAAGGGAAGGATGAACCTTCTCCACTGAAGTTGCTGTGTTTGGAAATGGGATGTTTGAGCCTGCTTTCCATCGTGTAGAATTAACACTGCATAGCTGCAGTGCCCTTTAAATTAGCCAGAGATGTTGGCACAAAATCAAATAAATATAATTGGTTTCAAACTAAAAATCTAATTTAGGCATGCTAATAGCATCTTAAGTAAATGTGGCAGGTCACGCAGCACTTGTGTAACTGGCCCTTGGAGCTTACTGTAGTTACTGCCAGGGGGAAAATGGTCTCCGAGGTGTTCCCCGAATCACCTGGGTACCTTGGACAGCTGGAGGGTGTTTTATTAAAGGCATGATGGAATGTCTGCCAGTCTGGACTGATTTGGGATATGGTGAGGCCTGCAGGAGGTTGGGCATACAGCCAAGAGCAGCACCCTCTGCCACCCTCTCTTCCGTGCTTTGGTGTTTGCAGTGGAAATTTTGGAGGAATATCAGATGGGCTGATTGTCCTCCCTGGTAATCCTTCTCTCTGCTGATACCTTTTGTGGCCAGTGACTTTTCCCCTGGTCTTTTTTTTTTTTTTTTTTTTTTTTTTTCCCCCCCCTTGCATCTCTTGCTCTGCTGTGGAGTCTGATGCTGGGGGTCTGCAGCTTTTTGTCTTAGGGAGGCAGTGGAAAGCTTGCCTGGGCTGCATGGGCTGGTGACTGCAGATGAAATCCAACAGCAAAGTGACCCAGTGACAACTTTGTCACATATCTTGCTGACATGCTCTGCGTGGCCAACACTATTCCTCGCCCTCTGTTCCAGTCCTGGCCTGTTTTATATTGACAGGCTGACCATTTTCTCTCCAAGCCTGTCACTTCCCTGCTTAGTCTGTGAGGATTCTCAACCTGAATGTTTGCCAAAGGTGGAAAACAGACGACATTTTTCTGTGGTCAGGGCCTAAGAGATATTGAAAGATTTTTTGAGAGAACAATGCGCTGTGGGGTGGGGTGAGAATTTCCATAAGACTTCCCTTCCTTTCTGCAGAAACCTTGGTGCTGAGTCGTTTAGATTACAGTAGCAAACCTCTCTCCAGCTTAGAAATCAATGTCATTTATTTCTTTATAGTTTAGAGTTCAGTGGGGCCATGGGGAGATGTACCTAGCTGGGGGAATTGCCCATCAGTTGCTGATGGCTCTGAAAATAATATAGGACTCCTTACAAGTGATGAGATATGGGTTTATATTCTTTCCTCTGAATCTGAGATGTGAATTAAAGACTTGGGCAATAAGTCTGCAGCATCAAGTGTTTCTGTACTGATGGACCACTGGAGGGGAAGCATATTTTAACAAGTGCTGGCAGTGCTGTGTGGTCTTTGCAGGCTTCTCATCCTTCTCCACTGTACATGGAGCACTGGGAATCTTGAGAAATACATTGTCTTACATGGGCAGAAACCTCTGGACATGGTGTGTGGTTTTCAGTGGTATTCTCAACTGTGAGAGCTCTTGTCAAGATGGTGAATAACTCACTGTCAGCAAGTTTATGTGCTGTTCAAATGTTTTGGCTCTATTTCTAATTGGACAGCAGACTTTCAGAATATGCTTCTCCTTATTTTCTGAAATTCTTTGAGCATGCTATTAATGCTGGAATATCAGTTGTCTGTTGGACACTGCAGGTGCTGATATTAACTGAGCAAAGACTCAGGCTTTGAGAAAGACACGTAATAGTGTATTAATAACAGAAATCCCTTGTATTGTGAATAGTATTTGAAATCTTTAGCCTCACAACTTGCACAGAATCTCAAACTACTTGAGCTCTGGCTGTACTGGAATAAATGATCAGAGAGTACTGCAAAGTGATACCCCTGCAATTTAAATGAAACAAACAGGAATTCACGAGTGAAAACTGCTTTTTCCTCTTTCTCCTTCCAATTCTTCAATAAAAGGTCTAGACTTTTTTTCTAGTCATCACATGTGCTGGTGTGAAATGGAAATCACTTGTATTTAAGTCTTAATTCTCTGTCTGGACTTGTTACCTCCCCATCCTTGCCCTTTCTCAGGGTGTTGTCCAGCACATGCCCTGTGCCTTACTGTACCTGCAGCCACCTTTGGCTTGAACCCAGCTGAAATTTCCCAGCACTGGGCTGTGTTCAAGGTGAGCCTGAACTGAGAATGAACCTGCTGAATGCAGTGATGTGAGTTAGGCTAGACTGAAGGGCAGGGTGACATTTTGACATTGACCACATGCGTGCAAAGTCTGAAAATTATTTATTTAAATTGGGGTTGAGCTGTTGTTCCTAAAGCCTTTTGATCAGAAATGTGAGGGTAGACACTATCTTGTAAATGTGAGAGTTCAGCTGTTCCAGTGCCTGCAGGACTGTTGGGTGCACACAGTGCAGGTGTCTTCGCATGTAGTGTGTACTTATGCTGTGCTATGTAGTCTGTGGGGATTGCTGGTTTTCCTCCACCCCCCATATAGGCTTTAAATTTGGCTTCCTCACAACTTCCCAGTTACATCTGCTTTGGCTTTCTGCCTTTGCTTATGCTTCCCTGCCTGTATTAGCCAGTGTTTCTCTCCCTCTTCTCTACACAGTATCTTTCCATCTCTGCTGTTGATCAAACACTGCGTGACTCCAGCTGAGAGAAGGTGCACCAAGTTAAACCTGGCCTCTTACTACCCCTACCAGGGTTTTAAATAGGTGCTTGTGCTGTGGATGTGTCATCCTTCAGCTTGTTAAGAAATGTAAAGCCCTGGTTCTTCCCTCAGCTGGCAACACTATTCACCAAAAATTTGTATTGGGAATAAATTGTGGAAGGGTGTCTGTGAGTGAGTGTGGCTGTGTTGGTGCAGCTCTGGGAGCTTCCTGGGGGTAGTTGCATGTCTGCACTCCCATGACGCTGTGGGAGGGGAGCTATGCTCAGTCCTGGGCTTTTGTAACTTCTTTGGGTTCGTGGATTACTGCTCTGCTGCTGCTTCAGTTTACCACAGGCCTCCCGGCCAGGCACAGAGCAAACCCAGCTGAATTCTCCCTTACTGGTTTTCCTGCTGCTCCCAGTGTCTCTACCAGCAGTACTCAGAGCCAGCTTGCTGTTGGAGCTCACTCTGAGCAGTGCTGGAAGCACCCAAGTGATCTTCCTGCTGATTTGGGGCTGTAACTCCACTTCTAGATTTGTTAACACTCTTCCTGCAGTCCCATGCTGAGTAGGTGATGCTTTGCTGTGAAAGCTTTTTCCTCTCACAGGTAAGCAGACTTTTTGCCCCCTCTGTGGCAATACTAAGGATATGTCTGAGTCCTCTTATGAATTCCTTTGGTTTTATTAGTGCTATTTGTAGCTGCTATTGTAGAATGCATCTTCCATTTTGTAGTAAGAATGTGACATGTAGTGGGGAGATGGCTTGAAAAACATGTTCAAGGACCATTAACATTGCATTACTTCACTCTTCCTGAATCGTGGGGCTTGTGCCAGAAAGACTTTGACATCCAGTGGACTCCTGTTACCAAGTCCTGCTTGGGGAAAGGAGTATTCCCACCCCATGCTGAGTTGGCTGGAAATTCGAGAGTAGGATTTTTTTTCTTTTTGCTAGCTTGTTTTTAGAAGCAATCCATTCTTTGCAAGAGAACTCTTCTCACTAGAAACCTCAAATGAGGAACAGAAAATAGAGACATCACTTTGCCTTCGTAGGAAATGGACCAAACAGTGCAAGATCGGTCTGAATTTGCAATCTGGTATTTAATTTCAGGTTTAATTAGATCTGTGTTTGCCCTGTGCTCTATAAGAATGCTTAAGAAGTTCTTTTCCCAGTCTTGTAGCTTCTTGTTTTATTGCTGTATTGTCCTTGGAGTGCATAATCAGAGCAGGGCTCCCACAGCTCTTTGGCATGAGGCTGTCAAAGAGTTGAAGCATCCAGAGATGGAGTGAGCCTGCAGAGACACAAATACCGACCCTGGGTTGTAAAGCATTAAAAGTCTCCTGGGCTTTGGGGTACCTGGAACCTGAAAATCATTGCCTGGTCCAGAGCAGCCTTGCAGGGAAGTGTTTTGTGTGCATTGTTCATAAGAGGAAAACCCGGGGGCACAATTATAAACAGAGCTTGCGTCACGAGCGGCTTTCTGGCACCGCACTCCAGATAGTGGAGGATGGATTCCAGATCTCGCTTAAAAATAGAGAGGTCGTGTGTGTGCAGGGAAGGGGGGAAGCACTGGGCAGGGTTGTGTGGAGGTGTTGGGTTCAGCATTGCCCTGTGCTGAGGGACACTTGGGAATGTGACTTATGGGGCAGGTGTGGAGGGCTGGATTTCCCCAGCCTTACAAGAGCTGTTGCTCTCCTCAACAACAGGGAATTAATGGGTGCCTAATGGTAAGTTTTAGAGGAGATGAAACTGAATCGTGCAGAGGTGCATGGTGGAAGGACAAGGTTAGGAGCAAAACTGGGAGATCTGGTTAGTTAGCAAGGGGGAAAAAATTTACAATGTGGGTGGTCAAACACAGAAGAACCCAAAAAATTGTAGAAATATCTCTTGTTAAAGCAAATCTAAACTAGACTGCATTTGGTGCTGAGGAACCTGATCTAAGTTGGGATTTGATGCTGGTTTCAGCAGGAGGGAGTCCACCCTTCTGCTGAAAGCAGGATCAAATCCCAACTTTAGGTTCATTCAGACCTAAATGGTTCGTTATGTTCATTTGACCTTGGGAAAGAATATTTCCTCTACAGAGAGGATTTGATACTGCAGTAGGATAAGGACTGATGCTCCGAGACTGTTATGGAACATGTCCCCTGTTGATTGTAACAGCTTTGTGAGCAACCAAGTTAGAGTGAGGGGAAACTTTCACATCTCTGAGGGTCCCTGAAGTAGATTTAAAGCTGGGGCAGCACTGTTTTGTGAGTCCTCCTTCCATGTAACTACTTCAAATTGCTATTGCACGTGGTGGGAGAATGCTATCCTGGAGCCAGGATTTGATGCTTGTCTTGTGACCATTTGGCACGACTGTTCCATTGCTTAAGCAGATCTCTCTGCCAAGAGGATCTCTGGCTTCAGTTGCATTTGCCTGGCAAGAGGCATCAGTGCAATTCATCCCAGTCTTACTGGGGGAGCTGCAATGTCCTTATGTGGCTGCAGAGATTCAGTTAAATTAGAGACAAAGTATGGAAGAACATGCTGTGTCCTCTGGTCAGTCCCCTGTCCTTCCACTCCTCCAATTAGCCTTGAAATAATTGGTTTCTCTTAACTTCAGCTGAGATCTCAGAGGGTTTGTCTTTGTTTTCAAAAATGGAAGCTTCATGTAAATTGTGGAACTGTGGAAGAGATGGTGTCCAGCCTCCTTTGAAAGCTGATGCTTGGCTTTCGTGGGGAGTTTGTCTCAACTTAAGGAGTTCAAGCTGGAGTTGTAGGTGCTGAAGGTACAGGGACCAGGGATCCAGAGGAGATAACCTGGAAAATCAAGCTTCAATAACTGAGTGCTTGGGGACTTTTTTGATTCTGGTTATTTTAATCCTTTCAGGGGTTGGTTTTAGTTCAGAAAGAGCCATTTCATCGTAGAAACATGAAAGAAGCAGGGGTTAGAAAGGGTATGTTTTCTTCTTAAGGCGGTGTTTTCTAAAGTAGGTCATGACCCTCTTATGCAGGAATTTTGCAGCTGCTATCCTAAGGGTCAGAACTATATCTGAGAGCCTACAGTGGCAAAAGCAGGGGGTATTAAGCAGATCCTAATACTCATTTGGGGTCTTTTTCGTCCCCATCATCCTTCAACAAAATGATCTCCTGCTTTTCAGGAATAAAGCAGCAAGCATTTGGCTGTGCCTGGTTTTCATTGTTTTGCTAAGCCGTTGTGTTGGAAGAGATTAACCAGGGAGCAAATTTTCTCCAAAAGCTGATCTTGAGAGAGGCAAAGAGCCTCAGCACTGACCTTGATCAGAGTGTCTTGAGGTGGGGAGTGAACATTAACCCTGTGCTGTCCACATTATCGGGACTGCACTTGGCTCTGATCGCAGCAGATCTGTGACTGCCTGGAGAGTTGGTTTGTCCAAGTTGTGCTACCGTGGCACAAACTGCCCTTGGGGTTTTTCCTCATCGAGGATTGTTCCTAGCAGCCCAGGAAATCTCTTCTCTTCCCGTTGTTGCCCATATATTTGTTGCCTGCTCTGAAATTTTACAGAACTTCCTCAATGAGCTTTCTCTTTTTCTCTCTGTTGGTCTCATCTCTCCCTAAGCTTGTTTTCACTTAGCAATGTGTTCAGCATCCTCTCTGCAGCTTCTCTCCTTTTCTTTCTTTTGCCATCCTGGCATTTAATAAACAAACCATGTGGCTGCAAAGCCTCTAGTGCCCATGTTGCCATGTTTTCTGAACTCTCCAAAGAAGCATGGAAACCTGTCTTTGTTTGGTCCCAGAAGCACGGCACGCTGCTGCTGCCACCAAAGAGCAGCTTGCTTGTGGCACATCGTGCTGCAGCTTGGCTTAATCCTCGCTTGATACGCCTTTGAGATTTCATTGTTTCTCTATAATTAGTGCTACAGAGGAGCTGAAAGAAATGACGAATTAGCGGGAGAGGGGGGAGTGGGGAGAGCAGGTGGTGATCGAACTAAAGAGAGCTGCCAGAAAAGTAGGAGCAGCAGGGAATTAAAGGGGAGGAGTCTCAAATTCAGATGATTCCCTGCCATGTGCCCAGGAGGATTTAGTTTGGGATTTCATTACTGTTCAAATAATGCCATACACTCATAACAGATCGAGTCCCTGTAGGCTGGGGCATTGTCCAGCACTTAGTGAAAAGCAATTTTTGCCCTAAAGTCCTAGTGAGCATTGATCCTGCAAACTTGAGGACTGGAAAGGAGCTGTAGTGTAAGTGGTCCTGCTTTTAATTAGGCTGTATCTATTGTTTCTGGTAGTAACATCCTAAAAGAATAAAATACAAAGCTATTCTTTGTGTGGTGACTTCTTTAAAACTCTGGACTTCATCTTCTGAAGGATTTGGTTCACAGTGATGATGTTGCATCTGGACTGAAAGAAGCACCTCTGTGAGTTGTGCTTACACAAGCTGGGTTTAACTGGCACAGAAATCCTGGGATGTCATGCTGTGGGGGGGAAGCAGGAGTATGCTGACACTGTTGGGTGTCTGAGATATCCAGAAAGAGTCTTTGAACACAGATAGCTGTGCTGATGAGGACAGGTAGCTTTAGAGGTAAAAATACACACTGAGAAACCAACTGGGGAGTGAAAAGGGTTGTGTGACAAGCCAGTCCTCTGAGGTGCAGAATCATATATTCTTCCAGCATCTGGCTTGTGTTTTCAGCCTCTATTACTATGCACCAAGACATCCAAAGAAAGAAATCATAATACTGGTGCTTTGAATGTTCAGCAGCAACATTTCTTCTGGGATCTAACTCTTTCCAAAGAACTGATAAAGTGTTTGTTTTTTTGTTCTGACTTCTGCAAGGCTGTTGCTGTAGGATGACCAGCAGTGGTAGGAAGTGCAAACTCACTTCTGCCTTTTGTCACCACTTCTGTGTGTGCTGTTCTCTTTGTCTTGAGCCTTTATGGTTTTAATTTTTTTTCCCCACTAAAGAAGCAGCAGAAACAAAACAAATGAAGCAGGTACTGGGTGGAGAGGAGTAAGTCAGTGCCACCCAGGATTCCCAGTGAGTGGGAATTCATTTGTTCTGGGTCTGCAGCTTTCATGCTGGATTCCTGCACCTGCTGGGCAGAGTGACTCCAGGGAGTGCCTGTGGAGGTTTGCTTTTGGGATGTTTGTCCTGTGCTAAATGTTGTGTATTTCAGCTCTGCTCCTGGCAGTCTAACCAAACTCTGCTGTCAAAACCTCCCCCCTTCCTCTTTCTGACCACTTTCTGTTAAATATCCACAGAGACCTCTCTGTCATCTGTCACTTGCTCAAGAACCTGCTTACAGCACTCAAAGTTTGTTTTCAAAGCCCCTTGTAAATATTCTTACTGTTATTGCTGTCCTTTTCCCTAATAACTTTGTTTTGGTTTGTGCTATGAATAGTCTGAAAAACAATATGTGTGCAAGTAATAAATGGCCTCAGTCTTGAACTTCTTAAAAACCCATTTGCTTTGGGAAATAATAATGCTTTTGCAGCCTTAGCATTTTGTGTTCTGCACACTTCTGCCATTAAAATGTAAACTCCTGAGTACAGGGAGTCCTGGCAAAGCTGCTCCTGATGTCCAGGGTGCACTGGCCATGCCATATAAAGTGAAATCTAGGTCCTGTAGCTCCCCTGTAGCAGGTGCTGGTTGGGGATTAAAGGAGCAGAGTCCCACAGTTCAGGGCTTTTCAGTTTATTTCAGTGCAACTCAGAATGGAGCAGTGTTCTTCAATCTTTCAGGGCTGGGTTTCAGGCTCTTTCCCTCACCTGGAACTTTATTTGAATTGGTGCAACTTGGTGTGAGAAGGCTCCTGATGGTGATTGTGGGGGGCTTCAGTAGCCTTCGTTTGAAAACTAAAGTTTTTGCCCTCGGTTTACGTGAATGTACTAGAAAAAAAAATTACAAAGCTTGCAAAAATGTACTTTACCTGAATTGCAGAATCTGGAAGTAGTTTTTATAGTGTTAAAAATAGGAGAATCTGCTAAAATAGGTGTGTTACACCAAAATGCAGAATAGTTGTTTTTGTTTCTCTTTATTAGCATTTTTTAGGTATTTGCAATAGGAACCTATAAGCTATTTTCCACGTATCTTGCCTCTTTTTTTATTAATGTGGATCTACTCCTTTCCAGTGAAGTGTGTAAATGTGGGGAACCATGATGAAGGTAGAAAGCAGAACAACAAGGTGTCCTACTGATTAGGTGAATGCTGCAACAGCCTCTGGAGGCCAACAAAATCAACTTAACATCAAATAGATTTTAAGTCTCACTATTGCAAGCTCCCTTTCATGTCAAAAGATATGATGTTGTGAATACTTTAAATCCAGAACTCCCTACTTGTAGCAGTTTGAAGAACTGTGTGTTAAAATGTGGGTTTTTTCCCCTGTTGGAATTCAAATGTTCTGGGGCTGTGGTTTTCAACCCAGAAACTGATGCAGTGTGAGAGCTTGAGCTGAACCTGCTTGAATGAAACCCACCTCGTGTCTTTGCATAAAATGAGGAGAGATGAGAACAGCAATTTATGCATAAAAATATTTGAAAAATCTCATTAGTGTCAATACCAAAGAGTGGCTTGTTTTGACAGTTTGGGTGAACACATCAGGTTAAAAGTATGTGTGACCTCAGTGACATATCTTTTAAAAGTACATGAGTAGAATCACTCTTTTATAAGGAAACTGAAGTCTAGAGAGGGTTTTTGGTCTGCAGAGCTGTAATGATCCCTGGAAGGGATCATAAAGATCCACTTGTTTTCCTTCGGTTGCCCAGCACTTGGATGTGGTGGCTGAGCCAACCCACGGAGCTGCACAGTGGGGGAAGTGCCTAGAGCGCTTTCACTGGGTTTTTACCTGCCTCTGCTGTCTTTACTATCTGGCACTCAGGATTTGGTTGCCTGGCCTCATTCCCTTTGTGCTGAGGTCTGTGAGGTGTTGGTAACTCTCTGTTTTTCCCCCCAGGGAGCGGAGCGACTGCGGTGGTCCAGGCAGCCTTCTGCGCTCCCAAGAAGGAGAAGGTGGCCATTAAACGGATCAACCTCGAGAAGTGTCAGACGAGCATGGATGAACTCCTGGTATGCAATCACAATTGTCTGGGCAGTTGTATTTCAGTTATTTCTGAAATATCTCTTTGCCAAGTGCTTTTAAAACCTTTCTTGAGGTAGGATGAAGGTGAGGAAACTCGACTGACTTCATTAGAGGCAGATCAGCTCTCCTGGTTTTGGGACATGGGACTTAAAATGTTAAAAAGATCAACTGTTGCAAAACTTCAGACTGTTTGTTTAGAGCTCAGCACTTTGTATAATCCCTTTGTTTTGAACTGAGTTAATGTGCAAGTGTGAAGCTCTGCTGTACCCACAAGAGCTCTGAAGTTTGAGGGGGATCCAGAGGGGTACATGCTTTCAGAACATTTAAAATTTAAGGGAATGGCTTTGCTTTCTTTTCCTTTCCTGCAGTTCTTTACATTTTCCCCCTTCACCTGTAAAGAGAAAAACTGAATGAATTAGCTGTTGTTACTAATCTCTTTCTAGTACTGATGCCAGCTAAAGGGATCACTGACGTATTGCAGACTGCCATATGGAAAGCCCTGTAACTCTGAGTTCAGGACAGGAGACAGAGTCCTTTGGAGCTGTAGCACTGTAATTTTCTGCTGCTCTGGACCTCTTTCCTCAAGGTTGTCTCAATGAAAAACAGATTTTTGCAGTGGTAACTGAAATTTCCCTTTTCTCATCTGGCTCCTGTGTTGATGGGCTTGGTTTTCTTCTCCTTGTGTGTGTGAGCTGGTGCCTCTGCAGTGCAGTGGTTGTCTCATTCACCTCATATCTGGAAGGTCCCTGAATTTAAGCCAGGCAGACACAGAGATTCCTGTGAACATCGAGGTGTCTCCACTAGAATGAGAAAGCTCTCTGGGTCAAAACTTTCCACAGTAAATATTGGCATTATGGAGGTGAGGGCCTGGTACCATCTTTTCTTCTGAAGCACCTCCCTAAGATTTTTATAATCCTGCCTTGTCTTTCTGTCCCCTTGAATTTTAATTTCTGTCCCCTTGAATTTTAAATCCCCTGTAATTTACCTCAGACACTTGTTTTGGTGCTTGCAATTAGAAGATAGAATAGAAACGGAATAACGGAATTTGAGAGTCCTGCTACCTCTATATTTGTATGATCTTCAGCAAATCACCTGAACCACAGTTCCAGTTTCCATCTAGTGTCTGATGGTATTTTTGTCATTATGGGTGTCTGCAGATCTGCCCTGGTTGAGAGGAAAGGCCCCATTCAGTCTGTCAGTGCTCCTGTGGAGGGTTTGCGTGTGGGACTCAGGGTGGCCTGTGTTCAAATCCTCTTAGGGCTCATGCTAGTGTAGGAGTTCAAGATCTCTTCTCACAGTTTGTCTTTTTGTCCTTATGCCAACCCTTGGTATCCTTTTCAAGCCTTTTGGTTGGCTTGCCCATACTACCCTGCCTCAGTGGTGTTCCTGAGTGCATTATCAGGGTGTCGTAATTGAGACTGTGATTCTTTGAGTAATTGCCAATTCTGGCTAAAAACATCAGGTTCAGAAAGAGACACTGCACAGATTTGATGTGTAATTTTAGATAAGTACTTCTAATTGCACATTTTAAAGTCTCTGGCTGACCCATTCCTCACAATGATTTTTCTTGTTATGGGTGGGCCTGCAATGTATTGCTGTTGTCAGCTCTCCAGAGCTTCCAGTTTTGGACTGGATCTGGTGTGGATTCTTCTCTGGGCTTAAGTGTGCAGCTGTAAGTATTCTTGAATTTAAAAGTAACAGAAGGATGGAAGATGGTTCTAGCTGTAGCAGCTCCCAGGGGCAGGGCTTGCTGTGGTGGGTGTGTTGTGTGAAAAAGTGTTTTCCCTGGGATTGTTCTGAATTTGTCAGTTTGTTGAATCACCAGTTTTGTTTCTCAGTGCAAGAGCCAAAAGAATGGAAGTTCCTGATTTCCCAGCTCTGTGTCCTCTTACCTTCACTTCTTTTTATCTTGTTTCCATATCTGCTTCTACCCTAAAGTAAATATTCTCAGGATTTATGGTCTTGTAGTCTCCCTTCATGGCAATTTTCCCAATTAGTTTAATTAACTTTTCTGAGCAACTACTTTGTATTGCAGGATTGTGCCTTCCCCACAAGAAAAAAAAAGGGAACTGTAGATGGTTGCAGGTTCCAATTGTTCTAAGAAGCAAATGCAAAGACAAATAGGATGAATTCACTTTGGGGTATGTTATGCCCCCACCTTGCTTTCTCCTTTCCCCCAGTGCAGTTAAAATCAGAAACTGGGGCTTTCATGAGCTCCATCATTATCCTTCTGTTGCTCTGAAGGTATTTGAACTCAGCAGTCAGCTTATGGTGAACTCTGCTTTCCTGCCTGGGGTCAGGAGGATGCTCTTGGGCTACAGCACTGCCCACTCATTGGGCAGTGCAATAGCAAAGGGAAAATTGTGTTTAAATTATTTTCTAATTATTTCTCTGCAGTGCCTCAGACCTGATAGACTTCTCTGTTGAAGCAAGCTTCCTTATTCCCAGAAGCTGCATAGTCAGGGAGGTAGAACACATTGCTTGGGAGGGAGTACACATTGTAGGGAGACCAGCAAGCAGTACTGCCATCCTTAAAAAGATTATTTGCTTCTTGTACACTTTTTTCAATGTCTGTGCTGCTTGGAGGTTTGCACTTGTAGTTCTTGGGATGCAGGAGAAGAGGAAGGTTAATCTGGAGTGGGAAATGCAGAGTAAGTGGCTCTATCACCAGCTGGATGGATATGAGTGGCCTTGAGCTTCCTTTTAGCCAAATAGGTGTCCTGAGGCCAGGAAATCTGGGACCACGTCCTTGCTTTGGAGGTGCTTACAGTGAGTAAGTGCTATGACTTGGCTCATTAAAAGTATTGATCTTGAGCCTTTTATCTCAGTATACATTTGAGCCGTGTGGGTGGTGAGGAATAAACTGCACATTTTGCATATACTGTATGACATTGTAGGTTAATGCACTGGATTTATTTATTGCTGCTGTGGGCAATGGAAAAGGCAGGAAGGGCCAGTTTTGTTGAATCATGAGCAAGCCAAGTCAAGGGCATTCAGCTCTTCAGCTGAAGTGCTAATTGCTGTAAAGAATGGAGACAGCAGGAGCCATGCTGTGCAGAGATGGGCCCCTTTCTAACCCAGCTACTGAATTAGGTGATGTTTGTCAGGAATTTATTTCCATGCTTCATTTTTATCTTTTTCCCTGTACATTGTTGCATGCTCACAGATCTTTCCTGGACTGCCTGTGGGATTCAGCTGACAGAGAAGTACAATGTAGATTATAATGATTCTTGCTCAGGGGTGTGACTGGGAGTGGAGCGTAAGGAGAGGTGGTCAAATACAGTGTTGTCTACAAATGATCTTGCACTTCTTGATTTATGACTAAAGTTCTACTTCTTATTTGTCTTGCAACCCACGGTAGTTAACTACCACACTGGTGTGGGTTTGCAAACAGTCTGCTTGCTCGTGTGTTGTATTTCACAGCTGCACACCATTCAGAGCTGTGTTTTGCTCTGACTCTTTTCCATTGTGGGATGCTGGTTGCTTTGCTGCTGTTGCCAATCCTTGAAACAGTGGTGTAACATCTGCCTCAAAATAACCATGCCTCCAGCCTTTTTTCTTGTATATAAGTGCTTTCTTGGTTTAAAGAATTACTGATCTAAAAGGCCTTTAAATCCCCCCTCTGTCCTACAAACTCTACTTCATTTTCATGCAATTAAAGCTGAGTTTTCTTTCATCCAGATGGAGACTTTTTTTCTCCATGAGTAGCAGATGATGTGGGTTGTCAGCTTAGCAGTTACCAGGAATGTTGTACAGCAGAGAGGGAAACATAAGCTAATGGGATATTTCACATTGGGCTTTCCCAGCTGGGGGGAAATGCTGCCTGTTTATTCCCTGAGATGATTCAACAGAAGACAGGCTCAGGAAAGAGCATGGAGGATGTGGTGCTGCTGTTCCTAGAAAGATTCCAAATTCTTCAGACTCCAGAGACTGATGGCCCTGGGCCTGACAGGTTGCACACGAGAAGTGAAGGTACTGCTCTTTCAGTGCTATGGCCAGTGGGCAGTTAAGGAGGCTGAGGGAACAAGTTGAACTGCAGTTAAACAGAAATGTCCTTTAGAATTTCATGGGAATAACCCAGGGAACTTGCTGCCAATAACATGGAGATCAAATATTGCATGAGATTAAATAAATCAACCTATAGCTGAGAAGGTTAAATTAGATAGGATTTAAAAAAAGGATTATTAAATCCCCTGGTTTAAAGCATAAACCAACTGTTAACTGCTCAGGCTTAGTCAGAAGTCTACCCTATGGGCAGATAATTGTGTAACTGCTTTTTATAGGGTTTTTACACCTTCTTTTGAAGACTTGGACAGGATATTGAACTGCCTTTGATCTGACAGACCACTTCCTACAAGTGGATTAACCAGCCTATGAGGTTGTTGGGAACAAAGCAGCAGATTGCTGTGGAAGTAGTACAGATGTTTCATCCATGCCTGTCATCTGATGGGAATTGCCATTATAATTCCATTTCCAGGCCTGAGGACCTTCACACTTGCTCCAGGGAAAAGAAGTCCTCAAATGTCAGTGCCAGGCAGCCTGATAAATGATATGTGGTTTCTGCATGGTTATTTGATCTGCTGTGTTATGTGTTCCTTGCATGTTGGGATTGCAGCTTAAGACTTAAACCTGTGCTGGGTACAGCTTGGTTGTATTAGTTATCAAAGCAGCACCAACAAAAGTCTTAATTACTGGACTGGTTTATGTTTTGGTTTGGTTTTGGGTTTTTTTGTGTAAAGTTCACTATGAACATCAGAATTAATGGTGGGTGAAATCCTGAACATGGAATATTTCCCTTCATTTGGGCTGGATGAGTGTGAGATGGTGCATGTAAAAAACTCCAGAGTTTGCAGCTGTCTGTGGGCACTGATCACATTGAAAGCATTGCTGAGCTGTAAGCGCTGGGTGTTGATCTGAACAGCTGTGAGGTCAGTGCTAGGTTAGTTGAGGATGTGGGTAGAGCTGGTTTCTATCTGTGAGAGGAGGCAGTCACTCACCCATTTGCTTTTTGGCTGAAACCAATTACAAATGGCCGTGTAGGAATTGCTATACCACAAGAATTCAGGAACACCTGCTTCCTGCACTTTCCACCAGTGCTGAAGAGTTTGAAAGAGGGAATGACCACTGAATGAGGCTGAAGAGCAGCTATTAAAATGGGCAACTGCTGAATGACTTGCCATGCGACTGTTTTGTTCCCATCACTAAAGATTACTTAATGGTTGAATGGTATTTTTCCCTTTCAGAATTGTTTCTTTTCCACTGTTGTTCTAGGGCTAATTTAACCCCTCTTTGCTCATGCCAGTTTAGCTCCTGTAGCCACTTGAGGCAAGGAGTTGGATCAGAATCTCTGATTTTGTGCTTTTCCCCTACCTTCTTAATAAAATGTCTCTTGAGTTGATTTTGGTAGAAGAACAGGTTTGGTTTTATTTTTTATTTTTAGTTTTGTGGCCAGCTCAGAAGGCAAATGAATTATTATTGTCAGTTTTACAACCTTTTAGCTAAACCGTTTAAACTTCACTTGGAGCAGAATGTGAATGATTATGGCTGCCTGAAGGACTAGAACTCTAAATCCTGCTTTAAAAGGATGAAGAGCAGCTTTAATGCCTTATCTCTCAGCTGAAATCTCATGGTGTAAGATCTTTGCCAGCCATAGTTGAAGCATTGGTGTTTTCAAGGGGTGATCACATCTGACCTGCTTTGATTTCTGTCCCAGCCATGCTTTCCCTCCCCACTTCTCTTATGGTTGTGATTCCTTTCAAACAGGGTAGCCACGTTGACAGCTCTCTGGATTCCTCTAAAGCTACAGGAAGCCACATGAAAGCACTCTGCTGCTGTGCTCTATCTCTCGAGTTCATGTCAACATGTAGGAAGTAAAACTAAATAAAGCACAATTTTTATCCTGGTATTTGAGAGCAAGTGCCTCTGAAGGAAGCCTCAGGGGCAGATAAACACAGAGTAAAAGGTGGTGATGTGAAAAGAAACTCGAGCTGGTATCTAAAACACAGCCTTACCTCCTCCTATTAATTCAAATTTCAGTTGTTTGTCAGTGGGCAAATAAACTCTCATCCAAAATAGCTGATTTCTAGAAATATGTCTGATTTACAGGAGACTAATATGTTGCTTATGATTCTAGATTAGACTTCACTGCAGTTTTATTACTGTTTTGCAGGCCTTGAAATGTTTCTTTTATTGCCTGTAGAAGTACTGAGAACACTTGTCAGAACCCTTAATGGAAGCCATGGAGGCATTTAGACCTAATCCCAGTCTATTTGCTTTTGGTATTTGACAATACAGATATTTTTAATATCTCACCCGGGGTGAGCATGTAACCATTTCCAAACCATTGCCTGTGTCTAGACATGTTTGTGTCGGGAATTCATTCTCCATAGCTGAGCAGAAAGCAGAGCAATTTATGGGAATTGGCAGGGAGGTTGTGTCTCATCACTGGAGCCATGGAGTGTGAGGGAGGAGCTGCTTATCACCCCCTGCATCTGTGGATGGCTTGGGGGTCTGTATCAAGTGACCCATGGCTGTTGGCAGAGAGGGAGTAAACCAACCTTTCCACCTTAAAACTTGTATAGAGCAGCCCAAATAAATTGTTACAGAGGTGTGGAAATCACTGAGTTTTTTATTAGCAGGCTTCCAATGTAATTTTGATGCTGGGGGAAATATGAGAAGCACAGTTGTAACTGTTATCTGGGGACAGCAGTCTTATTAGAGAGGTAGGAAGAGGAAACCTTTACCTGCTGTGACTTTGTTGTGTTTGAAGAGCAGCAAAGTCTCCCAAAAGCTTTGGGAATAGTATTAAAGCTAAGCTTACTACACACAAAATGGCTGTTGCTGCATTTTATCTCTTCCTACTCTAAATATCCTTTTGAGCAGAGCTGCCCAGGGATCCCTGAGTGGGATTCCTGCTTTAGCTACAGCCCTTCAGCCCCTGCATCTGTACTGCTGGAGCAGACTGTGGATGGATGACAGAATTGGCTTGGTTTCAGTTATGCCAGGAAGCATTTTAACCACAAAACCCCTGTGATTTGCCACTATCACTTAAAACAATTGTATGGGTTGAGCTTTCAGGATGTTGGTACCCTCTTTGGGGGAGAACAGGAACCAAGCTTTGATGTAGCCAGTGTGAGATTAGCCTAGAAAACTGCTGAAAATGAAATGGGGGTTTGTGATGGGAGGGGAAGTCTGCCTGGCTGCTGCTCCTTCTGATTGGTAATAATGTAAAAACACTGGAAATCGTGGGCTGTGATGCAATTAATTATTCAGAGCTGTGCTACACTGTGTGAGAAATGGATTAATCTGTCTGTATTACACATCCACTGGCTGACAGAGGTGTTTAATTGCACAGATCAGGTTTGTGATTATTTATTTTTACTCTTTATGCTTTGGTGCACATGACAGACTTGAGCTATTTTTTTTTCCAGTTGTGTTTCCCAGCCTAGGGAGCAGATTGTGGTAGTGAATGACAGAGGAAGTTCTTAGAAAATAATAATAAAATGGTAACTAAGTGTCACCAAATGCCTGAAAAAATCTGTAGTATGGGGCTGCTTAAATGGCAAAAATCTCATCTAGCTCTAGGATCTTAAATAAACCTGGTCCAGGCTTTATCTCATTGCCTCCTGTACTCCAGTAGCATACACAAACATATATTAAATATGCAATGTTTGTATATATTTCTCATATTACTCTTTTGGTCTCCCAGGGAACTGCTTCAAAATATTTTGAGCAGTCTAGCTGAGAAAATAGAAAGCCAGCTCCCCTAGATACTTGCTGAGAGTGGTGGATTTGGGGCAGGTCTGGCTGATGGCATGGATTACCAGTCCTGCTAGTTGCTTTCCACCTTGTTTTCCTCTGGTGCCACTTGATCTTGTGTAGTATATTTTAATTGTCAGAGTGAGAGGCACAGAGAACCACAGAAAACTCCAAAGTTGCAGATTTATTTCCTTTGTGAAAAATGACTTGACACTAGTGAAAGTTTCCAAGGAAGGGAGCTGGAGCTGTCAGAGTAAGCAAAATATATTGTTTTAAGCTGTATTTATTTTCACAGAGTGTTTTTCAGTCAGAGTATGCTTCATGGAGATGAATAGCTTATTCCCCACTCTTCAAATATCCTTTCCTGTTTAGAAGGATTCTTCTTTAATCTCCTTGTTAAGTTTCCTGGAAAGTTGGTGCCTCTCCTGGGGAAGCAGCGAGAGGAACCAATTGCTTTGGATTCCTCAAATGCACCTACTCCCTGAAAAGCAGTGCTAAGTGGATAAATCAACATGAGCTTGTTCCTTTGGAGCTGTGATTGCCAGCTCAGGCCTTGCCAAAGGGAAGCAGTGGCTTTACTCTGAACTCAGCTACAAGCAGAGCTCTGTACAGGAGCAGGAGCAAAATGTGCTGCATTTGTGAGGTGTCCTGGGCACGAGTGAATTCTTCTCAGAGCTCTTTCTTGTACTTCAGTACCAGGGAAGTCTTGTGCTTAGAGGGAGAGAAGGATCAGGGGTTGAAGGGCCTTTGCTCTCCTCCTTCCTTGTGTGCTGTGAAGGAACGCTGTAGTTGGGAGCAGAAGTTCAGGGGATGAGTGTCTGGGGTGGGCACAATTTGTCAGGTTGAGGGACTTGGCTGAAGCATAAAGGCCCAGCTGGGTGCAGTGCAGGGTGCCAGGCTTGGCTCAGTGGATGACTTTTGTCTATGGACAGCCAAGAAACTGTGATTCTTTCTGTCCAAACTGGTGATTTGTGCTTGCATAATGAAATCAGTGTTTTGTGTGGTGTTGTTCCCTCCGTAACCTGGAAAACCTGAACCCGTAACCAACACTAAGCACAGTCAAAACTCAAAACAGTTTAATATCTCAAGATATTTCATATTGTCCTTGACTGGTAGTGTCTACTGCCTTTCTAATCTCAAAGTGATCCCTCTCTTCTTCCAGTGTGACAAAGGATACAGCTGTCCTTTGTGCCTTCAACCTAATTGAGCTAAGCCATCTGCTTTCCTGCTGGGAAGAAACATTAGGAATAAGAGGCCATTTTTCCCCAGAGGCCAGTATTTCCTTTTCTCATCCAAATGATAGTCTTCAACAGATTAAGCATCTGTTGCATAGCGGTTTACTGAAAGGAGAAGTCGGCATTAACTTCCTAGGTCACAAACTGAAGTGAATTTTTGGGAGTATTCTGTTGTAGCTGTGTGCAGGTATTTTGATTGCCACGACTTTGATGGCCTCACCACGGGTTTTTTGGTTAACTTTTTCTTCCTCTAGACAGACAGGAAGAACCATAAAATACCTTTTGGCTCTAGTATGATGCAGCTTGAGTGTTCAGAGTGTTTGTGGATTTTCTGCATTTACCTTCTAGGTATCCTTTTTCTTTGCACCCTGTTTGTGTCTTGAGGAGGATAATTTCTGTGCCCGAGGAGTGATTGTCACTCTGTCCAACTGCTAATGTTTTATTTTTCTCTACAGAAAGAAATTCAAGCCATGAGTCAGTGCCATCACCCCAACATTGTATCTTACTACACATCCTTTGTGGTGAAAGATGAGCTTTGGCTGGTGATGAAGTTACTTAGTGGAGGTGAGTGGTCCAATTTCTTTACCCTAAAGGCAGCATAAAAACCTGTCCTCTCTCCTTCCTCTCTCCCTTCTTTACCTCTTTAAGTTTTCCACCTGTGAATTAAGACATTTTGTAGACTTGTAAGTTGTTTAGGTTGGAAAAAAACCTCCAGGATCAGAAAGTCCAACCATTACCCCAGCACTGCCAAGTTCACCACTAAAACCCTGTCCCCAGGTGTCACATCCACCCACCTTTTAAACACCCGTGGGGATGAGAACTCCACCACCTCCCCAGACAGCCTGTTCCAATGCTGAACATTTCCAGGAAGAAATCTTAAGTGTTTCTTAAGGTCCAAACCTCCCCTGGTGCAACTCGAGGCACCTTCACCTTGTCCTACTGCTTGTTCCCTGGGAGCAGAGCCTGACCTCACCCCCAGCTGTCCCCTCCTGTCAGGGAGTTGTGCAGAGCCACAAGGTCCCCCCTGAGCCTCCTTTTCTCCAGGCTGAGCCCCTTCCCCAGCTCCCTCAGCTGCTCCTGGTGCTCCAGAGCCTTCCCCAGCTCCGTTCCCTTTCTGGACACACTCCAGCCCCTCAATGTCTTTTTTTGTCATGAGGGGCCCAAAAGTGACTCGAGGGTTGGAGGTGTGACCTCAGCAGTGCCCAGCAGAGGGGACAATCCCTGTCCTGGTGCTGCTGTCACACTATTGCTGACCCAGGGGCCATTGGCCTTTCTGCCCATCTGGCCAAAGTCTGGCTCACATTCAGCCCCTGTCACCAGCATCCCCAGATCCCTTCCCACCAGGCAGCTTTCCAGCCATTCTGTATCAATAGTAACATTTGATTGCAACCCATTCAGCTCAGAAATAGCTTCTTGTGTTATGTCCATCAGTAGTAACACCTAACTGGCTTTTAAAAATCACTGCCTGGTTAACACAGAGCCAGGGAAACTTCCCTTTTCTGGATTTATTCTCTCAGACACTGGAGAAATAGCTTTTTTTTGAGAGAGAGTTTGAAAATTTTTTATCAGTAATGTTTTATTTGAAGTCATAATATTTTCCAGGCTCTCTGTTTAAGTTACAGCTGAGACAAGAAATGGAATCAAGTTCTGGATGATAAAACAAAGGGCTGTTGCTAAATCCTGGGCCTGTCTTTAGAAGACTTCATTTTCCTGGCACTGCAGTGAACAGGAATTGAAATCTGAAAAAAAAAAATCCCTATTTTCTTGCTTTAAAAAAACCCCTCAACCTGGCTTCTCTGTTCTTGGCTTAATTTTGTGGACTGTAAAATACCAGGAGATGATGTGGAAAAATCTGGCTAAACCTGTTTGCATTTTGCACAAGAGCTCAACAATGGCCATAAAATATGTCTCTTTGAAGGTGTTCTTTAGATAATTTTAGCAGTTCTTTGGGGGGAAGTCAAATTCCATGCCAACCTTAAGTCTGTCTTAAAAGGTTTTGAATGTCACATGTGCTCATGTGTCATTAAGCAATACCCTCTGTTCTCTTAGACAGACAAGTAACAGGTCTTTAAAGATGAGATGACTATTTGTGTGTGGAAAAGAACCCCCTGCCAGCTTAGAGCCAGCAGTGTTGCTTTGTGTATAAAAAGTGTATCTATGGGAAAGTTTCCACAACAGGAGGAAATGGCATTTCAGGGGTGCTGGAGAGGCAGCAGCAGCGGGTTTGGCTTTTTCCAGGAGAGTACACAACCTCTTGGAAGAAAATGCACAGCTGCCTCCATCACTTCACAGCAGTTTTCTGTCAGAATCGAGTCATGATGAGGCTCATCCTTGAACCTCCAAATGTTGTCTCTGTTTATTTTCAATTTTGTGTGGAGGTGGGTTGTTGTTTTTTTTTTGTATACAACTGGGAAAAAGTCAGACCATCATTATCAAGGCACCACAGATGTAAAGAATACACTGGAAAATTTCAGGAAAAATAATTATTGCTTCAGAACCAGACTCTTGCTGGTGTGAATGATGACCTGCTTCTCATTTAATATTCCCTTTGAATGGGCTTTTATGTTCTTCAGCCTGATAATTAACCCTTGTGCAGCACTGGCATTTAGTGAGGGACTTGCAGTAAAGCAGTGCTAGGAAATCTCCCTACTTATTCTGTTGCATATGTTGAAGAGTAGAGTCATACAGTAGAAGATAGACCAGTAAGAGTGTAATTCTTCCCTCTCCCCAACATTACTCTGAGTCAGTGTTTTCTCACTTTAAAGGAATAATTTGAAGGCTGGAGGAATTACTAAAGTAAATAGAAAGACTTTGAGAATGACCTGTCTCTTTCTAAGCAGGAGGATACCTTGTGAGGTATTTTTCAGCTGTTTTATTTTGTATACTTTTTACTTCATACTTTTTAATATCTGTGCTTCAGGAATTTCATATTAGATGTCATAGGCAAATTTTACAGCACAGTCTAAAGGACGGGGGAAGAAACTTGTGATGGGAGCTTTCTGACTGAAGAGCTTTTTCATTCACTTTTAATGAGACTATTTTCAGTTGGTCTTAGGCAGAGTGATTTATGTAACAAGAGACACTTCTAAAACTGCCTCTCATTCCTTTGAGCTTAGTTCTTATCAGTAATAAAGTGGCTCGTTTTGCGGTCATCTGTCATCCAGTGGGAAAAATAATGATCTGGGTTTCTCAACAGGAAAAACCTTCGAGCTGGTTTTTTAACCAGAAAACAAAAGCAAAGAAAAAAGCCCCCAAAACAAAACCAAAAACAAACAAGCAGACAAAAAACCCTCCACCAAAACAGACCCGAACCAGAGTACAGCCTAAGGCTTTCATTTTGTTTAGCTGTTCTAAAAGATTTGTACATCCTAATAAGTATGTATGAAATGCGTTCTGGTGTCCATTCTATATCTTGACCATGGCTTTTGCCCTTGAGAGTTTATTCTGGGTAAGTTCAGAATTTTACTGCATTTTTTTCCTGTCAGTGTATGCTGGTGTGTGATTTCAGGCTGAAACTAGTTTTAATTTCAGCATACAAACACTGACTTCAGTAATTTGATAAACAGTCCACAAGACAGTTCAATCTGTAATGCAAGCCTTTGTTGTTGTTGTTATAAGCACAATTTAATTTCTTCTCTGGTTGCAGTATTTTGTTAAAATCCTAACCTGGTCATACATGCAAGTGCTTTAGAAATGTCTCTAAGGGAAAATACTCTATATCCATGAATTGCTATTGTCGAACAGTGCCTGGCTTCTCCAGGGGGTACACTCAAAGGTGCCTTAATTACCTGACTGACATTGTCACTGAAACAGAACTATTTGTCTCCACAAGTGCTCTGTTGATGGGAGATTTCTATATTTGAAAGCTGTCAGCAGCCAGGAGGTAGTGTTGGGGAGCTGATGTGCATCAGAGCCCAGCCAGGCTGGTGGGAGCCACTGCTCAGAGCCATGTGAACTGGCAGCGCTGAGCCCAGAGCAGGTGTGGAGTTGCTGATGGCAGAAACGTGGCTGTGATGAGATGCAGCTCTTAGAGACCAGGGGTGCTGGTGTGTCCAGTTACTGACAGCCTCTTTCAGGTCTGCTGATGTGTGTCTGTGTGACGTTTGTGAAGTGTCTGCTGTTTCTGTTCCCTTCAGTAAAAAGTGCAGACCCTTTTCTCTAATGATGGAAGTTCTGTAGGGTTCCAAGCTTAGCAGCATGAACTCGACACCCCTTTGAGTCCAGTGTTACTACAAACTAAAATCCAATGGCTATTTCTAGACAACTGCTGACCTGCTCTTTGCCTCTCTGGCATTCTCCTGCCATGAATTTTACTCGTGCCTTTTTAAAGCCTGCTAAAGCCCAGTCCTGTTCTCAAACTCCTGTGGCTTTTTAGTAGGAAGAGGAGCAGCTGCGCTTTTGTTCTTGTGCTTTCACATTGTGACCTGCTTGCTCTTCTAAATTCTCCCTGCTTTTAACAAGCTCTCATTTCACAGGTGACCCATGGCTGTAGAGAGCTCTATAAAACAGTTGCTTCTATGAAGCAGCCAGCTCTGGTGCTACATCGCTCAGCTACATCACACAACAGTTTTTCCTGTCTTAGCCTGCAGCAGCTAAAACCTCCAAAATATTTTTAAACTGTGCAAATCCTTTAAATACTGAAACGTTTTCAGGCAGGGCTTTTGGATATTCTGCTCCTGACAAAATCTGCTAAGGAGATTGCCGTATTGAAATAGTTAAACCTTTTATTTTCCATAAGTTTGGAAGATTAGCTAATCAACTTCTTACTTCAACCTTTGATCTCAAGTTCAGAATGCCAGACCAAACGAGGCAGACAAGTCTTAGTTCTCTACCAGGGAGTTAGGACATCTTGTTCTGCTTCTGCTGTGTTAATCTCTGATCTGGCCCCTCCTAATTCCAACAGAGAGTTAGGATCAAAGCATAAACCAGAGGTCCTTAGAAATCTTCATGTTTCTGCTGAATTATTTTCTTAGGAGAGACACATGCTATTTTTAATTCATCTGGAGGGGTTTTGATTTTATTTGTAGAAGCACAACTTAATTTCAAACAATTAAGGATGGGATAAGTCAGAAGCAGGGGATGGCAGGGACTGTACGTGATTGCAGAATGCAAACTGTGTGGATACATTGCCACTCCTAACTGTAATAAGAAAAGCATGAAAAATTAGTTTGTCTTCAGATTTTCTCCTATAAATGTCTTGATCACAACAGCAATAGGCTGTTTTGCTCCCTTTATTGTATTATCTTGTTTTCTGCCTTAATCTTTTCATATTTCTTCTGCATCCTTGCACATGCCCTGGGGGGAAGGAGGCAAGAAGTGGATGTTTCCTTAGCTTCCCTCTAAAGAGGTTTAACCAGGATTATGTCTTTTCCTTTGTTTTGTATAACTTGTTGTTTCCTTTACTTTGCTGCTCTCCAGCTGTATCTGTATTCCTCAGGCCCAGAAGGGGATTGAATCCAAGCAGTTCTTCCTTCTTATGCATTTTCTTCATCTGTTTGCCAGAGACTGACAAGGTGCAGGTTTAATTCTTGGCTCTAATGACAGCCAGGCTCACCGAAACCACTGGCTAATGCTGAGATGTCTTGAAAAGAGTAGTGGTGAATCTGCCAACTCCCCCTTCTCAAAGGTTCAGCCTGTTCAGCATCAGTCTTTGTCAGGTTTGGGGTAGATTTTGGTTCTCACAAAGTTGTCTGGTTATTCCCCAGCACTGTTTTCAAGCCTATTTGTGCCAGACCTCTAAATGGCCAATCAGTGCAGGCACTGTCACCTGCTTAGTTTGGTTTTCTTTTCAAGTTGGAAGTTAGAGAATTAAATTTTCCCATTCTGCTTCCCAGACAAAGTTAAATGAGGAGTTTTCTTTGCATTTAAAGTGTATCTTGGTTCTGTCACTTAAGTTATAACATGCAAGATATGGTTCCCATAGCAACCAGCTCTGCTGTACATTTTTTCTTCCTCTGGGGGCATGTAAAATTCCAGCTGGAACACTCCTGCATTTATCTCTAATCTTGTTCCAAACAAGCTTTCCTTTCTGCTCAGGTATTCATGCCCTTCTCTGCATCAGCCTCAATGTGCTGAAGTGCTAAGCAGTGTCACTGATGACTGTGGATGTTTTCTTCCTCTGCTGAGGAGAAACGTCAGAAACAGGCTTCCTAAATGCCATTCCACAGCCTTGCTGGTGTAGGTGAGGTCAAGGAGTCGTGTTTTGGATTTGGAACAGGAAGTCTCGACGTTTGTGGTGGTTTGCTGTTGAAAGTGAATCAGTGGAACAATTAGGACTTCTTGCCCCGAGGGTGCCATTATACAGAAGTTTTCTTCAGCAGCAAAGCTGGTTTGAGGAGTTCCTGGCTGTTTGGTCTCCACCCTGCCTGGAAAACTGGATTTCCAGTTACTGCAGTGATCCAATTTTATAGTATGGCTTCTTAAGAGGATGCAGGGGCACACCAGTGAGGTGGTGAACCCTGTAACTTTAATTTGATTTTGTTGCCATAGGTTACCTGGTATCTTTGGAGTGGTACATAATTCATGGTGTTGAAAGAGTCAGTTTTGCTGGATATGTGTGGGTAGAAAGTCAGGACTGCTTTTGCTGGGATCCAAGAATGTCCATTGCCAGTGATCTGCCTGATGTCAATATCCAAAACCTGAATGTCCTTCTCTTACAAGCAGTTAAAGGTTGGGCTCTCTCAGCCGAGGGTAAATCTGTGTACAGGTTCCTTCTGACCTGTGCTGTCCTTAGGAGCTACTGCATTAGCAGCTTTTGGAGCAGACTGGGAAGCTTGTGAGTTTGAGCAGAAAACCACTTCCCTCTCAACTACTGTACAGTTTACGCTGAGAGCTTGCCCTTTACTGAGGAGGTGCATTTCCATGACCATTGGTGTCAGTACTCTGAGACATTTGGATGATGAATAACAAGTCATGCTAAATGCTTTATCAGATTGCACAGCATCTCGTAGGCTTCCTGTTGATGTGCTGCACTGTGTATATTTGATGGGCAGGAATTCGTTTCAGCTGCATTTTTTCCATATCAATCACTAAATGTTGTCTCCTTTCCTTTGTCTTGTGTTAGGCTTTGAGATCAGTTGCTCATCACCAGCTTTCTTTAAACATCCTTGTTAATGACAGCATTATTTATATTTATGGTTAGTCTCCAGTTCTGACCCTATTCTCTGTGTCTTGTTTTGTCTTCTCGTGGTATGTAGCCCTTCTGGGCTTGGAAGAGCATTCCCTTCAGCCTCAGCCAAAGTTAATTTCTTTTTTTTCCCTTTCTCTGACTTAGGGTTCACCTTCCTGTACTGTGAGTCCATACTTGCTACTGGTGAATTTTTAATGAGAAAAAATCATGAGGGATTTGTTGTAATCAAGCATAATACACACCAGAGTGCTTCATAGCATTATCTAAAATAGCGGTTTTATTTTAGGGAGGACTCAAAGATTTTATTTTTCTTCTCTGGAGACATTGTATGAATTTGTTTTCTCCTTGAAAATCTTGTAACTGTTAATACAGAGCAGGGTACCTTATTTCTAGAGTGATCCTCTTGCCACTGGGTTCTGCCTTACAGTGAGATTGAGCAGTTTGCACATGGAGCACAAATCCATTGTACAGCTGTGTTTAAGCAGAGATCCAGCTGTGTTTGGATGTTCTCTCTCTTGCCCGGTTACTCCTAAACTGGTTTGAAGCTGGCAGTCTCCAGTCATGCTGGTGTTTCCCAGCAGTGTGGTCAGTTTGTTAAGCACATCCTCTGGTGTGGTTTAGGCCCTGGTTCCAGTTCAGCTGAATTAGTTTCCAGTTAATTTTAGCAGTTATTGTATTGCTGGATTGGGAACAGGCCACTGTGCAAAACAGTCAAATTTCTCTTTAGATTGACTCCCTGATCTCTTGGTGTGGGGATTTGTCTGTGTCCTGAGGCAGTGGAGGTCTTACCCTGAGTGTGTCACACACGTAACTGAGACCCCTGGGACCAACTTTGCCTTGAGTTTATCAGCCTAATGCTGCAATCCAATCCTGGCCTTCTAGCAGGAGGTGTTTTCCTTGACAGTGACATTCCCATGACTTCTCCTTTCAAAGTAGCTCCTACCTTGGCTGTGGGCTTCTCTTTAGGGAGTTGGTTACTCTGTTGCTCCATGCCAGGCTTCCTGAGCCAGAATGCTGGAAAATTGCATGGAGCAGTGCTTGGAAATGTAGCTTGGCTTTGTTCTTTGTATTCCCTGGTCTGTGCTTAATGAAGTTGGAGTTGTGAGTCAGAACTGACTCCTAAACTTAATGATTTGTGAGTTGGAAAAATCAGTTTCATGGTGCTGTGGTGCCAGTGGCCAAACCCTGAGCAGACAAGTGGGGGATGATCCTAAGAACACTTTGTCCAGCAGAAAGGTGGCTCTTGAGTTGACTTTCTACTCTTTCCTGCAGTGGGCATTTTGCTGATCTCTTTTTGCTGTTCTCCTTTCTGTAGAGGGCTGGCAAATTCCCCCACTTCTATGAACATCTCAATGTGAAAGTAGTTTTAAAATAAATGTGCTTAAAGTGTCAGGCAGGATTGGGAGCAGATATAGCCTGGGTGTGAATCAGCCTTTTCACAACCAGGACTAGCTCTGTGCATGCCCTCTTGTCTGTCTACCCTCCACCCTCCTTTCAGGGTTAAATGCAACCTCTAACTTGGCTAAATAGAGGATTTTTTTGACCAAATGAATTTGAACACCATATGATCTGCCTCCTCATGTTCCCTGAGCCCTTTGCAGGAGAAGGGAGATGTTTGTGAACAAAGTCTGCTAACGGAGCCGTGGGTGGAAAGAGGACAAAACGAGTACGTGAAGAATCACATATTTTCACTGGACTTCTAAAACAAGTGACAGTTTGTTCTCCAGATTAAGGCACATTTCAGAGGAAAAGCATGAACAAGTGGATGTGGAGGGGCTTTTTTGGTGGGGTTTTTTATGATGCCACAAAAATTCTTGTCCAGAATAAGAAGCCTCAAACTTAGTAAGCACATGCTCTTTAGATGTGAAAAGATGATAGACTGAAGGCCAGGTGAGTCTTTATGACATACAACAGAAGATTCTTTTCTCAGAACATAAAGGTGAGATTTCAGTGAAGGGATTCATCTCCAACATCTGAAATCTCAGCTTTCTTCAGTAAAGATACTCTCGCTCTGATGCAGAAAGTCCAAAGTATGTCAAAATCACCTGAGAAACCTTTGGCTAAAATCCATGTTAAAATTCACTAAATATGAGTGTATTTCTCTGCTTGGTAAAGGAAGGCTGAACACTGAGTACTGAGTATATATATTTTCTTGCATAAAATGTTGGGGCGATGTTATGTAACTTCATTTCTGTATTTTTCTCATTTTCCTCTGGTTTTTTTTTCTATTTTTGTTACAGTCTTCTATGTTAAGATTGTGTCCTCTGCAAATATCTTCAACTAAGCAAAGATTTTTTTGGTAAAAGGAAGCTGAAGGTGCCATTCAGGGCAACCAGTTTATCCCTTAATTTATATCCTAGGTTTACTGGATGTCTTGATGTCCAGGTGAAGCTGATGCCAGTGGGCCAGAGAAGATGGAAAGTGAGAAACAGTGGCTCTGCTGGCTGCAGGAGCTCAGCATATTCTGCTTTACACCAACTAAGGGACACTGTGCACCCATGTTATTGTTTCCTGTGCAGTTTGAATTGTGCAAAATGAGCCTTTCCACATAGTGTTTGTATTCAAACCTTGCAGCTTCTGCTTTCGTAGGAGAATGCAAAAGGAAAATACTCTTCTAAGTGAAAACTGATCTGCACGATTGTTTTTGGGCTAGAAATTCAATTGGGGTAGTTAATAAAATAAATGTTAAAGAGGAAGGAGTTTTTTGCCTACCTGAATCTGAAGGGTGAGAAGAAAATCAAACCAAAAACCTCCACTGTATTTTTCCCTTGCTTCAGGAATTTATGAGGTGAAACTTCTGATCCTCCCATGGGCCAAATGCATGAGAGTTTCTGTTCTTCAGATCCAAAAATAATTTTCTCTTACTTTCTTGACTGTGAGTTAGGAACAATGAACTTCTTTAAACTTTCCTAAAACTGTACTTAGCTTTTCTAAACTAGCTGAGTTAATACTGGGATGTTCTTACCCTGCAAGTTTCCTGTTCAAAGACAGGCGAAGCTGCAATTTGTTCTCTCCAGTTGTGCCTGCTTTTCTCATTCTTTAAGAACTTCCCAGTACTGCTGACACTGCTTTGTGCTCGTAGCTGTAAAAACCCTACTAGTCCCTGTCCAGTCATTAAACCATAGAAACCCAAGTTTGAAGGGGCTAAATGGCACAGGCTTTGGAAAAGAGGCTTAGCCATGCCATGCTGGAGCAATAAAAAGTTCTGACAAGTATCTTCAGTCCAGATTCAAGTACAAAGAGGGCAGTGCCCCGTGTCTGTGGGAAGCAGGGCCTTGCACAAGAGGCCTGGTGAGAGTCACTGGTTCCATTTATTCTTGGGTGCAGTTTGAAGAAGTGGTTTGCTCTCTAAAGCCTGGTTTGTCAGGGAAGATGATGTCATTCACACCATGCTTGGGAGAGAGACTAAACATGCTTCTAGGGAAGGAGCTAAGCTATTCCAGTTTTGTACACAGTGAAGAAGGGATTTACTGTCAGAATTCAGCCTCATTTGTTCTCTATTTAATGATTTCCACTTTTTTCCCTGTTAGGGTTGTACCAGCTCTTAACAGATGAGGTTTTTCCTGCTATCCCTCTGCACAGAATTTGTAGGAGCTGAAAAAGAGTGCCTAATTTTGTCAAGCTTGTTGCCTTCAGCTTGAGAGTCTTGGCAGCCCCCTGCTTTTTCCATTTCCCCCTTCAGCATCTCCAGCACTCAGCACTAAGCCAGCTGTAGCATCAGTATCTACTTGTAAACCTTCCAAGAGTCCTGTGTCTGTACCTTTTACATTTTGACTTGTTCAAATAACTTCTCAGTTTTTTGTGTTCACAGGGGTTTTACAGCCCACCGTGCGGCTCTGCCCCCAGGGGTGCAATTACTGCCTCTGCTTTCCTGCAGCAAAAGCTTCAATTCTGACTCTGATCCAGACCATCATCAGTGAATTTCTTGTGTATTAAGCAATGATAAATTACACTTAACTATGAATTGGTTCTTCTAGTTTAAACTAAGATATTTAACTCTTCTCTAGGCTCTGTTTTGGATATTATCAAGCATATTGTGGCCAAAGGAGAACACAAGACTGGTGTCCTGGATGAAGCCTGTATAGCCACAATCCTAAAGGAAGTGCTGGAGGGACTGGACTACCTACATAAAAACGGGCAAATCCACAGGTATTTTATGGTTTTTTTCACTTTGTCATAAAATGTTATTGGAACAGAGTAGCTTGAGCACAGAGTTTCATCCCATAACTTGCTGAGGGTATAAAGAGAAGAAAGTAAAAAAGGTGGAAGTTTAATTAAAATGCAGAATTCAAATGGCTGTATTCTGTATACTATGTCTATATTCAGTGACTATTTGAGGCAAAAATCAGGGTAAGTTTTGGGGTGTTGAAAGTCCTAATACAGAGAATCTCTTTCTAAATGTCAGCATTCAGCTGCAAAGTGTAGTTGCTGGAAAGCTGGAAAACTTCCACTGGTTTTGTTTCTTGCAGAGGTACAAGTTACCAAGAGCACTGCACAGAGTTGAGCAATTTAATAAGAAGTCCTTCCAACTCTGATTTTTTTTTTTTGAGGTTAACTGCAAGATTAACATAATAAAATTAGAATTTTAATAATTTCATTAAAAAAGGAAATAAAAATAATGGAAAAAACTTACTCTGTAGGCAAAGCCCAGTTAACTAATGGCCTGTGATTTGACAGATCACTGAAATTCATGGGTTTCTGTGCTGCTGTCTTGTTTGGGATGTGTTTTTAAATCACATTTCCCTCTGTCCTGGTGTCAAGGTGTGGTGTAGTTCAGTAGGAGAAGATGCCAAGTTGATCTGTTCTACATTAAAAAGACTGAGATTTGCAATCCTAAATATGTGCTGAAAATAGAATATACTGCTTGTGGGTAATACACACAATCCCAGCCACAGACTGCTACTGGAACAGCCTCTTCTTTCTTGGGAATTTTGTGAGCTTGGCTCTCTTCTGGTACAATGCCATTATAAGCATTGCTGCTGCTGTGCTGGAGTAAGTTTCTGTCCTCTTATAGCTGCAGAAGAAGAGGTAATGTTTTTGCCAAAACATTATTTTAATTAGAAAATAGAAGAAGTATTCACAGTTTCAATCAAACTGACTGGCTTGTGTACGTTATTTTGGATTAAAAGAAAAGAAACAGTTGGAAATAATTCAGGTGGAATTCTTCTCCCTGAAAGGAGCCTCAAATTTCAGTTTCCAGTCTCAACTAACATTCTCATTTAACAGGAATCATTGTCTTTATTTGAGACAGTTTTAATTTCATAGCTGATTGCTTGTTGTTTTGTTTTTTGAGATAAGACTTGGGGTGGCTCTGGGAATTCAGAGTAAAGTAATAAACCAACTTACTTGCCAATTACATTGTAACTTTTTACTTTGCCGTAAGTAATTGACAAAATTGTGCTCATCTGTGACCTGCACTTGGTTTGCTCGGCTGGTTTAGTTATCTTCTGGTCTAGTGAAATTGAAATATATATGTTAAAGCAGCAGAAACCTGTTAAATCTCAGTTTCTCAGAAGATACCCATAATGTTTTATGTTATGAAGAGAGGTGGTTCTCCATTTGGCTGGTTGCAGTGGAAAAGCAAAACTAGTAAATGTGGTGAAGATTAGAGAGTATATATTTATGTGTGTGGTATGGGGTTCGTTTTACTGCACTCAGCAAAAATACCATGTTCACAAAATTCCCACTGCTGGTCTGAAGAAAATATGATTCACATTGAATCATTTGGAAGTGAACTGGATCAAACCTGCTGTGACCATTCTCATCCTGCTCACTGAAGCATTTTGCCCATACCTCAGTAAAGGAATCAGAGCTGTGTCATTGCTGCAGTTTAAGTTTGTGTTTCATCCCTGTATTTTGGGGGTGCTCCAAAAGTTGTGTAATATTTTATCATAGAAAGGGTTTGGATTATCTCATTGTGCTGGGCACAGTGGTCTGGGAAATTTGGAGAAGTGGGATACAGGAGGAAAGTTGTGTTTTTCCTACCTGTGGAGCAAAGCTGTTTTGGCTGTTGGCAGAAGGCAAGCTGACATGCCTTTGAAGGATGAAACATGTTTCCTTAATGGAGTTCATCATGCTGTGTTCCATTTTATCCAGATGTGTGTGTGCTGCTGAGGAAAACAGAGTTGAAAGTTGTAGTGCAGCTGGAACCTTTCCTCATCCCTAGGCAGATCTGTATGGATTTCCCATTTTGCTTAATGCTAGGGGTCGTAAGATTGGTCATGGCTGATGGGAAAGGCAGGTGGAAATCTTGCAGCCATGCCTGAGATGCTCTGAGAGGAAGTGTTTAAAATAACTGAACTTTGTTCCCCTGGGTCAGCTTAAAGTATGTGGCTCTAAAGAGAAGCACATCCAGTGATGGCTGAACTGCAGATATTGTGTGTGAAGTGTGGGGCAGCTGTAGTTGAGGTGAACTTCAGGCCAGAGCAAGATCAGCTGTGAAGGGTCAAAATTAAAGGGCTTTAGTTAAGACCTGGAACAGCCAGCCCAAAGCAAGCAGCCATCTAGCAGGAAAAATGTTCAGCTGGTTGTGCTAAATATCCCAACTCTGCTCATGTTACGCCTTGGAGAAAACAACTTGATAAAATTAGAGCCTCAGTATGAGTGAATGACTGTAATTAGCACATCTGAAGTTGGACAGCCAGGCCGGTGACACAGCCCAAAGGATGAATATTGGGTCCCAAATGTGATTTTGTGGGCACTGTAGACCAGAAGTGGGGCTGTAAATCACCAGTGAGATCAGAGAACATATTTCTGTCCGTGGAGCTACTCAATACTTCTAAATTATGCATGATCTTAAATGGGTAAATGAAGTTAACACGTGAAAAACTGGCTTAATGAAATTTTGCTGCTGCTGAATCTTGCTCTGCCTACTCCTGCCTTGAACTTAATGCCACTTCCAATTAAGGTTTGGGAAGCTCGCTTGGTGTGGAAGTGTAAATCCCTGCTTTGGACAGGAGAGGAGTTTGACAGTATTCTCTAGAGGAGATTAGAAAGCCAAATATCTAGTGAAGGTTTAAATTATAATTTTTTTCTTGTTTACTTTCCTAATTAACAGCCGCAGCGAGCCTGAGACTTGAATAGACGCCATTGTTCAGGAATAAATGCTGAAGTCTCCCACATTGCCTAAAGTGATGCTTTGCTTTTTTTTGTTTTCATCTTGCAAGGGCTGATGGGAAGTGTTTGAGGCCTTATGGCAAAGACAAAGGAGAAGACAAAATCAGTTTTATTGTCATGAACGCTCTATACCACAGTAACAATTGATTACAAATGGTCCCCATTCTGCTCCAGAATCACCAGTATGTGCCTTATCTGGGAGTTGGCAGCTCCCTGCCTTCACTGCCCTGTGCCTGTCCCTGTCCCTGTCGCTGTCCCTGGCCACCTCTCCTGTGCCAGCTGCTACTGTCCCTGTTGTGGTTTCCTGCGTAGCACGGTGATCCCAGTGCGGATTTGAAATCCCAGTGATCCGGCTCATGTTAAGTGAGTTAAGTACCTGGGCAGCAGCCAGAGCGCTGAGGACACAGGGCCAGACTGGGAAGCCCTGGGATGAAGCTGTGCTGCAGGAATCTGCTCGGGCACATTTCTTTATGGAAGTCAAACAAGACTGATGTGCTGTGAGGGGTCGCTGCCAGGCTAATCTGGGCTGGGTGACACTCAGGGTATGTTGTACCTCTTCCCCATTTGGACTCTGATTCCTTTGTGTATTTGGGGATTAGCAGGAGTTTGATGAATGACTTAGAAATAAAACCAAAGCAAAAGCAACCCAAGAGGTTTTATTGCTTAAAAAGATTTATTGGAGGGAACTTCAAGGCTTTCTTTTTCAGGTGGTGCTGCGTATGGCAGGCTGACAAATGAATCATGCTGATTAACTGTTACAAGGTCTCTCTGTCTTTCTCCCTATTTTTATCTCTGAGCTTATCTTGTGTTCATGATTAGCTGTTGTGTAACTGAATATTTTAGTTAGACCAGGTGAAATAATACACTGCTCAAATATAACCAGATTCTCCTATTGCAGCACAATAAATGTGATACTGTTCTGGTTTTTTGTAAAAACAAAAAAAGCCTGGGAAGTGGTTTAGAGTTGCATGCACTTGAGCTATTGGCATGGCAGCAATCCAGCTATTAGTTTGTTTGCTGCTCTACTTCTTACAGGGTGAGAGGAGCAGCAACATGTTTTGTGTGTTGAGTTAGATCAGCCTATGCTCCCATACAAAATGTTTGAGGGGTTTTTAGTGTCTTCAAAATGAGAATGTGGGCAGCGGGGTGCTGGGACAGCTGTTGGAATTTGGCTTTGAAGAGACCCTGGAAACAATATTCTTGCTGTGCTTTTATGCCAAATAGGTTTGGGGTTTTTTTTGTTGTAGTTTTTATTTTTTCTTTTTTGACCTTAGGATGGTTTTGACAGGGAATCAAAGTTTAATTCTTTGCCTTTTTACCCATACTAAGAGTAATTAACTCTTGAAAAATGGGTATCTATCTATCTATCTGCACATACACATCACCAATATTTGTGTGTGGGATTTTGCAGGAGCTCACCTCCAGTATCAAGTTTTTGATTTAAGTTGAAGGAGCTGGTGGATATATATTTTCAGCAGAATTTGGCTGTCCTACAGGATTCAAGCTTAATTTTCATGTAGCTGATTAATGCATTGATAGCCATGCTGGCAGGTATTGTGGTTAAACTGGATTTCAGTGTGCCTCTGGAATACTGGACTTTCATGTTCCTGTAGGAATTCTGTGGGAGAACTTCAAGCCCTCCTCTCAGTGCTGTGATCCTGCTCTGGGGAGTGTGTTTTGGAAGTGAACTTTGGTAGGGGAGGATTGAGGAATGGATAACAGGATGTGGAGCCTTTCCACCTCTAATTGCCAGTTTGATTTTAAGTCAAGACACCAGTAATTTGAAAGTTGGCTGTTGCTTAGCTTTGGGAAGTGCAATTTTTTTATTCATGGAGGTGTACTTTGGTCTCTTCTCTCTTATAGTATGGGATGGGTAGAAATAACCTTTAGAGCTGGTAGTTAATAGAAATTCTAGAGCTTTAATTTGTGAACAATTCAGAAGCCAGAAGAATAGAAGTGTTACTCTTGTGTGTCCCAGTAGGAAGGAGGACAAGAGGCTGCTCTAGATTGTACTGGGTGATTTGTTCCCCAAATAAACCTTGTTGTGCAGTGTCAAGGGCTCAAGGACCACTGAATCCCCACTCCCTGCACAGTCAGACTGGGGTGTATTGTGGTGGTTTGGCAAAGCAGCACGTTTTGGTGGCTGTTTCTTCCATTGCATCATCCAGAAATTCGTTGTTTAAAAAAAAAAAGAAAATTCCCTGTGGTTACCGAGAGATAATACAAACCAGATGTAAATCCCAAATCTGCAGACAGCCAGAAACAATAACTCCTGTGGAGACTGTTTTCCTCAAAGTGGATAAAGACAGTCTAAAACCTGGGATTCCAACCTCTGATGGTAAATATCATTGCTGCTGAAATCACAGGGGCACTGGGGGTCTGCAGTGGCTCCAGGTGATGCCCCAGCTCCTGGGAACTCCCTGCAGTACAAGGGTGAGCTCCAGGGTGATGCCTGAAGGTGTGGCTGCTGCAATCAGGTGTTTCCCCGTGTCATTTCCCTCACACCCAGGAGCTACCTCTGAACTTTGTCACTGGCTGTCCCACAGATACTCCAGGTAACTTTGAGTTTGGAGGTTTAGTTCAAAAGTAAACCCAACGGTTTTGTAGAGCTACTCTGGCCTTTTATGAAGGAAGAGGAGTTTTTAGGTTTTTCTCTCTGCTCTGCTACATGGAGATGGGAAGCAGGAAAAAATGAAGAGTGGGAAAATAGAGGTTGGGTGATCTTGTGAAGGTCCAACAGCAGTGACAGGTTTTGGTCAGTGATCCATGACTGAGTTGTACACTCACATAATGGTGGTTTCTAGCAATTCTCAAATTGTCAGCAGTATTTGAATTTGATGTGTTTCCAGGGGGAATAATCATTTGCGATCTGCAGCATAAAATGTATCAAGTGAAAATGTAACAGACTTTTAGCTTTTACTCGGGGGAAACCAAGTGCCATTCACACGTGTACAACACTGGAAATCTTTCTCATGTCACTGCCTTGATCTGGTGTAGATTGCTGAGACTAGGTCACCCAGTATAGGCTCTTGCAGCATCTCTCCAGCAGCAAAGTAATTGTTTAAATTGTCTTGTTCATCTGTTCTACTGTGATGATACATGACGTGGATATAACTCATTTCAAAGAGACAGCTTTGGATATTGTCCCTTCTTTTGGGGCTCCAGAATTCCTGGCCTTCATAGATCCTAAAAGTTGCATCTGCAGAGGTGCTTTAAACATTTATTCAGACCACTGCAGTCTTTTTATTCATGTCTTATGCTAAAGCAGGAGAAAAGGGCCACTTTCTAAATTTGTGCAGTAGCATATTAAAAACATACAAGAAATTTTCCAAGGCTGCATCAGAAATTATTTTTTATATTTACTAAATTGAATTCTATCTTGCCTTGTAGAGTTCTAATAAAACTTTGATATTAGAAAGTAAAGTGAATACTTTCAAAAACAAAAGTGAGACAAAATCCACACACATTTAGGGCAACAAAGAAAGAACAGCAACAGAGAAATCTATCTCTTCATGGTAGCCTGGAAAGCATCACCAAGTGAGACTGGGAGTTCAGAGAGGACTTGTTTCCTTTGTACAGATACCTGACTTTATAACTGCCTTCTCCATTTTATGGAAATAACTGGATGAAATAGAGATCTTTCTTCCTATGCTGGTCATGCTTAAAACTGTCATCTTACAGATTTTGGAGAAGGAAGTCTTTCTGACATGTTTCTTGTGAGCCCTGGCTGTCTTGACTTTCTCCTCCTGTATCACACTGCAGACGTGGCTGAGCAGGAGCTGTGGGTGGCTTTGGAGATAGGGACAGCACTTGGCTGCATGAGGAATGGACCTTGTGTGTGTAGAGACAGATTTACTGCTTCTTCAGAACAGGGTGCTTATTGCCTTTGGGAACTGGAGACCTTTTTGAGCTCGCCCGTGTCAATTTTTTGTGGCCTAATTTGATCCAAATTGGTTCTGTATTTGCTAGAATGACCTTTCATCTTTCCATCACAGCAGGGATATGTGTGAATCACTGACATTCCTGTTCCTTCTGTTACCTGATGCAGCTTGTTCTCATACTGGGGTGATGTACACGTGGTAATTTTTTGGAAATTCTTATTCCTGAGCATACTAGGAATATTCTGACATTTGGGAGACACTGCAGCATGGTGGTGTCACTGGTATTGCCACGTGAAGCAAACTCACCTCTTTCCACATGAAAGAATTTGACATGAACTACTGAAACAAGACCACCTTTTAACTTGACTATTTCCCTCTTTTACCAATGACTAAGGCAAGGTGTCCCAAAAATATCTGGGCCTCCAGGGGTAGGAAGAGACTTTGTGACTCCACAGCTCACTCTCTGTGTTGCTCTTCATGCAGCAGCTGTTAAAGAGTCTTTGTGCCTTGTCCCCACTGCAGTCCTTAGGAAGCAGGATCAGGAAATGGACAGGCTGAATAGATGAATTTGTGGAAGAAATCCTGTTACAATTTTAGCTGCTGTTCAACATATGAAAGCTTGATTTTAAAGCCTGCTGGGCAGAGTCCTTTCCCTATGCAAGAGAAAAAACTGAAGTTCTGACAGAAAAGGGGAAACTTTCAAAGTGGTGTATGAAGTTGGAGATGGAGCTTCTCTCTTGGAGCAACTGCTGGAGGTTGTCAGAAGCGTGGGCTGTTTGGCAGATCCTCCTTGCCATGAGCAGATGTTACAGCTGTGATGTGCTTTGGGGTGAATGTGTGAAAGGCCTCGATACAGGAGGAAGTGGGGCAGTGAGTATTGGTGTGGTTAGATCATCTCCATGTTGAGAGGCAGGCCTAGCTCCAGTGCTGGTAGCAGTATTTTCTGGCTGAAGGAGCTGATGTGTCTGAAAACTGTTTCTTAAGGGTTTGGATCTAGCTGGAGCAACTTGCCTCTCATTGATGTGCAGTTGAGGTTACTTGAGCACTGCTGCTGGGCTGGGTGCTGGATCCCATGCCAGGGATGGGAGGTGGAGTCCAAGGCAGGCAGGATCTGTCCTTGAAACGCACCTCTCTTTAATCCTCTGTTAGACTTGAACCACGTGGGAAGGGAAGGAATTAATGAGAACACCAAACCATCAGAGACAGAGTTGGCACAGGAATGAGAAGTGTGAACTGGATGTAATTTGCTGAGATAAAGGAAAATTGCAGGCGTTGAGATAGCGGTGGCTGTGTGACAGACAGGGACACAGTGAAGGATGTGACACACTGCTGCCTGTCTCACTTCATAATAAAGCCTTGCACCGAGTTAGCCCAAGGTCTGCAGCTCTTTCTGTACTGCCTCAGCATCTTCCCAGCCCCTGGAGCTATTCAGACAGCCAAGATGACAGTGAATTTCAGGCAGATCTCCTGCAGCTTTTCTTTAGTGAGTCGTCCCTTGTCTGAGCTGCCAGAGCAACTTGACCTAAAAGAAATCAAATTTGAGTGTGGTTTGGGCCCCAAACCCTCTACTTAAAGCAGCAGTCCTGCAGCACTGGAGGGCAGAAAATCGAGAGGGGTTGTACCTAGTAAATGCATTGTGGAGCCTCTGAAAGATATGTTATGTTTTTACACTGAAGTGCAATGGGAGATGAATTTCTCATGCAGCCCTTACTGAGGTTTTCCTATGCCAGGTGACAGGATGGAGTTATCTCTCCCAGGAGGTCTTCACTGCACTCAGAGTGATCTGCCTGGATCCTACGGGTGGGGCAAGAAGAAAACAAGTACTTGCTGTACTCTTAAAGCTCTGTGTGATGGAAGCTGACAGTCCTTTCCAGTGGGCTTTGTCTTCACGTGGCTCTGTTTGCAAAGTCACAGTCTGTCAGTCACTTCTGCCTTTTAAAGCCTTGCTTCAGACTGCTTAAAAAAAACCAAGCCTGAGAAACTTTTAAAATTCCTGGTAACACTGGATTATTCACCTGACTTTCTCCAGCCATTAAAATGATAATTCAAAAGCCTTTAATTATTCCCACCTATGTAGCTCTCATGAAGGTGTAGCTTCAAAAACTGCTTCCACCGTTTTGAGTCTTGGAGTTAATGATGAGTTGCCTTGTGCTGCTGGCTCAGCTCCTGTGTGGAGGCCGTGGTCTTTTACCACAGCCCAGCAGCTGAGAGCAGCTCAGAGAAGGGAAAAGCAGCAGTTGCTGTGTTTCCCTGATCCTGGGCAATAAAGCATGTCACTGGGCTGGTCCCCTGCTGGAATTTATGGCAGCCTGGCTGCTGCTGCTGGGCCTGGCTGCCAGTGGCCACGAGGACCTGCTGAGAGGGCTGTGGATGAGCAGGGGTGAAGCAAGCTGTGGACTTGGCTTTCTCTGCTCTCCTCTTATGCTGGGCTCAGCAGGGAGTATGGAAACTGCTCTGCCAGCTCTCTGCCATTGGAAAACCTTCAAGCTCTGGGAGATGTTTCCAAGTCCGGCTCTGCAGTTCAGTCCAGCTCTGTAACAGGCAGCAGTTGCACCTTGCCCAAGAGTTTGGAACTTCAGGTTCAACGCTGTGGCGAATGGAAAATGTTGGTGCACACAGCTTTTCTGAGCAGGACCAGGGACATGCTAATGTATAGCACTTCAGTGCAATTGCCTTGAATGCCTTCTCCTATGTGGTACTGAACGTGCTGACATTTGAGGGGGTAAAAATACTGATCTGCCTGCACGCTCCAAGCCTAGTTTACATTTTGCAGCTCTAAATGGTAAAGCTCTTGCCTGTCACCAGCTTTTTATATCTTGGTGTATAAGGCAGAGTGAAGAGGTGACACAGGTAACAGCATATTATTGAAGTGAGGAATGCTTAATGGTAGAGGGACAGCAGCACTCATTTGGTATAAAATGTCACAGATTGCCTCATATTTAACTGTATGTAGAGATACTGTTGTGGAAGTATTTTAAAAACTATTTAGAACACTGTCAACTCCAGCAATTGGTTGCATTCAACATAAATATTTTGAGTTATTATTCATTACCATTAAAAGAAAATAGTAATTGTTGCATCTTGCACCTTCTGTTTTTTTAAATGAAACTTGGCAGGACCAACCGCTCCTTCCTCGTGCCAAATTATGCACTATAGAGTTCAGTCCATGAAAATTTATTGTTGCAGTTGATGTAAATTGCATCTAATGGGCAAATGACTCATGGCTGTGCTTACAGCCAGCTTTGTGTTCTACAGGCACATGCCAGCAGGTTGGAAGCAGAGGCAGAGTAAACAGGGCTTATCTGTTTGCCCTCTCCTGCGACAGTTTTCTTCTCACTGCTGAGCTCCTGGGCTGACACTCTTTGCTCAGGTCCCTTCTGTTGTGGTTGCTGTGGCTGTAACAACCACCGTGGGGTGAGGCCAAGGATTGAGGGCAACAGGATTGAGGATGGATCTGAGCATTTAGCAGGATTTTAAGGACTCTGTAATGTGAACAAACCACCAGGATACAGTTCATGTAGTTTCCCTGTGCCCCACTGAAAAAATTAATTATGGGGAACGTGGAACATGGCACTTAAAACTGGGGAGCATCATCTCATTGCCTTCCTGTGCTCCCAAATCTCCTGTAGCTGGAGCTTGGCCGTAATTTTGTTGTTGGGATGAGATTTGGTTGCACAGCACCCCATGCCTAGGGCCCAGCCCCAACCTGGAGACATTGATGTGATATAACCCTTGTCTGGTCAAACTGGGAAGCTGAACCAGTTTGGAATGCAGATGAAGAATGGTTTCTGCCCTGCTGTGAAACCTTTCAAGGCTGATGTGGAGAATCCAGCTCTGCACTGGAGCGAGTCCAAACCGCTCTTCCCACTCTGGTTGTGAAGTACAAGGTAAATAAAAACATAGTTGTTATTTTTTGGAAAGGCTCTTCTTGAAGGTTTTAGAAGAGAGGAAGATGACAGCTGTGGAGCAGGAGTGTCCAGAACTACTGTAGCATTTGTTAAGCTATTGACAAGAAAGTTTACTCCAGCCTTCTGTAACTTCATTTAAAATGTGATATAATTATTGTTTACGCTAAAGCTGCTTCCTGTTTCCACTATAGCAATTATGCCAGAGGCACACCATTTATTCCCAGTGTATCAGCCCAGGATATGGTCATTACCACATTAATGGGAAGTGCCTTCAAATTGTTACACTTGGCAGTAACTATATCCTGGAGTAACAAACTTCTCGCCATTCAGCTCACAAGTTTATAAGCATCTCCTGGTGAAAATAAACAGGAAAGCGCTGATCCTCTTTCCCCTGCCCCATTGCTTCAAATGCACTTAATTTTAAATACTATTTTACAGGAGAACCTGCCTCAAAGATGCTGCTACTGCACCAATGTATGCCAAAAGGAAGGGGTTTGTGCTCACCCAGTGTTAAAGCTGCTCTGTGTTCACCTGATGCTGTTGCTGTGCTGTTACTGCAGCCTGTCACTACAGCCACTGTCACTGGGGTGGGGAATGGGAAAGCTGGAAATTGCTTCTCTGGAACAATGACTCCTCAATGGAAACAGTGACTCCTCAAACATCTGGCTGCCCCATCAGTTTTGCTGCTCTGGGGTGGAGTGTGCCAGGCTGGAGTGAATGACAGCCTTCACAGAGGGCTGGTCACTGTGAGGAAGTGCCACATGAAGTGATGATTTAATTCTGTAGTTGGACTTGGATATTTGGCAGTGGCTGTCTTGGCCTTCTGGATTTCATATTGTGGCCGTGACTTGTTTTAATTTCTTGAACTAGCTTTAAGCATCATATTTTCTGACTTTTGTTTCCAATGAGAAAATATGTAAATTTTAATTAATCCAAGCTGAAGTTATAAAGAAAGAAATCCTTTTGATTTGAGGTGGTTAAGGGCCTGGAGTCCTTTGGCTCATTTTTTCTATGGGATTCAATCTGAGTGCTTGTTTGGCTACTTCTTGCATTCCAAGCCTGTCCAGCTTGCTCTCCTGTTGTGGGATTGGTTTGGTGATAGGGAATGCCTGCTGGTTTCTGACTGCTGTTGCTATGCCAGTGAAACTTGCCTGAGTTGTTTTGGATTATGAAGTGTGTGACAGTTGAGACTTCATCCTTAAAAATCTTCCCTGGCACTTCCTTCGTGGCTGAGTGTGGTCTGTTGTGAGGGCTTGGTGAGCCACACGTGCAGCTCTGCCAGAGGGGAAGTTTGGAAAGGCTGCACAATAGTGCATGGCTCAGCTTACTGGGGAAATGGTCCAGCATCCTGGGCTGCCTTGGAGTACAGATGGAAGAGGAAATTACTCTTACTCCAGTAAGAGAAGGAATAACTTCAACAGGCAGCCTCATGCACACTGTTCCTTTCCCCATAACCTGGAACTGGCAGGGCCTCGTGCATCCTGGCTGTCACAGGAGAATCAGCTGTGGGTAAACATTTCCAGTAGGACTGGAGAGTTTCCTGAAGGCCCTGTGTTCCCTCTGAATGAGTGCTGGTGTGCAGGGGGATTCCTGGAGGTGGCTGTGCCTGTGCCAAACACATTTCCCACTGTGTGAGCCAGCTCCTTGCCTAGCACACCCCAGATTTCGGTGCTGCGCTCCCGTGGCTCCATGTGCTCCTGGGGCTGGATCCCAAAGGCATCTTCTACCTGAATATTGGCAGGGAGTTTTTCCATTCCTCCTTGTTATGGACCGTGAGCAGTTTGTGGGAGTGCTGGGCTCAGTCAGGGTTGTGTCTCTCAAGGCAAGTAGCTCAGCAGCACCAATTATATTTGATTTGGCCAATGGATGCTATGGGGGGGGTGGTGTAGCCACCTGCTTAATTTTGCATTAAATCCCTTCAGATCCTTCATATATTTAAGAGCATCCATTGATGCTGTGTTGTCTGCAATGGCTACCAGGTGCTGATTGCAGGAAGAAAACAAAAAGTCATGCTTCTGGAAGGGAGGGTCAGCTTCTTGAGGCTATCAGATCTGTATAAAACTGAAGTTATGAGACACGTGGTCATTATTAAAGCAAATTAGAATTTTCCCTGTACTCCCTCTCACACCTGTGCTTCAAACTGGGGTTAGACTCCAGGATGGGCACTTGCTAGCAAGAGGTGTACACTTGGCATGACTTGAAATACCAGTTTGAAGGCTAAAAGTACTGCCAGCTGCAGTTTGCTCTTCATCTTTAGTGGGAGTATTTTATGGGCAGTTTTTGTTCTGCTGTGTGCTGGGGAAAAGGATTGCCATTGCCACTGTCCTAGACTGGATATTGGGAAGAGTCTGATAAATGCTAGTGCTGGAGAGGATGTGTTTAAAATTATCCTGGCCTGGAACTGGCAGTGGCCCAGCCTCCTCTTCAGAATAGCAAAGCCAGGAAGGAGGAGATTTCCAGGGCCTGACTGGGGCTCTTTGGCCAGGCCATCACACCAGTTCTGTTCTCATGATGCACTAGGGAGGAGAGGAAAAAATAGTTTTGGACTTCTTTTTGTATGTGAAAGGATTTGGAATATTTGCCAAAGGCAGTGGAGGAAAAATCTGCTTGTTTTAGGTTTGTTTTCATCTTTTTGCTCCTGTTCCACGTGGGTTCCTGGGCAGTGCAAGTTCAGCAGCCTGTGCTGTTGAACAGGGGTGTCGACTATGAAGTGCTTCTCTTGGCTTGGCGTGTGGAGCAGCCTGTAAAAATAAACTGGAAAACTTCAAAGTATTTGCAGTGAAAGTAGTGTTGCCCTCAAGGATGGGGAAGTGTTGCTGTTAACCTGAAAATCAGAGCTTTTGGCTAAAAAAAGGGTAGTACAAAACATTCATAGGACATGCTGAATGTTCTTGTGCGTTTGTTTATTAAAAAAAAAAAAAAAAGAAGATAACAGGGAGACTTTTTTTCACTGGCCAGGCTCGTTAAGCCAGGAGCAAACAACATTTTTCTACTCTCTAGATTTTCATCAGTGTACAGGGCTAAATTGATTTCCTGAGGAAACCCAGGAACTTCTCTAGGGCTGGAGAGCAGTGAGATGTGGGGCTGGGGAGAACCAGATCAGCTCACACTGTCTCTTGAAGTCTCTCTCCTAGAGGGGTACATGAGTATCTGACCAGTGCTAGGTTCACTTTTCACCTTTTCAGCTCATTCTAAGAACCTGAGACAAACCACTTTCCTTGCATTTTAACCTTCTCAGAGTTTTAAATTTTCTTCTCTGTGTGTAGTACCTAAAATAGAAATCATACAAATACTACTTAATACCGTCTACTGAAGTTGCAATTAAGTCCCTATTTCTGCATGATTTGAGTCAAGAAATACTAATATAAGAAACAAAGTATAAGAAACAATAACCTTTTAGTGTATTTTTTGTTGGTTGAAGTGAAGATTTAATGACTTCCACTTATTGTTGCTTTATCTTTCTGCAGGGATGTGAAAGCAGGAAATATTCTTCTTGGAGAAGATGGCTCAGTGCAAATTGCAGGTAACTTTCCTGGTAGCTTTGAGTAAACTTTAGGCATAACTGCATATCCAAAGAAACAGTTTAACGATCAAGGAGAAACCTGCATAAAAATGTTAGCTTCAAAAAGCCCTACAGTTCATAAAACAAACAAAAAACCCCAACAATCAACAAACCACAAACCAAAACGAAAAGCCAACCCAGAGTTTATTACTTCTTGTTATCTTAAAATACTATTACTTGGAATAATGACAATCAGCAGATATAAATCATTTGATTGTGAAGTCCTCAGAATCAATAGATCAGATAAAGTTCTTGGCATAAGCTAGTCAGATTTTTACATCAGCAAGTTTATGGGCTTGGAAGTGGAGTGCACAGACCTCACTGATTTATCATTGACATTTGAGATGGTTTTCCACAGGTCTCTGGTGAAGGGTGAACAGATCCATCAGAAGGAAATGGCCATATCTGATGGTAAAAGTCATTTAGGGAAACACCAACTGGTCAAACTGCTCCTGTAGATGCTCCCTGCTCTGCTTCAGTTGAGCTGCATGGCAGAGAGGGTGTTTAAGTGCCTGCCCTGGCCCAGCCCAAACTGGGGTGAGCTGGAAGTCTTGGAGGCAGTCATGCAAAGAAAAACTGTTAAGACAGTTGCTTTAGCTAATACAGGTGTGCCTGGAGATGTGTGCTGCAGTCACTGCTGACAGGAGCTGCAGCAACAGAGCTGTGCTGGGAACAGTCCTGGCTGGGGACAGACCATGGAGAAGAGGGTGTTGTGTGGAGTGTTTTCCTCCCCTGATCCTCTTCTGATCTTTTATTTCCTACATGTTCCTCCAGACTTCACTCTTCTTTCCAGAAATCAAGAATTATGCCCCCTCCCTGAAAACATTCAGGGTTGAATGGGGCTCTGAGCAACCTGTTCTGGTTGAAGGCATCCCTGCCTGTGCCAGGGGGTTGGACATGGTGACCATTAAAGGTCCCTTCCAACTCAAATTATTCTGTGTTTTTGACTATTATTATTATTATTGCAGACTATTAAGTAAGCCAAGATTTTTGGAGAGTACATTTAGAACCTGTGATATTTCATTTTCCTTCTCTTCCCAGCATGCTGAGTACAATTTTTCTCCAGTTCTCCTTCCCCTCAGTACTGTGTTCTTGCCGTGGATCTTGTAGTGCCTTTCCAGTCCCAGTGCCACCTCTAGCTGGGAGCAGAGCTCGTGTCCTGTCCTTCCAGCTTGGCAAACATCCCTGGACGTGTGTAACATTTTCAATCCCATGTATAATTGGGAAGAGCCATATCTGTGTGACAAAGTCTCTTCTTTAGTGCCCTGTCCTGCTGGTAAAGTCACAGCAGTGGGTCAGGCCAGTGTGCTGGGAGTTTAGGGATGAGGCAGTGACTCTTGTGTGAGGGAGAAGTGCCTGTAGCATTGTTTCTTCCTTTGGAGTATCTGTGTCTGGCTTTGATTCTTGGAATGAAAGGTGTAGATTTTCCACCCGGAAACAGAACATGTTGCAATGCAGTTTTTTATAGGTAACTCTCCTCTCTGCAGAGGACAATAAGCCCTTTTACAGGACATGGCACCTATTTCTGTTTAAAACCTGAAGTATCTGTTTTCTTTTTTAAATCTCCTGGTGCCCTTAATGCCTGCTCTTATATTTCTAATGAGGTGTAAATAATTCAGTTATTTGGCAACTGATGGAAGATAGGGAGTGGCTTCAAAAATGCTTAAAGGAGCAAACTTTATACAGTGAAATCCTACATTTTTTTTCCGTAATGGGACCAAGATATAACACATTGGATTTGTAATTGCATGGAGCTTTTGATGCTGTTTTGGGAGAGGCTGCAAGAAGCTGTAACTCTGAGTGTTTCAGCCAAGCCCAGAGAGGGCTGCTTGAGTTTCTCTTCCACAAGGCTGTCAGGGCTTGGCGTTTTTGTATTAAGGGTTATTGGCAACAGGTACCTGTTCGTGTATTTTTTCTGCTGAGCAGTTTTTAGTTGATAACTAGATTTAAGGTTGGCTGGTCTTAGCTCTGTGCATTTCAGAGGACTTTTTTTGTCTGTGATTTTACATGTTCCCTAGACTGAAGTACTCCTGGTTTATATGTGCAACACTGAAATGATGAAATTCATCTCTCTGCATATCCTGCGAAAGCAGCACTGCGAGATGTGCACAGTTCCCTCTTTACAAATTCTTGCTTTGAACATGCAGAAGGACCAACCCTGCCACCTTTCATCAGCCACAGCAGGGCCACTAAACCAAGGTCAGAGGGTTCACTGCAGTGGCAGGAAGCACTTTAGTTTTTGTGGAGGCAGCTGATGACTTGAAAGAAATGAAAATAAATGAATGAATAATAGAGAAGAGCCTGACCTGGTCATAAGAGATGAGATTTTGTTTCTGTGGGAATTTCTGACACTTAAGCTTCCTTGCCTCCTGACCCAGCATGAAGTAGCAGAATTTCTGGGGAATTTTTTGAGGAGGAAAAAATGCTGGAAGCAAACCAATCCCAATAAAAATGAGTTTTGTTTCAGTGAGATCAAAGCACTTGCCTTTGACAATAAAATTAATGCATATTATGAATAATTCTGTTGATTGTTGAGCGCTTCAATTATGAGCTGGATGACATCACTTCGTTCCCATGAAACAAACGGCTCTTAAGTTTCGCTGGAAAGTTACACCACGAGATAAAAAACAAAAGATTGATCAGCTGTGGAATGTAGCCTGAGGGTTGGAGTGAATGGGGCACCTCCCTGCAAGGAGCTGGTTTGGTATACATGAAAAATTTAAATCATGTAGCAGGGAAGAAAGACTTCCATTCTTTTATAATGACTCCTTCCTTTCTGCCTCTATCCAAACTGCCTGTGAACAGTTGTTAAGAAGGTCTTATTCAATCTTTGGCTTTTTGACCTTGTGTTCCTGTGCATTTCCTACTGCTTGACACAATTCCTGCTCCTTATCCCAGATGAAATGTAATTCTCAAATGTAAATGAGGAATGTACATCTCAATCTGGAAATCCTTTGAGGGGTGGAAAAAAAGCAAAAGTGCATTTGAGGTTTGAAGTGGTGGAAACCTCACTGCAGGACTGTGCCTCCACAACGTGTCAGTGAATTTAATTATTCAAAACTGTCACTGTATGGAATTCATGGCAGTAACTTTGCTGCAGTATTACACAGCTCTGACCAGTGAAAATTAAAGCCTCTTCTGTGGATTTTGGGCTGTGAAATTCTGTTAAGGCTGAACAGAAAAAGCAGCTTGATGAAGGTGTGTCAGACATTTCTCAGGTTCTCTTCATAACCCTGAATTGGTGTTGTGCATATGGGGAAAGCTACTGTGGGAGCACAGTGAACTGAGGTGGCTGCAGGTAAAGAGGTGGAAAGATCTGTGAGCTCGGGGGCATCTGCTGAAAGTGGGAATTCTAAAAATCCCTTTAATGTCTTGCACAAATTCCCAGCTTGAAACTCCTCCCCAAGTCTTATTTTTACTCATGACTCTATTTTTAACTGTGTCGCTCCTTTGGCTTTCAAAAAGTGCATCCGCTGAACCAAGGAGAAAATTGCCTTTAACAGATCCAGCTGACCAGCAAGACCCAAAGTGAGGTAGTTTGCTTCTATCTTAACATTTCTCTTTTTTTCCCCGCAAGGGCACTGGCTTGAGCTTGTGGCTTGGCACCAAGTTTTCGGAGCCTGTTGCAATTCAGAGTGCCGCTTTCTCAGTTTGAAGTTTGGATTAATCTGTCCTCTGGAGAGAGCAGGGCTCTTTCCCAGATACCATTGTTCTGGGCTGTGCTGACAGTGGTTGCAATGTAAATGGAGATAGCCACGTTCTTTTGTGTTCCAGTCTCTCCATGGCAATTACTTCATTTCTTTTAATCAGAGCATAAAACCTCTTTGCCCTGGCATTTATCAGCTCCCTGGAGTCTAAAAGTCCACGCATAAAAACACTCTGTCAAGATAAAACTGCATCGGCATCAGTATTGATGCATAAACCAGGAGATGGCTAAGCAAGGCTTTGCATTTGTCAGTTTATTTAATTATGCAGGACCTATAAATTACTGTGAAATGAAATGAACATCTTGATAGACTGGGAAGGGATGGGAGAGGTTGAGGAGAAACTCTCCCAGGGTGCATGAGACTTGCTCAGTAGGAGCCACTCTCCAGCCATGGTGCATGCTACTGACACTGAATGCAAACATTTTATTTTATTCCTCTCATTTATCCACTGGGATATTAAATGATGCTGTCACCCACCCCTCTGAGATTGAACGTGATGACACAGGTGTCTGCTGAAGGCTGAGAGGTGCACATCCCTCCATGTGTGGATTTTTTTGGTCGTGGATACAATAACACGATCTCTTCAGGATTTAAAACCGGACTTCTCAAGGCGCCCTCCCGAGCGGTGCCGCAGTGTCAGCCATGGCCTGGGCAGGCCGTGTTGCCAAGCACTTGAAGTAGATTGAGATTTCACTAAGTCGTTCAGGACTTGCTAATTGATCCTGGGCAATTTGCCTAACCCCCTCTCTCTTTATCTATTTATAAAACGGGGATAGTTAAGGCCAGGCAAAACTTGTGTAACTGAATTTGTGTAACTTTCCACAAATCCATGCCAGCTTGTCACTGGTTCGCTGTGTTCCTGACTGCTCTTAATTCATTGCACTAAAATAGCGCTCTACATAAACATCGAGCTATGATGCAGGCAGTGTCATTCCCCACTTTCCCTTAGGAAACTCTAACTTTGGGAGATTAAATTGCCTGAACAAGGGGCAAGGCACAAATCTAACTTGGGAGGGGAGTGTCAGTTGTAGGGCTCACTCGAAGAGCATGTGTTGTATCATGAACACCTTGGAGCTTCTTCTCCCTTTAAAAAAAAAAAAAAAAAAAAAAAAAAAGACCCGAAGTATTTTTCTCTATGATTGGTGAAGACTTTTAGGGCCTCTCCTGCAGCAGCGAGTTGTGAAATAACTTTTTCTTTGTGTCACTTGCACTATCTGTGTTTCCTGAGGAGCTGTTGCACCATTTGATTGTTGAAACCACTTGTGAACGTCTCTGAGGGCAGTGGGTGGCATCACCCAGCCTGGGCTTTGTCATCCTGAAGTTACTTTGTGAAGTAGGAGCAAAAGTGTGTATTTACAGATCCAATACCACGGTGCATCCATCTAGACTTTAAAAGGAAAGAAGCCTTTGATTCTTGTTCTCCACTAATCTTCTTTTTATCTGGTGTCCTACCACCTGCTGCGTTCTCAGCACAAAATTGCTATTTATCACTGCCTTCCTCTTCTTGCTGCCAAGTTCATTCATCTTCAGTGCTCTAAAAGCTTTAAGGTTTGCAGGAAAGCACTAAGTACAACTGCAGATATTTTCTGATGGTGAACAACTGAACAAGAAGGAAGGTGACCAGTGAAAAAAGCCCCTAGTGCTGTCTTCTGAAACGCTTTTTGTTTAGAGGCAACTCAAAGTGATTTTCGAGTCAAGATTGAATTATTCTGTTTTTCTGTCCCTGTTGAAGTAGAAAATGGCACTAGGGTCTGATTCAAGCACTAAATTCTGTAGGAACCCTTCTGATATCAGCAGGTTTTGGTCCTGGCTCTTAGTGCACATTCTTCCTTCCTTTCCTTTCTATCTACCTTGTAGTAGCTACATGCAGTAGCAGGTACTTGGGCTTTTTAGCACTGAGGTAATGCTATAATATGAGAGAGCTGATTTTTAACATCTGACTTTTAGAATTGGATCAAACAATCTAAAATGTATGGTAGACTGAGAGACACACCTGCAGTGGTACCTGTTGTGATATGGTCTTGCCACAGCATTCTTGTGTTGAGTTGTTTGTGCTGGGTCTTCCCCTTCAGCTTCTACATTTCCTGAGTGGCCAGAGTAGTTTTTAAGTTTGACTATTTGGATACCTTAGTACCAAGAACTGTTGCTCCATGGAAACGTTTCCTATTTCAAACACCACTCTGCAACTTCAATGCTACTGTAGAGTGTCCTATAGGGTGTGTGGTTTGCAACATGTGTTTCTGCTGGAAGGGACAAAATTTGCCATATTTTGTGCAGAGCCTGCATCAGGAGAGTTGACATATCTCATCCTGGATTGATTTTGCTGTGATATGAGAGTCTGGAGATACGTATCTTATGTTTTGGGGTATTTTTTTTTAACAATCTTTGGTTTAAATGACTGAAATATATCAGTCTTTTCTACATTGCTTCAGAAAAATAAAAATTTTAAAAAGTCCCACCACTTCCATCCAGACACTCTGGAGACTGTTATTTGCTATCAGGTTGCTGGAAGTCTGCAGGTTTTGGGCTCCTTTAGGATGTCTGACAGTCGGCGGATCCCCAGCAGTGGTGGTTACTGGTACTGCAAGCCGAGTCCAACCATTTCCAATTCCTCCCTGTCTCTGGTGATTCAGTCCTTTCCAGTTATCACTGTAGTGAGCCAATATAAACTACGAGCTGCCAAGGAAGAGTACAAATGTGTAAACACTTTGGAGCTATCCTGAATTTCATGGGTTTTCCCATTTTCTAGAGTTAAGTTCATTTGCAATAACCAAGTTCTGTTGTAACCTTTCTAGGGGCAGAGAAACTGAGGGTGCAGATGGTCCCAACTGCTCAGAAGTAGGAATTGAACCCAAACTTGTGTTTGAGGCTGTGTTTTATTGCTTTGCAGATATTTCCTGAGAGCAGGCACATTCTTATCTGAATAGCTGGGGCTTGGATAAAGTTAGTAAGATGACATTTGAGAAGATGGTCCCAAAGTCATTCCTTACAGGGGAGTAGCACAGGCTGTTTGAGCCTGTTTTAGCCCACTGGAAATGAGGGAAATTAATTGGGAAAACATTAACTAAATCAACCATGTAATGAAATAAACTTTAATTCCATTTAAGCTTTCTTCAGATGGCAGATGTAGGGGCCTGATTTCCATCTGGAATTTATAAACCCATGTTTGATGTGAGATGTGGTGAATACTGTGTGAAGGACTTGCATTTTTACTGCTGGAATGCTTTTGCTTTGAATGGCATTTCCTTTCCCCTCAAAATGACTGCATGGAAACTTGAGGTAAGATAATATGTGCAAGTTCAAATACAGCACATCACAATAAAATGCTGATGGCACTTGGACAAGTTTCTGTTGTATTATCTTAAAAGAACTTCTAATTGCTCCTGTGTTTAGAACAATAGATCTTGGGAGACTTCCTGTAATGAGCAGTGAAAGGCAACTTTACTCTCAATCTTTTAGGGGAGTTCCTGCAGTTTCTGAGAAAAGGAAAGATGGTGGATACTCACAATAAAAGATGTCAGAGCAAAAATCACTCTTGCAAAAAAAAGTGCATTTCCAGAAGGTTCAGATTGCAGTACTGACGGGGGCAGTCATCCATCTAGGTGTGTTAAAACTTGAAGCATAGCAGGGAGGCAAGATGCCTTTGGAAAAAGGAAAAGAACAGGACAGCACATCTGGAAGAGCTGAATCCTAATGATAGGCTTTTGTTAGTGCTGGTTTTAGCCCTGTGATTTCTGTGCAACTTTCTGTAATGTCACCTTGCAGTTACCCGTGTCTAGTATTTCAGTAAGCACTAAGTTCCTGTCCTGGAAGTCTCTAACTGAAGTGAGCTGGAAGCTTTCAGCATCTTCTGAGTGATAACTTCAGAGATGTTTCTCAAATATTGAAATTCTAATAAGAAGTGACTCATTGCACTGCTGCTGTCATGCAGAGGGAACTTGGGACAGTCCTCATATGGATACCATGACTTACAAATTGTAAGGAGGGACTTTATGTTTGCAGTTAATTCTTCAGTTTAATGTCCTTAAGCCACAGATTAACTCTGGCTCCTCTGGCCACAGAGGCAAAGGCTTTTACATTTTGCATTGTTAACAGAGTTTCAAGGATTTTCAAACCAGTTGTGATCAATAATGTTCTGGTTTTCTGTTAAGTAGCCCTGAAATTTTGGAGATTTGCCCTCCAAGTCTACAATCAATCTCAAAAATTTGAGATTTTGAGGCATTTGAGATTGCTTGTACTATGTTTTTAAAAAAACAGTGATTGTGTGGATAAAGTTATGGGGAATTGAGTTATACTGAGTTATAGGCCCTTTGCAAGCCTGTAATTCAGCAATACATGAATAGTGTAGTTTGGAGCAGATTGGAAATACTTACTGTGTTAATTATTTCACTGTCACTGGATTATTTTTTTTCCCTCCAAAGTGCCATCCTATCTTGAATGACTTGGCTGCTAGATCCATTGTAATGCTCTTCTCAGAACAAACATTATCCCATTGCTATCCCTGTATGCTGCTGCTGGTTACAGATTCTGTTTTCTATGCCATTCTTTATTGCATAAAACATGAGGTTACAACATAGCTGTCACATAAGAGTGATTTGTTCCAAGAAATGCAATTACCAGTGAGTGCAAAGGGCATCCATGAGCATCCTGGTTTGTGAAAGGTGTTTCAGGTGAGGTGATGCTGTGCAGGGTGTGAATCACTGTCTGTGAGGCTCCTCTGGGATGCTTGGATTGGTCTGTGGCTTGTTCAGTATCATCAGGTCCCATTAAAGCACTGAGCATTTCAGCCATGGAGGATTATCAAATAAAGCATATTTTGGTGATAAAAAATTCAGAATAAGGAGCTGATACCTCAGTTAGGACAGTTAAATGTTTTCAAGGCACTTTTTCTGCACTCAGCTTGATTGCTGTGGGTGTCACAGGATGCTGCTTGAGAGTCAGTACAGTTATGTGTGTGTGCAAATGTCAATACAGCTCTGGCTGGCAGGGCAGGTTTGTACAGCAGCAGGGCTGCTGGGGGAGTGTGAGCAGCCTCTAATGTGACCAGTGGGCTGTAATGGAAAGTGGAATTTTCCTCTCTGCCGGCCCGGGCTGAAAGCTCTGCTGTCCCCAGGAGCTGAATGGCGAACTGCTGAATGGCAGTTCATGTACCAGCACTCAGCTAACTGTTGATCATTCCTCCTTTATTAGGAAACCCCTCATGCGTGACTGCATGGTCTGGTACTTAATAGGTGGCTGGGAATATGAGGGGAAAGAAGGGACAGCCCTTCAGTTTGCTCAGGAAATGTGTTCTTAATAAATTCTGCTTTTGTTTTCTTTTCAGACTTCGGTGTTAGCGCGTTCCTGGCCACTGGTGGTGACATTACCAGGAATAAAGTCAGGAAAACTTTTGTGGGCACACCTTGCTGGATGGCACCAGAAGTTATGGAACAGGTGAATTGTTTTTCTCGGTGTCCTCTGATCTGCACCTGGCATTCCCTGTTATCAGCAATGACTATATTTCTTTCTAACTAAGATGATAATTTGACATCCTGAAGGGTTTTTTTAAAACCACAGGATTTTCTTTGACTTGCATATTGCAGCCAGACTTGTACTGGGGAATGTTAAATGTTTCAGTAGATTTTTGCCCCATTGCTTCTCTTTGGGCTCTTGTCTAAGGTGAGGTTGAGACAGCTCAGTTGTTGCATAAAGAAGATTAACCTGCCCCTCCCTTTTGCATGAATGTGAGGTAGAATATAAATAGCTTCACACATGGTAAATATGCACATACACAGCTCAGGAACGTGCTCTTCTGCATCTGCAAATGTAAGAATTTGGGGTAGTTAGTTGTGACATGTCAGAGTGGGGAGTTAAGTCAGTATAATAACACACATTTGATTTCATTCAAGTTTTTAGCTTTTATTGGCTTGTGAGTATCTAAATGCTGAGGAATGCTTGCATCTCCCCCTTCTTCCTCTGCTCTTTTGGCTCACTAAAAGATGTCATACTTCTTCCCCTTATCTGGAAAAATGTCACTTTTTGTCCTCCACTGCTTCTAGACTAAACTACAAAAGCTTTGTGTAACTTCTGATGCAGGACGCCTGGAAACTTTGTTTTATGTAAAATTGCTGCCCATTTCTTAGCAAGATTCACAGAGATTATTACACCACAGTCTTACCAGGGCATTTGCAGCAGCTGTCGATGGCACTGATGTTCACTGCCATGAACATTCTGAAAATTATCCCTCATCTCCTTAAAATCACCCAGAAGCCTGGGTTTCTGACAGGTGTGCTAAGCAGAAATATAACTGGCTATGAATGGGTTTCCATTTTTCTTTCCAAATTTCTTTAAACAAAAATATTTCAGGATTTGTTTTATTAAAGTAAATCCACCTTGATACATTTCTCCTTGCTTTTGTTCCCAATAAAATGTTTTGAAGCGTAGGAGAATCTTGAATAAGACCCCCATGTATATATCTGTATCTAAAATCAAATGCAACTAAACACAAGTGCAATAAAGTGCATTTTTTCCAATATGTAAAACTCCCTGAGGAATGGAGATAATTTTGGAGGAGCCTAAATATATTATTGATGAAAGGCTTGTTCAATGTTTGGCCTTTTCAGTGGCTCCCCATGGTGGCACCGAGGGGATGGTGCATTCCAGCACTGCTCAGAGTGCAGGTCTAACAAGGCAAAATAAAGCCACACTTCCCAAGTCAAGGTTGTCTTTGCCAACTTGATTCTGAACTGCTTCACTGTCATATTCTTCTGGATTTTTTTATTTAATGCTGAGTTAAAATTTAAAAAAAAATAAGAGTATTTGGTGTTTCTGAAGCTAAATCAGAGCTGTCCCTTGCTTTTCTGTCCTGTGTGTTGTGCCCAGGGCTCAGCAGCCTGGCCAGGACCTAATGGTGGTGCTCCAGGCTCTTTGCAGCTGCAATCCTCAGGACAAAAAGGAAAAAAAGACCTTAAGGAGGGAGCTAAAAATGGGAAATAAAGGTTTCAGTAACAAAGTGAGGGGTGGCTCCCCACAAATGTGTTTCCAAAGGAGGTAAGTTATTTAGGGAGTGCAGTACCTCCACCAAGGCTGTGCACATCTAGCCAGTTGCAAATATCATGTTAAAGCAATATTTGGGATGCTGGTGATGCTGATGTGAAATCCTTCAGTGTCCATTAGGTGATCTTGCTGCCTTCCAGCAGGTGTCACTCTGAGCCACTGGATCCAGCCGGGAAGAGGGACAGAAGGGCTTGCTCTAGGTTGGCCTTTCACGTGTGGATATTATCGACCCAATTCCATCTGGTTTGCTTCAGCACCATTAAATTCCTTCAGAATGTTAATATTTGATTGCTCAAAATTGTCCTTTAATGTATGGTCACTTGACAGATTTATGGCAAAAAAAGCCAGAAGTTGATGAGAAAAATGAATGTTGTTGATATAAACTAACTGCAGGGTGGTGACTAATGTGTTGGACAGATGTCAAGATGAGCTGCTGGAGACAGTTTTGAGCTTTACAGCTTTCACTTGCAAGCAGGATTATGTGAAATAATGAAAAAACCCTTGCACTAAACAGTTAAAATCTTGTCAGGAAATGGGGAGTTGTACAGTGTTTTGGTGTGCTGCAAGAGTAACTGAAAGATGGAGCTAAGAAATACCCAAAAGTTATTCTCAAAACCTAGAAATAGTGTAAGACAAAAAACCACCTTTACAGTGTATTTCTTCTTGTCCTGTGCTCTTTTAAATGTTACTAGTTATCTGTGCTTGTTTATTTAACTGACTTGAAATCTGTTCAAAGTCATGGCATCCATTAACTGAGGCACTTCAAGAAGCATTTCAGACTTTTAGGGCTCGTGAAAGTTGTGCTTACAGGGTGGAAGAAATCAGTGCAAGATAAAAATTCCTGTCTCTATAACAAGCTTCAGTCCAACTCTAGTATTACGTTACAAATAGTGCAGGAGGGGTTTTTGTTAGCTTGCCAAGATTCAAGATCATCTTTAAGGTAGCTTGGGGAATGCTTTTTGGCTGCATCACAAGAAGTGTCTTTCTGAAGCTTGTTAGGTTAGCTGAGCACAGTACCCCTGTTAGCTCTGCTCTTGCTTCAACTTTCATTTTTCCATAGTGTAGCGAGAAGAAACACAAACCATCCCAAGCAACCAAAATGCTTTGATTTTTGAAGCTGCTCTTGAAGTTAGTACATAATGTCTCTCCCCTGCAGCGGAGAAAGCAAGTGCCAAAATATTACCTAATGATAATGAGGAAGTAACTGCTTTGGCATATGAAATATTTTTTCCTGTGCAGGAGGGGAAGTAAATGCTATAAATTTTCCTGAACAAGCCTGTGTTTAATGTCAAGTGCAGAAGCTACTGTTAATTAATGGAGGGAAACATTAGTCTGCAGGCAGGAATGAGGGGCTTTTACTGGGCTGGTGTGTCGTGAAGTTCCAGGATGAAGCATATTTGCAGTCAGGTTGATTAAGTGCTTGACTAAAAGTGTAGTGAGGCGGGTGTCCCAAGAGGTAGCAGTCCATCTATTAACTATGAGAGTTTTATTACACAGTGTAATGACTCTCTGTGTCTGTGTGCAAAAGTCAGAGCCTGGGTTAGCCCAGTGCCCCTTTATGTTCTGCAGCAGAGTTTATGGCAGAGCAGTCCTCGTTGTACAGTGCACAACCATGATTTCAACATACTGTGACTTCTAAAACACCTCCTTGAAGGTATGAGGAGCTGGGGGGAGAGGAGAGAGAGAGTTTTGTTTCCATCTCTAGTACTGGTCTTTCCAAAATTGTGGGGAAAGGGTGTGTGAAAGGGCTGGTAGTGCAGGATAGCAAGAGGCACATGATAACATCTAATATTTTTCAGGTCAGAGGATACGATTTCAAGGCAGACATCTGGAGCTTTGGCATCACTGCTATTGAACTGGCCACGGGAGCAGCTCCTTACCATAAATACCCACCGATGAAGGTGAGCAAATCTCCAGATATTTGTGCCAGATAAGGGATCAGTGTGTTCTGTGGATGTTTCCGAGAATTTGGCTAGCGTGTTGCACAGAAGAGTTTGTCCTCTCAACTTAGCATGTTGCATAGGAGAGTTTGTCCTTTCAACCTGCACTTGTGGATCATGATGTTCCTGGATGTATCTTGAGTCACCTTTTAAAAATACGCCACTTCATCAGCATTATCTGAAACTGCAGTTTTTATTTAGATCCTGAGTCTCACCATTCTTAAGGAAAGTGCTGTGTGTTTTAAACCTCTGAAGTCAGCAGATGTTTTTAGGGTTATAAATAATGATCCAGAATGCCTTATGGGCACCCAGTGACACTTAGCTAGCAATTCTTTCCCTTGCACTAATAATCCTTCTTAATGCCTCTCAGACGTTCTCTTGATATGTCTTGTGTTACCAGTTATCCAAAAGAATGTTCAATTTTGTTTAATGCTGACAATCCTATCAATCACTGATCCAGTTCAAAGTGCTACATCGGTTTGAAACTGGTATTGGCAACAATAGTATTTTATTAAGGTTGAAATGAAAGAAATGTTCTTATTTAAACCTTGGCACATCAGAATTCTTTTTCAAATATCTTTAACCTTAGATCACTTTATAAGTTTGGTTAATGCTCTGTTTCCTGACCCTTGAGTCATGTTGCTCTTTCAGGGGAAGGGTACATCTCAAAGTTAAGAGTTGACACCGTCAGTTGAGGTCTGAAGCATCCTCTCCTTCTACTGAGCTTTGAGATCTTTTTCCTTATCTCCTTTGTGATATCTGATGAGACCTTGTCTCAATCACAAAACTTTTAAGCCCCTTTGGCCCACCCTCTTGAAGGCCACTTGAGTTCTCCTCTTGGGATGTGTGGCTCTTTGGATGAAGCATGAGAATGTGGAGAGCCTGTCCTACCCCCAGGGTTCATGGTTAGAGCAGTGACATGGGATATGAGGCCTGTGGGTGTCAAGTCCTTCTATTGTTGGCCTTGGGAGAGTGATGTTTTACACAGGGAGGTAGTGATAGGGCAAAGGGGAGGGGCTGTGAACTAAAAGAGGAGAGATTTAGATTAAATGTGAATAAGGAGTTCTTTACTGTGAGGGTGGTGAGGCGCTGGAACATGTTACCAAGAGAAGCTGTGGATGCCCCATCCCTGGAGGTGTTCAAGGCTAGGCTGGGTGGGAGTTGGAGCAACCTGGGCTAGTGGAAGAGGTGTCTCTGTGCATGGCAGGGGGATTGGAATTAAATGAGCTTTAGGGTCCCTTCCAACCCAAACCATTCAATGACACTGTGGGCAAACTCCCATTTTGTAAGTCTTAACTTCTGAAGTGCTGTGGGAATTGGGTGTCACTTCTTCAGGGCCTGGGTGAATCTCCTCCCACACCACAGTTACAATGGCATTTGGAAATCCAGCTACTCCTAATTGAGAACAGGCACATCCATGCCAAATGGATGGACTTTGCACAGGTTTAACTCTTGTAGAGCAGAATTAGTTTTAAGAATTGTCATCTACATGCAGGGACTGTGAAGAAGCTGAGTAGAAATGCCATTGAATTTCCTACAGCGGCTGTGGCAGAGCAAAGAGCAGTTCAGGGGAAAGTGCTGCTGATTTAGGTGCTGCTGGTTTCATTGGTATTTCCTTCTGGGCTCTGATTATTGGTAGCATTTTGCAGAAGCTTCTACAAGTTGTACTTCTGTTTATTGTGGTTTGCACAGGATGAAGCTTTGAATGCCAACATCACCTATTTAGTATCAACAGCACGTATTAAGTGCTGTCATATGCTAGATAGAATTGAGTCCCCAGTTCTGTGAGGTTTGGGTTCCAGTCATGCAGCCTGCAAGAAGACTTCCCAGTTTTATTTATTGAATGTAATTGTATTGCACTGCAGATTAATTTTGTTATGCAGCAAAAGTACTCATGCATTAAGTGACCCTTCAAGGATGGGGAAGAAAGCAGGGAATTCTGTCATGGGCTGTATAATTTCAGCTAGATTGATGGGCTTTTGCTGCCCTAAGCAATATAGCTGTTGAAAGCTATTTAAATGTGCTATGTGCTGTTTCCTTTTCTAAAAATAGATATTCATCTGTATGTAGGTGACAAGTGGAAATGGAAATGAGTAATTCTCTTCCTTTCCTTCAGAATATTGAAGTGATGTGAGAGAAAGAACCAGTTTGGCTTGATAGGTGCTTATGAGAGGAATGTCTTCACCTGCTGTCACATTGGTACATGGAAGTGAACTCATGTATTTTTATGTTGTCCCTCTGTCTTTAATTTGATTTCTAGCTAAGAAATACCTCAGGGAGGTACATTGAATCAAAACCCTTAAACAACTGCTCATCTTGAAGGAGGAAAACTGGTAGAAGTTCTGCTCTGCTTGCACTTTTAATCCCACAAAACAGCCTTGAAAACACATACCAGCCTTGTGTTTGGCTCATAGACTGCAGTGTGGGTCAAGAGATGGGATGGAAAGCAGTAACTTAAATTGTGTGTCTTTGTTGTTAACACATTGTTGACTTAGATGCTTGATGAAAGTGCTTGTCTAAAATACATTTTCCTGAAGATCTGTCTCTAACAAAGCCCAAGGAAAATCTCATTGCCAATAGCAATAATTATTTCAGGTCTTAATGCTGACACTACAAAATGATCCTCCGTCTTTGGAAACTGGTGTGCAAGATAAGGAGATGCTGAAGAAATATGGGAAATCATTTAGGAAGATGATTTCATCGTGCCTACAAAAAGACCCTGAAAAAAGGTAAGAGTGGATCACACTAAAATAAATTCAAGCAAACAAGCAAACAAAAGAAACCCCCAAACTCACAAACATCATGTTCTCTGTTTTTTGAAGTTGGTATACTCTCTGCCCCTCCAACCTTTCAGTTACAAGGAACACAGCAATCTTTCTGTGTGGCAACAAATTCTCTTGGCTGTCCTTATTTTTATGGGTAAATGTCTGGCACTATGCCTGGCCAGGGCACACATTTTCCATTTGGGTTAATGAGAGTGCATCCCAGTCCACTGCCTGGGTAGGGCCATTCTCCCTTGGCCACCTCCAGCAGGTGACTTCAGTTCATTATCCCAGTCAAAACTGGGTTCCCAGTCAAAACTGCTTTGTGTTTACAAATCAGAAATGACAGGTTGGGCAATATGTGTTTACTTGCAAAACTACATAAATAAACTTTTTAAAATTTGCCAGTGCAGAGAATGCTTTCAGTGTCCTTTTGACTTGTTTAATTATATGTAATATTTGGTTTGGATGAGAAATCAGGAAAAACACTGGCAAATTTTACCAACATGTTTTCATCAATACAGATTGCTTAAGTGACCTGATGACACTTTCAGCCTTCCTTGAACAGTATCTTGACTGCTCAGTGACGTAGGAAATATTACCAAGGGGATGGTGTGTTTGCTGTGCCATTTTTAATACCTCTTAGATTGTGGGTTTTTTTCCTCCTCAGTAAGCAGACTTAATTCTGGAAAGGAAAAAGTACTTTCATAAAATAGTAATAATGAAGACATTTTTCAGTTCCCTCTTGTGTCAGATCCAGGAACACAGGCTTCTCACGCACTGTGCAATGAGTCTCTCTCTTCTAACAAGCATTACACTTGAAATGATTAATGAATCTAGTGGAGTGCTTGATAAAAGTTGATAGCTGGATTTTTTTTTCCCAGCATGACATTTTTTCACCTTTCTAAAGCATATCCTATCCTTGCAGGTTAGGATGTGTGCTGATCAGATTATACATAATCACCGAATTGTGGCACACCACTCCTCTCTCCTCAAGCACTCCTGACAGCCACTGGCATTGACTCTGGAAGCAGGAGGCTGACATATTGCATGGGAAGAGAATTTAGTGCTTTTTCATTATTTTAAGGGCTCCCTGCTCTAAGGTGGATGCCTTTTGTTGGAGTTGTCTGTGATGAAATAAACCCTGTGATGAATGGCCTTTCCAAGTCACTGATTAAACTCTGTTGCTATTTAAGCACTGTTTGCAGTGTGGAAAATGCTGTAAGCTGCTACTTTCTCATATAGGCTTGAGTCTTTAGCAAATTCCTCCTAAACAAACTAAGGGATGTCTCACACTTTCCAGTATTTATTCTGAAGTCTGACTTAAAGAGGAAAATAGTTTATTCTTGTTCATTTTCTTTAGACCAAGATTGATCATCCCACTTGTGTTTAATAGAATTAATTACACACGCTTAATCACATATCTCTGAAATAACTGTTACTTGCACAGGGTGAGTACTGCACTCCAGTGATGGTTCTGTGATTTCCATTTTGAGCAGTTTTTATCTGTGATCCCGTTGTTATCTTAAGTGTCTCAAGTTCAGCAGCAAAATGGGAGCAAATTCTCCCCAGCAGTCCCAAGTTATTCATTGCTTTTGAACAGAATAGGCCTTGTTCAGAACACTCTGAGTAATTTAAAAGATTGCTGGTGTAAAATTTACTTGGAATACATTGATTTTAGGGGAATTATACAGGAGAAGCTGATGCCCTCACGAGATGCCAACAAGCCGCAGCAGCCTGGAAGACCGTTGGGTTGAAAGGGAGCATTTATAATTGTCTTTTCTACATCTGTTTTTATTGACAGACCAACAGCAGCAGAACTCCTAAGACACAAATTTTTCACAAAAGCAAAGGTAAGAAAACACTTCCTAAACTGATTTGTGCAGAGGCTGTGGAAAGGACTTTTCAGAAGCATGATAGGTGTGGGTGACAGCTTTACTGGCAAGAGTGTGGGCTCTTTCACTTAGAGCCAGCAGAGCTGAGTGAGTTGAATGGGTCATTGTGAAGGAGCAGAATAAAATCCCCCTTCTGTATCTCCTGTGTATGCTGTTGTTAACAGAAATCATCTAGGAATTCTTGTGCATTTAAATGTCTTGAGCATTTAAATGTCTATCAGTGTCTTTTGGGTTTGTTCTTCCTTTGTAATGGTGCCATTCTGGCTGCCTGTCCAACCATAAAAGTCTCTGCTGCAGCGAGTGTAACTTAGACTTTAGTAAACTCTATAATCAATCTGTGTGCAAGGGGTTGAATGGGGGCCACTGTGCAAGAGCTACCTAAAGATATTTCACCCTGTGTTGCCGTATGGAAAGAGAAGATCCTGTGCTACAAAACAGTGGGAAACTCCCATTTCTAGCCTTGGAGTGAACTGCCAGCAAGCATTATGTAATTACTGCCTGGAGATTAGTGCATATGCACCATGCGAGGTCTTACTGCAGGAGGCAGACAGCAGTAACACAGGGCAGGATTTGCATTTCCTTGGGCATGAGGAATGTATTCTGTTTGCCCTTTTTTTTTTTTTTTTTTTTTTTTTTTTTTTTTTTTTTTTTTGTAATCAAAGTGCACAGGATTTATAGCAGAATACAGATTAAACTGTCAGAAAGAGACTGCATACTTGGCATAGCACAGCAGCATCATCAATTAATCAGAGTAGTTTTCAACTCCCAGATTGAGATGCCTAAATAGAATTGGCCACACCAGGTATCTGTACAGGAGCTGGATGCCCTATTAAAGCTGACAGGAATCTTAACAGGTGCAACCCAGGGGGAGTTGCACTCCTCTTCATGAGGAGAAGCGCAGAGGCAAGTCCTGAGCTCTTTGGTGAGCAGTTACAGGAGCTGAGGGAATGACCTGAAGCTGTGTCAGGGGATATTTGGTTTGGATATTAGGGAAAGGTACTTCCCCCAGAGGATGGGGAACAGGCTCCTCAGGAAATGGTCATGGCCTTAAGGCTGCCAGAGTTCCAGGAGCATGTGGACAACACTTCTGGTAGGACTGTTGGGGTGTCCTGTGCAGGGCCAGGAGCTGGACTCCATCCTTGTGGGTCCCTTCCAACTCAGGGTGTTGTGTGATTTGATAATTCTATGAAGCAGGGAAGTCTGGAGGGTGATCCAGTTGATGAAATGCAGAATAACATTTAGGGCAAAGTTGCTTTAGGGCAAGTTTAATTGATGTCTGGGCTCTTGACATTATTAACTGGGGTTCCACTGTCCATAGTGGGATTTTAGGCAGCTGATTAGTCTGCATCTGTATGCTGGATGCACATATGTTGGTGTCCAAAGTGACAAGATGGTTTACACATTGCTGACCTTTCTCCATTTGGTTCTGCAAGTTCTGGTTCATGTTACACTTCATTGTGTGTTAAATCTCTTTCCTGCTTTCATTAAGCTGCTGGAGACATATTAGCATGGGTAGTGATAGAAAATTAACATTGTTGTAAATGAGGCAGTGCTTAACCCAGCATCTGAAATGCAAACGTGTGCTAGTTCACACTTGGGGTTAAATTACTGTCACACATCAGCCACTGCCAAACTGACAGCTGGAACTTGAGGGCTGAAGAGTGCAGCTTCTACACATCTATATTGAGTCATATATTTAAATACCATCTAGGTTATGTAAAAGTATGGTTTGATAATGCTGGGAGCCACTTATCAGGAATGACAGAGTGTGTCTTGAGACTCTCCATCCTGGGGGAGTTCTGGGAGCTCTGCGTGGGCAGGGACAGCAGAGCTTTCCTATTGCTCTGGTGCGGTGTGGAATACCCAGCCAAATAGCAGGGTGCCAGCCTGGACTGCCCTGCTTCCCCATCTGCCACAAGTTTGGCCCTACAGTTCAGCAGTGAGAAAACTGTGTTCTCAGGAGCCCACATTGGCCAGTCTGGAGCAGCCTGCTGAAGAGGAAATTTAATACAATAAAGCATCACAGGAGTTCCCCAGTATTGTCTGTTGTGATCATTGCATTTGCTTCCTCTCTAAACATAAATGCTGTACATTTTTTCAGCCACTTTAAATCTTGCTGCTCCAATTTCTGTTTACTCCAGCACTGAGGGATTCCTGCATCCCAACCTGTCTGACATCTGAGGTTTGCCTTTGACAGTTGGACAGGCATAAATTTAGGAATAAGATAAAGCAAAGGGGTTGGATCCAGGTGGTGTAGCATCTGCAAGTGGAAGAATGCCAAATGCCTCAGCAGGGTACCACATACTGCAGTATAATATGGATATTTCCAAATAAATCAGAATAATATCCATCTCCTCAGTTGTTAATTCCATGTCACTTTGTATAAGGAGACTGCCACTGTTAACTGTAAAGGTATTTAGGATGAAACATCACACACTGCAGCCCAAAGTAGGGGAGTGGTTAATATCCTTAGGGGAATAGGGATAAAACATGTAAACCAATTTCTGATAGAAACAGCTTAACAGTTACTTTATCAGAGACAGTGAAGGCATCAAAGGACATTTTCAGCAATGCAAATGTTTGGTATTTTTTTCTTTGCAGAATAAAGAGTTTTTACAAGAGAAAATGTTGCAGAGAGCGCCAACAATCACTGAAAGATCCAAAAAGGTACTGAAAACCTCCTGGGCTCTTGCTGTTACAGTTGTACTATTTTTTGTGCTTGTATTCACATTTTTAATGATAACTACTGCAGTACAGCTTTTTCTAGGTAGAGCTATTCATTTCAGTAAAATGATCAGACAGCATGGCAGGTGATGGAATCTGAAGATGTTCTGGTGCTGTTTCTTCTAAAATCAACTGTAGAAACTGTTTGCTTGGGATGTAAGTTCTGTGTCCTTGTGCTGAGCAGGTCCGGAGAGTCCCAGGCTCCAGCGGGCGTCTTCATAAGACTGAAGATGGTGGCTGGGAATGGAGTGATGATGAGCTTGATGAAGAAAGTGAGGAAGGCAGAGCAGCAATTTCACAGCTCAGGGTGGGTCCTCAAACTCCACTGTATTTTGTTTTGCTTTCCAGTTGTGGTAGGTCTAAAAATATTTGGGGAGCCCATGGCCTTAAGCATGATACACAGCAGGCTGTAATCTCTTCCCTCGAGTTGGGAGCTGAAGCACAGAAAGCAGACTGAAGGTTGCAGAAATTGTATTGATCTTTTCTGTCATTGTGGTGTGGCACAGCTGGTCTCATTCAGGGATGTTCAGCATAATTGGAAATGTTAATTCAGACAGCCTGCTCCCAGCTCAGCATACTAATTCACTGCAGCTAGGATATTCTCTTTAAGGGTGTTAACTGCTTTTTTCTGGAAGTGTCAGAAGAGGTTTTATCCTACTGCCCTCTCCAGGATGGAGCTGAAATCAATAGGTCCTGTTCTTATGGCAGATTCTTGAAACATGGAAGGCTTGGTTCTGCCCCTCCAGTTACACTGAAATCAATTAATCCTGCCAGGAAACCTCATAGCATCCCTCAGGTCACAGGAGTGATTAGTCTTGTGCTTGAAAATCCTCAAGAAAACACCACTTTCCCCTCTCCCAACACATGTACAAATGCTCTGACAGCTCAGAGGAGTAATGTGTAACGATCAGCTGAAAGATTACAATGAATTTTCAGGTTGTCTTCCCCCAGCAGTCACCTGTGTGTGTTTTGACTATAATGGTTTGCCTGGTCCCTTTTCACTTTAGCAGGTGGCTGGTAGTGGACTCTGTGTTTTAATCATCCTGTAATTGAATTAGTGAGGCAGTGAGGGATTTTTAGTATGAAATCGAATTAGTGAGGCAGTGAGGAAGCTTTTCAGTATGAAAGGGAAAAAAGCAGCATTGGTTTGAAGTATTTATCCCTTTACAGCTTCTCTTGTTTCTCTTTCATTAGTCTGGCTTCTGTTGCTGTTGTGAATAGACGCTTAAATATCAAATGCAAAATTTTGCATCTTTTCAGCGTCTTTTGAAATGCGTGGGTTTTTAAAAGCCACTTGATACAGTAAATGCATTATTTGTGACAGCAATTCTTGTGACTTCTTAAAGAGCTTATTGTGTCCAGCTTCATATAATACATGATCAAGGAAAATCTCTGGGTACCAGGTGGCTACTACTGAAATTCTCTGATGCTTTATATGCTGAATTCTTCTAAATTCCTTTTGTGTAGGCTAGAGTACGATCAAATTTTAGGAGGCAGTATTGTAAAAGACCCTAAGTCTGTTCTAGAGATTATTTAGAACTTGTTGTATCTTGTCTCAAAGCCCAGGATACCATAACTGAACACTGTTTACTGTGTTTTGAACAGTACTTACTTGTTTCATTCCTCTTAGGCAGGAAAAAGCAGATTGACACACATGTTTACAAGCTCCTTTTCAAGACAGTTTTTTCTTGACACTTTGATATATTTTCCTTGTACTGCTGCCTGTCTTGATCACTCTAATTTGGGCTGTGCTTGGCCTTTACTTGTAGGTCTCCCATTCAGCAAACCTTTGGGATGGATGTTGGAGTAGTAGGTCTTAATTCAGTTGCCTCCCTGTAGATTTGTATTATCATTTTGGAGGCACCCCATGTGTAGCACAGCACTCTGGGGCACCTGTATGTTTCAGGATGTCAGGAAAGGCACTGTGGCACCTCAGACCTCACTACATTTCTGCCTGGGTACTTGAATTTGATTCTTTTTCAAGCAGTCCTAAGACTTGTATGCCACCTGCCGATTTTTGCCATGAATATGGTGGTGTTATTGAGGATTAGTGTTTATCCTGTGTTTCTGGTCGTATTTCAAACACTTGGTATAAATTCTACCTGTTTGTAAATCCCTCTGCAATTTTAACCAAGTTGTTGGATAGAATAACTTGTGTTAACTAGGTGGCACCTTATTTTCCTGCCCATTGCAGTGGGGGTGGAATAGAGGATTTTTAAAGGGCCTTTCCAACCCAAAACATTTTGTTTCTCTGTGATTCCACCTGTACCTGCATTTTACTGCTGTCAGCCAGAAAGTAAAAGGAGGCCCTGTGGATTGACTTAATGTGCCAAAATACTGAAGTATTAACCTGCATAAAATCATCTACATAAATGAGAAGTGTTGGTATTTTTTACTTGTTTCCACTTTACAGAAAAAAATAGGGTGAATTTCGTATGTGCAAACATGCATTTTACAAGTCTCTTCCTAGGACTTCCTGCACCTTAAACAGGCAAATATTTATTATACTCAGAGCCAGAAATAGCTCTTCAATTCACTGAATATGGTTACTTGCTGGGTCAGCATTACCTTTTGGGTATAAAGACCTTCTGAACTTCCTGTCTGCATTTAAAACTTTGAATTCAAATTAAAACAGTAGTGCTCTGTGGGCTTTTAAATTGTGCACCTTCTGTTGCCCAATAAATCTGTGCAGTGATGAGTTGTGTGGTCACATTTCACTGCTTACTCTCGTCATCTTTGATTACACAAGCAAAAATGAGTTAGAACTAATCCCCAAAGTCATCCTATTTGTGCCTTAGGTAAATGTTTTTTAATGTTTGTCCTGTTTTCTTTCTGTCCATGTGTTTCATAAAATCATAGAATTACTAAGGTTGGAAAAGACCTCCAGGATTGTTGAGTCCAACTGATAGCCCAGAACCACTGTGTTCACCATGAAACCCTGTTCCAAGTGCCACCTCTTTGTTTTCTGACCACCTCCAGAGATGGTGACTCTACCACTTCCCTGGGCACCCTTTCAGTGAAGAAATCTTTCCTAATATCCAGTCTAAACCTCCCTTGGTGCAACTTGAAGCCATTTCTTCTTTTCACTTGTTACCTGGGAAAAGAGCCTGATCCCCACCTGGTTGTCCCCTCCTGTCAGGGAGATGTGGAGAGTGACAAGGTCTCCCCTGAGCCTCCTTTCCTCCAGGCTGAGCCCTGCCCAGGCTTCCTCAGCTGCTCCTGGTGCTCCAGAGCCATTCCCAGCTCCATTGCCCTTCTTTGGACTTGCTCCAGACCCTCAATTTCCTTCTGGTAGTGAGGGGCCCAAAACTGAAGACAGCATTCAAAGTGCCTCATCAGTGCTGAGTACAAAACACAGTCACTGCCCTGGTCCTGCTGGCCATGCTGTTCCTCATACAGGCCAGGTGCCACTGGCCTTCTTGGCCACCTGGGCACTTGCTGGCTCATATTCAGCTGGCTCTCATCACTCCTGGGTGTCATTTATCTGGATCAGTTAGTTGTCAGCTGAGGGGCAGGGCCACTGTTTCCATACTCATCTGTACTGTGCTTAGCACACTGATCTTTCAGATAAGTTCATTTTGTGTAATTCCTTGAGGCATCCAGGTACTCTTGGATATGGGCTTTGTTCCTGGAAGAACACTGCAGCAGATGTAGAGCAGGGTTATTTCTCTGGGAGCAATGCCATGGTTTTCATCCCACCTGGTAACTGTCAAGTGAAGGCTGAGCACACTGAGATGGATTCCAGGCTTTACCTTTCAGTGACTTTGTCCCTGACGTTGCCTACACATAGTCATGCTCAGGGAACTGTTCCTTCTCCCCCTGTCCAGAGGCCTTTTTGAAACTTGCTGTTCTGGGAGTAAGACTTCTTAAACTTTTCTCACAAGAAGCTTCTGAGTCATATGTTACAAATTTCTTTGATCTGCAATCATTAAGATAGTGGCCTCTGTTAGTGGAGAAACTCGCTCAGAGTAGGGGCATGATGAGCCTTAATGTTCTGCTGTCCAGCTTGTACTATCCAAGCAGCAAACTGTGAGACTATTAGGTCACAGGGTGATTTTTTTATTCCCAGCACTGACCAAACCATCCCACCTATCTCCACATAATAATTGGACTTGCTGGAAGTCAAAGCTGCAGGCTCTCTTAATTGCAGGGCTTTCCAGGAGTACTTGGCAATTCCTCCCTGCTCACGTGAAACAGCTAGTGCAGTGTTACCTTTGTTTTACTGATAAGCAAAAGTTGATCATGTTGCTTTGCCTGCACTTTCCCCATTTGTTCCACTGGTCTCTTTGTTCCACTGCTGAGTGTACACTCAGCTGTCAGTTCTCTGCTTTCTCTCACAAGGAGCACAGCAGAATGCAGGATCCAAGGCCAGGGAGAGCAGACCAGGGATTTCTTTCTCAAAAGCAGCACAAGCAAGGCTGATTCCCTCCTCTCACCCTACAAAGGTTCTGCATGTTTTAAGCAAGTTGTTTCGGGGACTACCTGCCTAAGTAAGTGAAGGGAATTTGTTTTGTAGCAGAATTCTGCCAGGCACATCTGTGCGTGTCTTTTTCTGCCAGACTTGAGTAGCTTAAAATGGATTTTCCCATCTTGATGCTTAAGTAATTTAATCCAAGTCTGAGTGATCTTCAAGAGTCCTGGATTTTGCTAATGACTAACAGTGATGGCAACTTAGGGTATTGTGTGCCCCTGTGGAAATGCTGACTGCAGGGTCTGAAACGTGGCTGTGCTTCTGGGTGTCACAACAAATTGTGTGGTATCCCTTTTATCATGAATTGTAATACACATGCATAGCTTGAAACAATTATGTAGATTTCTCATGTTCAGTATGGTTCTGACAAGTCCTCCTAGTCAGTAAGCTTCACTGTGGTCTAGGCAATGACATCTTTCTCTCTGTTTTTTAGTCTCCCAGAGTGAAAGAACCTGTACAGAATTCCGAGGTAAGTTATAATTGCAAATGGCTACTTGAAAAAATGACTCCTAGTTATTGCTGTTGTTTCAAGGAACATGCTTTATTAGCCTTTGAAAGCAATGCTGTGTGAAGTAGAAGCCAGTATCTAGCTGAGCTCTGTTTGAAGAGCTCCCTATAAAAAGAATCCTTGGCTGTGTAAAGCCAAGAGCTCTTCTTGATGTTTGTGGTATGTCTTGTCAGCTTGCTGTGGCAAAAATCTGTTTGTTGCAAGGTAATGAATTGGTCACAAGAATAATCTAAGCAAAACAACTGTCTTCTCATTTCCTCCTTAAGAAAAACCCAAACTACACAAACCAAACAGAACACAACTTTAGGATGTTTGGTTTGCATTGTCTAATTCTCTGGTTTGGAGCCTGTGCTCAGAACTGTGAAAGAATTCTATAGTAGTGTTTGATAGCAAAGGTGACTTCAGTTGCAATTTATCGTGTTTTTTTCAGTTCTGAACTGTTTTTTACATCAGGATTATTAGTATGTCTCATCTTTCAATGATAGGAACAGCTTATCTGCCAGAGACTGTGCTCTGTCTGTCTTCTCCCTACCTGTGTTGAAAGATAAACAGAGCTGTCTCCTAGAAATTTGTCTTGGGTTGGACTGTCCTGTTCTTCCTTCATTTCCAAGAAGTGTTTATAAAGGGAGATTTTGAGAAACACGACAGTTCTGGCACTGTAATTTGACATAAATTCTGAATTCCAAAAAAAGCTGAAAACCAGAATCCCTTTAGGATGAATATTCCCATTGGAGGTCTGTCCAGGTTTCCAGCATTGAAGGTGATTTATATTTCCTACAACCTGTCAGAGTAAGCTGCAGGGCACACTGAGGTGCCATCAAGCTGACAGTTCTTTAGCTCCCATGCCAAAATTGGCTTCTCTGTACTGAATAACTAGAGGTAAAAAAGAGATTAAACTTCCATTTAGCTCTTTTTCCTCACCCTCAAATTAATTTCATATGGGGTTTTTGTTTGGTTGGTTTTGTTTTTTGCAGGAGACTAAAGTCAAGTCCAATCGTAAATCTTCTCTAGTGTGATTTGAGAAACTCTGAATTCACTTTCCATTGACACCCAAATTACTCTGACATTTACTTGGTGAAAGGCTCAGTTGTTGATAGTTATCTCACTGCTTTGCTGGGGTTTGTTCTCTGAAAGGAGCTACAAGTCAAAGCAGGGCTGATCTGCTCTGAGGGTATGGCTACTGGAAGAATAAGTCCAAGATCCACAACCATGCAGTATCTGGGTTTACTGCTGAGTAAAACTTGAAGATGTCAGGACAGAATGAGCCCCTGGACACTAACTTGGGATCAGCATTAGTGCCCAGGAGGCCTGGGAGTGCCCTTGGCACGGAACTTCTCTAAGTGATTTATGTGGCAGACAAGCACTTCTGGGAAAGCTGGTGCTTCAGTCAGAACTCTTGAGTTCCTTTTCTCTAAAACTCCTTTTTGCTTGCAGCTGTTTCCATCAGCTGAGCCTCCAGGTCCTTCACTCACTGCTCCAGCACAGGCACCTACTGAACTACCTCAGGCTGCAGGACAAGCACCTGCACAACCTCCAACTGCTGTACCTCCACCCAGCCAGGCTCCTCCAGCAGCCCCAGCAGCAGCAGCAGCAGCCCCTGCAGCAGCCCAGGTAAGAGCAGACACCCTTCCTGCCAGCTTTCAGCTTTCCCCTTAGCTGTTCTATTCCAGGTGTGCTAGAACAGTCTGAAACAGTGCAAGTTTGACATGTTCTTGGCAACGTTAAAATAGCTTTAATGCTTAAATCAACCTCCTTCAACTGTCTTTAAAAAGGCCAGTATTTAATCCCTGGATTTTATGCAGCAGTTGAAACACCAGCAGCACTGGAGGCTGGAGCAGTGTTGGTGTCAGTGACATTTGAGATAGGCACTAGCAGAGTATCTGCCACTAGTGCCCAATACCTTATTTTCTGGTATCTTGTCCTAAGCTGAATTTCATGAACTTGTGTCAGTGTGTTTTTCTCTATAGCTCTTACTGTCAATGTGCTCTATTTTATAGCTCTACATGTGTTCTTCCTCTGTCAGTGTGTTATACTTTATGGCTCTCCTCTGGTTCTTGTTAATCACTGGTTACTGTTTTGCAGAGCTCTGGGCTTCTCCATGAACCCTTGTTTGTTTTCACTGACCTGGTGGTTTTCGGCTTCAGCAGAAATACCAGGTTGTGATCAGAAGCCCTGAGCTGCATTGCTGGGCCAAAAGCACCTTGGAGTAAAATTCTAGTCTTAAACAAAGGGTTATTTTCTTTTTCTCATGTGAAAAAACAAGTGATCTAGATGAAAAACACTTAATTTAAGCCTAGAAGTCTTGAGTATCAGCCTGGTGTTGTGCCTGTCTTGTTCCTGTAGGTATAAAACACTTGCCTCAGCATGGGCAGTACAGGTGACTGACCCATCTCTGTTTTATTTGGGGTTTTTTGGTGGAGATTGAATAACTCTGAGCTCTGTACTGGAAATACCACAAGTGCTGTAACAAGTGCAGGGCAACTCCTGGATTGTCCCTACTGGAAATCTGCTGCTAACCAATATGAGATTATTTGATTACACATTTCAATAGTTCCTCAGAAGTAATTCAGAATAGAAAATAGGCAGCTATAAAATTGCTGCTAGAGGCTCTTAAAGTCTTTGATCTCAGGGGAAAAAAGGTAACTGAGAGTACACGCTAATCTGCCAATTAATTTTTTTCCTGATACAGTTGCATCAGGTTTTTAAATCAGATGTTTGGGGCAGGGATTAAAACACAGGAGGTCTTGAAGCTGTCTTGAATATCCAAAAACTTTAAGTTTTAATGCAAAGCAAGTAATCTTTGTACATTTAACATGTCTGAAGTCTCCTGCCATTTTGGCATTTCTCAAAGTTGTGCAGCTTTTATTCTTTTCGAGGCAATTGCGGAGTTTTCCTGTGTGAAGTTTTCCTGGTTCATTGGTCTGTTGTCTTTCTCACTGTAGTTCCATGATTCCAGTGATGAGTTAAACTTTTACTTGTATCTATAGTTGATCAAGGTTATCTCTAGTTTTAAAACCAGAGCAAGGAATTGTTAACCTGCTTTAAAATAATGCAATCCTATTGCAGGCCCCACCTACTGCCCCCGCTGCAGCTCCGGTACAGGAAGATGTGAGAGTCCCCATCAACCTTGTATTAAGGTTAAGGTAAGGACACAAAACTGACTTGTTTTCTTAACGTGACCCTTTGTAGAGAGGCCCACTGGCACTCTTCTGTGCCTTTTAATTAATAGGGTGCTGGTTAATTGTTTGTCAGCTTGGATATTTCATCTGCTCTTCTGAAACTGCGACCTGGAAAAGCAGTTTATCACATTCACTTCAGTTTGGCTAAACCTGTGTATTGAAAGAGGTTTTGATACTTGTGTAAACATTGCTAAACTTTCATGGAGTGGGAAGAAGGAATTAGCTGGGTTCCCTAAGGGGATTCAGGGATCCAGGGGTTCTGGCTTTGTGCTGGACCATCTTAATCCTCTCTGAGAGTGAAGAGCTTTTACCCAGTTCAGGGAGTGGATTCTCTTTCTGTGGCAGAAAAAAGGATCTTTGTACACTCATTACACACACTGAAGTTTCTCATTAAAAAAATCTGCCACTCATCTCTGAAGGCATCCTGGTTGTTGGTAGGCATTGGAGTGGAGGTCCTGAACATCACTTCCATAATGTGTGTGCATCTGCAGCCCGTGAGCACTTCCATCCTCTGAAACTGTGCTCCAAGGATATCTCTGCTGAGGGATCTGAGTTGCTGAGGCAGTGGAACAGCATGGCCTTGTACCAGAGAGGTGGCACTCACCTATCCTGGACTGGCCCAGGCTCTGTCAGGTTGGGAGGCAGACTGTGCTGCCTCCACATGCACATCTCAGTGATGAATTTCTGCCCTTTGAGGGGGTAGAATGCAATGAATTCACAGAGTGATTATTCAGTGACAGCACTCTCTTTTGGCCACCTGTCATTCCATGACATGGTCTCCTTCATATAAAATCCTCTTCTTTCCACAGGAATTCAAATAAAGAGCTCCATGATATTCGGTTTGAATTCACCCCAGGGAAAGGTGAGCTGGTGTGAAATTCCAGTGTGTGAAGGGGAGGTTGTGTGTTTGGTGGTGTGCTGTTGTGTGAGTGTCTGCCCATGGTGCCTTCCTAAAGGGCTTGTGGTTGGGCTTGGAGCACTGCTCCAAAACCCATGGATATGGCTAAAGTACACGACTTGGTGTGCACCCTGGTATCTGTCTTTTGTAAAGAGCACTTCTGCCTTTTTTTGTACAAGCTCCTTTAGGTTTCTGTGTGATGCCTTCACCAGCTGGACAATTTCTGCTCTGCTGTGATGGCTCTTGTGGTTTTTTTCTCTAACAGATACTGCAGATGGTGTGTCTCAGGAGCTCATTTCAGCAGGTCTTGTCGATGGCAGAGATCTGGTAATAGGTAATCACAAATTATTTTTTCTGCTCTAACGGTTTCAGTGATTTTTTGCATGTTAAAAATGACCTGATAAGTGGCTGATAGGAAAATTTCCTCTGGCCTTGATTCTCTACCCCAGTGGGCCCTGCACAACTGCTGTCAATTCTGGTGACAGGTCTGTGCCAACATGTAGGCAACCCCCAGTTCACAAGATGATTTAGTTGATAACATTGTGAAGCAAATGTTCCTTGTAATGCAGAATGAAGTCTAATTGATGCATTAGCCAAATCATTATCATCTGACAGGGATGCATCACCAAACTGCTGCACAAGCCTGTCCTGCTCACAGGTCCTGAACAAGAGAGCTCTGGGACTGGAATCAGCCAGGCTTTTTGGGTTTAATTAGGGCTGGGGAAGGAAGTGTGAGGTGCACGTGCCCTGGGGCAGCAGCATGAGCTGTATGGGGGAAAAATTAACTGGATTTCCAGATGCAGTTGGGCATTTATTACTATGGATCCCATCACATCCTGGGAATAATAACTGCCTCTCAAAGAGTAATGTGGTAACAATAACAGCATGTTCACAGTTCAAAGCTTTAGGTTTAAGTAGACTGAGTCTAATTGAGACCTAACCCTTTCCTTATCAGTGTAAAAATTCAAAGTGTGTTGAGTAATAGAAAGAGGACTAATGAGTTTGGGATGTTTTTCTCCAGCCTGTTCTAATATTTGCCCATTTTCTTCATGTCTGTGTGATTTCAGTTGCAGCTAATTTGCAGAAAATTGTGGAAGAGCCCCAGGCAAACAGATCCATCACTTTCAGACTGGTATTTATTCCTGTTCCCTAACTGATCAAGTTGTCCCTTGCAAGGAGAAGGCATTGCATGTAGATGTCTACTGCAGGCATCTGATGTATGCACTCTAAATCCTCCCTTCTTTCCCAAAGCTTCTTACTGGTTCTGTGACTGTAGGCTCTGCAGGCTCCCTGCTTGTATCCTCTGAGCAGCACCTGGCATAAATAAGCATGAGATGATGTGCTAATTAATATATATAAATGTTGCCAAGGGTATTTTTGGGGCTTGAGATGTGCACTTGCAGAAATATTTCCAAGCAGATGGACGGGTTAAGAATTGCCACAGACTCCTTTCTTGGAGGATGAGAATGAGAGGGGTCCAGATACATTGTCTCTAGGAGGAAATGGGGAAATGAAGAAGAAAAAAGGAAAATAAAAGAGTGGTGGGCCAAAGAAGAGAGCCAAAACTCAGAGTAGAGCAGGTGAATCTTTTGGAGGTGGTGAAATTCAGAGGAGGTGTTACAGTGGCAAAGCAAAGGTGTAACCAGGTTATTGGAAGTGAAGCAGTAAGTGCTCCTAATTTTTACTCTTCCTGTAAGGAGTTTTCACTTGTTTTGCCCCAGTTATTGCACATACAATGTCTTGTTGGAGCAGACATTGACACAGCTTCAATCCCAGGCCTTCATAGTTTAAAAAAAAAAAAGGGGGGGGGGGGCAAAAATGCAAAAGCACTCAATTTTAACTTTGGGTAGTGCAAGCTGCTGAATACAGTGCAAAGCTGTCCTGTGTCTGCTTCCTCCTCCCACCCTGTCTGATACACCTGCTTTTGGTTTCTGCTGGAAGGTAGAGCATGTGTGTTACTATTTGGATCTCTCTTCCTTGTTTCAGGCATCTGGTGTCGATGGCTCAGAAATTCCGGATGATGGCAAACTTATAGGATTTGCACAGCTCAGCATCAGCTAAACATTGGTCCCAGGAGATGTTTCCCAACAGAGAACCCACATGTGCATATTCGTAATGCTTCTGTTAGCCTAAAAAAAAAAAAAAACCAACAAAAAAAACAACCACTACTGCCAAAGAATTGAACTACAGCCCCCTTCCTAGAAGCTTTAACATTTTCCTTAATAGGATCACAAACCTTCCTGAAATTACCGATGATGTTTACACCTTTTGTAAACAACTCTCATGTTTTTGTATCTGTCATCTCAAACATGCAGACCCAACACATCATTGCCTGCATGTTCATTTTATTATTGCCTTACTTTAAAGAAAAATACTACTGAGTACGAAGCAGGGGGTTCCACTGCTCTGATGATCTTGCCTAAGTGTTTGCTTACATGTGGTTTCATTTTTTTTTCACTTGCTATTTTTGCACAAGTTTTAATACTGAACGGATTTTTTTTTTTTTTTGGTTCTTTACCTGCTTCTCCTTCTATCTGAAACACCAATGTACGTGTGGTTTGGGTCACCTGGAGTGCTGAGAAATCTGCTTCTCTTTGGCTGTGTGTTTTAAAACTGCTGGCTTGAATGCTTGCACCTGAGAAAGCAAGCGGAGTCTTAACCCACAGGAGGGAGAGCTGCCTTCCCTTGTGTTTGTGTTTTTGAGAAGTTCTTTGACTTTGAGTGTTAGAAGTCAGCTTCCCTTTGTAAACTGCCTTAATTTTTTTTTCTTCTTTATCATTTTGGTTCTTTCCACATGAGTGCCAGGCATGGCATGAGGGCTGAACCTTTTAATTTCCATTCAGCAGTCCTTCCTGCTGCTTTCATTCTGCATCTTAGACGTAGTCTGTTCTTGAAGCAGACCATGGAGGCATTGCTGCCTGGAAAGGGGTCTTTCAGATGATGTACACCATATCCATGGTCACAGGGAGATGACGTCTATGTCACTCTGCCTTTGGAACAGATGCACTTCCAAGTGTCCCTGACACCCAGTTTGGTCACACCTGGCTGGCCTCCCACCGTGTTCCCCAGTCCTTTGCAAGCTGGTACCCGTGGAACCATCCCTGTCGTGTTTTACAGCAATAAAGAATCACCAGTCGAGTGGCTGTACTGGGCAAAAGCGGGCACTGGGTTTGTCCCTCCTGCACTAAATCCCTTGGGTCGTCGGGCTGTGCATCAGCCCAAGCCTCGGCGTTTGATCAGGATGTCACTGCACCCCTGTCACACACGTATTTAGCTTTTCTTTCCATGTGGTGTTGAAGTTGAGTTTCTACATGAATAATATAAATTATGCTCTGAGTTTGATAAGAGACACTTGTAATGCAATATGTGAATAATAAATGGTGTTGACTATTTTTTTTTTCCTACTGTTTCACAGTTGGCCTTTGTAACTGCTCTTGGCTCTGGAGTGTTTTCTACACAGAAATTATAAGTCTGTAATTTAACACGCAGATGGAAATGAGCTTTGTTTCCATCACACACAAACAATGCAGAAACAGAGCAGAATGACTAGGTTCAATTAGGACTTTTGTTCTGTTTTGTTGGGTTTTTTTGGGTTTTTTGTTTTGTTTTTTTTTTTTAATTTTCAAGTCTTCAGATGAACAATCTGTATTTATATCTTGTTCTCTATGAGCAGCTGTGGAAGCTTCCTGAATTGTGCATGTTCTTTTTTTACCGCCCCTGTTGCTTGTAGCCTCTGGGTGGATATTGGCTGTGTCCCCATGGGCTGTTTGCAGCCCCATGGCTGCTGAGTGTGAAGGGGAGGGAGAGGAAGATGAGAATTTGGGAGTGAGATCATCCCAGGGTGCTGAGCCAGTGCTCTCTAGAGCCAAGGAGGCAAGTGCCCGATAGCAGGGAGTTGGTGGCTGGGCTGGCCACATGTGTGTTGGCACCATTCCCTGTGGCCTGACACAAAGCACTCCCTACAGTGTCCCCCACTGAGCTTGTTGGCTTGGGAAGAGCAGGCTGGCACCTTGATTTTCCCATCACCCTGTGCTCAGTGTGGATGTGTTGGGAGCCTTTAGGATACAGAGACAAGGTAGTTGTGGTACAGTATTATTTTCCCTCTGCCTGCATGCCCTGGGGACCTCCTCGTTCATTTGTGTACTGGTGCTGAGGAAGGCTAGGACTCAAACTGCTCAAATGGAACAATGCAGCATCTATTTATTGTTATTTCCCATTTTCCCAAAGCCAGGACTTAGAGAGCTTGAGCTCACGCTAACCCAAGGTTCCGTAGTTCTTTAATGGAGAAAATTAGCAAGGAAGAAGCTGATGGGTTTTGCTCTATAGATCTCCAGATCTTTTGGGTAGGGATCCAAAATATTTACTTGGGCTATTACAGTGCTAGACAACTGTCTTTTCTGATGTTGTTCCAGTAAGTGCCAATGCTGTTCATAATTGTTTTCCAGTGTCATTAAGAATTTGGTTTTTGTGCAAATTTCTGATCTGAACCTGGAAGCAGGTGGTAATTTTAAGTTAGTTCCTACTTTTAAGGACAATGCTCTGTTAATGAAAACGGATCCTCTTCACAACTTTGGTGTATTGTAGATTATAATGAAAGATGTAAAATAGTCAGGCTTTTTTTCCTTTTTTGGACTTTGTATTTTACTGCATGTGTCTAATTTTTAATCAATAAAGAACAAATTGTCCATTGCCAGGTTTTGATGTGTGGTTTCCTTGTCACTGGGTTGGATGGTGTGTCTTGAGGAAGGGGTTTGTCTGAGTGGTGTCTGCAACCCCGGGGGGCGTTTCTCTTTGGGGTGGTGGGAGGAGATCAAGTCCAGGCTGGATGGAGCTCTGAGTAACCTGGTCTGGTGGGAGGTGTCCCAGTTGTCCCTGGCAGAGGGTTGGAACTGGATGAGCTTTAAGGTGCCTTCCACCCTGAACCATTCCATGAGTGCATCTCTGCAGGAGTTGTGTGCAGAAGTGGAGCCGTGAGGGCACTCAGAATGGTGCCCTGAGAGCTTGTCTCCAGCTGAGGGGTTTGCTCCAAGCTCTGCATGCCTCGTGCAGCTGGGAATGAGTTTCCCCTGGCCAAGAATGCCTCAGGATGACACAGGCTGGTGTGAAAGTGGGAGGATTTATACCCTCACAAGCGGTGAGAGCATGAACTGCACTCCCTCCTCTTCTCCACAGTAACTGTTCTTAGTGGGTGCCCATGTCAACTCAACCCCAGTGGGGCATCCATGGTCTGTTTTCCAGCATGTTTTACAGTGCCTTTCTCATGGATCTGTGGGCAGCAGGAGTATCCAAGTGGATTTTGGGCACTCAAGGACATCTCAAAGGGGCCCTACGCAAATGCTTTTCCTACATGAGGGATGGGCTGAGTAACGCTGGACTTGAGTTCCTGGTGATCATTTTAAGCGTTTGGGCCTCAAGAACTATTGCCCTCTGTCAAATTTGTCCCATCCTTTTACCTCTTCTCCAAGTCCTCTCCACATTTAGCACCCCAGCCTGCAGGGTGGCCCAGAACTGGTGGGAAGGGGGGACATCCTGTGTCTGGCTTGTTTGTGTTCCATAAGGAAGCTGCAAAAGATGGAGAAAATGGGAGCTCCCATCCCCTGGAATCACAATGAACTGACTGCCCTTCCTCATCTCTGCTTCTGCCCATCCATTAACATAATTCCCTTTATTCCCCTGGGCTGTTCCCAGCTCTGCATCATGCCGGGCTCATTTTGGCCTCTCTGAATCTTGCTTTCCTGAGTGGTTCAGCAAATGCAGCTGTTGCAGCCACTATGGAGAAGAGGCTGTTCCCTGTTAATGCCATCTGGCCATGGCAGAGGTGGCCCAGGTTCCCTGAAACACGGGTCCTTCTGCTCCAGCCAGCACTGGATGTTTGTGGGTAGCACAGGGATGATTAATATATTACATGATGCACTTCTAGTGACTGCCTATGACTGCAGAGCTTATCTGAGGTTTAAACATTAATTCCAGCCCTCTGAGAAGTCTGTCCCAGCACTGTCCTGTCCCAGACACAGCCACCAATGTCAGCTGTCGGGGAAATTTTGAAAGCGGTTGGTGATTTTGGGCGATTCCAGAAATGCCTGGTGCTGCTCTCTGTGATCCCCTGCCTCAGTGTGGCTTTCCACCAGTTTTGCCAGCTTTTCATGGTGGTGGAAGAGCCTCACCACTGTGACACCAGCTGGATCCGTGCCGTGGGCCCCAACCTGACAGAGGAAGAGCAGCTGAACCTCACCGTGCCCCGGGGTGCCGATGGGGAGTTTGAGCAGTGCTCCATGTACTCCCCAGTGGACTGGGACCTCGATTCCATCCTGGCCTATGGACTCAATGACACGGAGAAGTGCATCAATGGCTGGGTGTACCCCTCAGAGCAGCCACCCTCCCTGCTGACCGAGGTCTGTATTTGCTGTTTGATGAGACAGGGGTGTGGAAGGGGTGGGACACCCAAATGGCCACGGTTCCCCCGGAGCTGGTGCCTGACTGTGGTGCACTTGGGATTTACAGCAGATGTGGGTTGGGGACCTTTGCTCCACCATGCAAGCCCCAGGTGTGGTCCTGGAGAGGGTTCAGGCTGTGACAGAGGTTCCGGTGAGGGGATAAATCACTCCTGGAGGGGTGTCCTGCCCCTGGGTTTCCCCATCCCTTAACATACAGGGGTTAACCTTTCCAACTTAACATGTGTGGAATGGTTTGGCTCGGAAGGGTCCTTTAAAAGTTGTCCAACCCACAACATCACAATTGTTAGCTGAGAAAAATGTTAAATTAAGATAAAGTAGAGTAGGTTTGGATTGAATATTAGTAAGGAATTCTTTCTGTGAGGGTGGTCAAGCCCTATCACAGGCTGCCCAGAGAAGCTGTGGCTGACCCATCCCTGGAAGTGTCCAAGGCCAGATTAGGTAGGGTTCTGATCTACCTGGTCTAGTGTAAGGTGCCCTGCCTGTGACAAGAGAGTTTAAATTAGGTGATCTTTAATGTCCCTTCCAACCCAAACCATTTTATGGTTCTATGATCCTTCCTATGTCACTTTTTCCATTGATGTCCTCTGGATGCTGGCAGTTGCAGGACATCTCTTTAACAGAAAGTATTGTCCCAGAAATCAGCATTGCATCCATCCTTTCTCCTATGGGACATCAGGTGGTCTGGCAGGAAGGAAGCTGCTGCTTCTGTCCCCAGGCCCACCTAAAGCAAAATTTGCTGACCAGGAGGCTCCCTGGGTTGGCTGGGCTGGATGAGGAGGACTCCTGCAGGTCCCAGTGCATGGGAGAAGGACCCAATGGAGTGCCCCAAGGACTTGTCCCACCTCTGAGTTGTGTGCCCTGTGCATACTCTGGGGATTCACCTCCTTGGAAGGGGGTATACCAAAGCATCTGTGTCTCCTTTTCCAGTTCGACCTGGTGTGTGACAGGAAGAACCTGAATGACATTGCCCAGGCCATTTACATGGCAGGGCTTCTCCTGGGATCCATGATCTTTGGGCCTCTGAGTGACAGGTGAGGAGCACAACCCTCTGCCCAGGGTCTGTGCAAAGCCAGCACAGGTGCAGGTGGTGTGAGCCTGTCTGGACTGTGCACCCTGTGCATTTTTTCACCACTTCTCACTAACAGGGACCCTGACCAAAGTCCTCTGGTCCCATGAGGACATGGCCACACAGGGAGGGGAAGGGAGAGAGACACAGCGTGTGTGTACAGTGCTTCACTTGTAACCCCACAGTCTAATCTGAGCCTTATCAGGGTGGTAAAGATCACTATATAACCTGCTGGGCTCCTTGCCATCTCGGTGGGGTCTCTCCACACACCGATTGTGTCTTCCCTGTTTCTCCCCAGGATTGGCCGCCGCCCAGTCATTCTGCTCTCCATCTTCCTCCAGGGCTTGTTTGGCCTGGGAATTGCCTTTGTGCCCCATTTCTATGTGTACATGGCCTTCAGGTGTGTTGTGGGGGCCTCCGTGACAGGCATCACCATGACAATACTGGCCTTAGGTGAGTAGGATGCCCTTGCCCTGGGGCATCTCAAGATGCAATAGAAAAGTTTTCAAAGAAAAAAAAAATGTTCGTGTTTGACTAGAAAAACACCCTGACGAGGACAGGTCTTGATCTTCACTGTCTTTTGGTACTTTGGCAACGTCTCAGTCCTCAGTCAGAGCTTTGGGGAGCATCTCTCCCCAGCCAGTGCTCAGAGGAGGGCAAGGGGACAGTGTCCCAGCACAGGAGGTCAGTCTAATCCTCACCTCCAGAATGATTCTTCTCCAGGGAAACACCCTGTTTGCCTCAGGGGAAACCCTGAGCTCTCTTCTTCCTTTCAGCTACGGAATGGATCGGTGTCTCCTCCCGGCCAAAGGCAGTGCTCACTTCTCACTGCTGTTTCGCCATCGGGCAGATGATTTTGGCTGGTTTGAGTTATGGGATCCGCAACTGGAGGCTGCTGGAAATTGCAGGATCTGTTATTATATTTGCCTTTTTCTTCTGCATCGGGTAAGTAGGATGTGGACAGAGCTCCTGCAGACATGACAGCAGTGTGAGGGTGTGAGTGAGGAGGTAGCAGCAGCTCAGAACCAAGCTGGGTCGTTCCTATCGGAGTGCAGGTACTGGAGGAGCTGCTGCGGAGCTCAGCACATCTCCCTGGGCACTGGACTGCTGAGACCAGCAGCTGCTTTGCTTCAGGTCTCCAAATGTGGCCTTTGGAGCCTAAATTTAGGGTCTTTAGGCCCATCAATCCCATGGGCCACTCACTTCAGAGGTGGACTTGATGATCCTTGTGGGTCCCTTCCAAGGCAGAGGATTCTGTGCTTCTGGGATCTGATTCTGGGCTGGCCAAGGCTTGCTGGGTGTGGTCCCAGAGAAAGGGGCCGTGGGGGAGCCCAGCAGGACACTGCAGCATGTCCTGGCCTTCCCTCCTGGCAGGGTGATCCCAGAGTCACCTCGCTGGCTGGTGACCAAAGGCAGAATCGAGGAAGCCAAGAAGGTCCTGCAGAAGGCGGCAGCCACCAACAAGCGCAGCCTCCCGCCAGAGCTCCTGGAGCAGGTACTGGGGGGTTCTTGTCCTCAGACACTGCCCTGGGCCTTGCAGCAGCCCCTGGAGCTCAGCCCACAAACATCTCTCCATTCCCACTGGGGATGGTCTGGGCAAGGGCTCTCAGGACTCCAGCTCCAGCTGAGTTACACAGGGATGAGGTCAGGGAAGAGGCCCAGCTTCTGCTGAGGCTCAGCCTGGAGCTTTCTGGGAACCACCTGAGCATGTGGGAAGGACTGAAATGCTTCCCTGGCTTCTGTCCTGTGAGGACCCCAGGAGTGTCACTGATGAGCACAGAGTCTCTGTTTAGTCTGGGGGTTTCCATGCAGAAATGCCTGAAGGGCACTTCCCTCCTTGCCCACCCCAAAGTTCCTATGCTGGGGAGATGTTCATCCTGAGGAGCCTCTCAGTCACCACCCCTGTGCTGGGCACCCAGGGCACAGAGGCAGGAGCCCAGCCCCACTGGGCTGCCCTCCCTCCCAGAGCTCTGTGCCACTGATGCTTGCCATGGAGTGCCGATGGAAAAGGAGCTGGACACGGGTTTCCTTTTCCTGCTCTGACTCTTTGACTTTCTGTGTTTTGAAGCTGAAGCCTGAGAAGCAGGTCAAGTCTGGAAGTTTCCTGGATCTCTTTCGGAAGAAGCACCTGCAGAAGGTGACTTTAATCATGTCATGTGCCTGGTAAGACATTCCCTGGTGCATTCTTCCAAAACTTCTAGGTGAAAGAAAAGGAGGGATTGACAATAAGTCATTTAGAAAACTACTTTGTGTGTTTTGAGTGTTATTTGATGGGTGTTCTGCTTCTGGTTCTTTAAGATGCTTTGTGGGAAAGGTTATAGCATTTCCAGCTTTGGCAGGCCTGTGGTATTCCTCTGGTTTTGCGTTTCCTCGGAAATGCTGTGGCTTGGCCAAGATGTTGTCATTGGAGATCAGTGCTGCGTCTCCTCATGGCTGTCACCTGCTCAGTGCCACCCTGCCTGGCTTACAGGTTTGTGAACAGCTTCGTCTACTACGGGCTGAGTCTGAACGTGACCAATTTTGGCCTGGACATCTACCTGACTCAGCTGGCCTTCGGAGCAGTGGAAATCCCAGCCCGCGTTGGCTGTATCTTCACTCTGCAGAGGTTTGGGAGGAGGAAAACGCAGGCTGTTCTCCTGGTGCTGAGTGGCCTGGTGTGTCTGATCATCACTGGCATCCCTGAAGGTGAATGACCTCGTCCCATTCGGAGAGGACATCCTCTGGGACAAGGGAGGCACAGAGCCCCAACCCTTCCCTCGTCCTCCCAGCCAGGGTGGCCACATCCCTCTAGGCCTGAGCTGACCCTGGCCGCAGAGGCCTGGCTGAACCCTCAGGGCTTGTTCCAAAAACCCGAAACTCTTCTTGCTGAGTGTGCTAGCAGAGGGCAGAGCTGAGCCCAGTGGGCCCCCCGTCAACAGGGGGGAAAATTAATACCTGAGGAGGTGAGAGGATGGATGCAGAGTGCACTAAAAGTGGCCAGCAGGCCAGAGCAGCCTGGTCCACGCTCAGACACTGTCAGAGGCGATGCAGGTGACACAGTTGTCCCTGCAATCCCCAGTCGCCATCCCTAAGTGATGCCGAGCCTTCCCCATCCCATAGCAGCCGTCTCTCCTCCTCCTCCCCTCAGACCAGCCCGTGGCAACCACCGTCCTGGCCACCATCGGCAAGTTCGCTGCCTCAGCCTCCTTCTCCACCTCCTTCGTCTATGCTGCCGAGCTCTTCCCCACGATCGTCAGGTGAGCTCTCCCCACACACACACACACACGGGAGGCTCCCTCAGGCGCGGCCGGCGGTGCCGATGGGGCAGGAGCCCTGTGGTGCCGTGGTGGCCGCCGCCCACACCTCGCTCCCGCAGGCAGACGGGCGTGGGGCTGTGCTCCATGTCGGCGCGGGTGGCCGGCATCCTGGCGCCGCTGGTCCGCCTCCTGGGCCAGTACCACCGCGCCATCCCCATGGCCGTCTTCGGGAGCACGCCGGTGCTGGGAGGGCTGCTCTGTGTCCTGCTCCCCGAGACCCGCGGCACGGAGCTGCCAGATGACACAGGCGACGGGCAGCCCCCGGCCGAGGTGGGTCCCTGGGGCCGCCATGGGGCGGGCGTGTGGGGAGCCAGCGCTGGGGGTTTCTTTAGGGATTACAGAGGTGGGAGGCCATGGGGTGGGGCTGTCCCACTGTGGAGGGACGGGAGGGTAGCCCATAAACCTGTTTGTGGAGGTCATCCCTTCATTCCTGTCCATGGGATAGAGCAGCCGGTGCCCCGCTTTCCTGCCTCTGCCCTCCTCAGGGAAGGAAGCGCTGGTGCCTCGTAGCCGCATCCTCGGGCTTTCCCAGCTCCCAGCCCTCATTCCCCATGGGACCTGGTGGAATTGCAGCCCAATACTTTTGTTGTCTTGCTGGGAGAAGCGTGTCCGTAGAACAGTAGGAAATGGGCTGCAGGTTGCTGAAGGCCGCTTGTCTCAGGGACGGCCGCCACCAGCTCATCGCACACCTTTCCTGGCTTTTACACCCTTGTCCCTTCCATCAGGTCTGCGAAAATGCCACCAGCGGCTCTCAGAACGGGCAGGTGAAAGGAAAAGGCGACGGCCAAGACAGTGAGAGCACGAAGACCACGTACTTCTAGCTGGGTCTGTGTGTGCCCTGACAAAGGCAGCCCAGTGCTGTGTGGGCACTGAGGACAGGCAGGGTCTCTCCACCACCATTGCCAATTCTTGGGTTTCCTTGTCTTTTCTGCCTTCCTGTATCTCCCTCTGTAGCTTGTCCTCGGGCACTGCAGGCTGTCACTGGTGTCCAACAGTGCTCTCAGCAGAGAAAATTCGGTGCTTTTTACTTGAGGGGAAAAAAGAAAGAAATCGAGAATTAGAATGGAGGCACCTCCTCTTCATTTCTCCTGTTGTGTCTCCATGAAGGTGAGACTGGAAACTCTGTCCAGAGACACCCACTAGAGCATTGAATAAAGTTGCAAGAGAGAACTGGGCTCACTAACAGGAGAGCCGGAGCAGATGCAGCACTGAAAATAATCTCACACTTGCAAGGAGTGATTTATCGTGACTGTCTAGCAAGATCATCCTGTTCTCTCATAAAAACACTCCTTTTTTTTTTTTTTTTTTTTTTTAATTTGAAATACTCAGCTGAGAAAAAAAAAAGCTATGATGGAAGAAACAGCATGCAGGGAGCAAGGATGTCTAACAGGCAGCAGAATTTTCACTTTATTGCTGGTGGCTTTGAATTGATGCCTGTCATGGTGCTTTGGGTGTGGTAAATGGTGCTGTTGTGCTGCAGTGTGGGACCAAATGGATTTGTCTATTCCAGGAAATTGAGGGATGTTCTGGGAGTTGGTCTCTTAAAAAATGTGCAAATCTTTCTAGGAAATGTCAAGACTTTTCTACTCTGTTCTAATCTATTCCTTTTTTGCTTGATCCATTTTGTCTTTGAAAGATTTTGGGCCATTTTTGTCTTATACTGTGAAGAAAAAACAAGTGTTTTTCCTGTGCTTCCCTTCATATTATCTCATGCCCCTCAGTCCAACTTTCCTTTCCCAATGAATGGGTGCAGATGAAGCCTGGGAATTGCCCATGGTGGTTCTTCATCTTTGACTGTACAGTTCAAATGTTTTTTTCTGGTATTGTCAAGAAATGTTAAACCAGAGTATTTCTTCTCTCCATTTTCATGCCTACATGTTTTCCATGGACCAAAATACCTCATGGAGATTCAGTTTGATCAAGACAGAGTTTTGGATAAATTCAGTGCCACGTGACAATGTCCTGCCAGGAGGGACTGGTCGTGGTGCTGTTTTCCCTCTGGCACTGCTTTTCAGAGGATTTGCTGTGGTGCTCCTGTTCAGCACCCTGGGAACAGAGGAGCTCAGTCCCTTGCCCTTTCCTTGGAAAAGGCTGGGGAGTGCCTCCTTTAGGCTTTTATGGAAAACAAGGCATTGAGGGTGAAGGCAGAGGGAAGAGCTTGGAGCCAAATGTACAGTTATAGAAGGAACCACTTTGGAAATCGTACTCTGAGAATCTCTGTTTTAGTTCATTTCATAAATAAAGGCATCCAAGCACAGCTGATGTACTTCTGCTTCCAGCTCATTTGTGTCTCCTGTGGGCTGAAAATCCATTTCATGGAATCTTGGAGTAGTTTGGGTGGGAAGGGACCTTAATGATCATCCTGTTGCAATCCTCCCCTTCCACATGCAGGGACACCTTCCACTATCCTAGGATGCACCAAGCCACATCCAACCTGGCCTTGGACACTTCCAGGGATAGAAGTGTCATCACCACCCTCACAGGGAAGGATTTCTTCCTAATATCTAATTTATATCTCCCCTCTATCAGTTTTAAGCCATTCCACCTTGTCCTGTCACTCCGTGCTCTTGTCCCAAGGCCCTCTCCAGCTCTCTTGGAGCCCATTCAGGCAATGGAAGGGGCTCTAAGGTCTCCCTGGGGCCTTCTTCAGGCAGAACAGTCCAAACTCCCTCAGCCTTTCCTCCTAGGAGAGGTTCTTCAATCCTTCTAATCATCTTTGTGGCCTCATCTGGATTCACTCTGCTCTGTATTAGATTTTATCTGTTCTTCCCTAGATCACTGAACCGTGTCAGTTTGCATACCCCTGGACTGTGCACTTGAAGAGCACCTGAATGGCTTGACTCATGTTTTGCCCAGCTCAGCACAAATGGGAGGATATCCAATGTTTTTGGAGTGCCTTAGTGTCACTCCCACCCAGCCCACACATGGCCTTGCACTGTAGTGAGTAGAGGTGACTGCACAAAGTGGAGCCAGGAGTGCTGGAACAGCATGTGGGAATGCAAACATAAACCTGTGGGAATGCAAATGCATTTTTGCTGCACACAGTGAGGTGTTCTGGCCTCTCATGATTGAGGCCATGGGCAAAGGGTAAAATGTGACCTAAGGTATAACTAAGGCAAAGAGAATGATTCCATATTGAGGGAGAGAGTGAAAAGGCTGATGAGGCGATGAGGACAAAATGAGGTAGAGAGGTTTAGTTGAGAAGAACATTTTAGAGACAAATTTAAGAGAAAATGCCCTGGAATTAATGTTTCCTCCAAAGAGAATGGCTTCAGTAATTCCTTTTTCTGTCAATGACAAAATGGATACCAGTGGGTAAAAGTGATAAAACCCATTTATTGACAAAGTGCCCGCATGGCAAAGGAAAAAAATGGAATAAATGCTAGATATTGAACAGTCAGAACCTTACCCTGAACACACCCCCCCACGCCCCCACAGCAGAACAAAACCCCCAAAATGCCAGGGAAAGAAACAAACAGAGGCTGTGTGGTGGGGGAACAAAATGGCACCAGCTTTTTTTGTCTCAGGGAAGGAAAAAAAAATCATGCAGCAGCTTGGGCAAAACAGATGTGAACCTGTGGCACCTCTGGCATTGGTCTCCTCCTCCCAGCAAATGAAGCTGATGGATTTTAGTGTCTTATCTCTGGTTGGTTCAGCTTTTCCCAAGGGCTTGGGCAGGGCAGAGCAGGTCCTGCACTCCTGCCTGATCGGCTCCTGGCCATTGTCTGATCTTGAACCAAAACCACACTGAACAGTTCAAGGAAAAAAACCAAAAGCTGCCAAAGGATTGCTGCTGCAGTCTCTGCAGGCCAGGAAAAGGAGGAAAAAAGAAAATTTGTGTTAATCTAACCATTCAGTGTTCCATTCCATTCAGTGCCAAAGTGCAGATCTTGCAAACTCCCTATCCCACCTCCAGCCATGGCCATGTTCCACATGACTGAGGTGATTTTGTGCACCAAAGCACAAAATGAATATCAGCTCCAGGCACATCTGGCCTGGACTTGGGACACCCCAGCCCTCGAAACACCATTTACTAGAGCACAAAGAGATTGGGAACCAAAGGGTGCAGCAAATCTGAGTGAGCAGCCTTCTCCTTCTTTGAGAGTAGTGATGTGCTTGAGGAAATGGATTCATTAGCACTGAAATACAACCTCTGTTGGCAAAAAATTAGCAGAGGAGAGGAGCCCACTTTTCTCTTTCTTTTGCATGACACTGGATGATACTAAAGGGCTGTGACTGAGCTGACAGCAGCCAACTAAAGGTCACTGTAAAAGGCTCACCATGACTGAGGAAAGCTGTTCAAATGCCCGCACAGTTTGGCATCGAATTTCAGCATTCTCATGCAATTCAGAAAACTTCTACAGCTGCTAGTAGAGAAAATAAATGCAGATTGTTCATTGGAAGACTTTGAAAAAAGAAAAAAATCCTTATTGAACTCAGCCACTCTGCTTTAACACTGTTTTTGCATTGTTTGTGTGTGATGGAAACAAAGCTCGTTTCCATCTGCGTGTTAAATTACAGACTTATAATTTCTGTGTAGAAAACACTCCAGAGCCAAGAGCAGTTACAAAGGCCAACTGTGAAACAGTAGGAAAAAAAAAAGTCAACACCATTTATTATTCACATATTGCATTACAAGTGTCTCTTATCAAACTCAGAGCATAATTTATATTATTCATGTAGAAACTCAACTTCAACACCACATGGAAAGAAAAGCTAAATACGTGTGTGACAGGGGTGCAGTGACATCCTGATCAAACGCCGAGGCTTGGGCTGATGCACAGCCCGACGACCCAAGGGATTTAGTGCAGGAGGGACAAACCCAGTGCCCGCTTTTGCCCAGTACAGCCACTCGACTGGTGATTCTTTATTGCTGTAAAACACGACAAGGATGGTTCCACGGGTACCAGCTTGCAAAGGACTGGGGAACACGGTGGGAGGCCAGCCAGGTGTGACCAAACTGGGTGTCAGGGACACTTGGAAGTGCATCTGTTCCAAAGGCAGAGTGACATAGACGTCCTCTTCCTTTGACCATGGATATGGTGTACATCATCTGAAAGACCCCTTTCCAGGCAGCAATGCCTCCATGGTCTGCTTCAAGAATGATGGAATCAGACTAGACTGGGTCTAGGCTCTCTGGAGGTGGGCAGACTTTCTGGTTCATGGTGGTTCAATCATCACTTGCTCTCTGAGCATTTGCAGACATTCTTCTCCAAGTCTCTGTCATCAACTCTGGTGTCTCAGAAAGACTCATCAGTTTTCTGCTCCTGAAGATAAGAAGGAAAGAGGAGGGGATGAGACTGTAGTCATCCCTAACTCTGACTTTTTTTTTGGCTTAAATTAACATTTTTTGATTTTTTTTCCCCCTTAATTTCAGAGTTCCCTGTACCCACCTCTTCTGGAGGTTGGTCGTTCCCAGTGTCATCTGCCAGCTCAATGCCTCGGGTCTCAGGCAGCAGGATGCAGAGCAGGGCCACCAGCACAGGGATGCTCCCAAAGATGGCCATGGGGATGGCCCGGTGGTACTGGTCCAGGGGAATGATCAGCGGGGCCAGGATCCCAGCCACCCTGGCCATGGTCGAGCACAGCCCCACGCCCGTCTGCCTGGGGGAGAGAGGAGCAGGTTTGGGCAGGGATCAGCCCTCCTGGACTGAATGTGGCCCCACGGCCACCTCCAGCCATGGCAGAAGGAGGTCCTGATGTGTGGGGATGTCTCACCTGAGTATGGTGGGGAAGAGCTCAGCAGAGTAGACATAGGAGGTGGAGAAAGCGGCCGTGGACGTGAGCTTGCCGATAACGGCCAGGACGGTGATTACCAGGGACTGTTCTGAGGGGAAGAGGAGAGACAACCACTGTAACCTCCAGGGGAATGATTCACTTGGGAACAGAATTCTCTGCAGTGGGATTTCTTGGGACAGCCCTTTCTAATAGACTCACTAAGCAAACCTACCACCAAACCCATTGGAAATGATCCTCAGCATACCCTTACCTGAAAAATACCCTCTGGCAAAGAGAACTGAGATTTCTTCTGAGGCCTTGGGCATTTTCTAGATCTGCAACTGAAGTGAGCTGCTAAGCCACCACAGGTGTTTTGGGAGTTCTTGGCTGGAAATGCCATGTCCCTGACCTCACTCACAGCAGTGGCACAGCAGCAGGGGTGGGATATGGACTGGGGCACAAACAGATGCAAACAGATGAGGGCGAGTGGGCATTTGCTTTTTCTCTTTATCTAAGAAAGGGAGATGTTGCTTTTAAAGCACTGCTGCTGCTATACCTTTCTGCCAGGAGGTGGTGGTGTCTAGTGGGGGGTGGTTTGTAATGGACACTGCCTGCCAAGGGCCAGGAGCTGTGGAAGAACCAGGCACAGCCCTGAGGGAGAAGGAATCGAAGGTGAGGGGAAGCCAGAATGTTGGGGATGATGCACCCTGGCCTGTGACAGTGGAGGCAGCTGAGCTCGTGGGAGTGAGGGTGAGTCTGCCAGGATGGGAGGATGGGTCTGAACAAGGGTAGGGATGTCCAGAGCTCTGCCTAGCTCTGCTCACAGGCTGGGAAGGTTCACCTTCAGGGATGCCAGTGAGGATGAGACATAAAAGGCCAGACAGCAGCAGGAAAACGCTCTGCACTTTCTTCCTCCCAAACCATTCCAGCAGGAAAATGCAGGAAATTCGAGCTGGAAGCTCCACTGCCCCAAAGGCCAGCTGTGTCAGGTAGATGTTCAGACCAAAATCTGTCACGCTGAGGCTCAGCCCATAGTAGGCAATACTGTCTGCAAACCTGAAATTCAAGTAAAGCAGAATAGTACATGTCACCAGATGGGTTTACAACCAAGAATTAAAAAGGTTAGAACACATGCAACTTACTTAAACTCCCAACAATCTCTGTTTTGGTTCTAATCAGCTACACTGTTTTGTGGGATATAGTTGCAGGAGATAAAGCAGAATAGAGCTCCATATGGTCAGGAAACACTAGACTGAACTCAAAGCTTCTAGATAGGCGCAAAACTACCCCAAGGCCCAGGGGTTGCCAAAGCTGGAATTACTCAAGCCTTTCTAGCAAAACCCACAGAATCATGGATAATCACCTTCTTTCCATGTCCAGACATGGTAAATCTGGCCCAGTATGTGAAGGTAGAATGATAGCAGATAAAGACATACATGTATATATTACCAGAAAAATCCCTTTAATTTACTATTCTTGTCTACCATCAACACCTTTTCTTTCACCTACTAGTTTTGACAGAGGGACGAGGGAATGTCTTACCAGGCACATGACATGATTAAAGTCACCTTCTGCAGGTGCTTCTTCCGAAAGAGATCCAGGAAACTTCCAGACTTGACCTGCTTCTCAGGCTTCAGCTTCAAAACACAGAAAGTCAGAGTCAGAGCAGGAAAAGGAAACCCGTGTCCAGCTCCTTTTCCATCGGCACTCCATGGCAAGCATCAGTGGCACAGAGCTCTGGGAGGGAGGGCAGCCCAGTGGGGCTGGGCTCCTGCCTCTGTGCCCTGGGTGCCCAGCACAGGGGTGGTGACTGAGAGGCTCCTCAGGATGAACATCTCCCCAGCGTAGGAACTTTGGGGTGGGCAAGGAGGGAAGTCCCCTTCAGGCATTTCTGCATGGAAACCCCCAGACTAAACAGAGACTCTGTGCTCATCAGTGACACTCCTGGGGTCCTCACAGGACAGAAGCCAGGGAAGCATTTCAGTCCTTCCCACATGCTCAGGTGGTTCCCAGAAAGCTCCAGGCTGAGCCTCAGCAGAAGCTGGGCCTCTTCCCTGACCTCATCCCTGTGTAACTCAGCTGGAGCTGGAGTCCCCAGAGCCCTTGCCCAGACCATCCCCAGCAGGAATGGAGAGATGTTTGTGGGCTGAGCTCCAGGGGCTGCTGCAAGGCCCAGGGTAGTGTCTGAGGACAAGAACCCCCCAGTACCTGCTCCAGGAGCTCTGGCGGGAGGCTGCGCTTGTTGGTGGCTGCCGCCTTCTGCAGGACCTTCTTGGCTTCCTCGATTCTGCCTTTGGTCACCAGCCAGCGAGGTGACTCTGGGATCACCCTGCCAGGAGGGAAGGCCAGGACATGCTGCAGTGTCCTGCTGGGCTCCCCCACGGCCCCTTTCTCTGGGACCACACCCAGCAAGCCTTGGCCAGCCCAGAATCAGATCCCAGAAGCACAGAATCCTCTGCGTTGGAAGGGACCCACAAGGATCATCAAGTCCACCTCTGAAGTGAGTGGCCCATGGGATTGATGGGCCTAAAGACCCTAAATTTAGGCTCCAAAGGCCACATTTGGAGACCTGAAGCAAAGCAGCTGCTGGTCTCAGCAGTCCAGTGCCCAGGGAGATGTGCTGAGCTCTGCAGCAGCTCCTCCAGTACACCGATGGGAACGACCCAGCTTGGTTCTGAGCTACTGCCACCTCCTCACTCTCCCCCCTCACATAAGTGTTGCGATGAGCATCACTCCTAGAAACTCTGCCCTGCTCCTGCTTACCAGAAGTAGAAGAAAAGGGCAAACATAGGGGCAGATCCTGCAATTTCCAGCAGCCTCCAGTTGCGGATCCCATAACTCAAACCAGCCACCGACATCTGCCCAATGGCGAAAGCCGTGTGAGTGATCATCAGTGCCTTTGTGCGGTGAGAGATGCCAACCCATTCTGTAGCTAAGAGGAAAAACAAAGGTTCAGGCTTTGCTTTGGCCTCTCTTTTGTCGTTGTATCTTGTGAGGCCATGTCTGCTGCCTCAGGGCAAGGGCTTCCCACTCACCCAGAGATACGACGATAACCATAATTCCTGACACTGCAGCTCCCACGACAAACCTGATGGCCATGAACAAATAGATGTGGGGCACAAAGGCAGCTGCCAGGCCAAACACAGCCTGGATGAGGATGCAGATGAGAAAGGCTGGCCGCCTGCCTATCCTGTGGAAGAAGAGGGAAGACCTAGTCAGTACCTGCAGAGACCCCATGGGGAGAGAGAAGAGCCCAGGAGGGATTTAAAGTGATTTGAGAACCAGAGGAGATTTGACATCCATGTGAACATGGCTCCTCTATACACCCCAAGAAATAACGTGCAGAAAAATCAGTGTTGACCCATCATGGTTCTGGCAAATCCTGAGACACCAGCAGGGGTTAAACTTGTGGTTCCTGAACCCACCCCACAAGGCTGTATCTGCCTCTGTTTCAACCCTCAGACATTTCCAGACCTCTCAGGTGGCCCCAGATGCCCAATCACAGGCAAGGGCATTGAATCCTATGAAAGGAGCAGTTCATGTTCAGAGCATGGACAGTCTGCACCCTCATCTGAGCTGTCCCTGGGTGCTGGGCAGTGTCTCTGAGAAGGAACTGTGTTTTCTCACCTGTCACTTAGCATCCCAAAGAGTGTGGCTCCTACGAGAAGCCCGGCCATGTAGATGGACTGGGAGATATCATTCAGGACTGCCCTGTCACACACCAGGTCAAACTGGAGGAAGGAAAACACAGGTGCTGTGGCTTTTGACAGACACCAGCTGCTTTCTGGTTCATGGTGGATCCAGGATCTGGGTGCCTGAGCTTTTGCTCCAGCCCTTGGGAGCAGAGAACCCCTCACAAGGGCATGAGCCCTTCATGGTGAACACTCAGGACACAAATAAATGGTGGGAGAGGCACATGAGGTGCTCAGAATGCCTCTGCATCCTGGTGCAGATCTGCTGGGTGCTGGGATGTGCAGGATCCCCTCCAGCCCAAACATCCCTGCAGGAACATCCCAGTTGGCAAGTTTTGTTTAGAGTGTGACCTTGGGGTGAGAGCTGTATCAGCTTTCTTCTCTGGCTGAAAAGGCAGGACAGGGTGTAAAGAGGAGGAGAGCAGTGTTTTGTCTGATAAAGGACAAGCATAGGAATGGGAAGGGATGCAGCTGCTGAAAACTCCAGAGAAGCCTTGTCTGAAATGGACTTGGTGCTTCAGGGACACTGAGGAGCCTTTGCAAATGCCAGAGGCTGGACTTTCTCCTCTGTTCCAGCTCAGAGCAAGGTACTTGTGAGAAAGTGCTGGAGCTGGCAGGTAAGAAAGGAGGCAGGAGGAATGAGAGAAAGTGGGAAAGGAACAAAGGTCCACAGAGGGAGAATCACAGAATCATGGAATCATTTAGGTTGGAAAAGACCTCCAAGAACATCAAATACAACCTTTGACAGACCACTACCATGTAAACTAGAAGGTGGGAGATAGGCAGAATGGAGAAGTTGAGACCGCATGGCCCCAGGCGTGCCTTGTTGCAGCCCTGAAGGTTTCTGGAGGCCCAAGAAATATCAGTGACAAGCACTTGGAAGGTAAATGTCCTTCACAGAGAAGATGATGAGTAGAATCAGGCTGAAGAACAGGGGATACTGTGGCAGGGATGCCCAAAAGGTCCTTCCAGGCAACTACATCCTGAAGTCAAGGGTCTGGATACTGGAAAGGCTGTGCAGAACATGTGCTAGACTCACACTCACTGCCTGTGCCCTCCCCAGCCATCTTCATCATGGCCTTCCTTCTGTGACAACCCCGCAGAGATTCCAGCTGCCATCTGTGTGATGGAGGCAAAATCCTGCAGTAAATCTCAACCTGACTGCACCACAGCTGGCAGTGGCTGACCAAACCACAGGCCAGGATGTTCCCGTCCCCTCCCACCACAGCTAGCAGTGGCTGACCAAACCACAGGCCAGGATGTTCCCGTCCCCTCCCTTCCACGCCCCTGTCTCATCAAACAGCAAATACAGACCTCGGTCAGCAGGGAGGGTGGCTGCTCTGAGGGGTACACCCAGCCATTGATGCACTTCTCCGTGTCATTGAGTCCATAGGCCAGGATGGAATCGAGGTCCCAGTCCACTGGGGAGTACATGGAGCACTGCTCAAACTCCCCATCGGCGCCCCGGGGCACGGTGAGGTTCAGCTGCTCTTCCTCCGTCAGGTTGGGGCCCACGGCACGGATCCAGCTGGTGTCACAGTGGTGAGGCTCTTCCACCACCATGAACACTTGGCCAACCATTTGGAAAGGGTTGAGAAGTAGTGGGAGGGCGAGGAGCAGCATCAGCAGTTTCTGATAGAGCCCATACTCCCCCAGAGCACTTAAAAGATCTCCGAATTCAGCCATGGCGAGCGCCTCTGTGGCCAGGCTGCACTGGTGCCTATGGCTTATATAGGCAAATATTAATGTTTAAACTGTGTGAGCACTAAAGCCCTAATCCAATATGATAAAATATGATAAAATGAACACCTGTACTGGCACACCAGTCCATTATGATGATACAGTGCAGTCCTACAGGATGCACTTTGTCACCAGACATTCCCTCCCTGCTCTTGGAAACAGAGCAAAGGTGCTGGAGCACTGCCCCTCTTGGAGATAGTAGAGTGACATCTTGTCCTTTTCCATCTTGTTCTTGCCTCAGATGTGTCACAAGGCCTCCTGAAAGCAACTGTGCTTCAGCACAAGGTTTTTGTCTGAGGTGTGGAGTTGGGATTCTACAATTGAGGGTAAATTTTACTTGGTGTGGGGATGCAAGCAGAGTAAATTTGCTGCTCCCATTAATGGTGTAATGACTGCATAACACATCCTGGAGACTGTATGTAAGACGCAGAAGAACACTTCTCCTCTGGACCAGGAAATATGCCTTGTAGTCCAGTAGACTTGGTCTTTACAGCTGTGTCCCAAGCTCTCTATTTTCATTTGCAGAAACTCTGGTTAGTCATAAAACTAGATCTAAACTACCATTTATTGGGGATAATCCTAGAATAGACCAGGCTTAGAGTGTACCCTCAGGGAAAACAGCACTTTACACACACAGACATTTAGAACACACAGGATCTGGCAAATGACACCAGCTTGGCTTTGCCTGAGGTTGTCACTTGAAAAGCAGATTGACTTGATTTCTTCTGTACATCTGAACTGCTTCCTGGGTAGACTCCCTGAGTGGTTTGTGTCTTTATTCCTGGTAAACTGGGTGGCTGGGTTGCCCTCAGTGTGTGAAATTTTGTGTGTAATTTGGCAAAGGTTGGTTTTACTAGACCCCCTGGCTGCTTTTACCAGAGCTATGAACACATCACATGCTTGCTCATTTCAAATCTCCTCTCAAATTCTTTGGCTTTCACTCTCAATGCCCATTGTATATCTGAGCTTACAACAAAATCACTGCTGGGTCACACAAGCCTGCATTGGTGTTTCATGAGTGAGAATAGCTCTGTTGTGCTTATGAAAGTCACTAAAGAAGAATTATATTGGATTTTAAAGCATCACCCCCTGAGCTGGAGTGGGAGATCATAGTGGTTGGTGCTGTTCAGAGTAAAGGAAGAGAGGAGTAAATGTTACTTAGAATTGTGTGAATTCACACCAGTGCTGTGCATTTATCATCTGAACACACCATACAGCCAAATGTCACTCAGCTCTGCATCCACATCCTTGGATGAGAGGACTTGCTGTTATTCAGACATTCCCTGAGCAGGAGGCTGAGCTACATGACTTCCAGAGATTCCTTTTACCCTAAATCTGTCTCTGGCTTTTTGGTGGGATGACTTGGCCAAGGAGATCTGCTCTGGCAGAGACATTTTGTCCCTGTCCTGCCTTCTCTATCAGTGTGCAACAGGCACAAATCTTCAGGTTCACCCAGTTGCCTGTGGTTCAAGGTCTTCCCTCCCATTCCTCAGCCCCCAGGATTTTCTGTGGCAGAGGTCTGATTTATGACTATAAAACCTCCTTGGGAGTGACTCAGATCGGAGTGAGTTTCACATGTTAATACAGATGTGACTCCTTCCTTAAAGCTGTTCTTCCAGCCATGACCAGACTGGCCCTTCTGAAACCCTGGCAAAGCTTCAGTCCTTTGTCACCCTCAGATGACATCTCTCATGGAAAGGTGTCTTCATAACTGTCTCCATCATCTGAGGGGGTCAATGCTACATGGTGGAGATCTCTCAGGGAGAAAGGCTGGGACAGCCCTGCAAGCTGCTGTTTCCTGGAGCCCCATTGGTAGGGATTCTGAGCTGATTTCCCTCTGTCCAGCAGTTCTGCTCAGGTGGATTATTAAGGCTTGCAAAGCCTCTTGAAAATGGAGAAGTGTCTATCGAGTGCCATCAGAAACCAGCAGGTCTGAGGGAAGCCTGGACTGGGCAGCTGGAAACCTGAACATCCATGTCAAGGACCAGGGAGGGGGAGCATCTTCCTAGAGAGAGGTTCAGAAAAAGAAAACACTGCCTGGGAATGAGGCCTAGTGCAGGAAATAGAGCACTGATGCATTACTCCATGGATTTGACTTTTCTCTGTACATCAGGAGTAACAGTGGCCGGAGGCCCCTTTGGACACCTCTGTCCTGGAGTGAATTGTGGGGAAATGGATTCACACCCACTGACTGTGGTGCTCCTGCCTTTTCCCTCCTCCTCTCAGAGCTGGCAGGGAGGGACCAGGCTTATGGCTGTCATCTGGCAGTGACATCTAGAGCATCACTCTGATCACCTTTTGCACAGGTGACAGGGCCTGTGACACCCCCTTCCCACTGCTCCAGTGAGAGGTGTTGGATCTCTGCAAGCCTCCTCTCCACCTCCAAGCACAGCCTGCCCAGGTTTCAGGCACAGCTCTGAGACAGCAGTTCCTTTACCCTCAGCCCCTTTACCCACTCCAAGGTGAGATTCAGAATTTGAGGAGTTATATAAATTTCAAGGATATCCTTTTTTCCCCTCTGATTTATACTGATTGAGCTGTTTCCCTGCACAGAGCACTAATATTCCTTTGCAGTAGATGCAGTCATTAAGCAGCTTTACTCCTCCAGCAGATCTGACGGAGCCGGGGTTATTTTGGCACTAGTGAGGCAGGGAGATTGTTGGGGAATTTTATTTTATTTTATTTTATTTTATTTTACTTTATTTATTTCTTTCATTTCATTTCATTTTTAAAAAGTTATTTTATTGATTTTAATTAATTTAATTTTGTTCTATTTTAAAAATTAGTCATTTTAACACCTTTATCTTCATTTTTTTACAGACTGCTGATTAAAACGTGAATTAATATGCTCTATGACCGTTTTGATTAGTGCACGTGTTCACGCTTCTGGGGTTTCTCTCGAGCTTGTTTACCATTAGTGTAATTGTTAACTCCTATTACACTTATGTAATATTTATGCAAAGAGCAGTCGTGGAGGAGCAGAGTGCAATGGGGGAACACAGGGCACAGGGGAAACAGATTCCACAATGTCCCCACACCCCAAGACTTCAAGACACCAGGGTTCATTTCCCTCCTCAGCCCTTCTGACCTTGCAAGGTCATTTAACTTTGCTTATCATTGTACAGCTGATTTCAAGAATCACTTTTGGTCCCATATCAGCTAACTTGTGCTTCAGGGAACACTGTGTGAGTTTTTTAACCCTTTTTTTTTTTTTGGCTTTTTTTTTTTTTTTTTTTTTTCACCTATACAAAGAACTCCTTCTCTGAAAGGTCATAATTCAACGTCTCCAAGTCTTCGGAAGACAGACTGTCATAATCTTCTTCAGCTCCTGATGTTTTTCTGCTCCTGTTCATTTTTCCAGAAGCCTCCTGGCCCATTTTGGTTGAATCAACATCAAAATGATCAAAGACACCCTGATTAGAGGTTTCTGAAGCGCAGCTGTCGAACGTGTATGTTAAGGGCAAATTGTCATCCTGTGTAGGGAGATGCTTTTTTGTGGAGCCTTCAGCACTGAGACCCATTCCAAACATTTCTTCTGCTGCCTTTGGAGCCTGGCCTTGTGGATCCACCTGCAGCAGGAGTTCACAGCTCTGAATCCCTTCCAGGTCTCTAATATTCATCTCATCCTGCCCATCAAGAAGTGAGAGGCTGGAGGTGTCCCAGAGCTCTAGTGAGGTGTTTGTTTCTGATGAGATTTCCTGGAATAAATCTGAAGGATTTGGATCAAAGAAAGGTGGACTCTCTGCCTCTGAGTTTTGCAGGTCTGAAGTTGGAGTTTTATTTGCTATACTGGGGAAATCTTGTTCTCTTGAAAAGAACAAGTTACCGCCCCCTAGAAAATCCATGTTGCTGAACTGAAGCTCAGCATCCTTGAGTAACTTTTCTGAATTGCCTGGTGAAAAAACTATCCCATCCTGTGCCACTGTGTCCTGGACATCCAAACTCAACAGGTTCTGGGTTCCTGGCACATGAGCATCATGGTGATTCCCCTCCCTGGTGAGATTTTTGCTGTTGTCAGCTGCAGGCACAAGCTCTGGAGGAAGCTGCAGAGGGTTTGTTCCATGATTTGAGATTCCTGCAGCTTCTTTCTGATTTTTCTGTGTTGGCATGAGAGGAGGCCAACAGCTGTCCTGTTGCTGCCAAACCTGACTATTTAAAGACACTTGGTCATGAAGGTAAAGTTCAGTTCCCTCATGTTTATCATCATGTGACAGGGCTGTGCTGGGAGCTGACAACATGACATCAGTCTCCTTGCCCTCAGCAGAGCCTGAGAATCCTCCAGAGCTCTCCTGGAGATGTTTAGGGAACACCACCATCTCTCCAGGCTGTGGCAGCTGATCATTCTTGGAGGCATTTTGCTTTGCTTGGCTGGAGGAGCTGAGGAGGCCCCGAGCCTTTTCTGTCCTGCCATAAATATTTGCTTTTTCTGAGGATGATGCAGGGTTTTTTTGTGGACTCTGCTTCTTCTCTGAGGAGTGACCGAACAAAGTGGCAAGGGCTGATTGGGGTTTTGTGGGTTTCCTCTGGGGTGTTGTTTCTTTCTTGGGAATTCTGCCTTTGTCTTCAGAGCCAAAAAGGGTAATGAGGGGGTTTTTCCCAAGCCTGAAACCTTTACCTGATGTCTCTCTGTAGGCTTGGCTGCTTCTGGCCTCCTTGCTCTGTGACCCAGGCACTGTGCTTTCCCCTGGAAGTTTCAGATCCACTTTTTCTTCACCTACTCTATGGCCTGCAGATTTGTCCAAGGATGTATTTGGTTTGGAATATTCTGATGTCTTGCCTGGTTGCTCAGAAATGTGCAAGGTGTTTTCACTAAGAACTTCCCTGGAATCCTTTGATTTGGAGTTGTTGACTTCATCAACATGTGAGGGGCAAGTGGCACAAGTTCCTTTCAGAGGTGTGTCTGTTGATACTAGAAAATCCTTGCCAGATGATTTAGTATCATGTCTCCAAATATCCTCATGAGTGTTATTTTTCGGTGGGCCACATGTATCCTGAGGTTCTGTTTCTTGTAAAGAGGACACATTGTGATCATCTGTCCTGTCTGGACAACCAGATGAAGAGATTCTGCTCTTTTCAGCTTCATTTTCCTGAGATGTATGCTCAGGACTGGGCTCTTCCAGAGATGCTGACATAGGTCTTGGTTTCTCTTCTTTTGTCTTCTCAAATTCTGCCCCTTTGCTCTCAATTCCAGGCGAATCACTTATGCTGGATGGCTGCACAGCTTCCCCCAAAGTCAATGGCATCTCTTTCCCAGGGAGTTCTTTGGTGTTTGTCTTTGATTTCTCATTCAACATTTCAGTGATCTCAGGTGACACTCCCAGCCCTCCTGGCTCCAGGGAACCTGATGATACAGAAGAGGTCCTCAACACACCAGAGGGGGAATGTGCTTGTTCATCTTTATTTTCAGGGGGATCAGCATCCTCAGCTATATATTTTAGCTCTATATTTGTGTTGTTTCTGGTTTTGGGCTCTCCTGGCACGTGGATGATCTGTGTGCTGTTTGTTCCCTCTCCAAGGTCATGCTTGGCCCCTGCAGTGTCTGGGGTGGCTACAATCACTTCAGGCTTGTCATCTGTGATTGTGTCTCCTTTGCTGGGTGTGCTCAGTGACCCACGGACCTTGTTGTGTGTCACTGGGAGCTCTGTGGCAGCGAGAGGGCAGCCCCCTGTGCCCCCCAGGTACATCCTCGGGGTGGGTTTGGTGCTTTGGTGTGTGGAGTGGGAGGGAAGTGAGGCACGAGGCAGGGGTTTCACAGGCTCCAGGACGGGAGGGAGGGAGGCACAGGCAGGTCTTCTCTTCAGCTGGGCTTGGCCCTGCTGGATTGCAGCCACTCTCTGGGACACCTTCCCACCCTGCTTCCCCTCAGGCACATCTCCATGTCCAGTCTCTTCTCTCTGCTCTCTGTTCTTGGGCCAGGAACACACCTGCTCTCTTTCCTTGGCGTAGGTGATTCCAGGTAAGAATGTTCCCTTCTCCACTGCTCCCTCTTTACCCCTGAGCACCATTCTGCCTGCCCTGCTGCCTGCAGCCTGGTAGGTTGGCAGGCTCAGTGCAGGCTTTTTCCAGGAGCACACTCCATTTCCAGCTTTCCCATCGACAGCCAAGGCTGGTTCTGAAGGTGGCCAGACCGTTCTGAGCTTGTTCCCTAAGAGGACAGCCCTGCTGTTCCTGTGCTCAGCCAGCTGCAGATCACACTGCGCACTGAAGGGTGCAGGTTTCTCTCTTGCTTCAGTCTTTTTGGCCCTGTTACACCAGTCCCAGGGCTGTGGTCCCTGCTGAACGTGCTGGTGCTCCAGCCTTTCCATCTCACTTCTGCTTCCAGCCCCAGCCATCAGCTTGTAGTGAACTTGGCAGTAAAACACCCCGTGGAGGGCAGCATAGTTTTGCAAGCTGGAAAACACATTGGCACAGTTGTCAGTGGCTGTGTGGGAGGGGAGCTGTAGCACTGATGGACAGGCTTTCAGCAAAATCATTCTTCAGTGGGGAAGGGAAGGAGGGGTTTGAAGAATGAAACCTTTCAAAAGTAGTGCTGGCTTTCTCAGAATATGTTTGATTTTTCTTTCAAAGATCAAAACAACATGAAATATTAAACATTTCCTTGCAACACCTCTGGGGGCTGTAGCCCAGGTTATGTGCAATCCCTTTCTCATTTACAGGCCAGGCTACATACCAGCACTTCATCTCTGCCCCTGTACACACAGCATGGACCTTGTGGGTAATAGTGCCCAGGGCTCCCATGACATAACAACTGCAGGAAGTGTCTGCAGAGCTGGGGGCAACAGGATTTCAAGCAGCTTCACAGGGGATGACTGTCTCAGCGACTGAAAAGTTGAAAACAAGTCAGCATTGTGCCCTGGTGACAGGGAAGCCAACCACATCCTCAGCTGCATGGCCTAGAGAAGTGAATGTTCCTCTGTACTTGACTTTTGTAGGATTCCATGCAGAGTACTTTGTCCAGTTTTGGGCTCTTCACAGCAAAAACCACATTGCTGTACTGGAAGGAATCCAGCAAAAAAACACTGAAATGGTGAGGGACCTGTGTCATCTGAGGAGAGGCTGAGAGCTGGGTTAGCCAGGACCTACCAGGATAAAGTTAGGAGGGAGAAACTCATGGTTGTGTGTTTTTGTTGTGTGGGAGGTAATAGAAAAGATATACAGGGCTGGAGTGCTCTTGGAGAGGAGCAGTGACAGGACGAGAGGCAATTGGAACAAGTTGTAACACAGGGAATTGTGATGAGATGTAAGAAAAGCCATTGCCACTGGTGGTCAGATGTTCAAAGAGGGCCCCAACTGAGACTGTGTAACCTCCAGCCTTGGACCATTCACACCTTTCCTGGACATGTCCTGAACTCCTGCCCTCCTTGGGCCTGAGAATGCTGGGTGGAGACTTCCAGAGGTGCCTTCCAGCCTACCTGACTTGATGTGATGCTTCTTGGGAACATGATTTGGTGGTGGACATTGTTGGGTACATGGTTGGACTCAATGATCTTAGAGGTGTTTTCCAACCTTAATGATTCTATGGTTCTATGAACATAGGAGGCACCAAATGACTCCTCCAATTACATCCCCTATCAGTATTCCTAAACTGTAAATATTTACTGTAGTTTCAGCTCAGCCTTGTACCACCATCCGTGCAGATTCCTGACCCACAGGTGTCTGCAGGCTTGAGGTGGGCAGACTTCAGCCTGCAGTGATGGAGAGGCAGATGGAATCAGGGAAACTGCCTGCCCTTTTTCCTCATTTCCTGAGTCCTACTCTGTCATAATTACCCTTGGAAAATTTGATGGAAACTACTTGAGCATTCCCTTAAAAATCAATGCACCTGAGTCCTTCCACTCACCTGAGCTTTCTCCCACAGACCTGGCAGCAGAAACACCAGTGGTGCACACAGACCTTGTCAGTGACCACACGCTCCATGGGGTACACAGGCTTCAGGCAGGAGGCACACGTTTCTTTCAACATGGGCTGAAGGAGGAGAGAATGAGGTTAAATAACTGAATCATGGCTACCTGGAAGTTCATCTGCAAGGTAATTTACTGAATCTCCTGCTTGTGTTGTGTTTTCTTGTTATTCTCTTGTAGGTCTATTGAGAACAGAGAGTTCAGATTTCCTGTCGGACTCAATTTGCCTGTCATCTTGGATGGGTCACTGTAAATTTTCAGCCAGAACATCCTTGGATCTCTGATGAGAAAAAGTATCTTTATTTGATTGAGAGTAAATTGTTCGTTCAGATGAATCATTTAAAAACCTTGAGTGAGGTAAGAAATGTTTCTCTGGCTCAAAAACTTTGTGCAACTCCTGGAATCGCTGGTGTCTTATGGCTGCTCACACAGACATAGTCCAAACCCTGGAAAGGCAGCTCATATCAGCTTAAAGCTTCCACAGCTCCATGGATTTACTCCACTGTGTTTACTTTCTGGATTGTGTTGTGTGCCATGACCTGATTCCCCAAACACCTCTTTATGTGAAAAGCCCAGAGAATCTCTCTGGAATGCATTGCCAGCACCAGCCACATTAGTGGAAAGAGAGAGGGGAAAAAGAATCTTGGCTATCAGCCCAGCTGTAGAAATAGCTCCAGGTATTCTGCATGGTCAAATGACCCAGAGGATGCATGTGGCAGTGAGGATGTCTCTGTGCACTCCTCACTGTGGTGCAAAGCAGAGGCTCAACTTAGCTGGTGAGTTAATCTGAAAATGCAGGTTTTCCAAAGCCCCAGAAGGAGCACACCTGGCCCAGCCTAACTCTGGCAGGTGAGTGCTCTGAGTACTGACACTCCCTCACATCAGGGAGTGCCTCTTTGTAGGGAGCTTATTTGCCACAGTTTTGCTGAGGGTTTCTGATCCCTTTGGTTTTTGGTTTTTTTTCCGTATGTTCCTACCCTGGTTTGCAGCATTTTCAGCTCAAAGAAAAGGTGAGTTTACTTTTTGCTGTCATGTGGACTGGCTGATGGCCAGATTTTAGCTGTGACCAAAGTAAACAAGTTGGCATCTAGAGAAGTTGTGGATGCCCCTTCCCTGGAAATGTTCAGGGCCAGATTGGATGGGCCCTGAGCAACCTGATCTAGTGGAAAGTGTCCCTGCCCATGGCAGGTTTTGAAATTAGATGATCTTCAAGGTCCCTTCCAAAACATTCTCTGGTTCTGTGTTTCTATGAAACAGGAAAGATGTTTCTGTATCTCCAGAGATGATGTGACATGAAGAAGAACAAGACGGAACAAAACCTTGTCTTTTACTTGCAACTGACATCTGGGGAACCAATTTTTAACTTTTTGACTTTTAACTTCCATTTATCTGAACATACCATTAAGGCCAAGTCATCTTTGTTTTCCTGTGACAACACTTTTAAGAAGATGAGTTTAACATCTTGAGGTTTCTTTCTTCCTTCTAGAGGGAAGCATGCAAACAAAATCCCTGTCTTTCCTTCAGTCTGAAACGATCCCAGCACCCCTCTGCACTTCCAGTCCTTTGCAGAGGGGCAGGCAAAGGTCTGTAAGTGAATACAGAAGTAATGGGTGTCTAAACTCCCAGTGTTCTTGGTGGAGGTCTAGTTAAGGGAATCTAAAGATTCTAAAGAATCTGAAACATCTACTCTGAAACAGGCCCATGTAGTTGTACAAAATCAATCTGCTTGCAAAGTGAGTTTCACCAGTGTGACTGCAGAACTTCCTCTGATGGTGATGAGCTCTCACCCAACACAAGGGTCTGTGTCCTGGCAGAGAAGGGAGTAACTTCACATGTCTGTATTATATAAGAAAAAATATGCTTTCCTTTAATCATGAGCAAAGAAGGAAGCAGAGCTATTTAGCAAACAAGCAGGATTTCTCTCCTCTAAACTGGGAATGAATGTCTGAACTCCTGGATTGTGCTTCCAGAGTGGGATAACCTTTTATAGCGGATACTGGTCTTTTTCACGAGGGAATTTATTTTCAACGCTCCTTGTCTGACGCATGGGGAGCACTTCTTCTAGTCAGAGGTGTATTTGTCAGCCCCAGGAACAAGCCTTCCTAATGGTCTGGAAGATAGAGAGGTGATTAGAAACAATTGAATGGCACTCTGGGCAAGGAATTATCCTAAGGCTTCTGTGAAAAGCACTTACAGGGTGTTCCTGGAAGGCTCTTCCAGCACTCTGCTGATTACTGCAGTGCTGAAAGTTGCAGCTGGATTATGGCTTATCAGTTGTTGCCTTTTTTTCCTTGTGTGAATGAAAACCTTTATACAGCAGTAAAGGTCAGCCTGAAAACGCCTGTGTTATTGATAAGCAGAGGAGCTGGGGAGGGGTCTGGAGCACAGGGCTTGTGAGGAGCAGCTGAGGGAGCTGGAGAGGCTCAGCCTGTAGAAAAGGAGGCTCAAGGGGCACCTTCTCACTCTCTACAACTCTCTGACAGGAGGGTGCAGTTCTGGGGTTGTCTCTACTCCAAGCAGAAAGTGATAGGACCAAAGGAAATAGCCTCAAGTTGTGCCAGGAGAGGTTTAGATTGAGTGTTAAAAAGTATTTCCTCACAGAAAATCGTATCAGGCATTGGAAGAGGCTGCCCAGGGCAGTGGTGGAGGGATTTAAAGGATGTGTAGATGTGGCCCTTGGGGACAGGGCTTAGTGGCATGTTGGTAGGGCTGGGTTAATGGTTGGACTCATGGTCTTGGAGAGCTTTCCCAACCTTAAGGATTCTGTGGTGAGCACGAATCTTTCAGACTGAAGACTGAGTGTCCTCAGGGGAGCCAGTGACTGACAGGGCTGGGAAGGGCAGCTCTTTTTATGGGCACTTCAAATGCAGCCTATTTCCTGTCCACTGCTGCAAAAGAACCAAACCTGTAGCTGAACTTGTCCTTTGACCCCTCAAGGAGGTACAGTTCTGACAATACCAACTGGCCTCTGTCTCCTGGTCCAGATAACTCTCCCACCCTGCTTACTTTTAAAAATATCTACTGTGTGGGGATGCAGAGACCCAGCAGGGCAAAGAACAATGAACAATGCCATGTCTTGTACCCCCAAAATCACAGAAAATCTGTGACAGCTCATTTGGGATCTGAAAGTTTGTATGTGCTCTGCTGGTTTATTATTGCAAAGTCTGAAGTGCTGGGAATGTGAGCTGATCCTTCAGCTCGTGTTTGAGTTTCAAATCTTTGCATTTGTTTTTTCTTTCCAACTCTTTCAGTGTCTCAAGGAGCCATGTATGGTGCTGAAATAATGCAGCATCTGTCTCCTCATCATATTTCAGTTTCTAGCTGATGGAAATGCCATGAAAGAAACACGCCTTAAATGATCTTAGCCTCATAAATGGCTCTTTGAGACATTTAAAATCCTGTAAAACCAGATACACAAACAATAGGATTGGTATTTTTAAGCAATGGCAGTGCAGGATATTTGGGTTTATTTGAGTTTATGTGGAGTAATTTTCATTGCCCAAATAACCTGTTTGCAGCTTACTAAAATTGCTCCACAGCTGTCCTTCAAGAGAAATGGAACAAACGTGTGATGGAAGCTGAGATGGAAACAAACAGGGAGAAGAAAGGAGTGTTGAAAAAATTTTGAAGATGATCTCCAGATAATTTTTGCAACTGGTCTTACTAAAGGAATTAGGAAGGTCTGAGTAGTTCTTTCTTTCTGATTGCTTGAAAATAGATTTGTTCATTTTATGATGATCTGCTCTTCCAGCTCAGCCTTCAGCATGGAACTGAAAATTATGTCCCTATTCATCTTTTGGCATGTCTTTCAAATACATGGGGTTTTAGACGTAAATCAATGCATTCTGGCTTTGTACCTCTTTCCTGGGGAGGGAGCAGAAATTCAACATGGTCCAGAACACCTCGAACAAGGTGTTCATACTGCAAGATGACAACTGCTATTTAAAACCTAACTGTGGGCTTAGGGATATGGAGTGGCAGACTCAGAGCTGTCCCTTCCTCTCCAGTGTCCTGCTCCTAATTAATTTGTGTGGGCTCTTTTTTCCTCTGAGGAAAAAAGGCAAACATTATCTGTAACAACTTACTAATTTCTTTTTAATGAAGTTACTGTCCCATTGTCAGATAAAACGATGGACTGAGCGATGAGGTGTCTGCCTGTAGATCAATCAGAAGAGGTACAGTCAGACCCAGAGGTTGGCAGACTGAGTCTGAGCAAGGCTGTAGGACACAGCTCCACAGCCTCACCTCGAGTCCTGTGGGCAGTTTTGGTCACCACAACATGAGAAGGACATCAAACAATTAGAGAGTGTCTAAGAGAGGGCAACAAAGGTGGTGAAGGGCCTTGAGGAGAAGCCTTGTGAGGAGCAGCTGAGGACACTTGGTCTGTTCAGCCTGGAGAAGAGGAGACTGAAGGGGAGACCTCACTGTACTTACAACTTCCCCATGAGGAGGAGGGACTGATCGCCTCTCTGTGTGACCAGTGACAGGAACTGAGGGAATGGCCTGAAATTGTTATAGGGGAGGTTTATGTTGGATGTCAGGAAAATGTTCCTTCCCCAGAAGGTGGCTGGGCACTGGAACAGGCGCCCAGGGAAGTGGTCACAGCACCAGCCTGAGCTCAGGAAATGTTTGCACAATGCTCTCAGCCACATGGTGGGATTTTTGGGGATTTCCTGTGCAGGGCCTGGAGCTGGACTCGATGGTCCCTGAGGATCCCCTCCAACTCAGGATATGCTGTGATTCTGTGAGGAACCACCTGGACCCTCCATGGGCTCCTCACATTCCCCCACACCTGGAGTGAACTCCGTGCCACCCACCCACCCCTGAGCTCAGGGGGAGGTGAGGCACAGCAGTGAGAAAGGGCTGGGAGCTGGGGTTGTTTATCCTGGAGAAAAGGAGACTCAGAGGTGACCTTATCACTCTGTACAACTCCCTGAAAGGTGGCTGTGCTCAGGTGAGTGTTGGGCTCTTTCTCCAGGCAACATCCAACAAAATGAGAGGACGCTTAAGTCTTAAGAGGATACTTAAGGAGTCTTAAGCTGTGCCAAGGGAAATATAGGTTGGATATAAGGAAAATATTTTTTATGGAAAGGGTGGTAAAGTATTAGAATGGCCTGCCTGGGGAGGTGGTGGAGTCACCTTCCCTGGATGTGTTTAGAGAAAGACTGGATGTGGCACTCGGTGCCAGGGTTTAGTTGAGGTGGATTCAATGATCTTGAAGGTCTCTTCCAACCTGGTGATTCTGTGATCAACTGCTCCTTGGCAAGCTTATGGGGGCCCAACACCTCAGCTGCCTTCTCCCATAGGGAAGAGGGATACACACAAGTGTCCAGAACTTTCCTGGTGTGCTCGTCCTACTCAGGCTCCACACACCTACACAGAGCCCTGGTCTGTATCACCCTGAACTCATTTTTCAGATAAGAATATGAACACTCTTTGCTGCAGGGCTGATGATCCACCCACCCTGTAAAGCAGATGCAGACCAAATCCCTCCAGTGACTCAGAGTGGTCTCAATGTGTGATTCCACTGGTCCATCAAGAGATGATTTCTAGGTATTTTCAGAGGAAACAAGCACTGAACAAAAGAAACTCAACCAGACCAAAATATTTTTAGAGGTAAAGTTTACCGTCAAAATGCAGCAGTAGAAGTTAAAATAAAAAAAAAAGCCACAAAATATCTAAAATCTTGAGTTGAGAATGTACAAAACAAAGTCATAATAATAAGAAAAATTGCTTTACAAAGTCTCAAAATGAATTTAAACAGTAAACATGTAGGAAAGCATGGAAAATCTAAAATAAGGGTTTTGTGTATACTATATAATATAATAATAAATTACAAATCTAGAAAGAAAGAAAAGAAAGCAGTAACCATTCTGACTCAAGAACCTTTCATAGCATCTTTCTTTGGGGGAATGGCATTGATGGTAACTGTAGGTCTTGCCTTTACAAATTCCAGTATCATCAAACACTTTCCAAGAACTGAAAAACAAACTGATAAATAACTCCCCCAAGTCCAAGAGTGACAACAACTCAAGATTTTTTTTTTCCTTTTCTTTTCTTAATGGCTAAGAGAAAACCTATCCAACCCACCCGTCAGTATGAGCTTGTAGATATATATATACATGTGTGTGTTATGTGTAGGATGCCCTTCTTAGAAAAAGAAGGTACCATAAAGGGGTTAGTTTGCCAATGACCAGATTGATTGGTTCTTTAATTGATCCTACCTATCCTTCCTTCTGCAGTAATCAAACACCTCCAACCACCCCCACCAAACATTCCAAGGGGAAGTACCCTAAGGTGCCCATGGATGGATTTTTCCCTTGTGCTTCTAACAGTGACAGGACTCTGGGTTGTGTTGCAGCACCAAGTCTGTTGGGTTGGCCAGGTGAGGGCTGTTCTCCAGTGTCAAGGCAGGCTGCACTTGTCCTGTCTGCGTGCAAACACCAAGATGATGACCCTGAGAAGTCCTTAGGGTGTAGGTAAATCCCTGTATGTAATGTGGATAAACCAGGAGAAATGTTTATTGTGGCCTTTCTCTTTTGTCTTCCACAGTCCTCTCTTGTTCTCCAGAATCTCCTATTTCTTTGGCTTGGAGTTGCCAAAGGTGACAAAGACCACTCCTGGCTCCTGAAAACTCCCATTGGTGTGGAAGTCTTCACCTGGGCTCTTCAAGTACCTCCGAAACACAGGTGAGGCAGACACCTCATACTGGGGATGGGAGACCACATCACACGTGGAGGACGTTTGTGTCTCTGATTGCTTGGTGACTGTGGTGGACGAAGTGATGATTTTGTTTCCAAACTGGTCCATTTCCTCATACTGCTCCATGACAGTCCGGGTGGCTCCGTAGAGCTTGGACCCGTCGGGCCCCGTCTGCAGCTCCAAGATGCTTTTCTGCCTCCGTGGATTTTGTGGACTGGGAACATTCAGGGAGCGGTACTCTGAAAAGCTGCCTTTCACCCCACAGTGGCAGCTGTCTTTGGAGGTGTCCAGAGAACACTTCTCTTTGTCACTGGTTGGGTGGTTGTTGGCATTGCCAGGAGTGTGCTGTTTCAAGGAGCTCAGCCCAGCTTTTGTTTGGACGGGGTCTGGCCTCTTCTCTAAGGGTTTCGTGTCGTGCCCATCAGACCTTGCTGAGGAGTGGTTATAGGAGCTAAAGCTGTTCTGAGCAAAAGCATCCCTCTTTCCTGGAGAGTCAAGACAGTCTGGTGAAGGGCCATCCTGGGGAGAATGTGCTGTCCTGGGTGATTCTGCAGGTTTCCTGGCAGCAGACTCAATGGAGATATAGGAAGGTGAGGAGGGAGAGCTGACACGAGACTGAATGAGGCGGGGAACCTCTAGCTCTGCCTTGGCTGCCTCTGTCTTTTCTGCCACCTTTGCACTTTCCACAGATGCTGCTTCCCCTGTCTCCAGCACGGCTTCCTCTTGCCTGGCTTTGCTTGAAACAATGCTGATTTTACGGATATTGCTGCTGCTCACAGAGCTTTGGGTGCTCCCCAGAGACTCCTTGAACAGCCCTGAGAGCCCAGCGATGTCTGACTCAGACTTGAGACTGGAAACAGAATAAATAGCTTTCTTGATGGCCTCCTCGATGTCCTGGATGCGGGCAAGTGTCTGCTCCTTCAGGTGGAGGATCTCAGCACTCGCTCGCTCCAGGTCCTCAAAAACCAGATCCACTGAGGAGGCACTGTCAGTGTCCTCCTTTGCCCCAGCCTTGTCCTGGTGCTTGGCCTTCTGGCGCACAACCCACTCGGGGACCTTCTCAAAGAAGCTCTTGAGAGCTTTCACATCCACTTTGCTTGTCTCCTCCTCAAACTCCCTCACTCGGGTCAAGATCTCTTGCAGTTGCTCCTGCCTCCTGAGGTTCTCAAAGATCTCCATGGCCTCCTTGACGTTGCCTTTCATGATCTCCTCCTTGTGTACTGACAACCTCTTCCGACGCTCATCTTCCGTTTCTCTCTTTTTTTTCTCTCTCATAACCACCGCTGGCTTCTCTTGGGCAGGTGTCTCTGTCTCCCTATCAGGACATTTCTGCTGCCTGCTATTTCCCTGCTGGTGCTCCTCAAAGGAGTTCATTGACTGCTGATGGAAGGACATTAAATGAGACATTTGCCTCCTCTCATGCACCTGCTGCACGACTCTCTGACTATCCCACAATCCATAAGAATTGGATACACTTTCCCTTTCCACCTTGGATGAGGCATTTTGCGCAGTGCCGTCTCCTCTTTTTGGAGTGGTATTGTGACCCGCAGGGGAGGTGCTTGGCTCAGTTTGTCCTAGCACATCCTGTGTCTGTGCTCTGCCAGGACAGGCTGGAGGTGAAGAGCACCCATTCTCCTCTCGGCACGGCTCTGTCTGCCTTTGAGCCACCTCGCCTGGGCATCTCCTTGGAGCAGCTGCTTTATCACCCATCATTCCCTGCTTGACTTCAAAACCAACCACTCCATTTTTGATTGGCTTTGAGGTCTTAGCACTGTCTGGTTCTACCTTTCCTTGTCCTTTGCTGGCCTTGTACCTTTCTTCTGCTATTTGAAGAGGGGTTTTGGCTGTGTATTTTGGCAGCTTTCGCTCAGGGTTTATACCCTGAACTGTGACAGACTTCTTCACAGATGTCTCTAAATTGCAGCATTTTGCTTGAACCTCCTCATAGGATGATTGTTCATGAACTTCCATGCAACTTAATCCCTGCTCTGTGGGGGAAGGCCTTGGCTTGTTAATCTCCCTCAAGCCTGAAGGTTTTGGAGGCAGGGGTGGAGGGATGGGTTTTGTCGATCTGTTTGTGCTGTAATTTGCAGAGGCAGAATGTGCCTCATGTAAGAGGTGCTCAGGTTTTGGCGGGGGAACAGGTTTTTTCCTGGGTGGGGCAGTAGTTTCTGGTTTTGGAGGAGTCCTGGGCTTCTCTGCGGGACTCTGGTCACTGGGTTTGCAGGACAGAGAAGGGAGAGGAGGAAGAGGGGTCTGAAGCAGTGCAGAACATCCTGGGGCTTCATCTTCTCTTGCTGCTTTAGTTGAGGGTGGGCAATGCTCTGCTTTCATCACAGCAACTGAGGGAGGAGGAGGAAAGTCATTATCAGCCTGTGACCCTGAAGCCACTACAGCAGTCTCGTTACTAGCGAGTTGAGTCTCATTTTTCTTTTTACACACAGAATAGGACTGCCCTGCATTTCTGTATATCATAGCAGCTTTAAAATCCCCTCTGGAGACATTAACGTTAGACTTTTCCAGCGACTGAAGTGTGGCTTTTAAATTACCTCGGACAACGTCCTCCTTTTCTACCAGGCGCTGTTCTGTGGCGGCACTTTGCAGTGCTCTGATAGCTGTCTGCACATCCCCTCTGACACCAACATCTCTTTCTTCTTGCACTGATTGCTCTTTGTAATCAGACTCAACACAAGGGTTTATATAGGTTTTCACGGGTGTGGCAGTATAAAGGCCATCCTTAATGCTAAAATCTCTACTGGGCACAACTTGGATTTCCTGGCTCAATAGTTGTCCTCCCTGTACTTCCTCAGAAGCACTGACCTTTTTGTGTGATGCTATGCTCTTCTGAGACACGCTTGTGTGGGTCTTGGATGCCTCCTGGACTCTAGTGGTGGTGGTCCTGGTGGCAGTGCTGCTGCTCTCCTGCTTGGTGGATGAATTGTCCTGTTGGTGTACGGTCGATTGAAGGGTCGTGGTCCCCTGTGAGCTGACTGTCTGCTGCCTGCAGGCTGTGTGGACCTCCTCCCTGTTCCTCTGGAACTTGCTCTGAACGTGGTGCTGAATGTTTTTTGCTTCTGCTGTCGCCAGTCTCAGGCTTTGCATTGCAGCCTGAAGATCAGTCCCCAGGGCCTTTTCTTCTGTCTGAGTCTGGCTGGCTTCCCCAGGCACCACACTCTGCTGTTTCCCATCCACTTCTGCCCTCTGAGCTGTCACTTGGGCTGGAAATGGGCGTTGTATCATAGCTTTTGGTTCCTTCAAATGCGTAGTGGTGGCTTCTTCTTTCTCTGCCTTCTTGCTGGCATCTGCAACCCTTTGGATTGACTTTGTAGTCACCTTAAGCCCTCCGGACAGAACTTCTTCCTTTCCCATCACCGTGCGCATGGGCTTCCCAAGACATTGCACAGTGGTGCCTGTCACACCTGCTGCATGCACAGCCTCTCTCTCTAACACACCCTCTCTGCCCATGCTTTCACATGCAAATCCCTTTTTCGCTCCCTCCACAGCCCCTGGCTCACCTCCTGCAATCACTTTCTCTATTTGTTCTTTATTTGGCAGGACATGTACGTTAACCCCCGGAACAACCCGAGGGCCGCTCTCATCTGCCCCCTCCTCCTCGGCTTGGGAAGAGATGAGAGACTGTATCTCTGACTCCTGCTGGAGGTTCTTCAGATAGCTGAGGTCTCCCTTCTCAATGCAGCTCGCAAAAAGTTGGACATTTCCCTTCTCGTTGTCCTCACGCTTGATGGTGGCTGCTGCTTTCTGCTCCTGAGAAGAAGCCAACAAGTTCCCAATTGTTGACTTCACATCCCCCTTGACAACTTTCTGCTGGACAGAATGGAACAGGAGGGAGTAGAGAGTCATCTTCACTGATCCCGACTTTGTCTCTTGCAGGACCATCCCCTTTTTGAGGGAAGCATCTTGACTAAGGAGACCCTGTAAGGCCTTGGCTACATCTCCACTCAAGTCTTCTTTGCCTTTAACAGCTTCACTCTGGTCTAGCAGCTGCAATGGGCTTACTTTGATCTTGCCCTCTCTGTCCTCCTCCACCAGCATGCTCTGTGCTTCCACGTTGGTCCTGTGCAGGAGCTGCAGCATAATCCTTTGCAAGTGGCCTCCCACAATCTCCTCTTTCAGGATCTCTGGAGCTCCTGGGCTGCTGAGCTGGTACTTCACCATCTTGACACTCTCCATATCATTAGCTTCAATGAGGATCCCATCATGCTGGATAGCCTGGCAAGTGCAGAGAGTCTCTAAAGTCTCCTTCATGGTTCTTTCCTTCAGTTCTATTTCTATGCTACCTTCAGAAGCACTGAATTTATCCAGGGGTGTGCTCTCAAAGAGCCAGGTTGTGCTTTTCACATCCGCACGAGGGATCTCTTCTTGGGCCCCAGCGCTGGCCGTCACCTCTGTGTCCTTCAGGGTGTCCATGGGCTGGGTTTCAAACAACCAGGTGCAGCGTTTTACATCCCCTTTCTGGCTGTCCTCTCTCTGCACTGTGCTCAGGGATGAGCTTCTCTCTGCGTCCCCGTACAGGGAGTCCACGGGATGGTTCTCAAAGAGCCAAGTGGATGTCCTCACGTCGCCCCGCTGCACGTCACTGACACTGACCATCCTCACGTACTTCTTCTGGCCCACCTGCTGGGACTCAAAGAGCTGCTTGTTGGACTGAACATCTCCCTTCTGCACATCATCCACTGTTCTGGGCACAGACAGCTTTCCCCCCGAGAAGGAGTCAAGAGGCTCAGTCTCAAACCTCCACCGGGCAGTCTGGACATCTCCTTTCTTGATGTCCTCTTGGGTGACAGCCCTGATCACAAACACCTCTTCTTCCTTCTTGATCTGATCCAGGGGCTTAGTTTCAAACAACCACCGGGCACCTTTCATGTCACCTTTCATGATTTCTTCTTTCTGCACTGAGGTGACCTCATGGTATCCCCCCTCTTTGTCCTGGATAGCGTATAAGGGTTGGCTTTCAAAGAGCATTGTGCAGGACTTGACATTAGCTTTGCTCATGGTGTCTTTCTGGATCTTCTGGAGTTCTGTTTCATCCACTTTGTCATGGATTTGGTCAAGGGAATATGTCTCAAATACGAACCTTTTTCCTCCAACATCTTCCCCCTTGACATCCTTTTCAGGAGGTATTTCCTGGATGCCCTCAGAGTTGTCCTTCAGGGTGTCCATGGGGTAGTTCTCAAAGAGCCACGTGAACTTGTGCACAGACCCAGCTGCAATTGTTCCAGCATCATTCTGGGATTTTGGCTTGGTGGCTGTGTCCAAGGGCTTGGCTTCAAAGAACTCTTTCACTCTGGACACTTCTCCAGACTGGAACTCCACACGACTGGAGTACCGCACGGTTTTTTTCCGGTCAGCTTCACTGACAGTGCTGCTGCCCAAGGGTTCAGTCTCAAACAGGTGCCGGACAGTTTTGACATCCACTCCCTGCAATTCCTCCTGACTGTAGGCCTTACTGACTTGCAAATACTGCTCCTCCTGGCCTTTCAGGGAATCCAGGGGCTGAGTCTCAAACATCCATGTGTAGGACTTCACGTCACCTTGGGGCATGCTGCCATCCTCCTCCTGCTTCTTCTCAGCCTTCTCGTACAGGGTGTGCATGGGCTGGGTCTCAAACAGCCACCGGCAGGTCTTCACATCTCCCTTCTGGGAGATCTCCCGCTTCACTGAGGGATGCTTCTCCCCTTCCGTGGCTTGGAGATGGATGACATCCATGGGCTGCGTTTCAAAGAGCCACTTGGCTGTCCTGACATCACCAGCCACCACCTCTTGTTTTGTGATCCCCCGTATTATATCCACCTTCTTGATGCTTTCGTCAAACTGATCCAGGGGCCTGGTTTCAAACATCCACTTGTAGTTCTTGACGTCACCGCTGATGATCTGCTCTCTGCTCACAGAGGTGACTTCGTGGAAATTGCCAAAGCTATCCTTGATGGCATACAGGGGTGTTGTCTCAAACAGGATTTGGTTGGCTTTGACGTTGCCAGCTGGGATCTTCTCCTCTTCTTTGGTGGTGGGCTCAGCATCAGCCTGCTTAATGCTGTCTAAGGGGAGAGTCTCAAACAGGGTCTTGAAAGATTTCACATCCCCTTTCACTACCTCTTCCATGCTGGCGGCTGGAATTTCTTCCTCAAATGCCTTGGAGATACTGCCAAAGGGGCAGGTCTCAAAGACATGTTTTCTTTGCTTCACATCTCCCTTCTCCTCTGCTGAAAGCTCTACTTTCTTCAAACGTCCCACCTCAAAATTGTCTTTCAGGGTTTCCATTGGCTGTGTTTCGAAGAGCCACAGTGTAGATTTCACATCACCTCCAATGACTTGTTCTTTGGCTACAACACTTTCTGAAGCTTCTCCTTTCAGGGAGTCAAGAGTCTGGGTCTCAAAGAGCAATCGTTGTTTAGTGACATCTGCCCCCGTGACAAAATCTGTCGAAGCCTTGAAGTCCTGTTCTTCAACTGTGATTTCTCTGATGGCATCCAGAGGCTGAGTTTCAAATATCCACCTCGCACCACTGACATCCGGCCTCCCAATTTCTTCCAGTGAAATCCCACGGATTATCTGCACTTTGGAGGTGTCCTTGTTGATGGTATCCAAGGGCTGAGTCTCAAAGAGCCAGCGAGCTGTCCTGACTGCATTGCTCTGAATTTCTTCTCGGCAGACAGACTTGATTTCATGGATAGTCCCACTTTTGTCTCTGATGGCACACAGGGGTTCTGTTTGGAAGAGCCTGACAGTCTTCTTAACATCGCCTTTAAGCTCCTGGATTTCTGACTTGAGTTGTAGGATGCTCTTCTCCTCCACTGAGGAGCAGCGTCCTATGGCATCCAAGGACTGTGCTTCAAAGAGCTGTTTGGCCCCTTTCACATCGCCTCCCTGGACAGGATCCTTGAGAACTGCCTCCTGCACCTCAGTTTCATCAGAATACAGTTTATTTAATGTGTCCAGTGGCTGGGTTTCAAAGAGCCACCGGGCGGTGCGAACATCCCCTTTGGCAAGGTCTGTCTCTGACACCTTGGCTGATGTTGACAGGTTGTATCCATTTATGGACTGGCTCTCAAACCTCAGGGACGTGCTTTTCACATCCCCACTGGGGATGATCTCTTCTTCTGTCAGCTTCTTCGTGGCCTGATGGTCCCCAATGGAGTCAAGTGCCCAGTTCTCAAAAATCCAGCGCATGGACTGAACCTCTCCTGGGAGAACTTTATCCAGGTTCACGGAGGCCTGTGCACTGGGATCCTCGGTGTTAAGCATTTCTGCCAGGTCCTCAGTCACAGCTTCTTCCAGGTTCTTCCTGAGCTCGGGGTGCATGTGCCTGTAGAGCCTCTTCAGCTCGTTCACCTGGCGCTGCTGGTAGAACTTGGAGAAGGCTTGCTTAGGGGGAGGCACAGGGAGTGCATTGAGATCCTGACCCCCTGGAGCAACGACCTGGACTGAGCCAACAGCTGGAGGGGGAGGCAAGTCATCTTCCATTTTCTTGGTGGCAACTTTAGATGGTTTCTGAGCTTCGGACATCTTTGGGGAAATAGTTTTAAACGTCAGCATGACTTCTCACCCCCCCATCCCCGTGGCTGTTAATGGAGTGAACAGCAAAGGGAAAAGCCAACAGGGGAAATCCATGCACCCAGTCAGCTCCATACCTTTGGTTCAGTAGCACACAGCACTCCAAAAATCACATCACTGCACACGCTGCAGGCCTGGTGTTAGCGCTGGTTCCACAGCAAAACGAGGTCTCTAATCCACGTGAGGTGGTTAGTCTACAATTCCCAGGATTCAGTCCAGCTAGAGCACAACAGAGGTGCCTGGTTTGGACTATGTGACCAAGAGAGAATGACCACAAAAAGGGTAAGGCTAACTTAGAAAAGTCAGCGAAAAGTTAACTTCTCCCTCCTGCTGTCCAGTGTCCAGAACTCTTGTGTCCCTGGCTGAGGACCTGCAGAGAGTCTGGGAACAAAAAGATCTGGGGGCAGGAGAAAGCCAAGGAGCTATTTGTGAAGAGGTCTCGAGAAGAAAATGGGGAGAAGGAACCAAAATGTCGAGCAGAGATGAGATTGGCTGGTGAGGTAACATGATGAGCTTTTGGGGTGCCCACTCACTGCTCAGGAGGGAGAGCATGGGGAAGGATGTTCATCAGATTAATTATTTCTTCTGTTACAGTCAGAAATGTGCCCCACGTCACCATTTGCACAAGAATAGATGCACATTTACACAGTTGGAGGCTTAAATAAAGCTCTTCTGACTTGCAGACTTGTACAGGCACTAGGCTAACTAAGGTTTGCAAACTGCTGGAATCAGCAGGCCTGATGATCTGTGCTGGCTGAGGAAGAAAAGCAAGGCTGAGGGACCAGAGGTTAGGGTAACCTCCAGCTATATTTCCTCCTATAGCTGAAGGCCAGGAAAGTTAAACCTGTTTATGCTCAGTCAGACTGAGCTCATCTCAAATTCACAGCAGTGTTGGTACAGAAGTGAACAGAGCAGGCTGTGGTTGTCCCTCTGAGCTTCCAATTTCTGCAACTTTTCTCCTCAGTTTGTGCATCCTGGGCGCTGAACACTGCACTGAATACCTGCAACCTGCACTGCCTGGCCATTTATCTAGAGGGAAGGTAGCTGAAGCCTTTGATCATTGTCTAAAAGAGACTGTAATCCTGGTGGCTTTCCTTTCAGTAAACAGATCTGCTGACCCTTGGCATGCCTGTGCAGTTACGTCTGCAGAGTTATGCCCGGAATATTATTAGTTGTTGCTCAAAGCAATGGTGCACGGTGTTATTTCACTCTGTTACACACAGATTGTTCTGGCTAAAAATAAGTTTTGAACATTAGTAGAAAGAAACCCACACTTAGAACACCAAAATCAGCATATTTTGCAGCGGGTGAAAAAAAAAGCAGATCTTTCGCATGAGCCAATGTACTTGGAATGCACTTTTTAAAATAAGGGGTTGGGTTTGTTTTTTTTTAAATCTGTGAAGAATTTCTGAATGTGGGGAAAGGCAGCCGAGCAGCTGATAGCTATATTCAGAATTTAAGTGCTCCTGGCTGCCTTGTGTGGGTATTTAGATCACACTCGCAGGCCACAAATATTTGGTTAGATAACGGTGCTTATCTAAAACATTTCCTACCTTGCTTTTTTTCTGTCTCTGGGGAGAGTGAATGGAGTTGTCCTTCACAGTACTCTGGAAAAGATAGGAGGAGAAATGCCATTAAACTACACAGCAAGACACATTATTGGCATATATATTTTTATATACTTATGTGTACTAATGTGTATATCAATTACAGAGAACTGAAAACCATGCAAGTGTGATTTTCTCTTTTGGTTCTTTGGCAGTTCTGTACAGTTGAGAAAGCAGTCCTATTCCATGTTGATCAGATATGTGTTTATTAATGTCTCAGTCAACCAACAAAACCCCAAATATTTTTTTTAAAGTTAGGGGAAAATCAAAACTAGCACTGATCTCTCCAAAGTTTGATTTAGCCTATATTTTTCCTTACGCTTCAATATTTAAAAAAAAAAAAAGAAACTAATCTACATTTGTAATTGCATTATGAATTGTGTCATTGATTGCTTTGTCATTTTTAAAAATTCTCTTGGTTTTTCTAACCAGCTGTAATTTTCCAAGTGCAGTCTCCACTTACTTTTTTTCAAGTGAGACTGTTTCATCTGGACCTCTCCCTGATAAACACTGGAGAGACTACATCTCTCAACAGGGGCCCCATAAAAGATTGAGAGTGTGGGGAAACACGAATGTGCCTGCAAGAAGGGTCCAGATTTGAAATCTCATCCCATGTCACTCCTGGATCACCAGTGGAACTGGGGAAATGGGAAAAAAATGCCTTACAACCCTTATAACCTGTATTATCCTGTGACCCAATGATCAGCCTGGAGTGAGGGATTAAATCCCTGGATCTCAGACAAAGTGATATAAACAGAGAAGCACAGGGAGGTTACACTGCAAAGTTATCCTTGAATGTAGCATATATGGACATATATAGATATATATGTGTGTGTGGGAATGAGGATAGCATGCAGACCTATATATTGCTCTGTACTAAGTATTTCCTCCATGGATGTATGGGAATATAAATGCACAAATAAAGAAGAAATCTTAATATGAGTAAACTGTATAGCCTAATGGATGTAAGGGTGTGTATGTGCCTGTGTGAATTTATTAAGTATGTGATCTATGCATGTGTTTGTGTACATGCACGTACACATGTGTACTTGTATATATGATATATTTGTACACATTTATCTTGCATTTGCAAACGGCAAGGGGAAAACGGTCACTTTGGGGAAACCAAAGGGTGTCTGTTCAGATTTACAGAGCCAGACACGTTCTCTGTCACCGTGTCACAGCCACTTGGGGGCCGGGACATGGCTGGGATGCCGCTGGGGAGGGCAGGGCTCGGTCCTTACCGGCTGCGCGGAGCTGGCGCCAGCAGCAGCAGCTGTCTGTGAGAGATACAGAGCCGACAGCTCCTTCACCGAGGGCGCACAGAACCTCCCTCGTCCTTGCTGGAGTGTGTGGCTGGTGTTGCTTGACGGGTCTAAAAATGACCGCGCCTGATCATCTGAAACAGGGACAGACAGAGAGGTGTGTGGTGAGCCATGAGGTGCAGACAGGAGGGCAGGGCCAGCAGGGCTTTCCAAGGGCTCTGGCACCTCACACCCAGTCCTCCCACAGCCCCCACTTTGGTCCCCCAAAACTTCACATCACACTCTTCTGGTTCGGGGAAGAAACATGGACATTCCCATCTCCTTCATGGCTGGGGCAGAGTAGCAATCCTGGGTGGGAGTGATGCTTTGGCAGTGACCTGGTGGCCCCATTCCTGCATCCCTGAGCAAGGCCATCACCAAACACAAGTGAGTCAGAGGACATGGAGGAGCTACACAGACGCAGTTTGAGCCAATTCCTACTTTTTTTTGCTCCATGGCCACACCACTCTCCTGTGGATGCATCTCACAAGTGATTATAGCCACTTTTCTCCTCTGGGAGCTCATTTCAGGAGAGATGAAAAGGGTGAGATTTGCCATAGGATGTAGCAGGGAGCTCTTGGTAGGGCCTTCAAACCCTGCTCTGAATTTAGAAGTCTGTTATCTTGAGCTTCACTATGGGGGTCCCCACTGGAGCTTCAGTTTTCAGAGAAAGAAACAGCTCCAAAATGTAGCTGAGAACTTTCTTTTTGCATTAATCTGCCAGGTGTGAGGATGGTTATCTCCACCTCCCATCACAGAAATACATAATATATAGAGCTTTATACCTATAGGGTGCAACTCAGCCCTCCAGGTTAGTCAGGGCTGTGATCTCTGCTCCCACTGTAAAAACACGAGAAGCTTCTCCTGTTCTCTGCAGGGCTTGTGCTGCTGCATTCAGATTTAGTGAGGTATTTGCAATGCTTTTGGTTTGAACAATGGGCTCTCTCTCCACAAATCCAGCTATTGCACAGCCAGGAAAGGGCTGATGTACTTTTTAATATGTGCACACTAGAAGCCCTGCAGCCAATCCAGCATTCTTTGCCCTCAAACCTCAGCCCCCAAACCACAAGAATTAGATAACAACAAACCTAACGACTCTTCTTCTTTGTGTTCTGCATTTTAAGTTCAGATTTTCAAGTTTTTCTCTAAAATACTGAAAGAAAATTACTCCGGTTTTATTTTAAATTGACAAGAAGCAACTCCAGGCACTAAAAATGTGCTTCAAATGAAATAGATGTGGTCTTGAAAACCACATCTAGGAGATGGGAGCACCTCATGGCAAGGCAGGGACCTTGTCTAAGCTGACACAAGTATTCCTGTGCTCGACCATTTTGGTGAGAAATTCTTAGCAAAAGCAGTCCTGTGTCCATGAGCTGGGCTGGTGATGTTTAATGTTCTCCTCCCACCCCAGGTTATGGGCATTATTGTTGAGATGATATAATTTGTACTGACCTATAGGTTCACATAGTGCACAAAGAAAAGCAACATGCCCCTCCAGCCACGAACAAATAGTGCAGCTGAAGGGAGATTTCCAGTTCAGGCAGTGGGAAATAGCACAGTGTCAGTGCTGCCCGTTCCTTCACCCTTTAGCTTGGATGGATGAAAGGCCACAGGGCTTGTTTTAATGGCAGATATAATTAGAGACAAGGCTTTTGTTGAAGCCATCCCCTTATTGCTGCCTTTGTTTTCTTTTCTTTCCTTTCCTTTTTCTTTTTTTTTTTTTTTTTTCTTCTTCCCTTCTCATTTCTGACTATTTTTATTTTTTCTTGCCGTACACAGCCTGTGCACAGCCCTGCGCTTGCTTATCACTTCTCACAAAGCCTCCTGCCTTGGAGAAGGGCTGCTCCAGCCCTGTGCGCTGCCTCTGCGCTTGCACAAAATCTGGTCTCTGCCTGACTGAAACAGGCTGCTGCCTCCCTCCAAACCGCTAATTATAGATAAGAGCCGAAGAACAACAGCTCGTTCCGCTACCAGAGAGGCTGAGCTGTCACGTGTGCGACATCCGAGAGGCACCGAGGACATCTCGGGAGCCGGGAGCGAGGTGCGGCTTCACAGCATCCCCCGGGAGGAGCGCGGAGCTTCCCGCCTGGAGATGCTGCAGCGCGGGGAAAAGCCGCTATGCACACCAGGCTGAGGGTGATATTTGTTGTGTATGAGGTGGAAGGCCAGTCGGAAAGCTGTGCCGGGCTCCAGGTTTCTGCCCCGCTGAGCCAAAGGGCTCCTCCGCTCGGCATCCGCTCCGGCGCTGAGTGATGCATCCCGCGCCGCGCTGATTGACTGCACGACTGCCGCCCCGGGGGTGTTAAACACGATACTTGAGGCATTAAAGCACCCCCCACCGTGAGCTAAAATAGGAGGAAAAGATCTCCTGAAACCCCCCTCCTGTTGTCCCAGCCAGTGGCTGGCACGGCGGCCGACGGCGTCGGTGTCCCAATGAAGGATACAGGGAATGCTCCTCCCTGCTGGCGTTTGTCGGCAAAATGTCCTTCGTGTACTGACACGGCTGGCGCCGGATGAATCTGCACATTTTGTGTGAGGGGCTGCAATGTTTGGACTGCCCATAAGGAGCAGCTGTCGGGCTTCTTGAGTTCTTCCCATGCCCCGTGTGTGTGCAGGTCGGGCTTGGTTTACAGCCTCTCTGCCCCCAGGCAGGCGGGGAGGGCTGTGAGACATGCAAACTTGCAACAGAGGAAAATAATCCCTTGTATTCGTTCGTACTGACTGATCTTTCTAAACACAGGGGGAGAAGGCAAGGAAATGGGGAGGAAAACACTTTTAAATATTCATCTGAATGTTCACTCACTTCCTCTCCAATTATTACCCATAAATCACTCAACTGCTCTGTGTCCTGCTGGAGATAATATTGCAGGTCTCTTGAACCAGAATCAACTTACACCTGGCAGCCAACTCCTAACAAGTGGAAAACAAATCGCCAACAAAACCTCTGCCCCCTCCCTCCCCTGAGAAAACCCCTTCTCACCAGGAACAGGGCAGCTCTGCCTCACTCTACTTGCTATTTAAACCACTTTATCCTATGAACAAACAACGCTACCCACCTGTTGGTGTCCACCACCTCTGCTGCTGGCACTCCTTCACAGCCCGGCTCCCACCACCAACCCCAGTGAGCTACCCAATGCCTGAGTCACCTATTAAAAAAGGAAGCTGCAAGCTCAGCACCAGTCTCCCTGGTCGCCTGGCCAACCACATGTCATCAGCTGTGCTCCCAAAATCAGCCGCCCTGAGCAAACACAGCCGCTAAGCAAAGCCCTTTGTGTGGCTCCGGGAGCTGGGGGTTGTGTAATGGGGTTGGGATGGGGCTTGCACAGGGATGGAGAAACCAGAGGGGAAAGGGTGGTCTGTGGGGCAAGTTCTGCCAGGTCCTGTCCTTTTCCATTGCTCACTGATGGGAGCAGCACTGCAGAGAGCAGCTCCTCCTGAATTCAGCATCCTCCATCCTCTCTTGGTGTCTGCTTGGCTTTGCTGCTCTGCAGGTCAGTTCTGGGTTTTCAGTGTTGGCTGCTGGGCCTGGCCTGGAGCAGAGATGTGCTGTGGTCTCATGCCTTGGCTATGCCACAGCTCCACTGCCACCAGACATTTGGTGCATCCCATGGTGCAGGACCCAAACCCAATTCTCAGAGGAGCAAAGAGACTCATGTCCTTTAGCACTGGGGAAGTCAGGGCAGGAAAACAAGTGATTTCTTCAGATAGTGAAAGCAACTTTCTATTCTGAGGGGATGGAGGTGAACTGACAAGGAGGTGAACTGCTTTGTGGCTCTCTGGGCTGGTTTCCTAAGAGTTTGGGACTGGCATTCCCTCCTGCCTGGGATCAGCCATGAGTTTTCCCCATCAGACAGTCACTACCAGCTCAGCCTCCTGACCCAGGAGGGTGTGACACTCCTGTGTGACTGGACGTGTCCCCAGTACCACCTGCTTGTTGCTGCTGCTCATCCCAGTGAAACATTAGCATCTCACTGACCTGTCCCAAAGCTGGAAGCACATCCCTGCAGACGGGGACCCCATTTCTAAGTGCCTCTACCCTTGGATGTGGCAGCTGCATGTGCAGAATCACATCTGTCCCATCCTCCTCCCAGTTTTTCTCCCCAGAGAATCAGTTCCCTGGCAAAAGTGACTCCTAAATACCAACACAGGCTGGGCTGGGGGAATTTGCACGGATGGGTGAGCACCCATAAAAGCTGGCTGGGAAACCAGTGCTGCTGCTTAATCCAGGAGCCAGGCAGCCCATTGGGGGTGCTCAGTCAGTGGGGAAAGGTTTAAATCTCTGCCCTAACCCCTCTGCCAGCAGCCCAGGTCCACAGGGAAGCTCTGCCTGAGGGGACACATTCTGAGGGAGGTGTGGGAAGCAGGGCAGGCTCCCTGCTGCCCCAGTTTGGAGGCTGCTGAAAAGGTGAGTGGGTCTGGGATGCTTCAGTGATGGGTGGGCAGGGAAGGGTAGTCCTGGGATGGGGAGCATTTGGGCAGGAGAGAATCTCTATCTGTTCCTCATTGCCCTCATGACCCACTCAGGAGGCTTTAGAGAATGTTAAAATACCATCTGTTTTGTTCTGAAGGAGTGGGGAAAAAAGGTGAGACAAAGAGGCAAATGGGAGCATTGATGAAATTTGAGAATCTAGCAAAGAGTGAGGAGCAGTCATGCTCTAAAACACTCTGCTCACCCTCACGGGTGCTCCCTCCTGATGCCCAGATCACACTTTGTTCTCTTTTCAAACCGCAGTACTTTCTCTCATTTTCAGCCCTACAAAGGACTGCGTGTGTTTGAAATTCAAGCTTTTGATTTCTGCCGTGGATCGGCCCATTATGTGCCAGAGTGGCAATTGTAAACGTGTTCTTTTCACATAGAATTCATGTGGTTTTTTTACTGTTTGGGTCCAAGAGTACCTGGGTATAACTGTATGGGCTAGGAATCAACCTTTAAAAGTAAGTATTGAGATTTTCTCATGCTCACCTACCAGCTCAGATGTAAGAACAGCACTGATTACAGTTGGATGATTAATGAAAATCACACAACTTAACGAGGCTTTTTTTTTCCCTGATTCCAAACTTTCATGAGTACGCTTTGTCCTTTCAAATAAATTTGTCTAGCATCACATACAATAGATCCCTGATTTGGAGGTGGGGAGCACTGATGGTATAGAACATAAATGTAATGACTAACACATATCAGATAAATAGAAATAATTCCCTTTTGAAAGGGTTTAAGAGAGATTTTGCCCTGTCTGCAAGCAATATCTTGCAATTATTAGAGGAACTCTGGTACATAGAGTTAATAGGTGATTTCTGGGGTGGGAAATGGGCTGAAAAGAAAAGCATTAGAAACAGAGAAAGGTGCTAGACGAAGAAATAAAATAAAATAATGTAACTAAAGACCAGCTGTGTTGAAGAGGAAATAAGATTTAAACGATCATTTCATTAGCATTAGGATTTTTCTACTAATTATAGTAAAATAATTAACGATTTTCACATGTATAAAGTTGCATTTGCAAATCTGAGAGGGTGGGAGGTGGTGGGGAAAAAAAAAAAAAAAGTGTCTTATTTCCTGCCCTTGATTTTCATAATCAGATCTCTTTGCAATTTCCAGCTCCTCCAAACTGAAGGTTCATGATCTTTGATCACCTCTGCAAATGTTTTTGGCTCTTTAGTATCAGCTGGAATGTCCTTTGCAGGAGCAGCATCACGACCCCCCCAGGTAATTTAAAGAGCTTCTGAGAAGAGTTGGGAAAATTTAGCCTCAGGCAGAGCCGAGTATCTGCCCCAAGGCAGCTCGGGGCTATTTCTGGGCTTTGCAAAAATCCAGGAATGTGGAGGACTCTATTCTGGGCACCCAAAAAAATGCCAAGAAGCTCTGCTGAGAGACAGCTGCGAGTGGCACTGCTCTTTGGGGACATGGTCTTCCCGCGTGGGCCAACTGCTGCGGGCTTGGCTTTCCTTGGGGAGGTTCCAGCATCCCTCCATCCTCACCCACGGCTGGGTACCAGGGGCCTGGGGGATGTGGGTGCAGCCCTGACTGTGCCCTCGGCACTGCCCCGCTCTCTGTGTCCCTCTGCAGAGTTCATAAAGGGTTAATAAAGGCCGAGGGGATGTTTAGTGGCTGTCCCCTGCTCTGTGTCACCGGCGGTGTCCAGCCCTGCCCGCTGACACATCGTGGGTCACGCCCGTTCTCGTACCCTCCAGCGACTCTTTATCTGCTATTCACAGAGGGTTTTTTTCACTGGAATGGTGATAAACACCCTGTTTGACATCCATCCCCCTGCTCCTCCATCTCCCCTATCCCACCACCAGCGCTGCTTTCATCCCTAACCCTCTCCCAGCACCTTTTCCCTCCTCCTGAGATGCAGTGCAGCATCTCAGCCTTCAGAGCCTGGAGTTCAGGATGGTCATTCATGATAACAGCTTCCCTCTCTCTAAAACCCACTTCCCCACACTCAGCTCCCCGCTGGAACAGCCTCAGCTTGAGGAGAGGAGAGGGCTCTTCTTGGCATGCCACAAATACCAGACCTTTTAAGGGAAGCCTTCTCTCACCCCTCGGAAAAGATCCCTTGGGAATGTGCGCGCCCCGTGAGCATCCCCAGCCTCACACGCTGCCTGGGATGCAGGGCCCAGCTGGGACCGGGGCTGTGCCGTGCACCTCTCAGCATTTCTTTGCCGTGCCATGGTGTTTACGTGGGGGCATTGCAGGGATGCCACGTGCCCTTGCCTTGCTTTTCTATTCCTGTCCCGGTGTTTCCATGCTGCTGTCGGCTCTTTATCGCCGGCGGCCAAGAAAACTTAGAACTGTTTTGGGAGAAAGAGTCACACCCAGAACCAATTTAGCAGTACCCTTTAAAGAGAAAACCCCGAACCCACTTGTAGCTGCTGAGATTCTCGGGAATTTCCATTTGTTTCTGAGTAAGGCAAATTGCCAGCGAAAAAATGGGAGGGGAGAGAAATGGTTGGCTTGAAAATGCAAGATACTAATAAGGTACAGGACTTCAAGGAAAGATTCCTACTGCTCCGTTCAATCCCAGTCCTGGGACTTTCACCAGTGCTAAAGAAGGATTTTCTTCCTCTTACTAACAGGTTTAGGGCATCCTTGCCTGGTTCCCCCCCAAAAGGAAGCCTTTGTATCCTGTAAAGTACTGCGTCTATTCAAAGGTTGAAAACAGCCTTTGCAAGATATTCCTACAAATTTCCACCCATGCTGAATCTCTTAATTGCTACTAGTGAATCATTTCCCACTTTGCCTGAACAAGAGTATAGATTTTTATATTTTGCCTCTTCTCATGAAGTGATATCTATAGCTGAGACATAGAGAAAGGAAGACAACTCCACCTTCCTTTGCTTAAATCCCTGTTTTCTAAGAAAAATCTAAAAAATCTAAAGTTATTTCACTTTTTTTTTTTTTTTACAGAGATTTGAGTGAAAACTGGACACCTGGAGGGAACTGGGGAAAGCCACAGAATTTCTGTTATTCAGATGTGAATCTCAGAAGGAAATATCGGCCATCGACAAATTCATGAGCTAGAAGAAATTGTGCTTTCAGGACCCCTCAGGACTGAGGGGCATCCCCAGGACCTGAAGTCCTGGCTTTCCTGGTGACCACGAGTCAGCCCTTAGAGCCAAAAGGCAAATGGATAATCAGGTATGAGACACACATGCACACAAAGGGGCACATTTCTGCTCCATCTTAGAGTGAGGCAGGTTTTTGGAGTGTCCTTCCACACATGAGAGCACAAACAGGGAGTGGGGTATGGCCACAATAATGCTGCTGACCCCACAGGCTCCTGAAGCCCTTGGTTTGGCTCAGGGTCACAAACACATTTTTCAACCCTCTCTGGAGACAGAGATTGAAGAGAGAGGGAAAGAAATTCCCTCCTTAACTAATCCTTCCCTGCCTCCTGCTCCCTAGGGATGTAAGATGAAGCAAAGTTCATTTCCTTCTGAACAGTCCATGTTTTCCTGCCTACCCACTAGCAATCCTGAACAGGGTTTGGGGTTGGAAGGTGTCACCTCCACCCCCAGCATCCCTCTGGCTCAATTGGATCCCACACAGATTCTTTCCCCTGTTTGTGCTCAAAGTGATCAAAGTCATAAATAACAGTAGCTTGTTGGTTTTTTTTGGTTTGTTGGGTTTTTTTTTTTTTTTTTCTTTTTTTTTTTGAGAAAGGAGACACTTAGATCTGTCCCCATGAATTTAAGCTTCAAATCTGGGATTTTTCAGTATTTTAGGACAGAAGAAAAGCACAGAGTTACAATGCTCTGTTTCTGTCTAGAACATGCCCAGGTGCCCTAAACCATGGTTTTGAACCAAACCAACGCCACCATACATGGAGCAGACCTACAGCACAGAGCGGATTTACCAAGATCTGGGCCAGCAGAATAAAACCCATGGCTTCCCATGAGCTGCAACACCACTTTCACAGCTTAAAACACTAAGCATCCTCCTTTGCCCTGCATTTTAGGATCAGTCTGAGGTTCATTATCATGCAACGCTTCACCCCCTTCTAATCTTCCCCAAAATTACTTACAGGGAGGTCTCTGTAGTCCCAACAGATGAGTCGTGTCTCAGACAGCCCCAGTGGAAAACCAGTGTGAAACCCAGGGCCAGGCAGCCCTTTGTGTATCCCAAAAGGAGCCCTGCTCCACACCCCACACCCTCGGTCCTGTTCACTGCCTCCCAGTGGTCTCTGCCTGCTGGTTTTATCTCAGACTGCTGGGCTATGTTGAGAGGATGAACCACTTGGTCTATTTTTAGGGGAACAGCGAAGTTGCTCTTCCACCAGGCTGAGTCAATCATGAGTCCCTGCAATCCTGCACGCGGGTTGGGAAAGGCTGGGGGCCCTGGCTTATCTTCAGAATTTATCCATTCAAAATATCCCTGGTGTAACCTGGTACGGCATGGGGATGCATCCAGGCACTGGTGCCATGGGGAAGAGGCATTTCCCTGACTCACTGTCATGTCCTCAGGCTGGGATCCTCACAGCCAGGCCCCCCCCGTCACCTCTGGCCACAGCCAAAGTTTTAAGAGAAAAGCTGGGAAGGTGACAGGCCTCGTTATGTACATTTTTTGCTTCCCTCTTTTCTCATCAGGTCCAGTATTTCAGAAGCAGGAATGAAAAAAATGACTTTGGGAAAGTGACTGAAGAAGGACAACCACTCCACCTGCTTTATGGTCAGAGGGGAATTCCTCCTGTCATTGCAGCAATGTGGTGTCACAGGTAGCTGCTCTGGGAACTGTTTGGAGAGGGATAATAATAAAACATTCAAACCTGGAGGACTCTCCATGTTCAGCTGGGCAAAGGGTGCTACTTTTAACATGTTAGTGGTGGGTAAAACTCTGTGCCAGAGCTGGTGATCCTGCTTGGCCAAGGTGATTTGTAAATAAAGACATAACCAAAGGCTCTGGGGGTGATTTTCAGAGTCCAGCTTTAGCAGGCTGGGAAACCAATTTGACTGATGTACCCAGTGATATTGAACCAGGCCCAGCTGTTCTCTCTTTGGTTTGCTTTTCTGACACCTTTAGAGAGTGAATATTTGAGAACGTCACCCAGTGGCAATGGAAGATGTGCCAGAAGGCCCCATCACCTGAGATAAAACACTCCATGCTCTTCGTTGCAAAGGGCCAAGCAACTGATGCTGATTTTCCAGTTTCACACAATCCCAGAATGGTTTGGTTGGAAGAGACATTAAAAATCATCCAGTTCCCAACCCCCTGCCATGGACCTTCCTCTAGGCCAGATCCTCAAGGCCCCATCCAATCTGGCCATGAGCACTTCCCGGGATGGGTCATCTACAGTTTCTCTGGGCAATCCATTTCAGTGCCTCACTACCCTCTGAGTAAAGGTGCTTTTTTTTTTTTCTCTCCTCTTTTAGTTTTAAATAATTCCCCCTTGTTTTAGTTTTAAATAATTGCCCCCTCTCACTATGTGCCCATGTAAAATGTTCCTTTCCCCTTTTTTTCATAAGCCCCCTTTGAGTACTGAGATGTTTAAGTTTTTTCATGCACTTCTCCTGAACAGTTTTGCTGGACTTTTAGAGGGGTGTTTGGGGGGCTGCTGCCCTTTCTCTTTTCCCTGTGGGTCTGCAGGTGTCAGGAGAGGATGCTGCACATCACCCAGGCTGCAGCTCAGCATCAGGTGGGATTTCCTTGCCAACACCACGTGGCACCACATCCCATCACAACATGTCCAGCTGCAGTCGAACATCTGTTTTCACTGAGGCCCCTGGAAGGGCCCAGCTCCTCCCTGCTGTAGCCCAGTTTCCTTCACTATCCTGCAGGGCTGGGAGCTGCTGTCCCCCTGCTGTCTGTGTTAAGCCTGCTGCCTCTGGAGTTCATCACTCCTCCTTCTGATGTGGTCTCTGCCTTCTTTGTTACTTCCCTCCATAAATGAGGATCAGAAAAAGAGCTGTCAGGAGGGTGACAGGAGGTCCTGGATGGGCAGCCAGGTGGTGGGGCAGAGGGCTGGGGGTGACAGGGGCTGTCAGCAAACACACACCTGCTCAGGTAGCACCAATGGCAGCAGTGTCTGCAAACACAGCAGCACGCTGAGAACTGAGATATCTTATTTATTCTGTGTGGATGGAGGGACAGAAATGTGGGAGGTGAAGGGCGGAGCAAATCAGCTCAGTCAGCAGCTGGCAGTGGGTATTTGTGTGTCATGGCAGGGACACACAGGGGGTGTGTGTAAATGTGTAAATCTGTGTGGAGCTCTGTTTTCATCTGCAAAATCTGTGTGTTCCGTCTGCACACACGGCTGCCTGTTCACACTCCTGCCGTCCCTCTGCACCCCTGGGTGAAGGACCTGCTCTGCTCTGGGCTGTGACTTCCACGTGTGTCCCCATCAGTGCCCCTGCAAACTCCTGCAGCCCTGGGAGATCTGAGCCACCTGACAGCTCTGCACAGCTCCTGGGGAAAGGGTTTTGTCCTCCTGTCTGAAAGACAGCGACTAATTAGAAGGCAGGAAATGAGAAAAAATAAATCACTGAGGCACTGAGTGTGTGAGGGGAGAGACCAGCAGCCCCAGGGCGTGGAGCAGAGGGCAAACCTGAGCCCTTGGTTGGGATGGGGAGGCTCTTGCTGGAAGCCCAGTGAAGGGGCAGGGGGGTCTGAGCAAGGAAAAGGCTCTTTAGGTTGGATTGAGTGAAAGCAGAGACTGGGGCTTGCAGGAAAAGCCAATTAGGAGGGACAAGCTTGTCTGCTGTGATTGTTGGCAGATCTCGGCCAGGCTGCTCAGCAGAGGCTGAGCTTTCCCCTGCCCTCCCTGCGATCCCGTGTGCTCCCACGGCATCGTCCCCCCAAAATTCCTGTGATCCCAGCTCCCCTAACCCATCACAGGGCTGGGAGAGGTGACAGCGGATGGGTGGCACGTCCTGCTGCCCCTTCTTTCTGTGATGTGAGATGTTGGAGTCGGGGGGCAAGATGGATTTCGTGCTCAAACACCCCAAGTTTCCCTCCTGCCCGAATGGCAGAGGCACAGAGCAGTGAGAGCTGGACAGGAGTCCTGACATTCACCTCCTGCTTGTCATGCCCATGAAAAGCAACTGCTGAAAGGCAAATGAGCTTTCAAGGATGATTTTGACTGCAGGAGCCTCTATCATGGCAAATGCCGGAGCTTCCTTGAGCTCGGAGGCGTCTCTGGCATGAGCACAGCCTGTTTTATCTTAAACCAGCATTTCCCCCCGCCGCCTGTCAGACCTTTCCAGTTCGCTGGCGATGTTCTCTCGCTGAGCAGCGAGATGCAGACGGCGGAGCTCTGGCTGCATAGCCCCGGGTCACGGCGACAGGGCTGGTGACAGTCCCCGCCACCTCTGGGGCTGCGACACGGCGGCCGGAGCATCCCTGCGGAGCGCGATTTGGGGACGGAACGAGTCGGTTCCCTTGTCGCTAGATGGCACCGCACCCCCTCGCAGGGGAACGTGGGGATGCTGCAGCCAGCGGGGGATGGAGCCTCCCCTGCCCAGCAAACCCCGGAACCAAAGGAGAGTCTCCCTGAGGGCAGGATGGGGCACCCCACTGCTTCCTGCCCTCTCCTGGCTTGGAAAATTCCCCTTTTGTAGAGGTGGAAATGAACATGAGTGGAACAGAACAGAATAGGATAGGATAGGATAGAATAGAATAGAATAGAATTAGAATAGAATAGAATAGAATAGAATAGAATAGAATAGAATAGAATAGAATAGAATAGAATAGAATAGAATAGAATAGAATAGAATAGAATAGGAGGGGTTTGCAGGTGGGTTTGAGGCTGCCTGGACGCTCTGTAATTTGCAGTCACCTCAGGCTCCTGTTTCATCTTTGCACAGGGGTGACATTCCTGTGTGCCCTTCAGCTGGAAGCTCTGGATGATGGAACAGTGTTAATACACACGTGCACAAACCTCTTCCTTGGCCACAATTCCCTCTCTCTGACTGCCAAAATTCATCTAGAAGTTGTTGATTTTTAAATCCAGAGTACTCAGAAGATTCTACCTACAATAAATTAGCTGGTGCCTTCTCCTTTTGAATATTAAAGGACTCAAGCTTTCAACTATTTCCCTCTGGGAAAAACGATTCCTTGATTTGCCGTTTTCCTTCCTAGGGAGAATTTTGTTCTGCTGTGTAAGTCTTCCAGTGCTCAGTTTAATCTCATTACTGCAGACTGCAGCCACTTGGACCTCTTTAATTAGTGACTTGGTGACATCTTTGGTGGCAGCTTCCTCTGGATCATCTGATATAGCCAGGGTGACCAGGGGCACAGCCCAGCTGCTTTGGCTGCCTGGGAATGTACTTTTCTAAGGAGTGTAAAAGCCATTCCCTCTGTGCAGTGCTCAGAGTGTCTGTGCAATGCAGCAGTGTCTCAGATGTGACTGTGTTGTGCCTGCAAAGAGATGCAGCCACTGGTGCTTTGACTTTTGGTGCAGTTATTCAGCTCCAAAGTGATGTGTTTGCTGATAAGCCCAGCTCCAGCTAGCAGAGCTGTCTTGGACACTGCCAAGCTGCTGGCCTCCATATCAGACATCCCAGCCCCTGAGAAGTGTTATTTTGTGGCTTCAAACCACTTGACACTGCTTTCCCCATCCCAAGTCTGGGATGTCCCCTCCTCATCCTCAGGAAGGGCAGCAGGGCTGTCCCTGTGGGGTGGTGGAGACTGCCACAGAAGATTTGCTCTGGTCACTGCTGGGGCTCCTGGAGCACCAACATCTCTCTCACTCCATGGGAAGGATGGAGCACAGCACAGGTACAGCCTTGGATACATCTGGTCTCTGAGAGATTTGGGACAGCTGGCTCCTGGACTTTTTTAGGAAGCATTACAACTCCAGTCTCTGAGCAAATCCAGCACATACCTCAGTGGAAGCTGTCGTATTCCCAGCTCCCTGGATGGAATTGCCTCCCCAGAAGGACCTCACACAAAGCCCTCCCAATGAAGCACATGAAGCCATGGCTATTACAAGGCCTTTGAGTCAGGGTGTAAGGCTCTAAGATAGGCCATGATTCACCCCTGGCCAGCCAGAGGAAAAGACATTCCTGGCCCTGGAAAAGGCACACAAAAGTGTGACAGCGTTGAGTTAGATAGCCTGGTGACATCATGTGCTCTGATACTAAAAAAAAATCCCACCAATGTTGTGGAAACCTCAGCTCCATCATTTGTGAGAGACTTCTTTTCCCATGCACTTGGGTAATTAAATACAGGGTCTCAAATCCAGGCAGCGTGTGATCCTTTTTTTCCCCCCTCTTGTGTGAAAGGCAAGAAAGAAATTGAAAGAAAAAAGAACAAATCCTAAATATGCGGTTTAAGGAGACTGTGGATTCCTGATCCAGGGCCACAAATTGTGGGATGGTTCAGTGGTCTCTAATCCAGTCATTATGGGATTTTTGGAGATTTGTTTTTTTTTTTCTGCCTCAAGTCAAACAGCAAAGTTTGGCAAAATTCAACCATTTCCCATTGGATTTCTCACTCTTGACAGATGCCTCTTGCCTTGAAATATCTCTGACCTGCTTTAGTCCTGATGATATCATAACATTAGGGATCACTTACATGCCCTATCTTAAGCCAAGGATGACTCTCCCTGACACACCACTGCTGCCAAATTCAAAGAGGAGCCCAGCCAAGGCTCCTTAGTTAGGTACAAAGGAACCTCTCCCTCTTCCTCTCCTCAAGGCTGAGGTGCAGGGAGGTATTACTCATCCCAAACTAAACATGGACGCATTTCTGCCTTGGTATTTAATAGCAGCTATTTTTAACTGCTGGGCTAAGAGCACAGGGAGAGGCAGCATGGCTCTGTGGACTCATCACTGGCCCAGATCCCGGCTGGGATTTGCCAGCTCTGTGCAGTGGGACTAATCAGGGCTGCAGCCAAGGGGTGGTCTGCTCCCTGTGCTCCCTATCCTTGGCCACATTCCTGGATGTCCAGTCCTGGCAGGACCCGCATGTCCCCAGGCAGCATCGCCTGGTCAGCATCTGCTCTGGGGTTCTGTGGGAAATACAACTCTGTGTAAGGACCAAACACACCCTTCCCAGCCCTGTAGAGGTGGGAACAGGGTAGCAATGATGCCTGGAAACCAAAATAAATCCTACTCACAGCTTCTGCCCGTGGCTGAGTCATCAGCTGTATCTGGCACCGAGGAGATGATCCTCTGCCTGTCCTGGGACTGCTTCCCCTCCTGTGTGGGAACAAGAGCAGGGAAACAGGTAAATTCTCACAAATAGAGGAGAGGAACTGCACCAAAGCCTGGTGTGGGGGAAGTGACAGCACCAGAGGCTTTCCAGAGCCAAAGGTGGCTTTTTATTCCTGTAGGACCCAGCCTTGGCTTTGCTCTGTTCTCTCCAAGGGCTGTGCTTCACAGCTTTTTGGTGCTCCCACTCATTTCCAGAGCTAAGAGGTATTTTCTCCACCTGTCTTTGCCTTTGGGGACACCTTTCAGAGACAAGATTATCCATCCATTTCCTTTATCAACTCCCACAATGAGTTGTGTCTCATTTTGTGTCTCAAACCTGGTGGTGACTGGTGTTGCTCTTTGCTGCCCTCCCAGTGAAGGACCAGTCCCTCATGTGGGCTGATATCATACAGCAAAGAGATGAACATGCTGATTTCTGATTGGATTTCATCCATAATTAATATTCCAGACGATATCAACATGGTTGGTATAATTTCCCATGGTGTAGGTCTGTCTCTAGGCTGCTCATTCCTACCAAATCCTTCCCTCCAAGGGAAGGAATAGTTTGTTGAACATCTGACCTCTGCCCTTGGTGCCATTAAATCACCCAGAGCTGGATGGCACTGGCCGTGAATATCCACGGGGAAACCTGTCCCCTGTGCCTGGGGATTGACATCAGTGGGTAATGAATCACCCCCACAAAGTCCAGGAATTTATCAGGATAAAAAATACCTCCAGGGCCTTTTGAAGAAGAGCTCCTACTGACCTTGGCAGCAGACTCCTTCCCTGAGCTGGTGGCAGGAGTCCATGGAGCCTTCCTCTGGATGCTCTGGAGAGGGGAGAGGAAGGCTGGGTCTCTGGGGGGTTTGCTCTCCATGCTCAGGGGCTGGATTGTTGTCAGGATGTTGGTGTGATCAGCCTCCCTCTTCCTCAAAGGGCCTTTGGGAGATGGTGCCTCCAGTGGAGCACAGTGTGAGTTCTGACAGTGCGGGGGAATTTCAGAGCTGGTCAGGAGTCCTCTGAAATTCCTTGCTGGAGCAGAAATCTTAGGGATGGGAACAGCCTCTGTGGGCTTGCTTGGGCACACGTCACAGGGAGGACAGCGAGGTAAGGCACAGTTTTTCCCCACTGGAGTGGCATTGTTCTGTGGGGGATATCTTGCTTCCATGAGCTAAAAAAAGACAAACCCAAACCCAAAACATTGAAATAGCTTATAGTATATAATTTCAATAATAAATCATGTGACATTTTTATTTCCTGCTCTTCTACTTCAAGCATCACATCTGTCAATTTTCTAACTTAGTGGAATGAAAGAATATCCCATCACTTTCTGTGTTTCTCGGAGTAAATGTCAGGGACACAATTTAAACTCTAGCCTTTCTTTGAAGTGGTCAGGTTTCTGTTTTGCATGTTTCCAGTGAATCCTCCTGACTTGACAATGAACATGCAAAAAAAGCCTTGGAGCAAGAAAAATATGGCCAGTGGTTGTCTTCCCTCTTCAATCATTGCCTTATTCCCATTTCTATCCTCCTGCTCTATGAAAACGTGTTTCCAAACAGTGGGAAAAAAACTCCTTCTTTTTCACTCAGTAAGAAATCTCCAGTTTCTTCTTAGAAACCTGGACTGAAAATAAAAATGTTCAGATTCTGCCTTTTGTTTAATTAGGTGGAATTCATCTTTCTGTGGTCATTTTTAGCAGAAAAGCGGGATAAAATCCAGAATATCTGGCTTCTGGTGTGATATCTTCTCTGTTTTATTCCAGGTTGTATGAGGCCCCTTATCACAAAGTGGGGTCAAATGAGTAAACACAGGGCTGAGAACTGCACATTATGCCAATGAATTTGCAATCAAAATAGGAGGAACACTGGCAGGTGGGAAGTGCCCTTTTGCCATGATGTGAGAACAATAGTCACAGCTTCTGGCTGGGGGAAATTCCATTTAAGATGCCGAATTGCAAATCCCTGAATGCAAAATCTACCTATGAACTTGATGTCTAAAATCCCATTACAGTAAAAAACGCCAAGAAAGTGCTGGAATGGTGGAGTAGAATGGCAGAAATGACACAAGCACCTAATTTGAGAAACACAAGGGCAACATCAAAAAACCTCCAGCTGGTGGTGAAGGAGGGCAGAGATGCCCCAGAGTCAGCCCTACCAGCCCAGTGTGGCTCTCTGGGTGCCTTAATGACTTTCAAGCCAGTTCTAAATCCTCTGCCAGGTCCTTCACTTCTTGATTGTCTTCTATTAGTCTCTACCTCCACCATTTTTCTCCCTCCACAGCAACCTGAATATTGTACATAAAATTTCCACCCTGGAGCATTCTATGCATACCAAGCCATCTGTACATGCTAAGAGGCAGTTGGATCTGACCTGTCCTGGGCTGTCCTCAGAACAGCACCAGTTATTGCAGAAAATGCTGAGTGTTTATTTCTCTCTCATTGCCAAGAACTGGAGCTTTATGTTGTGAGGACAGCCCATACCAACAGCTCTGAGCCTTTGGCTCTCACCTTGAGATGTTCTTGCTTGGTCATGTTTTTTTCACCATTCAGGATGCTCTGGTATCTGCAGGGAAGACAGGAAATGGTATCTGAGTCTCTTTTCAGCCTGAATTTATTTTTTGCATATTGTGGACAGGCTCTGCCTTCCTCTACCCTCTGGAAAATATCAAAGCCAATAGGCTCTAAAGACAAACTTGAAGAGTGACAGAGATGTGAGCAATCTCCCAAAGAGGACTGGTTTTAGCTCAGGGCAGCACTGCCAGAGCCATTGTGAGCCCTCTCCTCCCAAGCTCCATGCAGAAGTGTCCCTGGAGCATCCATGTCCCCGGAGCATCCATGTCCCCACTGCTGGGGGATGTGTTGGGGGTTTATGTTACGAGGTGTATTCTTGCACTTTGCTGATTTATAGCTTGGAGCTGGAGCCAGGCTTTCCAGAAGGTGAATTTATTCAGCTTTAGCCTAATGTAAAGGGATTTATCAAGTCAGTACCTGACCTAATACAACACAAGTGGTGAGTGAGACCTTTGCAGAAGAAACCACCTTCCTTCTGTTCTTGGGGAATGCACTCTCAGTTTCTCCAGAGACCCTGGCAGAGACATGGCTATTTACAGTGGAAACCAACCAATTTTTGGGATATTTGGAACTAAACTGTCCCATGGGGAAGTTCAAGAGACAGACTTGACAGCTGCTCTGTCACTCTTACATGGTGCTTTGGGTTCTGTTCCTAATCTCGTTCGCCTCATTCTTGGCAGCGTTTTGGTCTGACCTCAGTTATGGGTTGTAACAAGAAGAGAAATCAGCCCTTAAGAGGCTTGGGCTGAAATGTGACTCCCCCTGGAGCCTTTTGGTAAGAGACAGTTGAGAGAAACCAGGAGGGGATGCAGTGCCCATACCCCTCTTTCCTCCCCATCAGCTCATCTCTCCGGCATTTGCTCTTTCCCTTGTGGCACCTTACAAACTACCCAGATTAAAAGCTTTAATTGTCCACCTGGGATTGCTCCAGTCCTCGGGGTCAAGGGCAAATTCCTCTGTGTCATTTTATTTAGTGAAGCTTGTCGAGTGTGTCTGGATTTTAAATCAGGACTTGTCTTCCAGGACATAATAGTGCACTGGAAATACAGAACAGACAGGAGCACCTGTGACAGAAAACACGCACCTCTCACTTGAGACCTGACAATTTGGGATGCTGTGCTTGGGAAAGATCATATCTGAGGGAGATCTGTTTGTTGCAGAGGTGGAGAGTCCTCCCTGGAACCTTTTGGATCTGAGGTGAACTGCAACCACAGGTTTAACACCCACCTGGCAACCAGTTCTGAGACAGACACAGCTTTCCTCAGGAGAACTGCCCTGAGCTCTGGGTTGCTCCTGGGAGAATGGCACAGCGAAGGGAAGGACTGAGCTGGCCTCAGCTTCTCAGCTTTTTCCATGTTTTCTGTCTGCTGGCATTGAAACAAGAGAGCAAAGGTTACGGTGCTGGATGTGAAGACTCAGGGAAAAGAGGCCAAAAATCAGTGGCCATCTCCATTCAGGGGAGCAGGCCATCAGGAAAGGGCTGGGGAACCCTGTGCTCAAAGTGCTGTCTTCACAGATATATCTGCAAACCTCATCACTGAAATTCACTTTTGAAAAAAAAAGAAAAGGGTTATAGCAGACAGGAGATAAATTAAATCACACTTAATGCAGGGAATTGGTCTTTTCTGCTCTGTCTACCACTTATTTCATTCTCTGAGACCCCCGAGTTCATCTCTGTGACAGTGAGAGACTTGAAGAAAGGAAAGACGTGAAGAAAATTAACTTTAAATAATTTAAAAGTTATTCCATGTCATTTGCATTTGCATCATTAGTTAAAATTTTCTGATGTTTCCAGTGTCACATAGACCTGAACCAACTCTGGATTCAGACAGTTACAGAAGCTTTAAGTACCCCTTGGCCTCTTCTGCCAAAAATGTTCTTGTTTTCCAGACTTAAGCAATGTGCAGCCGAAGTCTCGGGCATTGTATTTGCAGTGACTGATCTGACACTTGGTAGTACATTAGGTCATCTGGGGTTCATTTTCTGAATGTAGACAGAGCTCTGGGGACCTACAAGTTATATGTAATTGCTTTTTAATTACTGACACAGACATTTGAACTATGGGATTATAAAGTACTTGTATTTACATTTTGAAAGTATTTGTTCTAAAAGCCACGATGCTTGTAAAAAAAAAAAAAAGGTTCATCAGCAGTTTCTGGCCTGAATATTTTTTCAGTGTCCAGTCATTGTCCACCCACATTTGGGTGTCCACTTCTAGATGCCCTCAAAAGGGACAGATTTTTGGGGGGATAGGAATGTCATTGAGCAGCTTGTGAATATCTGCTTCCCTTCTCATGCGTGTTAAAACATCTGAAATAAAGACCAGAGGGAGGGAAATATATTTCTCACTAATTGCTTTAAAGATTTCCTATTTTTTTTCTGGTTTTCCAGGTGATTTTCCATGGTGTTAGAGAAGAGACAGATCTTTTAGATCACAGGCTCCCACCTCCCACAGTTAAGGGGTTGTTTCTCATTTTTGTGGTGGTGTCTAACATTAAACAATTCCAGGTTAAGGGCCCTCCAGGGATTTACTTTGTGGCAAAATGAGCCTGTTAGGAGAGCAGTATTCCCTATCCCTCCTTTCCCTTAAATACAGACAGTCAAGGAAAATACCCTTCTCAGCCCACCCTGAACAGTTCCCACAGCCAGCACAGCACCCCTCTAGCTGCTAAGGGTTTACAGGGATTTTTCTGATATTAATTCATTCCATCTCCTGTGATCTGGGAGGGGGTTTTTTTTGTATAAAAATCACTTACATGCTAGAGCGCTTCCCTCTGCCTGAGATCTGCCATTTGATAGTCTCCTTGGGGCTCTCCAGCACCACGCTGCTGACTCCTTCCTCTGTGCAAGAGAGGAGGCAAAGTCCCTTGGCAGAGCTGCAATTAAATATTAAAAGCTGATGTGCAAGTGGGGATGGTGCTGAATTGGAGAGCTGAAGAGAGAAGGAGATGAAGCCTCCTCCCTCCTCCTGTCAGCTTTCTGTCAATTATTGAGGCCTCATTCCTCCCCATAAAATCAGCAGAGGAGTTCAGATCCTGGCTGGGGCACCCACAGCCATCTAGACCCAAAGGTGGTGTCTGATTTAGGTGGGAAGCTGCTGGAATCTGTGTCCCCACCTTGTTTCAGGATCAGCTCCACTGTAATATGGGGATTTTTAAATGGATGCTTCTGGCACAGGTCATACACACATGCTCCAAACTAGAGAATGTTTTCAGTTCAATTTGTGGTTTTCTGGACTTTGTTGGGGAGGCTCTGCAGGAGCTGCAGGAGAGGACTTCTCTCTGGTGTTAACAGCTCCAGGGAACACACTGCTCCTCCTGGCAAAAATGAAAGGCAGGCCAGAATCCAGATGAAATGAATTGAAATAATTCACCATTACAGGGAACAGAGGGCAGGACCCTCTGAGGAGGTTTGATTTAGCCAAAATCTAAGTTTGATTGAAGTCAGAGTCTGGCAAAAGTAGCCTCCTCAACCTCTCAAAAAGCACCATGGCCACAAAAAGAGCTGCTCTTCAGTTAGCAATAACTGGGTTAAGGTGAAGTTCTCCCTGGGATTTATTCTGTTCACGCTGGAAAGTTGACCAAGCAGCAAAGCCAGTGCACAAACGAGAGCAGAACACTGTGTTGGTTTATAATGAACAAGAAAAGCTACACTTAACATCAAAAACTGGAAAATAATTTACCCAGAAATGACCAAGCTAAGCAAGAAACCTTTGAGATGGGAAGGCAGTGAGTCAGGGCAAGGCAGAGGTCTGGATAAACAAATGGAGTGTCCGTGTCATTGCTGTGGGAAATAATAGCTTGCACTTCTCCATCTGTTCTGATTCAGCTCTTTCTGGAACAAACCTCCTTCCTGAGCTTTTATTTCAGCATCTAAAACAGCTGAGATGCACTAATGGCTTTAATTCTCTGTCCTGTGGATAGAGACAATTTGGTTCCCCATGGTGGACTCTGGTCGTGGTGTCAGCCGTGTTCCTTGCAGCAGTGCCTAAGACCAGCCTGGAGCTGAGCCCTGGCTTTATTCATGCTCAGGTTTGTGCCAGATGTTCTCCCAGGGTCTCCCTGAACTGATGGACAATTCAGTTCTTGCAGGACCGTGCAGGATTCATGGTAATGGGAAAATTCCAGTGACTGCAGCAGCTGCTGGATTATCAAGAGACAAACCTGAGGGAGGACAGAAGGATTTTAATTTTGTGGGCAACCCAAAGCTCTGAAGCTGGGATGCATCCTTGATAGTTATTTATTTTAGTGGAGGAGGATTTGGCTGCCAGAATGAAACAATGAGCACTGCAGTCCTTCCAATAGTGAGTAATAGAGGCTGCTAAAAGCCTCGTGAATTATTTTGGGGACTACTGCTCTCCAGCTCCTCTCTCCATAAAAGGGCTGCATGAAACAATTCCCTGCACAGCTCCGAGGCACCCTCACTAGATAAAGTGTGTTTTGAAACTGTTTTTGCCAGGATTACAGAGCCTTAGGCTGATTCCTCGGCTACTGTCACTGCTGGGGGCCTTGCTCATCTCACAGAGATTTCAGCCTTCGCCATCAGCAGTGCTCTGGGTTTGTCTGTTGGCAAGGATCTGTGGGAAGATGGGATGGAATTCTTCATGCTGAGATGTTACTGGGAAGAGGGGCCTGAATCACATTGATTTGCCTCCAGGTAGCAAATCAAGGCAGTGGGGGACTTGATAGAGGATGGAGGGACTGGATGTAGCAGTCCCAAAACCAACTTTTCTTCCCAGAACCAAGGAAGGGAAATAATCACTCTTGAAGACTCCTGGGGGTTGTGTCTTGCCCCGTGAGGAGCTGGAAGAGATACTTTGAAGAAACTGGAAGCTTTGCTGGGATGTGATTTTTCAGCTTCAGCAGTTCCCTTAGGTAGAGGAGAAGGGGTAAAGAGGTGCTGTGAGGATCATCCAGCACCTCTGTGCTCCCCAAATGCTCATTCCAGCAACCCTTGATATATTTGGGACACAGATTTTGTTCTGGCTGCTCTGCTCCTGTTCTCCAAGGGAAGAAAAGAGTTCAGCACTGACTGTACCTCTGGAAGGACCTTTCCAGAAGTCCTTAACTCTAATTAAAAACTGGTGGCTGAGATAGAAACAGCAGCCAGCCTCAAATACCTTCTCTGCTTCCTGCAGAAAGGTGGGAACATCCACGTTACTTATGTTTGTCTCTATCCTGATGACACCTGGACGGAAAAGGCAACTGAGAAGTTTTAAGAATCCAAGTTTCCTTTTCTCTCCTCTAGTGACAAACAGCCACATCACACCCTTTTCCCTCAAACAGTGGGAGTTTCCCTGCAGATTATGAGAAGGGTGGTAGAAAGTCCTCCAGATGCTTCCACAGGCAGCAGATGATGCCAATTCCATGCTCCTCCTTCGGGTCACACCTTCACCATTAAGGACCACCCATCCTTCCTCGTCCTGGGATTGCATCCCAGGACTGCTCCAGGGTATTTTATTCCAGACACTGAGGCCTCACTGTCTGCCCAGGACATCTCCTGATCACTACACTAAGAGCAATAAGCTCTGCTTTTTTGGGATTTTGTTTGCTATAGTCAGATATTCCGTGGGGAGCATCCAGGCTGGAAGGTGGGGTTTGGTGTCTGGTTCCCTGCTGAAGTGCTGAGCTCTCCAGTACAGACATGGACAGGGATGGGCAGTGCTGCCTCATCTTACCTGAGGCAGGCAGAGGGAATACTGGCAGGGAGCTTGGAACTGGGAGCTACTAATGGTTAACACAGACAATTATTTTCTAGCTGTGTCAAACAGACTGACCTAAGCCCACAAGAGATTTGTGCTGACCAGACAGGGACAGCAGTTTACATAATCACCTCTCTTTTTTTTTTTTTTTTTTTTGACTTTCCCCTCCCCAGTTGTACAATGTTGTATTGTAGCTGTATTCCCACTAAAAACCTGTGTGCTCCTCTTTCTTTCCTCCTCATGTGCCCAAGTTTGCTGCACACAGATTTGTACTCTGCTTCTCAGAGGAGTGTGAGTGGGGATGGTGGGGTGCTAGCAAGCATGAGGGAATAAATCACTCTGGGTGTGAATAGAGATCTGCTCTTTGTTATAAACAGATTGATGCATAAATGACTTTCTGAAAAATACTGATTGTGATGTTTGTTTCCTCCAGATTTGATCCCCAACCAAGGAATTCATAGCAAAACCAGCTACAAGCAGTTGAGGGAAGAACCAGATTTTGCACTCTTTCCAGCACATTCTCCACATTTTTTGGGGGGTGAGGAGAGCCATTTGCCTGTGTGGCCTCAGGGCTGGATGTGTGACTGCACAGCCAGATTTTAATCCTGCAGCTGAAGGCCCTGAGCAGCTCTGGGGAGATGAAGCTCCCAGAGCCAATTCCTTTCCTCTGGTCTGCTGAGCAGGGCTCTGCACAAGCAGTTTGCTAAGGATGGGTGCATTAAGGGAGGAAAAAAATCCTTGCAAAGTCTCTGGTATTTTTTGCTCTCCCTCTCTCAGCCTTCTTCTTCTGGAGACTATCTGGATCCTCACACTCATTTCCATAATTATTGGTTTCATGTTATGTAACCCCCCCCAAAAAAATTATCTATTAAATGCACATGTGGAACTAATGGGGTTTATTTGAAAAGACCTCTCTTTGCATTTGCAGCTGGCACATTTCTTGGTCCATTTTAATGAGTTTCCACAGTCGTGGCACATGCTGGAGAGAGGCCCCACATGTGCTCACCCCGTGCCCCCTGGGACTGTGGGGCTCCAGTTTCACCCCAACATGTAGGAGCACAAATGCCTGGTCTGTGGGAAGCTGCAAGAACCTTCATGAATCCACATTCCCTTTGAATATTCCCTGATTGCCAGGTTTTTCTTCTATGCAAGGTGGAAAGCTTGGATTTTTTTGGGAGGAGCTTTGGAGTTTGTGATGGCAATTTCCACTTCAAGAAACACCTGGCTTCCCCGAGGAAATGAAAAAATACAAATTTTGAAGTTTTTTGGACTCCACTCTCTCAAGTTCAGGTGGTGGTTGAGTTGCAGAGATGGCCAAGGATGTAGGGCTCAGGGTATGGGGACATCCAGCTCCTGTTTGGCCTCAGTAGGTGAAAATGCAGCAAATCCTCCTTCAGTGGAGGCAAGATGTGGCTCAGTGTTACCACAGACACACACTCACCACCACAGGGTGTGTGAAATGAAGTTCATTCTGGACTGCAAAAAATAGAACACTGGTTCTGATATAAAAAAAAAAAAAAAAAGGAGAGAAGGCTTCTGTTGTCTTTAGTTTAGAGTTTTAGGGCCTGATTTTGAGAACAACACTGGCACAGCCTGTAGGACCTGGCAGGGTTTGTGAGTGGATAACACCCGGAAATGCTGCCCAAATTTGACTGTCTCGTGGTGCACAGGACCACGCTGAGGGACAGCAGCAGGTCTGTTTGATGGTTTTTGGGGTTTGATTGTGTGGGGCTACACTCAGACACAGCCTCCACCTCCCCAAGGACCAGACCTGGCCTCGAGCAATACTTGATGATGTCCCTCCTTGCCACACCAGAGCATCCCCCTCTGCGTGAAGGAGAATTAAAGAATCATTTAGGTTGGAAAAGACTTTTGAGAGTGTGAAACCCAGTCATTAACGCAGAACTGCCAGGTCCACCGCTAAAATGTGTCCCCAAGTGCCACATCTGCACAGCTTTTAAATCCCTCCAGGGCTGGTGACCCCACCACTTCTCAGGACAGCCTTGTTCAGTGCCTGATAATTCTTTTGGTGAAGAAATTGTTCCAACCACAACCTCCTCTAGTGCAGCTTGAGGCCATTTCCTCTCATCCTATGATGATGACCCATCATGACCCATCTCCCCAAAATGCTGCTGCTTAAACTCCTGCTTTGCCCTGCTCCCAGGTGGGATCTGTGCCCATCCCCATGGCTGTCTCCATCTGGGGGAATCCTGAGCTGCATCCACCCCTCCTGGATCCACTGATTGACCATGGGTCTCCCATGCTGATATTTGGAAGAGGAACATCAGCTTTCCCCCACACAGCAGGATTTCTTCTGCCACCATGTCTGTGGGTCAACACCCCAGACTTTCCTGAGTTGCTCTCAAAGTCAAATCCCCTTAATTTCTCCCACACCTTTCCACAGGTAGAGGTCACATCCCCTAAATCTTCACTCACTTATCACTGCAGGGAAACTGCTTATTTTTGTGGAAGTAAGGAAGAAAAGAAGGAAAGAAAGGAAGAACTAGAGCTACCTTTAATTCTGAGCACAATAAACCCATGCAGCTAAAAGCTGAGTGATTCTCCTTATGCTGAGTGCTTTGCTCATCCCTTTTCTCAAGGGAAAACCTCATCTTTTCAATCTTTAGTGTATAAACCATCACATCCTGGCTGTATGGGGCTGCAGTGTCCCTTCGGGCTGATCATGTTTTTATTTCACAGGTTTTTCCCCAGGAAAAAGGGGTGATTGCCTGTGATGGTTTTATGAAAGTGTTTGGAGGTGGATGTTCCTTCCACCCTCTTTCCACCCAGCAAAACGCGAAACCGCAGATTGTTCAGGCTTCAGTTTCTCATTGAAAAGTATCTTTTTTTTTTTTTTTTATTCCCCCCCTGGGAAGCTCTGAAAATTAAAACCAGCAAAAATACATTTCTTGTGAGGAGGAAATATTTCCTGGCTGCCTCTAAGACACCACGGGGGCTCTGTGTGTGTGTCTGCAGACTGCACAGTGTGCATACCCCGTGCTTTTGTACTCTTTGGGCAAATATGGGCCAAAAGCCACACAATATAAGGCATATTCCATTTTGTTTTAGGGCCTGGAGCGTACACACTGCCCTGATTGATGCTAAAGGAAGGGGAAAGGCAACAGCAGCCTCTCAGCATCCCTGGTAAACACGCCCTTGGGCACAATCTGCAGCGTATTTTTGGGTTGTTTGAAAAGAGTTGCAAAGGTTTGGTGACCACAACTGTGTATTTTTTTCCCTTTTCTTCCCTGTGCTTGGACTACAACCTCTGGGCAGCACAAACTCTTGTACCTGAAAATGCAGAGCCAGAGGAAAGGGAGCAGCTGTGGGAGATCTGCCTGCCAGCCCTGACCACGAGCCTCGCAGCAAAGAGGTGAAAAAATCTGCCAAGATCTGGGAATGTGAGCGGGGCTGATCTGGGTGAGAGGGAGCTGCTCCCCACTGCAGCCAAGGAGCAGCTCAGGTCCTGCATCACTGCACTGCTGCTGAAAGCCCGGCAGCAAACCCTCCTCCCCTGGTCCCAGGAGGAGGAGAATGTGTGTTGCTCCATGGCTCTCAGCTGGGTCCAGCCCCCGGTGCAGCTGGAGCACAGAGGGATCCAGGGATGCTGGAGGGCTGGGGCACCTCCCCGGGGCCCGGCTCACACAGCCCTGCTCCATCCTCAGCCTCTCTCCAGCTGGCCAGAGCATTGGCAGCTGTCACTGCCTCCCTCCTGGTGCGTGGCTGGGAGCAGGCGAAGGGGTTTGGACGAGGGGATGGGGAACGGGGCAGAATTGCATCATTCTGCCATGTGCCAGGACTCCAAACTGCTCATGTCAGCCTAAAATACATCTTTTTTTTTTTTTTTTTTTTTTTTTTTTTTCTTTTCCTTCCATCAAGGTTAGTTTGACCTTCAAGATCAGACACCAGATGGAACTGTAAGGTTGAAAGGTGCAGAAGTTTGTTTTATTTCGCAGAGGGCTGCAAGGGCTTACAGGCTATAGGTGAACTGGTTGGGTATCAGTTTTATTTCACTTTAATGCCTGCAAGTCCTCACGGAGGAGCTGTATTCCTGAATCCCATGTAATTATCTTGAAGGTCTTCACATGCCAACCTTGTGCAACTGTTAAGGAATAGATCTGGTTTCATATCTGCATGCATCTTTGGAAGGATGCAAATAAGGAGGGAGCATTTGCATACCAAAGTAGGCTCCAAGTGAGATTTATTCAGCATTATTATTATTGTTATTATTAACAGTGGCGTGCTTCTGCGAGTCTCTGGAAGGCAGAAAAGGTAAAAAGAAGAGATTGCTCCCGGCCCTTCTTCTTCTTTCTGTAAATAGATTTGTGAAGCCCGAAACCACCCAGCCCGTGGTGCCACCATTAACTCAAAATACAGAAAGTGCTCTCTGGAAATGGTGCACTGAGGGATTGGGGAGGTGCCTGTGAGCATCCCACAGCTGCCAAACACAGGGAGCCCCGGGGATGTGCCCACCAGGAGACAGAGTCTGTCTGCAGCCACGTGTGGACATATGGAGGAGTGTGTTGGCAGGCGTGTGCAGCCTGTGCCCTCAGGAGCTTGTCGTGCCTCTGACAAGACAAAACCCCCTCTGGGATATGTGGGCTGTTGATGGAGAGCAGTCAGCGAGCCCAGAGCACTCACAGCAGGGGGAAGGGTGGGTTTTCTTTCTGCTCAACCACCACAGACTTCTGCTGTCAGCAGCTCGGGGTTACCTGTGGGCAGATGCTGTGGATAAATAAAGCCCCAACTACAGAGGCTCAAAGCCCTGATTCACTCTCCTTTCTCCTTGCTTGTGACTTCTGCATTTCTGAGCTTTGTTGCTCTGTTTACAGCCCTGTCTTGTCTTTGTGCCTGCAGAGGCAAATACTCTAAATAGGGTGTTTGGAATGAGGTTTGCACATTTTCCATAATCAATATTGGGTTGTTACAGCTTTTTCACCTCGAAGGACTGCTCTCCACTGCTCCCCTGACAGCAGAGGGTCCATTGTAAAACAGCCAAATGTACCTCAAAGCGCATTTGAGGAAGTTTGTCCATCCAAAGAGGCAGAAAATCGAAAATTGTAGGTTTTTGGGGGGGCTATCAAAATGTTGTTCCCAGATGGCTCTTTCCCAAATAGATTTTTTACCGTGGGGGTTGCCCTGAACCACCTGCCCACAGTTTGTTGTGCCTTTGCATGGAGACCTGCACCCACCGCTCCTCCTGATGCATCTCAGCTGAGGGAGCACGGGGGACAGAGGCCAAGCCTTGGCTCCTCCACTGATGCTCAAGGGTGCTGCTTGCAGAGGGGCTTGCAGGGACAGGGCAGAGCCTTTTTCCACGGGTGGATCAGTGTTACACACCTCCCTGCTCTGCCTGTACCTGAAGGGGCATTATGCCAGGCAGGGAGTGGGGAGTGGCAGGTTCTAGAGGAGCTTAGTTGGTTCAGGGCATAAATCTTCCTTGGCAGGTGCCCTGAGGCAGCCTCTCAACCAATCCACTCTGGGAAGGATTTAGAAGGGGAAAAAAAAAAAAAAACAACCCAACACCCCCCCCCCCCCAAAAAAAAAAAAAAAAAAAAAAAAACCCCAACAAAAAAACCACCACCTTCTGAAAAGATAATTTTAGTTAATTTTAACATCCTGTGCAGTTGGTTGTCCCAAATCCCCTCTCTGCTGTCCCCTCACCTGGCATTTTCCTGCCCACAGTTCTCTGCCTGAGTGTGCTGGAACCCCAATTTCCATTCTACCTCTGCACTGGTTCCACGGTGTCACAATGGGACAACCTCTGTCCTCCACCTTCTAGCCTCAAGGTGTTTCCTACTTCTGAAAAACCTGGTTTTGGATAAGGAGCCCACGCGGCCTCCTCCAGGAACACAAGAGGGCGCTTCCACCTCATTTTTTTGGGAGCATTTCCTCAGCAGGGTTTTCTCTCGTCTTGCCCCCGTCAGCTGTGGAAGGTTGGGTGAAGGTCCTTGGAGCAGGGAACTTGTCCCTGTGTTTTCAAGGCCCTCTGCTGAGGGCAACTCCATCCTTACAGCATCCCCCAGAGCAGCACACAGAGCAAAGCAAACCGTGTTTACGTGTATGGAACAGGGATTGTTCCATTTCAGGAATTGGTGGATTTCCAGAGGATGTCTCAGAGGATCTGAGCACGAAGAGATGTCATTGGTTTTGATTATTCGCTGTGAGAAACACAGACATGTCAAGGCATCATTGCTGGCACCCTGTCTGACTGTAACAGAACTGACAGATCCAGGGGAAATTTGGGGTAAGAACAAGAGTTGGAAGACTTTGAAGGGAGAGGGAGTGGAGTTTTTTTGCTCGCTGCCCCTCTGGGTGTGGCAGCAGACATCACACATCTGACATCCTCCCACCAAGGAGGAGGCAGAGCAGGTAAGAAAACTCTCAGAGGTTGGGGAACCTGAACTCCGGCTGAATCCATTTAATCCAGGCCATTTCCTCCCTGGGGCTCTTTTCCTGAGAAGGTTGTTACCTGCTGGTGGCTGTGTCCCAGCTCTGGAGATGGAGAACACAGGCCCCCCAGGCTGACCTGCAGTGCACACACACATCACTGCACTGCCAGTGAAAGGAACTTTTTGTTTGCTGCTGTCCCCAAGAGCTCCATACCTGGAGTCTGAACCAGAGCCTGAAAGTCCAGGCTGTACGACAGGGGTTCTGTACAGGCAGCCTCAGAATTCCCTTCCTGTGCTAGCTCACTCCTAGCAATCTGTTTTCCTCCCTCCATCATCCTCCAAGGCTGTTCCTAGAGAGCCACAGAGTTAAGGGACATCCATGCAGTGGGAACCTGTCCCTCATTGCAGTTATGCAGCTGCACCTAATTACCTGCTCATTAATAAAGCCTAATTAGCCAGCACCCTTTTCTTCTGCACCATTGTCCTATCCCCTCTGTCCCAACACAGGGAAAGCAGTTTTCCCTCCAGCTGTTTGGACAGGGATATTTTTGGTACAGAGCTGGCAGAAAGGGACAAAGTGTTTACAGCCAGAGCAGGGCTGACCTGGAGAAGGCACAGAGTGTGCTGCCAGACACATCTCCTCATACAACCTGCAGGACAAAATCAGAGTGCTGGGGTATTTTCATCACAGCTGTAGGGCTTTAGGTTTTCCTGGGGCTGCATTAATCTCCAGGATGTGGAGGTGGTGGGGTTTTGTGCTGGGTGACATTGGATGGGTTACTTCCTGGTATTAGTGGTTTTTTTTTAAAGATTATTGAATCCAGATACTTTTAAGAATGCCTGTCTTTCAAAAACTGCTCTATGGGAGGAAAGGTCTTTCCTGCAAATCAAGCCATTTTCTGATGTGTAAAGCTGTGTTCTGGAACAGGATGTTCCCCAAACACTAGTTACATGTTAAAGGGTTTTTTCAAGTGTTCTACTTTTAAAAAAAGCAACAAAGGCCATTAGGAGAAAAAGAAACCAAAAGTGCTTGGTATCTCTGAAAATCAGAGTGCCTCTGTTTAGTTTTTCAAATATGGAGCTTGACACAGGCAGGTTCTGATTTCCAGAGCATCCATAGATCCTTGGGGGCAGAGGTGGTGAGGGGGCCTATGAGCAGCTTTGCTGGGTTCTGAAACTGTGTGTGTCTCTTACAGCCAGCTACAAGAGACCTAAAGAGAACATTCCTGTCCCAGCAGACTCTCAGACTCATGGGCTGCACTCAAAAACATGTTTAGGTCTCTTTAAAGTGCATACAAGGGTCCTGCAAAACCTAAACCCTTCTACTGAACAGCTGATCCTTTCTGAACATCTGGATGTGAGAAATGAATGTGGTAAAGAGCTTTGTGAGTAATTAGCAAAAACTGCCTTGGCAACCCTTCAGATGTGTCTCGTGCATGAGGTATTGGTATTTAAAACTCCAAAATTCTCCATCAGCAGAAAAATGTGTCAACATCTCCCTCTTTATATCCCTAATCCTGTCTGTTGTAAGGATCTCCCCAAAGGTCCTGTTCATTTTTCTTTGGAGAACTTGTCTGAGCCTTCCTTCTTTCTCATAAACCTCCACAATTTCATACCTTGACCTTCACATAAAACAAGAAGATGTGGAAGGATTTCATTAGGGGAACCTGCACCTATTTGTTTTAGTAAGGACCAGTTTTCTTCCGGGTCCTTTGAGGTTCTACGTGCCCCATTTTAGTGATTTCTCCAGGAGCTGGCCCTGCAGTGTTTTCTTATTGTTGTTTTCACATTTGCCAGTTGCCTTTTCCCATTAGGCTCCAGCCTTGCAGGGGAAAACATCCCAGATCAGACACCACAGACCTATGGAGCAGCACTGCTTAATGTGACCCATTCTGCAGTGCTTCCACCCGTGTCTGTTCATCCCCCTTTTCCCAGCAGGGTGGAGGAATTTTCCACAGCTCTTGGCAGTTCTGACCTCTGCATTCCCAAGGACACGCTGCCAGGCTCAGCTGAGCGCAGATGTGAGAATGTTCTGCAGATATTCCCCCACTCCTTCTTCACCATGTAAGGGAACCTTGTCCTTCCTCATGCTGGGTGACAGGAGTGGTGTGAATAGTTTTCAGGATTAAGAATGAAATCTGGAGGCTTTCCCCTTTTCTGCTCACGGGTTTGTGGGCTGAAAAGGATTGTCACCATCTGAAGGGCTGGTGAAATGGGTTAATGTTCAGCTCCTCAGACTTGTTCCTGCAGTCTATTTGCTGGGCTGAAGGGATCTGGAGATCCAGCCTGGATGGAGTCCTCCAAACCAGGGCTGGAGAACCCTGAGACAACCTGCGCACAAAACCTCACTGCATCCCCACTAAATAGGGCACTCAAGTCTTCGGGGCTGGAGTCCATCTGGCCCTTCACAGTCACTTAAGCAGAGCTTTCAAATGCAGCTGCCAGGACACCCTCTTCTGTGCTTTGTATGCCGAGAAAATCCCGACCGACCCTTGTCTGCAAGAGACACAAGTTCAGTGCCTATAAACCAACCTCAGCAGCTGCTCTCAGCCAGGGAAACCTCGTGGATGTAGGAAGAGTGTGGGGAAGGGATCCTGTGTTCCTGCCTCTACCCCAGGAGTTTGTGCAAGAGGGATAAGCTGGGAGATAACTTTAACAACATCTTGGCAGTGAGTGAGATTCTGACAGAACATGCAGAGCTGCTGCACTGATGAGAGAGGAACCAGAGGTCTTGGGCATTGTGATAGGATGGTGCTTTGAAAGGTCCTCCAAGGGAGGGAGCAAAACTCTTGGGCACTATGTTGAGATGACTGAAACAACCTCTGAGGTGTTCCAAAGGGAGCAGAGCTCTTAGGAACTGTGCTGGGATGACTGAAACAGCCTCCGAGGTGAGCAGAGGTCTTAGGAACTGTGTCTTAGGAAAGTTTAGGAAGCAGAGGTTTTAGGAACATTTTTAGGAGCTGCCCCTTGCAAAGGGAGCAGAGGCCTTAGGAACTGTGCTGGGATGACTGAAACAGCCTCCAAGGTGTTCCAAAGGGAGCAGAGGCCTTAGGAACTGTGCTGGGATGACTGAAACAGCCTCCAAGGTGTTCCAAAGGGAGCAGAGCTTTTAGGAACTGTGCTGGGATGAAACAACTTCCGAGGTGGCCCATGGCAAGTGAGTCTCAGCTGTGACTTGAGTGTGCTCCTGGTGCCAGGCTTTTAGCAAGGTGAAGGCACAGCCCAGAGCACCTGAATTCAAACCACTGTGACCCAGATTTACCTCTGAGGCTGGCCACGTGCCTGCTGTGTCCATGCTGCCTGGTGTGGGCAATGCTGCCAGTCCCTGGCTGAAGCTGGGCCACCCTCCTCTGGTTGTATTTTATGTCTGATTACTCTCCAGCCTTCTCTCCTTTGTCCTGTCAGTTCACCCCCCGCTGGGAGCTGGACCTCTTTCCAAATGCCTGGCTGGTCTCCCAGAAGCAGCACAACACCATTGTAATGTGTAATTAGGCTGGAATTCTCCTCCAACCCCCTTTTTTATTTAAATTACACCAATCCTTGAGTATGCAAGAGGTTATAAACCCAAGAAGAAGAGGCTCCTCACACTTTTTCCCTCCAACACGTAACATTTTAATATTCTACCTGAACATAGGAAAAATATCATCAGTGATAAAGCCTGACACAGAAAAAGGACAAGTCTTGGAAAGAAGGATTAGGGCAATGCTCCTCTTGTGACTGGGATGTGGCAGAAGAAGTGTTGAGTGAGTTTACCAAGGCCACCTGGCACAGGAAGAGTAGAAGGGATAAAAAAGTAGCACTTCCAAGGCCAGTCCTAATCCTTTGTCCCCTGGCCAACACCTAAATGACTCCAACATATGATCAGGGCTTCATCTTTCATGGACACTTATTCAAAGCAGACTGTAGCCAGACATCAAAACAATACAAAATGCTGTGCAGTAGTGCCAACCTGGATCTTGCCTGTCGTGGCCAAAGTCCAAGGAAAGCACTGAAGGATTTTCAGATGTTGGTTCAGACAAATCCCTGGACTCTTTAATTTGACCATCTCTGATAACCTCTTCCACCAGCTGGGAAGTGGCAGCTCTGTCTGTAAGGTTTCTGCAGTCACCCCTTTCTGAAAACAGCAACTGTTTAAATTCATTAGGTGTTTTGACCTAATGTAGAGTAGACAGATCCCATCAAAGAGCCCAGGACACTTTTAGTGCCCCACAGGAATAATTTCTCTCCCTCTTTGGTATCCAGTCTGCAAAACTGAAATGCTCCACACCAACCTCTGCCATCACAAAGACTCCAAGCTGCATCTGCAATGGAAACACAGAATCATGGAATGATTTGAGTCGGAAGGGGCTTCAAAGATCATCTAATTCCACCCCCCTGACATGGGCAGGGGCACCTTCCACTGTCCAGGTTACTCCAAGCCCTGTCCAAGCCCAGTTTGGACATTTCCAGGGATGTGGCAGCCACAGGTTCTCTGGGCACCCTGTGCCAGGGTCTCCCCACCCTCACTGTAGAGTTTCTCAGTGTAGCTCCATGTTCTCCAGTCGATGATGTGACCCTGGAGACAGAGGGTTTTAAAAGGTAAGAGGTATTTCTAGGAATTTCCCACTTTGCAGATTTTAGGGGAATATAAATGCATGGGGAAAATACAGATATAGGCAACAATTCCTGGAAACTGTCAGGTCTCTCTTATTCCCATTGCCTTGGGTTCACCCTGTCCTCCACACTAAACCAAAACCGATCCCCTCCCCAAATGTGCTGGTTGGTTTAAACATCATCAGAGCAGCTCTGCAGCTGCCTGGCATGGTTAGACTCCATCCTGTTCCTTGTCAGTGTTAATCTAATCTGTATTAGCAGCAGGGCAGGTTACTGTGAAGATGAAGCCAAAGTGCTAAAGGGGAACAGCCACATGACTTTTTTTCCTGTGTAGCAGTTTCTGTAGCAGTGACAGATTTTGGATTACAAGTCCAACTCAGTGTCTGTCAGAAGGATGTAATTCTTGAGCATCACCTGCTAGGAAGCACAGCTGAGATCCTCCTGAGTGCCTGAGCTGACCCCTGTTTTAGATGTTCATACATCTCAGCCCCCTCAGCAGACCCCGATGCTCACCAAGGAGGTGGTTGTCACCTCAGTGGGGACCATTTTTGGGACTTGGTGCCAGCTAACAATTTAACCTTGATGTCCCCTCTGCCAAGGATGTGAGTCTCTTGCGCTCCCTGTTTTAGGGTTATAGACAAAAGTGCCCAGATCCTTGTCCTGATGAAATTTGTCATCTCTATCCAACCTCAGAAAATCCCAGTGCTTAGGATGTCACCCTTCCCCTCACTTAAATGATGTGCTGTCAGTGTAGGTTGGTACCAAAGCCAGGGAAGGGAATAGTGAGAGTAGAAGGATGAGAGAGGGAAGTACAATGTGAAGGTTCTGGCTTCTTTTTCTGCCAAGGTTGGGATTAACAGCACGAGAGATGAAGTTCGTGCTCAGACTCGGTGTTTATTAACTCTTATCTGTATTACAGGCACACAAGCCATGAGTTCTGCAGTGCTGCCAGTTAACAAGGTGCAAACTGGAGCACCTCTCTATCTCTACAAGGTCTTTCCAAGGACAATCTGTCCAACTGTGAAATGCCACCTAAATTATTTTTGCTTTAGACCCAATAACTAACCACTTGAAATCTGCAATGTGGACTTCATTAACCAATTACAGAAAACCACCCAAACCCATGAAGAAGAAGGAAGAAGAAGGTGAAGAAGAAGGACTTAGACAATGCCCAAACTCCTCCATCTTGCTCCATATATTACTATATACTAAAATCTTAAACCCAGGTTTCCAGAATTCCAACAGCACAAGGTCGGTTCAGACCTCCAAAAAGTTTCTCATCATCCAGAAAAGGAAGAAAAAAGAGAGTTTAGGAGACTTGTAACTTTTTGTTGCTCCCAAATGCTGCTTATGAGCTCATGGCACTCAGTGACTTCCAGGCTCTTTAGAAGTCCCTCCCATGGGGGTCTGGACACCCCACAAAACAGCCTGGATCTCTGCTCCACCTGATAGAACCTAAGACAGGACCTGACCCAAGTGTCATGTTAGTCTGTGGATTTCTTTGCTCATCTCTGGATTTTAATTTTTTTTTTGTTTGTTTTCTTTGAGAAGACTCTCACTGAAATTAGAGGGATTGTCCTGAAGTGCAGGTTGTATCTGGAGGAGCATCACCATAACATCTTGCAGTGTGTTGACCCTGACTGGATACCAGACACTCATTAAAGCTGCTCTATCACTCTCTTTCTCAGCTGAACAAGCTTCTGTGGCTGGGCCTGGCAGAGAGGAAATATGGATGGGAAGTCCTCGGCTGTAATGCACATTTTTGTCCCTTGGTGCAAACCAGACTGGTTTTCCAGCATGCTTGAGTTGTGCATCACCCACAGCCAGTCACAAAATGACACTGGACCTTTCCCAAGAATAAATGAGGTTTAAACATACTTTTTTTTTTTTTTTTTCTTTTTAGATGAAAAGCAAGTGTTTTTTTTTTTTTTTTTGCCTAAATTCCTGCTCCATCAACCACATCTGCTGAGCACTGAAGTCTTGAGCTGAAAAATGGGCCTCACCTCTCAGAAATCTTCTTCCCCAATGTATGAGACAATTCTGTGTTGGGTCTGATAAGAGCAATGTGGGCATATTGGTGTAATGAATAGATCAGGGCCATGATACTGTTCTTTAGGTGAGAGCTGGTTCTTTTTGGGACCTCTCTGTCCAGGCAGTGCCAGGTGCATGTCCCCAGGTTGGAGACAAAAAAGTCAGGACATTGAGGCACATGAAGCTGGCAGAGAAAAGATGTGAAGGTAGAAGATGAACAGGCAAAACGAACTCCACCCAATATGTGCTCCAGCTGAGTGAATTTAGGCTCCTGTATTTTATTTTTGAGATACTGTAAGTGGTTTTGAAGTTGAAATGCAATTCTTTAGTTCTGAGAAGATGCCTATGACAACCTCACTTCTTTACAGCCCAAATAATTCTTAGGGCTCTTGCTCAGCAGGCAGAGTATCAGAATATCTCAGAGATGTACCAGATGTATCTATTGAAATTCCTGGTAGCTCCAGGAGTGCAAAGAGAAATGGAACACTCTGCTCTGATTATTTTTTTCCAAGCCATATCTGGGACTATTTTCTATTTTCTCTGTTACAGTTCCTGCTATAATATTTATAATCATGTTATAAATGGGGATGAGGATTTATTGTAGGGTGGCTGTACATCCTGATTTGGCTGGAGATTGTTCCATGAGACCAAGGACATTCCCACCAGTCTGAAAATAACCCTTGGGGTTCCTGGTTTTAATCAGGGCATGAACTTTATCCTGTATCTCCTGAACTCACCCCTGGGAACCTTCCCATTACAGCAGAGCTCATCTGTGGTGCTGGTTCCAGTTCTAGGGACATAATCTGATAAAGTGTGAGCTCCGTGTGCTGGCGCCTGGTGTGGGTGTCATGGTCTAGGTATCTCCACTTTTTAACACTTTTTGGATCTGTTATAAACCAATCTAAAGAGATCAAACCATTCTGAGGTGCTCATTTTGATTGTCATTGCTTGTTGGCTCTGCTCTGGAGGAACCACCTTTGATAGATGAGGCAATTACCTATTTCTTTTTTATCTACATGGACCATGAAGTGGGGCAGAGTAAAGTACTCCAGATAGGAGCAATACTAATGATTCTACGTTCGATGGCTTAATGACAAAGTCAGCTCTCCCTAGCTGGGGGTGCTTGGGGGAGAAAAGCCACCTGTGCTGTCCTGCTGAGGGGTGTAGGGGGACATCCCAGGGTGGGCACATCCTCACAAGTACCTGCTCGAGTGACAGGTGTCCTAAAGCCCTGTCAGCCTCAACAGAGCTCAGTCTGCTCACAGCCACAGAGAATCCATCACCTTGCAGTGGGAATTCTGCTGCCATTCATCAAGTGATATCTCAGCTGTGACTACTTGTCAGAGAAATTTCACTGAGGATGCTTTATCCCCTTACAACCTCCCCTGGACACCTTGATTTACAGCTTCCAGCTCTCAGCCCAGATGGAGCAGGTGATGCAGCCTGAGCAAGCTGGGGAAATGCTGCTGTCACCCACTCGTGGGGAGGCAGCAAGAACCATCTGCTTTCCTTTGTCCCTGGGACCGTGGTGGCTCCAAAGTGCTGGACTGTAACAGCAGGAAAGAGGAGTAGTGCTGGGGACCCTGCCTGTGCCTCATCCAGCAGGCACCTCCTGCACACTGATGTCCTGTGCATGACTTTACAGCAATTTTCCCTTGTGGGCTCTGCAAAAAGGCCCTGCTCCTTTTGCTGATCCCTGTTTACTGCCTTGTTCTTGCTTTGCCCTTCGGCACAGGGTGAGTGACTCTGGCTCTGACCCCTCCTGCTGCTTGCTGAGGCTCAGGCTGTGAGCACAGGGCAGAGAAGTTCCATCTCTGATGTGGTTTCTCTTGGGAGTCAGAAGCTGTGTGGATGTGGGCTCTGGCCTCTCACACATCCCTGTGCCAGAGCAAAGGGCTGGGCAGTGCAGCCCCACCACAGGCACCAAGAACCTCTCTGTGGCTTTGCATTTCTGTGAACCTCATCCATCTCTGTCCCTTCTGGCTCTGGCACAGTTGATCCCACACATGTCACATTTCCTGGTGTGTGTTGGTTTGTGCAGGGGCTGGAGCAGGCTGTGGGGATGTGGCTGGCCAGGGCAGGGAGGGAGGAGAACACCACCTGTGTTCACAGTCCTCTGGGGCAGGTAAGAAAAAGATGATTTTTCAGCTAAAAGGGTAGTAAATATTAATTTCACATCTACCACTATGACTAGCACAGTGTTTGCCATTCTCTAAAACCACGAGGCAGATTCCCTGCTCCCACTGGAGGCACAGGTCAAGCCCTTGTCAGGACCTCTGGGCACAGCCTGCCTCTGTGAGTGCTCCTGTTTGCCTTGTGGTGAGCCAAAAGCCCCACAGAGAGGCAGGATAGGATAATTCAGCCCCAGGACAGGCATTGCCACTGTGCTGGCTGTCTTTGCACAGACCTGCTCAGCCCACAGCATGGGCTGCACTGGCTGAGAGCTGTTTGTGAGACTCTGTGACCCTCTGCCTGGAGAACCTGTCCTCTGCTGTTCTTGTATCGCCCCTAAAGAACTCCTGAGAGAGGGGGTAAGTCAGAGGGCAGCTGGGGAGGAACAAACAGGAGTGACCAGGTTGTATTGGTAATCAGGACAAACCACATCAGGTATGCAGGGTATGGAGAGCCAGGGCATTGATCATTATTAAAAATCCCCATTCCTTTATTTGCTTACCCAGGTGTGAGGTGTGAAGAAGAATTTCTTGGCGTGTGTTTGGGCCATCTCATTATTCACAAATGACAGAGCGAGGCAAAGGGAGTGAATTATGTTGGCCTTTGCAGACAAGTGGCAATAAAATAAGTTTATGGTACCGCCTCCTGCACCATCACATATTTATGTCCCATATTTATCTTGCTTTTTTAGCTGTTTGTGCTTGCTTGTCTCACAAGGCCGTGCCACCTCCATTCCCTGAGACCAGCAAAGGGATGAATTCTGATATTGCAGCTTGTGCTGGGCAGCACTGGACTCCCTGGAGACTTCCAGCCAAAAATTCTTCTGGCATCAGTAAGGGACAACTGAGTTTTATTCTGGCTTCCATAGGTCCCAGCCAAGTGGCTGTGCAGGCCCTTGCTGGGGCTGTGCCCAGCCTCTCTCAGCAGTTTGGGATAGGACCTGCTGCTGAGATCTTGAGCAATAACTGGTGCAGCCCATGGGTACCTGCTCTGAAGGAAGGGCTAGGCTGAAGGATCATCATCACATCCCCATGACCAAGGACTGGCAGCACAAGAGTTTCTGCATGGTGTGGAAGGTCCAACACCCAGGTGTCAAATCTGGTCAGAGGGAAAAACACTGAGGGGAGAGGACACCATTCTGTTATCTTTAAAGCCAGCCATGAAACTTTGGCTGTGTCCCCAGCCAGAGGGGTCAAATACACGGTTTTCTTTGTAGATTCCAACTCTACTCCCCATTTCTCTGTTCCCTGGCTGGCCATGTGCAGCCACAAGACAAAGACATGAAAGCACAGCCCTTTGTGCCATCTGACAGCAGCACACAGCCCCCATCTGTCCCCAGGGTCCCTCTGCAGTGTGACCCCTCCATTGTGCTCCAGCCCTGTCTGCAGGGCAGTGGTTTGGCTTTGCACATATGAATTACCTGTGGAACGACAGACATCTGTCTAAGATGCAAAGTAAAGGACACCAAATTACCAAAAACAGGGCTTCTGATTTCACTTCATGTGGGTGTAGCAATGACTCTTCTCCAAGTTGTCTCTGCTTCCTTTTTCTGAGTTATTGACATATATTCCCTTTTGCTGCCAGCTTTGACAGCTGCTGCTAACTCAGCCAGCACTCATCTCTCAACTCTGAATAATCAAGTGACTGGGACAGCTAACAGAAGGACAGTCTCCCTCTAGGACATGATGGTGCTGACATACAAATGGGTTCACACACAATGAGGTTAAAAAGGAGAGGACCAGGTGGGCAAGAAGTGGATGCTGGTACACGGTGATTTGAAACACGTGAACACAAAATTTCTGCTGCCGCGTTAATCCTCGTGACTGCCCAGATCAGCCTTGAATGCTCAGCGTGGTTCTGCTCTGTCCAGTTCATCTGCATCCCTCTCCTGCACACAGGAGCAGGGGAGAGGCTGCAGGACAGCCACATTTGTCCTTTCCATGCCCTACACAGTGGTGCTAAGGTGGTAAGACAAACAAAATAGTGGAGTCCCAGTTTCTCAGTGTTCTATCAAGAGGGAAATCCCATCCTTTCTGCAAGGAGAAGCCCCTGGAGAGCAGGGATTTAGCAGTATTTTGGTAGTGACCCCCTCACTCTGTCACACCAACCCATCCTAAGTCCCAAGTCCTGCTAATTTTTACCAAAATGCTGAGTGATACCCAGACAATTGGAAATACTGTGGCATTTCCTTGGTGGTGTTACTGTGGAAGACTCAAGGAGTGTCACCAGATGCTTATTCCAACCTTGCTCCTCCCTTGATGCTGCCTCTCATATTTAGCACTCCTGCCAGCCAGCTGCAGAAATTCTGCCCTGAAAAGACGTCCTGGATGTGCCCAGCAGGACTTTGCCTGCACACAGCAAGTGTTTATGTGCCTGCAGGAGTCAAAATATTCCCTCTCCCACCGAGCACCCGGAGCTGGGCGGCCGCATCTACCTGGAGCCTTGGAAATTTTTAACATAAAAAAGAAAAAAAAATGATTTGATTGATTTGGGGAGGGAGAAAGAAACACAAAAGGCCTTAAGATTTCACTGATTTCTCCTGGGACTCTTTTCTGTACACAAAGTGTTTCCTGCTCTGTTCTTGGAAGCATTACCCTTGGCTGGGGCTGGCCTTTAAAACATTACCAGCTGTATGCAAAATAGAGCACAAAGTGCCAAAAAGCCCCGCGGGCTATTTACATTTGGCTGGAGCTTGCTGTGTTGGCCAAGCTACAGAGATACTTTGTTCATGGGCCTTGCAAGGAAAGCAGCTACTTCAAGCTGTTTGGTCCTGTTTATACACAGAGTTACCATGGAAGTCCCCAAGCCCCACAGCTTTGCATACTCACACATCCAGGGTGTATTTTTTTTTTTTTCCAGGACCTGATTTGTCTCCTCTCTCACTTGGCCAGGATTTGGTGGGAAGTTCTGGGATGATGTTCTGGGGTGGATGTGGGATGCAAACTGATACATGTCTCTGGTGAAGGATTTCCTGGGCGCTGGATGTAAGCAAGAGGAGGTGGGGCAATGGGATAGCTGCTGGGACAGCAAGAACATTTTTCCGAGGTGAATTTGGGGGAAAAGTAGGGCTATAAAAAAAATAAACTAATCACAAAGTCTTGCACCTGTATGGAAAGAATAACTTATAATTGTATTGGGTTTTATGTTTACAATCAATAGATACACATTACCTAAAGCGTGATAATCAGCCAAGGGCAACCTGAATTACAAAAATACATAAAATCAAGGCAGCTCTACATGAATTTTTTCAAGATAAATGGTTGTGCCCTTCTATCAGTGCATTTTAAATATTACATTGTGGACTCTCTCTCTCGGAGTATTCATTATATTCTAAAAGCTCAATCTAGAGGAAAGCTCTCTCTCATCAAAGTTAAAAGTATGAAGCAAGTGGCAAATCCCACAACAATAAGAATAGCTAGGGGGGTTTTAGGAGACTTTAGAGAAGAGGTAACTACCTTTGCAATATTTCTCTTTAAGATCATTCAGGTTTCCTTGAATCCTTAGGCTACCACCTCAGCTAATAAGGATGTGTACATCTTGACTTTTCTTTCTGCTATTATTTGTTACTTCAGCTGTTTTATTAAAAAGACTTCTCACAGCCAAAACACTTGTCATTAATCACCTCTTGCCAACATGTCACAGGCAGAGTGACTAATGGCATAGCTGGATATGAGGGTATGGCTGGAGATCCTCTCCTGACTGGCTCTAGGTATCCAGGTTAGGGAATTTTATACCTCTGCCCTGGCAAAACGTTGCTTCCTTGGCCTCACACCAAAGCCCAGGTTCATCTTGTGTCCTTGATGGAGTAGTTTGAATATGTCCTTCTGTACTGCAAGGAACTGAGCTCTCAGTGAGTGTTCGCAGGGGAGTGGGGACACACGAACTACACAAACTAATGGTAAAAATCCACCTCTCCCCGTGTCTGAGATCTGATTTCAGAGCCCGAGTGAGGCCAGTGGGGACTTTTCCCACTCATTTTTGTTGGGCAAGAACATTATAAATGGCTCAAGGCTGAGCATTGCAGGCTGGCCAAAGTTTCCAAACCAGTTGGCCTAAGTGGAGCCTGGACAATGCAGCTACACCTGTGAAATAAAGGTTCTCCTTCTGCTTTGGCTTTCAGACATCCTCAATCAGGAGCAGAAACACTTGGGAAGCAAACCAGCAATGTGTCTGCTGTCTGTGCACTTGCTCTCTACCAAAGAGGGAGTCAGCCAAGCCTGGAGTTCATTCTGTCTTGGCCAATAGTTAATAATAACCCTGCAACAGCTCCTTTTTTTTTTTTTTTTTTTTTCGTTGTTGCAAATTAAGGGTGGATGAATGGCCTGGATAAAATTAGAAATCTCTTCCTGAAAGGCTGAGTTTACAAAGTTATAGCTCCACAGATATCCCATTGCAGCTGGGGAGTCCCAGCTGCTCTCTGGAGGGTGAATAGCTGATAACAAAGTGCAAACGTGTGCTCTGGGTCAGAGGGTGCCCCCACGTCGTGCTGGCTTCACATCACAGCAGCTTTGAGGAGGTGGATGGGGTGATTCCTGATTTCACCTTCCTTCACTGCCAGGACAGGCAGTAGCTGTAGCAGGGAAGTGCCCTGTGAGGTGTTGAGAGATGGGGGCTGATGGGGTTGGATTTTGGATGTGCATGGGTGGGCCAGATCAAAGGAGAGGAAAGGAACTCAGGCTTGGGAAGGAATTTGAGTTCCTTTGAATGTAATGCCCAGCTCTCTGCTGGACAGGGAACTTTCTACATGTGGATAGCCAGGCAGAAAACTGGCAGGTTGTCCCCCATCCCATCTACTGAGTACTGTGACTCCTCCCAGGGCCTTCTGCATGACTTGGATCCACTCTGGCCATTTGTCCTTGAGGCTGCATGGTGAAGTGGTGCCCATGGTTTGAGTGACCCCAGCCCTGAAGGTCCTTATAAAAAACTGGTTTTTTCATAACTGTGAGACCCTGAGCTCTCAAGAGTCTCAGCCATGAGAGAGGTTAACAGCCAGAGGCTCTTTGTGGCAAACCCCACCTTCATTTCCATGTCTTTTTTTGGGGTGAGGGGTGTAAAGTCACAGCTGGATATGACTGAGCAGCTGTGGCAGACCAGGTCTGCCCTTCAGCTGGCTGCTCCCACACCCTTCCCACCACTGAGGCTGATCATATGAGCTCAAACCAGCCTGACTCAAGGTGGACAAATTGGCAGTAGCTGCTTAAAGCATTGTCATTCCCATTTGATGGTGCCACCACAGCTCTGGTGAATGTGGGCTCTGAGCCATTGACTCACATGCATTATTTGGATTTTGCTGGTGTCTAAAATGACCCACTGAGGTCAGTGGAGATGATGTGCACCAGCTCAGTGTCAAGCCCAGCACTTTCTGCACAAGTATTAACATTTATATCCTCTCTGGAAAGGATGGAGAAAGCACAGGTTACCTTCCAAATGAGGTATTAATAAAAAATTCCCCAAACAAAACAATATAAATTTGATACCTAGAAGGTCTGACTGTTGGTTTCAAAAGTCATTCTGAACCCTTATATAACAGTGCAATTAGCTGATACTATAAACTTGTTATGTACCTGCTGGAACACAACAGCTCCTTTGAAGCAATTCAGATCTATTTTGTAATTATAGAATTAGGCCACATGCCATACTTGGGAGATTGTGCAAAGGGGGAAACTTTCCATTTCAAAGTGACTGAGAGCTTCAGTGGCCACAGGCATTCTTTTTCTGGCTGACCAGCAATTAAAAAAATGTAGAACTCTTCAATATATCACTCTTTGGCTGAGTCAAGCACCCCAGGAATCTCCAAGGGGGTCTGCAATGTGCTGACAATAAAGAAATTTCCTGGGACAGTGTAGAACTTTCTCTGCACACTGTCAAATGTGATGGGATCTGGCACCTCCAGCTGCAATTGAAGGGAAGCAGAAAAAAGCTGGTAAAGAATGCCTTAAATAATCCAATGATATTGGTTTCAGGTTTTTTTTTGCAGGCACCCCAGAATTACCACAGCTGGATTTTCCTCTTGCCTAACACTCTTATGTGTCTTCCTCTTTAGGGGGATGGAATGGTCCTGCCTGGGGTGTGACACAAGGCTGGTTATGACATCTCAGCGTTTGGAGTGTCTGGGGGCAGCTCAGAGCTGTTTGATGTGCAGGGTCATGAACAGGAATTGCTGGGATGAAAAGCAGGTTTGGTGGGCCCCAGCTGTGGTGAAACACAAGGAGAGAATGAGCTGGTTCTTGGTTTTGGTGGGGAATTTAGACAGGCCTCCAAAATGGAACAAGGACCTCCAGAGCTCAGAGCAGGATATAATAGTCACCTCTGGGGTAGGTACAAGGTCTGCATTGGATTTGGTGCCCTCAGCCCTTTTTATGTGAAAGTCCATCCCAGAGTGTGACTCTTCTCATCTAAAATGGGCACCAAAGCAGAAGAAAGTGGAGTCTCTTTGTAAGGATCTGTTTTCCCCCATTGTCTCCAGTGGCAGTCCTGTGTGAGGCGTTCATCACAAAGACAACATCAGACCAGATGTTGTCTGTCACTGGGTGACCCCTGTCCCACCCTTGTTTCCAGCTCATCAGCTGTAGGAGCCCCAGCCCTGCCACTGCAGGGAGACACGAACACAACAGTGCCCAAGCTTTTCCCTTGTGAAGGATAAACTTGTCCTCGTCTCCTGAGCACTGCCCTTCTGGATCCCTCATTCGTGGTGTGAGGGACACACAGATTTTGAGCAAGACACCCTGACCCCCAGTGCCCACCTTTCAAGAGTCTTGCTTTGGGTGTAAAAGGACAGTGGTTTGTGGTTTAGAATTTGACACTGCTGGGGCTGGATGACCTGGGACACGCCGCTTTGGGAGCAGTGAAAAGACACTCAAAGGAGTTAAGCTGTGGGATGTCTTTGTGGAAGGGTTTTGAGGATGTGCTGCAACAGAACCTGGGACTCCCAGGAAACCCTCAGCCGCTCCATTTGAAGCCTGGCCAAAACTCTAAATGGAAAGGATTGTTGCTCTCGACATCAGTGCTCTGGTGGGATGAATCCTCAGCCCGGATGAAAGCTGAGCTGCCAGCCCAATTGTCATTCATCACACGACACAGAAATGTCATTTTTTAATGATCAGGCTTCCCTCTGGAGGCTGTGCTGAAGTGATTCCTTGACTGAATGTCTCAGAAGATGTGCTCCAAGGGGGGAGTGTCTCTGGTGGCATAAATCCTCATTTCCTCATTATCTGGGCATTAGTGGAAGCAGGTCACTTTCTGCACAGTACTTTTGAGAGTGTATTTGCATATAGATACAGTGGGTCAGATTCTGGTGCTGGTTTAAATCCTGAATAAGTTCATTAACAATTGTGCATTAAACCATTTGCTATTTGTGAAGTCTGAACCTTCTGAACACAAAAAGACCATAACTAGGGTTTGTAAAACAGCAAAAAATGCAAAAATACATCTGGGACCTTTACAGAAAATTTCAGCAAATTGTCCCCATCCAAGATTAATTTTTGCCTGTCTGAAGATATGCATTTTATTTTTAAAGCTTGTGCATGGACACAATCCTTTCTGTTAAGCAAAGCAGTGCAAATTACTCATATGAACTAATCTGACCTGCCTAACAGCCTCAAATATGACATATATATATGTCTATATACATGCACACCTATATATATGTGCACTTATAGACTCCACAGAAAAGATATTAGCTAGGAGATGATACAGCATCCTCCCCCCAAGTCTACTTTTTCCCTGCCAGGTTTACTGATGGATTTTCCTTGTTATGTCCTGCTGAACTGTCATTGGCAAGAGGACCTTGAAGATGAAGTCAAGCATGAGGTTTAATTGTGTCCATTTAGGCAGCCCTAGAGGGGCCTTTAGTGCTTTTCTTCAAATTGCTCCAAAGATTTTCTTCTCTGTCACCAAGGAGAGTCTTGCAAAAGGAGTAAGGGAGTTTGCCAGCCTGATAACCTGAGTAAACAGAGGAAATGGAAAGCACAAATTTCCCAATGTACCTGACTCTCCCCCTGGTGCAGAAAAATCTGTCCCACCCCTGAGTCCCTGAAACATGCAGAGCATCTCCAAGAGTCCTGAGGTCTGTGGTGTAGGACACCCCTATGAAGTGAAGCTACCAGAGGTCAAAAAAGTGCTGAAATCTGACCCCACAGATGAAGGGGAAGTGTGAAATGTGGAAAAGGGTATGAAACAGTGAATAGTGGCAGTAGCAAAAAAAAAAAAAAAAAAAAAAAAAAAAAAAAAAAAAAAAAAATCCGTTTTTCCCTCTTGTAATTTTAAATAAGTTATTTACATAGCCATGTATTTCATGGGGCTGTTGCTGTCCTTGAGAGCTCTTTCAGCTCATGAGGGCAAAGGGGACATGAGGGCTCTGGAAAAAAGGATTATTTATCTGGGTATCACTGCAAGCATCCCATTTCCTTGGGAAGCTCTCTGAAAGGGCAAGGTTTGAATTTTCTTTTTTCTTTTTCTTTTTTCTTTTTCTTTTTCCTTTTTCTTTTTCCTTTTTCTTTTCTCTTTCTTTTTCTTTTTTCTTTTTCCTTTTTCTTCTTCTTCTTTTTTTTTTTTTTTTTTTTTTTTTGCTTTTGTTTTAAAGAAAAGCTTCCTGCTCTTACCCCAGAGCCTGGATCTCTGCAAACTGAGGACCAGAGAGTCCCTTTGCCATGTGTGTGGTGCCTTTGTGCTCTCCAGCATCACCTGGGTGTTTGGATACTGTCCTTGGGGAAGGATTTTGCATTCACTGATGAGGATCCTCAGTTCCCCAGGTTTTTTCCTGCTCCATTGCTTTGATCAGCTGAGCTTTTTTTGAGACAAGGCTTGACCCCACACCAGGGATGTGCTGGTAGAGCCTGGCTGGGACCCAGCTGCAGGGTCAGAGAGCAACCCTGGGCTCCCTCAGGACCCACCACAGGGATGTGCCAAGCAAATCTACTGTCAGCAGAGAAAATGGCCCACGGTGTGGGCTTCGCAGTGCTCGTGCCAGCTGAAACACAACCACGAAGCTGCTTGCTTTTGTTTGCCCAACAGCCCCCACAAAGCTGGGGGATGACATAAGAAAAGCTGGAAAATTGCAATACTTCATCTTCTACCCACTTCTGCTGTCAGCCTCTAGCTTGAGGCCTGAGCTTTCAAGGCAAGGCACAAGGGACTGGTTTCTACAGGGCCAGGCAGCAGACACAGGTTTATTTGTGCCTAAAGAGCGTGGAGATCATGGGCTGGAGGTTTGTTTCTGGGCTGCAGGGCACTGTGATTGTGGTGGGGTTGCGCCCAGCTCAGTGCTGTGCAGAGCTGGGGGCTGGGGGCTTGCAGAAGAATGTGGATAACATTCTACTGCCCACTCTTCCTGGGGGCCCAGCACCACATTCCCAGGATGCAGGAAGATGCAGATTCTTAGATGAATCATAAGAAATAATAATTTTAGTTATAAATTATAACTGATATGCACTACTACTAGTTATTTATCAATTATTATCCTAATCACACTAATAATTGTGTGATTGAGTCTGGATCCCCTGACCAATAAAGACTGAAGGCAGCCCTTCCCCAAGAAATAATTGCTCTATACACTGACTGGAAGTCAAGAAGTGGAGAAACACAGGGTTATACCAACTTCAGAGATAACTATGGGATAGGCTTCCACACAGAGATGGAAAACTCTTCTCCAACCACAGTCTAGTGCCCTCAGGGGACTTTCCCTGCAGGGCTGTGGTTTAAATCTGCATTGAGACAGCACAGTATTGCATCTATTCCATATTTCTATGCCAGGCCTGGTTTTCCCCAGCAATATCTGTGTGCTGAATAAGCCCTTGGCTCCTCTGATCTCCTCCTGGGTGACAGTGGCTTGGTTTGGCAGCCTGTGTCTCACCAGGATCAGCTCAGCGGGTGCTGTGCTGCTGCACTGGCCACGATCTCTCCATCTCTTTGGATCTGTTCTTTCCTGGGCAGAGTTTAGTTTGCCTTGCCTTAAAAGGAGACAGCCTTCAGCACTGATATATCTTCTCCCCTTGCTCCTCACCGTAGTTTTCATCAGCTGATGGCACATCTGTATTCCTGGGAAACTCAGCTGTCCTCAGCATCCAATTCCTCTCTGTCTCCTGCTCTGCAGGCAGTGATGTATCTTTGCCAATTTACCGAGGAATTAGCTGGGGATAAGGATCTGTGTACACTTTATACTTTGCTTCCCAACACCCACCATTAATAATGAGCATGTCCTTTATGACCTGAGCCTTGTTTTAAGTGAATGCAAAATATTGTCCCTTTCCTTGGTGATCCATAGCCCTTGCAGCCACGCTCTGTTATCTGGAAGGATTCCAAGTGTTTTGGAGCAATGCACTGGAATACATCACAAATGAACCAGTTTTGCTTGTCTAAGTTTTGTCTCTGGGGATTTGGGAGGGATGGCAGGGGAGGAGAGGGATGAATATTTATTAGCTTTTAATCAAAGAAAGTGCTCTCTGTAACCAGACAGGCTACTGTCTGTATCTGATCCAAGAGAGACATCAAGATCCCTGTTCTTTGCTGTGCTGCAGCTCGTGCCCCTCTGAGCTGAGCAAACGGGTTGTAAAGCACTCCAAGAGGTGCCTGTCTCTGTTTAGATTTTGCTGCATCCGGATTTTCCTGGTCATGTTCCCCCGGGATTTTCCTGGAAAAAAAAAAAAAAAAACAAAAAACCAGTCACTGGCTGAGCAGAGATGAACAGCAAAGTGCATGTGCTGTGACACCCTGAGAGAGGAGGTGCATTTTGGGTAAGTTTGCCCATTTGAGCAGCCTGGCCAAGTGGAAGGTGTCCCTGCCCATGGCAGAGATTGGGAACGAGATGATCTTTAAGATACCTTTTTAAAACCAAAACCATCCTGTGATTCTGCGAGTCAGGCAATTTGTACACTGATTGTACATCCTGGGTATCCTGAGTAACCCCTCCAGACCCCATCCTGGATACCCTGAGCAGGGAAAAAATAACGCCTCTCAAGTAGAAAGGAGATAGAAAGCAGCAGAGAACTGGAGCCGTGGAGCAGAGCTGAGCTGGGAGTCAGGGTTTTATGGAAGTGTTTTCCAGACTCAGTTCAGCTCCTGGACTGTGTGTGACACCCCCTGGTCCTGTAGTCTTAACCTGCTGTGAGTGGGATGCCAAGTCAGTGGGGTTACACCATCCCTTTACATTGCTTGGTGTCAAGATAAAAGGTTTGTATCCTGCTGCTCTGTGATGCAGGAATTCTGTGCAGACCCACAAAGGGGGTTTAAAGGCGGGTCCCCAGTGCTTGGTTCACACTTGGGTGTGCCCACTTGACCTCTGTGTCATGAGAGGACAGGCACCAATGGGGAGCCCCAGATCTCCGGGGCAGCATTCATAATTCTGCACTAAGCCAGGCACCAGGGTTCACAATGGTCCATACTGTGAAATTGCCATCAGGCTCCTTGGCACAGCATCCTACTCTCCCAGAGAGGGCCTGGGGACTCTTCAAGGGCTGGCATGGGGCAGGGACCAGCCCCAGCTGTCAGCATGGCTCAGGCCACCCTGGTTAGGGTTTGGAGAGGAGAAGAGGGTTTGGTTTGTAGGCTTGTGTTGTGCCATCCAGCTGTACCACTGCTCTTAGCCTCTGTTATTTGCTGGTGTAGACGTGGTCTCCTTGTTCAGCAAAACCCTGACTGTGAAACTGAGGGACCCTCTTGGAAATTCAACTTCCCAACTAAAAACATCTGGCAGGAGCCCTGTGTTTGTGAGAGGCCAAAGGGAAAATGCCAACAAACCACGCTGCAGGGATCAGATGAGATCAAGGCGAGGCTGGATCACTCCTGAGCAGTTTGGGGCTGAGTTTTACCCTAAGAGACCATTGCAGGACCAAAGTCTTGGGCATGTGCTATCTCTTTCTGCCAGACTGCTCAAACTGCCTCTGTGGCTGCTGCCTCAGCATCTCACACAGCTCTCCAGGCAGAGAGGGATGGGCACACCAGTACCTCTGTTACAGACCAGGAGCTGAGGGGTTAAGTGACTGGGAGCTCTGACATGTAAGAGAAAAAAAACCTCCCAAATCCCAGGGCAGGTGTTAGCCAGAGATTTCTCTTCCTTCTCAGTGGGAATTTTTACCCCACCAATGTTCCAGCAGAGGACCTGGTGCAGGAGCACAGCTGCAACTTTTTAGGCTGCCTCAGATGTGGACTGAGGGCTCTGTCTGCAGCAGGAGGTCCTGGGGGTGGGAAGGGGCTGTGTGTGCCCTGAATACAAAAGAGGCAAATATTTTTCTTATTTCCCAAAGCACACTTCTGTCAGCGCTCGCTCTCCCACCTAGGAAGTGTCCATGCAGGAGGTCTTCTCCTGACCAGAACAGACTGGAGACGCTGACAGGGCAAAGCCTGTGAACATCTGGTATAAACAAAGTCAAGCCTCTGCTTCAGAAACAGCCACACAAAAGAGCCCAGGCACTTCAGTGACAATTCATGGAGCACAATGTCCCTGATCACTGACTCCTTTGGGCTTGCAGGGCTTCAGGGCAGCTGCAGATGTCCTGCAAAGACCAGCAGTGCGACAAGAGCATCACTGCAGAGCTGAGAAAGGCAGGGTCAGATGTCTTGGGAGTGATCACAGGGAAGCAATAAAGGAACCTCCAGATTTGCCTCAGAGCAGTGGCAGGATTGTACCCAAGTCCAGGGCAGGGAGGAAATCACATGCTTGACACTAGGAGTGCAGTGAATGTCAAAGTAAATTCATAATTAATTCTGCACAGTAAAAAAAAATGAAGCAAAACTTTCAGCATCTTTGTCTTGTGGGTTGGCCTTGAGTGGCTGGTGTTTGGGATAAAGGTTTGGCAGCAGTGTGGTGGGGTCCTGCTGGGACACGCTGGAGGACACATCTCCCTTCTCTTCAAACAACCCAAATAGATGGCTGGGGACTACAACCAAGGGCCCATCAGCACCCTGCAGGAGACAGGAACAAGATCCTGAGGCACCAGGGGCAGGTCCCATGGCCCCTCACAGCCAGCTGTCAGCTCAGCCTGAAGATATCCCAGAGCTCTGCTGTCTCTGGCTGTTTGAGAAGCCCCATGCATTTGGGTTTTTCACACAGCTATGCCAGACTGTCCTTTCCCTGGCATTTCTGTCCTGCCTCAGCCATCTCCTGCTGCCTTTTCCCCAAGGTGCTCCTCAGAGCAGCCTGTCTCCTGTCACAGCACCTTGTGCAGAGCCACACCTCACCTCATCCATCTCCTGCCAGCACCGCTGGCTGCCAGCTCTGACTAAACAGCAGCTTCCAGCCTCCTAACAAGGTCATAGGGAATCAGAGTTCTCTGGATCAGGGGAAAATGTCAGACCCTCCTGCCCTACCACCAGCCCTTTTTTACTCCCATTTCTCTCCTTTAGCTTTTCCAGAGGGGTTCAGGGGCTCTTTGCTATGCTGCCAAGACATTGCTGTAGTAGAGAAATGAAAAAAAAAAAAAATCTGGGTGATACATAAACTGATGCCACTTTTGGAAGTTTCAGAAACAAATCTTCCCAGGGCAGAGCTTTAGCCTTTTAAGTTTTGGGCTGGCTCCCTGTGGGGGACGTGCAAGGGTCACTCCTGAGATCAGCACAGCTCGTGCTCAATCCAGGTGAACATTCCAAAATTGATTTGCTTCAACCTATGGAATCCTGCCTTTGTGCTGGGATTTCTGGAGCTCATGCTTAGGGAGGCAGCAGCGTGTGCACAGTGGTGTTGGTGACATGAGATATGACACCTGCAAGGTGCCCATCGGGGTGGAGATGGCTCTTTAGGGAGCCTGTCCCCTGAGAGGGTGGGCAAGGTCTGGATCAAAGCCCGGGGGGGTGTGATGATCAGCCTTTTAGGATCTTTAATCCCTCTGAAAGGCTTTTTCCTCCGGTTCGGCTGGAGGGCTCAGGCTCAGGTGTGAAATGTCAGACATGGGTGCTAAGCAATTGAAGAGGGTGTTGTAAACCACGCTGGGGTTTGGCTGTTCCATTTCCTTTATGTCTCCTGTGTGGCTTGGTGTGGCTCAGGGGCCTTTGGTGACCTCACAGGCTCTGACATTTCCTAAACGTATTCTCTGCACCTTCTTGGTAAAGTTCTTTTGACTTCCAAATGTCTCAGGTGAAAAGTTTTTATGCATAAATATAGGCTTTATTTGGCATTCCCCTGAGAAAAAAAAATAAAGGAAGAAAAAGGAAAAAAAAAGTCAATTTTGATGCAGTGTTTTACCTACTGCTTTATTTTTAAGAGGATAATTTTATAGAATCACAGGTTGGAAGAGACGTAAATGATGAGCTGGTTCAACCTTCCTTAGCAAAAGATGGCCCAAGCTGAATCTTAAATATGTCCAACACTGGGGAATCCAGCTCTTCCCTGGGGAGATTATTCCAATGGCTGATTGTTCTCATTGGAATGGGATGAATTGGTGATACAAAACCCGAGAATAAACCAAATGAAACGCTGTAAAACATTTCATTCCTCAGGGAACAACAACCCCCCCACAAAAGACCCAGAGGCAGCAGCGCATCCTGTCAGTGGAGGGCAGAAGGACATTAGAAATGCAGGGCATGTGCAGGCAGCAGGGCATTAATCATCCCTGGGGGATTTACAGACAATCCTCATGGTGGAGAAGAGGCATCACATCAACCAGGAGAAGGGCTGAGGCAGGACACAGCCGGAGCTGGAGCAGAACATCCCCCCTCTCCCATCAGAGACTGCTCTGTGGACAGGCTGACATTAATCCCACCCAAGCACGCCCAGGACAACACTGGGCAGTCCCAAAAAAGCTTTTCTCTGGCCTGACCAGCAACATTTCATCACTTGTCAGCCGGCCCTCTGCGAGTTCTCACGCTGTGTCCCTGGCACAGCGGCCGCGGCGGGAGCCTCAGCAGGGAGATGTTAATGAAAATCATCGATCAAAGGCAGGGCAGGGCTCCAGGCAGAGAGAGGGGGGCACTGAGAGTCAGACTGTGCTTCCAAGTGTGCGAGCTGCTGGGGGAAGCCTTTGCAAGGAGCCTGGCTTGCACTGCAAGGCTCTTCTCCTCCCTAGCCCACACCTGGATGGAGGGGAAGGGTCTCCAAGCAGTAGGAGCTGGTGGTGGTGGGTTTAGGGTTGGACACTCACCTGTTTCCCAGCTGAAGGTGTGGGGAAAACTGTGTTCTCTTCTCCAAGGGCATGGCTCATGCATGAGAGATTTGGCCTCCAGTTCCCTGCATTCCTCTGTTTATCCCACAGTAAATTCATCACTTGGGTGGAAATGGAAATGTAGCCCAGGGGTGGTCTGAGATCTCCTCCACGAGGGGTGAGACCAGCAAGAATCCTCAGTCTTCTGCTGGGAAGGGTGGAGATGACAGAGAGAGCGCCAAGCACTGCAGCCCATGGCTTTGCTGGCTATGGGATGGATTTGCACCCAGCAGTGGACAGACCCAAGTCTGAGGTGACTGGTCCCTTCTGCAGCATGGAACCCTCCTTGAAGGTGTCTCAAAACCTTGTGTGGGTCACACAGTGCTGTTCAGACACCCTTTATTCAGGGAAATAAAGGTGGTTTTCATACCTGTGGGGCCAAACCTGCTTTCCTCCCACCAGAACTCCACCTGGGCATTTTTTGGTGTCTTTCAGCAGAAGTGAGATCCTGCAGCCTCTGCATCCCCTGTGAGCTTGTGGACGGCCCCTGCTGGCTCTGCAACATCCCAGACTGATGTTCAAGCAGTCATGAGGACCCTGACTCTGCCCCAAATCCTTAATGTAACAAAATGTGGTTGAAATCATAAAGTCTAAGCCTTGCCAGCCTCCATACAGAGGTCTCACCATGATGGTAAAGTTTCAGCAGATCTTATCCACGGGGAAAATAATCTGCACACTTAGGCTCCTCACCCAGAAATGTCTGTGTTTTCAGTGCCACCTCGCAAAAGCTTTGGGGAGGAAAGTAAAAAAAAATAGGCTTTTTAATCTTCTTCTTCTATTTGTTCTGACAAGCAGTCGTACTTTCCTGAATTCAAAGGGGGTTTTCAGGTAAAATGAGAATTTCCTTAGAAAATGTCAGCTTTGGTAGAAATGTTTTAATACTTCTGAAAACAACAAGATTAAGAATATAAGGTTTTTCCCTTGTCTTTCCTGCTCACCTTCTCCTAAAAACAGGTGGGTAGGGAGGGGGAGGAAGACAGAACTTTTTCTGTTATATTTTTTATATTAAGAAAAAAAAAAAATGCAGACAGAGAGAGAGACAGGGCGAGAGAGAGAGACAGAAAATTAACATATTGCCAAGATTTTTTTTTTGTTATTTTATACAGAGCATTTTTTTTTTCCATGGAAAAAGACCATCTTTTTAAAACCAGCTTCAGTTGCTGTTTTTCTATAATTATACCCCAAAGTCTTGGGAACTAGGGCAGAGGAGGCAGTGAGCAGAGAGAGCACTACAGTGTAGACAACCCATGTAGCAGGCACACTGTGGGATTTTTCAACTGTCCTATCTCAGCCATATGGCACATGGGGCTTGTTCCAGGGTAGCACTGCTTCTTTTCCTTTTAAACATCCATCAGGTTTTATGCCATTTTGCTGAAAGTTGTAAAGAAGGAAGGAAAAAGATCATGTAGCTGCCATTAGGATGAACTATCTAATTAGTGTGCAAAAGCACTTGCCTCCTGGAGGGAGAATGAATTAAATGACCTGCGGCGGAGGGTGATTCATTTCTGCTCTGCTCTTGCATTTCCCCTCTCGTGACATGAATCACTTGTCCACCAGCCTGTGCAGGGAGGAGGGCAGAGCTCCTGCATCAGCCTGTGGGGCCAGTGTGAAGGGCTCAGACCCAAACCATCACGAGCAGCCAGACAGGTTCCCTCTTCTTTGTCTTAGAAGATGCTTGTTCAGGTCTCGTGTAGTCTTCCCATGGCTTTTTGCCTTGTGGAGAGAGTATCACACCCCTTACCAGCTCTGACTGAAACATCCCCAGAGCATTTATCTCTCACCCAGGAGGCTTCTCTGCTCTTTGCTGGTGCCTCTGGGCTTGTGCTGCTTCTTGTGCCTCCCTCCTCTCCCTGCCCACCAGCGTTCACGAGCTGGTGGCAACCTCATGTGTTTGTGGACTGGTGGTCAAATGGCCAAAACTGCTCAAGGGTTTTGGAATTTTTCAGAAAAGCCAGGTCTGAGATGTGCACAGGCAGGTACTAGAGTCACAGAAGCCTCATTGCCCCAGGGAACTAGATCAAAACTCTTCCTAAGGTTGTAATGAAGCCTCTAGAAAGGTCTTGGAGGTGGTTTTAATGCAGTGCCACCTTGATGTGACTTCCCAAAGCAGAAATTACAAGGCAAATTGTCATCAGAGCCTTCTCCCACCCCATGAGGTCGGTGATAGGAGCAGAGGAATTTCCTCTTTGCAGCATTCAGCCTTTCCCCTGGAGCAGGCTGAATCCATGTCATTCCCCCAAATACAGACAGTCTCTGGATCATGATATTAACTCAGAGAAAAATCCCAACCTGCTTCTTCAGGAAGCACCTTCCACAGGATTGGTGTGAGCAATGGCCACCTTCCTCCACAACCTGCATGGAAAAGGGTGTTCAGACACTGCTTGAACCACGCCAGGAGTTATAGGGATATTTTAACATCCTTTGAGTGAGAAATGAACTGTTCACTGGAGTAGTGTAGGGTTGAACAGGGAAAGTCAAGGTCCTTTGCTGTTTGGTGGGGCTGGGTCTAGCTTGTGCTCTGTCCATGTGGTGGACTTGGGCAGAAAGTCTTGGAAAAACCTTTTAGGAAACAACAAAGGTCACTACCTCACAAATCTCCATCTGTCCTTTTCTTCCTGCTCTGGACATCCATATCCACAATCACTGGTTTGAGCAGGTCATGCTTGGGGTCCTGGTCAGACTTGTCTCAGCTCCTCTCCTTTTGCTGAAAATATTTCTCTGTTTGCAAATATTGCTGTTTCTGAGAAGGTCATGTTCTACTGATGTGCAGTGCCTGTAGATTTGGCCATCATGGTAAAACTGGGCTGGTCTTCTACCTTAATCTGCTGCCTTTGTATCATGGGTGACAAAAAAAAAAAGGCTCTTAGAAAGGACATGGGGATGCAATTAGTAGCTAAAACACACACTGTCAAGGGAAAAATTTGAAATATGTCACCACCCGAGTTGGACAAAAAGAATGCTGTTGTGTCTTTTGTTAATTTTCCTTTGTTCTTGTCGAAAAAATATTTATGGTAGACAAAAATGACATACTTCTGAAACATCCAGATGGCTGTTTCTACAGCTACTAATTCAAACTTCTGAATGGACTTGATCTTCATGCTCCAAGGAAGCAAAAATCCCTGTTGTCTAAAGGAATTTTTCATCTACCCTCTCATCTCCAGGAAAACTCCCAGACTGCTGGGCAAAACAAGGGTTTTCCTTCATTTTCCCACCAAAGCTGCTCCAGTTGTGTAAGAGCTTTAAATCACAGAATCATGGAATAATATCATAGAATCTTACAGTGGCTTGGGTTGAAAAGGACCTTAAAGATCATCTAGTTCCAGCCCCCCACAATGGGCAAGGATGACACCCACTAAATCACTGTGGCCAGGGCCCAAAAAAATCCAGCCTTAAACACTTCCAGGGATGAAGCATGTCTGTGGGAACATGGACACTGACCTGGACACCTGCATGGAGGGTGCTCAACCACAAGGATGGGTGATGCTGTTTCATTTCACTGAGCAGAGTCATATTTTGGGACTGAAGAAAGATGAGTGCTTCTCTCACCACGTCAATGAACCCAAGGAGAGGTTGAAACTGTGGGGTCCTAACCTGCAATTCCTAGGTCCTGAATTTCTTGGAGAGCCAGATGGATTCAGCTCTGAGAGGGTTCAATACCTCTGAGGATGTCCACAGAAAATGTGGACAGAAACACCTCACAGAAAATGACTTAAACAAATTTGCAAGACAGTATGGTCGAGTGTGTCTTGAAAAAGCAAAAACATTTTAATAAAAGAAGAAAATAATACAAAAACAAAAGAACAAAGCTGAACACGGAGTAGGGACAGGTCCCACACACCTGCTACAACACCCTGAGAATGTGCTGAGAAGCCTCATGCTGTTCCTTAAATACTGAACGATTTGGGTGGGTTTTTTGGCAAACAGCCCAATAGAGAATACCTGTTCTGAGGAACAGGTAAAGAGACATATCAGTGGTTTTGTCCTGGCATTGAGCCAATTACTGCCAGGAGAGCAAAGATGTTTCTAGATCCTTTTACCTTAATATAACAACAAGATGTGGGTCTTAAACCTTTCCCTATATGGAAACACCTCCTTGGTTGTGGGGCGCATTTCTACACCCAGCTCTTTCTTGAAGAGATTTCTTATTTGTTAACAACTTCCCCGACTGAAGACTGACGTTTCCATTTCTGTCTGTAAGGCAGGTGTGAGTTCAGCCCTGCGGCACAAGGAGCAAGAGAGGACTCCAGGTTTTGATGTGCAGGCAGAAGTGCTGGCCCCAGGTGAGTGACAAGGACGGTGACTTGGGGAGGCATTCGGTGTTCAGCCCCCATCACTGCCCACCTCCAACCCGCCTGCCTCCGACCAGACAGCTCTTAAATGCTCCAGATGGGGCTCAGCTTGGCCAGCCTCGGCCTGCCCCTTTCTTCTGACTCAGCCAACCTTGCCAAACAGCCATCGCTTCCCTGGAACATCAAAGGTCTTCATTAGACCCTGTCAATCACGGGGCCGTGTTCCCCTGACGGGCATCCCTGTGTGACAAGGAGCACCAGGGGATCCCCAGCCTGCAGGGGGAGGTCAGCCTGCTTTCAGAGCGGGGGACCATTCATGCCATGCCAATTCCAATTTAGGATGTGTTCTTGGAGGCAGCGAGGTGGAAGGGGAGTTCGTACCAAGCCTGTGAGGCAGGTGCTGCAGCTGTGGGATCCCTGCTCTGTCAAAAGGGAGCTGCTGGATGGCACAGCCCCCACGTGGGAAAAGGCAGCCTTTCCCCCCTGGCCTGGTGGCACGTCCCCAGATGGGGAAGTGGTCCTCAGCCTCTGTCAGCTCTGCTCACATCATCATGTCTCGCTGGGTCCTCTGATGGATGGAAACGGGCAGGACCCATCACAACCTCTCCCCGTCAGCCTGGGGCTGCCTCCACAGAGATTTCACTTCAGGGGTCCACGTCCTGCCTTCCCTCCTGCCCTGATACAGCTTAGCACCTGGTCAGAGTCCTATAAACCACCTGTAAATGTATCGACCTCTGAGGGTCCAGCCCTTGGAGATGGATGTAAAATAATTTCAGCGAGACTGCTCTTCAGAGGTGTTTTAAAAAGTAAAATGTTTAAGAAAGAAAAATAACTAACAAATGTTACAAGAAAACAAATGAAAAGCCTGGCACAGGCAGCTGAGAAACCTCTGGCACCCCACTAACAACACTCCAGAAAGCTGCTCCTTCCTTTGTGCTCCTTCCTAAATACTGAATGTTTTAGGAGGGACAACCTGGCCTGTGTCAATAAGGAGAGGTACAGGATTTGAAGAGCAGTGACAAGGTCCAAGAGGTGCTTATCTTTTGGCCCTGAGCCAATTACTGCCAGGAGGGTAAGGAAAAATCGACGTAAACTTCCTAAAATGTCTAAAGGTAAACTGAAACTCTTTCCCTGTTTGGAAGCACCTGCTGGGGGTGTGGGGTATGTTGCTACATAGCAGGTTTGTTTTCCTCTCAGGAAAGGCTCCCTGGACAATGCAGGATGTTCCCAGACAGCTGATTGCAGCATCAGATGGCACAGGGTGCTGCATGAAGGAATGGTTGTAGTGACCTCCCTCTCCTGGTGTTTCAGGGCTGTGAGATCCACCCTGGGGGCTTTGCAGTGCTGGTGGGCAGCAAAACCTGGGTCTACTGTGAGCTCCAAAGTACTTTTTCCTCCCTCAGTTGATATCTACAAGCAGCATGGGGCACAGGGGACCTTTCTGTGTCCCATTCACAAAGTTGATTCCTGTAGAAGCTGCTATTTCCAGAGCCCAGGAAAGGGCTGTGAGTACAGAGAAGGTTTTGAGCAGGTTGAGGACATATCCTCTCCACAAGGACATATCACCCACTTGGCAGTGGGCTGTGGTGTCATGGGGACAGCTGAGTGTGGGATCTGAATGGCTGGGGTGTTCTCTGAGATGAAACTGAAGATGGCTTTCCCCACTTGGGTGTTTAATCGAGAAAGATGCACTCTTCCCATAAAATGCCCTTTCCATTCAAACTCTCTCCTTGCAACAGGTCTGTGGTGCCAGATGCTGATTTAATACATGTGCAGGAGAATCCTGACCTTAATGGAGGTCTCTTTTTTCCTCCCTTGCTAGAGGAAATGCTTGCAAGTAATGTACCATGTTACAGCCACAATAACGTTTAATGGTTGTGTCCTGTGACTGAGGTTAATGACTAGTTAGGGAAGCTTTTACACTGAGGAATAAAAAAAAACGTATAAAATAAAGCTGGCAAGGAGCAAGAAAGAGGGTAATGACAGATTCTGGCAGTTGCCTACCCCAATTTCAGTCCCAAGGAGGTGAATGTTGTAAAAGCCAACCTAGCAAGCCCTTCTCAGGGCATTGACTTTGCTAAATCTTTGGGAGGGTGAATAAGACAGGTACTCTGTGCAAGGAGCCTGCTGCAGATGGGTAAGAATCTTCTGCTGCAAACAGAGCTGGATATATTTCTTTGGTACCTCATGGACTCACACAGGTTCCCAGAGCCCTGCCACAAGCTTGGTGCAGCAAGCCAAGCCCCTCCAGATGCCTCCCAGTGATGCTGACCCAGCCACCCTTGGTGGGTCACTGTCTCCTCCCTGTGTGCCTTCAGCAGGGCTTAAGCAGCTCAGGTCTCCTTTGAAAGGCCACACAAACTTAATGGAAATGCTCACCTGAGACTGTGATCGCCGATGCTGGGCCCCAGGAGGAGACTGGGGCTCTTTGCTGGCTCCAGACCAGCCCTGCACCAGGGGGTTTTTGTTAAGCCTCACCCTCCTTATGGTCCCTTTTCCCAGCTGAACTTCCAGTATTCTGTAACCTGACTCCATTTATCTGTCTGTGGTTGAATGCTTGCCTTGCCTCCCCCCTGCTCCTTATTTTTTTTTTTTTTTTAACAGTTGTTACTAAAAGGGATTTTTTTTTCCTCCCTCCTTTCTTCTTAATGATTTGCTGCATAAAAAAAGGCCCTGCTGTGCCTGTACTGGTGATAAATGAGAGCCAAGGGAGAAGCCAGGGCTGGTGGGTGACCCAGGTCTCTCTTTTCCCAAGCTCTGAGCTGTGCCCAGGGTGCCAGCTGTGGGACACTGCCCTTCCAGCTGCTGCCAGATGTGCCAACCCCTCCATCACTGCCTGCTCCCCGGTGGCAAGTACAGGGTTGGTCTCCACAGTGGGAACAAAGGGCTGAGAAAGGGAGAAGCCATCTCTGCTCTGTTGGGGGCTTTCTGCCTGCGGGCAACAGGCCTGCAAGCTGGCTCCAGAGGCAGGGCCAAATCAAGGTGGTGCTGGGATTTAATTCCAGCTGGCAGCTAAGTACCACACAGCTGCTTGCTCACATTCCCCACTGCTGGGAGAAGACCTGGAACAAGAAAAGGCGAAATCTGTGTGTTGGTATAAGACTGTTTAATAATTGAAATAAAATAAAACCTAATAACAATAAAATATAATCATTATAATCGTAATGAAAAGGCAGACAACAAAAAGAGAGAGAAATAAAACCCAAGAAAGACAAGTTGTGCACAACACAATTTCCCAGCACTCAGTGACTCGTGCCAGCCTGACCCTGAGCAGCAATCAGTTTATACACTGCCCCCAGTTTATACACTGAGCAGGATGTTCTGTGGTATGGAACGTCCCTCTGGTCCATTCAGCAATTCAGAGCAGTGTCCTGGCCGTGCTCCCTCCCAGCTTCTTGTGCACCTCCTCACTGGCAGAGCACCAGACACTGGAAAGTCCATGACTTAGGGTGAGCACAGCTTAGCAACAACCAAAACATCAGCGTGCTAGCAAAATTATTCTCATCCTAAATCCAAAACACAGCCCTATAGCAGCTACTAGGAAGAGAATTAAAAAACTCTACGCAGCACTGTCTGGTCTGACCCCTCTGCAATGCTCCACAAAGCCCTGCTGAAGGCCAGGGTTGTGCCTGACCATGGCATGACATTAAAACTTCATGGGGATTGAGACAGGAGGGCAGACTCTGAGGATGTGAAGTCCTGGTCAGTTGACCAATGCTCTGTACCCTCTTCCAGAGGGTCTGAATCCAGAATCCATTCCTGCCACAGGCATCCAGGTGTCTGTGTGTGCCTCACCAGGTAAGTGCACTGTGCCCTGCTCAGCGCTGCCTGTGATGTCCCACAAGGGCAGCCACTCCAGAGTTATCAGAATAAGCATCATCAACCTTAAGAGTGCTATAAACACCACTGCCTTTGCCTTGGAGCATCTGAGCCTCAGAGCCTCTCCAGAAAGTCACCTAAAAGATAAAACCTCTTTCTTCTTCTTGAGCATCTCACCCGTGTGTCTCAGCACTGGACAGAGCTGAAATAGCCCTCTGAAATATGATCAAGATGCTTTGATATTTCCAGTGCACCATTCAGTTTAAGCTAAAATACAAAACCTGAGGCGGAAAAAAACCCCAAAACAAAGCGTGCAAACCATGACATACAACCTCATCTCCTTCCTGTGAGGCTTTTGTGTGATGACCCTCAAAAGGAGAAATTAGGGTCTAGATGAGGCTGCCTCACTGACATTCAGAGAGCAGAGTGGTTTCATTGCTGTTCACTGCTCACAGCAGAGTCTTGACTCTCTTTAGGATATTTCTATTGCTGGTGGTTGTAACTTGGACACACATTGTGTGTAGTCTGCAGGATAAAAATAGCTGTCGTGCCTATTTCTGTCAGATCAGAGCACACCAAACCTTTGTTTACCAGTTGCCTTTGATTTAAATTTAGCAGCAAGCCGAGCACTCGAAAGCAGAGGGGAGCTGTGTGACATGAAATCCACCCAGCTAATTTTAGATCACTCTCTGCACAACACTGCAGTGGGTGTAGGTGTGTGATTCCACACAGATGGAAGGGAAAGGAAGAAAGGATTGACCCAGTGTGTGCTGTCACTAAATCTGCCACCCTTGGCAGCATCTGGCTGGATAAAGTGAGTCTCCTGAAGCTCCCAGCTGGGTTTAAGGAGAGCATTCAGCCCCCCCCAGCATTGTCCCATCCCCGAGATGGGGTGCTGGGAGTGTGTGTTGTAGGGTTGCTTGTTTTGGCAGATGTGGTGGTTGCAGTGTGAACTTTCAGAGAGCAGTAGGAAAGGAGAGTTCCTCTCTCTTCTCAATCCCCACCTCCTGGAGTCTCAAGATTTCGAAGACTATCTGTTTCCTTGCTTTGTGCAATGTATATTTTAAGAAAAACTCACAGCTTTGCTCTCCGTGGGAAAAGCTTGGAAATACAGTTCTGAAGGTTTCGACATCAGTCACAAATGAAGGAATCAAATACAAACCTTGGTATGTTTTTATCATCCCATGTTCCAATGAAATCAAACCCCATGTGCTCATGACCCCCTGGCCTCTCCCTCAGGGTCTGGCAGGGATGACATTAGAAGAAATAACTTTTCCTGGCAGACGGTCACTGGGAATTGGAAGCAATGGTTTCTGGTGGATGAACCTGCAAGACATAACAGCCCTGCCTCAGTTTCCCAAACTTCAGAGTGGGCAGACTGTCTTCTTCCCCAAAGGGTCCTGTAATTACCCTGACATGAGGGAATTGTTTCCAGCTCTGGAATGCATGTCCTTATCTCCACCATTTCCTACTACACAGAGGAGTAAGAAAAGGTGCTGAAGTTGTCATAGGCCCTTGGTGAGGGGCTGTGGATATACAGAGAGAGCACTGAGATTCAGCAGCAATTAAATCAGCTTTGCTAGGAGGGTGATTTATATCATGGCATTCCCAATGTCACTCACATCCATTTGCTTTTAGAAACCTTCTAGGGCTCCCACCCAATGCCCAGAGTGTCAGGATACCCCAGTGGTGGCCAAGAACTGTGTCTGACTGTGCCTGTCCCACCACGTACGAGCAATGAGCTCTGTTCGGCTTCTTCTCATCTGCTCAGGTCGATGACAACCCCCTGTTAAAGACAGGCAGGTATTTTCAGTGTCTGCCACTCACATATATAAAGTATATTGAAATTAAAGCCAGGTGCTCAGCTAAGGTAAACCAGCACAGGCTGGTTTGCTTCAGTGGGCAGACACTCATTTACACCACTGAAAGATCTGGCCCATTTCCTATAAAATATCTTATTTTAGGGGAGCTTTGATGCACTTGTTGTGTTTATGGATTTATTTATTTATTTATTCATTTGTAGCAGGACTATATTCACTTCAATCTGTGATGATCTGTCAGAAACAGCTCTAAATATCCTCAGAGTTGTTTTAGGGAAGCAAATAAACTCTTAAAGCTTTTTGATGAATCTTTTCAATCTGACATGATATTGGTGTCACATCCAGTTCCTGTGTGAAACTCCGTGAACTTTAAAAGCACCCCTGTTCTGAACACCCATAGGAGGATGATGCTCACCCATGACATAGCACACTTGGGTGAGACCAAGGAGGCCTTTATGGGTTTCATTTTCTATCATTTTCATGCCTGCACCTTCCAGTTTGTGTGTCTGTGTGAGTTTATTTGTTTGGTTCACTTTTATTTTCTTCAGCCAGTCAGTTGAAGCTCAAAAATCAGAGGTGCAAACATCTTGAAACTGCAATATTTAAATTTGGGGGTTATTCTCCTGGTTAAGTGGTGTTTTTGTGTACTGAAAGGCAAAACGCCCCAGTAACAGCAGCACATCCACTCGGGAGAGGCTGTTCCTTGTTTTCTGGCACAAGGAGCTCTCCCTGGGCTCCAGCTGCACCCCTCTCTGCTCTCCCCAGAGAGCACAGCATCACCTCATGGGAAACAGAAGGCGATTCAAGTAACTTCATGTCAGCAAGGGAATGGAAGATGGCCCTTGTACTTCCAAACTTGGCAGGAAGGGTGAACAAAACCGGAGGGACTCTTGGCTAAATATGGCTTTTTCAGGGCAGGTCCAGGCAGCTGGCCGCAGTTCATCCCCGGGTGCCACTCATCCATCCATCCATCCATCCATCCATCCATCCATCCATCCATCCATCCATCCATCCCTCCCTCCATCCATCCTTCTGTCCATCCATCCATCCATCCATCCATCCATCCATCCATCCATCCATCCATCCATCCGTCTGTCCATCTGTCCGTCCATCCATCCGTCTGTCCATCTGTCCGTCCATCCATCCGTCTGTCCATCTGTCCGTACATCCATCCATCCATCCCTTCATCCATAATCCATCCATCCATCCCTCCATCCATCCATCCACCCATCCCATCCACTGCATGTTATTAATGAGGATGTGAGCGTGCAGCAGCAGCATGGGCAGGCTGGAAGGGGCTCCGCTGTCCCCAGCACAAGGCTGTGGGGACGTTGTCTGTCTTCCAGCTGCCATCCCCTGGGCTCCCAGGGCCCCCTGTCCCACCACCTCCCACCTGCTCCCCGCAGCACCTCTGCCCCACCTGCAGTGCGCTCCCATCGCAGGGCTTCACACGGTGCCTCGGCCTCTGAACTCCTGGTGAAAGGTTTGCAAGGGATGCAGGGGCCCTTCTGGTGGGTTGGGTGGGACCTGGGCAGCGATCAAGACAAAGAGTGTCTAGGAAATAGACATATGATGTTTAGGAGAGGCTTGAAGGGGTGAAGTTGGAGGTATCCTGCTCGGTGAGGCTGAAGGAGTTTGAGAACAAACCCGGAGCAGAATGAATCCTGTAGCAGCACTGCACAAGCCCTTGTGAACCACTGAACACCAGGCAGAGCGGATCTGCACCTCACCATGCAGCATCTCTGGAAAACAGCATCACAAAAGTGATGGCAGGGGTGGGGATTTGGTTGGGGTAGCACCTTCAGGTGAAACATGAGACTTTTAGCTTTGCAGGGGTTGGTGGAGCAAGATTTTCTGTATCTTTTGAGTGTTTGGAGGAGAAGCATCCTGCCTTTCTTCATCAGTGCCAGGAGCAGGTACCCAAAAGGGTACTTTGGGGTGTTGCTGGTGGGTTGGTGGGGTCTCTGCTTCCACACAGAAAAGAATGCTGGCTCAAAGAAACATCATTGAAAACCTGCATGGGAAAAGGGTGGTGCTGGGCTGCCACTGACAGAGCTGCATCTTCTGAGATCATTCCCCAAACAAAGCTGGCAGGTGAGACTGCTGAAGAACAGGGCAAAGACTGGAATATCCCCTGTCCTCCTTGAGGGAAGGAAGCCCAGTGACGCTGGGCTGAGTGAGGAATAAAAGGAGCTCTTCCCTCCCAAGACAAATTTAATGTAATGAAAGACTTAAGAGAAATATTGCAGGCAGGACCCAAAGTAAATGACTTCAGAAAGGGTCTAATGAGACTGGCACTCTCTTCCTTGCCACTTCAATAAGATAAGAAGATTTCAGCTCATGATAGGCCAAGGGTCAACTCAGGAGTTAATGCAGATTTTGAAACAGAAGCCAGGAGTCCTGCAAATTGAAATCCATCCACTCTAGTCCCACACTGTAGCAGAGCAATTTACTGGTGGGTGCATCTTCAGCAAAACCTACTTGTTAATGAGACTGCCTGATTCACGGGCAAAATATCAGTGGAGAAGGGGAAATGAAAAGCTTTTCTGTCCCCAACACATCTACCATGAAATTAAAGCTCTTTGATTGCACCCCTTATTGGAAAGGCAGTAAGTAAAGGGCTGTGCTGGATGGGCCATCCACATCCCTCCCGACTCTATTCACTGTCATTCTGAAAAATGAAAAAAAATTTCCTGGTGTGGTAAGAAATAATTTTCGATCTCTCTGATCCCTTGAGCCTTCCCCACCACCACCAGACACCTGGTGGGATCTGTCCTTGGGGACACGAGGACAGGTAATTTTGTATCTGCTTCCAGTTAAGGCATCCTGCCAGATTACTCCATGACAGGTGAACTTACAGACAAATGCATTTGTGAAGCATCTAAGGACAAAACACAGCTCTGGGTGATGCTGAGGGCTGGCAGGTATCTGACCCTGGTACAGGGCAGCCTGAGAGGAAACGTGGTTACAATCTGTAGGAGCTGCTGGATTGAATTTGGGGAGCCCATGGACGAGTGCCAATTTCCACTCGGAGGCAATAACAGACATTTAATCTGAACTTGTGATCGTGCTCATAGTTTGGCAGAATAACCAGATCTGTAAATGCCCAGCATCTGTAAATCTACTGCTTTTGATGTCGAAGGGTTTTCATGTGTTTTGCAAAGTAAAATATTGACTAAATTATGACCTATTGGAACCTTCCCTGACGACTGCTGTGCGCTGGCAGGCGATAAAAAGGGTGGCTGAGCTTTTTTTGCTCAAGTTTGGTTCCAGCAGATATAAAAGAAGCAATTCAATTAATTGGCTATAGAATGAGGTTCAGAGGTTGTTTAGAGTGAGCTGTGAGATGAGTTGCTGCATTAAGGCTTTTTTTTTAAATGCACCCTGTACAGATAAACCTACAATTTTCCACAAGTGTTTAAACAATACCAGGCTGACATAAACATTGCAGAGGTTCTGGCCTTTAACCTCATGCACATGAGCCAAAGATTTCTTACAACTCAGCTCATTCAACCAGCCTTTTCTTGGTTTCCCAGCTCTTTCTCTTCCTTCACAGCTGTTCAGTGTCATGTCTGAAAGGCTTTTAGAAGAAAGACCTTCCCAAACCTCAATTAATGCAGCTTTTTCTGTGCTGAAGCACATGAGAATTGTCCACAATACCTGTCCCTGCTGCAAAAAGTGAATGCACGGCTGTCTCCAGCCTGAGGGGCAGCACTTTAGTAGGGTGCAAATGGTTTTGTGATGGAAAGGCACCAGGGAATGCTGAATTAGAGTATCTGGCTGAGGTAGAAGAGCTCTGGAGGCTGAATTCTTCTCCCTGGTGGATGGAGTTGTTTTCTTTGAAGGACAGGCCTGACCTCTGGGTTGGCTGTGCTGATGTTGCCAGGGCCAGTTCAGATGCCAGTATTGCTGGGTAGGAGTTTTCTGAACAGCCTTTTTTTCATTAGGAAATGATCATTTTCAAAGCCAAAGCTTTGGCTCCCAAGTCCAACTGGCTTTGGGAAGAGAGTAGAAATTAAAGGTTGAGGAAAAGACTCATCCCTTTCCCTTCTTATGGTGTGATAACTGGGTCAGTGCTGACAACATTCTCCTCTCCAGTTACAGATGCTGGAATCAAACCTCCCCTCTATCTTGCTCAGAGCAGTGATTTGAAAACCAGCCTTCACTCACCTCAGCAGAGCTTCCTTAGTGTCTAACTGTCTGGGTTATTCTGGGTTTTGCCAGAAAATGTAAAAATCTGTGGGCCCCTTGAAATCCTGGGTGGGAAAATCTTTCACATCTCTAAACTGTTCTCAGAAGAGGGAAAAAACAGCTTAAACATCTGGGACAGGATTTTTTATTGTTATTATTTCAAGCCAAGATAAGGCATGACATTATATTTAATGCTGATTGACCGGAGAAGAAAATCGGTTGCTTAGAGTGTAATGCAAAAAAATTCTAACAATGCATGAGAAATCCTGTAATAACAGACCTACTTGAGAATCTGAGTGGCATGAAATGTGAAGTGTACTGTTACTTTAATTGTATTTTTATGCAGACATACTCAATTCCTATTAGTGGCAGAGTTGTGTTTGCATTTGGCCAGAGGCAAAGAATTACTAGTGGACAGTTTAATCAGGATGAAAGAAGGAAAATAAAATTAATGTAGCATGTGCTGGGCTCAGACATTTGTGTTGGAAGAATTTTAACATCTGTATTGTGTGACGCTTGGTCCTGTTTATTTTAAAAACCTGAAAATGAGGGTTGAATGATTTCACACTGGAGTTATGGTTGCCAGTCATTTAGTTCAGGGGTTGAGGTTAGTAAATGAATAATTCCAGTTTGCCAGAAGTCTTTGTTGGTAGTCAGCGGTTAAAAATCAAGGGCTGAAGATGTTGCTGTTTCACTCCTGTGCAAATCCACCCGTCCAATATTTATATAAATACTGCTTTGAAACCAAATGCAGATGGAGTTCCTGCTGGGCTGGGGAGCTCATGAATACCTGCAGCTATTTAGCAAATGCCCTGAAATATTTCATTAGTCCATTGGACAGAGCAGAAAGTGAAATCAACTTGCCTATGTCCTGCCAGTGGATGGCCGATGCCTGATTCAGGAGGGGAGCCCCAAAATAGGGTTGACAGAACCAGAAATTTGTAGCTGTGTGATTATGGATGAGATCATTGAGATGAGCCAGAAGGTGATTCCTCCTGTCCTCAGACAGACCCCTGAGGTGGAAGTGTCAGATGAGGTGCCCCATAGTGGTTCTACTCCTCTGTAAAAAGAGATGATGAAGGCTGTGAAGACAGGAGGACTTATAGTCTGAACATTCTACTTTCCAGGTTTTTGAAGCAAGTAAAGGTGATTCCCACCATGCCTCCTGACTCATCAGCCAAAAAAATAATCCCAGCACTTTTAGATTGGCTCTGCCTGTGCTACTCACCCACCCAGACCTCCAGCTGGCATCATCTGCAGTGACATTGACAACACTGTCAGTGCAGTATTTTCTGATAAAACAAAATTGTCTGAAAAAAAATCTGTTACTCAAATAAAGGGAAAACTGGAGAAAGTTATTCTGCCAAGTGGTAGAATTTGTGTTTATATTTCTATCAGTTCTGGCTTCCCTAAAAAACTTTGCCCTGACATGATCAATCAGAGAAAAGGAATTTTCTTTGCTTGGCCTTCATTTATTTTACCATTTAGTGCTGAGTCTGTTTAGTCAGGAAGGACTTGCTTCCAGACTGCACAGTCAATGAACGATTCATCTTGTCCAAGAGCAAATTAAGCAGAGTGAATAATTAAATGGAAGCACTCAACCAATATTTCTCAGAGCTCTCTTAAACAATTCCCCACAGTCTCCTTGCATCCTCACCCCCAGACAGCTTCAACCTCTCCATTCAGCAGCACCACATCCAACATCCAGCCCAGCCTGTGCCAACACTGGCCAAAGGTTATTTCCATCTGGGTGGTCACTGAGGAAGGCTTGGTGGTCTTGTTCCTGTTCCTATGGGAAAATCTTCTGGACCAAAACCCTCCCTCTCCATTCCAGCAGGATTAATAAGGCCTCCTTGCTGGGAATGGCTGGGCAGGGTGAAGGAGGTTGCCAGAGGAGATGGATGGCTCCTCTGGGGAGAGGGTTCCTCGTGTCAGTGCTGCCCTTCAGGGACACACGGGGCTCTCTGTCTGGCAGGCTTCCCATGGGGGCAGGAAGGGGAATGCTAAATGAGGGTTTCCAGCCAACTGATTGCACCAGGAGGCTTGAGACAAGGATGCTCAGGCCTTTCCAGGTGAGTGTGGGTTGTGCTGTGCAGGCTGGGAGCCGCAGAGGGTGTTGGTGTTCACTGAGGCCAGGCTGAGCAGCAATGGGAGTCTGAGCTCTCCCAGCGAAACTTTTTCATGGCATTCACAGGCTAAACAAGCAGCAGAAGTTGCTGCAGGCATGAAGACCACCTCCTTCCTCACCATTTCCTTCAAACCACTCATCTTGGCAGGGCAGAGCATGATGGATTTAATAAAAAGATCCTCAGTCTTTTGACCCATCAAAGACCTCCCAACTACCACGGAGGCAGCAAAAGTCAAAGACCCAGCTGAGGTCTGAGATGGAAAGAGCTTAGGACACCTGGTTTGTGACATCACCTGAGACCACCATGATGGTGGCCTTGGGCAGAATGTGATGACATGGTTGCTTGGTGACCTTGAAGGTATTTTGAGAGGTGAAGGAGACCCTGACAGTGATCGTTGACTTAGTTTTAGGAAGATTTTGGAAATGAAGACATCAGGTAAAAGATGAAGGGGAGGAGAACTTTAAGGTCCAATACATGCTGTGTTTCTGTGCTATACTGTTGCTGGAGTGGCTTGGGAATTTTTCAGACAAATGTATTTTCTGCAGAAAATTCTAATGGTCATAAACCACTTTTCATGAGATTTAGAAACTTATATCCATGGAATCATTTATGTTGGGAAAGACTTTTAAGAATGTCAAGTCCAACTGCAAATTTATGCAGTCTTGGAAATTATTTTAGGGACAAGGCAGGACCTTGCTCAGATCTGCATACCACTGACCAGGCTATAATTTTTCCAAAACCTCGGTGCCGAGGGATGTGGAAATCCCAGCATCAAGTCTTGGTTTAAAAAGGACATTTGAATACAAAATGAAGCACCTCCAGCAGGCAGTCTAAGACACAGAGCCACTTCAGGACAGCCTAAAGGCAACCTGGTCCATTCATCATTTGGCCTGGACAAATGTTCCTGGATATCAGGAACAGGGACTTGAGCCCCAGCCCCAGAGTGGGGCAGAAGCAGCCTGTCACCATGCTGGGTCTGGGCCAAGAGGATAATTTCATTTCCATCTTAAAGAGTGGAAGTTCTGGGCTTTGTCTCATTGAAGAATGGGGAACCTTTGGAAATCATAAAAAGTTTCATTGGGACCCAGAAACCTTTTCCTGCCAAGTCCTAATTTCCACCACATTACAACAAGCACCTCTGAGGATAGAAAAAGGGAGGAAATCTTGGTTTTCCCATCATGCTGTTGCTGTCAGGCCGGCAATTTTTCACCACTGTGGATGCCACTATCACACAATTCCTTAGCTGAAAGGGGCCCAACAGAGTGAACAATATCCCAATTGGGATGATAAGCTGCAAGACATTATCCAGAGAGATATAAATTGTAGTAATCTATTTGTTCTCTTGCCCGTGGGGTCCTCGTAGTAAACAGGGAGAGCTGGGAAGCGGGTGAGTTCTGACACATCATTTCTCATTGTTCCCAAGGGATGGTGAGCAATCCTAGCGCTGGCAAGCCCGACAGGCAGTAAATGTTTCCTAGAATACAAACAGAGCGGGAGCCAGTGCGTAAAGGCTGCAGAATCACTGTCAAAATGTAATCAGATGAAAAAAAGAAAGCAAAAGCAGAGACCAAGACATGGATGTGGCACCCTGGAGAGGGTGAGGGAGGAATGAAATGAGAACCTGTGAGAAGGTGAAACTCACTCCTTAAAGGATTTGAGGAACTTCTTTAGTAGGAACATGCAGGGACAAGCAGGAGAACTTTCCAGAGGTCTGTGTGTGATAGAAATCAGAGGTGAATCTCTGCTAATGACTCAGTTTATTAAGTCTGAAGATGCTCTGGACCTTTGTGCCCTTTTGTTGCCGTTTCCTCCTTCCAGGTGAAGGGTAATCTCCCCAAAGCACCATTAAGAGCCAGGGAGTTTGGACCTGGCATGGAGCCATATTCCAGCCTTGCTTCCAAATCGGTGGACTTGCACGTTTCCAAGTGCTGACAGCTTTTCATGGAGAGGCACTGGAGGTTGGCAGCCCTGGAGCTGACCCCGTGGTCACACCATAGTCCTGGGTCCCTGTCCCTGCCTGAGAAAAGCACTGACATCTCACCTCAGTGCCTGGCAGCATCTCAAGCCAGCTTCCAAATGTGCAGGGGGAGACTTTGGACAACTTATGGAGACAGCAGGATGCCAGCAAGGATATTGACAGCCTGGACAAAACCCTTCAAAATGGGTTAAAAAAATCAGTATATCCCTACTAAGAGAGGACAGAAGCCACCAGTGGGGTGGCAGATGAATCCAGACAGTGCAGAGAGATGAATTGAGAGGGAAGGAGGCACCTGGAGCTGTCAGCTTTTATCCTCTCAGCCAGGCCTGTGCTGCTCAGCTGTTTTACTGCTTCCCTTCTGCTCAGCCACCCCCCTGCATTTTTGCTTCCCTGCCCCGAGCACACCTCCAAACAGGCATCTGCAGTTTGGACTTGTGCTCACTCCTGGGTGGAGCTGGCATCTTGATTGACTTTTGCCCGAGCCTGAGATGGGGAAATTTGTTCTCCATCCTCCTGTTTGACTTTCTGCTTCCCCGAGGCAGCCAGCAGCTCCACGTTGTGCTGTGACCTTCTGAGGGACGAGGCAGGAAATATCTTCCTGGCTTGCTTAAATAACGAATCTAAAAATCAATTTGTGGAGAGGTTGGAAAGCAATGAGCATACAAATTAACCAGTGTATGAGTAATACATTTGCATCTTGTGGATCCAGTTAACTTCAGAGCAGGCAGAATTTATAACCTACTGAACTCCAAGTATGAGGCTTAAAGAAATTACTGGGAGGAGAATTATTGGGTTGGATACTAGACATCATTCCAGCCCTCATTAATGTTTTCATGTGCTCTTGAAGGTTTCTCCTTAGCAGTACCCATTACTGAGTTTGGGAAAAAAATCAGCCACTGAGATCACTTGGAAAACACTTCGCCTCCTCCCTCTCATTTCCCCAAGTTGCATTTTTATTCTCCGCAGAAACCCGATGGTCAGACAAATTACTTTACAAGTGAGATTCTGATAACAGAAATCATCTTGTAAGCCAAATGCTGATGATGTGCAGATACAATGTCAGGGAAAAAAAAATCTTTTTGCCATGTGCATTCCTTTAGATAGATGGTTCTTCTTTATGGGTGCATTTATGGCACTTTATGACACTTGCTCTATAGTTATGCTCAAACAGAGCCCAGGCAGAGCTCTGGTTTGGTTCAGCCTGACTATTGAGGTAATCCTAGTGGTTCTGTGAAAGGAGGGGAATTGCATGAAGCCATCAGGTCTCCAAGGTTTTGGGCTTGTTTGAGATTTCACAGACCATTGACAAATCCCTGTGAATCATATTTATGATCCTGTCACTTGAGAATAGACACCTGTGGACACCAGCTCCATGGGTCAAAGAGTCTTATTGGTGTCCAGGCCACAGGGGAATGGCCGAGTCACAGCAAGTGTCAGATATCTGGACTCCCCACCTCTTTTTCTCCTGGGGATGGTCTCATTCAGACAGTGAGGGAGCAGCTCCTTTTCTCTGCCCCTCTGCAGACAGCCCCAGTCTTTGAGGATCCCCAGGGAGGAGGAGATGGGAGAGGACAAGTCTCTGTTCACTTTCATCTCTGACAAATTAGCTGCTCTCCCTATGACAGATGTTCCTGCTCCAGGAGGTGCAGAATGGGGGAGGAAGCAGCTGGAGGCAGGTGTGCATCTCCTGCTGGCTGTCCACACAGCTGCATCCCAGCCTGGAGGGCCCTGCACAGCCCCAGGTGGTGCTGAACCAGGGTAACTGCAGGTGGGATGGGTTTAGGACACATGGCTTGATCTTGCCCTAATTTTTGTGAAATACTGTCACAACATCCTCACACTGAGGATTTTTCCCTTTGGAGAGCTCTGGAGATGAAGCTGTTGACACAGATTGGGCCTGAGGGTTTTCTCTGTGTCTTGCATATTTTGGAAATGAGCTCAGACCTGTGCTACCCTGCCAAGGTGAAGGATACTTTTCTCCTGCAAGGGTCATAATTTCCCTCCTGCTTTCCCATTTGAAGTGGGTTTCCTCCACAGTGGTGGCATCCAGAGTGCAGGTTCAGTGCAGTTGTGGCTCCCTGATCATCCAGACATGAGGACACATTACAGCTCACCACTGTGGCCTGGGGAAGGGGACATGCCACTCCCTGCCTCCTCCCAGCACACAGCTGGGGTGTGGATGGGGTGCAGAGCTGGACCAGGACACTGGAAAGCAATTCCAGAGACAGCACAGTGCTGTCTCTGATGGCTTTTCATCTATCCTCAACAGCAGGGAAAATCATCAAAGGGAGAAAAGAAAGGGATTTTAAAAACAAAGACAAACAAAAATAGGTCCCAACTTATAAAATTTGTATCTGAACTTCCTGGAAGCTTGGAGACTTTGGGTGGGGTTTTGTTATGCTGCTGCAGAGAAAATGCCATATGTAAATCTCCTACAACATGAAAGATCACGTTCCCTCGTGATCCAAATAGACAGGGACATATTCCTGGTGATGATCCAAGCAGCTGCACCAGGCAAGGCAAGGATGCTTATGAAAGAGAGGATTGCTGGATATACATAACCTTGCCTGACTAACAGATTCCAGTCTTTTCAGTGAAGGGATTTGAGAATGAAAATTTGGAAGAAATACAAGGGAAAGAACCACAGGTTTTAACATAGGCCACAAAAAGGGTTGTGCTGCACACTGGCTACAATATGTGATAACACAGGAACATGAGCAGTTCTTTGTAAATAACCTTTCCATAGAATTTAAAAGGAGCCTTTTAAATTTCCATAGAATTTAAAAGAAAGCAAGAGGGTGAAAACCCAAGAGGTTTGTCCTCCTGTGGAAGATGTTGGTGCTGTGGACTCAGAGCAGGGTCTTTGTGTGGGGTCCCCAGGCTCTGAAAGTGCCCAGCACTGCTTAAGAAGCCTTTCTGGGCTTGCTTTGGTGAAGTGAAGACTTTTTCCCACCATGGAAATATTTCACATAGCCCTCTGCCCCTCCCTGCCAGCTCCCTGTGTTCAACACAGCTGTGGCCTTGGGAGGCTGAAGTTTTTGCTCACCGAGCAAATATAGGGTACATATGTGAACTCAGGGATGTGAAATGCCTTTCTTTAAGGAACAATGATGTCCCACCCTGGAAAAGCCGCAAAGACATGAGGGGAGGTCTTTGGGGACAAGCTGCAGAGTCCTCTTGTAAATGCACTTCAGCCACAGCTCTGCTCCCTCTCATCTGACAATGAGGGATGGCAGGAGCACATCTGCTCAGGTACAGCTCTTGCCTGGGCAGCAGGCACAGATTTCCCAGCACAGAAATCCACCTGAGCTTTGTTTCTGGCGTGTTGCAAAGGAGAGGATGTGCCATCCATCATTTTCATAAACAGCACTGCCACATGCAGTGCGTTTGTGTGGCCAGATCCTGCGCACAGGATTACAGCTCAGCCAAGGAATTTCTTCCCTGTTGTGTCTCCGGGCATTTAGACTGGGAGGTCTTCTCAGAATAAATGATCTTGCCATTTGTTTTCCATGCATGCTGTGCCCAGCACTGTGGCACCAGGGCTGGAGGCAGCAGCCCTGTGTGGTGCCTGGTGCTGGGAAGAGTGAAGAGAATCTCTGCAGCTGGTGCCTGACCTGCCCAGGGCAGAGCAATCCCTGCCCAGCCTGCTCTGCCAAGGTGACACTGACAGCTCCCTTACAGTGCTTCGTGTTTTAGCACCTATTTCTTTTAAAGGTCTCTGAATACAGCGATTTCCCACTATTCTTCATTTCCCTGCCCTTTGATTTTAAACTTTGCATCAATCTCCTGCTTCAAACAGTAGCCTGCAATGTTATAATAATGCAGGAGGGGCTCCCAAGGACTGATTTAGCTTTGGGTTGCAAGTCAATAAAAGCATGGCTGCACCAGTCCCAGTACAAAAGGCTGTCTTCTCCCAAATCTCGATGTTCCTGCCCTCTGTTTGCTCACTCACCCCTGGTTCCAGCTGTGGAAATTCCCTCTGACCCATGTCAGGCAATGTGAAAAGCACCTTTGCCCGAGGTGTGAGTCCCTGGAGTTCATGAGGTGTTCACGTGCTGGCAGGCTCTGGAGAACAGGGACCCTGGGATCACAGTCCGTGTGACAGCACATCCAGCACAGCCTATTTGTTATCAATTTTCTCTGGGCATTTTTTGCCCTCCCAGTGAAGAGTTGAGAACATTGTTCTGTAAATTAAATGAGAGGATTTTTTTTTTTTTTAATTAATGGGAAATTTAAAGTAGAACAAACGCTCGTTTTCCCAGATGAGGCAAGGAAAAGGATTCTTTTGAACCAGCTCTACAGAGCAGTTCCATTAACTCTTCCATCATGCAACCCAGAACACTTCTCAGTTGTCCTTGAAGGCAGCTACAGCTCGAGCAAAGCTCACAACCTGGAACAACTTCATTTATGATGCAACCACTGAAGGAAAGCAAAACCCCTGCATGCATCAGGGTTGCATACATCATGTGCTGGTCCAGATTCCACACTGTGGGCAGCTCAGCATTTTCAACCCACTCATCTCTGACCACTGCTACTCACAGCATCATTCCTAACCTTGGCAAAATTAGCATTTTGTGGGAGCTTTGAGCATGGGCTGCTGAGCTCCTAGGAGATTCTCAGGATCCACAGGGAGTGCAAAGGACCATCCCCTGGAGGATTCAGCTCTCAGGTTATGACACAAGGATGTGGAGATGCAATTAAGGAAATCTCAGCACTGGTTTGTGCTGTTCCTGATAAAGCACACAACAGAGACAGAAGTGATAGATAAGTTTTTCTCACACCATTTGATGCTGTTGGGAAAACCAGGTAGGTTTGTGGGCACAAGTCTTCAGTGAAGTCTCCTTCTACCAAACAGTTGAGTGAAATTAAATAACACACTCACCATTTGTGTTTTGTGGATTACAGTTCCAGTGATCAATGCTTTAAAGGACCCTTTCTCCCCCTGCTCCCTGAGGACTCATTGTTTATAGATTTTGGGAGCACTTGAGATCTATTAAACTTAACAGGCCTTTTCTTGAGAAGGTTGTACAGAGCAGACTCCTCTACCCTCACATTTTCAATTAGAGCACGCAGCAGCCCCTGGGTGCTGGAGATGAGGAATGGGAGCAGTTGCTCCATCACTCTCTTGTTAGATGGCACTTCTGGCACTCAGTCTGCCAGCATTTGTTGCCTATGAATCATGGTTTCTTTAGCATCTTAAATCCTTAGGCTTTTTGGAAGTTTTCTAGAGGTGTATTTCCTTCCTACTAATAAAATACTGCACCAGGGCTCCTGTCTGCATTGCTAGAGGGGGAGAGGGATGCCAGGATCCTGGATGGTAGCAGGGCCGGTGGATCCAACCATGTGTGAAGACTCCTTAGTCCTGGCCTTCAAGTCACCACAAAACATGGAATATTCTCTTGGGAGGTCCCAGAGAGAGGGGATTTTAAAGGTATTATTGAAGCAGTACTTTCTTGCACAGCCCTAATTCAGTGCAACTGCTCTGTTCCTTTGGGAAATGCCATCCAAACTGATGAAAAACCTCCCTACAGTCCTGTCCCCAGCAGGAGGAGGTGACATACAGGAACGAGAGCTGTGGATGCCTGAGAAGCTTGTAAACACTTTCAAGCCTATTTGTGCTTCGCTCTGAAGTTTATTTGCCTGCTGTAAACATGATAACAAGACAGTAACTTGAAAATAATTATTCAGCCACATTTTTGCAGAAGAAGCAGCTGAACACTCTGCTGGTGAGTTCTACACAGCTACAGCTGTCAGTAACCCTTGCAACACTCCCAGCTGGAGCAGGTAAGGTGGACACAAGGTAGGGAAATGGGCAGGAAAATGTAGTCTTGGGGTGAGGATGGGAACTGATGTTAAGCCTGATTAAGAGCTAAGTAGCAAGGACTGTAAGTGGTAATTGTGAGAGTAAGGACTGTAAGAGTGGGCAGGTTTAAGTGATAAATTGTGAGAGCTGTGGCTAGAAGATGTGGGGAAAGTGATTCCAGATCTCTTGTTCAGGCTGTGACCCTTTTCCAGCAAGGAAGAAGTGTTTGATGCTGCATGTTGTGAGCAGGTGAGAGGGACAGAACTCCAGAGCAGAGAGAACAAGGGGAAAAAGGCCACAGTGCTCTGGTCTGTGTGTGGAGCTCTCCAGGAGCACTTACTGGGAAAGAGATTCAAGAAATTCATTGCTGAATGAATGCAAATGTCAAACGGAGGCTGCTCTCATTCCTGATGGACTGGTGCAGTTTTTGTCTGTGCCTTCTGCCACATCCCACACTTGGCCTGCTTGTTCTCCAGAAGAGCTCTCTGGGCTTGCTGCAGGGCAGACTCACCTGGAGCTGTGCATGCCAAGGGCTTTGGCAGCTGCTGCGTTTAACTTGGCCACCTCAAGGCCACCTCTTTGCTCATGAGAGCTCACTTTATGTGACTCAACTTTGCAAGGCAGCTGTGGGGGCTTCTCACCACAGGGCCCCGGGGGGGAGATCTGAGATCTTAAGTCATGGTTCTTGTAACCACAATATACATTTTCATGATTTAAAAAACACCCTACTATGTTCCCTAGTGGGGAATTTTCTGGTGGATGCCAAAATATGAGAAAATGGGCACAGGGGAGCTGTTCTGAGTGCTGTGTTTGATGCTGGTAGCCCCAGGCATGTTGGACAGCCAGCCACAAGAGAAACCCCTTAACCCTGAGTTTCATGAGGTCACCAGTCTGGATATTCCACAGCCAGTCAATATTAAGCATAAGCCCTCAATTTCCCAGTTCAGTGTCCTCCTGCTCTTCACTTTCTGCCCCACCTCACACCATCTGGGTCAAAACTTCCAAGAAGTGCTCGTTCTTGTTACTCACTGGCCTGTTCTGCAGAGAGAAAACAAAGTAATTGCTGACACATCTCCAGTTCCACTTCTCTGCTCCTCCACGGGGTCCCTGGGGACTGTCCAGCTTGTCCATGAGAACAGAGGGTCAGCACTGGGCAGGTCTTTGCAGCTCTGAAAGGCCAGAACATCTTCCCTGTGCCACCTGGCCAGAGACACCCCATGGCTGGAGCTGTGCCCTGAAGAACTTCCAGGGAGCATCTCCCAGAGGTGCAGCTCAGACACAAGCTGTGCCAGCCATGAAGCACACGACTTTTATTTAATTCTTGCAGGGTTGGAGGTAAAATCTGCCTTTGCTATCTCCTTTCTCACTGATGGTTGCACTGAGGCTGTCCAGGTGGCTGTGGCAGTGAGGGCAAGTGTTGTTTGGGGACTGCAGAGCCTCTTCTGCTGCCAGTATCATCTCAATGTGCTGAGTCCCAGCCCAGCCAGGCTCCTTGGGAAATTCCCGGGGAAGCTCCAGGCCTGAGAGTCTCCAAGAAGCTGACACACTTGGAAGCCTTGGGGGAGGAAAGCTCCTTGTCCCCTGGAAGGCCCTGGCTGGGAATCCTGATAGTGACTCAGTGCTGTGGCATGAGGAGGGCTGCTCCTGTCTCCAGAGACTCCCTCCAGCAAATCCCAGTGATGACAGGCTCTGGGAGAGCTGCTGCACCAAGGATGGAGTGGAGTGGCAGGAGATCCAACAGCAGACCCTCCTGTCCAGGACCAGGCATCTCCTCTCGTTTCCCTCCTCTAAGGCCACTGTCACCAAGGCTGAAGGCTTCCTGCAGATATCTCAGGGAGCAGGCTGGACACTGTGACTTCATTGTGGCTCCAAAGAGGGAACACAGGTCCTTGGTCAGCTGCAGACCAGGTCACTCTGCAGCCTGTCTTGACAGTGCAGGCTAAGAAGAAAGGAACTGCTAACCATTACAAAGTCAGTGGGAGAGTAATCCTTTGTCACCAAAAAAAAAAAAAAAAGGCCTAAAAAAATAATCTTTTTTCCTCAGCTCTGTTTTTGCTAAGTTTTGCTGTTTTGATTCCCAGCTCCTGCAGACCCAGATCCAGTGGTGGTTTTGAGGGTGGATGTCAGCTCTGAAGAGTGTTTGAGGCACATCCAGAGGTGCTGAGCTTTGCAGCAAGATTCCACCACTCAGGTGCACAGGGTTGGAGGTTTGGGAGGAAAACTGCTCCCAGTCAGTCTCTCATGTAGCTTCCTTAAGTAGCAAAGGCATTGCCACATGATCTTACTTGGCTGGTATTAAAATACACATTTTAATGGATGTTGGTTTTTTGGTTTTGGTGGTGTTTTTTTTTTTTTTTTTTTTTTTTTTTTTTTTTGTGTGTGTGGGTTTTTTTGGTCTCTTTTTTTTTTTTTTTTCCTGAGAACATTCTGCAGGTTTTTGCAGATGACGTGGTGACAGAAGAATCTGAGACACTGAAGGATAATGAGGGGGTTTGTCCTTCCTTTTAGCCTGCCTCTACGCTGACCTACAGCTGTAGGAAGGTGGTGAAGGGTCTTTGCCTCTCAGACACTGAACCCGGCGAGTCCAGAGGGTGGTAACAATTTGGGAGAGTTTGAGGAGGGTCCTGCCTCAAGGACCCTCTTAAGAAACCTGCAAGAAAAGCAAGCATTTGACCTTAGAGAGGACTTGAATGAGAAGAGTGCTCCCAGCCAACGAGCTCTGCGTGCCCAGGGCGGCCTGAGAGTAGGGCCTCCTCCTTTAGCAGCATCAAAAGTAGGGATGCCTGCTTTTGCAGCTGGAGATTTTTGTTCTGCTGGTCCATCCTCCGGCAGCTGGAGGCACCCAGACCCGGCTGAGAACAGCCCAGGGCCCGTCTCGGCGCTCTGGGAGCTGGCAGAGCCCACACGGTGGCACTGCCAGCCAGCGTCCCGGCCTGCCACCGCGGCCCTCTGCGGGGACAGGCGGTGACAGCGGGGCGCTGGGCAGGAGATAAACCCGGCAGCAGGGCTGCTGTGGGACAGCTTCACCCTGTCGGGATGAGCCTTGAGCAGCGCTGCACTGCACGCCAGGAGAGCAGGAATGCCACCTTCCACAGGGCACCAGCTGCTCCAGGCCTTTCCTTCCCCAGGCCTGAGGGGACACGTCTTCCTCCGGCGGCAGGTGACACAAGGCCCGTGCTGGAGTCGGCAGCTGGCCAGGATGTTCAGCTGCTCCTTTTGCTGCTGCCAGGAGATTGAAGTTTTAGGGGGATGAAGACCTTGTGTCCCCACATAAACCAAAAGGCCAAGCAGCTTCTGGATAGAGGTGAGGGCCCGTGTGTGACCTTGGCTTCTTCACCCGCAGCAGCTGCCACCCAACAGCCCCATCCTTCACCCACGTGTTTCACACGGGGGCTGTGGCCGAACTCTTCCATCACCTGCAGGAGTAATGAGACCAAACTCGATGATCCCAAGAGCCACTGTGCCAAAGCTGTGCCTGGCCCAGGGCTCAGCCTCAGCCAGATGTCCTCACACAGGGTGGACACGCTGCCAGCTGATTTCTCAGGAGGAGCAGCGTTTCTGAAAAACCATTCGCCCTGGAAGGATCCAGCTGGGGTTAGACATCCCTAAACTGCAGCCCTTTCCCTGGAGAGGAGCCTGGTGGGGCTCACCGTTCTTCTCTGCTGTGGGGCAGATCCCTGGGGCTTGTCTTGCTCTCAGTCACTCTGATGTAGGAGCAGAACAGCCCTGGGGAGGGGGTGACTGATGCATCACCTGCAGCCGGAGCTGGGCACCTTTTGTGACTTCTGCCGGCAGACAGGACCACAGATCATTCCAGATGAATGGAGCCCTAAGTAGTTACACTCGGTATGAATTAATCAAGCTGTTCTCCATCATGTACATCATTTAAAATCACTAAAGCTCTCCTACTGGCATCACTCGGTGGCAGGCTATTGGCATGGCAGGGAGTCTGTTCATGGCAGAGCAGAGTTCTCCCCTCCACCCTCCCACCCCGGCGCGGAATGGGGAGAGGGGTGATCAGTCAAGGTGCTGTCCCAGTGCCTGCTGCTGCTGCCCCACTGTGCTCACCCTGCAGAGCCGGGAATAAGCTCCTCGTGGAAGCATTTCATTAGCACTGTGTGCAGTAAAGCCCAGGGAATGCAGATAAACGGGGACTGAGCTGCCTTCGAGGAAAAATCCCTACAAAAACATTGCCCCCCTTCTCATCAAGCTGTCATAGGAAATGTTGTGGAATGGGAGGTGGAAAGTGTAAAGAGTGGAGTAGGGGGCTGTGGTTTACTTCTGTCTATGCCTTGGGAAGAAACAGACTGCAGGGAAGATTTTCCCTTTGCCAGCAACTTCCTCTGGAATGAGGAGACCACAGGGATGCTTGTACACAGAGAGAGAGGCAAGACACAAGGATGAGCAGGGCCTATTCTTGCCCCAAACCCTTTTCCTCCCCTTTCTCTTTCCCAGGTTAAGTCAGCTCTGCTCCTAAGGGGGATGCTGTCTCTGTCAAGCATAGAATCCATCCCTGGATCCTCCCCCAGAGCCCACCTTGACAGGTTTTAAGCCCAGGTGAACTGAAAATCTGCCTGAGGCTGAGTTTGCAGGCTCAAGCTCTGGTTAATAGTCCCAGAAAAGCAGAGTTGTTCCACGGTCCTCTCTTCCTGGGCAGGGTCAGCCCAGCTGCATTTCATCCCATTTGCCCTGGGCTGAGGTTGCTCAGCCAGGATAATCCAGGAGATGTTGTTAAAGATGCACACAGGTCTCAGGGGTGGGGAGCAGTGCCCTTCAGCACAGGGTGTAACAAACTGCTGAAGAAGTGACAGCACTTTAATGCCTCCTAACTATATGTGCCCCAAAATGTCTGTCTAATGCCTTGCTGCTGGTCTCTAAGTCCTTGGGAAGAGCCCTGCATTAACATGGGCAATTGTTTCATGTCCCCAAGATATTTCTTGTGCTTTTGCTTTGATCTGCACGGTGCAGAATAAAATGCCCTTGAATGCCAGTGTGGGAGACACTTCCTAATCCCCTGAGAAAGATCTTCTCCTATAACCTAATGGTAAGATCAGAAGAATTCCCCAAAAATCCCACTATCAAGAACCAAACAGCTGATCCTGCAGTGGAAGTTGCACAGGATGCATCTATATGCAAGACCCAAGATGTCCTTCAGGGTGACATGTGCTTTGCCACAAAAAGGCTTTAAATCTTTAATGGGAAAGTGCACTTTGCTCCTTTCTACGAACACAGTAGAAGGCTTTAAATAATAGCTGTTCATGTGGCCCTGAAAAAGGTTGTTGTGTGGCTGAACTCTATAAATCTGGACATTTGCTGAGTTGATTTTGCCAAGAAACATGCTAGAGCTGAAAAATGAGCTGGAGGGATAAGACAGTGGCTGCTTGCAGATGCCATGCTGCTGCTGCTGCTGCTCTGCAGAGCTTTGCTTGTCATTTAAAAACATATTAAAGCCCTTTGTAGTAGTGGAAGTTTACTGCTAGCTTGAGGAATTGCTGGGTGAAGCTAAAACCTCCTCACTGTGTAGGTGCAGGATGAGCTTCAACCCAGTCACTGTGAGAGAAGAGAAGGAGAGTTGAATTAGATGCAAATCCAGGTTGAGTGCCATGATTCATTCCACTCTGGTTATGAGAGCAGAGAGCATCTGCTGTCTCTTGCTTCCACTGCTGATGAGCATGGTGTGGGTTTTTTTTTTGTTGTTTGAGGGTTTTATTGTTGTATTTTTTGTTGGTTTTGTTTTTTTTCTTTTTATTTTGTTGTGGGGTTTTTTTGGGGGAGGCTTTTTTTTTTTTTCTTTTTCTTTTTAGTTTTTCTGATATGCTGGTTTAATTAGAATGCTCTTCTTTTGCCAGTAGCACTCCCTTATGCAATACTGGTTATACCAGTACAGATTTATTCCAGGAATAAACAAACCATCAATTTATTTTTTTTTTTAATGAGGATATTTATTCACAAAAGGAGCTGGTAACTGGTAGAGTTTAAATTCCTTTGTCTTTTAGAGGTACAAGAAGCAGATGAATGCTAAGAGCCTTCCAGTGCATTGGCTCTGCTTGTGATCCAACACTGAGCAGCTTTTCCATCCACCTCTGGAACCAACATGGAGTTTGTGCCCCTGGACATCTACAAGTTTTATATGAGCAATTCCACTGAGCCCCCAGCTGCCCGTATCTGACAAGGTGAACATCTCCCAGGCCTTGTTGACTCTATTTTTACTAGACCTTGGGGGAAGATATTCTGTCCTGCTCTATTTTTTCCTGACCCTAAAATGATTCTGAGGATACAACATATACCCGTTTTCTCGAGGGGATTCCCTTGGTGTGAGAGGCTCCAGAATCACCTGGGTCTTGTGCTTTCTGCACTCCTGACACAAGGGGATGGATCTGTGCAAGAAACCAAAAGATCTTAGCAGTTTGCCTGTACTATTGAGCCAAACCAGGGTAGCAAAGTCTACTAGCATGTAATGTCCCATTTCCATTTCATTAATCTCAGCTAGCATTCGAAGAAAAGGGAGTTCACAGCTGACTGTTGGAAATGGGTCTTTCCAGGAATTGTTTGGGACAGTGCTTGTTTGCATGAGCATAAACCAGCCAGTGACTGTGCTGATGATCTAAAAGTATGGCTCATCGAGTTCCACTAGCAGGGAATGTTTCCTGGCACTGCTTAATTTACTACCACAGATCAAGCCAGAAATAGCAAGAACCCTACACTTTGCTCCTCTCCTCCTTCCTTGGTAAGAGAGGCTTGTTCTCCACTTAATATCTTTGGAGGAGTTATTTGTATTCTTCTGTTCACTTTGGTCTCTCACAAGGCATGGTAGAATATTCATCTTTTATTATCTTACACCCTTGTTTCTGTAGAACTCCTGAATGCAAAATGTTTGTGCAGTCTGACAGAGTGAAACTGTCCTGAAAGGAGACTCTGAGAAACCACCTTAGGAGAACCTGCCAGCCAAGGTGTGTAATCAGTGCAGAAAAGATGCAAAGTCACAGCCAGGCATCTTAATAGCTCTGTCCTCCCTGTTCAGGGCTGTTTGAGCCCCTTGACATGAGGAAAAGAGATATATAATGCCCCATCCCTGGAAGTGGTCAAGGCCAGGTTGGATGGGGCTCTGAGCAACCTGGTCTAGTGAAAGGTGTCCCTGCCCATGGCAGAGGTGTTAGAACAGGGTGACATTTAAGGTCCCTTGATCCAAATCATTTGATGGTTCTATGATTCCATGGTATCCACTTTTCAGCCAGCTTCCAGGTCTACTAGTCTTGTCTGAAACCTCCAAGGAAAATAATGCCCTGGGAACCAAATGATGGACCAGGAAACTGAGAGCAAAGCTGGTGCAGGACTGACAGTTCCTCTTGAGTGACGTTTCCTCACTGATATGGAAAAATCCTTCCATCCATCTTTCAGTGTTTCAAGCTGTGGAGGACTTGTGTCTAAGCTGCCATGCCCAGTGATAGATTCACAGCCTGGAATCACTTTTAAAAGGTTTTGTGGATGATTTTAGCGGCCAAAATGTGCCTGCTGTTCCAGTAAAATAACCTTCTTTATTTCCAGCCAGAGCCTTTTATTTCTCTATAAATATTGACAGGAAGGGTGACTCAAAAGATAACTGTGTCCAGGGCTGTTCACCACAGCATTGCTGCCATGGATCCCACTGTGGTCACTCCTCACCATCATGTTGTTGGTATGCTTGCAAGAAAAATGTGGTGATCCAAGCACCATTCTTACATGCAATCACATTATCTGTAAGCCAGGAGCTGATGCTACACTGAAGAGCCCTCTGAGTTTGCTTTATCTGAATATGTTAGGGGTTTGACCTCAGAAAACTACAAATAAACTTGGGAGGAGAGGACAGTGTTGTTGTTAAAGCTGGAGTGTGTGTGTATCAGCTCCTCTTTCCTTCCTGCACAGCTTGTGGCAGATCCCAGTCCCATCTCCAGTGGGCTTTGAGCCACCAGCAGAGTGGAGCAGTTCCAAGAGGAGAGGCTGAAGGGACGCCTGCAGGACAAGCCATGCTGGCAGAGGACATTATTAACTTATTAAGATACTTCCTTGAAAGCCAGAGGTGCAATAAATTGGCACTTTCTAAGTAAAAAATTATCAGATAATCTGCATCCAGGCACGGTGTGGATGTTATTCCCACAACAGGGTGCTCAGAAATGAGAAGAGTCCTTTGTGCAAAGGGCATTTCTGCACAGTTCTGGCTGTTGGGATGGAGATGGCTGCCCCCTTCCCCTGTGGTTTTGGAGGAGGATTTAAACAGACCACTTTTCAAGATCAGGCTGTACTCTCCTTTCCCCTCCCCCTCTTCCCACTGATGTTTTTAGCTCTAAGTCTTGGGGCTGCAAGATGTGACAGTTGCATCTTGTGGCCAAACAGCTTCCCTCTTTCAAACAAGGTGACTTTTGAAAACAAAGCACAACAGGAAAAACCTGACAAAACCAAAGTGCTCTTTTCGTTTCAGCTTTTACAAGACCACTGCTGCTTTTTTTTTTTTGCTGCACCTTTGACAAGACACAAATAATTTCAACTCTAGCAAAGACCCCAGCTGTAGCTCTGCAGAGTAGTCCTCTCGCTTGCTTTGCTTTCCTATTTAGAAAAGGAAAAGGAGTGTGTGAGAGGATGAAAATACTAATTTTCCAAGTGGCCTTGTGCAAGGTGTATTTGAATAGCAAACATGATCTGTAGATCTTGAACTGATGAAATATTTAGTAGCTCTTTGTGACATTGATTCAAAATCTTTTTAAGACTGGAAAAGATGGTTCTTGCCAGAGCCCCATGCAACACAGGGAAGAGGTTTATGGTCCAGGGCCACTTTGTGTCTGTTTTTCATCATCTGATTGAACTACAGCATTTTCTGTTAGAACATGCTCAGTCTTCATTTAAAATCCCTGGATGATGGAGGACCCACTGTATCCACAGATATGTTGTTGCAATGGTTCATTACCTTTGCCATCAGAAGGTGTGTACATCATTTCTAGCCTGAATTGGTGGGATTCATCTTACCTAAATTTGGGTGTTTACAGTGTAGATGTCCACAGCTGGACTGATTACCTGAGAGTCCTTTCTGATTTAAAGGGGGGAAAAAAACCACACTTGGTCATGGTTTCCATGTTCCCTACTTCATCTGTTTGCTTCAGGCTGGGAGGAATCTCACTCTTGGCTGGGGATCTGTTGGCAATACCAGGGCCTGGGATAACTAAATTGAGATGTGTGTGCCCACACTTAGGCAAATGCTGTCTGACACATCTCTCTAACATCTGGCTGCTGCCAGCTCTTTCTCTGGTATTCACCTGCAGCCCCACACAGAAGGCACAGCCAAGTCACTTTTTACTATCTTGGATAAATTAAAGGGGTTGGTATTTCTAAGTGTTTTCCAGATTTCTTATCACTGGAGCTTTTCCCTGAGCTCCTGGGTTCCCAGACCTGTCCTGCTCATGTGCAGGCAAGGCAATGCTCATGTTGTACACCCTGTCATATCTCTCCTCCTTTTTAAACACCCAGTGTTAATATTCGCCTTCTGAGCAGTGCACAGCACTGGAAATTCATTCTACCTCCACATTATCTGGGCAGGTTGTGATCACCTACATCCCTTTACTGACCCTGCACAGAATTGTTCCCATGAGCTTCAGTGGGCCATGAGCTCTTCATTTGTTTAATTACCTGCTCCTCTCTCCCTGTTTCATCTGTTGTTTAATGTTGTCAACAGAGGCTATCTGAGAGATTTAGTTTTCATTTTTTGTTGCATTTTTGCTAAAATTCACCAAGAGCATGGACCCAAGACATGTTCCATCTCCTGGAATTAGTCCTGGGAGATGAGCATTTCCCAATTTAAATAAATCATTGTGATGTATCATAAACTACTTCCTCAGCTGAAAAGGGTTATGCTGACTGCATGGGTTTGAGTGACCTGCAGCCCAACTCTGCACAGGTTGAAGAACTTTTTGCTGTTTGTTTTCTGGAACAGATCTTCTGTTCCTTCCACTCTGATGCCCCTAATTCTTGTATTGGAAAAACCCCGTGATCATACTGTCACTGAAATTTTATTCCTCCTGGACAAGCCAGGCACAGGAGAAAGGACTTGATTGTGAAATGGATTTGATTACTCCACACTTTCTGCCAGCCCTGAGGCCTCAAAGAGGAGACCAGCAATTGAAGGATTAGCACACACCCTCCCCTTCCCCCACAGCCTGTACCCCTCATGCAGATATTTTCACCAGGGTAGGTGCCATATCTAATCACACTTCCACCAGGCCGGGCTGTTTTGACAGAAAGACTCACATGAAACAACAGAAGCCACTCAGTGAGAAAAGAAAAAAGGCTTTTCATGGTCCCCCACAGTGAGTATCTGCTGTGCAACACACACACTCTCTCCCCAACCACAGATCCTATCAGGCTGGACTGAGAGGTGCCTCACGTTTCTTCTCTATCACCAATGCACACACAGCAGTTTTGGAGTTTATAGACAAACTTTATTTTTGGTAAGTAATCTCCAGATCTTTGCACTGCAAAAGGTCACAAATTCCTGACTCTGAGTACGAAACATGGCAGTAAATGTTACTGTGCAAAGGAGCAGAAAGCTCCAACAGCTCTGGCGTGCTGTGCCAAATGGGGGAGATGTTCTGGAACCATGGATGTCCTGCTGCCAAGCAAGGCCATTTCCTCTCCAAGGATGGGATATGCAGAAAAACCCAGAGAAATTCTTCTGCTCTAACCTGGCTGACTGCAATAGCTCATGACTTTCTGCACACCAAAGCCATGACAAGTGGTTGGTATGGTCAATGTTAAGAAATATGTACTGCAATCAGGTTTAAGCCTACTGGAGTCTTCTCCATCTGTAGGCATTCCTGCCCAGGTATCATGGGCATCTGGATTTGGCATTAAATCATCCTAAAATAAAACAAACAAACAAAAAAAAAAATGGGTCTGGCAGCTGGGAAGCTTTGTGTCTCAACTTCGACCTCAAAAATACTGACTTCTGTCTCCATTTTGTGTGGCTGTTTTCTTATATGGCCAAATGAGGAGGAAAACTGGGTCTATTTCTGCAACATCCCCTTCTCTGCTTTACATGGTCCCTGGATGGTGAATTCCCTTGCAGACAGGACAAAGACTGGGGAAAGGAGAACTCTTCAAAATTTCAAGTTCAGCATGTAGGTCCTACCTGTGCCTGTGAAGGGAGAGAGGTGAGGATTTCAACACACCTTTACCAAGCCAGTCCTATGTGTGTCCTGTTTGGAAATACCAGCCTGACATGTGGTCTCTCAGACTGTAACTCCTGTGGGAATCTCAGAAGCACTGGCAAAAGGAAAAGAAAGAAACATCTAAACAGCCTTTTTTTCACAAAGCCAGGCAAAATGATGGCCTCCTGTCCTGTTTGATGCTGACTTCCCAGCAACTGCTGCCTGCCCCTGAGCTGTGCATTCCCCTGTGGGCTGTTGGATCAGACTAGATGATGCTCAGAGCTAGGAGGGGGAGAAAAGAGAAACAGAGAAAAAGAGAAACAGAGAAACAGAGAAAAAGAGAAAAACAGAGAAAAAGCGAAACAGAGAAAAAAAAAGAAACAGAGAAAAAGAAAAACAGAACACGAGCCCAGCTCATGATATCCTCTCGCTGGGGCTGGGGGCTCATGCCAGGTACTCTGCTGTCCCTGCAGGAACAAAGCTGTGCCCCCAGATAGCAGCAAACCTTAAACAATGGCCCAAGCCCATCACCCCCGAGTTGGTGTTTGAATCAGAGCGTGAGTGGGGAGCTGGCAGAGAGTGGTGGGGGGAGGCACGGGGAGGAGGTGTCAGATAATTTATGGGTGAGGTCTTCAAAAGAGCTCTGTTCCCACTCGGGACAACGGGAGCTACCGGGGGCTCCGGGTGCACTTACCACTCCGGTCACGTCGGCACCAAGCCCCCGGTTGGGTGTGCGAAGAATACCCTTCAGTGTGACACTGACCTCTAAAACAAACAGAGGACTGCGGCGCGCTGATGTCCCATTCATCACCGGGTGACAATGGGAGCCGGGCCCGTGAGCCAACAGCGCTGCATTCAGGGCGCTGCCCGGCGGCCCCGGAGCGCTCCGTGCCAGCCCCGTGCCGCTGCCGGGAAGCCGCCGGGAGCCTCGGGGTGCCGCAGCACCGCGGGGAAATCCTGGTCCACAGCTCGTGGAGGGGCTGGGCTGCACGGTGGGATAGCTGGAGACACCCAGCGAGGGCCCGGAGTGAGAACGATGGGGAGGTCCGCGGTGTTTTCTCACCCAGGAGTGTCTCACTTTGTAAGAGGTGTCTTTTCACTCCGGGCTGAGACGAGGGGCTGTCCCAGAGGGGAAAAGATGCCTGAGGGATCTGGATAGGGTCTTCCTCTATGCACTGATGGGGGAGACCAAGAACTGGGAGCACAATACAGCTGTGGTGGAAGGTGATGGAGAATCAGGGTAAAGAGATGGGCATGAAGCATTGCTGGCCATGCTGTGCCACTGAGGGGTAGGCATCTGCACACAGACCCTAAGAGGGGCACTGGAACCTCACTAGCTAACTCCTGTGGCTTCTCTTCTGCAGTCATCAGCTCCAGGATGGATTTTCTCCAACTGCTTCTGCTGTGCACAGCTCTCTGTTGTTGTTCCTATGCAGAAGGACAGAGGAGATGGCTGGTGGCAGGAGAAAATCACGATGTCAGGCTTCAGAGTAATGTGCAGGGGCCATCTGATGGCCCTCTATAAGGCACCAAGCCAGAGGAAGGCTTTCTTGCCCATCCCTGAGCGAGGCTGGGCTGAGCATTAAAGCCTGAAGGTGCACATGCTCAATTTGTTGAGTTTTTTTCTTCATTCACATCCTCCATCAATGGTTAATTCCTCCTGAATGAGCCTTGGACTGTCTGGTGATTGCATTTGCTGGTCACGTCTCTGGATCACAAAAGCAATCGCAGTTGTACATATGTTCCTCATAAGGACCTCTGCAAATGGCCAAAGTGAATATGCAGGGAGTCATTCCCACGTGCAGATTGTAGCTTGAAGAGCGCAATTACAGAGATTCCTCGAAAAAGCTGCCTGTGTAATGTACAGATGTGTACATTCACACTTTTAACAAGCCTGGTCTTATCTAAGCGGGCATCAGGACTGTGAGAAACGCTCCCACACATTTTCAGAGGGAGTTTCAGGGATTAATTCTGCCAAGGACCTGCCTCTTGGAGAAAGTGGCCTTGTGCTGGTGCCTGAAAGATTGTAATGTGCAACATTATCTTTCAACAGACATCTGTGTTAACAACTGAAATGGAATGATGGCACATTAAAAACTTTACTCTGCTGTTGCAAAACACTTGCCAAAAGAACTCCGAGCTGCTGCTGTAGGTTACTCTGAATCATGCCTGAAAATAGCATATCCAGCATTACTTGGAAGCAGGCACAGGGTTGCTAGCAAATCTAATTATCTCCTGGGAAATAAAGCACCAGTGGCCTGTGTGAAAGGCTCAGAGGTGAGTGTAGGCATTGTCCTACCATCCGGGGGAATGATATGTGGATTTGTGACTCCTGTAGGTGGTGGAATCACAGCGCCCTTGCCAATTGTGCAGCTGTCTGATCTTGTGAAGATCACCCACCTAGTGCTGGCTTGGCCTGCGAGGGATCTCAAATAAAGCAAGCAAGGGTGACACGGTGAGAACTCATGTCCTGATTTCCCAGCTCACTGCTCAGAGAGGGACAGTTTTACGAGGGTGAAATGACTCATCTGGCTGAACGTGGTTGTTTCAGCACCTCTGATACTGGGGAGTGCAATTCACATCTTCCTTCTCCTCTGAGTTGTCTGGAAGGGGTCGGTCTGTCTGTCTGTCCCCAGGCTGGCACAAGGAGGCTTGTGCAGCTGGCTGGAGGGTAGGACACGGCTAAAGGACACATGGGGACATCTTACACAGGTGGAGCAGCATCACTGAGGCTGCTCAGGCACTGCAGCAAAGCCTCGATGGTGGGCATTGAATTAGGGACCAAAAACACTCCAGCATATTCTGGAAATCTCTGTGCAAAGCTCGAGAGTGTGGGAACACCACAGGGAAAGCTACAAGGGGTAGGAAGATGAGAACAAAGGGTTTGCAGGAGACCTGTGATGTTTTGGAGCAGCAGCTGGAGATCAGGGGGGACATGTGGGGCACCCAAAGGGACAGTGCATGACAATAAACGAGAACTGAATCTGGCCATAGCTATCACAGAACACGAGTGGAAAGCAGCTCAGAGGTTATGACATCCGCATGAAGATGTCTACAAGCATGTGGAGAACTAGGAAAGAAGATTCTGGAGATATCTGAAATGCCTGATGGCATCCCACTTGAATGTGAAGAAATTACATGGGGTTCTTGTGGCTGGAAGCTGATTTTCAGCTCACATGAGATGACCTTAGAGACAGTTTGACCAAAGGCAGGTGTCTACCCTGGGAAACTGAACAGCACCCTGGAGTCTCAGCTGTATTAACCGGCTCTTTTTCCACTGCAAGGGGCATTTGGATGCCAGATGCTTACCTGTAAGTGCCTAAATTGAATTTGTGTTTATCTTAGTCTCTGGGAATTGCTGCTAGTGCCAGCTGCACGAAGAGCTGTGAGACAGACCTGCAGAGGTAGTGTCAGCACCAGGGAGGACATGATCTCTGGGGGAAGTGATCTGCATTGTGAAGCTGGGGAACAGCATGTGCTGAACAGCTCACTCCCTTCACAGGCATATCCCAAAGAGTTACAAACACAAACCACAGAGCAGGTCACCAGCTTATTTCATCCCTTCGACATCCCGTGTGAACCACACACTCTCCAACACTGGCCAAAATGTTATTTCTCAGGATTATTTATTCTCAGGATTTTTTTTTTTTTTTTTAGACCATGCTAAGAATTACCCTAGTGGGAAAGATGTGGTTTGACTGAGTGAAAAGGCAGCCCCTTCTCCTTAAAAGTTTTGCTATCAGTGCCTGAAAGGTTTATTATTAGTATGTGATCACACACTTAATATGTGTGAAGGCCCCTAAAACTGTGAGCAAGGTTTGGTAATGTTGAGGAGAGCAACATTGTCATTGTGGGGAATATGCAGTATTTTGTACTTTGGTAAAATTAAAGGTACTGTCAAAAGCTCCCTGACTTGAGTCTGGAAGTTGCTGCAATCCAAACAGTTGGCTGTGAGATTGCAAGTGCTGTGTTTTTTTTCCTCTGTGCCATGTTCCAGGCTCATTCTCAGGGAACGTTGTGTTCAGATCATCTCCTGGACTCTGCTCTATTTCACATCAGCAAAGCCATGCCTTCAAACTTAATCCCTCTACCAAATTTCTTGAGCCCTCCAATTTTTTTTATTTTTTTTTTTTCTTGAGCACCAATGGCTCAGTTTAACCTTTTGCAATAATGCAACACTCCCTGGGATAATGCCTGAAGTCTCTGCCTGGTTAGCAATTATTTAAATACTCTGTTATGAATAGGATCAAAGCCTTCTCTTATTGAAACACTCCATTCGATGCCAGAAGTTGTCACCGCATGACAAATGGGTTGCCTGCTCTCTTCTCACAAGCGTGCTCTAACCAGACAGGGCTGGGCAGCCTGTGGGACTGGGGGGGGTTTAATTAATAACAATATTTAATTCCTACAACGGAGCACTTAGGGGAGGATGAATATTGCAGCAGCAGTGCCGAAAAGTGCGAGAGGCTCCATCAGCGCGAAGCTCGGCCGCGCGCTCCCAGAGCTCCACGGAATATTTCAGCCAGGACAATTTTTATTCCTTCTTTTTTTTTTTTCTTTTTTTTTCCCCCTCCTCTCTCAGTTCCTGAGCGGCATAAGTGTCATCGTTCCTCTAACTGATAGTAGCCATGGAAACCGTGACATCACGGCCGACATAGCGATACATAAAAATTCAAGCGGCTGGGGACCGGTTGCTAGGAGAGCTCCGCTCGGGAAAGTCATCGGGCAGGCAGCCAAGGGACGGGAGTCTGCTGAACATGTTGTACTTCACCCTGGTGATTTTACCCTCCTCCCACTATTTTCTCTTTCACATGCAAAGCTTTTTTTTTTTTTTTTTTTTTTTTTTTTTTTTTTTTTTTTTTTTTTTTTTTTTTTTTTTTTTTTTTTTTTTTTCCTTCCCCTCTCTCACTACATTCACCCTTAAATTATTTCAGAGATTTTTGCGAGGGGCTAATGAGCCGGTGGTGGTGGTGGAGTAGCTGCAACGTTTGTAACAGTGTGCGCAAGGTCAGGAAAGAAAGCCACATACTGCACTTAAGATCAAGTAAAAGCCATCACGAGTCACCTTTGTAGCACCTGAGTTGTCGTAAATGTGCATTTCGGATCACTTTTGGACAAGGGTTTTTCACTAAGCTTTATGTATACATAAATTAGAGTAAAAGCCTGACCAATAATCATCAGAAATAAAGGTGATTTGAACCAAGGGTGAGAAGTGACCTCTGTAGTGGGTAAACCCCTCTATTACAACTGGTCTGAATTCAGGAAGTGGAGTGTTTCCAGCAGTTTGAGTCACCTGGTTTCTGGAGAGTTGATGCGTCTCATCTGGTGGTTTTGGACCACTGGTGGTCAAGAGAAACAAGTGAGGCAACACTCGTAGGGCGAGATGTTAATTTTTATAAGACCAAAATTGTTTTATTAGACCAAATCTGTTAGAAAAATCCACAAACTAAAGAAACCCTTCCCCAGGCTCTCAGAGGTTTTATTGAGGCGGCTCATTTGCTTGTTTCAGCATTTTTGGTTGGCTTAATGAGGCCAACAGATCCGGTCACTTTCTGGTGGGTGTATCTTTTTTGGATGTACCTGCAATAAAGGACAACTGGTGTGTCTTGTGCTTGGATGCAATAGATTCAGGGGTACAGGTTTAAATCTGTCTTTCTACATACATGTAAATAAATATAGACTTTTCTTCCCCTCCCAGACTGAAATGCCACTTGCAGAGGAAATTGTGCAAATAGATTTCCACACGACCACTCAAGTGCTAACAAATTACAAGGTCTTAATAAAGGCAATATTCAGACTGAATAATCCTGGTAACTGACCCAACAGTGAAGTGGTGTTGGGGAGCTTTGTCTAGGAATTACTCATCAAAGTTATTTGGTAAAAGGGTTTTGTTTTTCTTTTCCAGAATCTGTGTGTGCAAAATTCTTAGAATGTAATCAGAAACTGAGAAGGAAACAGAAAGGGGGAAAAAATAGCAGTTGATAACTTACTTTCAGACAATCCCTGATTCTGGGAAATGCATGTGCTCTCAGCACACCCGGTGCATCCACACAAACCCAGACAAAACCTGAAGATGCATGGGAGCATCAAAAGAAAATTAAATTATTTTAATTTTTATGAACCAAGTTGTGACCTATTAAACAGATGGTATATCTCCCTCCAGATATAGCTGAGATTTGACTTATTCATGTTTATTAAATGTACAGGATAATGTGTATTAAACACTGAGACCTTCTCAACCATGACTGGAGAAGTTTGGGTTGAAAAGGTGTCTTCTGCTGTGGAAGGATGTTTGCTGTAAATGCATCAAGCTGCTCAATAGGTCACAGTTTGGTTCATAAGAAGGAACAGATAAACCTCTCATTTCATCTGAAGGTGTGTGCATTTCTATGGCATCAAGCTATCGTTTTCCCTGATGATTTTCAGGGAAGATGAAATACTTTGGACAAGCTGCTACTCATTTCACTGCCATTTTGTCTTAATGAACAAGGGTTATTCTTTAGCCACCTGGATAAAAAAAAAAAAAAAAAAAAAAAAAACCAAAAAAAAAACCAAAAAGTTAACCAACAGTGTCTTTTAATAATTATGGCCATAGCAGGATTTGAACTTGCCCCTAAAATAAGGTAGGCACTTTACTGTCTATGAGGATTCAAGATCTTTGGCTACCTTCCATGGGAATTTAAAGGCGTTAAATTAGCTCCAGGAGGGTTTCACTACTGTTCCCTAAATGCGATGGAAGCAGATTTAAATTTACAAGAGGGAAAAGCTAATAATTAAAAACTGAACATAAGGGCTATAAAGTACAAAATGGCCTCCCTTGGACTGGGTTACAAAACTTCATGAAAAGTGCAGCTCCTGCTGTGTAATGCTTTTCTAGAATTACTTAAAAAAAGAGGTTTCTTAAAGGTGTTTTTGTTGCAAATTAATTACTTGTGGCTTCCATGGATCTTACAGCCTATAAAGATATCCCTATTATAGTTTTCATTGATTATTTTATCAGTGGTTCCCCTTCTGCTTCCTCTTGTTACCAAAATCACACCCAAATTAATAGAAGTGTTGGTGAGGAAGTTATGAGAGCCATTATTGCCCCAGATCTGTCATGCCTTAGGACTTGGGGTACAGATCAGAGCAGTCTCCAGTTCCCTCTCAGATTTCATGCATTTCCCCCTTTTCCATGCAACATCCCATGGGCCACTGGCAGGCACTCATCCCAGTAGGTGTCATGGTCCTTGATTGCAAGAACTCTGTCATTTATTGGGATTGTTTTGTTTATCTACCTTTGTGAGACATGAGAGCAAAGAAAATAAATACTCCTAGAGCTGGAGGCAGCTGGAGAAAGGTCTGATGGCAATACAGGGTCTGGCAGCAACCTGGAAGGTGGCAGGGAACTACCAAGGGAACTCATCCTCACTTTCTCCCTTCACTGGAATTCCAAGTATGCAAGTGATGTGAAGCCTCAGCAACCCGAGCTGCTTACACAGAAATGGCACAATGTCTCAGAAATCCTTTACTGGGAGCAAGGGCCAAGAAAACGATCTTGGTTTTGCTGTGTTTCTCCTGCCATGGAATTTTCCTTTCTGAGTTCTAGCGTGTTCATAAGATAGTTTCCTCCCCAGAAACTTCTGCCTCAGCCATCTTTTTCATCTGTGCAGTTCCATTGATCTCCTCATTCCCTTTTGCCTCAAGCCATCAGTTTAATGTTATTATTTTTAATATTTAATCATTGCAAAACTGCTTCTGCATTTTCTCTGACTCTTGTCAAACAAGCAGTTGAATTGTGCTGCCTTCTGGTTTCTTTCCCTAATTCTTCTTTTTCACTGAATTTTTCTCATTCCCAGAAGCTTTACTCTGCTGAGACTGGATTTCCTCCTGTCTTTTCACCCCTAGACTGTTTTCAACCAGAGCACATGAACACCTGGTCTCTTGGGACAGTTGACCCGATATGAAGAACATCACATTATTGGTGAGAGGGTTCTGAAGTGCCTATGGGGAAAAGAGAGTTATCCAGGCAGCCACTGCTGTGGCTTCAATAGCACTTCATCCACAGGAAAATGTTTGAAGGGGATGGTCACTTTAAGCCTGTAGGAAGGCAGAAAATGGGACACAAAGCTGGGTGGGGTTGCCAAGGGTAATCCCCAGCGCTCACTTGCATAAGATAAGGGTGTTTATAGAAAGGTTGTTCTTCGGAGCTAATCCCTGAGGGTGCAAATGTATTCACTGGTCTGAAGGATGCTGCGAGATATCTACATTAGTCAGGTCACTCGTGGCTGGAATTGAACTGTGTCTCCTACTGATCCCATAACAAAAGAGAGCTGAGCAAGGAACAGGGAGCTTTTTTGCTGAGCAAATGTGAAATCTTTGTTCCACTCCTTTGGCAGAGAATTTGCTTCATTTTGTTTAGCACTCCTCTGCAAATGAGCTGCTTAAAAATATGGGTTTCCCTTCTCCTTTTGGAGAAGGACAACAAAAGTTGAAAGATTTTGTGTTTCAGCTTAAATTCCAAGAGGAGGAAAAGCAGGAATGGAAATGTGTTATTTACTCTTATGCTGCTGCTATATATCAACATATATGACTAAGTGACACAGTCTGGGCTCAAACTTTCCTTATCAAGAACTGATCATCTTTGAAGGAAGATTGGAAGAAAGTTTCACCCAGACCTCGTGGTCCCTGGCACAAGGACTCAGTGCTTGCAGAGAGTAAGGGCTGTGAAGGTGTTGCAATTGTCAAACAGAGCTGCTGGCAGTCGGCAGGGCTGGAGGTGTGTTGTACAACAAACTCTTTGCTCCTTGAAGATCAGCTTCTACTTGTTCCCCCAGCATATTAATCATGAGCTGGAGGTGGATGGAGGGGAAGAGATATAAGTTCAGGCTTTAGCAGAACTTTTATGTCTTGAAACTGTCCATGAGTGGAGAGATGACAGGAGATCACAGAATCACAGGGTGTGCTCAGTTGGAAGGGACCCCAAGGATCACCAAGGTTTAAAGCTGTATTTGAGATGTTTTCACTGCACTGATGCTCAGGAAAGAGCAATTCAGACTGACTGAATAGTGCAAGCACCCCTATGTCAGCCAGAAGAGATCACTATTTATTCAACAGCAGCTTTTTTCCACTGACTGGGTGGGGATCAAGGATCTGGTGGCCCAGAGGTTGTAGAGAAGCCTTGGTTTCTCACTGATTTCTGGAGTTCCGGTTGCACACTCTGAGCATTGATGCTCCAAGGTCATCTTCCCCTGGGCTGTCAGATGAGCAGAGTGTAGGATTATCAGTTCTATACAGAGCAGAACAATTTCAACCTGGAAAGTGAATATCCCCAGACACTGTTCTGGTGTCTCCCATCAACTCTTTGGATTTCCATTTCTCCTCCCTCTCTCCATATGCAGTGAAAAGATTCCAAAGGCACTTCCTCATGGAGCAGGGACACAGAGAAGAAAGTCACCCAACAATCTTTTTGACATCCCACTGTGTTGTGTCCTTTCACCAGCAGCAGATGGGTGGATGCAATGAAGCTGCCAGCCAACATCCAAACCATCAATTCCCAATTGGACCTTTCCAAACCCATTGCCTGTGTGAGACTCAGTGGAGGCAGCAGTCCTTGGGCAGAAAGCCTGAGATGATTTCCCTTTGCACAGTGTTTCAGTCAGGAGCCAACCAGACTCTTGCTCAGTATTCAGCATTTAATTTTTTATACTGAAATAAATGGCAAAATTCCCATAATCTTCAAAGGGACTATACAGCCCTGAGTTCCGTGTGTACTTCATTACTTCTAGATGGAAATACATCCACTGAGATCTGATACTGGTGAGATTCAGAGTTTTGTTTTTTTAGCTGCTGTCTACTATTTTACTATTTTATTTTATTTTATTTATTTTATTTTATTTTATTTCATTTTATTCCATTTTATTTTGTTCCACTTTATTTTGTTCCACTTTATTTTACTTTTAACTCTACAAATAAATTCTTCAGTTTACGCAAAGAAAGAAATAACTGGTCCAGCACAGTTTAGTCTGTGATTCTTAATATGAAAACCCAGAGATTTAGATCAAATTATATTCCTGAACAGAGCTTTGGGAAAAGAGGGGTGGTGGCGAACTCAGCTCGACTTTGCAGCGCTGATCCCAATTTCAAGCAAAATCGCCTCCAAACGTTGCAGATGGAATCTCTGCTGGAACAGAGGGGTTGGTTTGCTGGGGAAGAAGCAGAAGAAAACATGTGCCAGGATGAGGTGAAGCTGTGCTGGCAGGGAGGGACGCAGGGACAGCAGTCCCTGGCTGCAGGGGAGGTGAAGGGGTTGACTGAGCAGCCAAGTGCCCAACCCACACAAGGTCCAGTCTTGGTGAAACCACTGTGCCACGACTGCCAGGAGAGTCCCACGTGTGAGGCTGGGACCTGTGGATGCCCCTGGAGCCAGCAGCTGCATCCATAGCTGGCTGCCTTCCCCCGGGGCCCTCCTCACCTGAGCACACGCCTCTTCACAAACACAAACACATCCTCAAAGGGGCTGCCAACCACTGCCGCCTGATTTATGAGCTGCTGTCAGATGCAATGCGATAGAAGGAGGTTTTTGAGCTTCCCAGGGAGACCAGGTGGCTCTGGAGAAACCTCTCTAGGTCAAGGCTGCTGGTGGTTAAGTGCCCCTGGCTACTCACAGCTTGGAAAATGGTACTTTCCTCAGCTGAACTTCTGAAGAAACCTGAGCCCGGGAGGAAATGGATGGGTGGCGATTCTTCATGACCCCAGCTCCTGCAGACAGGAGATGGATTGCCCAGGGCAAGTTATTCCCTAATTGAGCATTGCGGCTGCAGCTGACCCAGCAGGCCCAGTTAGGGACTGTGGCCATGTTCAACCACATGAACCAAAACCAAAATTATTGTGTGTGTTTCGAGAGACGGAGGCGAATTCAGCAAGCAGATGTGAGGAAGAGGGGCAAAGCAAAAGCTGTGAGAGAGCTTCTTGCTCTCCTCTGAGGCACCTGCTTGTGGTCACAGCTGGAAGGGGAGTTCTTGACCCTGGAACCACACCAGTATAGTGATGTCTTTGTGCCTGGCTCAAGACCAGCCAGGGCTCAGCAGCTGGCTGTGCAGGGCCAGGAGCAGAGGGGCAGCAGAAGCCCAGAGTGTCTCTGCACTTGTTTCATTTGAGAGCAGTGCAGATACACTAGGAGAGATAAATCCCACCCAACTGTCCATGGATACACCTCCAGGGGTCAGTGCTAGAGTTACAGCTCCTCAGCATAGAATAGGAAGGGACCCACAGGGATCGTTGAAATCCAGCTCCTGACCCTGCACAGGACATCCCAAAAATCCCACCCTGTGCCTGGGACTGTTTTCCAAACACTGCTGGAGCTCTGGCAGAACTGGGGCCATGCCCATACCCCGGGGAGTCTGTTCAGTGCCCAACCTCCCTCTGAGTGAAAAACCTTTCCCTAAATCCAACCTTTTTAGCATCTCTGCTGAAAAGCACCAGACCAGCTTCGCAGGTGGGGTGGGCAGATGGCATCCAGCTGAAAGGACTCAGTGACACCATTTGTCACAGTAAAGAGCCACCAGACCAGAAGCCACCTTCTTGGCTCATTGCAGCCCTGATACTGCAAGTGGCGAGGCCATATGCTGTCTCCCACCACCTGTGAGTCTGTTCACATCTCATCAGGACCGGTGCTGAGATGCTCTGAGACCTCCCTATTTATATGGCATGGCTTATAAGCTCCTGCATTTATCACTCCATGTGTGAGTCTCGTGCCAGGTTTCAAGTCTGGGATAGATGTCTTTGGTTGCCCAGGAAGGTCAGGATCCTTCTTCTTGACCAAAACCGTCTCCTTCAGTTTTGATGATATTTTTCAATCTGGTTTTGACAGCAATCCATCTTTGAGATAACATTTTATAAAAACCATTTTAATCTTTTTTCTCTTGGTCTCCCTCTCTCATCCTTTTTTTTTTTTTTTTTTTTTTTGAGCAGGTCTAAACTTTCCACACACTGACCCAGACACCAACATGGATCCAGATGGTTGCACTGGGATCTGACCAACAGCAGGAGAACACTGAGCCCAGAGCTCACAGAAATATTCCCAAATCTGAGGACTAAATGCTCTGTGCAGATTCCCCAGAAGTGGGAATTTTCCTCACAGGGAAAGTTTTTTTGCAAGGGAAGACTGCTACAAAGAAGAGCTGCTCTTGCTGCAAGTGTATTTTTTAATCCACATCCCTGTACCTGTGCAGAAATGCCAGTTACGGAAAAAATGAAATATTCACCCAAAAAATAAAATATTCACCCAAAAAGAGGTATTTGCCAACAGTCTTCTTCAGCCAGATGTTTGCCAGTTCTCATTGCCCAGTCCTGCTTTTGTAAAGGCTGTGGGAACTACCAGAATAAGGGAAGGGATGGGGGCATGGCTCCATCCTCCTGCACTCATTCCAGAGGGGAATTGCTCATCTCCAGCTGCTGAACTCCAGCTTTGGTGATGGAGGGCAGGGCCTGAGCTGTGCCTGCCACAGGCAAACCCCAGTGTCCCTCTGCCCCCAGCCCTGGCACTGCCAGGAGAGGAGATGCTGCTCTGCCTGAGGCAGCCAGGGCTGCTGTCAGGGATGGAATGGTGCAGGTTCCTGCTCTGTGTTGCTCACAGAGGGCCAAGGGTGGCTGAGCCACCCCTGCTGGGCTCACCTGGAGCCAGAGGTGGCTGTGGCAGGTCCCTGTGGCATCTCCAGGGCCTGTGTGCTCATTAATAGCATCACTGAGAGCCCGGGGAGGCAGCCAGGGCGGACACTTGTAGTGATACATCTGAATAACTTAGACCATAATGTGTACCAGCCAAACTGTTTGGAGGTATTCTTATCAAACCCTCAGGAATCCATCGAGGTTACTGGGGCAAAACCAGTGCTATAATAAGAAAAAGAAGAGCCTGAGGAGCAAAACACCAAGAATGCAAATCCTAGATAAAGGAGGCTGGTGTGATGATGGATCAATCAGGTGTCCTCAAGGATGTGTGCTGGCTGTGTGGCCAAGATAGAACCATCAAACAATGTGTGATGCCCTGAACGAGCAGCCTTAGAATGCATAACTGTGGCTTGATGCAAACAATAAACAGCTCCTGCTCAGTCATACTGGTTGGTATTCCAGAGGTCCTGAAGCCCTGCAGGCACTTGCCCTCAGCCCGTGTCCCTCAGCCTGAGCAGGGCTCAGCTCACCCCAGGGTGTGTGAGAGGAGAACCGCAGGATGCAGCGGGATGGAGCACAGCAGGAGAGGGCCAGCAGCCAGGATTCCCCCGGGTCCCAGCTGCTTTTTCCTGCAGGGCTGCCCTCTGGAGCTGCTTCACTCCATCCTTAAGCAGAAATCGCTCCTGAAGGAGGTTTTGGAGAGCTGTGAGTTAAATGTGACTCCTCCTTGGCGCCCTGCCCGGCGCTGAGTTCAGGCTGTGAGTCAGGGAGCAGGGGAAGGGAGCCAGGGGATGCTGTCATGCTGCGAGGGGAAATTGGGGCTCCACAGCCTTCCTTAGGTGTGGGTGGTGCTCAAAGGTGACTTTTAAAGGTGGGAATGTCCCCAGTGAGTGACACCTGCTGTACTCCTGGGAGTCGCTGCAAAGTGGGGGCTCCAGGAAAAGGACTCAAACACTGAGCTCAGCTTACATCCCATCCCTCTGTGTCTGGGAGCACTCTGCACTCTCTGAAATGCTGAACATAGTTCATGGACCCTCACATCAGCTGCCCAGCACTCCTGGTCCTACCAAAGGGACACACAGAACCTCTGGACCTGCCAAACCCTTGGCTCACCTCAGCAACCACGCTCTCTGTGACAGCTTTGGGAAGGAGAAGGAAGTGTTTTGAGCCAGGTACACATTTCCAGGGAGCAGGCTGTGAAAAACCAGCTTTTGGCTGCTCTGTTTAGGACCAGCTGGAGATTTTGAGGGAAGCTGGGAGCGAGGTCATGCAGCAGATGCTGATCTGTGCCCTTGCTGCTGTGGCTGCTACATAATGGGAGGGGATTAAGGAGCTGTGTAGGGCAGCACTCTTCCCAGAGCTGATTAAGTGACTTAATTTTGATGGGGACAGACTTTAAGTAGGGCCTCTAGCAATGGGACAAGGGGTAATAGTCTTAAACAAAAGGAGGGTAGATTCAGACTAAATATAAAGTAGAAAATTTTTACAATGAAGGCACCGGAACCGGTTGGCTGTGAGAGGTGGAGGACACTCCATCCCTGAAAAAATTCAACATTTGGATGGGGCTGAGCAACTTGACCTAGCTGAAGGTGACCCTGCTCACTGCAGGGGGGTTGTCCCTTCCAATACAAAACATTCTGTGGCCCTGTGAGCCTATGGAAGTGTATCTTGGCCCACTTTGTGTGAACCAGAGCAGAATACATGAAAACAAAGTGGGGGACCAGGGGGTGGGAGGCACTGCAGAGCTGCTCCCAGCATGGGCAGGGACTTGGTTCCACAGTGCCTTTGGGAGTCACTCACACAGGGAGATGTGCAGGCACAGTTGAGTCCAAAGGGGGCTGGACAGCAAGCTACAAGTCAAATCCATGCATCTGGAGGATGGAGTGGTTTTAAGACTCACCAGCTTGTCTTATTTAAAAATCCCCAAACTGGGACTCTCTGCAATCCTGACCCCCTTCAGGATGCTCTGTTTAGAGAGAATACAGCATTCCTCTCTCAAAATCACATAAACCCCAGAAACCAGGGATGCTAGCAGCTGCTTGGATAATTTGGCTGACTGAGCATGACTTTGATTCATTTATTTTTTGAGAGGGAAATATCTGGCTCAACTGGAGACTAATTCCCTCCCTCTCCTGAGATTGTCTTTAATAGCTAAATCTCAGCTCTCTCCCTTGCTCTCATACCTCTGGAAACAATTGAATCAATTCCTTGTTTATGAAATGCCTGTGTTTATGTACAGTTGACAAAATAAAACCTGTCTTCTATTTTTCTGCCAGATCTCAACAACATTAGTATTTGAGGAAAATTTTCACTTTATTTTGTGTGTTTTTCTCAATCTCCAGTCACAAGCAAGAGCCACCTTTAAAGAATTGGGAAATGAAGTCCAGAGTGAGATACACATCCAGGAATTCAGGTTCTGACCCAAATCTATTTTTCATCCAAACCTGAATCCAAATACAGTTTATTTTCAGAAGCTGATAGCTGGAGCTGGACTTGAAACACACCACACAGATTTCTTTATCACAGATTTAGGTCCTGAAGGTCTGCTTTAGCAGCTGTTTTTCAGATGTTTGCTGGACCCCCTCATCCCTCTAGCTCAGATACATTTTCTCTGCCCTTGGTCATCTGATGGTGAGAGGGGATGATGCTCTTTCAGGCTGAGCAGCAGGATGGCACAGAGCAATCTCTCCTTGCAGGAAGGATTGCCTGATCTATGCTGACTGTCTGCTTCGGGTGAGAAGAATCACAGCAGGACCTCACAAAACTTTAAGGGGATCAAGTGGCAACTTGTTCTCATGAAGATATTCATATGTAGCCCAAAAATGTCATGATTTTGGGCTGGGAAGGCACCTCACATCTGATGGGCAAACCTGGGAATGGGGCAGCAGGAGCTCACTATGGACAAGGAGGGCTTGGGATGCTCCACGTGAAGAACCCAAAAGCTGTGCCTCTGTGCAGCATTCCAGATGTGTTCTCCTGCTCCAGAGAGTTTTAGAGACCACGAAATTAAAAAGGTACTTACATTGGTCCAATGTATAAGTAACACAGATTCAGTTCCTGAGTGGTTTAATCAGTTTCTCTCCCTGCTCTAATGTCAGGCTGGCAAAACATCTCAGCTTCTCCCAGATCCAGGGCAGTGTCCCTTGGCCAACAGCACCAATGTGCATGAATTTTGGCTCTCCCATTCAACCTTTGGCCCTGAACCTTGCCATGCTGCCAGCAGTGTTCCCAGGGCTCAGGGCAAGCCATTGCCTGTGCTTCACATGTGTGTCCCTGAGGCTTTGATGTCCCCAGGGACCTGCCTGGCTGCTCTGTCCCAGTCCCTCCCAGAAAGAAGCACGGATTTTGGAAGGGGAAATGAGTGTACACACAACCACTGTGCCTTTAATTCACCTTCTCCATTTGTTTGAAATAACAGCAGCGTGTAGACAAGCCGTAAACTCAGTTCTGCCAAAAAAATCAAGTGAATCCCTGCCTTTCTTAGTGCTCATCAGACAGAGTTTGCTCCTGGCTTTCTGGCTCTGAGAAGGAGCCTCCAACAGGTTTTCTGTCCCCTGAGGTACCTGACAGCCGGTCACGTCAGGGTACTTCTTCTGGGAAAGGAACTAAAAAAAAAATGCTTCTCATGCCAGGGTCTAGGCTGTGGAGAGTCACCTCGGGCAGTTTTAACTAACTTGTGGATTTTGAGTGCCTGGCGAGGTTGTGAAGCACTTATATAGGTGGTTTTGTGTTAGAAGAAACAGTTTTAGCCAGCAGCAACCAGGAACCTCCCACATGGGAATTGAGACAGACCTTGGTTGAAAAGAGGTCACGCTACTCGGGGAGCTGCTGAGTGTCTTTAATTGCTTTCAGCACTCAGCCCTTGCACCGTGGGTGCATTTTTTACCTCTGCAGCTGGTAACCACCAGCACATCTCACTCCTTGCCTGGAAGGACTGAGCTGCTGCTGTATGGACTGGTTGGAAACTGGTCCCAGCATGAGGGAGTTCAAAAAGTACCAGTACATTTAAATAAAATGACGTGAAAAGGAGCTTTATCTTCTGCCTGATAGAATGTGCAGCTATTTTTACCTCGGCATATCTAATTTTTATGTGCAATCTAAGGTAAACACAGCGCAGAGGGAAGGTAGAGCAGTTTCAGCAGTAAACTTCACAGAGGCAGCTCCAAGGAGAGGATAATCTTTCCCTTGTCTAGTTTGTTTGTAAAGAAAATTAAACTTGCTTGTTCTCATTGTGTATTTACCCATTGTGTGCATGCTGGTTCTCAGTGGTGCAAAGTACAGCTTTTTCTGCCTTACAATTCAGTTTATACATATGTTCACTTGCTTTTGAAGCTTTCTGGACTTCAGGTGATTAAAAAAAAAAAAAAATCCACCCTATCACTGCCAAAAGAACATTGTCAGCTGACTTTTGTTGTGGAAAAAAATGAGAAGCTGAGCTCTGTATTGCAGTGAAAGAGACTTTATTTCTATTTCTTGTGAATATTCATTCTACAACCTGTGCAGAAGCAGGAATATTTTCTGCCCCATCTCAGTGGGGTTTGTGTCACAATCAGCAGTGCAGCCCCCGACCCTTGTTTGAAGGGAGAGATGTTGTTTCTACAAGGCAGGTGGACGAATAAATACTGATCAGGATTAGCCAGATGTGCAGCCTCATAAAACCCATTGCTTAAAGGTGTTTCTGGTCTGGAGACCAATAGTAAAAGTGAAAAACTGACTATGCCTATGACTAATCTAGTGGTTTGATACAGAGTAAAGTGATAGTGTAGGTACAAATGCTGTCTCTAGCAGATGTTGAATCCACATCTGTGGGAACATTTATTGGTGGCTGTATCTATTGGCTGATTAACCATTTACAATAATATAATGAGAACATCATAGTCCCTTTACCACCTATTAAAAGTCCTGTGGTGTGAACTATTCCTGAAAAAAAAGCCATCTCGCCTTTCTTTAAAGAATAAGCCTGATGGAATTTTAATTTTTTTTTTTTATTTTTTTTTCCTTGCAAATGTGCTCTGGATGGTACAAACCACACTGATGGAGGGAAGGAGACACGTGTGAGGTCTCTGATAGGACCTAAGTGACACAGCCATCACTTTTCCTGCCTTTTTGACCCTTGTTCCCACAAAACATCAGCAAGAGCAAGGCAGGGAGGTTTTGGGGTCTGCCTTAAGCCATCACTTATTTATGATTTTTGAGCCAAATGATCACGGAGTGTGCAGGGTGAGATGAAAGGTCTGGTGAGGGGACCTTGCCTGGCACCTTCTATGAATTTTAAAGCTGTTCTCTTGGGGAAAACTCATCCGAGCTGAACCCACTGTGCCAACAACACACTTCCCTGCGAGATGTGCTGGGGCTCCAGACCCTGCCGGTGCCACTTCTCACACCGTTTCCACTTCTCCCAATTAAGGACATCACGGAAAAGAGAGAGAGGTTAAAAAAAACCCACCACAGGCAAAATATTTCCTTTTGCTCTCCAGCGCTGTGGAGGTGGAACTCGCTTTTCCCCGTTGGTTTTTCCTCATCCCTCACCTCCCGGCCGTCCCTCGCCATGGTTACCCCACACAAACAATTCCCCCCACTGCCAGCAATGCGCAGTGCAGATGCCATGTGTGACTCACCGCCGTGACTCATGCGGGGATGAGGATGGTGACAGAGCGATGCCGGTGAGTCAGCACGGCCGCTTCTGTGCTGAGCTCACACCCCCGGCCAGCGCCAGCGCATCGTGCCCGCCGCTCCTCCCAAAACCCGGGCAGTCCCTCCTGGGTGGCCCCGATGGAAAATCGGCGGAGGAAAAGTCTCAGTGGGGCTTTGCTGGCAATGGGGAGAGGGTTTGTGTAGCGAATTTTGTCGCTGGGATCAGATGTGGGATGCAAAAGGTTGAGCCCACCCAGGGTGAGAGCTCAGCCTTCACACGCTGGAAAACAATGTTGTAAATGAGAAGAAGCCAATTAAAAAGAACAGAATTTATTTAACAAATTAAAAAGGCAATTAAAAAAAAAAAAAAAACAACAATTAAAAAGCCACAATAAAATCGGACAACATCGATCGAATGTTGAGTGGGCAGAGTGACAGTAACAATGGTACCGTCCAACCTCAACCACACACTCTAGGTCCTGGTGTAAGGGTTTTTATACGGTTTATTTGTCCTGAGGCTAAGTCCATTGAAAATCCAAATATTGATGTATCTCTTTATTTCCAAGCGAGGTCCTGACAGAGGTTCCCCTAATTATGAAAAGACGTTGATAGTCTTCCCGGATCTCGTCTTTGGGGTGCAGATTTGATCATCCTCCGGATCCCCCACCAAGATGGATATCAGATGTTGAGCAGCCGTGAAGTGAAGGCCCATCATTGATGAATGGGCCATCTCCAGTCCGGCTATGTCAGTTCTGTGGCAAGTGTTGTGGTTTCGCAGCTTGCACCACAGGTCTTGGAATCTTGGAGATGCCGTGGAGTAGCTTTTAATAAACCAAATCTTTGATACACGAATTTATACATTACATTTACCGCAACAAGATTCCGGCTCCTGAAGGAGGGCAGGCACTGCAGGTAGCAAAGGGAAAACCACACTGTTGGCTGTCCTCTTTTAGGGCAGAAAGCGAGTTTCACACAGAGTCCACGAATTTTTTTAAGGTTCTGTGACTAACTCAGCCACAGCTCAAACGTGTCCCGAGTTTGAGCATCCTCAGGGTGCTCAGAATTCTCCTCTATTTACCTGTTTTCACGGACATGAGATCATCATTCACAATAATTCAGGCAGCCTGCCCCAAAATGATTAGGCTTTCATGGTGACAAAGTGAATTTTGCTCAACAGTGTAATCAGTTACTACAATGGGCAAACAAAGGATAAAGCAAGGCAGATACAGCACGGGAAAGTTACTTGTGGAACTGATAGGAGCTGTAGGCAAATGTTAACGTGAATGGAAACAAACCCAATGTAAAACAAGGAAACATGTAAGCTTACAATCAAAAGGGAGTTATAGTGGTTTTTCGTCTGGGTTGGTTTTTTTTTTTCCCTCAAAGGATAATAGGGAAATTGACTACTAGAAATTTGGCATAAGTGTTGTGACTAAATTTCATGTGAGGCTGTGGCATCTGCTGGTGGAGGACATTGTATGAATGCCAGCTTAGGGACAGGAATGCAATTGGGCCATCAGATCCCTCTTTTACTTCTTAAGAAATAATTAAAAATATCCTCATCTAGCTGAAACAGATGGCTACAATCACACCATTTTGTCTTAATCTGAATAAGGAAAAAATTGTTTCCTGGCTGCATGACACTCAAGCTGTTCCTCTTAGCCTTTTCCCCAGGAAAAGCCCCAAACACTTCACACCTTTAACATTCTCAGGCTCTACCTACTGGCCAGGCTAACCCATACTGCATTTCCCTAACATGTCCATAAAAGGGTTAGGTTTAAACAGCATGTCTAAAGCCCTCCCAGGTAATAATTTGTAGATTGGTCTGGTCATGACAGATCCAATTTATACTCAATCCACAGCTTGCTGAGCAAATCTGGGCCAGAGCTGGGATGTCCAGCACGCTTGGGCTGGCTCACATTCAGAGAGCCCTCTGCAGCTCAGCTCTGCCTCCATCCAGGCTTCTCTGCTGCCAAAGAGGTTTGCAGAATGATCTTAAGATTCAAGATTATCTGGGGGCACATCCTTAACCCCCAGCATCCTGCAGGGAAGAGGCCAGGAGGTACCTCTGCTTGTGGTGCCTTTGTACCTCCAGCTCCTGGCCGCAGCCTGCAGCAATGTTGCCTCCTTTTCAGCAAAGAACTATTTCCAAATTTACGTTGTCAAGCTCCAAAGGGAGCTGGCTCACAGCCTGTTGTGGAGGGGAGATAAAGTTAGATGATCCCTTACACGCCATGAAATGCTCCATGAAACTTTGTAGGGAATAGAATATGAACCTCCCTTAAACAGACTTGCTGAGACTGCCTGGGGAATGCATTTCTCATTAAGATTGCTTTTGGTTTTGATGAGCAAGGGATTCTTGGAGAGCATTCCTCCTCTTCTCTCTTGCACTCAAACCCCTTCTTCACTTCTCCACCGTGCTGTGTCTTGGCTGTTGTGGTGACACTGTTGTGGTGACACTGTTGTGGTGACCCTCTTGCTCTCCACCTCTTTCAGAGCAGCTGCTTGGGTTCCCAGACCAACTGCACCTTGCTGGATTCCCTTTTTGTGCCCCTGCTCCTGTCCACATTGGCAGGAGATGGTGCCTTCCCAGAGGAACGCCTCGCTGGATGGGGATGGAGGAGCAGGAGGGGATCTTGCAATGGGGAGAGCAAAACCCATCAGCTGCTGCCAAAGCTGACGTGGTGCAGCAGAGCATGGGTTCATTTTTGTGCTTTCCAGAGGGCAATTAGCAAACTGAGAAGATGTTAAGTGGACTTGGGTGGGAAGGGCTGACCTGATGCAGGGATGAAAGAGGAAAAGCCCTCCTGGTAAAAGTGGAAGGGTGCAGGCATCCTTCAGACCACTTGTCAGCCCGGGAGTCATGGACTGCTTCCAAGAGGGCTAAGAGTGGTAGCTAAGAAATGTACATTATTAGGCTTTATTTTGCTTTGTGGGAGTCTGCTGCACAGCTGGAAAATGTAATTAGGTCCTTGTGCTGTAAAATGGGCTGCATACACTCTGCTCCAGGCTGAGATTAGAAGGGGAATCTGGGAAAAGGTTAGGCACAGGCTATGCTGCAGTGGAAACATGCTTGTTGTAAATCTAAAAGGATAAGATTTGTTCCAGAAGCCACTTTCTTTTGACTCCAACCATTTTCTTGGTACATCCGAGGCAACCAGAACAGTTTGTTATAAACCTGGGACAGATCTGTGCCCCTCATTTCAGGTGGAGAGCCTAACCATTTCTACAGGCTGAAGATCAAGTTGACAGGATAAAGGGTGAGATTGAATGAAGGAGCAGACTTTGAGGAAGAGAATAGAGACAAGGGGGACAATCTCAAGCAACAGGTCCAGCCACACAGGAGATACGAAAGGATTAAGAAACCGAGCTGAAAGAGGAGAGTATGTAAGCAAGGAAGGCCCCTTTCCTGGGAGAGATCCCAGCTTTGCATTTCCTTTGTGTCCTGTGAGGTCAGCTGCTGCTGCTGCTGCTGCTGCTGGAATGTTCCTTCCCAGAGCCAGGTGAAGGATTCATAACATTTTGTTTCCAGCATTCCTCTCCCATCCAGCAAGTAAACAGAGCACACAGAGTACTGTGCTCTGGCAAAGCCTCCAAAACTGGAGATAATCACCTGTCACTACCACCAGTCATTCCTTCAAGCTGCCAAGAGCTGTACCTTCATCTGTAGGTTCAGATTTTTCTCTCTAGTCGCAGTTGGGCACCGTCAGTACATTTCCATATAAAAGAGCTCTTGTTCTTACATCACTGCTTTGATTTTGTTTGTTTTTGTTTTTGTCGTAACCTGGAGAAAATCCAACCAAGAACAATAGTAAGGTTTCAAAGCCAAGCACCCTGGTGCTAGAAGCTGCCAAAAGTCAGGCTGCTCACATGAGTTCAGTTTGATCTCCTATTTTGATTCCTTTTTACAAGACCCTGCATATTTCAGCAGAGGGGCCCAACCTCACTCAGCACGCTGGTTTGGACGGGGAGTCAAGCCATAAAGCAACCACTCTTCTCTGGTGATTAATGCACACTGTGGGTATCCAGGAGAGGTGAATTATAGTCTTGGCTTTGCTACCACCTTTTGTTTGATGTTGAGTTGGGTGAGATGCTATCATAATGGAACGGTACAAGGTGGCTGAGTTATGGTGGGGGCTCGACACTGTGAATTATGGCCCTCTCCATTGTAGCTTTTCTGCTCTGTCTTTTGAAATCTTTGTGTTCTTGCAACTCAGCTCTTTTCATAGCACACATTGTTCCGGAGGAGTGGGTAGATCCTTGCTTTTTTCGGCTTCCACAAAAGAAAACAGCCTCTGGGAGATCTCTGCCTGGGGCTGCTCATTGTGGTCGTTCTCCACTTGAGGGCGGTGTGACCTGGTCCAGGGCACACAAGAGGCAATTCAGGGTGAAATTAGGATGAAAAGAATTTGACACTTAATGCTGGATGTCCAAAGGAGGTCCAGGCTCTCCATCACTGCAGCTGGTGAAGAGTCACTCAGTGGAGCCAGGGGAGCTGGGAGGGAAAATCGGTTTTGTCTAGAATGGACAGGCTCCAGCTGAGCACCTGAACCGCTCCCTCTGCCCATGGGGCTGGACTGGGGAGGTCACTGCTCCCTTCCTTTTGTGTCTTTGTGTCTTTGAGGTGGTCTCAGCACTCTGCTAAGGGCTCCAACTCTGCCCCAGAAGGGTCTCCTAAAGGTCCTCGCTGGCAGCTGCCATCTGTGTATGGGTATGTGACAACCTTGAGATGTGTCAGGTGTCCAGTGAACAGGACAAACCAAGGCCCAGGTCTCAGCTCACAATGCTGGGAACTTGGGCATTTCGCTCCTGTGCAGACAGGGGCACACAGCTCCCTGCATTTAAGGGTCTTGTTTGCAAGATAAACTCTGCCCAGGGTTATTTATGTCATCAAAGAAGGGAAGATGTCCATCTGGGTGTGGAAATGCAAAACATTTTTTCCGAGGGGGTTGCATGCCCACCTCTCAGGCAGACTGTGACTTGTGGGTCAGGATCTCAGATCAAGAAGAAGCTGATGAAGTTTACTGAAAATGCAGATGACTAGATGACTTCCCACTGCCAGGTTGTACAGTGAGATTTTGCTACCAAATCTGTGGCAACAGGGCCTTTTAAAGATATAAATCTTTGTTTTGCAAAGGCTTGTAATAATCCCTATGGCAAGAAATGTATCTCAGGTTTCTGCAATCAAGACATACACTCTCTTTTTGTAGTCCAGGATAGCAACACTCCAGGAATATGGGAATATGCAATGACTGCCTGATAAATGTTGGTTGATCTAAATAATTCACCTTAGTCGTGTCTGGCTTATCTGTCAGGTCGATCAGCATTTATCTTTCTTGTTTGCAGGCGAGCAGGAGAGAAATATTATAGATGGAAACATTTCAGCCCACTTAAAACTACATGAAACTAAATCAGTGTTACAGTGGCAATTGAAGCAGACATTTCTAATTAGCAGCAGCTTAAAACACACCAAAGGTCTATAATGAAATAAATAGATCACCATTGTCCCCCAGCTTTAGGGAAAGTGGTGTAGGGCACCAGAAGCCTTGTGGTTCATGCATCTTCCTGGAGCCTGCCCCCCATGACCATGTTCAGAGTCTTCGCCAGTTCAGTTCCCTCCCTAAAGCAGTTTTTTCATGCACGTTACTCAAAGATTTTCAAACAGAAAGATGCATATTCTGCCTTGCTGGGAATAAGTGTTGTTCTGGTGTGGTGAGAGCTGCACACAAAGTTTTGGGTGGCTGGGGACAGGGAGAGATCAGGTCCCAGGTCTGGGAGCAGAGCCCAGAGCTGCACACATTTATCTCCTTGGAGGCAGCTGAAGCTTAGGCCTGTAACAAATGTGGGCTCCCACACCTCCTCTGTGGGTATCCCTCTAATCTGATTCCTTGAGTCTGGTCATCTTCTGATGGCTGATTTAATAACACTTGGGTTGAGCTGGAGCAGGAAAGGATTTGGTTTCTTTGAAAAAAAAAAAAAAAAAAAAAAAGAGGAAACTAAAGTGCTTTCATTTATGTGTTAGTGGGTTAAGGAAATGATTCTGGGATCATTTGTTTCACATGTGCCTCTATCTCACTTCTCAGACAGACAAGGTACTGCTGTTCCCTAAGCTTTTGATATAGGACAAAAGCAATAAGAAGAGGGAGTTTGTACAGGAAAAACAAATTCCAAGGGGGAAATTTCAAACTGGCCTGCAGACCTCACTCCCTCACAGGATTACAGAGAGGCCAAGAGCTGGAAAGGGCTTGGGACAACTGGAAATTGTGCTGGCTCTGACAGAGATGACCCTTCCAAACACGCTTTGAGGGGCTCCCCAGTTTTGGCTGTGGTGTTGCATTTGCTTCCCAGACACACAGCCACAGCTCTGCTCACCTGCATCCCAGGGAAGCCATCCAAAAAGCCCTGGCACTGTGGTGGGTGACCCTCCAACCATCTGCTGGTGACAGCAGGAGCCTCCTGGCTGCCTTGCTGTGACATTCCTGCAGGAGGGACTTCTGCTGAGCAATTGCCCTGCAGAAGGATGATTTTATCAACTGCGTCTTAAAAACTTTAAAAAGCCCTTTAAAAGTAGCCCTGAAGATAATGGGAACACACATTCCTGCTGGCCTGCTCGCTGCTGATTTGACATCGTGCCACGTGAGGGAGGTGTTGGAAATAGGCAAATACTACAGAATTAAAAAAAAAAAAAAAAAAAAAAAAAAAAAAAATTACTCTGAGTTGAAAGGGAGGAGAGCCAGGAAAGGAAATACCTCAGGCAGAGAATTACTACTTCTGTATCAAAGCCAGCAACTCCTTACTTTAATATTTAACACCCAAGAGAGCTGAGGGGGAGGATGCTGAGAATGGGTGAAATTTTTCAAAGGAACCCAATTTCTGGTGATTTTCCTTGGGTACATTTTTTTCTAGTAAGTATTCAGTCTGACGAGAAATGTGACTTTTGGTCGTCAGAAGCACATTTACACGCTCAAACTGCAAATTGCTGAACAATTTCAGCTGGAAAGCAAAGTGTGAAGAGCAGCTGGAAGGGGAGGTGACATCAACCCCTCCCATCAAAATCCACCACTCATTGCTGCTGCTTTTCTCACTTAAAAGTCAAAGTGTTTAACTCTGGGTCAAAGGGAATGTTTAGCTCAGGAGAAAAGAAGGCAAAAGGGGTAAGGCAGCTTTTGGCTGTGTTTGAAGGAGGGGTACTGAGAAGACGAGTTTAACAAAGGATGATGAAATAGAAACAAGCCGCATCAGGGGAAATTCATTTTGGGCATAAGAAAAAGCATCTTTGTCATGAGAGCACTGAAGCACTAGAAGAGAAGCCCAGGGAGAGTGAGCAGCCCGCATCTTCAGAGAATCAAAACTCAATGGAGCAAGGCCCTGAACAACTGGAGATGACCTTGAACCCAGGCTTGCTTTGATCAGGGCACTGTGCTGCAGACCTCCAGAGGTCCCTGACAACCCAAATTATTCTCCAGTTCTGTGAAGCCGAGATTGAATGAAATGAGGGAAAAAAAAAGTTCCCTGTTTTCCTGTCATTCCTCTGCCTTCAGCACAGCTGGAGGCTGGCATTCATGTGCTTTGCCATGCTCTTTGCCTTTCATACTTGTGGCCCATACACGGTCCTAATATCCATTTCAGCTGCTTTGCTTAATCAATTAAGCTGGTTTGAAGTTATTTCAGTCCCCAGTGATGCTGTCTGCCTCGGTGACACTGAAATCAATTGCCCTGCAACAAGAAGCAGTCTTACTGCACTGCCAGCACTTGTGGGGATGTCTTTGGTGCTGCAGGGACAGGGAAACCAGTGAGACGAGGGCCAGACAAGGTTCAAGATCCACACCTTACCGAGGGAAAGACAAAGAAAAAAGTTATTGAGAGGGCTGAAGCTGGTTATCAGAGGGACATGGCACATGCACAGGGATCCCTCCTCTCTCTGCTGCCTTAACTTACCTTGTTGGAAGGAATGGTGGCTGCTGAGGGTGCAAGGCTGGATCCAGGCTGAGGGAAGCCAATCCTGTTATCCAAACCAGTATCAGGACAGCTCACCTGTATACCTGTAAAAAGCTACAACCACATCTTCTAAGAAAGGAGCAATTTTACTTTCTTTCCTATTTGCAAGCAGTGTGCAGGAATCCAAGAATCTTAGTTTTGGGGCAGGGAGATGTGGGGTCTTTTTCTTGGTGCCAACCCCTCAGGAATTTTGGAGGTTTTGGGTGGAGAACTCTTTCGGGGTTCTGGAATGGGGCTTGGACTCTGCCCCAGAGGCAGAGAGGTGAAAAGGTCCATTGCAACTGGTGATAAGAAGGCAAATTAATTTAGTGTGCTTGTCACATGCTTGGATATCGTGGGGCTCCAGGCTTGATCCTGCCCACTGCCTCCAGTGGGAAAGACCACAGGCTGACTTTGCTTGGCCTGAGGTCACCTCCCATTCCTCTTGGTACCTGAGTTAGGAAAGAGCCAGGACACAGAGTTAAACAAAACATTCACTGGCATGCATTTCTTTCCCTGCACTGGCAAAAGCCTGGTTTGAGTAGATCCAGAAAGCTTTTGTCCCAAATATTTACAATTACACTGCTGAAAGGAACAGTCGGATGTGACCTGGAGGGCTCCTCTCCACCTCTCTCCCTGAGGGAGATCCAAAACAATGCAAAGGAGCTGGAGCTCCTGCCAGGCTGGTCCCTGCCTGGGGGAGGGATGAAAGAAAAAGAACAGCAGACAGCAGATGTCCTTGATATTATTTAATCCAGCCTGCCATGGGGTGGGGGGGGCAGGAGAAGAAGCTGTAACAAATGGATCAGCTGAAGGTTCTGCTGGGGAGCAGCTTCCTAGAGCTCTTGGAAAAGTCTGGGTCATGGAGTGGCCAATTCAAACCCTGACTTGCTGTGGGTCACTGCATCTGCTTTGACTTCACTGCAACCAGCGAGGAAAGGGGGAATGCTGGTTCTTTGTCATTTATTGGAGGAGGGTACATTTCCTCTGGAGTCTTTGAGTCCCCTGGTGGATCACAGGGAAAACTTTATTGCTGCCCAGTGCTGCTCTTCTGTGCTTTTCAAAAGAAACGGTGCAAAAATGTTCTTTCTTTTATTTGTAGAGTCTGTCCCAGTAGGACTTCATTGGTGTCTCTCCTCTTAAATTCAGAGACTTTTTCTTGGCTTAAAGGTAGCTCATAATTGACTTACAGCTGCCTCTCCACAGGATATTGCTGTATCGTATTCCCTTTTATGTTGCTGCGTTGTGGAAACATTCCTGTGAATTTCGGGGAAAAGGAAGAATGAAAAGGTGAGAGTGGGATAGAAATCTACTCCCATTTGGTTCTGAGTCTTTTGCTGCTTACCCCAAGGATCAGAAGGGATCAAGCTTTGTCCTGATAAGGACTGTCATTAATAAGAACCATTTAGTGATGTAGGGGACCTTTGCTTGGATATAGATAAGTACCATTCCTGAACTTTTTTTTTTTTGAAAAGTCACTCTTGCTTTTGCAAATGGTGTTTATGTCTCCTTGTCTGTTTCCAGAGGACAGTGAGAGAAAGATCCTTGCATTCAGCCCTGGCTGCATTCCCATTCCAGCTCACAGTGCTACAAGAGCCAGTCTTGAGTGCCCATGCAGAAAGTTGTGTCTGCTCCTTCTCGTGGCTTGCATCTCTCTGTGGATTTCCTGACCACTGAACAGTGAAGGAGAAGACAGTTCCAAGGCTCCAGACTCATCCTGTAAAAGCTAGAAGTGCTAACAAGCCCTGAGCAGTGGGAAGTCAATGCTAACTCTATTAGCTCCCCTGCCAGGGGCTGGCCAGCCTCGTTCATCAGGCCAAAGCTGCTCTCTGGGGATGGTCAGAGAGGCTGTTCCCCCCCGTGGAATCAGGTTATATGAGCAGGTGCATGGAGCAGGTTTTATGATGTGGTGCAAGAGCAGCTGGAGGCCCCAGCACCGATCAGGTTTCTTGGCTTGGCCCTCGATTACACATCAGGGATTGCCAGTGCTGGTCTGCTTCAAATCAGAGAACATCTCCCTTCTCCTGCTGCCCTCCACGGATGACACATCAGAACTGGTCCCCAACATAACTCTGGTGCAGCTGAGTGCTGTTCACCTTCATGGAGAGCGTGGTCTGGTGTGTTGTGAAGTGTCAGAGCTTGAACTCCCACTGCCACAGTGACCCACGGTGGAGCTGGTGGAGGTCATGTCTTCATCCCACTTCACATGATCCCACTTCCCCTCCATGGCTTCAGCTTCCAGCTGACTAGAAATGGCTTTTTCCTGACATTCATCTGTGGGCAGATGGAGATTTTCTGGGGTGTGGGTGCACATGGACCTCACGGCTGTGGCTGTACCACACTGCTTGAGCTTCTCCAGACTGGCAGCAATGCTTCTTTGGGGCTGTTCCCTTGAACAAACTCTCCTTTTTTCTAATGCATTGATGGCATGGAAATCTGGCCTGATAAATGCTCATGGTAGAAATTCAGACAGAAATGAAAGTGCTGAAGCATGAAAGCCTTTTCCTCATGTGATCACAAGCAGGGAGACTGGTGACCTGGGGAAGCAGCCTCCACACAGTGACCAGCTGAGCATGGCATGTACTCCACAAGCCCCTGTGGAATGCTGCCAAGCAGCATCTGCTGGTGATTCAGAACTCTCCAAGTCCTCCAAGCCATTTCTGAGTGGGCACAAAGAGTCCTGCAGCATTTTATAAAAAAGCACAGTTGTCCCAGAGCTGCATCACGAGCTGACAGTGAGTACTGCCAGGTTGTGACATGAGAAACCCTGTGTGTGACCTGGCCAGCATTATGATGCTCTTGTCTAAAGGCACTGATTCAATCTTGCACTAAATGGCAAAGCTACAGAGAAGCTTCACACCAACAAACACTGGTGAACCAGTGGGGGGCAATTTCTTAAGTAAATTGGAATTCCTTGAGGTTTCTGGTCAAAGTGTCACGACTGTTGAGCCAGGAGGCTGGGGAAGCAGAGGCTATCACCATTACACAGCAGTATGATTTAAAGCCATAACTCCAGGGGCTGTAGCTGAATGGCCAGGCAGGGGCTGCTGGAGAGCTGTGATATGAGACGAGCTGACCCAGAGAGCAGCTCAGCAGGGAGGCACGTGGAGCAGGGCCTGGCAGGGCGGGTGAGTGCTTGGGAAGCTGTAGTTTTATCTCCTCTGAGATGCCTTGGCTGTGTGTACAGGACGTGGCGTGCTGCCAGGGCTGGAGACGGCGCTGCCCTGAGGGAGCAGGGCTGTGGGGGCTGAGCCAAAGCTTTGGCTGCTCTGGTGCAGCTCATGGCCAGGCTGGTTGCTCAGGAGCTGCAGAAAAGGCAAATGCTGGTGGTCTGGGGGGAGATCTTTAGGGCTGAGAGCAGCCAGGGTCGGTGGGTGCAGCAGATGCTTCTTGGCTGGTAAAAGATGCAGGTCCTGAGCATGGGCTCCCCCAGCAGCACAAAAGTGACCCTGCTGTTAGATGTTTTTTGGCATTTCCCTGGTGATTCCCAGGCACAGTTTGGGGGTTTTCCCAGGCTGTAGCCATCCCCAACAGGCATCAGCCGTGTGGCTGTCCTTTAAGAAGGACAAGAACAGCTTAAAAGCATAGATGAGCTGAAAAAGCCTCTCGTGCCCACCGTGTGGTCTGGTGCAGCCAGGATAGTGCCAGGGTGCAGAATAGGGTCTGGCAGCCACAGGACTCCTGGATACCCACATCACGGCCTCCTAGACATTCCTCTGCTTGCTTATAGTGACCTCTGAACTCTCCCTGACTTCTGTCAGGTTAACACACGCACTCCCCAGCCCTGCAGAATGCTCAGGAAAATTCAGACCGGGCGGATCTGCACCGGGAAATAGCAGCTGAACCCTCTATACGGCTCATCTCCTGCAAAGTGGGACTTCATTTGAGTGCACCTCTGGCTTATCCTGATTTAAACATCCTGACAGTGGTGTGGCCCTGGAGAAGCTCCACCGTTTGAGCAGCACTTTGCAAACGCACAATCTGCAAAATCTCCCCGTGCCACTGGGGCTGCTTGAGTAAAAGCAGCGAAAAAAACCTGCTGCAGGCTACTGTGTGACAGCCCAGCAGAGCTGCAGGCAGGCAGGCTGGCCCCGTGGTGTTGTCACAGAGCTAACACCGGTGGATAATGAGGCTGGCAAAATAATAATAATAATAATAATAATAATAATAATAATAATAATAATCTCTTCCTGGGGAGGAGGAAACTCTGCCGCGGAGGTGAACAAAGCGTTAAAGCCTGGCAGAGCAGCTGCTGCTGACCTTCTGGTCCCAGCACCGCCAAACAAAGCTCCTGTTACAGCTGAACTTTAGTACCAACTTCTGCTGCTCCAGGGATCCTCGCAAAAGTACACTCTGAGCCTCAGTGAGAACAGGCTGAGTGTGGGTGAGGCAGAGGAACGGGATTTACAGGGTGGGGATGCCCACGGAGCGCACTGTGTCCCCCCTCCAGGCTCCCCAAAAGCCGCCCTCTCTTGTCATCTGCAGTGGAGAACTCCTGAAACTGAAGGCTGCTACCAGGCCAAGGTTTTTTTGGTAGCCACTGGTCAATATATCCAGCATTTTTTCTGAGTTTCCAAACAGCCTTTTGGCCTGGCCACCATGCTGCAGCGATGAGTTCTGTGCATGGGCTATGTGCAGCGGGAATATGTGCTTACTTTCGTGCCTAAAATGTGCTTAATTGCAAATTTTCGGCGTGCTCCTGGGTCCTCTGGCACGGGAAATAATGAACAACTGTTTAATATTAATATTTCTCTTCTTATTCATGGTTTTACAACCTCTAAGATCATATCCTCCGAGAATTCTTTCCTTTCAGAGGAAAAATTCAAAGCCATTCAGTCTCTTCCCACATGGGAACCTTCCATAACCTAAACTTAATGCTGCACATCCTCACTGTCCTCCTCCATTATTTCCAACAGAAAGCAAAATTGAGGCACTTCTCAGCAGAGGTTTTACAGGTATGGTCCCGCTCTTAGTGGGACATAAAGGTGTCAGAAACATTTTCAACCCGTGGCATTTCTCATCCTCTACTGGGGATGATGATAGAATTACACATCATTGGGAAAAATGCACTTATTTCTGTGTGAGACTTGATTAGAAGAATGAGGCAGACTGGACAAAACAATCTGGAATCTCCTTGTGCCCACAACTGTGAGAAGAGAATAAGTTGTCCTGCAAAATAATAAATAAGACTTGGCAGACCTAGATGGTGTTTGGACTGGTTGTGGCAAAGAATAAAGAAACAGGGCAAAAAACAACAGGTTTGGGTTGAAATAGTAATAAACAACTTGATGTTTTCTGCGTGAAGCTGAGCTCAGTTGTGGTGCCCAGTTTTGACAGTTTGAGCTCAAAATGTGTCCTTTTCCAGCTCAGGGTTTTTTTGTTTTGTTTGTTTGTTTTGTTTTGTTTTGTTTTATTTTCTTTTTTTCTTTTTTTTTCTTTTTTCTTTTTCTTTTTCTTTTCTGTTTTTATTATTTTTAAAATTTTCTTCTTTTTTTCTTTTCATTTTCTTTATTTTTTTTTTTTTTTTTTTTTTTTTTTTTTCTTTTTTTTTTTTTTTTTTTATTTTTTTTTTTTTTTTTTTTTTTTCTTTTTTTTTTTGTTTTTTTTTTTTTTTTTTTTTTTTTTTTTTTTTTTTATTTTTTTTTTTCTTTTTTTTTTTTTTTTTTTTTTTTCTTTTTTTTCTTTTTTTTTTTTTTTTTTTTTTTTTTTTTTTTTTTTTTTTTTTTTTTTTCTTTTTTTTTTTTTTTTTTTTTTTTTTTTTTTTTTTTTTTTTTTTTTTTTTCTTTTTTTTTTTTTTTTTTTTTTTTTTTTTTTTGTTTTTTTTTTCTTTTTTTTTTTTTTTTTTTTTTTTTTTTTTTTTTTTTTTTTTTTTTTTTTTTTTCTTTTTTTTTTTTTTTTTCTTTTTTTTTTTTTTTTTTTTTTTTTTTTATTTTTTTTTTTTTTTTTTTTTCTTCTTTTTTTTTCTTTTTTTTTTTTTTTTTTTTTTTTTTTTTTTTTTTTTTTTTCTTTTTTTTTTTTTTTTCTTCTTTTTTTTTTCCTTTTTTTTTTTTTTTTTTTTTTTTCTTTTTTTCCTTTTTTTTTTCTTTTTTTTCCTTTTTTTTTTCTCTTCTTTTTTTTCTTTTGTTCTTTCTTTTTTTTCTTTTTCTTTTTTCTTTTTTTCCACATAGCTCCCAGTGGGGTCATCCCCAGAGCTCTCCACTGTTGACTTTTTGCCTTTCAGGGCAAGAGCTCTTCTGTCTTTGTCCTTTTTATCCCCAGACTGTTGGCCTTACACTGGCAGGTGAGGGAAGTGGTGGGAAGATGAGCATCATCCCCCAGGTCTGCAAGCTTCAGGGATGTATCCTGGGACAGAGGTGGGTTGGCAGCAGAGATTTACCTAACAGAACTCATTGATGGGGTGTCTTTGAGGCCAACATTAAAATCAGCTCATTATTGTTTCTTTGGCCTTGGGAAAGCAGGCAGCCTGGAAGGAAAGCAACCTTATTGTTAAGAAGCTGGGAAAGTCTAGACTTTCTTATTCCCTCCCAGCCCAGTGGTAAGAAGTATCTCAAAGTGATAGAGCTCTCATTGTGAGCATTTTGAGTGTGCAGATTACCTTATTGGATCATTCTGGGCATGGAATTCCTTGTTTAGGTGTGGCTGGTACCTTCAAGGAAGCAGTGAGTAACGGGATGTGTGCAGTGCTTCTCCTCTGAGATTTTACAAACAGTGGTGGTGGACTTATTCCATCTGAACAGGAAAATCCCTGAATCCCCTCAAGAGAGGCAGTAAACAGTCACTTTACCATATATTGTAAAACCCACGTGTGCTTGGCTTGGACCAAACCATGGTAGGTGGAAATCTTTTTAATCAGGGAGCCTCCGCAATATTTATTACTTGGGGTGGCTCTTCACCTTTCAGATGAAGTCCAGGTCAGGCTCCATACTGATGTGGTCTCAGGATGGCCTTGGGATGGAGCAGGACCATAGCTTGGAACTCCCTTTGCTTTACACCCCAGGTGGGAGACGCAGCCCCCACTTTGCAGGAAGAATTTGTGGTTGGGCCATGAAGCCATGCCAAGGAGATGAGTCTTGCAGAGGAGATCAGTTTGGGAATCTGGAGGCTGTGGGGCAGCTCCTTCCCCTGCCAGGACACCCACCTTTGCCATCAGGCTGCAAGGCAGTGCAGTGTCACCTTGCCAGGGCTCCTGGCTGACTCACACCACCCCCAGGGCTTTGCCCCAGTTCCTGGGATTTCACGAATCCTCACCTTTCCCTTTGAAAACTTGTGAACCCGACTGTTGCTGGGGAAGACTTGAAAGCGTGGTGCAGGCATAATTGGAAAGCTTAAAGCCTCAAAATTTACCCTAAAAGCTGTCAGTTCTTGGATTCAGAAACCTGCTCCGGGTGGGCGCGGGAGGATAAAGGAGCAGCACTGATGCTTTTAGCAGGAACGCTGCCAGCATTAATATTAACAGAGCCACCACGGCCCAGGACTTCATTTGCATTTGCTCTCTGACAGAACTCATCCCAGAGCAGAGTCTCTCACAGTGCTGCAGATGTGATGCATGAGGCAGCTCTGTCCCAAGAAGCTCCTGGTCCAAGCACAAGGGCTCTGACTCGCAGGATCTTCTCCACAGTCACCTCACCGTGTCCCTCATGTTGCAGCTCCCCAACTCTGCCCTTGCCCACTGGGGTTACTAAAGTTAATGAATGTGGAAGTCTTATTTAAGTGGCTGGGATGCAATTAGCTCAGCACCTCACTGAGAGTTTGGGGGGCCCTGTGGTGTTGATAACCATTCCTATCCCTTCATGAATCATTGTGTTTGGAGGAAGGCAGAGGTAGAGCAGACATTTAGAGAGGTGCCTGGAGCACGCTGAACCTTTCCTCCATGGGTGCCCATAAGGAGAAATCACTGCAGCTGAGAGAGATTTCCTGCCTCTCCCTGCCAGATCTGTGTGGAACCAGTGACAGACAGGTATGCTGGGTTCACCTGTGCCTGGGGTGCACTGGGAGTCATTCTGGCATGTTTGGGGGTCCTGTACACCCTCACAGGTCGGGAGGATTTGCAGGCTCAGTTGCACCACTGCCAGTATCCATCAGGAGCTGAAATCAGGGTATCAGAGTGGCAGTGGTGGCCAAGTTTCCAACCTGGTCGATGCTGCAGAAGGCTGCCAGGACTGAGTCCTCACCCTGGACCTCTGGGGAATGTGCCTGGAAACTGGCTCACCTCTGCTTCAGACCATCCACTGGCCACCCATGTGCTCTGGCAGGAGACTCTGTGCAGTGGTGTGAACTGAGGCCTGGGGACCCCCAGCCTGGGGCTTTTCCCCTGTAAAGCTGCTGAGGAGCCTTACCAGCTTCCTTACAGCCTTTTGCTGTAAGCTGAAAAATGATTTTGGAGTCTACCATGGGGTCCATGTTCAGAGCTTCCCCGTGGTGCTCTGTTCTAAGCACCAGGTTTGGTTTGGGTTTTTTTCGATCCCCTAAATCAATAGTCTGGTGCATCATGCAGTGGAGCCTGGACTGAAAGGGAGGAAAACATACCCAAAAGGCAAACCTCCAACCTCCACAGTTGCTTTGGACACTATGAATTACCACCAGACACATGACTAGCAGGAGAGAGGATGGGGAGAGCAGAGGTCCGTTAGCGACTCCCTACCCCCAGCATATGGCTAATTAAAATTTCTAATTAAGGCACTGTGGGGGTGAAGAAAGGAAGCTCTTGGCCGAAAGTCCCCCCTCCTTTTTCTGTATTTCCTTCGATAGCTTTATAAATTTCCCCCCTAAATTAACTAATTAATATCACCTAATCAGTTAATAGAATTAGCTAATTAGATTGCTTAATGGAATTTCTGAAGAGCAGATTTAGAAGCTCTTAAAGAGACTTTAATCACTTTTTATCTGGGAAGCGGGGCACCAGCGTCTGCATTCATTCAGCAACTTAGAGTGATCGCTGTTATCAGCAAAACATTTCTGAAAATCACTAATTTGGCTTCATCCTGCTCCAGAGTCACAGCTGCAGTCACCCAGGACTGAAAGGTCAGGCTGAGCTTGGCTGTTTCTTCCTTCCAAGATGCTGTTGCCTGCACCTGATTGCATCAGAAGTCCTCCTTTCTGAAGAGCTCAGTGCAGTATTTAACACAACCAGCAGTGAGGCACAGCAGTGCAAAGCTAACCCGGCTCCCTGCAGGGTCTGGAGTGGTTTGTTAGCCCCTGGCACTTTCCAGGCTTGTTTGCTGGTGGTGTGCTCAAAGTGGTGAGTGACAGCAAATCCCTCCCTCAGCCACCGCAGAGGCAGCAGTGGTAGTGTTCACAGAGGTCAAAGTGTTCCCCACCGTGGTGTGCAAACACACACACACAAAAACACACACAAAACACACACACAGAGCCGACTGACCCCAGCACTGACACCACAGAGAGGGAGAAATGTGTGTGCTGAGCAAAACACGGGGCTGGGTGAGCCTGTGCTGCCCCACTCTGCTGTGGGCATGGATGGTTTGCCACACTGCCAGAGAAAAGGAGGACAGAGCAGCTCTAGCAAGTTATTTGTTTAAGGCTGGCCAGTTAAGGGGGTGAGAGCGTGGCTGGGTTTGCAATGGTATCCAAATGTAGGCAGTCTGGTTGTGCTGGGACATCCAGGTTGCCCAGAGAGGTTGTGGATGCACCATCCCTGGAAGTGTTTAGGGCCAAGTTGCATGGGGCTTTGGGCAATATGGTCCATGGAAGTGTCCCTGCCCATGCAGAAGGTTGGAACTATATGAACTTTAAGGTCCTTTCCAACCCCAAATATTCTGTGATTTTGTGATTCAGTGCTGTTCTGTGCTGGGAGGGCAGTCAGGGACCTGGTCTCCCCACAGCTTTTCAGAAGTCTCCACTCTGTGTGCATCTCCCAGCCCTGATGCTCACTGGTTTGTTATCAGTGAGGCTGTCAACAGCCCCAGCTGAGATCTGTGCAGCTCCAGAAGCCCAGAGTCTGTCTCAGGCAGAAGTTCATCCTGGCCATCTGGGAGACATTCAGTTGTGTCCCCCCTGGGCAAACTGTGTCCAGCCTGAAGCAAAAATCAGACTGACACAGCTTTAACAGAGAAGTCTGAAGGCAGTTTAATCCATCCCTGGGTTCTGACAGCACAGCCTGAGCTGGATGCAGGAGTCAACAGCTGTGCTGTCCCTAGCAGTCATAGCTCCAGAGACTGTGTGATTTGTGCTCATCCTGAGCATGGTGTGAAGCAGGGAAGGACCCAGTGTCAGCTCTCACCACGAGGGTATCACTCTGCCTCTGTCAACTGTCCCCTCATAATTTAATTAAACAATTATATTTTGTGTTAGTTGGATTCTTTATAAAATACCACACTCCAGGAGCCCCTAAGAGGTCACTATTTCTTATTCTCCTTCTCCAGTCTGCTTTTGTTAGACCTCCTCTGAAATACTGCATCCAGCTCTGGGGTTCCCAATACAGGGATGACATGGGCACAGCCCAGAAGGTCCAGAGGAGGCCACAAAGATACTCACAGGGCTCTGGTCTGGAGCTAGGCTGAGAGAGCTGGGGTTGTTCTGCCTGGAGAAGAGATGAGCCTGTGGCAACCTCAGAGCCCCTTCAAACACTAAAGGAGACCCAAGAGAGCCAGAGAGGGACTTCGGACAAGGGCCTGGAGTGGTAGAACAAAGGGAAATGGCTTCAAACTGGAAAAGGGCAAGTTTAGATGAGATATTAGGAAGAAATTCTTTATTCAGAGAGTGATGAGACAGTGGAACAGGCTGCTCAGGGAAGTTGTGGATTCCTGATCTCTGTGTGTATCCAAGGCAAGGCAGGATTTGAACAACCTGGTTTAGAGGAAGGTGTCCCTGCCCATGGCAGGGGACTGGAACAGAACAATATTTAAGGTCTCTTCCAAACCAAGCCACTTTTCAGTGGTTATCAAGGTGGGTTCCTTCTCCTAGCTCTCAGGGTGTCAGGGGGTAGTCCAGACAGGGCAGCAGAGCCTTTCCAGAGCCTGGTTCAATTCCTGCTGGGAATCACTATCAGGAAGAGCATGTCTGTATGTGCTGGCTGAGCAGTTCCAGTGCCTGGAGCCTCCCAGCTGAGCTCTAACACAGGCACCTCAGCCTTTCTCCTCTGTCTCTCCAGCACCAACAAAATGGTTTTAATGAAGTTCCCGTGAAAACCAAACCCTCTGAAAGAACTCAGTGTGCTGGGACTAAAGCCAGACACACAACACCATGTTCTGTTAATAAAGAAATCTCAGCAATTTCCCAGGGAATTTGCCCCTCTGTTTCCCCCCTGAGTTGTGGATTTCCTGTGGACAAGTTGAGACCTCTAGATTTCCTCAGCAACTGTGGTGGGGTTTTTTCCTGCTATTAACCTTTGCAAGCCATGCCAGTCCAGGAGTCACCTTCAGCCCAGCCCAGGCAGCATTTTTACTGGAGAGGGGACTTGCTGTGCCCTGCAGTTGTTCTCCTCTTGGGCTGAAGTGGGACTAGAATGAGCCGTTTACAAATGATGAGGCACTTCATGAGCCTGGCTTCAAAACTTTTTACAAAAAACATTTTACATCAAGTGAACAAACAATTAGAAAGGTCTTGCAAAGATGCTCATGGCTCTCCAGGGTAGACAACTGGATTGAACATGGTTCTCTTTGGAGATAATGAAGCATTTTGAATATAGTGGCTTGCCTCTTCCTTGGATGACACGGAGTGAGGCCAGTGAATGGAACCTCTGGAATGATCCTTCAGGGAGCAGAACAGAGACAGTGGTGTAACCCAGCATATCAAGGTTCCTCATCTCTGAGAATCTGGTTGCCCACAGGCTTCACTCAAAAACACAAAGGGAAACATTATTCAATATTCTGTGGTCCTGGGGATCAGAAGAACAATTCAAGAGGAGAGTAACAAACCTTTATTCACACTAATATTGGCCTGAAGAGTCGCAGCCAATTTCTGGTGACAGCAAGGATTTCTCTGGCATGGCAATGGGTGATGGTTGAGCATTCACCCCTCTGGATGCCTGGTGGTGTGTTTCCTGGCAGGCAGGTGGGCTCAGGTTTGTCCCTGGGCACTGGCAGCAGGAAGGGCTGAGAGTGCAGGTGCCTCTGCTGCAGCTGCCTTGGTAACAGGGAGATGATGAGGACCATATGGCACCAAAACAGCATCTCAGTAACAACTCTTAACCCTTTGGGGGGCATCTTCTTCCAGGCTGAGGAGCAGGGCAGGCTGAAATGTCTCCTCTGGGGCCCACCAGTGCAGCATCTCAGCTTTCACAGTGGTCCCATGTAGATGCCCAGGGAAGAGAGGAGAAAGAAAGGAATTCTGAAGCGGCTCTTTCACCTCCCTGATGTCTGGCAAGAGGTGGATTAGTACCTTCCTTATCCACAGAGTTGTGTCTGCAGCTTTGTGTTCCAGGTCTCTTGATAGACTTTGAGGAATGTGTCTAGTTTGTAAAATCTCTCCAGCCTTACGCAGCAGCTCGTGCCCCCTGGCACACGAGTTCATGAAAACAATAGGAATATCATTCCTTCTCTCTCTCCATGGAGATTTCTTAGCCTGCTAGGTAGGTTTTTGTTCTACTCTCTTGGTAATGGCAAAATTTGTTTCACTAAGAGTACCAACATCCTGCTGGGAAATTAAATTCAAACAGTAAAATAGGCCAAAAATGCTTAAGGACTCCTGGATTAGCCCATCTAGATGAAAAGAGCTGGAAGCAAAACAGGGGAAAAAAGCTGAAAAACAGGAAAAAAACGTATATAGTATCTCCACTGGATACTTGAAGGCTTTAGCAGGATGTTGTATGGAGTCTTTCTGAGGCAGTGTCTTCAACTCCAGTAACTGATGGATTATTTGGGAGGACTTGCCTGATTCCTTTTTGTGGAATCCCCTTTTCCCTTGTGCCTCTCTAGCATCCACAGCATCCTGCAGCAAGGAGCTCCACAGCCCGACTGCGCGTGGGTTAATGAACCACATCCTCCTGTTTGTTTAAGACATCTGCCTGTTAGTTTTGCTTGTTGGTCTCTAATTCCTCTACTGGTGGAGACCAGGGACACCTGGTGCTTGTTTATCTTCTTTGAGTCACTGATGAGCTTTCAGACATCACATCCCTGCCTTTTCCCCAGCGGCTTTCAGAGACAGACAAGTCCTAGATTATTGGATCACTGCACAGTGTGCTGTACGAGGAACGTTCCATAACTCTGCTTAATTTTTGTCCATTCCAGATGTTTCGTATTCGGAAAAATATTTGTGACAGCAGATTTCATGTGAACTCGTGAAGAACGCGGTAGGATGTGATCATTCTGGAGAGGTGGAGAGTGTTGTGAGCGCAGTGGTAACAGTGAATGCAGTAGGAGGATGGATAGAGGTTTTAATTAAAATGCTTATGTCTAAATAATGTCTCATATTTGCACAGGCTTGCTAAGAGAAAAAAAAAAAAAAAAAGGAATTTTTTCCTTATTGAAAACTCCCTTGAAGCAGAATACCCCAAGCAAGGTCTGGTTTGTTGTAAACTCTTGCTCAGGGGTTATATTCTGACCCAGCATAAAATGGTTAACACTGGAAAGCTAAAATATCCCTCTCCTGGACATTCCTCCAATGTGTCCATTTTCACAGGCTCTGACTCCTGCACTCCTTGAACATGGGAACATTTTCTGGTTTCCCAAACTGCAAGCTTGTATTAACTTTCCCCTAGTCAGGTCAGCAGCAAAGCTGTGTAAACAAATGACCTGTAGCCATAATCTTCTTCAATTCCCCCTATTGATTTCACTTGGCTGTTTGCCTGCCAGATATTAGCAAAGCTTCCCTCGGAACTGGGGGAAAACTTTGGAATGCCTCTCAGTCAGGGTGAGTCAGGGCAGGCTGGGAACAGCCTGCTGCTGTGCCAGGATCCTTGGCTGGAGTGGAAGAAGTGTGCTGGTTTGGGCTGGGAGAGGGTTAATATATATATATATATATATATATATTTTTTTTTTTTTTTTTGGTAGTCACATGTTTTGCCTTTGTGATGGAAATGGTGTTGATAACAAACCGATTTTTTTTTTTTTGACTGCTGAGCAGCCTCCAGGCCTTTTTTGTTCCTTGATTGCCCCATTGGGGGTGGTGCACAGGGTGTTGGGAGGGGAGTGGAGAGCACAGCTGAGACCAGCTGACCCGAGGAGCATTACAGAGCCTGCAGTGCCACGGTCAGCACACGAACCTGGGCAAGGAGGAGGGGGACAGGAGGACATTCAGGGTTATGGCATCTGTGTCACCAAGCCCCATGATGAGGCCCAGCTTTCCTGGGCTTGGCTGAACACCTGCTTGCCAGCGGGAAGCAGTGAATTTATTCCTGATTTTGCTTTTGTTGTACACATTAAACTGTCTATGTCCCAACCCATAAGTTTTGTCATCGTTATTCTTCTGAGTCTCATCCCTCTGGGAGGGAAGGATGGAATGGCTTCATGGAGCTGAGCTGCTGGGCAGGGTTAAACCACAGCATAGATAAGGCTGATAAAAAACCCTTCCATTAATATCACCCATTGACACTCGACGATATTTAGATTTTGAAAGTGTACATTTTGCAGTATCAAGGGGTCGACAGCCAGGTGGACCAGCTCTCTGCTGCATTTTGAAAGCCATTAATGCCATAGCTCCAAAGAGCAGAGCTATTTTGAGGTAGTTTCCCCAGAGATTGGTCTTGCTCCACCTGTTTAAAGCTTTGTCCAGGTCATTTTGCAGTGATATAGGACACATAGGGGTAAGGAACACTTTATGGCATTACAGATGACACAGAAATTTGCAGGCTAGAGAATGAGGAAGATATGGGTTACTCAGAGATATGGATTGTGTACTTAACTGGTCATGGTTCAGCAGGATGCTTTTAGTCCAGCTAAATTGAAGGGAATCCCTCTGGGAGTGAAGAATGCAAGGTTGTGCTTTCAGAAGAGCCAGCTCTGTGTTTGAAAGCAGTGTCTTGAGGAACGACTTCAGGGTCATCATGATAACCTCTCAAGATGAGCTCTCACTGTGGTAATTCCATGGGGGAAAGGAAAAAAAAAAAAGATAATCTTCAGAGCAGTTAAAAAGGTAGGTAATAACAGCTGGGACAGGGAAAATACAGTCTTGGGAGAGAGCTGTGTTGAGTCTAGACGTGCTGGGAAATCAAATGGGAGGAAGAGTTCAGAGAGACACCCAGAGATGGATGGTCACACTTGGAAATCAAACTAATTCACCCCCAAAGCAGACCTCAGCTCCCTAGAGCTGGAGACAACAGGCCACAGGCTGTCTGGAGAGAGATGGTGGACTGACCTCTCTCCAGATGAGCTTTTGAGCTTATGCTGTAGCTCATCTTTGAGGAGAACTTTTTTAAGGATGGAGCTGGAGCAGTGCTGGCCTCATGGACCAGTCAGGCTCTGGCTGTGACCCCCCATTTTCCTTACTGTGGTCCAGAAACCACTGCCAGACATGAGAAGAAGTAAAACAAACCTGATGAGCTTCAGGCCATCCTGAAATGTCCCAGGAAGGACTCCTGTGTGTGGATGTTTGGGTTCCTTAAGGACAAACCACAGAATCACAGAATAATAAAGGCTGGAAAAGACCTGTAAGATCATTGACTGGTTGTTGCCTCAGTGCTGTCGTGTTCTCCACTAAACCCTGTCCCCAAGTGTCACAACCATGTGCCTTTAGAATACTTTCAGAGCGAGTGATTCCACCACTTCCCTGGGCAGCCTGTTCCAATGCCTGACCACTCCTTCAGTGCAGAAATCATTCCTGATATCCAATCCAAATCTCCCCAGGTTCAACTCAAGGCTGTTCCCTCTGGTCCTGTCACTTGTTGCCCTGGGGGAGAGCCAGATCCCCACCTGGCTGCACCCTCCTGTCAGGGAGGTTTAGAGAGTGAAAAGTTCCCCCTGGAGACTCGTTTTCTCCAGGCTGAGCCCCTCCAGCTCCCTCAACTGCTCCTGGTGCTCCAGACCTTTCCCCAGCTCTGTTCCCCCTCTCTGGACTTGCTCCAGCCCCTCAATGTCCTTTTGGTAGTGAGGAGCCCCAAACCAAACACAGCACTTGAGGTGTGGCCTCACCAGTGCCAAGCAGAGGAAAGAATCCCTTCCCTGCTGGCCACATGATTTCTGGCACATGCCAGGGTGCCATTTGCCTTCTTGGCCACTGGGCAAAGCTGGCTCAGCTCAAACTCAGCCCCAGGCCCTTTTCCCCCAGCCAGGCTGCCCCAGCTCATGGCTCTTGGGGCTGTGATGCAGGAGACCACTTGGATGAGGCAACTCTCCCTCAATGCCAGAGATTCCTGCTCCATGTGTGGGTACAGGGATGAAGGCACCCACGTGCAGGTGAGTGTGCAGCCACACCCCTGGGGTTTTCATCCCCACTGGTGACATCCAGGGCAGCACCCTGATCCTGTGTTCACTCAGCCAGGGATTTTGCCTCCTTCCCCCTGTTCATTTGCCCTTCAAATTCTTCGAAGCACACAATTGATGCAAGAGGGAGCTGGCTGCCTTTTGCCTCCCCCGCAGAGCAAAAGGAGAGAGGCAGAGACAGAGAGGGTTGTACACGTAAAGAAAAAGCTCCAGAAGAACAACCTCCCAGCTGACAGCTCAGCCAGGGTCTCCCTCGGGGATAGGAATGCATTATATGAACTGTGATACACCGAGGAGCCCTGTGCATACATCACTTTCCAAAATGTTTTTAAAAGTTCATTAACTTCCAGTGGAAAGTTGTGGCTGCATCAGTTGTCTCCGAGCCATTTTCGCCGACTCTTGGCCCTGGCTGGGGAATACTTTGTTGATTTAGATGGGTCTATTAGAAAGTGTAAGTCTGCTGGGATATATAAAAGGCAAAGCTTCACTCTCCTGAACATTTCCTTAGTGCAGCACTTTAAAAATTGCACGGGAAGCAGGCTTTGAATGCCTTGCTGCTTTTTAACGGCTGGACTTTCAGCTTGGATGTTTCAACTTGGTTAGTAACCTGTAAATGACACCAGGAAAAGGAGTTTGGATGGGGAGGGAAGAGAAAAAAAGATGAGATTCATCCAGTATTTGTATGGCTCCTGGGAATTTGTTTCTAACCAGTAATAAAACCACCTGACACCCTGTGAGGTCCTTGTGCTGGAAAATTGGATGTGACCCACCTTCCCAAGGGAAAAGCTGTGGATTTGGGGTTTTTTTTGGAGGGGGATGGAAGGGGAAGGGTCATGTCTATAATATAAGAGCAGGGAGAATTATGGGGTGAAACATTATCAGAGCTGTATCCACTGCTTTTTGGAGGCAGTCTCCCCAAAATCGATAACTCTCCCTCAACAAATAATCAGATTTTTTGTTTTCATTTCTATCTCTTTCATGACCTTGACTGACAAAATTTCCTCAGATTCTGTATTTTCTCTTCTTTTTTGTTCTCTTTTCCTCTGACTGAGCTGCAAATTTAGAAGAAGAGATTTAAAAAAGCCAAAACACATCAAACCGCAATCTTCATTTAAAAGCGAGAAAAATGCCAACTGTTTGCTAAATATATTTAATGCATTTATCCTTTTTTTTTTTTTTTCCTTCTCAATCAGACCAGATTTTTCTCAGTGGCCAAAGGGAAACTGCTGCATGTGTCTGGCTCCGACATGCGCTGTACGTCGTTAAGCCTAATACATATTTATTTAAAATATTAATGTAGATGAATGAGTGCTGCCTGGCTGATAAGGTGCTCAGAAGGGACTTCTGTTGTCTTCTGTTCTTCACACAGCTTCATTCAGGAGCCTTGTTGGAAGGAGAACTATACTGGAAAGGAAAGGTTTGCTTCCTAGCCTATAGGAATTTTTTTTTTTTTTTAATTACTGTTTTGACAGAGAACAAGTTTAACTGGCTCTTCAGCCACAGACTATAAGGTCATTGCTATCACAGGCCATAAAGAAGATACAAAAATGAGGTAATAAAGTATATGGGCTGTGTATGTCTGGCAATTTAACATTATTCTTGTAACCCTGTGAGTCACCTGTGACTAATTTAAAAATGCTGATGCACTTAGATGAAAGCCACAGTAAACCACCTAAATCAGAGTCTGAGAGCAGTAAACACTGGAGGTGGGGAGGAGGATGGGGGTGAGGAGGGGATCCAGGCTTTTATCTCAGAGGATGCAGTCAAGATGTGCCCTGGTCACAGATGCCTGCTCTGCACAAATATCCCAATGTGGTGTTCACTCCCTGTGTGGTGCCCATGTGCTTTCCCACCAGAGAAAGACCTGGAAAAGGTAAATTCCAGAGGGTTTTGGGGAGACACTGGCTCCCAGGGGTGCCAGAGCTGGGCTCCCTCTGAATGGGCTGTTGGAGTTACTGGGTATCTGCTCCCAGCATCTCTTCAGCTGCTTGCTAAAGCTGTTTTATCCCAAATAAAGGGAGGGCAGAGACATGAATTGCTGCTTCTGCTGTGTTCTGACCAAGAGACCCTACCTGTGTCAAATTTGGGGTATTGCTCTTTCCATTTCTTTTTCCCTTCATTCTTTGCCAGCAGCTGCCTGTTTGTTTTTTCAGCAGTTGGTATCACAGAGTTAGAGGAAGGTTTTTTTGTAGGTAAACAACATTTTCGGGCAGGTACCCAGAGCAAACAGGCATCAGGTTTGGGCTGCTGGCTGCAAAGATGTGCCCTCTGTGGCCCTTTGCCGTGGGGACTGAGCTCTCATCAGGGTTTCAGAATCATTTTGTCTTGGTGGGAAAAACCAATGCAAATCAGCTCAGACTCCAAAATCCTGCTTGTGCCTGTGCCCCCAGCTGCGTGTTCTGAGCTCTTGGCACAGCTCACCCTGGGGTGAGTGGGTTTGGGGAAATGAGCCAGTGGGAAACTGTTTTCTTCTTTGGGATGGCTTTTGCAGGCTGAGCTCTCAGCCTGCAGAGGGAGGGCAGGTGCCTGCAGGGAGGGGATGGGAGGCCCAGCCAGGACTGGGGTGGAGGATGGGGTTCCCAGTGATTTCTGCAGAGTTAAAGATTCAGGAAACATCCCACATCTGGAGAGAGCTCTTCCTTCCCCATCTCCCCTGCCCCATGTGGGGAAGCAAAGAGATCTTTTTGCATGCTGGTGCTGAGCATTTTGTTCCCATGTAGAACAGCACCAGAGGAGCATTTTTAATGTAATACCTCAGTAATTTTCTACCCACAAAGCCGAGATTTCCACAGTAACTGTGATACAGAGACAAACATTGTCCCTATTACCATTGTTTTGGGTCGTGAATTAGTACTGGCTCTGAGAAATCCAATTTTGGAGTTCTCTTTGCAGGGAATGAGGTGAATTCCTGATGTGTAAAGCAGACAGGGAAAGGAGAGCAGATACATAATCACAGGGGCTGGGGACACTTGAAGGAAACAGTGATGGTCGATAGGTATTGATTCCCCTCTTTGATGTGTTCAGCAGCTGCAGGCTGGGGAGAAAAAAAAAGCCTTTTGTTCCTTCTGGGAAGGTGCAGGAGGCAGGTTGTGCTCTCTGGCCCCTGGAGCAGATGGGCCAGAGATTTTTTTGTGTGCTCTGTGGCACAGGCAAGGCTGGTCTGTGGTGGGAGGCAAGGAATGCTCCCACGCTGAACAGCCCCAGATTTTCTGTCCAAATCTTATCTGAATACCCCCAGAGCAGCATTACCCAGGGCTCCTGTGGGATTGCACAGCCCCATGGGGCACGTGCCACTTGATTTTGGAAGCCAAGTCACTCCCCAGGTGGTAATGGGGAGGGTCTGCCATGATCTGCTGTGCCCTCATGGCAAATCTGCTCCAGGCTTCAGAGTGGTTCTGCGCTGCCTAGTGCAGAGCTCTGGGCTTTGGAAGGTCCCTGCCAAAGGCAGCTGCAAGAGAAAGGCATGAGGACAGAGATGCAGAAAAGATGCTGGAGGATGAGCCCTCAGGGCTATCCAAAAGACCCCTCGGGGCAGAGAGGAGGGGAGTGAAACTCTGCTAGAGGCCAGGTTGATCCTCCCAGTCCCAGGAGACAAGGTGGTCACCTGAGCAGAGCATCCTCCCTTTTTCACTCCTCCCCTGGTGCAGCCATCAGAGCAGATCCTGCCTCCTCTGGACTGGGAATCTGGATGTGCCAGTTCTCCTTCTCTCTCTGGCCTGGCCCGTGGTGAGTTTAGGTTGGGTCACTCCACCTCTCCCTGCCTCCCTTTCCCCAAGTGCTTTGTCTTGTCAGAGGAACCCGTGAGCTCTCTGCTGCCAGTGTTGCCTCTTGTGTGTTTGCTCACGTGTAGCACAAGGAGACACCAAAACCCACCGTGAGCTCCAGCCCTCACTGAAATGCAGAGAGCAATGACTCATTTCAGGCAGCTTTCACAAGAAAGGCCTTGATATTCAACACCCAAAATTTTCGCTTCCCTGCAAATGCAATTTCTGCCCCCCCCAAAAAAAGTTGCAACATTGGTTTCACTGTGACACAGAGTGAAAAATGTGATTGGGAACAAGCTTTACCTGAGTGTCTTCTCTGAATAACGAAGTCTGACATATGGTGACAGGGTCCTGGGGAACGAGTTCAACATTTTTGACATAAATGATAACATTTTCAGCTAAACCCTCAACATTTACGAATGGTGATTTGAAAGGGAAGAGGAGGAGAAAAAGGACAAGCTCTTTGCTTAGACCCGGTGAAAAATAGGACAATATCATCGAAAGCCTTGGTTTTGAGTCAAAAGCTATGTTTTGACAGAACCCTATATTTCATGAAGAAAAACCTCTTAATTGCAAGACATCCACTGAGTGACTCTGCTCCTTCCAGAATCCCAACAAGACACACAGCGCTGCACAAAACCAGGGAGACAGACAAAACCTGTTCCAAGCAGCTTCCTAATGTGCGGACTCTTATCTCTCACTTTTGATTTCTTCACTTTGTAATGTATATTTTGAGAAATGGAGGCAAAGCCTAGGAGCAAAATTGCCCAGTGTGTGACTTTCTGACATATAATCAATTGTCTGCTCACTGACTACGGTCTGGCTGTGTTAATATGTCCGTGAAGTCCTTCAATTTATCAGGCAGGGCAGAAGCATCTCTGAACCTAGAGCTGGCTGGCAATAATAGAGGGGGAGCAAATATAGCCACTCTTCCCTGAAGTAACTTATCATTCAGTCTATATTCATGGATTAGCCTGTGCTGGGGTTTTCAGCCTCTGCCAAGCTTGCAAACTGCACAGATTTTCACTCAGGATGTGTGAACAATGGTTTGGGTTGGGAAAATGTTAAGCAGTGTATAGTAATAAGGTGCTTCTTAATAGAATATTTTGGAAAAAAAAAAGAATCTTTGGAAGAAAAACATTTTATGGGTCAAATATGTTCCTTTTCGGTGGATTTGTGATTGTCTGAATCACACAAAATTGTCTAAATCCGTGGGCAACTTTGACACAGGCACCATCCAAGGAAAACCACGTGGAAATCTTTTTTTATATGATTAAACCACATCAGATATGCTACTGCAGACCTACGAGGGAAAACCTTCCTTGGGCACAAACGTGGACTTGACTGAGGCTTGGACTTGAAAAATATTTGCATTTTGGGTGCTTGGCACCCATGTGGAAATCAGGCAAAGAGCTGAGACACCAGGTGACTGTGGCAAGAGAGTGGCAGCAGCCAAGGTGTCCCAAGACACAAACTCACCTCGGTTCCTTTCCACCTTGCTTCCAAATCCCCAGCATTCCATGGGATGGATGTGTTTGCCCTTTGCAAACATCCAAGCTTTCCCCCCTGTCCTGCCCTTTAGCAATGGCAAGCAGAGCATTTCTCTGCTGGGACCTTTGTTCTTTGCTCTTTTGTTTTTCATTGTTGTATTTTTTTATTTCCTCTGCTCCCTCTTTATTTGTGTGCTTCAAGGAGTTCAGCTGGAGAGGGATTTTCACCAGTGGAGGTGAGCTGAGCACCCCTCATCCGTGTAGACTTTGCCAGGCAACAGCCCCCCAGTGCAGCTGAAGCTTGGAATAGATTAAAGAAAAATATAATAGGGATTTTTAATTTCCCTGTGTGGAGCTGGGAGATGAAGAGCCACCAGGAGAGAAGTTTGCCAGGGGCAGTGAGTAGATGAGAATGTCAAGCCCGGTGAGAAACTACTGAGAAGTAGCAGAGCAGCATTTTTATTGGGAAGGAGTTCTCATCTCCAGCACTTGCTGCTCCAGGCGCCAAGCTGGAGTACAAAATGAGATCCCTGGGGTCCTACCAACAGGACAACATCTAAAGAGGCTGCTCAATTTCAATCACATGGCTGTTGTCACTCCTAATGTCCCCACTGTTCTCTGTGTGAGGGGAATGAAATGTGAGCTCAGGGGCTCCAGTGCCACCTGCCCATGCAGGCTGCAAGGTGAGGACAAGAGTTTCTTGGGGTGATGCCTGGTGTTTCTTGAAACTGCTGCTAATGTGACCCTCTTCCTGCTCAGTTTGCTGTGCCATCCATCATCTCGTGGTGACTACAGCAAGTACACTGTGTTTTGTCTCCTAGGCCTGGAGTTTGTGTCACTTGGCTTTTCACAGCACCTCTAGTCCTGATGGGAAATAACTTTCAAAAGCATTGATAGAATTCAAATAATAAATACCATCTTCCAGCAGGACTTAGGATCCTGCTCACCATTTCAAGTGGAATTCAAAGGGAGTTAAATCAGGGCTCTGCACAGAGAGGCTGGGCATCCTCTCAGTCCCTGCCCGTGGGGATTCCTGTGGTTACTCCAGACCTTCACAGTGAACAATCTAACAAGGGTCAGACAGTGCAGTCAGTACCAACATCCATGTTTTAAAGTTCAGAATAGGACAAAAGCTGATGTTATCTATTTCCTTTTTTTTTTTTTTTTTTTTTTCACTGAGAGCATCTTCTTGCTCAAGGTGCTAGAGATTCACTTCTAGTGTATATCCCACAACCACTCAAGCTCAAAGGAGAGCACAGGGAAAGTGTCAGACCATTTTGACATGACTTTTCAACTCATAATTTCACTTAGTTGTTTAGCGAAAAAAATCAGTTTTCAAAAATTTTAAAAAATATGTATTTTTAGTGTCCTCTGCTATATACCCATCAATATACATACTTGCTGATTTCAACCAAATTTGGCAGGAGGAGGTGTGTCTCAGACTATCCTAAATTTTCTGAGGAAAAGGAAGGGAAAACTAAAGGACACACAAGGGTTAAACTCCTAATACATGCCCCAAAGTGGGAACAAGGTTCACCTTTTCAAGTACCCATCTTTCAAGCTAACCTCCCTCCCCTACACCAAAATCCTGGGACACAGATGCAAAAGGAAGCCAAGTTTCCTCAATTTCTGCTTCCTGCCAAATGCTCAGGGAGTGTCTGGCTAACAGTTGGGATTTCAGAAACTAAAAAAAAAAATGAGCTGGAGGCTCAAACCCCTGTTGCACATCAAAATGCCCGAGTGCTTTGGCTTTGCTGGCCCCTTCTCCCCGCAGTGGTTAACTTGAATTAGCTCGTTCGAGAATGATGCCTTTTATCTGGCTGTCACATGCATGTTCAGAGTGAACAACAGCAAGGAGAATAGCACAAGAATAAAGGCCTTTGATGGGGATTTATAGAGGTCACGTGTCTTAATTTTGCAGGGGTGGAAGTGTGCACAGAGGGCCCGGGAATGTGTGCTTGGCAGGCACCTGGGAGTCTGGAGACCTGGAGGAAATGGAGAAACTTAGGGGAGAGGGGAAATTCCTGGGGGGAGACAAAATAGACCCAGATGCACCTTCACTGAGTGGTTTTTTTCCCTCTCAGGACCAGTGGATCAAAAGGTATCTCCCTAAAGCATCGAACAGGTTGGAAGTGCATGAGCAAGTCCAAGGGCAAATTGTCCAGTTCTACCAAAATGAGGTGCCTTGAGGAGACATTTCAGATGTTTCATCACTGGCTGGGGTTCCCAAGTGCTGTGTTGGCACAAAGCTTTTGGATGGCTGACAAGAGCTTTTGGAAAAGGTGACACCAGCTCCATCAGCACTGAGGGGTTCCCAGCAGGCAGAGACCCCAGTGAGCACAGACAAGTTGCACCCTTTACACCCAAACCCAAAAAATAGCAGCGTTTTCCTGCAAAACCCAGTCCTGCAGGAACTGCTCAGTGGAGCTGGTGCCAACAGTGTGAACCACAGCAGATAATCCCAGTGAAAAGTAACCTTTAGACCCCACCACTAAGCAGATGTGGTATCTCTTCTCCAGGATGTTGGGACTGGAGGTGGGACCAGCCAACACTTCATCAAGGCCTGGAAATAGAGTCCAAGTGGACTTCAGGGTCTAGAGACAGGCAGTAGGTGAGTGCAGTGGAAGAAGAGATGGATTCAATGGAGAAAACATCCAGGTTCTGTGTTCCTGCAGGGAGAAGTGGCTGCTACCAAAGGCTGCTGCTGTCCCCTTTGCTTTATTAGTCCTGCCAGCAGGTTTTTGCTGTGCTGGCTGCTGTTTTCCCCCTCTCTTGAGAAAGCTGCAGCCCCAGGGGGGAGAAAGTGCACCATTGAGTTTTCCAGGACAGGGACTGGAATGGTCCATGTTGGCTGCTTTAAGGAGGGGCTGATGATCTGATCCCTGCAGTAACATGTAGCTGCAGAACCAAACTCTTGGTTCATAGCAGGCAGCTTCTTGGTGGATCCTTAAACTCTCCAGAACCAGATAATGTGCAAAGAAGACCTTTCCTCTCCCTCCCAGCCTCTGTCCCTTGCTCCAGCTCCTTGCTTGACCCCCTGATGAGGTCACAGAGATGTTTCCTCCAGGTCAGTCTCACCAGGTCTGAAAAAGATACAGAAAATAACATCTTCTGTCACAAGAGGAAAGTGTCAGTAGTGAGTGACAGAAAAAGAAAAAAGAAGTAAAAGACCACGGGGCAGACACTGGGTAACAGAGAGATTTTGGGACTCTGTTCTTGCATGCTCTCCTCCTCATCCCTGTATCTCATTCCCCTTGTCTCCACAGTGAGCTGTGCCCCTTCCCAGCCCTGCAGAATGCTTGAGGCACGATTCTCCTCTTCTCTCACACCAAAGGACTGCGGTGCACACGTATCCTCACAGCAAAGAGGGCCCTATTCAGTGCTGCTTGGCTCCAGCCTTGAAGCAATTTAGCAATCTGCCATCTTAAACTGTCTAATGACAGCTCTTCAAGCAATTGGAAGATTGCAGCCTTCAGTAAACTCTCCAGCTGAGTGAGAGCTGGTTTGTGCCTCCTCCACTCCCTCTTGGCACTGGCAGTGGAAGTCAGGCTGCTCCCCGTGCACTTGGCATGACATTACTGCAAAAGCAGCACTCTGAGGATGGGTTGAAGAGTGGCCAGGGTTAGGAATATACAGTTAAATAAAATGAGTTAGGTAAAATAAATAAATAAACAAATAAATAATAACATATCAAAAAATCAAATCAAATCAAATCAAATCAAATAAAAAAAAAATAGTTTTCTCATGAGCACAGACAGCAGCTGGCAGAGCTTACATAACTCTCCTCCTCTTCCAGCCGGGGTGACTGCATCCAAACCACCTGTCAAGGACATGTCCCTGGGTTAAACATCAGCCTGAATTCCTTGTGCCAAGAGTTCAATGGCCAGAACTTGGCCAGGACTGGGATTCTAACAGCCTGGCTGACCACTGGACCTGTTGGGGATATGCCTCAGCTGACCAAGTTTGGTGACATTGGGGTAGTCCCACACTGGTTATCAGGTTTGTAGCCTTGGCTCCCTGCTGCTGTACAGGAGGATTGACAAAGCAGTGTGTGGAGGGTTAGCACATACTCCTGTTTGCTGTGCAGCACATTTAGAGGCTCCAGTGGGATGGCAGGGAGATGTAAAACTGCAGCAGGCATCTTTCCAGGCCCATCACGGCTTTGCCATCAAACTGGGTAGAACTGGAAATAAAAGACCGTAGGTTCTCTGTGGTACAAGTGGGGAAATGAGGCCTGGAGGGACCCAACAACTCCTGGGAATGCTGAGGCCAGTGACCATAAGGAGCTGTGCTGTTGTTTTTCTAATAGCTGGATGCTGGCTGAGGAGAGATGGGGCAGGCAGGGCTGGGTTTCTCTCAGCTCTAATGAAGCTGTCAGGGAAGCAGCAATCAGAGTACACTCGCTTTCCAAAAGTAGGCTAAATCTGGCTGAAGAGATTACATTTTTTGACACATTCAAACCTGCCTGGGAAGCTGACAGCATTCTTGCCTGAGGAAAGAAAAAATGAATAAAAGACATGGTGAATACACCACGTATTCATGTAAGGCCAGGGCAGTATGGAGATTGTGGAAGAAAGGATGTGTGAGGGTGATGCTTCACACCACAACCACAAGGAAGGATTCTGCTGCTGCTCAGCTTGTCCATTACACTCTGTATCATTGCACACTTGGGCAGACCCCAATGGATCCCCTTCCTGCATCCCCTTGGTCATGCAGAAATTCATCCTCACCATGGGCACTGGCACCAAATTTCCAGGTCCCCATGGGTGTCCTGAGCTTCCCACAGCTGGAAGGGTGGGAAGTTTCACTCAGAGTTGGTGTGTGAGCAGGGCATGCTGTGTCTGTGCTGGCAGCTGGCTTGGCTGGACACAAAGGTGATAAACTCAGGGAGAAGAGAGGGAATAGCATCACGGATGTGGCAATGGCTTGCCACGCTTACAGAATCCAGACAAAGTACTTTGGCCAAATTGGTGCACACCAGGACTGGTTTCTTGTTTGTGGAGGTAGAGGACACTCACAGACCCGCTCTCACTCAGGTTCTCTGGCTGCAACTCGTCCCTGGTACAAACTGTAGGAGTGTTGTCCTTCCAAAGCACGTGGGAGCAGCCCCCTGTGTACCTCAGGGCCATGACAGAGAGGGGTGTGGAAGCCAAAGCCAGCATGGGGGCTGCATGCCTGCAGTCACGATATTGAGGGGATGCTGTGCCAGAAGATGGCTGTGACTGCAGCTGTACCAAAGCAGACGTGCTCAATCAGCTGGGGGACCTCACTGAGGGACCACAGCATCACTTACTGACACCACACACTCCTTCCATGTGGGACACAACAACCAGAGTCAAAGCCTGTACCCACAGTGTGTTTCTGCCTCCACCTCTTCCCGCTGTGCCTTAGACTCCACAAGGCACACCATGGAATTCCCAAACCGATGCTGGAGCCAAATGATCCTGCAGTTCGTGAAGGGATTTGATTGCACAGCCCTACTCGAGTGTTATCACCTCAGCCAGCTCCAGGGATGAGCAGAAAGTGGAGCTGGGCTGAGGCCAAGGAGACCAGCGTTGGGCTGAATGGGCATCTCTGCAACCCTCGGAGCTGTGGCTTTCATCTCTATTTCTTTACAGCTTATCATGTTTGCACTAGGGCTCCGCAGATAACAATCTATTAACAGTAAAGTGAATTAGATCACTGCCTGGTTATTTCTCTCAGCTGAGGCCAAACTGCTCTTGCCCATTCAGGAAATTTGTGTTACTTTATTCTCTCTGAGCACGAAAGCATGTCACTCTAATTACCTCCCGTCTCATTCAGCCCCAGCAGCCCCGAAACACTTGGGAGACAGGAGAGCTATAACCTCATTAGAGCGTGTTATCGTAAGAGATCAGACACTGGCAGGGGTTTGTTGTGACGAGCCCTCCACAGATGTTTTCTTTTGAAAGTACAAAAGGGGAAGAGGAATCTGAAGCCGGTGAAGGGGAGCCTTGAAATAACCCCTCCGGTAGCAAAGGACCACGAGCAAGTGCACGGGGTCACATCCTGCTCTCGGCTCAGAGGGGGCTGTGGGCATGCAGCAGGCAGATCAACACCCTGGAATGATCCATTCCTCCCCAGATCTCAGAATTTGGAGAACATTTATTGCACGTGCAGGTAAACGTGTGCCAGGGCAAACAGAGTTTTCGGGCAGCAGACAAGCTGCCAGCACAGGGTGAGAGGATGGGGCTGGTGAGCAGCACTGGGGGTGGGTTTGGGGTGTGATGGAGCCTGGCTTTGCTGCTTCACAATCCCTTTCCCAAACTCTTTGGGGTCTCCAATCCAGAGATGCTCAACAACTGCTTTTTGGAGCTTTTCCCTCATATATCATGAATGGAAAGTTTACCTTCTCCTCCAACCACAGCAAACTAAAATTTCAAGCAACTCAACTCACTATTGCAAGCCGCTCTCCGAATCAATGAAAAAACAAACTATTTTTGGTTGCACCTTGACATTTTTCATTGGAGAAGTCCATTTTATTCAAGGTGAGGAGAGAGGCAATCAGAAATAGCTACAGACTTGCCAGTGAGCATGTGTGGGAGCAGAGTGAGCTGGCTGTGGTGGGACAACCTTTCCCCAAGCCTTGTGTCCACTTCCTGGAGATGGATCCTGGTCAGGAGTGGCCATGCTAAGGGAGGGTTGGGACCAGCCCCATCACACCTCCTGCCTTACAGTGTTTTAACTTAACAAGTGGTGCAGGTTCTGGCTGGAAGACAGGACTGAAGTGTTTAAGAAACACCACTGAATGCTTCCCAATGAATGTAAACCTCCTCACCCGAGTCAGAATAAACTGAAATGGTCCCTTTTATTATTAGCTATTGGAGAGGAGTTGAGGCCATTAATATTTAATGAAGCCAGTGCCCATGAGCAGCTCACGGCTGTTGCATGTGCCAGGCTTGTCTGGCAGAGGCACAAATCCTACCTTGCCAAGGGAGTCCAGGGAGATTCCAACAATTTATAGATGAAAGCAACTTAATGGGACATTAATTTAAGCTATCAGGACAGAATTGGGAAGGTGGTTTTCAGGAGCAAAGGGGTTAATGCAGAGCCACCTGACATCCCAGCCTTGGTGCCATAGGATTCATCCATTGGAGCATTGGTGGGATTGCAGCATGGGGACATGAGACCCACGGCTTAGGGATGTTTTATTCACTGGGATCACCACAGCCAGAGCTGCTGAAAGTGGTTCCCTGTTCACTGCTTCAGCAGCTTCTCGTTAATGTTCATTAAAGACCCCTTGAAAATGAATTAATGTTCATTTTGACCCCTTATTCTCTGGCAACGTTGCTGCTCCCAAGGCAAGCAGAGCCAGGACAGCCTGGCACAGCACCCACTCCCTTCCCTTGCCTGTTTTGGTTTTTTGGGATGCACTTTCACCCTCAGGAGATTTTGGAGTGAAAAATCAATGAAAGCCCTGATCTAAGGGTCTCTGAAATCAAAGGGAGGTTTGGGTTTATTTGGGCTGTTTTGGTTTTTGAGGGTTTTTTTTTCTGCCTTTGACTTCTACTGCTCCAGATTCTCAGCAATTTCCATCAGGTGGGAGCTGCTCAGCACTGGGCAGCAGCCAGGCAGTCGAGCTGAGCACCTCTGCATGCAGACACACTTTGGCAATGCTGTCTGACACACTTGTCTTCCAATGGAAGGTCCCATTCATCCCTTACTGATGGCTCAAGCTGAGGCACTCACTCTTAACACCGCTAAAAATTGGGGAATTAAATATAGACCAGGATAAACCAGACAACATAAATGTGTGCATACAGATATCTGCAGCAGACACCAGTGCTAAAGTCACAGGAAGCTTTCTGCTGAGCTGCAGCACATGTTGGTGAAACCACTTCCACCTTTCTCCCTTGGAAAAACCTGGACAACTTTGACTTTCAGGTGCTGAGTTGCTATTTGGACCCAGGCACACAACTGACTTATCAATCTGGCAGTGATCTCGAATATGGCTTGAGGGGGTGTCCTCCCCACTGAGTGCCAGGAGCTGTAGGTTTCAGCTCTCCTGAAATAACAGGGAGGGCAGAAAAAGCATAGCTCCGAATTTCATTTTTTTTTCCTCTCTTTTTCTGAGTCTTCCCTTGGAAGCTTTTCTTGTGAATATCTCAGGGACAACCCAGGCAATGAATCCCTGAGAGAAAGAGAGATCAGACTTTAGAACCAAACACACAAGTGCTGACTCCTGGGACCTGGGGAGGAATTGTTCAACTGCTCCCTGCCGTGGTGTGTGGAAAGCTGAGGAGCTCATTCTCCTCCAGGACATGCCATGACTGCTCACAAGCCAGTACCTACAACAAATACAACCTCGGGGGACTCCACACATCCCTGACCTCTGCAGGAGGGTGATATTTGAAAGCAGAGAAAAGGCTGCACACAGGCACGCAGGCAGACATTGACTGAGAGTGAGAGTGGCTGTAAGATTCAAAAAGGGAAAATCTGCTCTGATGGACACATCAAAGCCCAGAAATGGCTGGGGGAGCATTCCCAGTGGCAGGACAAAAGGTGACTCTTGCAGCAGTGGAGTCTCTGAGTCTGTCCCATGGCCCTCAGTCTCCTCTCTGGCTGGAAAAGCTGTTGCAAAACTGTCTTTGCCTCTAAGGCTCTGGCTTCACATCATCCCAGCACATGTACAGGACTCCTTCCAATGTCTGCAAACACAAAGGCTGAAAGGAGCCAGTCTGCTCCCAACCCCTTTGGGCTATTTGGGGAGCAGAGGCCACAGGGTGACAGAGGGTAGAGAATAGATGGCAAAGGGGGCAGAAGGCTGCTTAGCCCAGGGGAGCCAAGCGAAACACAGGGGCATTGAAGGCACGTACCTCTTACAGTTGTGGAGTGATTTATTGAAAGCCTAAAGACGGCATTGCCAGGCGCTCTTTGTTTCCATGGTACCATAAAAAATGGATGGGAAGTGACTGGGCTGTCTTGTAGTTTGAATGTTTCATTGGCATGTCGAGGAAACCTCCAGAGGATGCCTCGAGGGCATGAGAACCAGCTGATGGAATGTGCTAGTTTGTTAATTTAATAGGATACAGCGTTTTCCCTTAACACAGGCACATGCAAATCAGGGTGGTGAATCAGGTCAGCACATCTCCCCTGCGCCGGCACTCGGCTCTCACACGGCAGCTCCTCCTGCAGGATGCCGGGGTGCCCCAGCCCCTCCTGCAGCCCTGGGCAGGATCAGCCTGCAGGAGAGGTTTTGGACTCCAAAGTGTCTAGTGGGAAATGAGAAACACTTATTTCTGTGGTGTGGAAGCCAGCCTAGAGAAAGGTGGTGGTATGCAAGGCAATACCAGCTCGGCTGCCTGGAAGGGATCGATGTGCACATCGACAGGAGTATTAAAAAATTCAGGTTGCATGTGATTCATTAGGGGATGCTATCAATGATTCCTTCTACATGGTTAAGGAAAAGACATACCAGATTTATTTGGGATTAGCAGCTTTACTGTAGAACTTTCAAACCAAGTTACTGAATGCCATATTCAGGACATGAATCTCCCGAAGCTCACAAGGTGCTTCAAATCCCACAGAAAGGATATCAAAGTCTAATAAACTGCATACACAAATTCCGAGTAATTTCAATGAAATGGTAGTATTTTGATCCCCATTCCAAAAGGAGGTTGGTGAATCCTGACATAAATATTGTGTATGAGTGTGTGCATTCTGAAACCCAATGCACAAATCTTGCCTCACCTGTCACTAGAGGTGAATCCAATATTTCTGTTGAGCTGAACTGCTAAAGCCTCATTTTGGGGAGGGTTCAGTCCTGTCACAGGCACAGACTCTTCCAGGGATAGACATAATCCCAAACTAATTGAATTCAGTGGAGCTCTGCACGTTTCAACCAAACTCAATGACTTACCCAGTTCCTTCTCCTCACTGCAGCCAGGAGAGGATCCAACCTAAAGCTTTGCTCTAAGGCACCCTGGACTTCTGGAACTGCTGTCCTGGAGCAAGTGTCACTTCGTGCTTCCTGAAGCTTATGCAGCTGTCCTGCAAAGCTGCTGTGTGACACTGGGCATGGGCTCCATGTCAGCAATGTCCCTGTGTGGTGACAGGCACCCTGATGCTGGCACTGACATGCTCTGGTGCCCTTTGGGAAGTGACCTAACAGATCCCAGCCTGGCACATCCCTCACCTTGCCCTGGGAATGGGAACAGGAGTGCCTGCCATGCCTGGGTGGATGGCTGCCCCACTCAAGCTACACTGTGCAGCCAGATGGTTTAAATTTCTGCTGCCTGTTGGCTTTGTGCTCATCTTCCTCTCTGGGTCTGTGCATTCCCAGGGCACATGGCTGGGTTTCAGCCTCTTTTCCCCACACTGGAACTCTGCTGCTCCACTTGCCAGGACAAGAAATTCTTGGTGAGTCATTCCCTAGAATGTCTTGGTAAGACATTCTCACCAAGCTGCAGAGGTGGGATCCCATGGTGCTTTTTCTGCTTTTAGCCTGTTAATTTTTTTTTTAACTGGGGAGGGAAATTACTAATTTCTCTTGAGAACCTGCTGTTATGTGGGAAGCACTCTCTTTGAACTCAAGAGTTTTGTTTTCAGCCACAGAGACCTTAAGGATCGTGGAGAAGAGGTTTTGTGCTTTGAGAGGAGCTCCACCAATCTTCCCCGTGTCACCCCAGCTGCTCCCAGTATGAGCCAGGAGGATAAACACACAGCGAGAACCTTTTCTGGAGAAAAGGGAATAAAAAGAACAACTGTCACAAAAATCTGACTGAGGCTCACTCCCAACAATTCAGTGCCAGCTGCACAGCAGGAAAGCAGATCCAAAAGGACAGTTGCAGCAGTCATGTTTGATCTCTTACACACAGGAGGCCAGAGGCTGCATCAGTGCCAAGTCCTGCATGGCCACCAATAGCTGGCAGCTGAATGGGCCTCTGCTCCTGGCAGGACAACTGATCCTAATTTAATGACTAGGTGGTGAGGAATGGGCCACGCCTCTTTCTAATCAGCCATTAGGTCCTTTTGGTGCTGCATTTATTTCATCTGGCTCCCCTCGTGTGTTTCCCCGTGGCTACATCTGTGCAATGGTGGGGAGCCGTGGGCTTCAGCTACCAGAGCTGAGTGTCTCTGTCATTTCTGGGGCATTTCCAAACCAGCTAAAACCAGGACGTGTAAGAGCCCAGCCTAACTGCAAGTGCACAGCCAGACCACACAACACCCACTCAGGCTTGAATCAAGTGCCTGAACCTTTTGGAATTCCTCCAAAAGTTGTTCTGCTCAGGGGTGGCTTTTTAAATAGATAGTCTATGTGATAATCTTCTTCGGGACGTGAGTTTTAGGTGTGTAGGGAGTGCCTACTCTGGAACAGAGGGTGGGTATAGCTGAAAAAGAATTCAATTTGTCCTGATAGTTGCTTTTTCATGACATCAGGATGTATTCTACGGATTGCAAAACCTGCCTCAGCCCGAGACAAATTAGTTCAATACTTTTTTTCAGCTACTGTTCCCCTGTGTAAAGCATTTTTTGGTCTGTTTGCACTGTGTTCTCATGCACGAGTTGGAGAGGGAAGTGAAAATCTATCAAAGGAGATGTTAGGAGAGGTTTTTCAGCAGCATGACTGTGACAAGGCTGTGCTGCAGCTCTGTAGCACAGTGTCTGTGGGATGCTTCAGTACAGCCATGGAGACAGATGGCTGGTGCAAAGTGAAAAATCTACTTGCATCAAACAAACTATCCAGCAAGCACTCGGCAGGATCCTATGCAAAGCACGGCCAATCTGCACCTGCAGGTCCATATGTACTTGTCCCATCAAGCATTCTCAACCATGTCCCTAGAGTGACAGCAAATCCACTAATGCTTTTTAATTTTTTTGCCTTTTTTTTTTTTTTTTTCCATCACCACTTCTACTCCAGGGGTTTTGAGAGGATGTACAGCATCCTGTGGCTACCAATTCACAACATGTGTCCAGTTTAGCATCCTCCCCGACATGTGACACTGACCTTGCTGTGTGATGGATGCCAGACAAAGGGAATTAACCATTCCTCTGTTCTTATTTAGTTTGGAAGCAGTAACCTTTCAGTGCTCCCTGATGTACCAGATATGTCAGAGCGTCCCACTCTGACTTCAAAGGAATGTCACAGGAATAGGAAGCACAGAACCAGCAGCAAAGCAATTAGTTATACGATCTGGTAGGGCAGTTCCCCTGCTCCACTTCCTAATGCCACTTAATGTGCTTCTATTAATGTTAAAACATGTGTTAAAAGAGATTGGACATTGAGAAATTACGTCCCTCCTAGAAAGGACTGGACACCACTTTGATGTGGATTCAGAGTGAAAAATCTGAAAATCCACAGCTGTGGGTTCAGAGCAAAGTGAGGCAAAGAAACCAACACAGGGTTTAAAGTCTGCACTGGGGAACACTTTTCTCTTGCATGGATATCTCCCATGCAATTGATTTTATCTGAGTTTAAATACAAGAGAATCAAACTCTTTACCTGAAATCCTCCTCTCACTAAACAGTGGGGCACAGGCAATAGAAATGTAAGTAGCCTCACAGCAGTGGGAGAGGCAAAGTCTGGCTTCCCTTAAATATATTCTACAAAAACTGTATTTCCTCTATGGCAAGAAATAACCTGTACACTGATTTATATCAATAAATATAAACTAGCTCATGCTAAATTACCAGCTGGCCACTGCCAAATGTTTCTTCTTGCTTTTCCCTTGTTTGCTAGTAATCCATTGCTCTTTGCTAGCCCAGGATTTGTGCAGCCAACACCTGAATCTGGAACACTCTGCTGATATGGAAAATATAGAGAGGATTTATGCAGGAGTTCTGTCTCTAAGCCCTTTGAATATCCCAGCCCTGCCCCTGCAAAGCTGAGCCCCTGCTTTGCTTTACACCAAGTGCACGTTCCTCTTTCACCACGTGTAGGAGCATTTCAGGACAACTTTCTCCAAGAGGAGATTTCACCTGACACCTCTGCAGGTTAAAGAGGGACAAGGAAGAAGACAGGCACCCAGCTCAGCTGTCTTGCTCCTATCCCATTGATCTGATGTTGCAGAGAACCAAGCAAATTACAAGAGCATCAAGAGCACAGGAATGCCCAGGAGCTGGTGGTCCTGGTCAGTCACGGAAATCTGGCCCTCACTCTTGATTTTTGGGAATGTTTTGATATTGGAGCACATGCCTCTGAGGAAACATTGGTGCCCCCTGACAGGTGAGGGAGAAGGAGTGATGGGTTTGTTGTGAACAGCAGGTTCACTCTTGTGAGTCTGCTCCTGCCCCAAAGGAGGGTGTTCTGCTGCCTGGTGAGGAGTGAGACTACAGACACCAGCCACATCCAGGCAGCTCTAGCCTGTGAAGGTCTGAACCCACATCTGCATTAACAGCATGAAAAACCTGCAAATATGCTTGCATTGTCCACTGCTCTCCCTTATTTACTGCTCTGGTGTTCAAAGGCTCCACAGGCTTAAAGCAGACATGGAAAAACAATAATCTGCTCAACTACAGCACAGGGTGATTGTCACCAGCCCAATAAAACACATCCATACTACCCACGGGCAGAGAGGGGTGCATGCTGATCCCCTCTACATGAGCCCTCAGATTCCTGTGCTACACAAGTGCCTAAAGCCTGTGTTTGGAGAAACAAGGAGAAAAGGATTATCGCCCTTCCTCCTTCAGCTTTTGAGGCTGGGAGTGCTCCGGGGCAGGACCTGCCTGGTTGTTTGTACAGCAGCTCAAAGGGCGCTGGAGCTTTGCTGCTCCTTGCAGAGGCAGCACTGTGACTGCTGGGTTAACATGGGCATGGTTTATGTTTTTCTTTGTCCTTTCCATGCCCTGATTTCAACATCGAACAAGGATCAACCCCTGGAGCGAGCACAGGGATGTTTTCCTACCATTGCCCTGGGTGATGGGTGGATCCTGCAGCCAGCACAGCAGGTCGTGGTGGCTCTCCCTGCCCTTGGAGGGTGCAGAGGATGCTCAACATCGTGCCAGGAGCAGGGTTGGCTCCAGCATGGGGCCAGCCTGACCCAACTCACCTCCCTGCTGCAGCCAGGAAGATGTTGCTGATGCTGAGAGGGAGCAGAGGCAGCGGGGAAGAGGAGGAGATGGAGGGAAAACACTCACACCAGCATCCCTGCAAATGAGGGCAGGCAGGAACAGTCCCTGCTTGGAGGCAGGAAAAAAGAAAGGGAAGATGAAGGAAGGGCAGAAACAGAAGGTTTCTTCCAGGAACAAAACCTGTAAATGCGAAAGGTGTGTTTCCCCCAAAGCCATTATTTTCTGCCAGCATGGGGGAAGCACAAGCTCTCCCCTCCTCGTGCAGGTGTTTAGTGAGTCCTGCAGCTCACACAACAGATTTAAGCTTGTGGCTCTTCGAGCTCCTCTCCCTTTTCTCCCTAAAGTGTCCTCCATGCTCAGCTTTTCATTCTTTACGTCTCCAGCTCTAATTAGCTTTTCTCTCCTGCTGCTTCTGATGAATTGCTTGGGGTTTTGCCTTTTTTTTTTTTTTTTTTTTTTTTTTTCCTATCTTTGGGGTCCTGCTGCTTCTTGGGGAGCTAGGCTAGAGAGTTATATTTCTCATCCCTCTCAGTCATTATGAAAGAGAATCCTCTCAGATGAGGACATTCATTAAACTGATTTGGGATGCCTGGTCTATCTTCACTCTGTGTGTTTGCATTAGTGTGGGTAAAATAATTAAAATGCACAGGAAGTGTAGGCTGGAATAATCAGAAAGCCTGGCCCTAACCTGAGGAAATTTGGGGGCAGGGTTTGCTGCTTTTTAATAGGTGCCTCTACTTTAATTGCAAAACATATTTGAGTGAATTCTTCTCTTTATTCCCATATATTTGGATGTCACGGTGTGTGGAAGACAAAGGAGAAGAGACCCTGGACTCAGAACTGTGTCCTCCCAAATCCTGAGGTCACTGTAGGACCTTGACATTTAATAAAACCTTAATGCAGATATGGTAGAGAAGGGAAGAATCCTTATTTAGCCTGTGAATTTGGACCTCTTTAAAGTTCCCAGACTCTGACTCCTCTTCACAACCAGACAAACTCAAAAATTATTTCCAACATGAAAGCAGAGATGAAACCTATTTAGAGAACACAGGCGTTTAAGGGAGAAAAATATGGAAAATATTAAACACAAGGAGATGTCAGTGCCAGGAGTGACTTTTTATTCTGCTGAGGGAGTAGAGAAGCGATCCCTGAGATACACCCTGCAGTGGATGAGCACAAGAATAGGGTGGTTTGGCGGGCATAGGTCTAAGAGCCACAAAACCCTCACCTTTGCCACAGCATCTCTGTGTCTGGATCAGCCACCTCCTCTCTGTATTGCTCATACCAGTCTGGCAATAATTCTTCTTTTTTTCTTCTTTATGCATTTGTTTCAAGGAGCCTTGGGGCAGGGATGGCTTTTGGGGCCCAGGGCACCTGATGCTCCTCAGCCCCACGTGAGGATTGTGTGCTGCTGGTGCCACTGGTGCTGGCCATGGGGAAACCTGGCTTGATCAGATCCACTGAGGTCTCTTCTTGCCTGTGGAAGTGAAATGGCCACAGCTTGCACGAGCCAAAGGGAGGCTCACTGAGCACAATTAGTCTGGCCTGGCTCCATGCTCATGTGCCTGATTGGCTCTGTGCTGTGTCTGTGGGTGAGCAGCTCTGTGAACGTGTGCTCAGCAGGAGAACCAGGCTCACTCCAAGCCTTTGCACTTGAATGGGCTGCCTTGGGCTGAGTTACACTAGGACACCAAGCCAGGGCAACCCCAGAGACTGTTTAGGGTCACAACTGACTGAAGACCCACCATGGAAAGGGCTGTACTGGCCAGGACCTCAGCAGCTCCTACAGCCTCCATCTGCCGTGGTCTCTGGAAGGGGTTTGCAGCAGACAAGCACTGCTGGTTCCCTCCCTGGGCAGGATCTTGCACCAGGTCCCAGATGGGCACAGAGAGAACAATCTCACAGCAGGGAAGAGGCACGTGAAGGTATCAGAGAAGGGTGGTGTGGCACAGGTCAGAAAGAGTAAGCTCCATGCCACGTGTGACCCTCTCCTGGGTGGCCCTTACTGGGGACATCCAGTGTCCCTGAATGTATGACCTCTATAGGTATCTCAAATAACAGCACTGGATTTTGAGGGCGACATTCAGCTGTGCTTAGGAAAATATTTTCATCTCAGTCTGCTGCCCTTGCTCCTCAGTAGACACTTGGCCAGTGGTGTCCAGGGCTCAACTCATCCCAGAGGAGGTGAGGCAAATGGATAACACACTGTAAATGCTTCCCACCTTGCACTGCCTCTCAGGAGAGCAGGAATGGCTGGCTCAGGTGGAGACTTCCAAGCTGCAGGATTCTAAACTTCAGCTGCCTCACATGACAGGAAACCTGCTGAGCTCCAGGTTAGGGGTGCAGCACACCTGGTTTGGGGTACCTCAGTGTCAGGAACCCATCAGCAGGCAGGCAGGAGGGGTTTTGTTTGAAAACAGTGCAAGATGCACAGATAGTCCTGTTCCATGTGAGAGAGAGTGTGTGTCTGTGCACGTCCATGTGGCTGTGAAGGAGACAGAGATACCCAGGGACAGGGAGAGGGACAGAGAGAAGCAGAAAGAAATTATTTAGGACCGTTCCCAAGGTATGTCCTGTACTCGCCTCCTCCCCAAGGTCCTGGCACCAACTCATTTCTCTGCAGAGAAGCCAGAGGTGTGCTCCGCCACAGTGATACTCTATCAAACAGGAAAGCCATTTACTTTCTGCTGCCTCTGCAGATTTTCAGTGCCTGCAACTGCAGACCTAAAAGTTTATCTTACCAGAGGAATTTATATGGGGCTGTGAGATGGGCTGGTGTTATATGGCTCTAAGTAGTTACATGAAGCCTCTGCGGGCTAATAAAACAGTATTAATTGTATTGCTAAGGTTGCATTTTAAACATTAAATTATGGATGGCTTGATAGCATCGTGAAAGCCAGCATCTTGACATGACCTAACCATTATCTATGGAAATGGCTAAAATGCCTTTTTGCAATGTACTCTGGTTGATTTAACTCTTTGAGGTGACACTTAACACTAAATTATTTCCTCTGGCAGAGGGAGAGCAGGGAGGACTTCTCCTCCTCCTTCCCCTTCTTCACCATCCCTATTCTCTTCCTGTGCTGCTTCTGAACTGCTTTTAACCTCCTCAGCTTACTTTAGCCTGGAAATGGCAAATGGGGGTGGGGAGAAGCACAAGCCCAGATGTCACACCGTCCCCCACTTTGTCCTGTGAGTCTTTGAGAGGACCCTGGGAACAGTGGCAGCAGGAGGTGTGGGATTGCAGGGAAAAGCTCAGAGGAAACCCTGGCACAGTGGGAGCGGGCCCTGGAGGGGTCCCTGACCAACTCTGCCCCCAGAAAGAATGAACCAGCCCCTGTTAATCTAATTAAAGGGGTCAGCCCTAAAGGCCAATTACAACACAGGCAGTGTCAACAACCATTCTTCCTTCGCTGGCTGCTTTAGGGGCAGAGCTGCAGCAGAGCCCTTCACAGCTGGGAATGGTGTCTGCTGCTGGAAGAAAAGCAGGCAAACAAACATGTAATGGGTTTGCTTTTATTTATCGTTGCTATTTATTTTAAGAGACTGACGGGCTCATCACTGGAGGTGACCAGCAGAGGAGCAGACACACACTCCCAAAACATCAGGTGAGTCCCAGCCCTAGTGCTGCTCCTGTCTCCTGAGCTGCTCAGAGACCCAAAAGCCCAAGGAGGGTTTCAGGAGAAGCCCTTGGCTCACCCCAGGGCTGAGGCAACACAGGCTGAGGGAGACATTAACCATGGAAGGAGAATTGTAGCTTCTGCCACCATCCCTGTGGTCCTTGTGGCACACTGCCCTGGGTGCAGGGGGAGTCTCTGCTGGGATGGAGACCCCCGTGTCAGCTTGGATTTGTGCCACAAGCCATGGGAACTCCTGCCCCGTTTCGTCTGCATTCAGGAAAACATCCATGCAGCGGCAGACATGGAAATGAAATGCAAATCTCTGCTGCCCACGGCTCACAAAACACACCTGTGCACTGCTGCAGCAGGAAAACCCCAGTCGTGGCCTCTAGGAATCAGACAAAATAGGTAAAGGGCACAAACTCATGCTCTGTGACCTTGAATTTTTATACTAAGAAAGCTACTTGATGGCTTTTTTAACAAAAGGAAAAAAAAGTTTCTTTCACAGGTTGCTGTCCCCTGACAACATTTTGACATCAGAGACCCATCAGGCCTCTTGTATTACGGAGTGCTCATTTATCTTGGAAGCCTGTAGCAGCTGCTCATATTACAAGTGGGAATTTCTTCCCTTTGTTTTCCTCGATGTTGCTCTCCTGAACTTCAGTCCAAGGGTTGATTTAAGTGGATCTGTGTTACAGACTGATGAGAGATTTCCAGCGAGTGAAATGACTAAATGCAGCATGTTAATGTCTTTGGTGGATAAAGCTCACTACTAATTTCTGGGCACTTCAATGAGCTTTGCTTTGTAGAGTTCATAATCTGAGAGCTGGGTTTATATGGTACAAAGTGTATCCAAAGGAGGTACATTGGTGCAAAATATAGATGAGAATCTCCTCGTGTTCCCCACAGCTCCCAAAGACCCTTGTTCCAAAGCAGCTGCCCTGGGAACCCAAAGTGTTACACCAATCAGCGCAGAAAAGAAAAGCCCTGAACCCAATAAAGTACCCAACAAAGCCAATAATAACTGGAATATGAAGAGGAAATAAAGAAGCCCTGCGACAAAATCCCAGAGGATGATTTATGGGAAGTGTATGATGATAATGTTTACATTTGAATTTATAAGCTTGAGAGCTGAGATTTCTCTTCTTGGAGCACAGAGGAGCCATCCAGATGCTGGTGGGACTGGAGAAGATGCATGAATGTGCAGAAGTTTTCCCCTATCCCTGTCAGTGTTCAAGGCCAGGCTGGACAGGGCATTGAGCATCCTGATCTAGTGGAAGGTGTCCTTGCCCATGGCAGGGGGTTGGAACTGGATGAGCTTTAGGGCCCCTTCACACACAAACCATTCTCTAGTCTATGAAAGATCAGCTGTGTCCTTAAAGGCAGCTCTTGCACAACTCACAAAACAGTTTGTTGAGCTCAGAGCTGTTCTTGTTACTCATGAAAAGCCACCAAAACCTTCATTCAGCCTGAAATCCTCTGTTGGGTGTCTAGGACTGGCAGCCTCGTGGTGAACAGCTCCAGAGCTGTAGCTGTTGGGGGTTTGTTTGGGGGTCTGGCTGGACACAAGGAGGATGCCCCATCCAGGACAATGCTCCTGAGGGGACAGAGCTGGTGGCAGCAGTGCTGCATTAGCTGGTCCATCATGTGGGCTGTGCAGAGGCTACCTGGCTGGGCTGGGATGAGCCAGCTGGCCCTTCTGTCTGGTCCATGCCCAGGCTCTGCTGGTCTGTGCAGTCTGGATACACAGAATTCAGCCAGCTGGCTCTGGGATCACCACCGTGGGCTGAAGCACAGCTCCTAAAGGCAGAGAAATGCAGACCAAAGATGATGAATCCCTCCCTGACCTGCACATTGTTTGGGATCAAGGGTCAATTTTCCAGAGGTAGTGGGAGCTTCCTGCCCTGCTCCTGCTGCTGCATCCCAAAGAGATGAAAGGCAAATCTCTGGCAAAAATTATGGCAGAACATGGCCCGAGCTTTTGCAGGAAGTTTTGGAGCCTGTCCCTTGCTGAGAGGGGGTTCTGCAATCCTACGTGAACCGTAACACCAAGGCAGCGTCTGCACAAAGCGCTGAGAAGTGAAACCAGCACTCCCCACCCAGCTCTTTCCCCAGTTCCCAGGCTGACAGAGACTGCTTGGCTCATCCTTACAGCTGCAGCCTCCCTCTGTTCCCAAGGTCTGCTAGCCCTCCTGGCTTCTTCTTTGTTCTTCAGACCACCAGGACAGAGACACATGCAAAGCCAGCCGTGCCCTGGCTCTGCAGCGGTGGTCTCCATCTCCCTTCAGCACAGACTTAGGAATTTATAAGCAATCATAATTTCCTGCTGCCACTTGCCTTCACTGCACGGACCTTCTGTGATTTGCTTGGAACCCCAGCAGATATCCATCAAGGACGTGTCCTTTCCAGCTGGCATTTAATGGGTGCCTCTGATGGTGGTTGGTGGTCCATTAATCTCATCCCCAGCAGAGTCTCAAAGAGATGATTTGCTTCTTGGCCTTTTAGCAACAGTGAGTTCATGCCTTTTTCGTGATCCTTGGTACCTCCTCTTCAAGTGGTGGCTTGAAATACCTTTATGGAGGGTTGGTATTGATGAGCATCTCTGTGACTCCATGTGTTGTGTCTCAGTCCACCACAGCAGTGACGAGGGGACACCAGTCCCATCGAAGGGTGACCACTGAAAGATTTAGGACTTGGGTTTGGAGCAGCTTCTGAGGGTTCAAATGCTTCTCTGAAGCTAAGCCAAACCCTTTTGGCCTGGAAATAGAGCTGGGAAATAAAATGAGATTAAGCTGTCAAGGGAGATTTACGGTTCATCCTTGTTCCAGATGGGTCAAAAATACCACAAGTGCAGCTTCTTCGAGAGAGCACCAGTGCCTCTGCTCTCAGTCAGAGCCAGGGAGGGGAGGACAGGTGGCCCTTCCTTTCAAGTCAGTGGTTGATTATTGTTTTAGGGAAGTTCAGCTTGTGCTCCTGGCCCATCTGTAGCTGGAGACTTCTGCATCTTGATCAAAGTGGGAATGGGACTCACCTGACCCTGATGATGAAGGTGACACTTTCTTTGGGAAGGCAGCAGATCATGGGGACACTGCCATGGTTCTGGAGCTTGTCCTGGTTCACAAGCTCCTTACAAACATCAGATTTTGCTTCCAGATTCCAAGCAGCTTCCTCACTGCTCTGTCTGCTGGGCTCCCAGCTCGGGCAGCAGTGATAAAACATGTGGATCACCCTCTGCTGTTGCTGGCAACTTCCACCCTCTTTCTGTTCCTGCCTAAAAACATGGGTGAGCAAGGACCTGATGTTTTAAAGCGTTTAAGCCAAGCCCCAGCTGCTTCAGAACATGAACTCAGTGTCCATTGTGTGAGCAGCAGAGGTACCAGGGAGATGAAAGCAGCCAGTGACAGGGGACTGGGTAAAGTCACCTCAGCTGGCCCAGCTGGTGCTAGAAAAGGGCACAGATCCGTGCCCTGAGCCTTCTCAGGCCACACCACGGGGGACCTTTCAGGACGTTTGCATCAAGCCACAATCTCTGTCACTGTGAATCAAATCAGACTCTGGGAATTGTGGAAAAGTGGAGAACAGAGAAGAAAATGTCACTGTGCTGCTACAAATGTCTCCAGCACATCCACATTGACTCAGTAGATGATTCAGGTTCTGAGGATGTTGTTGTCCATAGTTTTTGACATTTTGGTCCCACAGCACTCAGAGGAAAGAAGATGTTTGGAAAAGATCCGTGCAAAGTAACAGGAGTGACTGAAGGCCTGGGAGGAGAGATGCTCTAGTTTGGAAAATAAACGGTCAAACAGAGATACAAGCAAGGTCCAGAGAATTCCTGAGGGATGGCTGAGGGCTCATTGTCTTGTATAATAGAGGAATTAGGAGCAGTGGACAAAACAAGAAGCTGACAGGTTCAGAAGCTGCATCCTCCTGCTGCCCCACTCTGGGGTGTGGGTACAGCTGTACCCCAGAGGTGTGATACAACCAGCTGTAAAACTCATGGGGTGGCACTAAGGTGACCTTCCAGCTGACTTCAGCTAAAGAGGATGCCATGGCCTCAGCATGGCTTTCACACACAGTTCATTTTTTAACCCCTATGTTGAGATCTTTTGGATACTGTTCTATATTTCTAGCAGTGAAACCACTACTTCATTACAAAATCAGCTAATGACCACTGAAATTAGCAAATGGACATCAGTTACCATCAGAGGACATGGGTATACCTTGAAAATTCAACCACATCTCTTCTCAGTGATTCCAGAACCTCAGTCCTCATCACTTTCCGTTTTTTCATAAGTTCATAGTGCCCTGAGAAGAACTGACACTGAAAACTATATTTCTGCCTCTGTCAGTCTTGTAGGGTGAATTTGCTGGTGTCCAATGGAGTGTAAACTCCAAAAGCAGCTTCTCCTGGTGGGTGGTGTTGGATTCTTTACCTGCTAGTAAGGTAGAGAATCCAGCACCAATATTGTCACCTTTATCCAGGCTTTTTTTCTTAGGACATATGCTCAGGGACATATTTGACCTGGCCTTGAAGATTGCTAAGGATGGGGCATCCACAACCTCTACAAAATTTTTATTAAGTTATTTTTTTACAAAGTTATGCAAATTCTGTATCACAATGAGTTTGTACAGACTCTTCTTTCAGCCTTCAGCAAGAAGACAGAGAGATGTGAGGCAAAAATGTTTTTTCTTACTCATTCTGGATTCTGTGTATGTTTTGCCCCACCCCTTTTATTTTGATTTTCTATTTTTTTCCTCTCATTTTCATTCTCTTTCCCTTTAAAAAAAATAATTTTTATTACTTACTAAAGTAAAGTAGTCAAACATCTAATGAGTTCCTTTGTTTTCCTTGTAAGAAGCATCCCAGAAACTCTAACCATCCTGACTCTTACTGCTTTCAAAGAAACATTTTTAATTCTTCAGCGTGGCGCAGCTTTACACTTCACAATATATTTTGCTTCCTTGTTTCTCAATGGGATTTTCTCCAAGCAGTGCTAAAAATCAAGAGCGCTTCTTTTGTCTCCGAACAGCATTTTTAAAATTCTCAATTCGTGGAAAATCTCCCAACTTTTGTCTTACACAGCACAAAGAAAAGAAGCATTTGGAGGTTTTTGCTGCCGGGTGTGTGAGCAGCTGCAGCCATCGAGAGCCTCTTCAGCAGCTGTGAGCAGGAGCTCCAAAAGTCAGCTCTGGCCACATCTGCCACCACACACTTGTGGTTTTTGCTGCTTAAAGGAAGTTTTCCTATCCTTGTGTCCTGCAGTTTGTCCTCAGCTGGGTGCAGCAGCTCCTGTGGCTGAGCCAGGCCTTCTGCAGGTGCCTGATCTCACCTGAGCTCCTCCTCTGGGGGCAAAGGGATGCTGGTGACCCCAGAAATGTCCCTCAGGCCAGAGGGGCTGTTCTTGGCAGATGGTCCAGTGCACCTGGGGCTCTCCATGTGCCTTGAAGGCTGCAGCCCAGCAGGACAGGGAGGGAAAGCACAGCTGTGGAGGGGCGGCATTGCTGTGTCTGAACAGCTGGAAGCATGCACGGCCCTTTGCTCTTTCTTTCCCTCCCTTTTCAATTAGTTTGTTTCCTTTTTCTCCCTTTCTTTCCCTTTCTGTCTTGCCTTCCTTCTTTTGGTTTTGCTTTTAAATTTCTTTTCTCTTTTTCTCATTCTCTTTTAATTTCTTTCTCTTCTTATCTTTCTTTTCCCTTTCTACTTTGCCTTATTTCCCCCTTTCTGTTTCTTTTTCTTTCCTTTTTATCTATTTTTTTTTCGTTTTTGTCTCTTTTTTTAGTTTTACTTCTCTTTTTCTTTCTCTCTTTCTCTTCTCTCTCTCTCTCTCTCTTTCTATCTCTCTTTCTCTCTCTCTTTCTCTTTCTCTCTTTTTATCTTTCTCTCTATTTTTTCTCCTAATTTTTAATCTTTTCATCTTCCTATTTCTCTTTCTTTCTTACTTTTTTTTTCTTTTTATCTTTCTCTCCTTTTCCTCTTTCTTTGTGTGCCACTCTCTCCCTCTTTTCTCTCTCTTTACCACTCATATTTAATTTCTCCTCCTTGCCCCCTTTTCCTCATCCCCCAGCCCCCTCTGGCTGTGTTCCCCACACTCTCACCGGGATGCCACTGCCTTTGCAGCCATCCCCGAGGCCTCCTGGAGCTGTGGGCAGATCCCTGGGCCAGCAGTGCCTCAAAGCTCATTTGTGAGCAGCAGGATGCTTTAATGGAGGGTTTCCCACCAGCAGCATTTCCATCCTCACACAGGGAGAAGGAGGAAATTACCCTGGGGCTGAACCACCTCACCGTCACCTTCCTGGTTAACCAGCCTTATCCCAGGGCAAATCCCCTTCCTACCACTCTGGCAGGGATGGGATTGCTTGGGAATCTCCCCAGCAGGTCCATTCCAGCACCAGCTCCTGCTCTGTGCAGCACATTCAGGGCACAGTCTGCTTTGGACTGGTGAAGAGCATCTGCATCCTTCTGCAATGGCTTGGAAGGTGGCTGGTGGACTAATTTAATATAGCTTGGTCTCAGTTCTTTTAATTATGTCTTTATAGTCTTTTAATTAGGCTGAATCCTACTAATTTAAACCACTCTTGTTCAGAGAGACTTCTGCTGAGCAGCTGTTCTCGTTCAGAGCTTTCTCTGGGTTTAGGAAGAGAAGCCTGGGACATTTACTTCTCCCCTCCAGGCTGTTTTTCTTATTTTGCTGCATCAGCAAAAGGTTGCAGGATAGAAATGGTTCCTCTGAGATAGAGGAACGTGACTTACAAACCATTATTTGTGTCTGGAACCTGTTTACAAGGTTCAGACAATAAGGAAAACCAAACCCACGGTGTTTCCTTTGCATGCAATGCTGCTCCAGCTTCCCTTCAAACACGGCAGGGATTAGGGACTTCAAGGACTAGGACGACAAGCTCATCTGAAAGACAGGGCTCATCCAAAAGAAGAAATCTCCTGGCAGCTAGGCTAACTTCAAGGGAAAGCCATTGGAAAGAGAGCTCCAGGAACTGCTCTTTTATTCCTGCTGCATGCCAGACTGCTGGCTGCAAACCAGGCCTGTCCCAAGGGCTGTGCAGTCCTAAGGAAAAAAAAAAAAAAAAAAAAAAGAGGTTCCCTGGTGCATAGCACAAATCAAAACTCCAGCCCAAAATTTCACATGAGCTTCATCTCCCTCTCCTGAGCTTCAGCTCAGGTCTCCTCAGTGAGGTGGCCTGGAATCTCCTTTGTCACTGAGCTCCAGGGGAAAAGGAAAGTGATTTGTAAAAATAAAGCAGTTTTTTACATCTGCTTGAAGCATCAGCTGGTGCTTCAAGCAGTGATGGGAAGCGCAGGGCTTGGGACCTCAGGGCTACCCCTCTGCTTCCAGCAGCACCCATTGCCCTCCCAGGCAAACACAGGGTGTTGTCCAGCATCAGATTTTAACAGGAAAAAAAAAAAAAAAAAGAGAGAGAGAAGAAAGACTGTGCAACAGCTGTGAGGGATTACCAGTGTGTATCACGCTGTCCTGCTCTGCAAGAATCCAGTATGCTTTAAAGTTCAGGATAGGCATTATTGACTGCATTTAATTGCTCGTGTCCTGTCCTGGGCAGGGGCTGCAGAGTGCCAGGAGTAATGCAAACACTCACAGGGGACAATCCCTGCTAAGAAATCAAAGTGCAAGGCAAGAGGGAGGCAGGCAGCCTGTTTTCCTTCTTTAATAATTCCTCCAAAACATTAGTCTTCCTAAAAACAAATACTGTGGTTGGTGCAGGGAATTGAAATCCATCACAGTGAGGCAAGCAGACAGCCTTGCTCTTGCTGCGAGTCAGGAGGGAGGTGGGAAGAAAAGGGAGAGCCGAGGGGGAAAAGCATCACCATCGTGTGGCTCATTATCATGCCTGCTCTGGTCGTTGTCTGAGTTTATAATCCAGACTCCGTGGTACCACAGGAGCTCATTAATTTGGAGTCCGCGCTGCTGAGTCCAACGCAATTAAGAACAATCAAAGAAATGTCACCGGGAAATAAATACGCTTCCTGGAATTTCTTTTCAAAGCCCGTCGTATCGCTGGGATTATTTGTGGGATGGATCCTCAGCCCTTCTCCTAACAGGCTGTATGGTCATCCTTGCAGAAAGAGGAGCCCTTTGTAGCAGCAGCGCTGGCTCCGGCCGCTGCTGCCGGGGTTTTATGATGAGGAGGAGGTTTAGCCAAGTGCAGATAAGGACCAGGCTGGATTTTGCACACAAGAAAAAGAAGTGACCTGTGAAACCCAGTGCCAGCTGTCGTGGAGGTTACACAGTGCAGCTGGACCTGTGTAGAGATAAAGTTTATGGGTGATAAGAGTGGCTGGCCAACACACTGGCCTGGACACGGAGCTGGCGTAGAACTTCTTTAAACTGGTGTTTGTTGATCGTTAACTCCACGGATGAGACACTTTTATGTGTTATCCCTTTCTCTAAGCAGCCCCTACCAGTCACTGATCTACAAAAAAATAAGCGTCCAGCCCCAGGTCTGAGGCTGGAGGGGAGCTGAGCAGCCAGTGCTTGGCTGTGTGGGTACCAACAACCAGACCAGTGGGAAAGGGGACAGACCTCCCCTCCCTCAGCCTCCCCGGGAGCCCAGCACTGTGTACACCAGGCAGCAGCGCAGGCCCGAAATCCAAGGGGCAGAGAGGTGGAAAACAGCACTCCAAAAACTTCCACTGACCCTCTTTTTCAAGGGGTGAGTACTTCTTTGACTAAGTGTCTGTTCACGTGCCAAAACAGCTGGGAAACCAGATACTTCATGCTGCAGTACAACTAATTCCTGTTTGCTGATGCTTGGGATGCTTTTTGGGAGAACCGTTTTTCAGTTTTCATCTGCTTTCAGACAAAGCATGATTAAATCGAATTTTCCATTGAGAGAGGGGAAAGAATACATTTCTGATTGTGCTGAAGACTTTTAAAGCTGTTCAGGGGGATTGTCACCTTGAGAAATCTGTGCTCTGTGGAGAGAACTCTTCTGGGGGATGCTGAGTTGAAGGAGGAGTGTGCCTTGTTTTGTGGCATGGTTGGGAGTAAAACACATGCAAACCTACAGCTGAGTATTCTAAGTCCTTTAAGCAACTCGCCCAAACTAAAAGTACAGTACATGCTTTGGTGTCAGATAAAACAAGATTCTCTGTTCGTCAGGATAAAGTTTGGTGGAAGGGAATGCCAAAAGCAGCCCTGGCTGTTTGCAGCCCAACAAAGCTGGGATTTTCAAGGAGAGTGAGATGCCATGGAGAACCAGATGCCTGCATCGTACTGACCTCTCTGCTTGCCAAAGGTGCTTCTTTTCCTTGGGTGGGCTGAATTTTGCCAGCTGCTGTCATCAGTCAAGTTTACAGCCTTTGCTGAAGCTTGAGGTGGCAACACAAGCACCCTGCCAAGCACCAGGGTGAAAGATTCACACCTCGGTGATGGTGTTGTGTTTTCTCAGGTCTTTTGCTGGTGCAGCCTTCAAATTCCTCGGGAAAGTGTGAGTCTGCCTGCAGGAGGGAAATATGTGGAAAGGGGTTTTAACTGGTTGCCACCCTTTAATTGTCCCATGATGATGGCCAAAAAAACCTCAGAGGAGATTCCCGATTCCTGTTAATATTATTATTAAAACTATTAGCCATAACAATGATTTTCCATATTAAGGTAACACCTGAGGTGTAAGGTCACCAGCATCCAGTCTGATCTATAAAAAAAAAATCAGGGATATTACAACCTTAAAACCAAAACTAAAACTTTGGTGGGGATTCCTCAAAGCCAACACGAAAACCAGCTGAGAAAACCTCCTCCCAGCCAGAATCAAAGCCCCTTCCTCAGCTGGCCACTAACTTTTTATTACCTTTATTTGCATTTCTTTCCCACATCAGTCATCCCCGGGGTGCCTGATGCTTCTTGCTGCGACCTGTAGAGGGAAGTGTGCAATGTAGCAAAACATTCCAAAATGGTCTGGTGTGTCCCTTGCCAGGAAAGGCTGTTTCTCACCCCATCCCCTCCATCCTTAAGCAGGCCTCACATTTTCCACTCCCATCATTTGATCTCAGGTGGGCTGGCACCGGGCTGGGTTTCCCAGGCAAGACAAGGTGTGGGCAGCAGACAGGAGATGCAGAAAAAGGCTCCTGCCTTTTTTTTTTTTTTTTTTTTTTTTTTTTTTTTTTTTTTAATTAGAAACAGCCAGTTGGTGGAATTTGTCCATTGCTGTGACTCACGGTGTCTCAGTTTTTTGGGGGCTGCCAGTAACAAGTTAGGAAAGGGCTGTTTCAACCCAGGACAGAAGTGTCCAGACTTTCCAGGCTCCCAGCCAAGGCTGAGTGGAGCCCAGTGATTCTGGAGAGAGCAGCAGGCTCAGCACTAGGGCTGAGGCTTGGGTCCTGTTTTATTGTCACTCGTGACACTGAAATAAAAGGACTTGGGACACCGTGGAACAACAGCAGCTTTCCTTGCCCTGTGGCAAAATGAGCCCACTCTCCTCCATCAAGCACTGTGGAATTCCTTGCTGGACAGTTCAAGACCACTCAGCAAAAAGCCTGGGAAAACAAAAAAGGCACCCTGTCCATGCAAATGTGCCCATCTCTGCCCAAATGTGCCCTTTTCCCGTGCCCATAAAGGCAAGGGGCCAGGCAGAGCTTCAGAGGCATCACTCTGCAGGTATTTTCTGATTGCACGAGTTGTCAATTCCGTCAAAACTTCAGCATTGCTGATGTGGCAAAGCGTGGCCTGACTCAGAGCCTCTTAAAAGCAGCAAGAAGATCTGACTGAGGCTGGAAAAACCACTGGTTTGGATCCACTTTTCTACTGATACTGATGATATGGAGGAAACGAGACCCAAGCTGGAAGTGACTGGTGCTGAGGTCTGCAGATGCCCAAACCTTCCCCTGGGATTTCTCCCCTGGAGCAGTCTGTGTGTGTCCAGAAAATGCAAATCTCCTTGGAAAGGGATAGTATGTTGTCATGGTGGATGAGTATCCTCTAGCCTGAATTACTCTTCATTCCCCTTGGAAATGTTGGGAAAAAACCAATCTAACAACTAAAGACAAACAAGGAAACAACAACAACAACAAAATCCCCCACCAAATATTTATTTGGTGACACAAGGTTCAAAAAAGAATTCAGTTGGGTTTTAAGACCTGCAATTTTTAACCTTTCTTGGAGGACTGTAGCCTTGAGCATCCTGGGCTCGCTGTCTGCCCTACAAGATAGAGCAATGCAAAGACCTGCTTATTTTTGATTTTTTTTTCCATTATTAAGAAAATCAGTATGTAATGGTAAGGAACAAATTACCACTGCCTTGCTGAGATTTTGAACTTTACACATCAATGCCATTGTGAGGTGGAGAAAAACCTACCCTGTGCCATGGACTCACTCTTGCAAGGACCTTTTTCAGATTTCTACCCCATCCCAAGGGCAGTGATGGCTCTTCAGCCAGGTTGGCTGGGGCTTGGAGCAACCTGGTGGTGATGTCTTAAATTTTCATGGATTTCAGATTCTGTGCTGCCTAAGGGTGTAGTTCTGAGCCTCATCTTCAGTGTCACTCAGCTCTCTTCACAGAGTAGGGACACCAAACAAATCCTTTTCCTGCTGAAGACCAAGGACAATGAGAACAGCTTTCAGGCCCAACAGCACAAACAACAGTGTACTGAAGGGAGGAAAAGAAGGATGAGACCTCACAACCTGAAGCTGTAACTGAGCAATTAAATCCCAATATGCAAATGAACCAAAACTTATAAAAGTGTGAGATCTTGTGATCAGTCACCCATTTTGTGACCATTCTAAGCCCACCTTGGGTGTAGCCCTGGTCAGGCTCTTGTCCTGCCCAAGGTGTATCCTAAAGGATTATTATCCTAAAGGATATTTCAATAAATATCTACTTTATTCTCTGGCTCTGTCCATCTCTGTGTCAAGTCAGCCTTCCCAAGTGGTGGGACACAATTTGACTTTGGCAAGTGAATTGCAGCCAAACACACTTTAATAAGAGGCTTGTGGTGGTGACTTTTATCTGGCCCATTTTCAGGGCAGAAGCAGGGGTGAGGTGTCAATCTTTCCTCCTGCTCTTAACCTGTCCGAGGGGAGCAGGAGCCCTCGCTGACATTAAAGACAAATATAGGCCAGACTTTATATAATTATATAGGCAGGAAAACTGGGATGTCTCTTTGTAGAGGCTGGGAACGTTCCACTGGAAAACTAGGTTAGACTGAAAAAAAGAAAGAGCCTCTGTAACCCAGAAATAGCTGGGAGGTTTAAGTATAATTTTTTAGCCCTGTGTTATTATGGTGCTAATTCAGGTCTGAGAAATAAATGTAGGTAAAGGTCTCCCAAGGTCAAGAGGAGAAACAAATCACATTTACAGCTTCCTTTTCGCAAAGAATCTCTTCTACTAATTGAAAAGTTGCCATTCACATGACTTTAATCCCCTTCAGTGTGTGGAGGAATATTTGTGTTTAATTGATCAATTTATTAATTAATACTTTTTAAAACAAGGTCATTCTTTGGACCTGTCTGAAGCACATCCTTTCACCTGGAAGGTAAATTTTAAGAGCAAGAAGAGCCTGGAGGTTCTTCACGTGCCCTGGGAGCTGAGATGGAGGCAGCCAGCAGAGAGCTGGGAGCAGGGGTGGGTGGGTGCTGCTCCTCCTCACAGCAAGGAGCTGTGATTTCAGCCTCCATCCCTGCAGCCTTCCCCTAGGCAGAGAGTGATGGCACAGCTCAGGCTGAGCCAACTGCCTCAGGAAACCCAGAACAAACTCACTGCAATGTTCATTGCCCCTTGAATTCACATTTATTTTTGATTTGTGTGAGGCTGATGAAGATTAGCTCCCTTCATGGAGCGCCACCCCACAAAGTGCTGCACAAGGAGCTGCTGCAAAAAGAACAGCCTCAAAACAACATCAGGTCTCATCAGTCCACAAAAACATGCTTTTTGCTTAGAGCAAAATGGCCAGAGCTGCCAACATCCCTGTCCTGTCATGGGAGGAGATTTCTAAGAAATGTCAGTGGTACAAGGAAGGATGAGGAAGTCAGCACAACACTTTTTCTGGGAAGGTGAAACATTTCCCTAGTCTGAAATGTCTGCACATAAACAAGTGCTGGGAAGCTGGGCAGAGGGAAATGATCTGTTGTTCTGACATCAGACCCAAGAATTGAAAGCTTTGGTGCTTTGACATCTTCCTTCACTTCCCATAAGGTCCCAAGCAGATGGTGTATCTCCAGAAGGATCACCAGCAAAGGGGCTTGTTCCCAAGGAGTGACCAGTGCCTGGATATCTAGTAACAGTTTCATCATGCAGACACCCTGAAGCACAAAACTGGTGTCCAGACCCGAGACAAGAAGAAAAATTTGTGGCTCTAAAGTCAGAGTTCAGAGTAGGAAAGAGCAATGCTAGAAATGGTTGAAACAAATTGGAGGAATTGCGCGTTACGAACAATTGGCTGGGGAATTTCGTTTTTCTTAAAGGTCAGGCTTTCACTGGGGCTTGAATTGTTTTTGACTTGGTTTCTTTAGAACATGGAGCCCTCCAAGGGGCAGGCAGTGTCTGGGGAAATGAGGCTGACGAGGATTTGGGAGGGGACAAGGGCAGGAGGGAGGGCACTGGTGTTGCAGCTCAGCCACGCCGCACAGAGCGAGGGGAGAGCAGGCTCCAGCAGCCCTGCACGGGACCACTTGGGATTGAATTGCTCTTCTCCTTGGACTCTTTCTCCTGAGTGTGGTTTTAGCAGCCTTGCCAAGTCCACCAATCTGCCCAGCCAAGGCTGCAGGCTGGAAAAGGGTAAATAATCCCAAACAGTGCTTCTCACTTAAAATTGCTCCTGGAAGCCAAAACGCTGTCCCTTCTGGTTTTTATCCCTGAAGAGATGACAGGTGGTAACTCTTTTCTTTTTCTGAGAGGAGTTTAAATCCAAACCCTGTAGATTTTTAAATAGCAGAGCTCAGGCCTTGCTTTTTAACAACTGATCACCTCTAAATACATCAAGATGACATTTCTTTGGCAAACCTGAGCAAGGTTCAGGCTAGATAAGGGGTGGGTGAGAAGCTAAAATTCTTAGACAGACAACACCAGATTGGATGGGGCTTTGAGCAGCCTGGTCTGCTGGAAGATGTCCCTGCCCATGGCAGGGGCTTGGAATGGGATCATTTTGAAGGTCCCTTCCAACCCAAACCATTCTATGCTTCTATGATCTACAAAATCTCAGCTTTTGAGGAAAAAGTCCCTTAACCCCCAGACCTCACAGCAAGATTTTCACCCTGCCATTTACACTGCAGATCTTTAAAGGCCAAGAGTGACTTAAAGGCCAACCAAGATTTGCCCCTGCTGGTGCAGAATGTGTCAGGTGGCGCAAGGTGAGATGTGAAACAAAATGAAATCAGAAATACCAGCGAGGTCAGCTGTCACCGTGGGACAGCAGGTAAAAATCAGAAGTCTTGGACAGTCTCTTCATGGTTTTTTTTCTCTCCTGCATCATCCCACACTGGGGCAGCAGACAGGGATGGTGCGTGAACAATTTAGTGAAGAGTTTTGCTTGAGTTGGCAGGAGGTGAGTGTCTTAGCTTAAGCAAACACAGAGGACCTTGAAGCCACAGCTATTTTATCATCTGGGAGCAATACAGCTGCAACCTCAGGCCAGCAGCTGTGCTCTTGTGAGTTTTGGACCCCGAAGAAAATGGGAGATAAAAGTTGCCTTTGATCTGACTGGACTGGAGTTTTATTGCAAAGTCCCTCCGTTGATGATTTACTGCAGTTTTTGGTTGGATGAGGATGAGAATTGGGGGAAAAGGACCAGCACAGCCTGTGGGAGGGACAGCTCATTTGGAAATGTGTGTCTGAGAGCCTGTAGGACTGTCTGCTGGGGTAGACAGGGAGCAGAGGCTGTTACTCTCCCCCTGCCCCCTCCTTCACTAGATAGAGCCATGTCTGAAATTGCTCAGTATCAGGGACCCGTCCAGAAACCCTTCCTTATCTCCTGACTAATCACGCCTGGATGAGGCCAAACTGAAGCTTGCTTCATCTCACAAAGGACTAAACAAACATTCTGGCTCCCAGTGATGCAACTCCAAGTTGATTTTTCCAGTTACTCAACTTCTCTCTCCCTACGTCTAATGTGCTGAACTTTGAAATAAATGCCTCTCTCAGCAATTTCAGCAATTTATGTCAAGAAAATCTGGATGCATCAAAGTGAGACGTAATATTTTCTGACAGAGCACAGGAATAAAGCTGCAGCAGTACATGTAGCTCCCGAGCCTGCATCTCAGCTCTGCCACTGACAAGGTCTATGGCCAAGGGCAAGGTACTTGAACTGCCTGTTCCTCAGTTTCCCAGCTGCTGGAGAGGGGATTGTGGCATTTATCCCAGGCAAAGGAAGTGGGATGAGTTCATACACTATACCTGTAACACAGTGGGGGGAAGCTGTCTGTGAAGGAAAGGAAACATGGACTGTGCTGCCTCAGCAGAGAGGATGTTTTATCCCCAATTTGGGCTAAAAAATACAGCATGTGAAGAGGTGCTGCTGATTACTCCTCAGAATCAGCAACATACATTGCTTTCGAAGAGCCTTTTCCATATGCTAGCCCTGGTCTCTTGGCTGCTTCCCAGCCTGGGTCACAACCTCCTGTCTCTTACAACTGCACTGATGCTCCTTTCCCCACCAGGCTCCTCCTTCCTCACCCAAAATTCCTGCACGGAGTTGCAAGGATCCTGAAGGGCTCAACCCCCAGAGAGATGGAGCCCCCTGACAGGAGCTGAGGGCATTCAGGTATTTGTGAGAGCAGGTCCCAGCCTGAGGAATCAGGCCCAAAACTCCTACTTTATGCCAACAGCCTTGCTGATAAAAGACAGCTCTCACTTGAAACCCCGTGTTGAGAATCTCAGGAGCCTACAGGGTCCAAAATCCAGACCATCCTTGTGAGTTATCTAAAAAAGAGGGAACTGCAGGAACTTACCAATGCTTGGAGGTGCCTTTTTTCACCCCCACGAAGGCTGGGGTTGATGAACTTTTATCTGTTAGGCTTGTGTAACCTGACATTGATTTGGTTTAGAGAAGGACACAGAAATCCCCAGCTTTGGCCATGAAATTCCCAATGGTGAAGTGTGGGTTTGTCTCACTGCTATGAATAGGAATCCTCAAGAGAGAAAGGTTCAGCATGAGACATCTCAGCTGGACAATTGAGCCTTGGTGAGGTCCTGCAGCAGAAATTAATTCTCTCTGCACTTTTCCACAACATTTATTGAGCCTTTTTAAAGACAACTTGCCTTTTCACCCTTTTCCCAACAACCTGACGGCACAGGGTTGAACTATTTCTTTCCTGATGTACAGACAGGAAGACTGAAATGTAGAAAACCTAAATAAAATGCCTCCACTGCATCCTCACAGGTGGCAGAGAAACCCTCACACAGCCCTCACCAAGCCCTGGTGACAGTTCAGTGGAGGAAAATATTGTCCTGGAAGGCAAAACAGAGCAACTTTTGGTTTCCCATATTCTCTGTCACCCTGTTTGTGTGACATTCCATGTAGATGAGGCCTCTTTTAGTCTCAAGGCAAGGTTCTTGTGGCGTCCTCCAGCTTGGGCTGTTTTGCTCTCTCCTTTATTTTCAGAGTCAGGAGGAAAATGCTCCCATGGAGTTTTGCTTTCTGGGTTCAGCTCCAGCCAAGCCCTCTCCCCCAAGCAGTGCCAGGAGAGTGGCACTTGTGCCTTTGGCTCCTGAAGCTGAGCTGCAGAGGAGGCACTGATGGGAGCTGAAGTGACCTCAGCTGACCCAGCCTGATCCAGCATCTGCAGAGCACAGCCACTCTCCCTCCCAGCCCAGATACCTCCATCCCTGGCTGCTCTGAAAGGCTCTGCCTCCTCTGCCTGCTCCTGTAACCATCAAAAGGCGTTTTGAGCCTTTGTCCTAACTCACAGAAACATTTCTTTAACATTTTCCCTGATCACAAAGGCAGTGTTAAACATGAAACCTTTAGTGAGGAGTGCAATGGAGGAAGAGGGTTTGGGCAGAGTTGCTCTTTCCCTCTGCTTTTCCTGAGTGTTTTCAGGTTTTGACTGGATTTTGTCCATCTCTGAACCAAAGGTTCCCCTCAGTCCCCTAGGGAATACCCCCATATATATGTGTGTTAAGATTTAGGTTGTGTAGCTGTATGTGTGGCATTCAGGCTCTTGCCACTAATGTCACTACAGTTATCAGAATGCTGATAAACATTCTTTATATTATATATAGATGTATATATATATATATATGTGTGTGTGTGTGTATAAATATATGAAGTGTATCTATACATAAATTATAACCACACCTGAGCTGTTGTGGTGACAGAACACCTCAAACTGAGGTGGAGAAACACCAAAACCCAGGGATGGAGGTGACATGGCCAGTGACCAGCATGTAGATCTCAGCTTCCCTTGAATTAAAGAGGGATGGAGGGACTCCTTGGGCTGGTGGTTTTTCCACCCTCTGACGTGGGAATAACCTGACTGGGATATTACCTGGGCTGCAATCAGCAGGGGACTTGGGGAGCAACACCACCAAACAATATCACCCCTTCCCAAAAATCCTTTAAAAGTGAATACTGGAGCCAGCCACAAATTAAAATCTCATTGAAGCTTGCTGTTGGATGCCAGGAATAATAGACTTCAGTTTCAAGGTTTGCCAATGAGTCATTTCATGGCTACCATCATCCCAAAATGCCTTTGAGCCTTAGGGTAAAAATGACTTGTCCATCAAGAACAATCAAAGGAAAATTGGAGAGGATTTTTTGTTCCTGAGGGCTTTCTGTGGTTATTTCCCTGGATGCAGCTGATGGGTCTGCTTTCCTTGCTGGGGATTCCTTCCTACCCCAAATTAGGGCTCAAATTGCAGCTGCAGCCTGGAGACAGCCCTGTGTGCTCTCCTGGGCCCAGCCCAGGCTGCTCACGGAGAGCCCTGCCTCAGGTGACGTCCCAACCTGGCCTCAGCCAAAAGCTGGTGGGTGTCAGAGTCTTTGGGGTCAAGCAAAGCAGGGCTCCAGCTGACAGCTGCTGTCATTTCTGTCTCAGTGTCAGAGCATCCAGCATCCCCTCCACATCCCCATCAGAGAGAGCAACAGTGCCAGAAGGAGCAGTGGGTCACCAAGGGATGGTTAAAATGCAAGGAAAGGAACAATGGGATTTGGGATCTGGCATGTATGTGGGTTTGGGTAACTCTTTTTCTCTTCATTCAGCAGGAAAGGAGTCCCTGTCTCCATCCTCCAGTCCACAGGAACCTTACCTGGCCTCAACCCTCATCACCTGGCTGCAACCTGTCCTGGGTTGTAGTTTAGGATGTATTCTATCACCATCTTCAGTTCATGGCCCATCAATGCCTTTTGCATGACTCACAGATAACTCCCTCCGGGTGTTATCTCTCTTTAATGGGCCATCAAGTACCTCCTATATGACTCATCATCCCATTGGGATATGCCCCGCCCAGGGGGAGGAGCCAAGCATTCTCACCTGGATATAAACTGGGATTTGGGACAGAATCCAATCCACTGGATTCCCAGAGGACCAGAGCTACCAGATCTTTCTATGAGATCACTGCTTCAGGAAGACCACCTCACCTGGACTGCTTCCATCACCCTGCTCAGGGTGAATTCTGACTCTGTCAGTGGGGGATTTTGTATTATTTTATTTTATTTTATTTTATTTTATTTTATTTTATTTTATTTTATTTTATTTTATTTCCCTTTTCTTCTCCTCATTAAATTGTATCTCTGACTTGGAGCCTCTCACTCAGTTTGTTTTTCAAACCCAGCTAACAGCACACACCTAAGCACTGTGTAAATGGTTTCAGGCAGACCTGGGTTCCTGCAGCTCTCCTGGCTGCTGTTCAGAAGTGATGAGGGACCATGTCCAAAAGTGTCACGGGAGTGTGCAAAGTGCTCCTGCTCCAGCAGGAGATGAGCACTGCGTTGCCCCTGCCCAGCAGCCTGTCCCTGAGACACCAGACAGGACTCCTGTGCATCACCCAGCAGTTAGCAGGGCATGAGATGGGTTTCCAGAGCAGTAGGACACCAACAGAACAAATCCTCAGCCAGTTTAGCCTTGCCAAGCTCTCTAGGCTCAAGCTGCTGAGCTGCTTCTCCTACACCGAGTTTCAGATCTTCCACAAGACTAAATAACCTGTAAGAAACTCCTCTCTTGCTCCCTTCACTGGTTTGGGGCTCCCCAGATCCCACTTTATAGATTAATCCTGATAGAGTGATTGCCTTGGGAGGCAAAGTGCAGCTGTAGACCAGGAGTGACCCATGGCTGTGAGCATTTAGATGAGCCCCATCCAAAACAGAAAGTTCTGCTTGCAAAGACAAAACCTGACCTGTAGCAGGGACGCAGAACAGGAATTTGTCCAGAGGTCAAGAGGAGCTGGCTCTTGTGATTTTTACTTCTTCATCTGTCAGTATCATACTCTTGGCAGGATTTTTAATGAGGAACCTGATTGCTTTGAATACAGAGCTGGAATGATATGATGATTTCCCACAAAATCTTCCCATCACAGCTGCAGAGAAAGCTCCTGATCCCTCAGGTCAGACATGGCAGGTCACCACAGTGTGCTGGTGTGATGTCTGGCAGTGCCAACTCCAAGCTGCCCCTGCTTTCAGAGGGGACAGCCTCATTCCATGGCCAGGAGGACAGAGAAGGGACCTGGAGGACAAATGAAAGGAGTTGTCTTGGCCCTCTCCTAACTCAGATATCACATCAGCATCGTGCTCTAGGGTTTGTTCAGACCTTAAACACCGAAGCTTTCTCCATTTTAAAAATGAGAAAGGAAATTCTGTATCTCACACACAACCTGCTTAATTGGACTCTGAATTGATAGTGAATCAAATCAGAAAATCCAGGTAAGGGAAATGCTTTAATTATCCTCTCTGGACCCAGACCTATCATATATTGGTGACTCATTTGGTCCTTGCACTATCTCAGCCTGGTTTTGCTTTCACCACACAGGGCCAATGTTTTGAGATCTTCTCCTCTGACCTGGCAGTGGCTCACATCCAAAGCAGCAGCCTCATGCTCTGTGGACACAGGTGGAATATAGAGCCCAGCCAAGAGATTGCAGGGCACACAAGCAAAATCCAAATGCCCTGCAGCAGTCAGAAGTGCTCAGCTGCTTTGGACCAGAGTCCCAAGCAGAAAGCTCAGCAAGGAAAGGGAGGCATTCCAACAGGAGCATTTCAGAGACAGCTTCCCTTTGGCTTCCTCCCTGCAGAAAGTGGATCTGGTTCACCTGAAGCACCCCAGCCACGTGTGTGAGCAGCTTTACAGCAGCCAGGGATATTAAATCCAGCCCTTTATTCTCCACATGAAACCTGAGTTCCTCCAGCAGACACACTGCAGGGCTTGTGGCACACGGAGGAGCCACCTGGAGTCCAGCCAGGTTGTGGCTGGTGTTTGCACACACAAACACACTGGATAAAAGTCACCAAAATCTTCCCACCATCTGATTCTCACTGATTCCCACTGCTCCCTTGACTTCAGCATTCTCAACAGGACTCCTTTGAGTCCTGGTATGAACAAACTTTATTTTAAGAGCTGTTGCCCAATCCAAAACACCATTGGGTTAAAGAAGTGGCATCCAATTACACCCAACAGTATTAATCAGCTTGAGTGTGGCAGCATCTTTAACAACACTGTGTCTGCCACTTTTGTTCAAGGAGTTGTTCGTGTGGCATTTCCCTCTGGGTGCCTTTTCATTGTCACTGCACTTGTTCTGAAACCACAGATTTGCTCCTGAGAACAGATGGTGACTGGGGGCTCTTTCAAGTCAGCTGTGAGAGGAACCTGGCCAGGGCCTTAACTGCTGGGACAATCTTCCATCTGCGGGGTCTTTCCTTCCCCTCAGCAGCAGCTGAAGAAGACCCATGTCTGATAGAAAATAAAGGTAATATAAAGACCTGCCCTGCAAAGCTCCCAGTGTCCTAGTGGAAAGTGTCCTTGACAGATGGACTTTAAGATCTGTTAAACAACCCAAACCAACCTATGATTCTACAGTGTCAAGGAGAACTCTGAAGACTAAAGGGAAAACCCTGGATGTGGGAAGCACTGGGTGTGCCAGGATTCCATGGAGCATCCAAAAAGTGCACCCCATGCACATAAACACACTGCCCTCAACTCAACATCAAATCACTCTCACTGGGGTTTTTATTATCCTGGCAGCAAACTACAGAGCCAGCTCCTGGGTTGTGATGTCCAGGTGTCAAGGTGGGGCTTTGGGATACCAAAGTTTGCAGTGTGGTCTTGTGTGCTGAAGAGTGACAAGCAGACCTCATGTGGGGTGTGAGAGCAGAAGGAAAAATCCCTTTTGCTGGAGGAACCACAGCCCACATCACCACCTCACACTCACAGCACTGGTCACTGTCCCTTGTCCTTACCCCCCAGTCCTCACACAGGCCAGTGCCACAGCTCCTCTCTGCCTGGATCCATCCCTGCTCTGAGCATCTCTGTAAGGAGTGCAGCATCCAGATCAACAGTGATGGCTTTGGGAAGAGACGGGTCCCTGCAGACAGCAATTCCCAGCCTTGACAGCAGCCTTCTGCAGAGATGTTCCTTTGCCTTGCACTTGGAGACTGTGCTCACAGTTGTTTCCCTCAGTTAAGTGCTCACATCACATGGCTAAATCAGGACCTGTGGCTTCTAATGCAGATTTTAAGTCATCTCCTAAACCTTGCCTTTAGGGGAGTGAGGAGACCTCATGAGCAGGACAGCAGCAACAAACTACACATCTCCTCCATGCACAAAGAGCCTTCCTCCATCAAAGCTTCTCTCCCTTAGAGAAGTTTCATCCAGGCAAAGCTTCACCCCAGACAGCCCTTGGGAGGCCAGGAAGTTCTGCAAATACAATATGTTGGGATTAACAGCCATGTTCACCAATAACAGGTAACGTGACCTGACAGGTATTGATTGGGCAGCATGGTGTCACATTTGCTCTGTATGTAGGTCACCCAGGCACAAACACTTCACATAATTGTGTCCCAGCTGAGCACAGGGCATCCCTTCTGGGTCACTCCTCTGCCTCCCTGGCCTGCTCTCATCCCAGCCAAGACATCACTTTCATCAGTATCCAGCACTAATGACATTCCTGTTGATGTCTGGGGCAAGGAGATTGGCATTTTTCAAAGTGAAATCCTAAGGTCGTGTGTCTGTTTTTAGCCCCCCTCCATGTCTTCCCCTCCTCTCTTGCCCAAGCCCATTTTACCTTTGCTCTGCTTGTGGGAAAAATGGGAAATGAGCTAGGGATGAAGGAGAGCTGCAACAACTGAGGTGAGTGTGCTTGGGTGGGACAGACCTGGACTGGGGAAGATGTGGGATGGGAAAGGTTTTAGGCCAGTAGGGTTGAGAGAGGTGAATTTTAGGGTTAGAGTGGTGAGGAGGGTGGTGGGACAGAACACTATGGGATGTCCCTGCCAGGATGTTCTCTGAGAGCAAGGGTGTGTACCTGCCTTCAATCCCTCCATCCCTCCACCCCTCCAAACCTCCATCCCTCCAGCTCTCCACCCCTAATCCCACCATCCTTGCACCCCTCCATCCTTCTATACACACAAACATGGGAATGATGTCCCACTGCCCCACAAGGAGCAGTGAGATCTCCATCCTACCACTATTTTTAACCTCCAGAACAGTACTAAAAATGTCCCATGCTGTGGTTTCACCGTTGGGTGAAGGCTCTGCCTGGGCAGATGTCAGGAATGAGCTCTGGGTTTGGCATTTCTATTAAACCACCTCGCTGTGTCATTTTTTTTCCCCCTCCTTTTTCACTCCTCTCTCTCCAACCACAACAACCTTCAAGCCAGCTTGTGAAGGAAGAGGAACTCATGTTGATATTTCTTTTTTTCTTTCTCTTGTGGTTCCTCAAATGATTAATAGAGAATGTGGGACTTGTGCGCTTCTCACTTAGGAAAAACCGAAATAAGTCTACGGGGAAATTCTTTGGGTTCCATCTTGCAAAATAAACCAGATAATCCCAGAAATTGGGCGTCCTGGATCTGTCTCCTGAATAAAAAAAACCTAGATCTTTACCTCCATTGGAAGAGGCTGTGCTTTGTACAGCAATAGCAATAAGACAAACAACAATTTTTTCCCGGTGGTTTTGTAGGCAGCCAGAAAACAGGAAGAATTTTTCATGACAGGTTTAGCAAAGAAATGTAGTGGTTTAAGGTTTGCTTTTACAATGCCAGGGAGCGGGGGGAAGATGGTGGAAAGCAGTAATTTGAAATATTTTGAATCACTCAGACATTGTTTAGCTCATACCTAACCTTCCTGAAGCACTGCAGAGACCCATGGAAAGGAGAGGAAAATCCAGCTTGGGCTGGTATGTAAAATCTGGTGTTTTACACTCTGGTTTTCTGTTCCAGGTCCCAAGGATGTGACCTCCAGGAATGGGTCCTGCTGGAGCTACTGGGCTCTGGGACCATCAGAAATCATCATTAGGGCTTAATGGTCATGATCTCAATACTAGTTATTGGTGCTATGCCTGATCCAAATCTCGTGTCAAAACACAGAAACCAGAAGACCAAAATGTCACAATTTCTCCTGATATCTCTTTGCTTTCAGTGGTGCAGATGAGAGCTGCTCTCGGCTTTTCTTAGGCCATTTTATGGCCTCATCCTTTGGACTTGGCAATGTTGGCTTAAAGGTTGGACTCGATGATCTTAAAGGTTTTTCCCAACCTTGGTGATTCTGTGTTTCTATAATCATAAGACTGAAGAAAAGACACATTAAAGTCGTGATTTTTGGATTGCAGACAGTGAGCAGCTCATTAGCATCATCGTTAAACTCACTGTTGGATGGTGATATTAAAATGAGTGATTAACAACATTATGGATATTTTAACATTGGAAATTAAAAAATGAGTCATTGGTCATTTCCCAGACTGCAAGGTTGCTTCAAGTTTAGAAACATGCTCAGGCTTTTAAGATTTTTCTGCCCAAATGGGAGGCCTCAACAGCTTTTCTTAAAAAAAAAAAATGAAAGAAAATTTCCAAGATCTGGGCAATAGAAGAAAAAAACAACAAAACAAAACCCAAGAGATGACAGCCTGGGAGCCTTGAATCCTGCCACAGCAAAGATCAAAACACTGGATTCCTGTACTGCAATCTTGATTATGGGATGCTCCAGTGGTTTATTTTGCCGTGCAGAATGTTTGTTGAAGGGAGGAGAGTTTCTCATGGATGTGTCCCAGGGCTCTGTGTGTGCATGGTGGATGTTGGAGAGGAAGATCAGTGTTTTTACCCGCTGTGTTTGGCTCGTGTAAAAACAAAGAGAAACCAGCAGCCTCGTGTAAGGCTCAGGAGCAAATGGTAAAATTAAAATGCAAAGACTCGTTTTGGGATAAGGCTGTGGGGCTGTGCTGAAATCTGCTACACACGTTGCTCTAGGCGTAACTTTTTTGTAATTCTGGAAGAGATCAGAGAGCAGAGTTTACTTCACTATGTGTTTGCAGGTCAGGCTGTGGGGAAAAATCCCTTCCATGCTCCATTTTTCTAATGCCAAGGAGAGCAACAGCCTACACTCAGGACAGGGAGAGATTTCTCTGTTCTGACATGTAGGAGGAGACATTCCTCTCCAATGAGTCTCCCAGCACAGAAATGGGACAGGGATGGTGGCACAAGCAGGGGGAGCACCTGGACACAGGGCTGGTGGGATGTGTGGTGGCACTGCGGTCTCACAAGTGCCCCAGAAGCACCAGCACAGCTGATGGGAACTGCTGAGCTGCTTGCATCTGGCATGAAAATTTTTGGCCCTGAGGGGACCCTGTTTGGCATCTCAGCCTCAGCAACAGACAAATAACACTTGCAGAACATGCTGACTGATAGGGAGTAAGAAACCCAGAAGAAGGATTTCAGAGGTGTGTGCAGCCCTGCTCAAAGCACTGCAGAGCCCACTGCCCCTTTTCCTGGCCTATATCACCCCTCAGGGCTCCCTAAAAACCCAAAATGTGCAGCATAATGAAAGCAGAAAATAAGGGAGGAAGAGAGAGGCATGTCTTACAACCTACCAAACTTAGCATCAATACCAAGGATGAAGGATTCTGGGATGGATGGATGGGTGGGTGGGTGGGCTGGATTCAAGAGATCCAGCCTTCAAATTGACTTGGGTTTTGACACACATAATGCATGGCCAGGTCCCCAGTTAAATTCATCTGTAGCTTTTGTTATATGGCTTTGAAAACATCCTCATCCTTCTCATTATAGATACACTATCTATCTATCTATCTATCTATCTATCTATCTATCTATCTATCTATCTATCTATCTATCTGTCTATCTATCTATCTATTTATCTATCTATCTATCTGTCTATCTATCTATCCTTAAAGGCAATTGCATTTTGGGGAAAAAAAAAATTCTCTAAGGTTGTATTACCCCAGAAGTGCCATGGCAGGAGCTGATAATCAGCAATTTAGGTGTGCATTTGGAAGATCATGAGGACTGGAGCAGCCTTGGCACTCCTTTCAGTGACCCCGTGGTTCTGGGCTCTGTGTAAGCATCATCTGGAAGAGACCCTCACTGTCCCTCATAGAAAGGGAAATTGTACTAACCCAGTTTTTATAAAGAGAGCAAAGGAACAAGGCAATTTTTGCTGTTAATGTGTGTCTCTTTGTTGCAATAGCTACTGCAAATTTAATGTTTCATAAAAACACATCGAAGAAAGGATGGCGGCCTTATATGACCTACCAGAGCTGGAAGCCAGGGCCAGGATTAGGACTCCAGCTCTCTGCTCCCAGTGCTGGATTCTCCTTATTAAATGACACCTCATCATTACAATAATGAGATCATCCCTGTTATTTAATTACATTCTCCTTGTTGCTGCAAATCCTCAGTGTGGCAATCCAAGCACTTGCTTTCTAAGGTTAGCAGGAACACAGAGGAGCGTTTCCTGCCTTGCAAGTGATGTGTATCACTTGCATCTGGCCTGACATCAGCTTTTTCCTGCTGTGGCCCTGGAAAAGCTGAACTCATGAGCATGCCCGTGCTCTGAGCAGTGACACTGCCAGCACTCTCCTCGCTGTTCAAACATTCAGATGTGAGTTTAATTTTGGAAACTCGTGGGATTCCTCAAAGACTGCTCACACCACGGAGTGGAAGCATATACAGGATCAAGGCTTCTGGGGCTACAGACCATTTGCTTGTTGCAAAGACGTTGCTTTTTAGGGTGCAGGCCAGGAGGAGGTTCCCTCTTGCAAAGGGGTTTGGACATAATGGAATTTGACTCTCTGTCCAGCTCTCCTTGGCTTTGTACAAGAGACACTTCTGTCTCCAACAAATTAAATCACAGCTCCTGAGAGTGAGGAGTTGTTAGCTCTGGGAAGACCTGTTGCTTCTTGTGCTAGTACTGCTGTGGCAGAGTCAGGGCAGCTTTTATTACACATAATTAATTCCTGATACATAGGGGTAAACTAGGGGTCAAGGGGGAGGATTTATTAGCAAAAAATCTCGTGTGCAGGGCTGGACTCCACCACAACTTCATTTAAGGGCCAGGAGCATGGATGGCAGCAGCAGCAGCACCACCGTTAAAAGTTATTCCACGAAAAAGAAAAGCACTGGAGGAGAACAGCCTGGGATGACTTCTTGGGTGATGGCTCCAGGCTGCTCCCAGCTCTGCCTGCAAACTCTCCCAGGGATGGCTGGGGTTGCATTTTTGGCAGGCTCCGTGGCCCTGGGCGAGACTGGGGCTGGCTGAGTTTCTGGGTGTGAGGAGAAGGCAGCTGTGCGAGTCACGGCTCGTGCGTGGATCACTCCCTGCCAGCCCTGGCTACCAGGGCTACCAGCCCTTCCCACCATGACTCCTGTTTGTCTTGGCACTGGCCCCTTGGGGATGTTGGCATTCCCAGTTAGGCAGCCTAGGTCCTGAGGAATGTGTGTGATTTATACGCTGAACATTGTGGCCAAGGAAGGATTTAATCCCAGTTTGGGAAGATCTACAAGTTTATGCCTTGACTGCACAAACATTCTTTTATAACTTCTTTCACTTCTCATATCTCAGAAAATTAGGTCTTGTCTTGCTTTTACATTCATTTTCAAGATGTGTTTAGCTAGGTTGCCTGAGAGATAAACAAGCAAAGCTTCTTCCTCATTCCAGGTGCTAGTTTTCCATCTCTGCCATTCCTGGCTGGACAGCAGTGCTCGGTATGCCTGAGCAGATTCCCCAACTTCTTTCTCCCCCAACCTTTCACCACTTCATTACAAATTTGCTCCATGCTGTCAGGAAGGAGCCAATAGCTCCCCAGGGCAAGGCAGTGTGTCTGGGCAGACTGGGAGGGTCTAGCATACTTTTCAGTATTGGAATAATTAACAATTAAGTCCTTAATTAATAGCTCACATGTATTTCCACCGGCATCTGAAGCACTTTTCTATGGCTGTGCGAGTAAAAGGTTCCTCTCATGTTTAAGTCTAGAGTAATAATGCTTGAAAAAAGAAAATCAGAGGCAATCTCTCCTACATCCCTGAGAGATAGGGAGACTTCCCTTTAGACAGACAGATGCTGCCTTTCCTCCCAACATCTGGAGAAGGGAGCTTTCATGCTGGTGGTGAGAAATGTTCTTGGCTTGCTCTGGCTGGATGAGAAACCGCTGCTATCTGAGACAGCGGCTTTGCCATGTTTGTACTCCCACCAGTCACTGGGGCAGCAAAAAACCATGAACTGGGAGAGAAAAGTGCAAGGGGAGAAATATCCGGTTAGTATTCCCAGTAAATCTGCAATTGTTCTAATTGCTCAGGGCATTTGCTTTCTCTCATCAGCACATAAACTTGTGCCCTTGAATGAGTTTGAGCAGTGATGCTAAACACCTATGAAACTTGAAATTGAGGATGGAAAAAAACAACCTTGCTTCTATTTATTATAATGCAACTCCTGCAGAAATCCATTTTAACACCTCTGTCCCCACCTTCCAGAATAGGGAGAAGGGAAGAGAGAATTTTACACACACACAAGTGCAAAGCCAGCCTTTTACCTAAGGTGCTCAGTTTGTATGCAAAAAAAAAAATTCCTGCTTTGCTAAAAACATCACCCTTCACTAAAAATCAAGGGCAAAAACAGTTTGGTGGAAATTTTCCAACCAGTCCAAGTGTCAGTTCCCAAGCCTGAGTTTAGCTGTCCTATGTGGGACAGACAAACCCATCAGACACTCTGATCCTGAGATAATATTGCCATGTTCTGCCTCAGACAGACAGGTTGACTCGAAGTCCAGAGTTTAAAATATGTTTGACTTCAGTGCAATAAAATCAAAAGGGAAACAAGAAACCTGAAGCAGCATCGTTAACCCGTGCTGCTGCTGCCATGAATGTCATATTTGTGTGCCTGGAGTGCAACTGAACTCCTTGGGGTGGTCTTTTATGTACCTGTAAAGCAGTGTCTACATGTACAGCACTCTGTAAATAAATAATGCACAGCAATAACCCTTAATAAAATAGGCTGGATGTTGGGGCAATTTGGCTGTTCAGCTGGATTGCTGCTGACAATTCAGAGGGCCGATTTATGGCTTTGAGGTCATTCTGGGAAATATTATACCATGGTTTTGTCATCCTGTTGCCATGTTTTTCTGATTATTTGTATATTTTTGTGTTGAGCAAAGCAAGCACCATTCCATTATGCTACAGACTTAAAGTCAGAGGAGAGCGTCACGGTTTTCTTTGTGCTCCAGCTGTTTCTTGCCAAACCAGTGGTTTTCTATTTGTGGTCTGTGAGTAATGGTGGGTGTAAAGGCGATTTCGGAAGGGTCTGTAAAAGGATTTATTTTCCCAGAGATCTCCACAAGCTTCTGGTTTCAACAACATCTCAGAAAATACTGAAACTTATTTTGAAGGTATCAAGGAGCAGGGCCTTCTTTGTGTTCGTCACCACCATCTGTTTGTATCTTGCTTTCCACTTGGAGATCTCTCTCTCCAGACCTCTGGATTTCATTTTGGCTTTGTCTGTGCAACAGCAGAGCACTCTGCTGAGAGCTTCTCTGGTGAGATGGTTTGCAGCCTACAGCACTGGGATGCCTGGTGGGGCAGTGATTATTACTGAGGTTTTCACTATATCCTCACTATATGTTCCACTATCAAGAGGGAAATTGGAAGAAATTCTTTGAAGATCTTGCGGTGGACTCCATGAAAGAGGCTTAAAAAAGCCCAATGTGGTTTCCTTTCCTGTTCCCACATGTAATGATTTATTTTTTTCAATAATGGAATAGTTTGGGTTGGGATGGACTTTTAGGATTGTCTTTTCCCAGCTTCCCTCTCTGGTGAACATCTCAGCTAGACCAGGTTGCTCAGTCCAAACCGACCTTGAATGTTTCCAAGGTTGGAGCATCCACCAGCTTTCTGGTGCCAGTGTTTTACCACCATGACAATACAAAACTTCTTCCTCGTCTCTAGTTTGAATTTACTCTCCTTCTGTTTAAGACCATTACCCTTATTTCTATCACTGCAAGCCCTACTAAAAAGTTTTTCCCCATGTTTCTTCTATGCCTCCTTTAAATCAAGAATGCTCTCAGTAAGACCTTCTCAGGGCCTTCACTTCTCCACAGGTTGTGAGCAAGGCACTCTGTACATCATTGCAAGCACCAGCATTTCTGATCACTCCTACCTTTAGTGGTTCAATTTTATTAGGTAAAGCTCTTGAGTAGATCTGAAGATGGGGAATTTAATCTGGACTGGGATTGGGAGCACAGCTGGGCTCTCAGTGGGGTAGAAGAGCTGGGTGAAGGAGGCAGATTGAAAAGCATCATTGGACACCCATTTGGGCAGCAGTAGCAGAAACCTCAGTACCCTCTGTTGAGGTTGCTGTTACTGGACACCAACCTGATGAATAGTCAGTGGGCTGCAGGGAGTGATCCATTGTGGCCTGAAGAAGATGAATCATGCCCTACACCTCTGCTTCTGCCCACTGACCGTGGGAACCTTGAGGGACTAACATGGCTGAGAACTCGTCTGGAGTTAGATGGGACAAATATCACCCTCACTGACTCATCTAACCTCAGGTTCTTGCCTGTCACGTTAGCTGGTCCCCACAAGAAACTTCACCTTCAGATCCTAAAGGTCTCTTGCCTCTACTCCGCTGTTTGAAGGCTCTGAGACCCAGCCAAAACTTCATTCCTGAGACAATTAGGAAAAGGCTTCTGATTTCCATTTATGTCTCACTATTGTTTTGCTAGGCAGAGCAAAGCAAACAACTTTAGTCTCCTGTCACCAGACACTACAGCCAGCTTTCCGCTGCACCTACTCCGGTGTAAAGTTGCATAGTGACAATTCCCCATCAGCAGTGATGTTTGGAGATCTCTATCAAGGCAGGTGTTCAGCAAATGGCCTCTTTGTAGGGGGAGCACCTCACTCTACTAATTGCCAGCACAAGAGCCATACTACACACTGACACCAGGCTTTGCAGCCTAAGGCTCTTCATGGGGTGAATATAATCTTCTCCTGCACCTGTAAATGCAATTTAAGAATGTTATTAGGCAACTACACAAACTAGGTGCAGTACAAAATATTTCTGCTCGCCAAATGAGCTGGGCAGGGGGCACTTTGGGCTGCCTTTTCAGTGGTGTGGGTGAGCAAAATCAGCACAAGTAGAGTGAAAGGAAACACCAGATAGACACTGTGCTTCTGCTATATCCGCTATATCAAGTACAGAGCTGGAAACTGGAGCTGGACAGCAGGCAGAGACTGTGATTTGTGGAGGAGATGGAAGTATGATGTGTTTAGTCTTCCTGCTACACCCTCTTCTAAGTGGAGGAGGTATTTCTCGCTGTACTCCTGTCTGGCATTATTCTGAAACTCCATTTGGCTGAGGTTTGCCTTTATCATATGAGTTATGGAGATGTGCAAGTGTCAACTCACAAAGATTACAAAATGTCTTCTAGAAATTAGCTTATCCCACCTTTACTTCTCTGCTGCATTTAACCATTAGGAAGGATCATCATAAGAGGCATTAGCTAAACAACAGGCAGAAATCTGCCTCCTTAGATAGAACAACTTTCCCCTTCTCACCTTCCCTCCCAGACTATTCAGCTACATTAAAAAAAGTACTAGATCTGAGCTCTGCAGCTTGACTTTCATGTTTGCTCACAGCCAAGAAGCTGAAAGGCCTTGGTTTTGAGAAAGTGAATATGAAAACACTCCTCCTTGGGCAAGAGGAGATTTGCAGTCTTTGTCATCTCACGGGCCACCATTCATTTTTTACTGATGGGGAAAAGCATCGGCTGCATGAGGGAAAGAGACAATCCCCAGCCAGCTTCTGTTTGATTGCTCTTGCCAGGCATCTGCAGGACCTGTTTGGATGTTTTTTGTTGTTGGAAGCCAAATGGGTGCCACAGATAACCTTCCTCAGAGGCATGTCCCCTCTCAGATTGTGCTTTTCCACCAGTGGCACGCTATGGAACGCACTGGGCTGTGCGCGGAGCCCGGCTCCTGGATGTGGAATTCCTGCTCCTCGCCAACTTTCCCCTAAAGCTTCATTATTCCAATAAATCACGGAGCTGAGTTATGGGGCTCTGTTTGGTGGGGGCTGCTTTTAATTGCAGTTTTAGGAACTGTGGGAAAGCAGAATTAATGCCATATGTTCTTTAGGCTTTCGGACCAGTCGCGAGGTCTCGCTTTCAGTTTTGGCTGGGATTCAAACATCACAGCGAGTTTTCAGGTTCCTCTGTGTCAAGCCACAGCAAGAGGGAGGGGGAAGGGCAGGAGGGGAGATGGTGGCAGGGTGAGGGAGGGTGCTGCTGTGTGGTGCAGTGCTTCTGGCCTGGAGAGGCACAGAGGAAGGCCAGAGTTCTTCTAGAGGCTAGGAGAAGCACTCCAGGTAAAATCCATCTGCTCCTGGCCTCAGCACGGACAAACAAGACTGAAACTTGTGACTAAGCAGAACATGCTGAGAAGGGGAATGGAAGACAGAGTGGTCTTTTCCCTGTCTTCCCTCCCTCTGCTTCTTTCACTGATTTTCCTTCTCTCAACGTCCCCAGTGCTGAGGGATGTGGTGCCTTTGTTCCTCTCCCTGCCGATGTCAGGCTGTGCTGTGCACCTGCATTTATAGACTGTGAGCTTGGAGGAAGTTCAGGGTAAGGTTTACACACCACCGGACTGATTTTGTGAACACGGGTAAACCCTTAGGAAGATGGGACAAAAGTCGCAAGGCTCCCTTTAGCTGTTTGAATCCTCCTGGCCCCAGCCCCTGTGCCCAGTGTCTCTGGTACCTGTTCTTGGTGGTTCTTGTGGGAGTCCAGCTGCTCTCTGTTCAGGGAGGATGTGGCCATGCCCAGCACTCCAGGTCAGCACACACCACATGGCAACTGGCCACAGTCTCTATCTGATAAGATTTTGTAGACTCAGACACACAGCCACAGGCATTTGCAGATCCTCAGGACACACTCGCTGAGGCTCAAAAGGAGTAATTTTGCTTTTTCTCATGCCAGTCAGCTGACCCCGTTGCACGGGATGGAAGTGACGAAGCCTTTACCCTCTGAAAGCCTGGTCCAGGAGTGTGTTGAAACATCCTTCCCCTCCAAATCTCACCAGTGGTGCACAGAGCAGTTGCTTCGTCAGACACAGAAATAAGAGCACTTCTGAGAAAACAAAAAAATACAGCATTTTGTAAGCTCTGGGAATCTGGGAACGGAGGCAGGTGAGAGGCTGAATGGTGAACAAGGTCCCAGCTGAGCACAAAAGACACAGAGGCACCTCTCTATTTTCCCTGCTGTTGCCGGGACCTTTGATGTTGGAACACAATCATGAACACACTTTTCTCTCTGCTCTTCCAAATTCTGACTTGATTTTCTTTCAGGTTTAAAGTGTCCTGAAAGCAGCATAAATTATTCTCCTAGTCAGCAGTGTGGAGGGGGGAGGAGACAACTCTTGTCCAGGTGGGAACCCATCCAGCACGTGTGGCCTTCCAATGGACGTGGTTTGGAGCACGACTAATTAGTCATCAATGGTAAATAACAAAAGGATGATTCCAGCCGAGCCAGAGGTGGTAAATAATTAGTTACCTCGTGTGTTAAATGGTATGAGGAAGGACGGCTCTGTCAGATGACTCAGCGCTGATGAGGGGAAAAAAAAAGTGCAACGTCACAGTGAATATATGGATTTTCCAGGTCTGAGGATGATGTTGCCCAATGTAGACGTTGTTGGCCGTTATTACTGAAACAGCTCACTCTGAAATCTATCCAGCAACCAAAAAGCACCTGCCTCTAATAACAGAAGACTTGTGATGTGCATTAAAAAGGGTCTGAGGGATTGTTTCTACCAGCTCTGAGTAGGTGTAAATAACTTGATTGCTTCTAGGTCTTGCCAATTATTGGAAGTGATGTAATTTTTGTAGAAAAATAAAGACCTGACATCAAAGTGATGCTTAGCAGTGTTTTCGACAAAATCACTATCTCTAAATGCATACACATGAGGACAAAAATGTCCATGAAAAGCTTTCAGTGAAAAAATTTCCACAGATTCCATTTTCTCAGTTTCACTTCAGCAATGTTAAAATGTTTTGGTGACATAGAGAGGTCTTGTTTCAACTTGTTTTGATTGAATTTTGCATTGTATTCCAATATTAACTGAAATATTGTCAATGTGTTTTATATTTTATTGTGCTGGGATTTATGCTGCACCTCCTTTTGTTATGTTTAGTTTTGACATTATCGAAGTGAACTGTTTCAGTCGTATCAGACCAAATGGCTTTTATATTCTGTCTCCATCAAACCTTTTTAAATTTTATTGGTTTTTGTTCAGATTTGCAATGATGAATTGGAAGCAAATTTATGTATTTCCTGAATGACAAAAATTCTAATATCCAGCTCAGTCTGTCTGTGTATTTAAAAAGAAACTGTATAAATCAGCAACTTTGAAGAGCTGGTCTGTCTCCCAGCTCCACCAACACCCTGGACATGTCATTTAGGGCTTGACTATGTGAGAAAAGCGACTATAACAGGTATCCATGATCACCCAGAGCACATCCACTCCATATTAAGGATGAATTCTCATCTACAGTAGTTCTCCAGTCTATATCACTCACCCTAAACTCAAGCTTTCACCCTGTGTGAAATGTCAGTTGTGGTCAGATGAATCTTCCTTCACATTTCAAGGTGAGCACCCACTCAGCTGAAGATGTGCAGCATTCCTGTGATTAATCCCCCTGCCAGTGCCTGGTGCAGTGAGTTTTGGCCCAGCCTCAGAACAGCTCACAGCCATGCACAAAGGTTTTGGCTACATGATGCCCCTGTGTCTGCAGGGTGGCAGCCTCTGTGGGGCAAAGAGGGGCTGCACACTGGACCCCAGAGAAAAATGAGGGCCTAAAGAAAAGCACCACTTCTGTCATTTGGTCTGGACATTGTTTCAAGCTCTGCAGGTGGCATGGAGTTTTAAATTCCCACCAAAATTTAATTCCCCAGACAACTCCCTACATAAAAAAATCCCTCAATCTACCAGTCCACCCTATTTGTCAGATGCAAAATGAGCATTTATGCTAAAGTTTCTCATCTCAGATTGGTGTATCCAGATATATCAGGAGCATCTCTTTCCTTGTGTGAGCTCAGGGATGAGTGCAAAGGAACTTTGAACTTGTTGAGACCTCATTCCCACTCAGTATCACCCACATATTACAATAGTTGTCCTTTCAGTTTCCTGCATCATGGAAACATTTTCCTTCTGAGTGATCAAACACAGCAGCACCGAAATCCTTTCAACATGTCCATGAAGACACAGATTGCTTTTCCCACACCACTTTGCCCAGTCTGACTGTGCCTCCAGTTTGTAGAGCTGCACTGACAGAATCAAGCCACTCAGGGCTTGAGGACAGAGTTGGGCACACCTCATGAAGACTCATCCCATTGACAGCCAGGGAAAATCCCCACCTGAGCTGCTGGGAGCAGGGTGATGAGCTAGAGGATGTCCCATCCCTCATGCAGCTGGCTGGGGAGCAGGGGGTGAGCAGTCAGGACAAGGAGGCACGACCAGGACCACAGCAGATGTTTTCCCATCCGGTCTGGTCTGAGCAGCAGCCCCAGCTGCTTCTCTGGAGATGGTGAAAAGAGGAAGAGCTGTCAAAGACAGACAACACTGGGGTTTCAGTTGTGCATTTCAGTTCACCTCAAAGACTTGGCTGCTTTGTTTTTGCAGTGCCTTTATCTTTATTTTCCTTCACATGCAAGTGTTCTGAAGCCCCTTCTCATCTGGGGAACGCCTCAGGAGGAGTGCAGACCCAATTGTCTGCTCCCTCTGCCCCTCCACATCCAGGATGCGTTTGTAAATCATTTTATAGAGACAAGAAGTGTGATGGGCTCTTTGCACTCCCCTTTCTAGCAGCCCACTTTGTTATAAAATGGTCAAACCTTGGCCAAGTGGGAGACAAACCACAAACCTCTTCTATATCTTCTGGTTTCTTTTCGAAGACTCTGCAATTCTTTGAACACATTTTTTTCTTTTCTTCCCCCCCCCCCAGCTTCTTGGGCTGGTTAGATAACAAAACAAAAGATAAAAGCTTAAATAAAGTTGCAGCTGCTCAGCACCAGCCGAGCTCTTTATCACCAAAGGGGTGTGCAGGCAGAGAGGGGCACCATGTGGGTTCTCTCCTGTGACTCAACAAGGGAAGAAAAGTACCAGAAGGGGCTGATTTTGAATCTGTAATGAAAAATTGTATGAAACCTTGTGTTCCTTGTCTTTCAAAGTGATCTGGCCCCTTCCTGTCCTTCCAATTCAGCAAACAGCTCTCAAAGGTGAGGTGTTTTCTGCTGCTTGCAGTAGTATCTGCTCCATTTCTGGGATTTCTCCTCTTCACAGCTGCTACAGAAGGGCATTGGAGCTGCTGCTCTGGGTCACATCAAAGGCAGAAAAGCCTATTAAACAGTATTTCCCAGCAGCCTGGTGACCATCAGGCTCCCTCCCTTCCACCTGCTGGGCACTGGAGGAGGCTTGAGATGAGTCAACAACTCAACAGAGGTTTTGTTTCCCCAAAGCAAAAGGTGCACATGGTTTTCATGGAGAAATTGGAGTCTGAACATGGTTGGACACACTGCTGCTCTCTGCACTGGGCCTGAATCCCTTGACAGCTGGGTCTCACAGGTTAAAAGAAACAAGGAAGTCACACAAAGGCAACAGACTAGCAAGAGCTGTGGTTGCATGAGACAGCAGCATATTTAAGCTGGGGTTTTGCCTCTTTTCAACCCGAGCCACAATGCTGAGTATGCAGAGCAAAAGGTCACAGTAAAAAGCACCTTTAGGTTGACCAGAGTCACAGCATCACGATGTAAAGCAAGACAAAGAGCAGATTTCTTCCCCCCTTGTTACTCCAGATCAGAGGTAGACAACAGTGAAATCAATCCTGAAGGAACTGGGGTGGGGATGGATCTTCGGGCAAAACTCCCACAGCAGCCAGTCTGGCCAAGGAAAACAAAAGAGAAATTTATTACCAAATGACATCCAAGCCCATCCCATGCCCCAGTGTTTAGCAGGTTTTTGACTCTATGTGCTCTTTTTACCTTCCACCCCAATCTCCCCCAGATTTTACAAACAGCCTAAGGGACATTAACATTTACTTTAGCACCCCAATTATCAGTGAGGGTATTTATGTGGACAACTCATGATAAATTTATCTGCCCCTTTCTGAAGGATGACCTATGTCCAACTTTACTCCAAACAAACCTAACTCTTAAAGCACCAATCTGTGTAGGGACACTAATTTTGAAATAGAAATGGCTGAATTTCATCAAAGATTGACTTTCATCAGCAGGATGAAGCTCGGTTTTTCAGACAATATGCAACACTTGCACTGATGAGACAAACAGTCCAAAACCCAACTGTCTTTATTTTTGTACAGAATTTACATATGGAAACGTCTCCAGAGCATTTACTGTATGACTTAGAGAAAACAACTTAATTTGGGGCTTCCATTTCCTCTTCTATAAAGCGAGGAGGATGCTATTTATGCATTTTTCAGTTTAAATAACATGGAGCAGGTGCATCAAGTCCACAAGTGCTGCAGTCCTGGGACTTACTCCGTGGGCATCCGTGGGAAGGGGATCAATAACCCTGAAGGGGACATAAAGCTCTCCATCACTTTGGATGGCTGTAGGCACAGAGGTTTGTAATTTAAACTAGATTAATAGGCCATGAAAAGAAACAGACACCCACCTAAACTGCCTTATTTTCATTATCTTAGGAAAAAATTAATCAGGGCTGTTTAATACGTACTGCTCACCCTCATATTCACTATGTGGTGGATTTTATACATTATTAAAATCCTCACTTTGGTCCATTAGCCCTGAATCTCAATGTACCACTAACAATATAATTTAGACCTCTAGAGCCCCAACCACAGCCCTATTGGGGTATCTTTGTACCCCCATGGCAAAAACTAAATCATTAATGCTAAGTGTGGAGTTAAAAGCAGGCTGGGTTTTACAACCCTGCTGCTGTGAGCAGAGAGGCAGTTTCAGAGGGGAAAACTAAAATAGCACAGCACAAACTAAGAGGAAACCACCTTCCCTGGCTCTCAGGAAACCAAAACCAAACAAGGGTTAACTGGGCAGAGCCAGCACTGACTGTAAGTGGGAGGCTTGGGCTTTATTTTATTATTGTCATTAATTTCCTTCCTTTTACTTTCAGGAGAGGAGCACAGAGTTATTTACATTACATTCAAGTGTGCCCCACTGAGAGATATATATATATATATATATATACACCAGAAGAAACTTCAGGAGTAATAGAAAAAAAAGCAGCTGAAGGGACATGGATGATTTCTGCTGCTCACACCAAGGCCTTGTGCCATTTTTTCCCTTTGAGGCACACTGTGACAATGCCAGTTCCCCAGTTCTTCACTGGCCCATCTGCAGGGTGTCAGAAGGAGGGATGAGCCACTGTCACATGATGGGACAAGAGATGCCAGTGACATGCCGGATCATTTTCTTTAATCAATACTTTCTTTAATCACTTTTCAATAACACTTGGATTGCAGAAATAAGTAAGAGACACTTGGTTGGAGCTGTAGGACCCAGAGTTAATGAACTGGAGCAGTTCATGCCCCTTACTGCACACCTCTGCTCAGAAGAAGGCTCTCTGCCCATTTCCATTGCTGCATCTTGGAGGGTGGGTTCCTTTCCCTGGGAGCAGGGGGAATGGAGGCAGCAAACCCTGCGTGACTCTGCCTGCACCACTCCCTTTCTTTATACATTTCCTTTCTTCCTCCTATTTGGCTGTCTCGGCTAACTAGATTAGTAAAACACGTGCCTTTTGTGCAGCCCCGGGGATGGGGGGACCTGACCTCACCAGTGGCTTGGACATAAAAGCTCACTCAAAGGAAAGGACAAGTCCCCCCAGCCACCTCCACCCTATTCCTCCTCTGCTCCCTGGGACCTTGTTTAACTTCTTTCCCAGGGAAACCCAGCACAAGGCATTTGCCAGACCATCCCTTTGTGCAGCTGAGCCGAACTGGCTGTGAGAGGTTTTTTTTGCTGGAGAATCACAGGAGATTCACCAGCTCTCGTGGCTCCTTTCCCAAGGCTGCTCCTCCAGGGTATCCCTGCGTGCATCCCTTGATGGACACAGGCTCCTGGAAAAGCCTCAGCAGGGACCAAAGCATTTCACACTCCTGGCACATCCAAAAGTCCACACCTCATGGCCAGGTTTCTGTACAGCCAGCCAGAGGCTTTATTTACGGGCTGGGATGCTCAGCAGTGAAATGGTTAGAGCTCTTGGCATCAGGGGGTCATAATTACCCTTCCAAGTTAACACCCATTGAGATGAATGGGAGCACACCCTTTTCTGCGGGTGTTTTTGTTGCAGTCTGCCTGGCTGGGGACTCAAAGGCGAGAGTTTACCTTGGTTTGCAACCAGAAAGGCTGGAAAGCGCCTCTCCGTCTCTCTGGCTTTCTTTTTTTTTTTTTTTTTTTTTTTTTTTTAATAGGAAAAGGGAAAGTTTTGCAGATTTGTGGGATAGGGACCATGGGGGAATGGTGAAGCCGTATAATTTGGGTCAGGTGGTGCTGAGCACCCATGAAGTTGCCAGGCTTTGGAGAGCAGGAAAGGGCTGGAGTGCTCTGGGAACCGAGCTCCCGGGTTCCTGTCAGCAGCACGGGAAAGCTGCTGTGTTATCTTTTCCTCACATCTGAGAAAAGGAGCTGGAGCTGCTCAATCCCCAAAGCTCCTGGTGTTTCCCACACTTGGCTGCTGCAGGCACACCCTGGGCTACAGCCACTGTCCCAGCAGCATCACGACAGTGTCCATCTGGGAGGTGGAGCTGGGCTAAGCCTGGGGCTGCAGCGTGGGCTGGACATCCCTCCAAAGGTATTTGCCTTCAAACAGCTCTGGCAGGTGCAAAGCATAAGTGATGGAAAAGGGATGAACCCTGGCCTGGAATGAAACACCTCCAGCCTGTGGCTGCTTCAGACATCAGGTGTTTTTGTGGGTACAGCAGAGGAGATGCTCACCCCATCTGCCTGCCAGCAGTGGTTCTCCCCCAAGCAGGAGGAGTTGGCTGTGGAGGCAGAATGTCTGCTCTTTAATCCCCAGTTCCCATCCTGGCACACCTCACCCCTTCCAGCACCCCTTACCGTTCCCTGGGAATCCACAGTCAGAGCAGCTAAAGCCAGCTGGGATCACAAACTGGTGCCTGGAGGCCACGTTTGCAGAAGAGATGTTCACTGAGCAGCCCAGAGGGACTTCACTCCCCTTGCTGGTGTTTTGTGTCAGGATAACAACCTCACCTCAGGGGCTTGTGTGTACTTGAAAGGGTTCAGGTGGGAGAAGCAGCAAAACACCTGTCCCCCAGGGAAGATGCAGACTTTGCCATCAGAGGAGAACTTTATTGTGGATAATCTGGAGCAGTTCCTAGAATAAAATAAACCATCCTGGCACAAAGGTTTCCTCTCCACAGTTACACATTTATCAGGGGGACTAAGGGCCTGTAATGCTGCTCACAGCATGATTAGCATGAATGTAACCCAGGGAACACAACAAAAAGCAAGCAGAAATACCTTTACCACTCCACTCTATCCCGTTGCAGCTGCTTCCTCTCTAAGGTGCAAATGAAAGCTGCAAACGCCCATGTGCCAGGGGTTATTTGAAGGAAAAATTATGCTGGCTAGGGGATTAATGGTGTTTTCATCCACACTTTTCAGTGTAGTAAAACAAGGCTGAGACACATTCTGCTTGGCAGCAGGAGCAGCCCTAAGGCCTCGGGTGATTTGGGATTTACATCCCCTTGGAGCTTCCCTGTGTGTGTTTGTGCAGCCAAAGCCCCGTGGGGGGAATGGCAGTATTCTGTGTGTGTGTGTGATAGAGACACAGACCTGTATGCACAAGCACAGCCACGGCTGGGCAGACAACCCCAGGACAAACCATTTCCTGTAACCTTCTCCTTCAGCTCCCAAAGGTGTCAGAGCCAGAGTGGTGAGGGGATCTGGGCACCCCATGGGCTGGCAGCACCCATTTCTGGGGATCATGCCCCTCCTGACCCCTCTGCTCCAACCACTTGGCCATACCAACCTCTGCACCCTGCAAAAATCACACCTCAAGCACAGCTGCCAGCACATGCAGGTCCAATTAATCCAAAACCAGGAGGCAAGCCCCCAGATTCCTGAGGTGGGAAAGAAAAATCATCTACCGTGGTCTCATTTGCTTTTCTAACAGTTACCCTTAATCAGAAAGGCTTCAAACACACTGAAAATAAATTCCAGTTAATAAAGTCCGGTAAAGCTGCAGACTTGGAAGTGGTTTGGTTTAAAAAAAAAAAAAAAAACAACAAAACAAAAAAAACCAAACCCAAACATTGGCAAAGGACAGGATTGTCCAAGGAGCTGGAAAAATCTCGGCGTCATTTCTGCAGAAACGAAACTGCTCCTGCAGCGGGTGCAGCCTGTAAACACCTGAGTGGCCCCAAGAGCAAGGGAGCTAAGTGAAATCACATGATCTTCTGTAAAAACTTCAGGAATCAGATGTGAACTGGTTCTGTGAGCTGAGGATAATGCAGACACATAATAAATAAGGGAAGAGAAATGTGGTTGCAAAGAAATCCACTCCGAAGTAAATCCTTATCTAAACAACGCTGCTCAGAATTGCTTAGCCTGTGCTGCTGTGACTGTGCTCCCCATTACTTTTCAGAGCAGCATCAGGTAAAATATCATTAAAACCCTCTTCTCACCCAGTTACACCAAATAAAGAAGTTTTGCCAGCCTGAGAAATTTGTGTGCTTGCAACCAGAGATGCAAATCCCAGCCAGCCTGGCAAATCCCTGCATGGCAGTTCTTAGTTTTGTGCAGTGATGACTTTGCTGTGTGCTGTTTATTTTTCCTGGTTCAGCTGGGAGTCAGGTGCTTTATGTAAAAGCAAAAGGTGATGCTAATGCTCAAAAATAAAATGCTGCTTGAGTGATCATGGGCTGCTTTACAGACAGCCTGAAAACAAGAACCCAAGAACAGCTGATGCAAAAAAAAAAAAAAAAAAAAAAAAAAAAAAAAAAAAAAAAAAAATCCATGTGCAAAACAACCACATAAGAATCATAGAATTATAAATAGCTTGGGCTGGAGGGGACCTTAAAAATCATCTCATTCCACTCTCCTGCCATGGACAGGAACACCTTCCACAATCCCAGGTTGCTGAGAGCCCTGCCCAGCCTCACCTTGCACATTTCTGGGGATGTGGCAGTCACAGCTTCTCAGAGCAATCTACTCCAGTTCCTCACCACCCTCCCAGGAAAAAAATTCCTCCTAACGTTTTATCTAAGTTTCCCTTTGTCCTCTATCAGCCCATGCAGAAATAACTGTGGACATGTGCCGATGAGAGCTGCGTGAGCATCACCCTTTGAATTCAAGTTGTTGCAACAAGTTGTCTTTTGTTTTCAGAGCACTGACTGTGCAAAATGCCCACAGCAGGGCAATCCAGCCCATGGGCACCCACAGCAGCTCAGCACCAGCAACTTTTCCTCCTTTTCCCACAGTTCCTTGACCTGTTTCAGATCCCAAGAGCTGCGCTGGTGTCATCCCAGGATTGTCTGCACTGAGCTGCAGTGATGGAGCAAAGGGCAGGGGCTGGGTGAAACGCAGCTCCTGGCTCAGCCCCGGTGTGCCAGGGCTGAGCAGGGTGCACGGGTGACTCAGGTTAGCTGATGGGACAAGTCACAGTGGTTTCGTGGTTGGAGCCCAGGCCAACAGAGCAGAAGAGCTGAGAGCTCTTGCTCCATCTGTCACCAGCTTCCTCTGCGAGCTGGAGTGTTTATTCACACACCCCAGACTTGGAAAAGAGCTCGGAAAGCTGTTTTCTTTCCAACCCAGCTGACTGTGCCTCGGATTAAAAACGATACCAGCGAGAGGGAGCGGAGCAGCCTCCCTCTCCGTGCCCACGTAACGGAGACGAGCTGTGCTCTGCTAATATTTGCAGGCAATAGGTTTGGTCAGACTCTAATGATCACCTTCCTCGCTACACAGAGCTTCCTTCTCGTGCTCATCTGCAGGGCTCATCTCCTTGGCTGTCAGCTGTGTAAATTTGCTGAAAAGCAGAACTGCAGAAATAACTGATAGGGGTGAGGGGTGGCCAAGCTGGGAAAAAAAAAAAAAAAAATCGACCTATTTGCCATGGGGTAACCAGAAACGGTATTTTAATGAAATAACGGTGTTTTGGGCCAAGCAAGCACTTGGTCTGGCCGCAGTGATCTCTTAAGTATTTTTATAAATTGCTCGGATAATTTGTTAATGTGAGAGAAGCTTCAAAGAGAAGTGAAATATTTCTGCTAAAAAAAAAAAAAAAAAAAAAAAAAAAAAAACACGCATTTTATTTTTTTCCGCTGGGGAACAATTTCCTGAAATTGCTTTCAGTCGGTGAAACATTGCAGTCAAACCCATCTGCATATTTTTGAAGAGAAAAAATTGCTTTCTTCCACCTTGCATCTCCCCTGGCTGCTAACTTAACTGTATCCTCAGCCATTTAATCCCCTTTACTTGCTTCCTCCTTTTCTCCCGTAACAAATGTGAATTTCCTGTCTTTTATTTTTTTTTTTTCACCCTGCCTAACCCCTTATCTGATCTGTGCTCTCTCAGTCCTGACCTCTCCTTCCTCCAGCTGACCTCCTGATATCCATTTATCTCCTGCTCCCCAAACCCACCTTTTCCCGTTTTCTTTCCCACAGCCCCAGGGAGAGGCTGCTGGGCGTTACAGGAATCAGAGCAAGGAGAGAGGAATAAATCCAAACCCAAGCTGTCCAGGGCTGGGAACAGAGCCCTGTGGCAAAATTCCCTGGGCAGCACTGACACTCTGACCACCTGAACTAAAACTCCGAATCTCTCATCCTCCCGTTGTAGGTGTGAAGTCAGCATCAGCGTTGACCCCCAAGGATGTGGATTTAAATTAACGAGGTCCCTTCATGACACTCATTAACCTTGCTCCCTGTTAGGTGCTGTGGATGGGGCTCTGCTCTCCAGGTTGCTCTCTGCCCCTGGTGAGATCCCATAAAGCCTCTCCAGGTTTCCCAGCTGGGATGGAGCTGTGGAGCTCATGTGGCCAGGGTCTGATCAGTGAGCAGGGATGACTAATGAAAGACAGGGCTCCTCGGAGGGTAACTCTGCAAGCCAGCAGGACACAAGAAATGGAGCTCAAAATTCCCTTCCCCCGTCCACAGCTCTTTGGTTCACGGTTTGCTGCTTCCCTCCTTGCCATAGAACAGCAAAGATGTGGGACATGTGAGCTCTTCTCCCTGGGGTCCAGCGGCAGGACACATGGGAATGGTTCAAAGCTATGCCCAGGAGGTTTGGACAGGACTTTAGGAAGCATTTATTTACTGAAAGGGGAGCCAAACACTGGAACAGGCTTCCTGAAGAGATGGTCCATGCCTCAGGCCTATCAGTATTTGAGAGGGTTTGGACAATGCTTTAAATTTGATCAGTCCCAGATTGGTCAAGGAAGTTGGCAGATGATCATTCAAGGCCGCTTTCGAATGAAATCTCTCCTCTCCTCTCCTCTCCTCTCCTCTCCTCTCCTCTCCTCTCCTCTCCTCTCCTCTCCTCTCCTCTCCTCTCCTCTCCTCTCCTCTCCTCTCCTCTCCTCTCCTCTCCTCTCCTCTCCTCTCCTCTCCTCTCCTCTCCTCTCCTCTCCTCTCCTCTCCTCTCCTCTCCTCTCCTCTCCCTCTCCTCTCCTCTCCTCTCCTCTCCTCTCCTCTCCTCTCCTCTCCTCTCCTCTCCTCATTTTGACAGGGTTAAATCTTCAAAGGTTTTCACTCTGGTGTTTTACTCAGGCAGTTTTTACTCTGATGTTTCCCAATCCAAATTCCCATTAAACCCCAAAATACTCCCTGCCGCTTAGCTGCTCAATGAGCACAGCTCCTGCAGCCAGAGGCAGAACCTTAGAACCCACAGATGCTTTAACCCACTCTCTTGGACCTTCCCAGTGGGGTTGTCCTAAACTGGGAGCACCAGCCCTGCAGACACGCAGCAGCACGTGGAGTTTTTGTGGTGTGGGGGATTTCGTGGTCTTGGGATTCCCCGAGGCAGGGGACAACTCCAGAGTGGGAGAGGGCAGGGTCATGTGTGCCACCACCCTCCCAGGCAGAAAAGCTCTGGTTAAAGCCTGTGGCACCAGAGAGGAACCATCAAGTGGCCTGAGGGAAATGGTGGTCACTGAGAAGAGTTTCGGTTTTGTCTGAATTTTCCGGGGAAAAATTCCCCCTTTTCAGAGAAAACATGCATGTCCATTTGTTATGGGGAAATAGAACTGTGTACACATACACAACTATTATACAAAATGTAAACACTTCTCTGTGTGTACAGGCACATCCATATATGTATACATCTCCATGGATGTATTTTGATTTGATTCAGTCTTTTCCTCACCAACAAGTGTTTTCAAATTATAGTGAGTTTATTGCAGAAAAAAAGATGAATTTAAGATCCCTGTAAGGAAAACACGATCTTGAAAATAATCTGATTTTAAAAGAAAATCTTCAGCCACTGCTGCTGACCAGCATTGATAAATCATTCTCAGAGGAAGGTTCACTGTTCACAGGGATGGGCTGCCAGCAAACACATACAGGGGGACCAGAGGTTTTGCTGCTCCCAGTTACCAAAATGGAATAAATGGGCCAGAAAAATGACTCTTTTTTAAAATAAATGTATCTGTGTTACAGCTTTTACTTATGGTGGGGAAGCTTTGTACTCCATCTCCCTGTAAATCATCACCTGGCACAGGTCCAGTGAGAGCCTCCACTGAACCACCCACCAACAGGTGACTCAAGTGTGTCCTGGCCTGACCTCTTCATTTAAGTAGGCTGCGTTTCTCCTGGTTTTCTGGAGCTCCCCAGATCCTGCCTGGATGGGTTTCCTGCTGCTGGGCTCCAGAAATGTGGCTCTGTGCTGCAGGTGTGCTGGTCAGTGTGTGTGCTTTACAGGAGCTCACCCTTCACTGTGGCACAAGGAATAAACCAACACGAGATCAGAAGCACTTCCCTGCCTGAGTTGGGTTTTTTCCTTACACTCTGCTGACTTTGTTAATATACCCCCAAAAATGTCCTGGATCTTTCCCCTCCTACACCGGGTTTCTCTTCTAAACCCCTTCACTGCTCCCACCTCCTCTGAGGAAGCCTCCTTTTCACTAGGCAGGTTCTTCAATTCAAAGGATTCGTGTGTTACACAAAAAAATCCTGCCTCTTTGTTCTTCCTTCTACACAAGTTTCCTTTTAAGTGGCTGGAGAGACCTTGATTCCCCTAAGTGCCAGAACCCTTTGTCAGGCTGGCTCTCTGATCAGGCTCCTCGGTGGAGCTAAAGCCCTTGCCAAGCTTTCCCACATTTAGCCAACCGCCCCTTTGAGCTGAGTCTTGAAAAACTGGCTTGTCCTCAGCAGCAGCTCCCTCTTTGTCCAACTGAGCTCCATTTGAATGTGTAATCATCAAAGTTTAATGAGGCTCTTTTGTGAGCCTTATACCAGGTGGAAGCATTTTTAGATTTTTTTTTTCTCTCTTGCGGTTTTTGGCTCAAAAATCCGTAGGCAAGAAGAGAAGAGAGCAAAGAGCTCCGTACCCAAAGCAGAATTTGCTGCTTGATACCTGCCTAAAATTCTGCAGGAAAAATGCACCAATAATTCAGACAAGGTGCAAGGAAAGACAGAGAGGGTGGGTCAGCACCCACCACCTGGGAGTTCTTTGGGGCTTGAACAGGATGTGGAAAGAGAAAGCAACAAACTATTGAACTGGGGCTGAGAAAGTTCTTGGCTTGTTTGGAGTTAAAGAGTTCCCAGCTATATCTTATGAGAGGTAGATGGAGGAGCTGAGGTTGTTTAGCCTGGAGAAAAGGAGGCTCAGGAGAGACATTATTGCTCTCAACAACTAATAGGAGGTTGTGGAGAGGTGGGAGTCAGTTCCTCCTCCCAGGTAACAAGCGACAAGACCAGAGGAAACAGCCTCAAGTTGTGCCAGGTGCAGTTCAGATTGCCTGTTAGGGAAAATTCCTTTCCTGAAAGGGTTGTCAGGCTTTGGAAAAGGCTGCTCAGGGCAGTGGTGGAGTCATTGTCCCTGGAGGTTCTCAAAAGACATGGATGTGGCCCTTGTGGACATGGTTTAGTGGTGAACAGAGTGGTGCTGGGTCAACAGTTGGACTCAAGGATCCTACAGGTCTTTTCCAACCTTAATAATCCTATGATTCATCTTTACACACTTTGCCTCCAGCCCAGCTCTCAGCGGCTCTATTTGTGCCCTATTTCTGACCTTGCCAGGAGCAGAAGAATCTTAATTATGAGTCCATGACCAGAGAGAAGGAGCTTTTCAACTCATTGTTTATCTACCCTGGAACAAACTCAACCAGCTCTCTCCTGGAGCTCCACAAATGTGAAAAAAAAAAAATCACTTTAATGAAACATTTCCTGCCTTTTCAGCTGGTTGGTACCTCTGGTATGTCTGCTCTGATAATTAGATCACAATTTAATCCTGAATTTTCTGTTGATTCAGGGTTGACTTCTGCAGGTGCAGCAGATTTCTCCAGCTGAGCCTCTAGCCCAAGAATCAGGGAAGGGGGTGGATATTGGTAGAGTTCTGGGCTGACACATGGTATTAACACACATTTCATCTGGGCAGGTGACTTCTCTGAAGATTTTCTAAGATTTTTCCACCTCCAACCCCTCTGGACCTCAGCAGCCCCTCAAGTGAAGTTCCCAGCTCTCCAGTGGCCTCCTGGATGGACTCACTTCTCACCATGGAACCAGAGGAGTGGTAGAACATGCAGAAAGAGCTCAGGCTGAGGTGGAGCTCAAGCAGTTGAGCTTTCAGGAGGTGCTCTGTGACCAGGGCTGCAGAAAGCTGGCTGTGACACTTTAGGAACACCAGGACACAAAGAGGCATCCAGGCTTTAACTCAGTCTTGAAGACTGAGACAGAGTGGGAGGAAAATTAATCTGAAGTGAGGCAGGAAAGCCACAACACAAAATGCTAAATTCTTGGAAATCAGACCTTAAAACTAGGTATTATTTCCTCATTTTGTGTTCTTTTGTGAGAATTGAGAAGAAAATAACAAAACCAGGTCCTGTTTGAGCAAAAGGTTCGGGCTGGTTGGATGGCAGAGAAATGTCTTCACCAGATCAGCAGCAGACTGGGGCTGTGGTCCAACAAAGCTTCTCCAAGTATGTCAGGAAAGGAAAGGAAAGGAAAGGAAAGGAAAGGAAAGGAAAGGAAAGGAGAGGAAAGGAAAAGGGAAAGGAAAGGAAAGAGGAAAAGGAAAGTCGAAAAGGAAAAGGAAAGGAAAGGAAAGGAAAGGAAAGGAAAGGAAAGAAAGGAAAGGAAAGGAAAGGAAAGGAGAGGAGAGGAGAGGAGAGGAGAGGAGAGTGAGAGGAGAGGAGAGGAGAGGAGAGGAGAGGAGAGGAGAGGAGAGGAAGAGGAGAGGAGAGGAGGAGGAAGAAGAGGAGAGGAGAAGGAGAGGGAAGGAAGAGGAGAAGGACAGAGAGAGGAGAGGGAAAGGAAGAGGGAGAGGAGAGGAGAGGAGAGGGGAAAAAGAGGAGAAAAGGAAAAAGAGAGGAGAGGAGAAGGAGAGAGAAGAGGTGGAAGGTGAAAGGAAAGGAAAAGGGAAGGTGAAAAGAAAAGGAAAAGAAAAGGGAAGGTGAAAAGAAAAGGAAAGGAAAAGGGAAGGTGAAAAAAGAAAGAGCTGAAAAGAAAAAGGGGGAAGAGTAGAAAAGAAAGGAACAAGAAAAGGGAAGGGTGAAAAGAAAAGGAAAAAAGAAAAAGGGAAAAGGTGAAAAGAAAAAAGGAAAAGAAAGCTTAAAAGGGAAGGTGAAAAGGAAAAGGAAAAAGAAAAAGGGGAAAGGTGAAATAGAAAAGAAAAGAAAAGAAAGAAGAAAAGAAAGAGAAAGAAAAGAGAAGAAAAGTAAAAAGAAAGAAAGAAAAGAAAAGATAAGACAAAAGAACAAGAAAAAGACAAACGACAAAGAACAAGAACACGAATCAGAACAAGAACAAGAAAAAAGAAAAGAAAAGAAAAGGAAAAGAAAAGAAAAAATGAAAAGAATAAAGAAAAAGAAAAAAGAAAAGAAGAGAGAAAAGCAAAGAAAAAGAAAGAATGAAAAGAAAAGAAAAAGAAAAAAGAAAAGACAAAGAAAAGTCATTTCATATGGCCTGTTTACATCTGCCTGGTGAAAAATGCTGTGACAGATCATTCTGCTGGCAGAATTGCTGTGGAGACCAACTTCTCCACCTATGAATCCAGCTGCCTGTGGCCTTCAGGTGCTGAGTTTCCCAGGCAATGAGCACTCAGGCTGTCCCCTGGGTAGGACCAGAAGCCATTTTTCGTGCTCCTGCTGAGGACATCTCGAGTGGGGTTGATGTGTGACACTTGCCCAGAGCATGAGTGAGTCAGAGGCTGCTGCTCCCCACACATCCACCCCCTGTGTCACCTCACTGTGGCCAAACTTTTATCACTGTTCCTGCTTTCTTTATCACTCTGCTGTGCCCAAGCTTCCCATCTAGTTGAGGAATCCCCAGGCAATGAGACATAAAGCAGGGACTGCATCCAAAGCCTATCACACAGCCGTAAATACAGCTGGCAGGAGGCTCAGACCCAGGGATTGTCTTGGTGCTCTCTCTCTGACCTGAGATGGCAGTTTGACCCCTGCAAACAGCTCTTCCATGTTTCCTCCAGTTGAATGGAGGCCCATCTAAAATGTAACAAACCTTCTTTGTGAGCCTTGTGCCAGGCGTGAGGGTGACCCTCTCCTTCTTGGGGGGGTGGAGACAGGAATCAGATCAAGAAAATGGCCTCAGAGCCAAAACTGCTTTCCTCTGTGATACCAATATTGCAAACACTGTCAGTGCCACCATGGGATAAATTATAATCTTATTCCCACAGGGAGAGGGGAATCTATCCCTCAGGGTCACCATCTCACTCCACAGATCACTCCCAGTCACATTGGATCCATTTAAAAAGGACCTCTGTGCAGCTTTTGGAGGTGTCAAGGAAGAAAAACCTGGATGTTTATTTTTTATCTGATTATCGTCCAAACAAAGTCAACGTGACAGGCTTCAGAATTAAACAGGACTTTAAAACCAGTTTGGCTGCTTTATTGCCACCACCGGAGTGAATGAAGCACCTGGATGGAGAAGGCAGGTCCCAACAGACCAGAGGCAGACTTCTGGCAGCGATATTGAGGGCAATCTCTCAGCAGTGGGGGTGGTTAAAACTCACGGGCATTTCCAGAGAAAGTGTTTTAATTGCTGAACACCAGTCAGCAGCACCTGCTTCCATGGATGCACTGATGTCTCTCTCTCAGCGTTGCTGTTTCCAGCTTTCAGGCAAACAGCACTTCACATTTAGCTAATTACTCCGAGAGAGCAGCGGGGTTTCTAAGGGCTGCAGCTTTCACACAGTTTCTATTAATATCCCCCAGGGGCTTCCAGGTTTGTGCTTCTTTGGGATAACACTGATCTCTCTTTGCCAGGACCACTCAGGTCTTGTGCATCCACTCACTACCGACCACTTAACATGGCAGCTAGCTAACAATCTCCCTTATCACACAGCCCTCCTGATAAAGCTGCTCTGCAAGAGCAATGAGGGCTGGTGCCTGATTCCCTCAGACTTGCCCCTGGCTCCAGAGGGGACTGGAGGCTCCTGGCAGCAGAGGAGCAGATGCCTTGGGCTGGAGCTGTGTGGGGCTTGGTGCTGTCTCACCCCACCTTGTGATTCTTATCTTGCTGTCCCCAAAAACATCACTGCCTTGAGCTAAATACCACAGCTTTAGAGGGCATGAGGAGGGGTAGGTACCAAAAACCAGCTCCCTGCCTGCCAGCCTCCTGTGTGAGTGCCCAGGGAGAAGCAAGAAACTCCTCCTTTTGCCCCCCAGAGCAGAGGGATGTGAGCACTAACATAGGAGAGCCCAAGATATAACACTTTAGAAACTAAACCCCCTCATGCATTTGCAGCCTCCTCCTGCCTGCACGCAGTGAGGATTCAGATGGGCCACATCCATTCGGGTTTAAAAAGCTCATCTGGCTTTGCCTTAAATTTATGGGGATCACAGGGAATCAAAGAGCGCACGGCTGGGAGTTTAAGAAGTGTTTTGTTCCTCTGAATTACATGAATCCTAAAAGATCTCCGGCATCAAAAGCACCCATTAACCCCAGCAACTTTGTTATTGTCATAAGGGACTTGGTTTTTATTCTCTGTTGCACTTCCCAAAGCTTAAGTCAACAGAGATAGTCTGTTGACTACCGCTGCACTTTATTAGGCTGATAGCAGAACCCATGACCATTCTCTCTGCAGTGATTACAGAAAACTTGAGATAGAGGGAGAAAATTTAGAACAAGACAAGCCCAAGCGAGTACATGTAAAAATGTGAAAAAATCTGCATCAGTCTATGAATCCCCTCGGTGGTCCTTGAGCTCTTGCAGTTACAAAAAAGTCACAAACTTCTTTTTTGCAATAAAGTTTTCTTTCCCACTTTCTTGAATGATTAACAGGAACAACTCCCTAGCGAGAGCTGGGGAAACAAGGCAGCGAAAAAGTACTATACTATCCCACACAAATCAAGAAAGGAAAAAAGCAATAGTTATAATCCCCTAATTACTTATAGCCACAGTCACTGGCTGCCCAACATCTTCAACCGGTGGCAATCCTGAAACTCAGATCAAGACGTCATTGTCTTCCTGGGAGGGGAAAAAAAAAAATCCGACATTGTGTTAGTGTAAACTAAGACTTGCAGGCAATAAAAGGCTGTTTTGGGGATGGCTGGCATGGAGGTTACAGGCGACAGCTGGTGGTGGTCTGATGGGGCTGCCCTTTCTAGCTGCCATCTGGACTTTTGCATAGGACAGGCGGAGAAATAAGCTACTTATACCTTAATAAGGAAAAAAAAAAGCCCGTAAAAATGGAATGGGGGGTGGTGGTTTGGCTGCGAGATCACTTTGTAAATAAACAGGAACGCGAGCTTGGACTTTGCTGCTCTGCCCAGGCTGAGGCAGGGACAGCAGCTGAGGCTGAAAGCACCTAGAAGTTGCAGGGATATATAAACACTCTGTCCCCTGGTGCATTAGCCTGTGTGAAATCTGTTTAAACAAATTAATTTGGTTGTTATTATCGCTGTTTGATCAGAGCAAGGACGGGAACCCAATGCACTGACGGGGCTGATTCTTCCACCCGGACAAACAGAACCGTGGCAGCCCTTTGGAAATAGGTGGATGGTGCCAGGGTTGCAAAGTTAGAAGGAAATGATACTGGAGAGAAATACAGGACCAACATGCACTTGGCAGGTGTGTGGACTGCTGTCGGCGCACAGAGATCCCTATTTACTCCCACTTTGGGAGGGGAGTTGCATTAGGGTGGACCAAATTTACCCCGTTTACTTCAAAAAGAATAATTTTACTGGGCCTGGCTTTCCCCCCCAGCCACTTGGAACTGCACATATAATGTATATTAGAAATAAATAGGGAGTAAACTCACTCAAAGACCAATTTCCCTGCAGGAGGGCTCCAAAAGATCTATAAGAGCTGTTGACTCCAACCTTTGGTTCACCTTGGCGTGAAGGTGACCAGGGTGAAGTTATCACAGCAGCAATGCTGAGAGCTGTCAGCCTAAAGAAAAGGTTTGGCAGATAAGCTCTGCCCATTCTGCCTGCAGATGTTTTGCCTTTCCCCTCTGCCCCATCAGCCCCGGGAGCACCTGGTCCAGGCACTGGTGCCCAAACTGGTGGTGGGTTGGATCCAACCCCAAGCAGCTGAGCTGCAGGGGCAGTGACTTTGCTAATAACAGAGATGGAAGCTGCAGAGATGGAAGCTGCAGAGATGGAAGCTCTTCCTGCCAAAGCTCGTCTGTCATAGCCTTGATTTGCTCCTCTGCATCCCAGATGTCTCGTTCCCCTCCGTGCAGCTGGCCAAGAGGAGGCAAGGCTTGTCACCCTGCTGTGTTGGCACATCCCTTGGCTATGGCAGCCCCTTCCCCTGGGAATGCCCGACTCAGGAATTGCAGGTGGTTTCCAGCCTGGCAGCGTGACCTCTCCGGGAGCCTGGATGCATGAGATGCTTCTCCTTCCACCTCCTTCATCTCACCCTGTCCCGTTCTCTCTGGGGAGCAACACGACATGGAAGGCTATTTCCCTGTTTTACACACACAACAAACCCTTTGTTTTGTCCAGTTTTAGCTTTCTGCCCCCCAAACCCTCTTCCATGCTTGCCTTCCCACGCCCCGTTGCAATTAACTCGCAGCATCATTAAGGCGTGGAAAAAGCAACACCAGCAAAACTTCTGCTCCCTCCAGCAGCGCTTCAGCCACGTTCCAATCCCTGTCTCCAGCAAGTCACCCTCATGTCAGCATCCAACGTGACCAGGATCCAAACTCCAAACGCTCTGGACCATAACCCGAGCAGGGAGCAGATCATCAGATGCTACTTAGAAAGCGTTTTGTTCCGATTAAAGCCAAAACACGTGCGAAGAGCTGCTGAGGGAAAGTGCAGAGCATCTGATTCGCCTCTTTTGCTAACACGCTCGGAGGAAGAGGTGACAAGTCAGTGGAAATGGCTGCAATTTGCAGTCGAACGTGCTGCGTGCATGAATAGGAATTGGAAGGGAGGAGACAAACAAGCAATGTGCTGCACGGATTTCCTCCAGTGATGCTGGAGCTTAGGCAAACTAATTAGTCCCTCATCAAAGAGCAACCCTATCTATACTTTTTATTTCCTAACAACTAGGTGGTCGATGTTTAGTATTTTTTTAAAAATTGTTTCTCTTATCTTTAATTTTCCTGGGGGAAAATGTACCTGAAGATCCAGGCAATCGTTCTCTCCCTGCTCTGACATGGTTTTGCCATGAGGTAAATTTACGAGTGTCAAATAAGTTGCTCCTTATGCCAATGTCACAGAATACGAGTGTGTGGAGGGCTGGTGGCTTCTGCTTAGTGGAGTTGCCAAGGATTGTGCTAATTAGCAATTGGAAAGACTTACATTTTAGAGGTGTGGAGTGATCCAGGGAGGCAAGTTGAGGCTTGTCTAAAAACTGGTAAAGGCTGTTCTGCACGGACCAGCTGCAAAGGGACTTTGGCTTTTTGAGAGACCTTCAAAAATTTGTCTGGCTAAGTTCAGGTGCGTGCCTCACTCAGGAGTGAACTAAGGGCTCTGACTGCATCTCCAGCAGCTACTTGACCTCAGGAGCTGGAAGCTGACAGAAACTGCTTTGTCTTGTGTTCCCTTCACAGCTCTGGGCTCCTGCTAACCCAGAGGCTGGCTGTCTCAGGGCTGGGCTGCCCATCCTTCTACCCCTTGTGGTTACTTGCAGGGATGAAAGAGGAAGCTAATGACAGGTGAATGCAGCAGTGACACAAAGAGGCTGAGATGGACCTTTGGGTGATGGGAAGGAAGTTTTTCACCCAGCTGCCAGTGGTCAGTTGAAGTGAAGTTATACATCCCATGTGTGAGTTGGAGCTTTACCTGCAGCTGAGCTGCCTCATCCTTTCCTTCACTCAGGCACAACCAAGAAAGAGCTGGTTTGCCCTGCTGTAGCCCCAATAGTACCCCACGGGGGTCTCTAAGGTGGGAGCATGTTGGGGAACCTTCTCCTTTGTAAATGCTGGAGATGACAGGAGTTGCTTTTTCCTCGCTGCATCACTGTGGCATCACTCCCTGCAGCATATCCAGAACTGTGGCTGGACTGTGGCAGCTCTATCTGCTTGACGTCAAAATAAACCCATCCCAGGACCCACCATCACCAGCACTGGAGAAGGTGTTTCTCTTCAGGGAGAGCAGCTAATCCAGGTCCAGCAGCTCCAGCATGAGGAAAGCCCCTGGCCATGCACATTGTCTGATGTGCAGTGCTCATGCTGGGGGGAAAGCTGGAGACCAGCTGAAATGACAGTGCCTGAGAGAACACAGTGCATCATCCACACATCCCCAGCTGCCAGAGCCATGGGAAAGGCCCTTTTCCAGAGGACCAGCACGCTGATCTCAGCTCAGGGAGCTCTTCTGAGCTGAACAGGCTGGGGTCTGGACTCCAGAGCAAACCAGCAGCAGATTTGAGGTGAGACGTTCTGCATGGAAGGTGATGGGTGCAGAAAGAGCAAGTTGGGAAATCTCCATCATCTCAACTGAATCCAGAAGGAGATCCATGTTGACAGCCTCAGTGTCTCGCTTTCGACAACTGATTGGCGAATTTGGGCCTGTGCAAATAACTAAGAGCACATGTGTCAAATGGTTTTTATTTCCTAGAATTAACACTAGATACAAGAGTACTAAAGGAAGTGGCCTCCATATCCCTGCTGTGGGAGTCCCCTGACCCACTCATACCTTCTCTTTGCTGTTCCCTGACCAGATACAGATTTCACTAGAATAAATGAGATTGGCTGGAGCTACAGCAGATATCAACCAGCACACAGAGAGGTGAGGAGGATCAGCTCTTTCACACCATTTGCTGTGTACACACAGATAATGAGTTTGCCTGTTACTTGTTTTTTAGCTTCCTAAAAACAAGTTTTAGCAGCAAGTCCTTCCAACACGGAGGGATCACCCCGCGACGCCACATCTCCCTTGATTTCCTCTGGAACAGAAACGCTTTTGAGATCCCATTTTTAACTCTGTTCACAAAAAATGTGACAGTTTTAGCTATATTGGAAGACCAGCCTGACCCTGGCAGCCGCTCGCACTGTGATCAGAATAGTTATCAGTCAAACCCTGGTGTGTGATGTCTGGTGGCACTGAGGATGGAGCTGCTCTTGCAGTGATGTGATGCACGCAGTGAGAAGCAGTGAAGCACAGCCTCACAGGAACAGACAGGTGCAGGAGGAGTTGTCTCAAAGTCAGGCACAAACCTGAGCTAGCCATCCTGGACTCCCTGTATGGTCCACAGGGAAAAAACAGGTCCTTTCAGGGAGTGACTCATCTTGTACTAAAATAGGTCAGAGGAACTGCTCTCCAGCAGCATCTGACTCCTCTCCACAGGCTGTAAAAGGAACCTGAGGGGGGCTAGTTCAGATTTAAGCGACTTACATTCACTTGCCCAGTGTTTGTTGGTGTGAGTCGCAGCCAGGCTGTACAAACTTTTCCGGAGTCAGTGGGAGTCGTGTCAAAGGGCTTTGGACCTGACACTTCACTGTCTGAGTCAGACTCTGCACTTCCCAGAAAGCCCCTGGACTTAAAGAGCTGGTCAGGGCCGAGCTAGAAGGAAAACATGCACCTTAACCCTGTGTTCTAGAAAATAATGACAGGCAGCACATCCAAACAGGGAAATTCTGTCTTTTATTTTAAACACTCCGATGTAAGACGCTGCAGAGCTCGGCGCGGCATTTTTTCCCCTGTTATCTCTCCAGTGAAAACGAGGTCACACTTTTCACTGTCACAATTGCTGGGACTCTCATCATCTTTCAGCCCGATGCATTCTCCTTCCTCCGGATTTTCCCCTTGATCTGAAGCATGTTGAAGTCAATGGAAATCGACGATGCTGGAAAGAGGCGCCAGAATCCCTCGCTGGGAGAAGGGCACCAGATTTCTTGCAAACTCCTCCCTTCACCCTCTCTCAGCTGAAACCGATGACAGGATTATTTTTCATCGAGATGCAGATACTACACACAACCAGCACAAAAGATCAGCGATTAGCCTTTGCATAAGCAGCCAAGATTGCTTTGTCCTGACCTTATCAATCTGGTATTTGTATTTCTAGGGAGTTTTTGTGAGTGGGTTTTCTCGGGAAGCTGAAATCCTTCTTTTTATCCCTCACACAAAGTTCCTGCTAACTTCATTGGAATTAGTTTCTCATTCAGGATGAAAACCAGATAGCTGTCCATGACTTGTCTGAGTTCAGGAAGGCCTTCAGGTTGCCAGGGATTTCCTTTTCCTTCCTTTGCCCCACATTTCAACACAGCCTATAAAATGAGAACAAGTTATTTCCTGTGTAGTAGAACAGGAACAAAAATATCCAAATGCACGTGGCTGCTACCTACAAGCTGCAAGTCTGAGCTTCCATGGAAGATCCAGGGTGTAATTCTGCTGCTTAAAGGCAGACATCTGGTCCTGTCTGAGCTGCCTGAGGGCATCTCAAATGTGTGCACAGGGTTGGCAGGTACAACACAGGAACTGCAGGAAATTCTTCTAGAAATCCCCATCATTTGGTAATCAAACTCCAGAGCACAAATAACCCCTTCTTTTATTCATCCTCAGCAAATGATGGTTCATTTAGGCAACCAAAAATGCAGTTTGACTGGGCATCTCCTGATAGGTCTTGAGTACCCAGTGATCCTGTGAAAATATAGATCTTTGCAAGAAGCAAGAGATCAGGCTCCCTTTTACACTCTCTTTAAAATAAGTTTTCAAACTTAATACTGAACTACTCAGACAACAAGGGAAGGGAAAAAAGGATTTTTTTTCCTCTCCTGTGTCCCTCCAGTACTGTTCCACTGACTGGGCAGGATACTTTTAAAAACATCTCCTGGGGCTGAGGAGCTAGAAGTCCACAGCCCGCTTTGGGTCTGCACACCTCAGACCCTCCCTGCAGTTCCTATGGCCTTTTGAACACTAAAAACCCACCAAGTCCACATCCGTCAACCTGCAAGGGTTTGGAGGAAGAGCACGGGGCAGTTTGGAAAGTCAGGTCTGTGTAAAGTGTTGTGTTGAAAGCCAAACTCGTTGTCATTCTGACTGGACCAGTCCTGGATGACTGAGCCAAAAGGCCACTGCAAATAGGAGCAATGAAGCTCCTGGACCTCAGGGTGAGACATTCTGGCACAGAGAACATCCTTCCACATGTTCACGGCTCTGCTTTCCACTTTCTGACCTGCAGTGCTCCTGACAGCATCCTTCCCCAGGCTGCCACTGGTGCAAGGCTGCAGCTCCTTTCTCTGGCAAGAGGAACTAGAGTTGGGATGAGCACTTTTAACAGCATTTGGTGTTCTCACTCCTTTAGCCTAATTCTGCAAAGCAAAAGGAGCACCACATTAATTCTGGCCAGGCTTTGGTCACTTGGGGAATCCAGGTGTTTTGTAGAAGGCAACAAAAACATTTGGGATCCCCAGTGAGGAAACCCCAGCAGGTCTGGGTGAAGCACATGGATCCCAATCCTTCCTTGCAGGCAGAGAGCAGTTGGCTCTCTGATCTTTTTGAGGAGAGAAGCACAGAAGCAGCCTCAGCAGGACAGTGAAGGGAGCCATGGCACATCGTACAAAGGAGAACACAATGAAGTAAGCATGAAAAAGTCCTGCTGTGGATATAGAAAACAGCCAGGGGAGGGTTGCAAGACCAACAGGTCCTGTCTGCACATTCTGCTTTGCTTCAGTGTGGAGGAGCTCCCCAGAGAGCCCCTGCTCCTGCCTCTAGTGAGCAAGCAGTTCAGTGGAAAGCAGTGCATTTATTTTTAGCTTTGTGCAGCAATTAGGCAATGGCGGGGAATTGGGGGGAGGGAACTGGGGTGATGTTCTCAGGAAGAAAATTTTTGACAGTTTCCTTAAAAAGATAAGATCTATCCCATTCCAGTAGGTGATAATAGCACAGGAAACCGCTGGGGGAATTTTTGCTACGCGTCTTGTTCTTGTGAAAGTCGCCTACTGACACCCTTGGATTTTGGCCAGGTGTCTACCTGAACAACAAGAACCTTCTTCCAAATTGCCTATCCACCCCAGGAAGGTATGTTCCCTCCAATCTCCAGGGACATGGGGACAGGTATTTCCTGGGTCTGGCTGTGGTTCCCCCAGTTCCATCGCCTGCGCCTGGAATTCTCCACCCCACCCCTCCAGCTGCTGATGGGGTCCCATGACCTCCTTGAGCAGCTTCAGACAGAGCCTTTGCCATAAGCAGGTCTCACACAAAGCCCGTGAGTGCTCAGCAGAGCCATCTCCTCGTGACCTTGGGGAGGGACTGGGAGCACCAGGGAAGGGAGGAAGGCAATTGTCTGGCACTGGCACAGCTGCTCGCTCAGGGAACATCTATTCAGACTTAGGAGCAAACAGATGGTTTTCTGCCACCGGCCAACCCATTCTTTTTTTTCTCCTGACACTGCCCAAAGGGGTCACAGCAAGAATGGTGATTCTCTGTGTCCCTAATGTATGTGCATTGTCCTCCCTGTCCCACACAGAGCAGAAGTGACCAAAGTCAGATGGATAAAAAAGCTTCCTGACCTATTGGATGAGTAAAAAGTGTGCAGCTTTCCCTGTCCAGCCTCGGATCTGCTCGTGCCACAGCCATTCCTGGCTCTTCCCCCTGCGAGGCCGTGCACAGGGAGAAACTTGAGGCTGGTGACTGAGCCAGGGGCTGAATCGTGTTTCAGCAGCTTGGGCACATCCGTGTGCTCTAAGCCAAGAGGAATGCAAACTGCTCAGCGATGAACAACTGCTCCAGCAGCCCACAGCCAAAAGGAGACACTCTGGGGCACGTCAGGCACTGACCCAGCCTGCCGTGGAGGGAGCTGTCAGATTGTGTTATCACAGGGCAAGGCTGCATCTTCCGCTTGGGAAATAAATGTCGCTGCTTTGGCGTGGTGGTTGTAGAGAGGCAAGAGACCATTACCCAGCAATTATGTTCTATCTCGCTGACGTTATCTCTTAATTGCACATTTGCAAGTGCTTCTACTTGCTGGGTGGTTGGAAGGAGGAAGGTGAAGTGGGGTTGCCTGTCTGGGAGATACCCAAGCGACCTACACCACTGCTAATTTTTAAGATATAACAGCACAGTTGCACTTCTGCACCAGTTAATGGTTATTCCCTGGGTTTTCCCTGGAAAGAACTTCAAATGGTATAATTGGTGCAGACCTGCTCATGCAGGACTTCATCAAAACCCTCAAAGTGACAAGGATGATCAGATATACCTTGAAAACATAACTTTTAAAGAAGAAGCATAAGAACAGCCACTCAATCCACAGACATTTCTATCTCCTTCCTTTTCCTTGGGATTTTGTACCAATCCATGGCCAACCAGGAACATCTGGTCCATCATTCCATTGCACAACATGACCACTCACAGCTTGACGTCGCCTGCAGGAACAGAAATCAGAACCACCCATCCTAAAAGCCATCTGACACTGCAGCAGAGGAATTGTCACTGGTGCCTGCCAGAGCACTGCATATGACACATTTTCAGGGCTGTCTCTTTCCAATGTACGGCAGCAACACTCACAAACATCTGCCTGTGCATTTATAGCATGGCTGATTTTTAAAGACTGGGCCTTGGATCTTGAAAGGCAGTTTGGGCACCAAGATCTGAGGAAATCACCCAGGAATTAGGTTTCTGGGTAGTTCATCTGATGTGTGTCTGTTCCTTAATTCTGGTAATTGCAGTAGAGGTCTGTGCTCTCTACTAGACTTTGCCACCTCTCCATTTTTTTTCTGAAGGTAGTTTAGGCCTGGAGCCACAATTTCTTTTTAGGACATGGATTCTTCCAAAGGAAGAATTTGGATTTTTTCAAGTATGGCAGTTAGTTGTGTGCCTTCATCTTTGGTTAACTCCAAATTCTGATGGGTTGTGCATTGAATTTTCTGTCATTGATGTAGTGACATTGGTACAAACCCATAATGTAGGTGTCTGGCTAAAGCTGGACCTTGTTCACATGGAACAATCTTTCCAAACACCCCAAGCTTGAGGCCAGTTTGTTGGGGTGACAGAGGAAAACCCCAGAAACACCAGCCTGAGCACCAATAATAAAACTGAGATGTGTTGTCCTTGGCTCTCGCAGCACTGAGCCTCAAGATGACCTTGGCTCTGGGACCTGAGACTCTGCTTAGAGACTCTCCTGGTACTGGAGCCACCAAGAGATGGAGACATGTCACACCAGAGGGATAAGGTTGATTGAAACCATCATGGATGTGGCAAAGGCTGAGAGCTACAAGATGGGCTGTCACCATCAGTGCTACTTGCTTTTGATGGTAACTGTTATTTTAATCAAACCTTTAATTGCTTAGAAGTTTGGTGATCTTTTCAACCATTTTTGAATTGAAAACTGAGCTGAGAGCCACATACAGGCTCAGAGGAGTGATCTGACTTCAGTTGCCTGGTGGGACATTGCCTGATGCTTCTGACCTGATTGGTGTGGCCACACCCTTTCCTTGTTTCCCTGCTGCTTAAAACCTCTCTGAGATGATATCAGCCTTTTTAGTAAATTATTTTTTTATTTGTTTGTTTCCTTACATGCTCGAAAGTAATTTATGCTCAGTATTTTTTTCCACCCTGGTGCTATTGGGAATCTGGTCACTGCAGAGTCCCTGGGCACATGTCAGCACCTCGTCACAACCTGGAATGTTTTCTGCCAGGAATGATGAGATGCGACAGTTCCCATTGAAGGGTATTCCACCCAGATCATTCCAGTTCCAAGGTCCCAGGGCTTTGAAGATAAACTTGTTGCTTGTTTGGTTTCCTAGCAACTTGTGCTCTGCAGGCAGAAATGCTTCCTTGGACCCCAAGCTCGACCTCGACACTTGGAGCTGGGATGTGCTCTGCTCTGCCCCAGTGAAAGCAGCTGCCTGAAAACACAGGGACAGAGTGAGAAAGCTGGGGCTGGAGCAAACCCTCTGATTAGATCTGGTCTCTCCCAGTCACTGTTGTTCAATAGAATCCTCATTTTAAGTTTAAAACAATACATCTGGCCAGCTGTGAGGGTGGATGTGGCTTGGGCTGTTTTGTTCTGGTTCTTGCTGGGGGAGTTTGGCCCTGATGCCACAAAGTGGCTAAACTTGTAATCCAGAGTCAAACATCACAGCCTTTGCTGGAGCTTTGTCTTCAGATGAGAAGCCCAAGGGATCCATTTTTTCATGAAATATGGTGAGGCAAACCATCACCACCATTGAGACCCTCAGGGGTGAATCCAGAGAAAAAAAGCAGATTTGGTCACCTAAAAGGCACATGAGTCTTAGCCTGGTATTTTTATTGAGCTGTTGAAAATAGCAAAGGGCAAACCCACCTTATCCTGCACATTGCCTGTTTAGCAATATTATTTCAGTATTTCTGATGATCATTGGAATCTCAGCTCCACTGCAACTTTTAGCTTAGGTGCTTCAGCTCCGATGTCCCAAGGAACCCTTGAAGCTCAGATTTAGTTTCACCAGTCTGCACCAAGGTGAGTGAAGGGCAGACCTAAGAGATACTGAATTTGATTCTCTGTATCCCACTCCATCAGAAGTTTTTTGCAGGCATTTCTCACTGGTGCCTGGTGGGAAAAGATATTCCTTCCACTTATGCCCCAGTCAAGAAAGTAAAAGATGATCATTCTCCAGCTCAACAGAATAATGGACAATCCTGTGCCAGAGCCACTGTCACCTAGGTAGCTGCAGCATTGAATGAAAAAGTCTCTTACTTTTTAGACAGGGAGGGAATTGCTAAATACCAATGAGGTCTTGATCTTGGAGCTGAACAAGGTCTTCTGAATCCCAGTATTACACTTTTATATAGCCACCTTTTCTGAATTTGTCTAACAAATTTAATCAGAGCTGTCAATGACCATAAGAAGGTTTTTGTCCTATTTCAGTTAACCCAGGGCATTCTTTCCTGAGGATAATCTTTAGCGAATATAGCACTGCTTTGTGGTCCAGGGAGAAAACTGAATGTATTGCTCAGTTTGAATTATAGCATATTACTGTCAAGGGTGCTCCTTCAAAAAGCTGACACCTTCTAATTACATCTGTGAGACTCTGAGAAAAATGGTATCCCGGGGAAAAAAATTGCTTGGCACCCACTTTGTTAGTTTTAGCCTGATGTTCATTTCTAGCCATTCATGTAGGGCTGAGTCATACAAGAGAAGCCTGTAAGGGAATCACAAACAATCTGTCTGGCTTGAGGAAATCAGGAGCCATTTCAAGTGTGCATTGCCTCACTCCAGAGTTAGTGGCAGGGGCTATTAGAGACTCTGGAGACTCTGAAAATAGAGAGGGCATTTTTCTACCTGAGTAGTCTGCAGATAGACTGGAGATGGGACAAAAACAAGTTTTGTGAGAGAAAGACCATCCCAGGCAGAGCCAGAATCAGATGCACCATCGGAGTCGGATGCAGTCATCCCTCACCTGCCCAGGGCATCTCTAAATCTCAGCTGACAATCTTTTCCTTCTGTCTTTAGGCAACATTTTTCACCTCCCCTGTGCTAGCTTGAAACCTTTAATTCCATTCTGCCTGTTCTTCCAAGAATGTGGTGCAACAAGTGGAAACTCATCTCCACGTGGGGGAAGAAGCGGGCGGGAAGAGGGGGAGCACTGCGTGGATATTAAAACATTTGCAGTGGGAAATGTTGAGTTGTGAACAACAACAGCACACCTCGGGCTGAAATCATGGTGCCAGGGCTCTGCTGGCCCATGGGGTGTCCCCGAAGGGCTGGCAGCAGTGTCTTGGGGGGATGCATGCCTTGGGCTCAGCAGAGAGATGATCCAGGATTGAAGATGCACAAAAACTCTGCGTGGTGCAAACCTGCCAGTGCAGGAAGCTGGTTTCCCCGTGCTGGTGAGGCTGGTGTATGCCTGGAGGCAGCATTACAATCCCATTTAAGAACTTATCCACTTTGTGTGCATGCTCTGATTGATCCACATTTGCTAAGGGACTCTCTTTCTTCCTGGCCCAAACTGCTCTGTGTGGTGAAGAAGTTTTATTCTTCCAATGCCATTTCGTGGTGGAGCTGCAAAGCTTTGGCCCTGCTCTGGTGGCAGATGGGGACCCAGGATGCCTCTCCCTTTGGCTGCAGAGTGGAAGGAAGAGGTCAGGTCTGAGCAAAGCACCTTGTTCCTGCTCTTGGTGCTGATAAGGTACCAGAAAGGTTGTGCAAGCCCTATCAGAAGATAAGAATGTGCCTGAGGCCGTAGGCTTGGTAAGCTCAGAGTAAAATGATTACTAATGAGTAGGACATGGGGTAGTTAAAGCCTTGGAGTTTCTGTGGGGTTTTGGGCTATCAGAGCTTGAAGGGGGTGAATTGCAGTAGATGTCCAAGGCAGGGAGCATCACTGCTGCATTAGTATGGAGTGAAAACGGGACACAGGATACATCCAGGAACAGGAAGAAAAATGACCCTGGCAAGTGCTGTCGTTCCCTGGAACCCGTGTGTCTGTTTCTCACACTGCTGTACTTCATATGGTCCTTGGCCAAGTCACAGGAGAGTGGCTTGCTCCAGTGTCTGAATTATCAGTGCATTTCACATTGGTTGTGGAGACCTTGCAACTCTAACTCTGAATCTATTACTCCAAGTGTAATAAAAAGAGCCTAAGGTTGGTGGTATGAGAAGCCTGACATTGTTATGGAACAAACTGGGAATGGTCAGTTTCTGGGGAATTATAAAGTGGAGAAGGAAAACCAGGATCATGCTCAGAGGACTCAACCAGGTGAGAGGCCACAGCTGTGGTAAAGCATCTGCTACAGGGATGTCTGCCAAATGTGAGATTTTGGGAAGGAGCTGTGGGTGACCCAGAAAAGCACATTTCCTAATGTCTGCTGGCAGCACCTGCACACTTCCCTGTCCAGGAGTTCCCCCAGCAGCACTGCAGATTCCTGCTGAGGGGTATCCAAAGGGACAACCAGACCAGGGTGCCTCAGTTTACCAACAGGGCTCATGACCTTTGTGAGGGGCTTGATGCCTTCTCATGGGCAGTGCCAGGTCAGAGCAGACAACTCTCATTCCACTGATGGATTTCTTATATTATTTCACTTCCTGGCCCAATTCTTGTGCCATGTCTGTCTGAGAAGACACAATATCCCTGGAGTGTGCAGTGGCTGTGAACTTGGTTTTAGGTTCCCCTGGGCACAGCAGCTCTCATCTGGTGGCTGTGTTGGTTCTCCTGGATGACTTTATGGAGGACTGTATCACAGATGAAGGTGAGAGCTGTCTGCTTTTTGAACACAAGGGGACGATTCAGACCTTTTGTGAGGGATGATCAACCAGAGTAAATAAAGTTGCTGCTTGTGGGAGTAACAATTAAAGCCTATTATAACCTGCTTAACTAGTCAGGGACTGAAGTGCCTGGAAGAACTTGCTCTGTCCTCCCTGAGTGCTGTTTGGCCCTATTTTCCTGATTTGGGAAAAAGATTGTGTTCTGAGGGGGTTAGCTTGAAATTCCTGCTCTCATGACCAGGGCAGTTACCTGGTTCCTATGGATGACTGATACCATAGAAAAAAAAACATAGATGGTTTCCAAGTGATCCTTCAGAATTGAGTATTTTGATTCATGGGACATGCAGTATGCAACACTTTGTGTTCAGGACAGACAACACATCACAAATTAAACCAAACTGTGTGTCAGGTCAATCTCTGAATTTACCAAACTGCTGCTCTGATGTTTTCAGTGGACTCACCTGGAAGACAGACAAGTTGGTGTGACAGGTAACTCGTGTGGAGGCTTCTTGCTGGCTCAGGGGTTTGGAGAAGGGAAAACAGGGACAGAGAGCCCATCTACATGGAGAAGGCAGGGTCTGAGCTGCTGGGGCCTGTGAGCTGATGACTCAGGGCTGGATTAGTGAGTGTGAGCCATGGAAACTGGCTGGGTGTCTGACTGCCCCCACTGCCAGGCAGGAACACTCAGGAGCCACCTCAGCCTTATTTTCTCCTTCTTTTTCTAGAAGAGTACACACATGGCAGGGCTTATCTACGATGATTATTGCTCTGTTTTCAAGAACTCTGAAGAAAGAGACGCCATGCCTTTTCCCCTCCCTCTGTCTCTCTTTTCAGGAGATCTGCTCATGGCTTTCTAGATTTTTTGCATGCCTTCCAGATACCATCAGAAAGGAATGGCTTTTCCCAGGTCTTTCATGCAGCTCAAGGCATTATTTGGCTTTTGTGGCTCTTTGTGTGTTGCAGTATCTTTATTTGGGGCAGCACTGAGATAGGTTGGGTGTCAGTCATAGTTTCCCAAAGCCAAGGGAAAGTTGGGTTCATGTGCTCATGGTTCAGCCATGGCTTAAAAATAGGAGCTGGAGTTTGGTGTGCCCAAATATGTGCCCGTGGGCTGCAGGGTGACCACACCCCATGGCCACTTGTCTGGGATTTGGGGATGCCTAGAAAATTTGTCCAAATGGTCAAAGTCTTCTCATATTCCACCAGGATGGGAAGTTAGGAAGGAGAAAGGGGACATATCAAAAGGAACTTCTCTACCAAAGACAAAGCTGCCCATGATGTCCTGGCTAAGAATGAGCCAGACCTTTTGTACAGCTGGGTCAGTGGGGGAAAACTGCCTTCAGCACATGTCCAAGATGGGTAGTGAGGCACTGGAACAGGTTCCCCAGTGGATGGCCCTTTGCTGGAAGTGTTCAAGGCCAGGCTGGCTGGGCCTCTTGAGCTACCTGCTCCAGTGGAAGGAGTTAGAATGATCTAACTACACGATCTTCATGACCCCTTCCAACCCAAACCATTCTGATTCTCTGACAGGTGCCAGTATGTCCATCCATATTCTCCTGCCACCAGACACACGAAGAGAGATGTGTAACTTTTCTGGTTTTTGTGTAACTTTTCTGTGCTCTCCAGAACACCAGGTCAAAATGGGAGAGGTGTATTTAAATGTTACACCCCCTTCTGCCACAGTAAGACCAGCAGTCTTTTGCTCCCTGCTCCCGGAGAAGAGACTGCAGATTTCAGGGATGAAAATGTCATCAAACCAAATGTGAAAGGCATCTGTTGGAGACACAATATCTAAGTATGTGTTCTTGGCTGAGATGCCATTGTTTATTTTGCTGTGGGAGGTGTTCACTAGAGGTCTGGTTTGTCTTCCCTGTCCTCTCTGTGCTCTCAGTAACGTCTCTGATGTGCCCTGGATGACAAAACTCTTGTCCTCCTTCCTCTCCATCACATAAGATGTCACCCTGAAAGAAGGACGGGTTGCAGGACTAAAGCTGAGGAATGGGGGGTCTTTCTGCTGCCCCCTTGCCAAGAGGGAGCTGGCAGCCAACTAGAGAAGTGTGGAGAGAAAATGAGGAGAAGAGAGGTTTGTGTTGCTCTGTGATGTGACATGAGACAGGCCTGGACCCATATATGACTGGTTCTGTCCAGTGTAGTGACATGATCACTGTCCACTGATGACACCACACATCCCCTTGGCCACCACAGAGGTGTGGCAGGGCCATCCTTGTCCCCACACTGATCCAGGAGCTCATCCACACTAACCTAATCCCTTCTCTCCCTGGCTGTAGCTCTGAGCTCACAAACTCTGCAGCTTCTGTGACTGCAATGAAGAAGATGCTCAGATTTTTTTCCAGCTTGGGCACAGCAGCCTCATGGCATGAGGGTGAGCCAGGGACATTCCTGCAGGGCAGGCAAGGCTTCATTCAAGTGGTTTGGTTTTTGGCCAATTGTGCCATGTCAATCCCCTACTAAAAATTGTGATGGAGGGAGACAGCCTTAGGTTAAAAATAAATATCTTTGGTAATTAACAGGCATGCTTGGGGGACTCCTGAGCACCACTCACTTCTCAAAGCTTGAATTCCCAAATCAGGGCAGTTTTGCTCAACTTGCTTTCAGTGACACATCCACTTGGCTTTTCCAGGGGATTTGCTGCTGTTCACATTGCAGTGCCACAGAGGTATTTATGGTCTTAGATTTCTGCTTATCTGATCCACCCCTGCCCTCCACACTCCTGGTATGGTGCCAATACTGAAACACTTTTCCTCCCTCTGTTTTTGCACCCCCGGAGGAGGTAATATCCAAACACAACAAAAACCAGGTAGGTCATCCAAAGAACTTGTGGAGACGAATTTTTTTTTTTTTTTTTTTTCAGTTTCAGCAGCCTACAGCAGGGGCAACACAGTGATTTATTGTCCTTTGGACGTGGTTTTCAAGAATAAAAATCTTATGGTGTTTAATGCGGTGGAATAAAGCATTGCTGTGACCATGTCACCGCTGCTAAGGAAATTTCAAGTGGGACTCTGGCTGCTCTCCGAACTGCAGCCAGGATCTGAGTTACTGTCCCACAGGGGTTTTCTGTTGGAAACAAACGTAATTGGCTCTGTCCCGTTTCCAGTTTCCAGTTCACGAGACACGAGCTGTAAGAGCACACGGGTACTGGGCCGGCTGCTCCCGGGGCTTTGGAGCTGTGATAATGCAGCAATCAGCCCGGGAGTGCACAGAAGGTGCTGTCCTCCCCTCCTGCCTGGGGTAAGGCATCATCAGGAGCTGCTGCTGCCCCAGCCCTGCTGGGACATGGGGCTGTCACCAAGGAGACACCGCTGCTCCCTCCCACCCATGATCCCAGCACGGCTTTTAACCCAAATAGCTGACCTCACATTAAAGATTACCTATTTTTATTGCTCCTCAGGATGGGAAGAAGAAAAGGCTGAGGCTTGCAGAGGCAGGCTGAGCCAAGATGTTGTTTATAGTGGGGATAAGGAAATTACTCAGAGCAAGTTTAATTCTTTTTTTTTTTAGTTAAATTAAGGTAGTCCCCAGTTAAGCCTGGGCATTATTCCATTTGGTCTGCTAGTAACAAAGCAGGAAAGACCCTGGGGCCCAAGAACTGCTGGATAATGCCACATCTGTGCTAGTAAGTCAAAAGTGCTTGAGACTTAGTTGTGGGCTCTCAGACCACCAACAAAAGGTCCTGTGTCCATTAAACCCCTTTAGGCTCTGAAATATGGCAGACACGAAAATTTTGCCTTGGGAGTGGATCCTGGCCTGTGCTAATCTGCAAACTGTCCTGGGGAACTGTTTGGGACACTGGGGCTGTGCTGCTGAAGCTGCTGCCAGGGTCAGTCCCCAGAGCACACCCTGGCACCAGGGTATTTGCAGAGGCATCACCCCAGCAGAGGAGCCAGGCTAATGTCCCAACCCTTGGAACCAGGAGCAAATGAGGCACAGAGAGATGGGGTCACCTAACAGAGGTCTTAAAACACATCTCTGTCAGAGCAAGGACGGGTTCTTCATCACTCTGTCATTCTCATGGAGTCCCTGAAATGCTGCATTTGCCTTCTCCAGATTTCCTTTTCTGAGAGGCACAGGATGTGCTCCCAGTTTGGGGATTCTCACCTGGCAATTTGGGCATCCTGAAGTCCACACTTTGGTACCTGCTGGCACAGCACAGAGCAGAGTCAAGTGCTGAATCCTCTCTTTGCACCAACCCCACATCACCTTTCTGGGCAGTCTGTGGCCATTTGGGGCCAGCTGGAGGAGAAAGTCCATCCTCAGGCCAACACCCAGGAGATCACAACTTTCCTGTCTTGTCTGACTGCCTCACATCTCCATTTGCAAAGCAGAGGTTGTCATCTTGCCTTGTGGTAGGGCTGTGAGCAGTCAGATACAACAGTGATATGCATCATACAGGCCATATCTAGATTAACAGGTAATTGCTACAACTAGATTAGCAAGGCAGCAATAGGAGAGTACAAGAAGAACAAACTGGCTGGTGCTGTGGGCTCAAGATCTATCCAAGTGCAGTCCACAGTGGTTACTCCAGGTCAGATTTATTCCAACCACCTGCACTGAAAATTCCCACCCTGCACACTGTCTGAGGCTGGCTGAAGGACCAGATACTCATTTATTACCTTGCATTCCTAAGAGGGCTTGTGACAGGGCTTCTGGTTCCATTTCCACTGAGGCAAAAACAACCAACAACAACAAAAAAGATAAAACATTAAATTGTGTGCATCAGAGCTGTTTGCAACTGGATCACTCTGGAGTGGGGGAGGCCAAGCCAGAAGCTGCTATAAAACAGCATTACTGCTCTGAACCAAAATGCTAAGGCAGAGGCAGCCAGAAGCACCTCGGGCTTAATCCAACATTCAGCAGAAAGATTCTCATTTGCTGCAGCTCTCCCTGAGTCAGGCCCTAAGGGCTCGTCTGTACACAAAAATTAATCTGGATTAGGATGGGGCAGGAACTTAAGGTAAAGTAGCTCTTCTGGAATAACTTCACTTCATAACAGACAGCCTCTGGAGGGTTTGGTTAGGGAGCACTGTGTTACCTCACATTTGGGATGATGAAATGCATCCTGAAGAGAATGTCCTTGTGGTATTTGGTCACAATTACGCAGAGAACACTTAAAACACATCCATTTCCTGCAGGAGGAGAACAGAGCTCCCTGCAGATTTGCAGTTCTTTCCAGGGCTGACTTGCCAGAACAGCTCAGAGGGGTTCCATCGTTCCTCTGCTTCCATTCACTGAAAAAGTGCACAAAATCTCAGGTGGCCAGCACTGCAGCTCCCCTGGCAGCAGGGACATGTGGAGCATCAGCTCAACGTGTATGTGGCTGTTATTTAAGAACCTGCTCCACACACGTAGAAGCACTTCAGAGGATCAGTTCGAAGCCCTGTCTGAAATAATAAATCCTGCACAAGAGTGGCTCTGCATGGATATAAATGCCCCTCTAAGTGAGCCTGAATTAGACCCTCCTGTAGTGCAGGTAAGTCCTCCTTTCCAATATCTGCACCTCTGATTGTTCAGAAAATCACATATTAAGTAGAGAAAGCCTAATGAATGTTATTAAGTTGGACATCATTGAGCAGAGTGATAAAAGCAGGCCCCACCAAGAACCAAGGACTCCTTATCCCACTGCCCAAAGGACAGAAAGGCAGAAAATGTCTTGATAAGTGTGAGCCTTCCTCCTGCACTGAAACAATTTTTTACATCCAGGACTTTTTCTTCTACCTGGCTGCTCTTACACAGCTTTATTTCCAACCAGGTTTCAATGGCCTGGTAAATATTTCTACCAATACACATTCACTCTCCCAAATACTCTGTTTGCACTCAGCTTGAGTTAATTGTTCATAAGCAACAGTCCATAGGCACAAAAGTTTCCACATATCATTTTTTTAGCTCCCTTGCTATTTATTCTGTGAGGTGATACATTGGTTCCTCTCTGGCTTTATCAGTCTTGCACAAGGACAAACGAGGAGCAAAAAGGAACCTCCCTTCTCTCCCACTGTGGAGTGGAGTCTACAATCCAGCAGCCAGGGCAGAGGAACAAGCCCTTGTCAGTCTGTAGGCACAGCCTGGCTGGCAGAGCACATTTTCCTTAACATGCCTAATCCACAGGTATGTGGTGGCTTGCTCTGCAGAAACCTCAGCTTTTCAGGTGCTAGAAAATATGCATGTTCCATGGTACTTGATAGTTTGCTCACATCCCTATCTCCTGGAGGAAGGCACTGCTGACCCTCTCAGCTTTAACCTACTCTTTAACCTACCCTACACAACACTGCAAGGAATGACAATGCACTTGTCATTTCTTTATATTATTTTCCTGCTGTAAATCCAGAAATGAGACCTGGATTATTGTTTTCAGTTTGCTGTGATGGACATGCAGTCCTTGCTTCCCAGCAGAGTGACCCGTGCATCTGAGCTCTCCCACGCTTCCTGGTGAAGTTGGGGATTGATAATGGAGCTTATCACAACCACAGAATAAAAAGTTATCATTGCTTCTCGAGTCCAGCCCCCCTAGGGGTAGGGGGGAATTGAATGAGGGCCCACCCAGTAGGTGGGAAGGATTTTCCTCCTTCTTAAAAGACCCTCTGAGGTTTTTTAAAAAAAAAAAAAAAAAAAAAAAAAAAAAAAAGAAAGAGTGGTTTTTCTCTGATGAGGTGGAAGAAGCAAATTGCCACATTTTTGTAACCTACATGAAAGGGCTCACACAAGGCCATCCCACTTTGCACAACAATCACCTGCCCTGTGCCAGACCAGCTCCATCCCCTGCACTGTCATTATCCCCCGGGTGTCCCTCAGCCGGGCTGCAGGGCGTTCTGCAGCCTCCCTCACTCCTTCTCTTCTGAGCTGTTCCACTCTGGATAAACACCACTCATTGATGCAGCTGTTGGGAGACTTCCCACATCCCAAGGGAGTGCTCCAACCACAAAATTATCCTCACCCTTGCTCTCGTCCAGTGGGTATTTAATTATTCTTACAAAGTGAAGTAATTCCGACTGAAGAAAACAAGAGGCACCCGGGTCAGAGTACCCCATCATTATCACAGTAGGGAGCATTCTCCTAGGACATGAGATTTCCCAATCAGACGCTGAAAACCCGAGGGAAGATGGGAAGAGAAATGTTATTGTTTTCTCCTCCATTTGTGAATAGTTCCTCAGAATTCATGAGAACAAGAGAGTTTGAAATAGATATTTATCTGTATATGTGTGTTTCTGGAAATGCCGAAGTGAAATGTTTCAACATTTCCAATTTATTTAATTTTTTTTTTTTTTTTTGCATTTAATCCAAAACCATTTGAGAATATGCATCATATTTGGCAAATAACCGTGGCCACCCTGAAACCACATTTTTAGCAAATAATGATTCATTGAGTAAATTTAGGCTCATCTTAAATGTCTATTTATATCACGGGAACACACCCTGTCACTGTTGGGACTTCACCATGTTGAGCACTATCCAGAGCTCACAGCCAGACGTGCTCTACCACAAACAGCCTGAGAGGGAAAAATAAAGCCCTGCCTATTTGCTTTTGCAACAGCACAGATGTCAGCCTCTGTGTCTCAGAAGAGCTGTGCCCCATCCTATAAACCTACCCCAGATCCCTCACACCATTTTGGGACTGGCAAAGCAGAGTATCATCTCGTCAATCTCCTCTCTGTCACCAGCACAGCAAAGTCATCCATCCCTTCTTTATTTCCCTTTCCCAGAAAAGAAGCATCTCAGAAAATAAAACCCCTTTGCCTTCCACTGGCAATATCCAGTGATTGCCGAATGGGTTAATCCCCTTTAACCAGCATCCCAGTATGAAAGGTTTCACTCTTTGTCACCTAATGGTCTTGTGTCTAAAATAGAAGCCGAGCTGCCTTCACTTGAAATGTTTTTAATCATTGTGGAATAAAAACCTAGCCTGGCTAGTGCCAACCAAAGAGATGTTGTCTGCTCAGCAGATTTATCAAAGCTTCCTTGATGTCTTTGCCTTTGTAATGCTAAGCACTTCACTGTTTGGCATATTTAAAGTAGGATGCGGTACATGTGAAGCATTCACAGAGTGATGATGTATCGAGTGTGCTTTAGGAAGTAATGAAAGCAGCAGACTCATGATTTTTGAGCTTTTAATTACTTATTAAGTGGCATGACATAAAAGGCTACGGGGGAGATTTTTTTATTTTTTTTTTTTTCAGCATCCAACTTATTGGCTTTGAAGTCGGTGCCTAAATACCCTTTGTGCCTTTGAAACTTTCCGTCTGCTCACAGGGGAACGTGCTGCTGCTCTGGGCTTTGTTTCACGCTGACCACATTTGTTCAGGGGGAGAGGAGCCGAGGGATGGGAGCCTGCTCAGACACAGGTCTGTGCCTTTGCCATGGTGGATAAAGATGAGGGACAGGCGAAATGCGTGTCCTTGGACAAAAGGATATTATAAGAGAGGGCTCTCAGCACAGAGCCCGGAGCAATGAGTTCTGACCTGGCCTCAAAAAAAAATAAAATGCCAGCACTACAGGGGGCAAATAACCATAGCAGCCCCCAGGGTGCTTTTAATGAGCTGAATCACAGTCCGAGTCCAGCTCTTCATCACTCACAAGCCACCGCCACAGCTGTTTCAGCAGATGTCCCCTGTGACAGCGAGGGCCCGGCCGAGCACAGTGGTTGGCCCCATCACCATCTCCTGCAGGTCTGGTGTCACTGCTGGGACAGGAATGCCAAAGCCCCGGGAGCAATAAAGTCCAGGAGAGGCCAGAAGAAAAGACCCTCAGATTCAGGTTTGGGGATTTGTGGGTACTCTAGGATTTTTTTTTAAGCATATTCTGAAGGAAAATACTTTCTTCCCATTATTCCCGTGATAAACCAGAAGTCTGGGGTCTCACCGAAGTGTTTTCTGTGAGGATGGAGCCAGATAAAGTATTTTTCATTGCAGTGAAGATGAAACCAGATCCTCCCCTCGCCACCATCTGTACCAACACTCATAGTGTCACAGGATGTCCTCGTGAGCAGAGATCTCTCTGTTCAGTCAGCAGGTGACCCGGCAGTGAGAACACCTCTTTTTCACCAGTCCCACTGATTCCAAGAATCCCTCATGGACCATGAATCCAAGATGGTCACTCTGCTCCAGTGGTTGCTAAATTCCTGGGGGTGATGTCAAAGCTGGAGCCAAATACAAGGGGAGAAATTCACCCTGCAGCTGCCTGAGGCACCATCCCTCTGCTCTGTGAAAAAGAGGTGTCATTCTGACATCTTGAATCAGTATCAAATACTCCTTTCAAAGAGAAAGAAAACAGGGAAAAGAAAGGAGAAAAAGAAGGGGCTGCCCTCTCCACTGATGGAGAAATGCAGTGCCAAAAGTGCAATATGTGTATTTTATCCCCACTGAAGGAAAAAGCAAAGCCACAACTTCCCATGTTCAGTAAGTGACCAACACAAACATACAAGGGCTCAAGTGCATTTCTACCCCCTGGAAAAGTTTTCTTTAATTAGGACAGACACAGTGCTCAGTCAAAGCAACATCAATGTCCAGGCACACAATTTGATTAACCCACTTCTTACAATCTTTGCTACTTGTTCAAATATTCCAGAGGGAAAAAAAAAAAAAAAAGAAAAAAAAAGAAAAAAAAAAAAAAAAAAAAAAAAAAAAAAAAAAAAAAGTGGGAAAGACTAAAATCCACTATATTTCAAACAGCTGGGGATTTTTTCTTCTTATCATTTTTTCCCCAAAGAATGACAAATACCAGCATGATGCTTTTTTGAATTTCTGAGTCTGCAATACATTGTCTCTAACTGGATTTTTCTCAGTACTGGTCAGATCTGCACAGGGTCATCTGGGCAGGCAGCTGCAAAGGGATTTGCTTCAGGAGTGGAATGACTCAGGCTGCCTTCCCAGTATCACAAGCAGGACATGAAAGGGTTTGTGTCCTGGTGTTTCCCTGAAGCTTTATTAGATCATATTATTTAGAAAATGTACTGCATAAAACAATAATTATTCTTTTTAAAAAAATTCCTGCAGTCCTATATTGCTCATGATAGATTAATTTGCAGACCTATTTTGGGTATATTATTTGCATTTATTACTGCAGGTCCAATAAAGAGCAGAGGTGAATGCTGCCAAAAAAGAGAAAAAAGAAACAAAGGAAGGCAAAGGGCTGAATATTAACATCTTCATTTTACTACTAGGAACTGAACACAAAAAGGACTAAGGGCATGTAAAAAGAAAATTAAGTTCAACATAAAGAGCCTGAAGAGTCCCATTTGGCAGAAACCCAAGTCTGAAGGTGCTGTGAGCATTTCACTTTTAGTTTTGCAGTATTTTCTGGGATCCAGGGTGTCCCCTGACACAGTCAGCTGGAAAAAGCCTAGGGTTTAGGTCATGATGAACTCCTCAGCATCCAGAAATGAGCCATTCCTCTGACTAATTCCCCAGTGGGATCCCACCCACTCAGTGCTCCATGCACAGGGTCAGCCTGCCCACAAAACGGGGCACTGATATCCCTCAAATCTTCCTGTGGCACAAAACTGGAAATCCCAGGAGGTGGGAAGTGGGTGTTTGGTGCTCCACAGCCTGAGGACAACCTCGGCCCTCTCCATCCCACCAATGTCCCTGCACAGCAGCTCAGCAGGCTGGTCTAGGGGGGACACAGCTTTTGAAACTGGGATGTTGCATACTGAACAAATCCAGTGCAATTAGGTGCAAAGGAGAAAGAGGCTCTTTGCCCCTTTCACCAGATCTACCTGGACTTGTAGGTGAGCTTCATTTCAACAGGAGTTTTGGAATCTCTCCATTTGTTCAGTCTCTAAAGATCAGGTGCCATCGGGGGCTGATGTTGGAATATAGAGGATCCTTTATCAGACTGAGCCCCAAACAGCTTCACTTCTTGTCATAGGTCAGTGGCACATAAGGGACTGAAACTCACGGCTAATGTGGTGGATTTCTGCAATTTTGAATCAGGAATTTGTCCTCCTTTACTTGTTGCCCACTAACATCCCTTTTCTGTGGCTCCACACTGGGCTTGTAGGGGCTGTTCTCTCACCTGGGACTTCTTAATAACATTTCTGTAGTGGGTTTACTTGTTGTTGAGGGAAGAGAAGTGAGAATTTCCCCCAAAAGGCCTGAAGGAGAAGTTGGCCTGGACACAGGTTGGAGGGGTTGGTGTCATGGTCACGCCTGTCACACTGCAGGTCACGATGGGAGAGGTGAAAACCACCCAAGGTGGTGACACCAGCTGACCTCTGCTGGGAGTGAGCAGGGGCAGTGGGGAAAGTGCAAGTGGCTTTACCACACCCTCTTTTCACCTTCACAAGGAGCAGTTCAAAACCACCCCTGGAAGGCCAGGAGAGGTAGCTGAATTTTTTCCTCATTCTCAAAAACCTGAAGTGTTTATGTTTCTTTTAATGCGCACATACAATTCTCGCTATGAGGATGTACCACCAAACACTTTGGGCCAAATTTATCCCAGCCATGGCCACTTTCCATCCATGGTAGCTGAGCAGGAGCCACTCCAGACTGACATCAGTGTAGCTAAAAGCAGGATCTGATCTTTCTTCCCTTCCAATGACATAAGAATCAGAGGGTTTAGATGCTGATGAGGGATTTTCCTCACTCAGCTCTCTTACACCAACACAGAGGCTGAGGGATATAAAAGAATTTAATTATGTTTATTAGAACAATCTATGGTTTAGTGTCAGCTGGGGGCAGCTCCTCAGTCAGGCCAACTACCACTTGATAAATGAGCATAAAGGGGTGAGATTGCTTGGTGTTATCCATTGCAGGAGCCTGGAGCTCAGCAGCAGCTTTCTCTGCTCCAATCCCCTGCATTAAATCTGGAAAAATGCAGCCTGTGCGTGTGGGAGAGCGTGTGCAGGAGGGGAAGGTGAACCTGGCATCGCCTTCACTGGGTATTTAAAGAGCTGCAGTGACTCCAGAGTAGTTCCCATGTGGACACACACATATGTTCACACTCCCACTTACTTCAGTGTCTCTGAAATGAGACTATTTTCTTTTTTTTTTGCTTTTGAGTTGGTTTTGCTGTAGCGGCATTTGAAATTGAACTGTGAGGAAGGGACCGTGATTCCAGAGAAATATCTGATGCCCAAATGCTTCCTTGAGATGGCTGTATCCAGGAAGCAGCACCCAAACCAGTCACCCCCACCTGACTAGCTGCTAAAGACCAGCCCACTGAGGTCTCCAGCACAGTTCATCTCCTCCGACAACAGATGACTAAAATATGGCAGGGGAACTGTACCCAAAGTGCCCATTCCTCTCCAGTGACCATAAGGGTGTGTTTGTGCAAGAGGTTCAAAACAAAGAAATGGAAGTGCCCTTGAAAGAAGAGATGATGTGCAGATCCACAGGGTCCTCTCAGAAGAGCTGAAGGCATGGGCTCTGCCTTCCCTGCCTGGGTGGTTTGTGGTTGTTATCCACCTTCAAAATCACAGAATCACAAACTGGTTTGGAAAGGACCTTAAAGACCTGTCTCATTCCAACCTGTCTGCTGTGGGCAGTGACACCTTCCACTAGAGCAGGTTGCTCGAAGCCCTGTCCAACCTGGTCTTGAACATGCCCTGTTGGAAAAATAACTTCCACTATTTGGTCCTAGAGTCCATGAAAGCCTCTACCATTCCTATTCAGGGTTTTGTGTTCACATTGCATCACTGCTGTATAAATTCTCAAGCAGATAAGCTTTGCACAGGGTTTAGCATCCACAAAATCTTCCTCAGGAAACTTTCATTATTTTTTCTTCGATAAGACAATTTAAAAAGAAAGGTTCAGATGAATCAGGATCTGGAAGTTCCTCTCAGTCCATGTGCACATACAACCAAAGAATTCACAATTCACACGAGCAACACCCAGAGATAAGATTTCACAGTGTGGGCGAGCATCTGTAATCCTGCACTCTGACCCACAAAGAGGGTATCTTTTATTATCCCATCTCCGAGGCATTCAGCTTCAATGGGCGTGTGGTTTGTACACATCCCAGAGGTTCCTGCCCTGGTTTTCCTGACTGTAACCAGGGGCTGATGGAGGCAGAGGTAAGACTTTGAGGGATTTTTTTTATCAGGCATGGAGTGATAGACAAGGGGAATGACTATAAAGGAAAAGAGAGTAGATTTAGAGTAGATACCAGGAAGAAATCCTTTTTTTGGTGAAGGTGGTGGAGGCCCTGGCACAGACTGCCCAGAGAAGTTGTGGCTGCCCCTGGATCCCTGGAATGCCCAAGGCCAGGCTGGACAGGGCTTGGAGCAGCCTGGGATAATGGAAGGTGTCCCTGCCCATGGCAGGGGGTGGGACTGGATGATCTTTAATGTCCCTTCAATCCAAACCATTCCATGATTCCACATTCTCTTAAGGCTTCTCCCCCCAGGATGCACGTCTGCAGCTGGTGGGGGCTTCACTGTGGCAGCTCAATTTGCAGGGGATCAGATATTTGCAGAAGAATAATTCAGCGGCATCTGAGAACAATTAAATCAATATTAAGTGACAGCTTTTAAAAGAAGCTTTCTGAGTGCACCACGGGCATTAAAGAGACCTCACTCTCTGTGCAGGCTTAGTGAGAGCCCAGAGAGCAGCTCCAGAGCAGGTGAGGAGGCAGCAGCCAGGACAGGGCCAAGCCTCCTGCCTCCTACCCCATGCTGCTAACCACAGAGCATCCCCTCCCCTTTGTCAGGAAGGATAATCCTGTAATGTGACTCTTGAGCAACGCTTCGGAGCCTAAATAGAACTTCATTCCAAAATAGCTCGTATGAAAATGAAGATAAGGCTCAACAAGTTGTAACAGATGCCTGTTAATTAGTCACTGTAAGGCACTTTCAAATGGGAGCTGTGTTGGTGGCAGCAGCCATCCACAAAGGCTGCTGTCCCCTCTCCTCTCCAGGCTTGGGGAAGGAGCAGGGATCAGCCTGGACACCCTCAAGTCCCTCAGACTCCCAGGCTCCCAGGCAGCAAGGTGATCCCTGCTCGCCCTCTGACAGCTGGGCTCAGCCCAGCATTAGAAAGGCAGGAATTTGGGGTTCACAACTTGCACACAAATCCCAGCATCAGACAGTTCTATGGGTGTAGGGCAACCTCGGGAAAAACCAGCCAGGACTTATGTGCCCTTCTATAAGCACAGACAACACACACTGGTATAATTTTATTAATTTTGTCTTGATACTTGCATTTTATCTTCATTTATATCTCATATTTCTGAACCCAGCAGTAAACAGTTTCTCCCTCTTTCATAAGCCTTAATGATACAGGTTCCTTTTTCCCCCAACTCTTTTAGATTACCATTTAAATTAACTATATAAATCAGGCCCTGGCCTCTATTACACGGGAAAACAATTGGGTTCTGTTTAACTTAGGAATCTGCAGTGTTTATAGATAGACAACCCCGAAGGTAAGTTACTAAACTAGTTTCTAGTTGCATTGATCTGTTGCCAGAATACATAAATTATTAACTGAGAAGTAACTCCAGAGAGTGTTGTGTATTAAGTTCATATTTGGTAGGGCTGGGGATAGGTGGCTTGGCCATAAGTAGACACTAGAAATATTAATCACTTTCAAGTAGAATTCTATATTTTAATTGCCGAGAGGAGACTTCTTGCTTTCAGTGTCTGGGTAAGAAACCTTTCCCTTGCTTAATTTAAGTTACCACAGTGCAATCCTATGGGAAAACTCCCACTGATTTCCCTGAGGACTCCAGAGCTGAGTCCATGGGAGTCTGACCATATATTTTAGTTGATCAGAGTTGCCCAGATCCCTCTGCCACCTAAATCTATCTCCCCTGAACTCCAGCTACTCAAAATTTAGTGTTCTGTCACTGGAGCACTACGTGGAGAGTGAGATAATAGTGTTTTCCTCCCAAAATGACACGAGGCACTCAAAATACTTGACAGTGCCAAGGTCTGGGTGAAGAACACTCTTTTCTGCTCTTTCATGTTAACCAGGAGGCTGACCCAAGGTCAGCTGTCCTTCAAAGCGTGGAGGGTCACAGAAAAAAAAAATTTGAATTAATTCCCTGGCTGCCTTTTTGAGGACTGAGACAAGTCTTTTCTTGAAAATTAGGGGAACTCACTGGGGCACAGCATATGCCCACCAAGAAGCACAAGCTGAGAAACACATTTGCTCTTTATCATCCAAATTCTCTTCAATTTCTGAGGTGTGGAACTCGGATCCTCTGGAGGTCAGCAGGACAATATGTGCACCCTGGCTGCTCCGTGGGGCCAGCCTGGCTGCAGAGGATGGGGCTGTGAGGAATGCAAGCTGTCTGCATGCCACTCAGCCCCTGGCTGGATTCAGCACTAATTCCAACTCGCCTCTCCCACCTCCTTGGAATAAATTCCTTCCCAGCTGAACTGTACTGTGGCCAGCAGCTGTGAGAGAAGGGAGGTGACAGCCTGAGTAGGCTGGATCCCAGCTGGGCAGGTATCACTCCACACTTGGCCTCATCCTGGAAAAATCAGAGAAATCTAGCTTTGCCTCCACGGCATGGGGTGTCAACCCACTTTCCACACAACAAGGAGAAATCCAAGTGTGATGACTGTCACCAGAAAGAAATTGTCTTGCAGGAACAGCCCAGAGCCATGAGGTGCCCCATCCCTCTGCTTGCAGCAGACCCATCCCAGAGCAGCTCAGGGAACAGCAGGAGAGACATTTGCATGGGCAGCAAGTCAGAATTAAACAGCCACATCTTGTCCAGGCACCTACATAGAGCACCTCTGCTGTGAGAGAAGGGTGTTCACCTTTTGTATAATCTTCACCCACGCCAGAAGAAAAGAACCTTTTTGGCTGTACAGGTGCCACAAATATTTTTTAAAATTTTTATTTTGCAAAGCCTTGTGGTTCTCTGCAGCTCAGTGTAAGCTTTAAACTCATTAGGATTTGGGATTTTTTTTTTCTGCTTCAGAACTGTGAGGGGCTGGAGGATGAAACCCACTGCCCTTGTTTGCACAGTGCCTGAGGTTCTGAGGTTCATCCTCATGTCTGGATCCTCCTGCCTCTGGAGGCTGGTGCTGTCATTGAGCAACGTGGAGGTGAGGTGAGGATTGCAAGTGGATTTAAGCACTTAAATGACTTCAAGCAAAAGGGATGGACAGATTTTCTGGCTATAGCCCAGGAAGTCCACAGAAATTCGAGTGAAGGGAGCCCAGTTATCTAAAGATGTGTGACATGTGTGACAGCTCTCAGGCAAATTTTTCCTCACCAATGAGGAAAGATTGTGGAGCAAATTTTGTGGAGCTGAGTGCTGAGGGAATCAGTTTTGGATGCCCTGGTCATTATATGTCCTTCTCTCATAGTTCCTTCTCCAGGGAGGCCCAGTCTTCTGAGGTGTAGCATGGGGCTTTGAGATTAAAAAGAGAAATGTCTTTCTTGTATTAGGCATCTGTGGTTGCCAGAAATAGAAATAAAATTGGCCCTGAACATTTAAGAAAGACAGAGATTTGGCTTTGCAACTCTCAAAGGCCCACAAATTTAGTTTGATATGAACATTTTATTATGTAATGGTGTGGGTGACCTCTGGACTGAGGTTCTATCCCAGGGTTTGTGTTTTAGTTCTATTCCTCAGGAGCAGGGTAAAGTGGAAAGTTTTGTGGTTGCAATTCTGAATATGTTGGTAGTCATCCTCTTTGTGACCTTCTGCAGGTCGCTTTATCCCTCTGCAGAAATTCTCCTGAACAAAACCAGGGGGAAAAAGCCTTTCCCTGCACCAGGAACAGCTTCTGAAGACGTTCAGGGTGTGAGAAGTTCAGAGGCCACCGAGATGGGAAATGGTCCAAGTGCTAAGGTCCACCTGCTGTGACTGAGCTGGAGCTGCAGTGGTGGAGGCAGCCATGAAGATGAGGCAAAACAGAGACAAAACCCCTGAATATTGTGATAATTTCTGTATTGACCCTACAGTTTGTCTCCCTGAAGTGCAGCAGCAGAACTGTGGTGAAGTGCCATATCCAGAGAGCTTTTTGAGGTGGTGAGCAGCGATCTCCAGAGATAAGGAGCAAGGCAAACACTCTGTGAATGCCTCTGCAGACAACTATTCTCAGCCTCATAAGCTATTAATTACCAGATGTTAGAATTTATTTATTTTTCCTGAAAAGAATTCTGACAGCATAGAGTCTTTAGAAAAGAATGGAGGGAAAAAAGGGAAAAAAAAAATAGACTACTTGTTAAAAATTCCTCTTCTCCCTCCAGTTTTTTAAATGCTGCTGGGTTGCTGAGCTGTGAAATATAATGTCTTTTTAAGAGTTCCAAGATTTTTGCCCAGAAGGAAGAAAATACTGTTCAGGTTTGTCTCTTGAGGATTTAATGATCACATCGTAAATTTCTCTGGAGAAATGAAAGAGCAGTCAGTGGGTAATATCCCATCTAATGCTGTTTTCCCCTCTTTTCTTCCTCAAAGGCCCAGCCTTTCTCTTCAGACCTCTGGGATTTTCTGCATAATGGGAGGATGCAGAGACACAGGATGACGTGCCCTTCACAAACCAATTTGACACACTCAAATATTATTCCTGCTCCAGCTTAAATCTTCCTGCTTGATCTAAACCCTTCCATGCCCTAAAAAAAAATAATAAAAAAATCACTGTTCAGTGTCCTCAAAAGCCAGAGCAACTGAAATAAGGGAATTTTTCTATGTAGCTGGTGTATGATAGTCCAAACATCTGTGCTCCTGCATCCCCAGGTTTCAGTGGGATTTGTCTTTTACTGGAAGGACACAGATACTGGAGAATAATGATTTCCATTTTCTCCATCATCTCTGCAAGGCAGGTGAAAGCAGCCTGACTCTCTGCTCAGAAAAGCCTGCATGGAAACCTGGGAAAGAATGAGACAAAGGGGCAAAAAGCTGTTGTTTTTTTAAACATCAGCCACCAGCCGTGGAAGCAGAGACTCACAGAATATCCTGAGCTGGAAGGAACCCACAAGGATTGTGGAGTCCAACTCCTGGCCCTGCAAAAGGCAGCCCTAAGAATCTCATCATCTGAGTTCAGCTGCTCAGCTTCATTCCTGGGCACAGGCAAAGCAACAACAATCCTTTTTGGCTGCTGTGGTTTTTTTACCCAGAATCACATGTAGAACAAAGGGAAAATCTGTATTTGGGGTAGAAACACTCATCAGGCTATGGCCAAAATCAGTGTTTTAGTGTTGTCCTCCACATTTTCTCCACCTAAACCCTTCTTACCATCTTTAAGGTCAAAGCTTCTAGTTCTGGTGTTGGCTTTTCTGGGAACCGTGTGTCTTCACCCACCCTGCACCAAATTTTCATCATAAATACTACAAAATAAGGAAGAAGCTTTTATTATTTGCATGGACATTGGTACCCTTGGGCTGAGATCTCCCCCAACCTCAGGATTTATACATTTCACTATTTCCTGACCACCAGCAGCTTGTGACTCTCAGCCCTTTGTTTCCCAGGCACCTTCAATGAAAAAAAAAAAAAGAGCACAAGACTCCTTTGTTGTCTGGTTCCTGCCTTGCAGCACAAATCAGATTTCAAGCTATGCCCTCCTTTATCCCATGGTATTTTTAGATCACATCTTACCCTATTTGCTCATCTTTTTGCTGGACAGGGCTTATTTCCACGTGTGCACAGGCTGACCTGGCCACTCACAGCAGATGCATTAGGGAACACCATGGGGAAGGTGAAAATGGCACGAATGTTTGAAACCCTGGCCTCAGATGGAGGGAATCCCCTGCCATCCAAACCACCAGTGCTGGTGTGTGGTTTGTAGGAGGAAAATGGCTGGGTCTGAACAGGGGGGGACCCTTGCCCTCTCCTCACACCCACTCAGTGCTGAGCTTCAATCTGCTCAAGTGATGAGTGGGTTTAATAGCTTTGGGCAGATCTCTTCTTTGTTCTCCAGGTTTCCTGCTGCCTTGAGAGCCACAAATGCCACACACAGGTTGTGGGCATGGGCAGGAGAGGTGATGGGTCCCTCAAGAGCCTTCTCACTGCCTGCTGGGGCTTTGGACAGGTCTTCCCTCCTTCAGGCCTTGGGGGTTTGGTTTCCTTCTCCTTCCCATGAGTCAATGTGCCTGATCACAAAATAAATACTGTACAATATTCTTTTGGGAAACACAGGGCATCAATGCTGTAACCCACTCTTAAAAATAAATATTGTAGAACATTCCTTTGGGAGACACAGGGCATCAATGCTGTATCCCACTCTTACTCCTCTGAATAACCCATTTCTGCATGAGGCACACTGCCCTGGAAGGACTTGTTGAATGTCAGGGTGGCACTCCAAGCCTTGATGTTGTCTCCTGATGCTGGGTCTGACCACACCTTAGCACCAAAACCACCAAAAGACACTTTAGAATGCACCTGGAGATGGGCCTAAGCCACAGATTCAAATGTGAATGAAGACAGAAGGCACTGGCTCCAGGGTTCTGGTTCTAGTTCTTAAATAAGCAATTTAGTTTACAGCATGCCTGGCCCAGAGGAGCTTGTAAGAAGGAATGGAAACCCTCCACCAGAAGTTATGGGCTTCATTTGGAAATCTGTGCAGGAGAGTCCTACAGCCTCTGCTATGAAAACATTGGGCCAAACCACCAGCCTTGTCATTTAAATCACTGCTGCCACACACTTTCACTTGACATTGGCACACAGCGTCTCCACACACCTACAGAACTGTTTCATAAAGTGCTCAGCCTGGCAGGATGCACTCCCAAAGGATAAATTAATAATAAGCCACATTTACAGACACGACATACTCAGAATTGCATAACAGTTCCAGAAATGAACAATCCATATCAAGTTGGGAAAAAAAACGACTCTGTTTCAGATCCCCTGTCAATGGGCACATTCCTACTTTGTGCTGCCAATATTTGCTGGATTTAGTGTGGCACAGATAAGATGTGACTCATGGTAAAACAGGCAAATCCTGCCCGAACTAGAAGCAGCCCATTTAGTGTGTTGAAAAGGCACCAAATTAGCTATTTCCTCAACATTTGCATAAATTTTTTTGCATAAAACACACTTCAGGGTGTATTCCCTCTCATAATCTTCCGATTTATTAATCTTCATGGCATGGGCATAATTATTTTCATGGTTCTGCCATGGTTCCTACAGGCAATAAGCAACACCACGTCTAAACAATTATATCACCTTCTTCTCTTCCTTCTCCTGTCGCCTCCCAAAGCCAGGGCTCTCCTTCTTTTGGCAAATCCCGATTTCCTCCTTTCTTGCTCCCAACCCACCTGAAAGGAAAGGGATTAGGATGGAGACAGTTGTGCTGGCTGCAAGTCTGGCTGTGTGGTGAGGAGAGATGGGATGGCTGCAAAGTTCCCACAAACTAGAGGCTCCTTCCAGCCAGGGCTTCTCCTTGGCACCCTCCAGACACGAGGGTGGAAAGGCAGGAACAGCCAAAAGCAGCTTCAGACTCCTCTGTCAGGGCAAGGAAGGTGAGTGTAGGAGGCCTGGAGAGACACAAGGCTCTACCCAAGGGGTTCGGAGTCAGTCAGGGCCTTTCTGCAAAGGGAGTTTTAGGTGTTGCCAGTAGAAAAAGCCCCACACCCCCATGGCCTCACAGTGTGCACGTTTTCCTGGAGGTTTCTTTCTCCAGGTGTCCCTGGCTGAGGTGCTGGCAGCTGAAGTGATCTCCTCAAGAACTGTCTGAGGGACACAGGTGAGGTCCTCTCAGTGTTTGCACCCATCTGACTACATGGATGGGTTCTCCTCCTTCTCTGGACTGGCCTTTCAGCCTCCACACCACAGTGCTGGCAGGGTCTCCAAATGGTCCCTATCTACCAACTTCAGCCCTATTCTAATAGAATTTATGACATTTTCTGTCCTGGGGCAGAGCCATGGGTTTGACCCAAGGTGGGTGTCAGGTCCCCTATGTGCTCCAGCACTTGGGGATGCCTCTTGTTTGAGCATTTTGACCTGTCAATGCCTCCTTGGAGAAGCCAGCCCATACCTGCTGGCAAGCAGATGGTTTCAGAGCCCTGTTTTGTGAATATCTCCTGGCTGGACCTGCTGGACAAGGGAAAACGGAAAACCAAACTCACTTGGGCTCCTTGTGCTTGATCCCAAACAGAAATCAGACCAAGAAACGAATGCACAGTGATGTCTGTGCCTAGAACACCCCAAAATCACACACTTTGAATAATCAGAGCTCTCTTTACCACCGAGAAAAAAAAAATAAAATCACACACTGGCTAAAAGCCGAGTCTCAGTGTTGGCAGCCGGCTGCTGCTGATGCCAAACGAGCTGCTTTCCTGGCTGGCAATAACCAGCTGCATTCCCATCCAGAAAGCCAAACTTGCACCCAAGAATCAGAGCAGGCATGCAGGCAGCAAAGCAGGGCACTGTGATCCCACTTAGCACACGGCAAACCCGAGTTATTCTAGTGGATTTCTTCCAACCTCCTGCCAATAAAACTAAAATCGTGATCTGGCCCGTAGGCATTGCTTGGTTCATGGAAATATTTTCTGCTTGCTGCTGGGTGAGCTCTCCTCACTGTGCCTGTTATTGAGATTTGGGGGTTTTTGCCCCTCACAGCAGTGCTCAGGAGAAGATTGTAGACATAAAAGAAAAAAAAAAAGAATAAGAGCCATTACAAAAAAAAATAAATTAAAAAAACAACCAAAAACAGAAACAAAAGACAAACTCAAAAGCTGGCTCTTCCCTGCGATTTTTATCGCAGGCAGACAGCAAACCCACACAGCTGGGTGCTGGTGTCTGCCCAGCCTGGGAAGAGCTGCTCTGGGAGAGGTGCCTACCTGTGCTGGCTGTGCAGGGGAGCGGGGCAGGAGAGCGTGGGCTGCAGCAGAGCCTGGCAAACAGCAGCCCCCAGAGAGCCCCCGTGGTGGCTGCTGACACAGCTCCCAGCCAAGGCTCTCAGTCCTGTGCCAGCTGGATGGAGCCACCCTCGGGCCCCAGGGGATGGAGCTGTGGTGTTGAGGCTGCTGGTGTTGGGCAGTGGGAGGTGTGTGGTCCTTGCCTTGTATTTTCCTTGTATTTCCCTTCAGAAAGAGAGGTGATGGCTTCAAATTGCACCAGGGGAGGTTCAAGTTGAACACCGGGAAGAATTTCTTCACTGAAAGGGTTGTCAGGTGTTTTAACAGGCTGCTCATGGAAGTGGTGGGTTCGATGTCCTTGGAAGTGTGCAAGAAATGAACGGACACATCACAGGTTTAACTTGGTCAAGGGTTTGACTCAGTGATGTCAGAGGTCTTTTCCAAATTTAATGATTCTCTAATTCTGCAGTGTTTGAGTGCATGGGGCTCCTGGTCCCAGCATTTTCATTCCTTGGACTCTTTCCTATTGCCTCCCAGTGCTGTGCCTCCACAGTGCTGAGATTGGAGCTTTACTGCAGGTGAAACCTGCCCTGAAGGTTTTCCTTCAGAATTCAGCCCTGGCCATGCTCAAATCACACCAAGGCTGGCTGTCAGTGATGCTGAGGGACCCGAGCCCCTCTTTCTGCCTCTCTGAGCTGGAGGGTCAGGCTCAGACCCAGTGCAGACTCCAGGATTAAAGCTGGCTCTGCTCTACCTTTTGGCAGGCTGCTCCCTCTCCTTCTGGGACCTGACAGCCCTGTTAGTGGCAAATGTCCTCATTGTCATTGGTGCCAGGCTAATCTGCCCTCGGGCACCATTTGGGACAGTGGCTCCAGGACCACCTACTCCAGAGGCTTCATCCTGGTGATTTTGCTGTCACAGTGTGTATTCAGACAGGTCAGGTAGCTGTAGGGCTGTCCCCAAAACCTGTCTGACTGAGTGCCATGGATTGCACCTGGGTTGGGATTTTTGACAGGGAAATGTGTTTCCATGATATTAGCCAAGAAACTCAGAACAAATTGCATCTCCTCATCGTGCTAGACACCTTCTGCTCAGGCTGAAGGAAATCTCTGAGGGCAAATGCAGAGGAGGACACAGAGTGATAGTCAACTCTGAAATGTGCTGCTCTAGAGAGAGATCAGAAATAATCCCATGTATAAGTGACCCCTGTCAGTTCCCCAGTACTCACTGTCCCTGTGTGACTTTGCTGTGACACGAGACAGAAGGTCCCTCAACAGCAGCACCCCAAACACAATTTGCAGAGCAGGGAAGCAGTTGTGAAAGAGTTTGCAAATAATAAAAACCCAGCTGGAAATTTCCCTACCAATATTGATGAGGCAGAGCCAAAGGCTCTCACCAGGATTTGGTAAGACAAAGTCCTGTAGTCTCTCTCATGGGAGTGCTCAGGATCTCAGCTGGTTTTCTCTCCCCAAGTGTGATGCCAGGCATCTCGCTCATGTTTGAGCAATTTCCACACGTCTTTGCTCATGTTTGCAGGCTTTTGAGAGTTGCAAAATTTCCCCTTCCGCCATCATCCCAAGGAGGGTGGACACTAGCACTGTTCCCAGCCCCAGGGTCAAATTGCTCAGCCTTTGAAGATATTTCCTTGGAGTCCTTGAGCCTGAGTTTCTTGGCCTCTTTGAAGTTTCCCCTTGATGTTAGTGCATCTCTGGGTGACTCAGTTCCCTCCCTCTCCAAGTGAGATCAGATCTTGTTTGCCAGCTTTGTCTTATATCCCCCTGCTCAGATATGTGGTTTTGGGCCACTGAGTCCAAGGGCTCTGAATTTATGGTGGACTCTGCATGCACCAGCATCATCTGGTTGCTTCTTGTTGGTAGCACATTTCCCTGGTGCAGGGGCTCTTTGAGGCATCCCTGCTTTCTGGAGGTGAAATTCTACAGCCCAGCTCCAGAGGTCCCAGGACTCCCACCAAACATCAAAGCCCTCATTTGCTCCCAGTTTTGCTGTGTGGGACTGAAATGAAGATGAGAGAGCCAAAAAAACTCTCCTAGAGCCATGAGGAAAATCCCTTTGGCCTTTTTATTCCTCCTTCAGGAATGACTCCTTTGCTCACTTCTTTCCTGGAGAACTTTCGCAGCTGCAGTTGTCTCCTGAGGGCTGTTGTGGTCACTTCAACAGCAGGAATCAGCCTTGAGCTCTTCATACTGCCCAAGGCTGGCAGGAGCTGCACGTTGGGTTCTGCTGTCCACCCTGCAGCCACAGTGAGCATGCAGAGCTCACAGCCACACAGAGCCAGCTTTGAAGGGGAGTGGCCCTTATCTGACATCCCTTGATTTAGGCCCTTAACCTGGGAAGGAATTTGCTGCAGGTCACAGGAAGCCAGTGGATAATTCCACAATCCTCATCGTGTCCCAGTCCTGCAGCGTCAGCCTCTCAGGCATGTTTGTCTCCAATGCAGATATTTGTGAGCTTCTGGATGAGGAAACCAGTCCCTCAACTCAGTCTCCTTACACCCACTGACTCCTGAAACCTGGAATTTTTTTGGGAAAAGCAAAGATTTCAATGCTAACAGCCAGCAGGCAGAAAGCAGAGCCCATCCCTGGCTGTGCTGGCGCTGCTGGAAGCAAGTGGCATGGAGTGAGAAGAATGAGATGGGGAAACCCAGGATAAACAGGCTCATTTTAGTGCTGCTATCCCAAGCCAGCAGTGACTCTGCTCCCACATGAGAGTAACCCTCCCTGAGCTGGGGAGCTGGACTGCTTGTGGAGCTACAACAAAGGATTCAAACGTGTTTCCTCTTGGAACAGGATGAAGCAAAGCGTCCGCAGCCCCATCCAGTGGGCAGGTTGTCATCCCCCCTCTCTCTGCCTCCCTCCAGAGAAGCAGCTCTGCTTCTCATCCACATCCACCCTCCCCTTTGAAAGCCAAGCTTCCTGCTCTGGGTTATTTCTGACCTCCAGAGCCAGGCTGCCTAGAGCCCAAGGATGAGCTGGCCAAGGGGGGCTGGTGGGGCAGGGTCAGGACTTGGGGTGCTGGGGGGTCATCAAAACAACTTTTCTCATTGAAACAAGGCAAGATCACAGAATCATAGAATGATGGGAGTAGGAAGAGACTTTAAAGATCATCTGCTTCCAGCTCTCAAGATGCGTTCCTGGTCAGCTCCTGTTCCAAGCAGGCAAAGTTCTCTCACCCTCATCCCAAGGCAACCAAGGAATTGCCATTTTTTAGCCCTCATTTTCAGATGTTCTGGTGTTTCTGCATGTGCATTTATTCCCTCCTATTCACACGGATGTATAACCAGGCAGCAGCTGTAATGTAATACCAGAGTCCCGTATATAACTCTGAAAACACCACTGGAGCAGCCCTATTATCGTGAGACCAATCTGAGCAGGAAATATTATCATTACCAGGGGGCATTATTTTTTCCAATCACACTTCATATCAGTTGTCATCAAACCCTGTGTTTTATATAGTGTTACAATAGCCACAGTTGCCATGAATTGTCTCTGGATGGACTGTAAGTATTAAAAACAAAATAAGAAGCATATGTTGGAATGTCTGAAACTAGCAGACAAAACTCGAGGCTTTGACGACGTTACGGGTTTTTTTGGAAGGAGCCAGATTTTAGCAATAACATTCCACTTTTGTGAGTCTACCCACCAGCATCTAACCTGCCCTATAACATCTCACTTGAGTTTACAATTTCCTTCACCTCCTGTTCCTCTCTAATGTAAACTCTCTGGCTTTTCTCGAACGTGTGGCTTGGAAGAGAAATAGCTCCAGCCTCCCAGGTGCCAACTGGAAATCTTCCTTCACAGTGGACGAGCAAGAAAAAAATATACAATCTAAGGAAAGTGCTCATCCATAGCTCATTTTTCCCCCCTCCCTGCTCCTGTTCTAGCTGTAGCAAAATGTCAGAGGCATGATGCACACATTCCTTTGAAGCCATTCCATCTCCTGATGATCCATTTTGCTTACGAAAGGAATGTACGCTCGAGCGCTGTGATTTTTGTTGGAAGGCCTCAGCAGCAATGGAATAACTGCAAGGAACACTGCCAGGTTTCTCTCCCCCCTCTTTCCCTGTGCATTCCAAAACATCCATCCAGCGAGCAATAAATAGCAAAAAAATATTAATTACCCAAAGGAAGAATTCTCTCCTGAACAAATATTGGCTTTGTGACAAGAAGGAGCTTGTGAAATGTGTGTTTGCCTACCAAGCCCACTCAGTCTATTTCTGATTCCCAAAGAACATAATGACCCATGTGCCAGATTTTATTTGGGCTTTTTTTTTTTTTTATATTTTTTTTTTTTTATTATTATTATTTTGCATGGCCAGCAAGAACTGTAACAAACATTCAGGAAGGAAAACACTCCATTGTTGCTTTTGGTCTTATGGTGGGTTTTGTTCTGTGCTTTTAACTGTGCTTCACTTCTGGAGCTGCACAGAAAAAAAGAAAAAAAAAAAAACAACACCCTGTTATTCTTTTTTAACTTATTCACCAGTTCTCCCAGCTTTTCCCAAATTAATTTACTGCTTGAAAGTGTTCAGAAAATCAGCTTGGGAGAAATCACTTTTGAGCTATCATATACCACACACAAATACAGAAGCACATGCATATATGTGTGTGTATATATATGTATATATATACTCACAGATACATGAATAGGGGCTCGATCCTGGGGCCACACAGATTAATTTAAAAATCATAAATATATAAAAGCTTCCAATCCACACTCCAAAGCAAAAATGATGGTCTCCATCCTGTGCAGAGTGCTGTGCACAGGGGTCAGTCTTTGAAGATCTTTGTAGCTGATTTTTTTGCTCCTGTGGCAAACACCACCCACCCTCATCCCTGCCAGGCAGCCTGCAGGAGCTCAGCTCTTGGAGCTACTGCAAAGCAGCAGCTGTGGTGAGCATCAGAGTGGCTGAACTGGGCCAGTGAAAGGTCCAGCCTGCCCAGACCCCAGCCCAGCTGAGCAGAGATGCCCTGGGAGGGGTGTAAAATGCTGTCCCCAGGGTCCCCCCAGCCCCCTCAGCCTTTCCCAGCTCAGGGGCTGCCTGAGCTGGATGTGGGGTTTCTGTGTTTAATCACCCTTTGCCTTCGACTTCTCCAATCTCCCTTGAACCTGCAAGCTGAGAAGTTTCCTGCAGACTGGAAGGAAAGGAGAACTGGGAAAAGGGGAATGTTTCTGCTCCCACTTTGGTTTGCTGGATGCAACCCCCTTCTGCCAAAAGGAGTGTAGGTCACCCTGCTGCAAAACTCACTCCCATGGCATTTCCTCAGCAGGTCCCACAACCTCCACGGGCTGCTTCCCTTTGTCAGAGGCTCAAATCTTTTGGTTTAACAGGAGCTAAAAAACCATGTTGGCATTTGCTCCTTGCCTTGCTTGTTTTGGGGCCATTCTTCTGAGAAAACAAATAAACATACAAAAAAAAAAAGCATCACTTGGACAGACACTTGGAGGAAACCAGGAAGGAGTTCAGGTCTGGGTGGCCCCCGAGCTTGGTAACCACAGTCCCAGGACATGGAATGCCAGTGCTCTCCTGCAAAACAGCACGGCAGTGACATTTGGAGTTTAAATAAAATCGTGGCAGCCTTCCTGAAAGCAAAGCCTGCTTCAAAACACTCAGAGGAGACCACCCAGAGAAGACATGCCTGGAGTTCCCCATGAGCAAATCTCTTACATCCTAAGCTATCCCTCATCTAAGTTGCCCAAGGCAGGACAAGATCCATTCATAGGTTGTGCCCTTCCCTGCTGCGGGGAGCTGGTTGTATTGTAAAGGCAGTCAGCAGTTAGGAGCAGTTACATAGAATTATTTATCCACATAGAGATCTTTTCATGAACAGAATAGTAAATCTTTTCATTCAACAATTTTTAGACAAAAGCTATTTGTTAATGTGACATTTTTCAGCTGTATCAGTGCAAACATCCATCCATTTAGTTTTTTAAGCGCAGAAAACTTCTTTCTTGCTGTTTGCAAAGAGAAAAAGAGAGAGGGAGGGTGAATGAAAACTGAACCTATTTTGGTTGTTGTTGTTGATGTTGTTGTTTGGGGTATGTTTGGCTGGAAAATAGAAAAAAAAAAAGGTCAAAATAAGATGATGCCGTGAGTCTTTAATTTAGGGAAAAGGTCATTTTTAACCATCTAAAATCACTTGATTCAATAAATGTTGCCCAGATCCAGTGTCATGTTTTGCTAATCAGATTTCAGGAGGCATTCAGCACAGTAAATCACACTGCCATGTCTTATCAGCCAAACTAAACATTGTGGTTCCACCATGAGGATTATCACAACTGGAATGCTCTCCACAGCTGGCTCTTGTGGCACCCCAAGCAAGAAATTGTGCAGAAAAGAGGAGCAAAAGGACAGGGAGACCAGGAAAGGGATTGCAAAGGTTGGTAGCATTCACTGGGATTCCTCAGGGCTGAGATCCACCCAGCTTTATCTTCCCTTCCTCACCTTCCCCACATTAGTGACTGTCTGAGGGGAGGGATGCCATCCTCTCTGCTTGTCGTGTTTGCTCTGAATTTGCGCTGTGAAGTTACAATTTCTGATCACTGTGGGGTTTTTTACCCCCCTGTGCTTGTCTATCCTTTCCACAGGATTCTTTCCCCCTCCACCAGCAGACACGAGAGCGGATTACAAAGCAATTCAGCCGGAAAAAAAACTACCAGGAAATGAAACAAACAATTGATTAAATTGTTTTCTGCACAAAAATCCAAATTCTGGCTGATATTTCTAGAGCTGGAATACCACCCAGGGGATTATGTGCAGTTATCTCCAACCGCTGGGTATTCATCTTTGCTCCTGGTGTGTTTCTCTGATCATCAGTGGGTTGTAGCAGAAGATAAATTTCTTCCAGTCGGATGCTATTCCTGGGGCTTCTGTGGCGTTCCCACACAAAGCTTTAATTGTCATAAACACCTCGAAATTTGTTGCGCATCAAGAAATGAACCGATTTGATAAACAACACTCATGGCAGCAAAGTAAGCACGGGCTTGATTCCTATCATGCAAAATGAGATGTGGTGTCAGAGTCGGAATAGCAAACAGGAGGTTTCATGGGAAAGGCTGCTGCTTGTTTGCAGCAGGTAGGATGCCTCTGAATGTTTCGGGTGTGACTCATTCGGCAAGAGGAGACACCCAAATTGCCCATCTGAGAAAGTCTCCCCAGTCTCCTTTTGCAGTCGCTGGAGAGCTCAACAAGGGAGACTGGGACTCCTCCACAAACAGGCACCTAAAGCTGGGTTGATGTCCTGTGCTCTCAAGCCTGACCATGGCAGTGTCCCTGTGGTTGGCAGAGGTGCTGAGCTGTAACCTGTGATGAGGTGAATGTTTTTGGGGTTTTATTTTTGTGTTGGAGCAAATTCTAGTGTTCTGGAGCGCTGCAGGGAATGTTAACGGCAGAAATTATAAACCCAGAATGTGTGCCTCTGCAGGAACAAACCTCTTGGTTCTGTGTCAGGTTTAACCCCACCCAGATCTGTGTTCCGTGTGAACTTTCTCATTTGTTGCTATGCATTCGTGAACACTTGGTGGTTTTTCATATTCCCATCGCTCAAGAGCTTGCACCCTCACTTTGCTCAGGCTGCATGCAAAGCCTTGACTCTGCAAGGAAGATTTGGCCAAAATCTCACTGTCCTTGGTCAAACCTTGAGTTGGCCACTGGGTATCTTTGGGGTAGGATATTCCCCTCCCTGGTCCTGGTGTTCAGCTGAGTGGGGATCAGAGATTGTCTTCTCAGCACAGCTCAGGTGCTGGGAGAAGGACAGACCTCCTAAAATACAGACTCCTGAAGCCATACAATGGTTTAGGTTGGAAAACAGCTTTAAGCTTGTCAAATCCAGCAGTGCAAAGTCCACCACTAAACCCTGTCCCTCAGCATCACAGTCACACATCTTTTCTGCACCTTCAGGGATGATTCCTCCACCACTGCCCTGGGCAGCCTCTTGTGATACCTGACAACACTTCCAGTGAAGAATTTTTCCCTAGATCCAATCTAAACCTCCCCTGGTGCAACTTGAGGCCATTTCCTTCTCCTATTAGACAACCATGGCCATGAGGAGGGTGAGGACATGGAGCTAAGGCCAGATGGATCTCCACTAAAGGATTCATTCCTCTGCTCCCTTTTTGGCCAAGGCAGTCCTGTGAACCCCTTGGAGCAGTCAGGAATTCCAAGGAGGAGCAGGTCTGTTTTAGCTGACAGATAAATCACCGTTCCCAGCTGGCCCCTGGAACTGTCAATACCCTGCCCACACCTGGGCATTTCCAACAAAATGTTCAGTTTTCACCCATGCATTGCTTTGAAATCCACCAAAATGCATCCACCACAATTTCCACGTCCTGCTCTTCTTGTGTGGTGATAATCTGTGTTTGAGCTGCACCAAGACCTCAGGTGTGACATGTATTTTCTCCTGCTAAGGCAGAGACAGCCTGTCTTATCCCTGTGTCCTGCATCCTCTAACACAGTGTGGTGTCACCATAAATGACCCTGAAATTCAGGGAACATCAGAGTTTATAAAATCCAGTCTTTATCCAGCCTCATATTCTGGATAGATTAGGGATTATTTTGCCTTTTTTTTTTTTTTTTTTTTTTTTTTTTTTTTTTTTTTTTTTTTTTTTTTTTTTTTTGTAAACAAGAGAAACCCTAACCCATTGAAAAATGTTAGAGGGAAATTGCAAATGTTACGCTTGTCTGAACAGGAGTCACTCTGGGGAACACAGCACAGACATACTAATTTCTGAGAGATCCCCCCCCACCTTCCCCCCATCCTGTGTGTAACTCAGACAAGGAATGTTCTGGTTTAGCTTATTCCCATCTACTAAAGCACACACACTGCTTATCAGAGATGCACTAGTTAAGGTGGAGGAAATTAAGGTGACCTCTACTAGTTCAGGTCTTTATGCAATTCGAGATGGTCATTAGTCACATATCTTGGCATGCAGTGAATTAAGGGCTCTGACTTACAGACTATCTCAGACCCTTTGTTTTGCGTTTTGCTCTCCTTTGTGTGGCTGAACACCCAAGAAGGTTGTTTTATTCATCGGAGTCTTAAAACTGGTTGCTTTATATAATTTAAAACAATAATATACAATTTAAAAACCTGTATGTCTTCTGTGGCTCTTTCAGCTAATTACGTGTGAAAAGTCCTCCCAGACTCGGTGGGAAAAACGTTTCTCAGCTATTAATCAAGCCATTGATTTAGGAATTTTGCTCAGGGAAAGAACTTAGCCCTCATGCAGGGAAAGGACCATAAATCTGCGAGAGGAAGAACTTCTGGGGCTCTGTGACTCATCCTCTTCCTGCCTGTGTGAATGGAGTGACTTTTGCAGACCAGATGCAGCAGTCAGCAGCACAAGAGTGGCAGGGAAATCCCTGCTGCCCTCTCGGCATGGAGGAGACACAGTTTGAACCTGTTTGGCTGCAGCCAAAGAGGAAAATGCAGAAAACAAGGTAAAAACCACCCCTGGGCTCTGCAGTTGTGCTAACACACAAAAAATGGACAACAGAAAATGTTGCTTTTCATAGAATATCCTAGGCTGGAAGGGACCCACAAGGATCATCAAGTCCGACTCGTGGCCCTGCACAGGACACCCTCAATTGTCACCATGTGCCTGGGAGCATTTTCTGAACAATTCTTGAGATCTGTCAGGCTTGGTGCTGTGACCACTGCCCTGGGGAGACCCTTGCAGTGCCCAGCCACCTTCTGGGTGAAGAAACTTTCCCTCATAAAGTGGTGGGACACCCACATTTGTACCACACAAGGCTCTAAACACTGCACGAGGAGATGCCACCACAATTCCCTTTGCAGCACACCTGGACCCACGGCACCTTCCTAATCCCAAGGCTTCACAGACCTCCACCTCCTCACCCCACCCTGGCCAGTGCTTTCACCAAAGCTGAGGTGCCCCTGGGGGCAAAAAACCCAACAGAAGAACTCAGAAACTGCAAAAAGGAGCAGCCAGGAGTTGTGGGGAATTTGTGCCTTTACGGCTAAAAAAAGGGCTGTGCACAGCTGATTTGGGTGAGTTATCTCACTGTTAAACAAATCTTCCTGTTTGGGAAAACATTGCTCAAGAGCAAAAGGGCCAGAAATTGCTTTCAGAAGCTCATTTTTTTTGTGTGGGCTTATACACTTTATGCCTCTGTCCTAAGAAGCACAACTCCCACTGACTTACTAGAAATATTAAGAACTAGTGACTCAATTTCTAAGAATAATTTTGGATGTTTCTATTTATAGGTATCGGCCCTAAGCTCAAAAGCACTGGCAACACCCAATCATCTATTTTTCCATCATGCTTTGATATCACACTGAAATAGCCTGGAAAGCAACACTTTCCACCGTTCCTTGTCTCTGGATAAGTGCACTTTCCAATCCAGAGAGCTCACAGCACTCGATTGCTCAGGAAGGGACATGAGCCATCAACTATTTTCAGGAAGTGCCTGGAAGCCCAGTTTAAAATAGAAAAGGAGGTGCTGGTGGACAGATGCAAAATTGTCCTTCTGTGGTGGGTTAAAGGTATTAAAGAGCATTCCTGAGGGGCAGCTGGTGGGCTGGAAGTGTCACTGGTGGAAAAAGTGTGGGTAAAGGAAGTTCTTTTGTGGGGCTGAGGATGGTGAGGCAGAGGATGGAGAAGGAAAGGATGGAGGGATAAGGCAGGGCGTGCAGAGGTAGAGGTTGGAAAGGCAGGGCATGGATAAGCAACCTTGAAATTATTTCTGCTTGTGGCAACCAAAGTACCTTCAAGAATGTCCCCAAAGATGAGTAATTAGACCCACTCCAATCATTTTTGACTGCACTCTTAAAATGTGGCCCGTGATTTTTAGAGGACAGACAGAATCACAGAATCACTAAGGCTGGAAAAGCTCTCTGAAAATCGAGTCCAACCCTTAACCCACCACTGCTAAGGTCACCACTAAACCCTGTCCCCAAGTGCCACATCTACATGTCCTTTAAGTCTCTCCAGAGATGGTGACTCCACCACTGGCAGCATCAATAGTCTCCACATACCAAAAAAATTCTGGCTAGAAAATCACTCTTGAGCGTTTCGACCAAAGAAATCAGCATCTGTAACCAAATAATGAAAAGAGACACCGACAAGATTTAAAAACTCTGCAGAAAGAAGAGACAGCTGCTTGTTACAGGAATCCCCCAAACCATTTAGTGCCCTTTCTTTAGGATTACAGCACACCTATTGCTTTAGGGCAAAAAAAGACCTAGAAGGGTTTGTAGAGGGGGGGATCCCATTGGGAAGGTGTTGGGGCAGGGATGGATGCAATTCCCCCTCCACGGGGCTCAGCACAGCATCCCCACAGCCCCAGGCATTCCCAGCTCACCGAGGGGAGCTTAGAGAAGAAACCCTGAAGGTTCTCTCGCCCTTCCTCCCAGCTGCCCTGGGCTCGGGGTGAGAGGCAGGATGCCGGATGTCAGCTCGTGACTCATTCTCTGGGAAACTGAGTGTGGTGTGGCTTTCTGAGGAAAGAACCCATGAGTAAGGGCTTTTTATTTTTTTTTTCCCCTCACTTTTTTTTCCTCACTTTTTTTTTTTCCCCACCTCACTTTTTTTCTTTCCTCAATTTTTTTTTTTCCCAAGAGGAATTGGGCAATGCAGAACAGGTTACATCAGTTTGTCAGGGAAGAAAGGCACTGCAAGGGCCCCAGTGCTTTCCCCTTGCTCAGAAGCCACAGAGTTGAAGGCTGTGGTCGGGGGGTGTTACTTTCACAGGTTATAAAAGCTCATTTTGAGCAAAAAGAAACAATATGAAATAAAACGCAATTGTTTCTCAGAAGTTCTTGTCTCTCCTGAAAGGGTGGATTTGAACAATATTATTTTAATCAAGTGTTTGGCTGCTGCAGGATGTTATAAGGAGGCTGGGATACACATGGATCAAAACAGGTTTAAACCAGCTTTGCAAAACCAATAATGTGTATTTCCTTATAGGGCTTCAATATTATTATTTTTTTTAACCAGTTCTGCTTAATTACTGGTTTAGATGGCAAAACCAGTCCATCTTTGATTTTTAGGAGAGATGAAACAAGCCTTCCAGTAACAGCACCTCCCTGCCACACCAAGAGCTGTGAACCTGTTGTATTAGGAATTATTAGTCACGTAGAGAGACTGTCAGTGGCCTAACACGCCTGAGTTATGCTTTTTGTGTGGAATCCTCTGCTCAACACGCTCTCTGAGCATCCTCCTGCCATCAGACAGCCAGCCTGACCCAGGGACTGCTGGCTGGCTGCTGCTGGGCATGGTGACATGAGTTAGCACTGTCCTGGCCTTCACACAAGCTCATTTTGGCTGTCACAGGTGAGCCAACAGCCCCAAAGTTGGGAGTGAAGTGGACTCCCAGAGGGGCTGTGCTTGGTGTGGTGGGGAAGGGCTGCTGGGACCTGGGACCCTCTGCCAGCAGAGAGGGTCTCAGAGGGGATGTGAGCCCACAGCCCTGTCCATGGTGAGCTGCCAAAGAGCCCTCCCAGTGGCATTTCCCAGGAAGGCAAGAAAAAGTCAACCGAGTTTTCTAATAGGTGCAGGAAAACTCACATTATGCCCAAAGAAGGGGTTAAAAACAAAAGGGAAGGAGTCAGGGCTGGGGGGACATCCCTGTGGCAGGACAGCTTCAGTTAGTGGCTCTGGGGAGGGAGGATTGTGACAATATCCCCAAAAAATAACCACTCAGCTTTGCAGGAGAGGTGACCCCACTGGCAGGGCTGGCCCAGAGCTGGTGAAGGTTCATGCAGGTGTTTCCCTGTAATAGGCACTGTCAGGTACCTTTGCAGCCTTGATGACCATCTGGTTACTATAAAGAATGGTTTATGGGATCTCATCCTGGCTTTTGATGACTATAACATAAGTATTGAGGGCCTGCAAGCTACAGCTTCATAAAAATAACAGCTTAATAATGAGAACAACTTTCCCCTTCCAGAACAGGGCAAATTCAGGTGTATATTCCCCTTTCATTAGGATTGTAAAATGAGACAAAAAAAGACCCAGTCATCTAGGAGAGGAGAAAAACCCACAATCCCACAAATTTCTTAGAACTTAAGCAAGGTGCAAGCACATCTCTCAGCTGTCTCCAGGGCAGGATAGAATCCCAGTCTCTAAAATAAAGAAGGGGAAACTGAGGCACAGAGGTTTGAAACAGCTGGAACAGCATCACCCAGGCAGCCAGTGGTCAGCACAGGAACCTCAGCTCTCACTCACTCCTGCACTCCTGTAATTAAAGACATCAGCACAGCTACCCAAAGATTGTCACCTTTTATCATGGATCTGTCTTGCTCTTTCAAACTCTTTTTTCTTTTTTTTGCATTTCCAAAAAGTACTAACTCTCTTCAGTTCCAGTTTCTCAGTGGTTTATAGAGTATCAGGGCAGTTTGCAAATACATGGCTTTCTCCTTTCCAGAAATGCTTGCTATGTCTGGCCCAGAATTGTTTTATTTTCTCACAAAGGTATGGAGGATGTTCTGCTGTGAATTTCTTCAGGACACTGAAATCTTGGATGTGTAAAATCAATGGTTTGGAGGTTTTCCTCGGACATTCCTCTCAAAAATATTTTCTGAATTTGCTCTTGCAAATAAAATACCCCAAAACCAGAACAGAAAACAAACAAAAACAAACCAAACGAAAGTAACACAAACAAGAAAAGCTCCAGAAGTTTTTCATGCAAGTATTTTGAAGAAAAGATTGAACTTCAGGTATCCTGATATTTACAGGAAACAGAGGCAGCAATTTCACCTGAAAACAGGGTCTAGGACCATCCTTTGGAGGCAACTGTTTCTAGAGAGCAGTGGGCTGAGCAGACAAGGCCAAGGCTGATCCCTGGAGAAGTGGGATCAGCTGGAATTGAAGCCCTCCATGGAGCAGGGACATCCAAGCACCTGGTCCTCCCCCAACCCTTCTTTTGCAAATCAATCATCAAAAAGTGGAGCCACCACAAAACAACACCTGACCAAGAGCCAGGGTGGGCTGGGGACTCCAGCCTGATCCTCACAGCACTCATCCCCTGCTTGGATAGCCCCTTGCACGGGGAGTTTGGTGGTCCCTGGGGCAGGGAGGGCATCACTCCCATCCTTTATCTGCCAGAGAAAACTCCCTCTCTTTTTCCTTTTGAGAACTAAGCCACCTCCTGATGTCCTGAGATGGGCCAGGGGAGCTCTGGAGTGGGTCAGGGCACTGGAGACCATTGCCTGGGAGGAGGTAGGGGTGGGATTCTCTCTCTTACGCCTCGGGTTTGACCCCTTTGCCAGCAGATTGTTCTGATTTTCCACATGGAGGGATCTAGGGACCCTCTCCAAAGTTCAAACTCCCGGCCTCTTCCCCACTGGCAGCAGCAGCAGCTCTGGGCTCCTGCAAAAACCCTCACAGGGAGTTGGGCTGCACAGCAGCATCACTGACCCAGATTGCTTCATGCACAAATTTGGACATTCCATGGGTTTTTTCCACACTGGACCATGCTAGTCAGAAATTTCCATGGAAAAGAGGGAATTCGGGTTTTTGCATTTTGTTGTTGCTGCTGTTGTTTTTTTACCACCTTGCCAAAAGACCCGAGGGAAATTGCTGAGATGATTTCAAGTCGAAGCAACTCAATTTTTCTTGTTGCAACAGAATTTTCTTGCAAAATTTGCGAGCAGTTAACAACCAAAAAGCCTAACAAGTGGAAAACAAGAAACAGGGTTGTTTCTTTCAGATTTTTCCTCAGCTCACAAAAAGCAAAACATTTCCATCTTTAGTCAACCTGAATTCATACTTTTTTTTTTTTTTTTTTTTTTTTTTTTTTAACTTGCTTGAGTCAGCCAGCAAACCTGAAAGATCACCTCTTTGCACAGCTTCATCTGACAACCTCCTCCTTGACTTCCTCTGTGCTGGTGCAAAACCCTGGGCTTGGCTCAGCCGAGTACTGTCCATCAGCGCAGCACAACACAAAGCTATAAAACACGGGGGAATATCACTGTCCTTCTGCCCTTTTCAGCTCAAAGGAAGCACTGGGCCATCTAAAACCAGAATTTCCCAGCCTGTGGCTGGAGCACAGAGTCTCCACAATCACATATCTTTAATAACAGGTCTGACCCAGCACAGGAGTGCTCTGTGGCATGCGCGTTATTGCTCCATCTGCCCCGGCTGCAAACATTTATTATTCTCTGTGACACACGTTGTAAAACTGCACTGAGGGAACCACGTCTAGTTAGTAATTTCCATTCAGATGAGCTGAAGGAATTAATGAATTTGGAAGATCTCAGATCTTTGGAGATAGGGACAGGCGATGGCACGCTTGGAAATAATCACCCTCAACTGTGCAAAAGCTTGAAACCACCCCACTAATGACAGGCAGGCAGAGTGCTTATCGGGGCACAGGGAGAGCTCAAGCACCATTCAAACTCTCTAATAATGGTAAATGATTCTGCAAACGCACGTGTTCAGGGCTCGGACTGCTTCCAGAGCTAAGTGCTTATGAAAACTTGAAGTGCTCCACTGGTTTTAAATCACTCTGCAGGGCTGACTGATTTAAACTACCAGAGCACTTCTCTTTTTACTTGCATTTTCTTTTCTCCCCCACTTCCCTCCCCTTTCCCCCTTTTTTTTTTTTTTTTTTTTAAATTTTTTTTTTTTTATTCACGCTTCGATTTGGAAGCAAGTCAAACACTTCACTTTAGCAGTTCGAGACCATATTGAACCGATTTAGAAATATGTCAAAAAAAGAAACAGTAAATTATGGTTTAAAACCCTTGTGTTTCAGAGCATTTAAGAAGCAGAGGCTGCAGCTAGAGCAGGGATGTATCAGCAGGGGTTGGGGGACAGAGCTGGTTGAAGGCAGGGACACTTATCTGTTCGATCACATACCTACTGCAGGACAGACCTGCCCATGTGCTGCTCCCTGCCCCACACCTTTGATGTGCTGACTTTTCCCTCTGATCCTCAGTGGCCTCTTGCTGCAACCGGAAAAATTCCTCCGTTGTAGGTGCAGTGCTAAAAAGGGCCCGAAATTTAAGTGCTGTGCATGGGAATGGGAAAGGATTCATCCCTCACACGGGGTTTTTAACTGAGCAGTGTTGGAGTCTTGGCAGCCTCCAACTGACAGCATCACAACCCAAAAGTGAAACTTTCTGGTGGATTCATAACCCTCAAAAGACAGAAGAAAACTGAAGCAGACAGCATAAATAATGGAAAAGTGAATTAGACTTTAAAAATTCTGTCCTGTTTAATAATTCAGAATGATTATAACATGCTGAAAGGAACTTTTTTTATTTAATTACTTCTAGCCTGGAAATCTCCCATTAGTGCACACACATCTCCATCAAAAATCATCAGCTAACAGGAGCTGCATTAGTGCGAGCCAAGTGGCAAAGTACATCCCTCTGGATGTTTGTTCACACCAAGGACGTGCCCTGCACAGCCTTCCCACACCTACAGACGTGTTTGGGGTGGAGGAGATGCCACAGCCCCCCCCAGGACCACAGCCCTGCCCTGGCTGCATAAAATATTCAAAAGAAAACTCCCTGGGAGCCAGTAAAATCGAAGCTGTTTGTCACCTTGGCTGGGACACGAGCGCACGGTCCCTGGCATGAGCTGAGGTTTCCCTCTCGTGTGGTGTGGCAAGGCTGAGGGACTGATACAGCCACAGCCAGTGGGGGAATTGAGGACATTGGGAGCACACCAGGCTGAGTGCTGAAGGCAATGTCAGCAGAGCCTGAACAATGTGTCCTCTGTCCCTAAAATAATGGCAATCCTCGTTTAGTGACTCAGGATGTGCACCCTCCCTTAGGATGCTGCAGGTAGAGAGAGGTGCTGGCTGCTGCCGGCATTGACTTGTCAGTGGAGGCTGAAACACAGGCAGACCATCAACACTTCCATCACCCAGAGCCACATTTTCCTCCTACCAGACCAAGGAGCTCTGGTGGTGAGAGCAGGGAAGCATTGCCCAGCTTTCCACGAGACGTGGAACCAAATGGCACGTGGGTGAGGAGGAAAGCTCTGGAGATGTCAGAAAGGAGGAGAGCAGATGGCAGAAGACGAGAAGGGGGTGTCAGGACTGAGAGCTAAGAGCTCTAGGTGGCTGAGTCACAAGCACTGGCACGGCTGGAGGCAGTGGGACAGTGGAGCAGCCCAGGAGTGAACGCCTGAGGAGCAGGAGAACATGCACAAAGCACTCTTTTGTACTGGGAGGCGAGCGTGGCTCTGCTTGCACAACTCAAACCTGTGGTCACAGGAGCCAGGCTTGTGCTCTGAGGCTGCAGCAGACTCATTGAGCATTTGGAGGGCCCTAATTTACGAGCAAATATAAATAGTGGTCACCCACAGAATGAATATCCCCAGCCCCCGTGGCAAAGCTGGTGGGTGGGGAAGCACGGCCACCTCTCAGCCACTGCCTTCCCTGTGCCATCTGCCTTGCTGCTGCCAGGCCCCTGATGGCCATCTGCCTTGGGGCTGCCATGGAGAAAGTGAATTATATTTTTTTGTAGAGTCGCCACACGGCAGCTGGAGATGCCAACCCGGAAGAAGTGAATAAATCACACCCCAAATTCCATTGCCAGAACCCAAAGGGAAGTTGTTTCTGCCTTAGCCATGTTTCAGCCCCACCACACCAACAAGGATGAGGCTTTCCAAGTGTTTAGGAGCTGCTGCTGTGCCATGCTCAGGCTTTGCCATCACGCCTCAGTGTGAGGGAAGCTCTCCTCTCTCAGAGGATGTGTGGTGGGGCAGCCTGCTTCAAATCCTGCCTGGGCTTGCTGGGGGACAGGAGGAAACACCCCTTCACCTGATCTCCCAGTTCCCACATCCATCAAGAGAACACAGCCATTCCCACTTCCTTTGAAAAACGCCTCAAGCAGGAAAAAATAGTGTAAGGACAAAGTACAAGAGAAACAGAGCTTTCTTTGGCTCTGCTAAAATGCCTGTGAGACAGCACAGCTGTGCAGGGGCACTGGACAAACCATTTTCTTTGCAAAACCTCCACTTTTTGTAGCAACCAATATTCATCAGCCACCTTCAGCCTAATCCTAACTCACAGACATCCTCACTTCCACCACTGGTGCATCAGCACAGTCCTGAGCCCAAAATAAGCCTCTTTCCTTTGGCTCCTGGGGGGTACAGGGGCAATGGCACTCTCCTGCACTGATGCCACTCCAGGCTGGCATCCCTGCACTCACCACCCTGTGCTGGGCTGCCAGAACTCTGCATCTTTTCCTTTTGTTCCATAGGTGAGCCTGCAGGGATCAGACCTTTCCTCCCCTGTGATTTTTGGAGCACCAAACATATTCTGACAGCCACTCAAGGGTCCTGTTTCCATTGAGGTCTGGAGGAAGCCGCGTTGTCCTCACACAAAAGAAGCACCAGGGCATGGATTAAACCCTCTCAAGAGTTTTCCAAACTGCCTCATAAAGGGAGCAGCACGTTGTTGAGAGAGAAAGCTCCTTTGTTTTGGATAGCAGCTGTAATCTCCACATCAAGCACGTCGGAATTCGTAAGTGGCCATTTAGCCATATTCTGACAGCAGAACAAGGAACCTCGGGGCTGCAGCCAGGCCTATTTATAGAGAGGAGGTTTGAGGTAATATCCTCACCTTGGATGCACTGTCTCCACTTAAGAGCCCAGCTTATGAGGGAAAGTGATGCCAGACAGGCAGCCAGCAAGGAAGGAAAAGAGTCACAGCTCACTCTGCCTGGCTTGCTCTGCAGCCCAGCAAATTACGTTTTACAGCAACAAGAGAATCCTCTGAAAACTCAGTTTCTTTCCAGGCCTAACAAGGGAAGGAATGGCAGAAGATAAACAGCTGGAGAGATCCCCCAGGCCGGACCTGCACAAGCTGATCAAGTTAATATATCACTGTTATCATGGCACAGGAGCGTTGGGAAATCGTGAGCTGCGCAGGAGGTCACAGATCTGCCCACAAAATGTGCTGACCTTTTTCCTGGTTGACGTTACTGATGACACCCAATGGCTTAGGAAAGCTCGTGGGGCACTCACTGAGTGTCACCATGGATCGGGGCTGTCTCCCAGACTACGTCAAATATCCATGTCTGGAGCCCTCTGAGGGCAAGCAGCTGGTGAAGCTCAAGCAGTGCCACCTTAGGTGTCCCCTACAGATGGGATCCACGTCCAGCTGAAATCACAGGGCTGCTCTGGGACATCCGAGAAATGTGGATTTTCCCAAACAAACAGGAATTGGGAACCCACGGGAAGCACAAGAAGGGGAGATGACGCCAAGGGGGTGGTGAGACACCTTTGGTTAGCAGAGATCTCTGAAAGGCTGTACTCAGAATAACAGGGTGTAGATGTGATGATTCAAAGGTAAACCGTGGCTGGAGACAAGGCATGGTGGGATGAGATTCAGCTCACAGGCAAAAATAATAAAAAAACAAACCAAACCAAACCAAAACAAAACAAAACAAAAAAACCCTAAATGTAGCCATTTTGTTTGAATTTATTGCTGCACTACCTGTAGGTGCTGCCTGGAGAGGGATCCCACTGGCCCCAGGTGAGTGGTTACCTTCAGTTATGTTGCACAGATGAGGTCTTTATTCAACATTGATTTTTTTTTCCAAAGGAAGGATGTACCTTTATGCTGGCTCTTGAAACCATGCCAATGCACCTTGACCCTTTAGGTCATACCTGTAATTAACCTGGTCTACTTCTGAAGCTCCTCCTCCACGGAAGTAAGATGATTTTTCCAATCAAGGAACAAATATTTTATTCTTCAGGTAAGGAAGAGAGGAATATGTATAGGAATATATATTTATAGGAATATTAATTCTAACTGTCAAAGTTGCTCTAAGGAGTTTTAAGACGTTCCCAACAGCACATAGGAATGTGGGGAATACCCCTCTGAGACACCTCTGAGTCCTTGTGCTCTCCTCCAAATTAAAGTTGCTGCTGCTCCCAGGACAGCTGAATAAATCCTGGTGTGGAAAAGCAGGAGAAGCTGGCAGATATCCAGCACCAGCTTCTGCCATGGGAGGAGTGTCCTGCTTTCCAGCAGATGTTTGACTTTTACAGCTCCTGAGCCCAGTTCCTTTATCTTCCTAGGACATCTCCAGCTACTCTTTTCCTGCCTGAATTTAACAGAAGCAGGGATTGAACTGCGACTATGCAGATTGTTTAATGTGCACATAAAAAGCAGCAGATTGAGGAGAAAATCCACATGCATGTACACACACACACATGTGGGCACAATACATGCTAAAAATGGCCAGCTTCCTAAGGCTGATATCAGTCACAGTCCATAAAAAGTTAAAAGAAATAATTTAAGGGCAAATGCGACTGATGATTGCAAGTTCAGTGAAGCATATTTTGCCTCTTCCCCAAAATGCATATGCAGGACCTATAGGGTAATGTCTGGGTCACCACTGACACAGTCAAAGAAAGTCAAAGAAAAGAATAGGTTATTTTAACAATGAGTAAAAAAGAGGAGTAAGAAACTGTAGGATATTGATAAAGGAGGCAAAAGGACAGAGAGAAGAATTGTTCAGTGACTAGCTCTGTGCTGTACTGGTGAAACAGCCCAGTGACAGAGTCTTATTGTGTGTTGAAAATTAAATACCTCCGCTCCACCAATACTTGTTGTGGTCATTAAGCAGCAAGTGACTCAAACTAAATGGATAACTTGAACCCCAGGATTTTCACCAAGCTACCCAAGAGCTATTAGTATTGAATTTCATTATTTCCAGAGTGTCTGCGAGTTACAATTGGAGACTGTATCAATTCTAGCACAATAATAAACCGCTGATAAGTACATCAGTTCAAATGTACCAGATTAATAAAGACACTAATGTAGTCAATACCAATCAGCACTGGTTCATGGAAAGGAGATCCTGTCAAAGTAAACTTACCTTTTCCCTGTTGATAGGGACAACAGTGCTAATAGAGTTGGCACTTTATAAAGGTATCAGTAGCAGAAGGTATTTTAAGCTGATTAAATCCACTTGGCATACGTAAAATCTGTTAAGAACTGGACATTTGATAGATCTCAAACTCTAATTGCAACAGGAGACAGTTCATTGAGCTCCTGTGCTTCCAGTGGTGTTTTGCAGAGTTGTTTGGGTCTCATACTTCAACCTCTTTCACTGGTATTCTGGAGAAAAACATGTTATTGCTGTCTGCAAGTGATGGGGAAATCTGGGAACTGCCAGAGAAAGAAGAGATTGGGGTAGTGGCACCCTGGATTGGTTGCTGTGCTCATTGCAGTCAATCAATATTTAATATATATTGCACATCTATCTTTTGAGCAATGAAGATTTTCTGTTCACATTTACTGTGCAGCACAGCGTCCCAGGAAGGAAAAATTTTGGAGAATACCTTCCAGGGGTTTAGAGGGCAAATTGAAGAAATATTAATAAATTGGAAGGAAGTCACAGGACTGGTGGAAAGATTTAAATACATATCTGGCTTGCACTGAAAGGCGTAAAGAGCCCTCAAGGTTTATAGGAAAGCAAGGAAACAGCTAAGGGGTGGCTTGATTCTGGTAGGGCATCAAAAGATGCAGAAGGATATTCTGACATGGGCAAATTGAGATTGGACATCAATAAAAAATGAGATGGACAAATTTGTATTAGAAACAATATTCATTTGATCGTTTATTTTTCCAACAATGAGAACTGTCAATCCCAAAAACAATTTCTAAGGTTTATATTTGATTTTCCATCCATAGAATTATTTTTTAATGACATGTTTTTTCATTTTTCATATTTCACATTATTTAAGTGATAAACCCAAGAATTATTTCCTCCAGGCCCTACAATGAATAAACCTAAATAAAATGTAAATTTGCCCAGATTCCAGGAGATATCTGAGCCCATGAAGTAACCTACTCTGCCTCTTAGACCTGCCATGGAAAGCCAGGATTGAAGCAATCACCTGATGGAAAATTCAGAGCTAAAGCAGTTCTTCTGCAGGTCAGTCTTTATCTGCCAGGTCATGGACATTGTTCTCCACTGTGTTTTGTCACTCTGCCTTTCAGGTTCTGCAGGATTTACTTGGATTCCACGGTGTGCCTGAACCCCTGGATGTGTTCACCCAAATGGAAGAATAGAGGAAATAAATCTGGAGTATTTCTGCCGTGTCCTCCAGTCTGGCTCTTCTGAGTCATCACTTAATGACATATTTAATCACAATAATGTTTTCCCTAGTCCTGGTGAGACTTACTTGTGTGCTTTACTTTTTATTTCACCAGGCTGACCTACTATTTAATGTAAACCAGGTACAACCTGGAACTTCCTCCCTCTGAGCTCAGATAAATTTATCTCCTAATGCCTTAATGGTTACTGTGTCACAGGCAAGAGCAGAACATGATAGCTGGATTTTTTTAATTAATTAGTTTGTCAAGCTTATTTTAACAAGAAGAAACCTGAGCCTAAGTTTGCCTGTCAAGCAAAAAATACTATGGCTAGGTAGATTTTCCAAAGCATGAAATTCAAGAGGAGTTAGGTTTCCTTTTGTGCCTTTGAAGAGCTCTCCTTCGTGTCCAAGAGCTTCATCTTGGCTGAAATGCTCCAGGCACTTCCCCACAGCCATTCCTGGGATGTTTGGCTGTTTCCAGGAGGCCCCATGACCAAAGGACTCCCGTGCTGCCAAAATGTCATGGTGCTTATTGCAGCACCCCTGAGGTTCATCCCCATTCTTTTTTTTCTTTTTTTTTTTTTTCCCATATTTAAAGACTCAGTCACAGAAATGCCTTTGGCTACACACTGGGAATCAGACCACAGCATGATGACTCTGACCTATTTTCCTGTCACAGCACATGTCTGCTTGACAGCACTGCCTCAAGAGCCCTGGAGTTTTCCAGGCAGCTGGGCTCAGAGCAAGGACAGTGGATATTTGACAGTGGACACTGGGAATGGCCTTCCAAGCCTCTTCAGTCAGTCCCAAACAAGATTTGAATAAAAGCTGCTGTGGTTTTAATTAGGTGAGCAGGGTCTGGGTAACTTGCATGTGATGCCCATAGAAAACATTTTATTTTCTCATTCTCAGCAGCGATTCCAACAAAGCTGCTTTGCTGCAGGAGGAAAGGGAAATTCTCCACGTCACCAGAGCATCCCAGGATCCAAAGATATGGGGGGACCTATTGCAATACCACCTCAGATGTTCTTGGAGTAAAGCTCATCAGAATGGTAGAAAAACTAGATATTTATATTTACTAGTTAAACTACTTCTATTAAATAGGTGACTCACTATGGGCAGATGATGCAAACAAAGTTACGTGAAAATGCTAAAACAAAGTCTGGAAACATCTTATGAGAGATTTATCGTGGTTTGGGTTGGAAGGGACCTTAAATATCATCTACTTCCAGCCCCCTGCCATGGCAGGGACACATTCCACTATCCCAGGATAGTCCAAACCTCATCCAGCCTGGGATGTGGCCTTGGACACTTCCAGGGATGGGGCAGCCACAGCAACTGTGGGCAACCTGTGCCAGGGCTTCACCACCCTCACAGAGAAGAATTAATTCCAGAAAGCCAAGCTAAACCAAAAACTTTCTTAGTTTTAATTTCTTCCACTGCTGCTGCTGCGGGGTAGGATGCTAATTTGCTTTCCAATCTCAATGAGCCTTGCCTTGTATATGTGTCTTAAAACCTTCTATTGTCCTTTTGAGAGAGAATTTTCAATGTCAGTGCTCCTTAAAACATGAAAATTAACCTCAAGAACTGCCCTACCAGATGAATCCAGATGCTTCTCATGCAGCACATCCTCCCTGACATGCTTCCATTTATGTTCCTTCTCCCTTTTTCCTAGCATGCCTTGCCCTGATTGGAAATTGAAGTGCAGAGTCCAGCTTGGAAGCTCAAGGAGCCACATTTTGCCATCTTAAATTAAATTAAATCTCCGATCCCTTTACAGAGAGCCCAGCCAGGTTCAGTGGGGCCAGGAGACAACCATGACACATCTACAAGCTGGGACTTTCACACATTACAGACTCAGGAGCACACCCCAGGTCCTAAGGAGTTTCCAGGCAGGACTGAGGAAGAGCAAGGATTGAGATGAAGTGCAGCAAAGGCGAATTTGTTCAGCGAACACTGATGTATCATGTATATTTTATTATTCCCGCTTTGTAGGATTCTCATAGGATTTCCTGGGGGGAAAAAAAAAAATTATGCAGCACATGAATATCCTGGGCTTGTCAGACTGCTGGAAATGCTCTGTATGGATGGGCTGAGCACACAGAACATCTGTGGCTGGGGCAGGCTGAAATCCCAGGCAAGTGTCTGACATCCCAAACACACGGAGCCTTGATCTCCGCTCAGAGACACACGAGCTGGCTGAGAAAACCTGGGGAAATATTAACCTCCCCCATCCCTCTCTCCTTTTTATTTCCTGACTTTGAAGTTTTATAAGGAACCAAGACATCAGTTTTTGAGGATTGTTAGGGGGGGAAGGGAGTCCATTGCCACTGGCCACAGCTCAAGGAAGGCTTTAGGCACATATCTGATGTTTTTTGCCTAAATGTGATGCTAATTTAGCTGCCTATTTTCCTTTTAATATGGTTCTTTAGCCTTTAGGGGCCAACTTTAACTCCAGTCAGAGAGTTTGGCTGTAGCTACAGCACCAAACCAAGAAGGGCCAGATTGACCCAGACCCACCTGGCCCTAGAGATAGATACAAGAACATGGCTCATATCCACAGAGTTACCTCCTCCCTGACCCTTCAAAACATCCCACAGAGTGGTCTCACCTGTGAGGTCACACCCCTGGCCCTTGCCATGCCCTGAACAGTGCCCAGATGGGAGCCTGAGCACGGGCCAAAAGCGATGCCAGGGAATGAGAAGTGTCTTGATGCTCTTGGGAGGGTGTTTGATCCTGCGCCCAGGCTCTGGGGAGTTACCAGAGCAGACCACCTACTACCAAACCTCATTCAAGTGCTGCCATCACCTCCCTTCACGAGGCCCAGGAGGATGCAGGAAGCAGCCTGCCAGCCCAGGGGAGCAGGAGCTCCTTTGGTCTGTGCAGTGAATGTGCCCTGGTGCCCACACGTGTGAGCAGCCTGGATGTGACCTGAGTTCAGCTGTCCTCAACCTCTCCTGATAAGCTGTATCTGGGGTAGAAAAGGGTTCATTGCCCTGTTTATACCTGATGGAGACCACCTGGGAAGGCAGAGAAACCCCATCCCACACATCTCTCCATTTCTCCACCTCCCCTGGATTGCACCAGGTGGGTTCAGTCCTGCTCTGCTCCCCTCTGCAGCTCAGTCTGGGGGTGCATATCAGTGACTTCACTCTGCCAAGATGATGGAAGTATTCTGCCTTGAGGCTCAGCCTGCTATTTCTTCATGGTATTTTCTAGTGAGAGTATTTATTAATATGCCACCCCTGCCTCTATTGTATTCTGGAGTGGGGAGATGGATGTTGTGTTTTCATTTTCAGTTAGACATGAAGACTCAGCATGAAAAGCTTCAAACTTTTCATCTCTAATGCCAGAGGAGCACAGAGGGCTGTTTTTCAGAGCCAGGCTGGCTAGGAAGCCTTGGGAATACACGAAGCTATTTCAATACTTAGTGAAGAAACATTCAGATAATAAGGAGAATTTCTTTACCAGACCTTAAACTATGTTTTCCACTTGATGTCTAAGAAAACAGAACCCTTTATTTTTAGATTTTAAATTTTGATTTCTTAAGGGCTCTGTCTAGTAGGACATGCAATGTAGAAATAACTCATATGGCTTCTAATGATGCCAGTGTTATATGTAAGGTTTTAAAGTCCTTGCCTTATTTATTGAAAAAAATAGGGTTTCAACCTGCAGCTGTAGCCCCATTTAGCCTGCCCACTTGCATCCTGCTGCAGCAACAGTGTGGTTATTGATGTGTTAAGGAGGTATTGGCAATTTGGATGATATCTGTGCTCTTAATGCTCTATTCTGTGCTTCATAAGATCTTGGGAATTTTATGTTTTATTGATGATTTTTTTTGGCCTTTCTGAAGGTGGAAGAAAGCTCCATAACCTACCAGGGAATCATCTGCAGATTCAAAAACCAGAAGGCATGAGCAGGACTTAAAAAGTTGAAGATTTTCTGTGAAAACCTTGTGATTCTTAAATCAATCTTTTTCCTTTCAGGGGGGCTCCTGATGCTGAGATCTGACATGACCACAGGTGGATTTTGCTTTCAGTGAAGAAGGGATAAGGCATAAACTGAGTACCTGCAACGGGGTGATCTGCTCTCAGCTCTCCCAGCCTCACTGCTGAGGGACAGGAAAACTCAGTTCTGGCTCATTATGGACTTGATGGTATCTGCCTTGTAAGTTACTAAACCCATTTTGTTCATTTTGCAACACATCAATTTTATGGCTGAGGTTGAAGTATTTACTCGTCCTTGGGGTTTGCAGTTGTTGAGATACAGGATGGAAAAGCAGCCTGTATGTAAAATGTGCCTGAACTCTGCTATCCATTCAACAGAGAGTCAATAGTTCAGGAGTTAATTCATGAGAAGAAGGGAGTAAAAACACACCAAGGTCAGGATCTCATGACCCACAGGCTGTCTATAGCTCCATCTGAAAGACCTTGTAATAGATAGGTATGTGGCTTGGAAAAGGCATGATATTGTGGTTAAGCGAGGCATTTCACAAGTTTTGTAACATCAGACTCCTGGCAAACCTTCTCGAGTGCATATCACATTCAGATCAGAGCTCTCTGCAGGATGGGAAACATTAGGGTGATGAAGGTTTTAAATCTCATGGCACACAAATTGATACGCCAGAAAAATATTTACAAGCCAGTGAGTGTCCCATGAACTCCTGCCAAAGGTTTTTATCTTCAGGAGCTGTGCTGATTTACACCAGAGCTCTGGTGCTCTCTGTGCCCTATCCCAGGAGCCAAGCTCAGGTAGTTTTTCCCAGTTGCCCACTTGCTGCTGCTCCTCACAACGCCGTGAGATTTGTGTGGTGTCAGCACTGACAGCCAATTTCCTGCCTTCCCCTCAGCTCAGCGCTGCTGTGGTGCAGATAAGGTTCAGGTTCCCAGCTCTGCAGATCCCAAAGTGCAACAGGCTCACCTCCAAGTGGGGTTTCAAGGCATCCTCCTTCCTGCTTGCCTTTAAAACACCAAACTGACCCAGCCCAGGAGAGAAGGCTGTAATGAGCCTTCTGTAGAGTGAAACATGGACCTGGTGAGGCAGGAGAACTGAGCTGGGCTCAGCAGGGCTCATGGGTTGTGAGCTTCCTGCCTGTCCTGCTGACCCTTAGCCTGGAGACCTTGAGATTCCAGGCACCAGCCTTGCTGCAGCCCATCACTTGCAAGCTGGAAGGGGCTGGAAATGTTCTAAGGGCTGGAACACCTTTGCAGTGTGGACAGTGGGTTTGATTCTTAAAGGCTGCAGTGGTGGTTGATGGCATGGTCACACTTGGCCAGATGCTCTCTGCCATCTCTGACCTGGATCCACTCTCCTAACTGGCCTCAGGAGATGACCTAGCTTCAAAAAAGAAGACTTTGTTCCAGAATATGGGGATGAGGTTTGAACTAGAAGGCAGCAGGGGCTGCCATGGCAGGGGAGGTGTCAGGGAGCATGGGAAGGAGGCTGCTCTCAGCCACCACTGCCTCAAGCCCTTGTTCCATGATTCCTGAGGCTGCCACCAGCATCGTGTGTGAACCGGTGGAAAACCACCGACTTTCTGTTCCTCTTGTGCAGGACGAGGCTTTGTCACTTCCCTCCAGACCTGTCCTGTTTGTCTGCAGCGTGGCACAGATGTGGCAGGGAGCGTTTCTTGCTGCATGCAAGTGCACAGCTCCCAGCACCACAAGCTCCCTTTAGGGCCCGGAGCTGTTGCTGGAGGGTTAATTCAGAGGAAGATTTGCACTCCAGCCCTCAGTGTAGCTTGTGCCCATGAAGGGCCCCTCCTCTTCCACTTGCAGGTTTTTCTTGCAGCAATTTGAAAAGCAAGGGGTAGGAGGAGGGGAGGGAGAGAGCATTAATGGAACAAATGCTCCAAAAGCGGTTCCAAAAACATTTCCATCTTCCGGCAGAATAGCAGCTGTGGCATGTCCTACGCTGTGTTCAGCATAATGGTCACCAGCTGTGAGGAACTGCTTTTTTATTGACCAGAGCCTTTCCTTGGGGCTGCAATGGATACCAAACACCTCCAGCTCCAAGTTTTGCAGGTGCCCAGAGCTGGCTGTGCCTTCCCTGTGCTTTGCCAAGGAGCTCCTGGGGCTGAATTTCCCCTGTGCCACCCCTCTGCCCACGCTGCCCTTCAGACTCCAAGCAGCAACAATCTCACTCAGGAGGGGAGAGATGATGCTCAGCTCTCCTTGCCCAATGCTCCCCGAAGCCAAATGCACACCAGCCCTAAAACCACAGTAATTAAAGGATGTTTAATGAGGTAATACCCAAGATAAATCATATGGCAATAATAATTTAAAAATAATAAAAGCTAAGGCTTTTATTTCAGGAAGATCTTTTGAGGAGAGGGGCTGGATATAATCTTTTTGAGTGCTCTATTATAGGCTCTGAGTTATAAATAAATCCATATTTTAACATCTGGGATTCATAACATCTTGCTGACAGTCAAATCTCATAAAAGATGTGGTGACTTCTACAGATGTGGGAAACCTCATTCAATGAGCTGCGTAACAAAGGAAATCTAGTTCTTTTTCATTATTTACTGTTAAATCTGTGTCTCTCTGGCTCCAGAGAGGGAGCAAAGCTGTGGGGCCACCCGTTCTTAAATGCACCCTTGCTAGGAAAAACTCAAGAGCAACAGCCTTGCCTGAAAGCCAGGGCTGACACCAGCACTCCGTGTGTCGTGGGCTGCCTGCAAAGCCCAGGAGTTTGATCCCTCCCTGACGCTCCAGGCTGGTGTTCGTGCAATAACAAGCAGTCCCTGGGAAGCTGGCAAATGGTGGGGGGATGAAAAGGTAAGCACTGCCTGGGCATCAAAGACATGAAGATTGGCAGGAATCCCTTCGGTCTCAGCTTGGGGGTTTAACAAAGTGAAAGAGGGGAAAGGTAAAAGAAGGGAAAAGGGAGGACACCCCATCTCCCCATCTCCAAACTCTCACGAGCAACTGACTCCTCAGTGAGGATGTAACTAATCAAGGCTGCAGCTCCAACACTTTCCAATTAGCTACAATTCCAAAGGAAGGAGGGGAAAACATTGAAGTATTTTCCAGCAAAACTTAGTAACACCAACCATATCCCCACAAACTACACCCAACACTTGCACTGGCATTACAGCAAACTGGAGTCTCCTTTCTACTGGGTAAACCCAAAGAAAGCAAACAGTTTATTATGGTCACATTTAATATGGGCTTATACAACGCTGGAGCCCTGTAGCCTATGTTTAATGCAGTTGTGGTGGTGAGGATTTGTTTTTTCTCCCTCCCCAAACAGCTCGCTATTGATTTTCCTCTTAACAAGTGCTCTTGTTCTGACAGTCCATCTCACTCTCTGTGTTCAGACTGAGAGGTTGTAATCTCCATGTCAGTGATACCTGAATCCTCTGGCCATGGGCATGTTATGTTTTCACTAAAATAGGATTATGACCTATTAATCAATAAAGATGAAGTGGGTTAGCTGAGCTGTGACAAAGATGTGATTATTTTGCACAGTCCTGGAGAAGCAGGCAGGTGTCAGGCATGAAAGAAAACAGCATTTCAGCAGCCTCATCCAGGGTTTTCTGTTGTCCAACAGAAATGGGTGATGTAAAACAAAAACTCACACAAAGAGCTGCTGTTTTTCTTTGAGTGATCAATCTGCTCTTTTGCCAGGACCCACACAGGAGGAGATGCTTCCCTGCTCTTCCCAGTGCCAAAACTCAAAGCACTTTGGAGCAGAGAATAGAAATCTCTGCATTTGACAGAGGGGGAAACCGAGGCAGGCAAAGGTGGTGGGATTTGTTGGTGAGCCTATAGGAAATGGGAGCCAGGGCTGGATAACAGAAAATAGGCTTTGTGTGTTTAGTGAGTCCAGCCCAGCTGGCTGCATTGTGTGACTTGCACTAAGGGGCTGGCAGGACTCTAGAGCAGAGCTAAAGCACTGGAACTATGAACTTCCAAGCTTTCAAATATTTGGATAGCCTATAAAAATAATTTTAAGCTCCTAATCCATCCCTGTCAAATGGTATAATTTTTTCCCCCTTCTTTTTTTTTTGGTTTCAACCTTCCTTCTCTTTTGGTTTTGCTAAAGCAGCCTCAGCTCTGACATCATCTGAGAATTTCATTTAACAAAATGTTTTGAATCATTTGTGCTGGCTCTGGCGACTTTGCCAATGGAAACATCCCCTGCAGCAAGTGATTTTTAGATGTTGAATATGGATATTTTTTCCCCTCCTGTAGTTGTACTCAGAGCAATGCCGTTCCCTTGACTTGTGGCCAAATGACCCAGAGGAAAAGGGTCGCTCTGGGATGTCAGGAGAACATGGTTTGGACAACCTGGAAGAGCCCATCTGATGACAGGGCAGATTTCACCCGTGTCCCTGCTCCCTCTCAGTCCTCTTGGGTGGGCAAGAGGGTAAGGATGGGCTGAGGGAGTGTTTGGGCATTTTTGGGGCTGCATCACAAAGTTATGGTGAGACTCATAACTGGTAAAGGGAGAGGGCACAGCTGGGAATGAAAGCTGTGACCAAACCCCACTCTGTACCTACCGATATTATGTTTTATTATTATGGCAGTGTTTGCACATTCTGCTAACTAATGTGCCCCAGAAATTGATGTTCTTGTATTGAGTTCTCCTTCACCCTCTTTTCAATGGTCATGGAAGCTGGAACATCAATGGAGCCAAAGAAGGCAGCAATGCAGGGTCTCATCCTGGAGGCCACATTTAATTCTCAACAGCCTTCAAATACCAAAACCATGATGCACAACTGCCAGACATCTTCCTTGTCGTGATGCACAAATCCTTGAGGTCACCTTTAGGAAGCAGGAATCTACTTTGCAGATCCTTGACCCTCCACAGCACATCTCTGACCCACCAAACCCAAAAGGCACACATTAAAAGCCTGGCACTAAAAGGTCAGGACTGGGGGAGTGAAGATATTAGATTATTTCCAAACAAAATTCTCTCTGAGTCCTTTTGCACTCCAGAACCACTCCATGAAACCTTTGGGGGAGGCAGCACTTCTCTTCCAACAACAAAAGACACTCCAAAAGGGGAGATGTGGGAGATTTTATGGCACCATTGTGGCTCTAGTGATATTATTTGAAGCAAATGCAAACACACTCAGGCTTATAATAAGAGGGTGTAATAGATAGTAAGTGCAAATGACTCATTCACTGAGATTTTCCAGGATTAGACGGCAGCAGAAGGACAACAGCTGTGTAAAACGGACTTTAAAAAATAATCTTCTAATAAGATTTTAATAAACCTGTTAGTAAATTGTAATGCTTGACTTCAAGAACTATTTCTCCCCTGCAGTGTTGCTCTGTGGAGTTGAAGATGTGTTCTCCAAGTGTGCATGATACAACCTCGACTGCACCCCAGGCAGGGATTCCTCAGGTCCATGGATGAACAGAAAACCACACCTATGGGGAGAAGCTGAGCCTTGAAAAGCTACTTTAGGCCTCCTGCAACACTAACTTTCTGAATTAACCTCAGTTTTTATACTGTTCTTGCCACCTTTTTCTTTCTATTGGCCCGAACAGATTAATTTAAAAAATAAAATAAATAGTGTTTTATGAAACAAAAAGCCTGCTCTTTTTATTGCACTCCAGACTGCATGTAGTCAGTGCTGGCTTACCAAAGCCTTCCCCCTAAATCCCATGTCTGGACATGCATGTGCACACTGCCCATGCAGGGAAAACTGCCACAGTTTGGGTCCTTTTCTCAGCAGTCTGTCTCCTGGGGTCATTACATGGCAATCTTGGCTTTTGCTTGGAGGAGAGAACTCGTTTTCGCAGCTGCCACAGTTTAGGAGAAAATCTTGTATGTGCAAATGTTTAGGAACTCAAAAACCAGAATGGAAACCAAACAGAGTCAGGTTTATTTCCCTTAATCCTCTCTGAATTGCAGCATGGTTGGCTTTAAACTGGACTGGCCAAGCTGCTCCTTATTTCCTATGAGTTTGTGGGTATTTCAGCCTCAACAGAACAGTGTTCATCTCCATTTCTCCCTTTGTCTCTTGTTAAGTGAAGTGTCAATCATTCATCCTGTTGTCTTAGAGAAGTTTCTACCAACCACAGACATCACCACAATGTACACATATTAATAAGTGTGTCTGTAAGTGTGTGTACTATACCTTACATCTTCATTTTTGCTCTTTGGGGAAAGTAAAGGGGCAGAAGCATCAATGCAGCTCCTCAGTTTCACAGGATGACTGGGGAAAATAACCTTCATGTGGAGTGAGACACATCAAACCCCGAATCATCCATCGTGCTGCACTGGGGGCAGGTTCTATTGTGGGGCTCTCTGGCTCCCTAAGACCTTTACAGGGTTAATGGGGCACTGTGAGAAGCAGAAGGTTTTGTCCTCCAGGACTGTGAGCACTGCAGATTGAGGAGATGTCCCTTCATTCAGGGGCAGGAGGCAGCTCAGCCCAGCACTGCCTGCCACACTGAGTCACACTGCCACCACCACCGTGATGTCTGCAGGCCTTTTGTGGGTTTTAATTCATAGCAAGGAGTGTAATGGCTCAGACAGAGCAGCCCCAGCGAGGCAGGAGGTCTCCCTGTGCCCCAATTTCTGTCCTTTGCACCCCACACGTGTCACCCTAAGTTTTCTTGCCTTCTGAGTGCTGCATTTTTGTAGTGGAGATTCTCACGCAGCTTCATGTAAACGATGTATATATTTAGAATTATCTACTTCGTTTACATATTTCTCCTCCCGGAGGAGAAATATGATTAATGGTGATGTTCACCTATGAGGTCGAAGAAGTGGCAACCTGTGTAGCCAACCTTTTGCCTCCTGTAGAAAGTGTATATAAATGGAGTCAGAAATATTAAAATAGAACTTTCCTGCCTGATGTTCTGCTGCCTGCCTCATCCTTTGTGTGTCCAATACTGTGACCCTCACGAGGTCAGGGGATTGCTGGAATGGTGGGGCCACAGCCCCGTTCCACGCTGGCTCTGAAATAGGAATCACCTCCTGCAGACTCAGCAGCAGCAGCTCAGGGCTGTGTAACCTTTCAGAGCAGAGCAGCCACTGCTCTGTGAAGAGGAGCCAGAGCTGAGCAGCATCTCGAGGTAAGTGCAGTGTGCTGGGGGCCAGCGTTTGCAGGGGAGCTGGAGAGGAAAAGCCCAGATCAGCCACAAATTACTTAGGCAAAACTGATGCAAGTGGCTCCTGGCTGTAGATGGGAGGAGAGGTGGATGCTCCCAGGTCCTCTGAGGTCAGGCCTCCAGGTTTTGGAGGTCATCTCTTCTGTCTGGCAATGAAATTACCAAAGGCCAAATATTTTGCCATAAACTATTGAGTGGGAGTTCCCCTTGCAGCTTCCATCTCTCTGGGCAGTGCCTGTCCTACCTGAGTACTTGTGTTCAGTAGGTGCCTGCAGTGAGGGTTTGGAATTCCTGCAGAAACCCCTGAGCTCCTGCATGGAGTAATCCAGAATCCCTGTTTCTGGAGCTTTTCCCCTGCACTGATATCAGAGCAGTTTGCCAATAGCTGGTTTAGGCTCAGCCTCAAAACCTTGGGCCTGTGCTCACCCTTCTTCTGCCTCAGTTTCCCACTGGTAGAAGTGGGGGTAAGAGCCAGGATCTTGTCTCCAGAGAACAATGAAGGTGGCACTGGGAACACCAAGACCCCTGGATACAGCAGCTCTGTCAATGGCCTTGTTGGGAGTTAAAAAGCTTTATAGCAGATGAGAATTTGGCTCAGAAATCCCAACAAGGACTTTGGGACCATGACCTGCCACCAAACCCATATAGAACATGCCAAGACAAATAATAATTAGCTCTCTGTATTTAATTCCACACAGCTGACCTTTTCAGAGCAAGTTTTTCATGCCACCAGGATCTGACTCTAAAACCCAGTGACCCTGGGCATCCTGCAAGTGTCAGAAGGATGACAGCTCTCAGATAAAACCAGCACACAAATATGGACCTGGTGCCCTTTTGGGAGCTTCCAGTTTTAAACAAGCACCATCATCCAGAGCTCTGGATCTGAGGAAAAAGCACTGAAGCATCACCTTTAGCCACTGTGGCCACCAAATGCTGCTCCATCTCTTGCTGATGCAGAAGAAGCATTTTTTTTAGCTGGGAGATTTGCTGTGAGTTCTGTCCATCCAGTAAAATATAAAGAGATGCACACACACCTACCTGTATATATAATTTTCACGTGGATTTTACAGTTGTTTCAGTCCAGCTCAAGCGTCATAACAGCTGCTCAGGGGAGTCAGTGCTGTTGCCCCATACTGTGGGCTTGTGAACACCTTTGTTAGAGGGGAAAATTGAACTTTAGTCATACTGTTGGTTTTAATGGATTTGGATTCTGACTTCTCTGCTCTGAAACTCTTCACTCCTGTCCTGTGCTGGGAGGCTCCATGTCAGCACTCATGGGGGCACGTGTGCAGCAGCCCAGATGTTCCCATTCACAGCGCAGCCCATTTGCTCCGACTTTGCATCAAAATAGGATCATGCTGAGATCCCGGATTCAACTCGTCAGCCTTTGCTGGAGGCAGGGGGGTAGTAACTTTCAGACAGCTCAGGTATTTCCTCCAGAACTGGTCTGTCACATCACTGCAAACACCCCTGCTCTGGGTGGGTTTTGCTGGTTAAGAACGGGGTGTGATGAAGGTTTAGGGTGCTTCTTGCTAGGAGAGCAGGGGCTGGTGGGGGCCAGCAGGTAAAAGCCAGAAAAAGCAAGTGAGGCTGGAGTTGGGATGTTGCCATTGTGAGACACCAAAGTGACGGGGCAGGGTCTTACCAAAGCTCACAGGGAGACACTGGCAAGGGTAGGAAATGAATCCCCAGTGGTGTCAGGCCAACTCCATCACCCTACGCAGCTCAGAATCTAGAGCAACTTCACTGCAAAGTGACAGACAACAAAAATGGCTTTTTCTCTCTGAATTCTGTCACCAGCCAGCCCAGCAGAAGTGAAATAACTCTCTTGCCCAGTCTCCCCCATAGTTTATGATAAAGAGCCCTTTGTTGCAATTTAATTTGCAAACTTTCTCTTCTCTGCCATTCTCATGTGCCACGGTTACGGAGACTCATATAAGTATTTTTACAAGAAATGCTTTCAGACAAATAAGTCTGGGGAGGTTTCTAATTTCTATTACCTCATGGTGACTCCATTGATAGACAGCAGCACACCTTGGGAGAATTAGGGAGCATAAAGTAATGGAGGTTTTTGTCCTCTCAAGACAGAGCTGTGAGTGCTGCCTGGCTCACAGCCAACACCACCAATTACCAACCTGGAGCAGGAGACAGGTCTTAGCGTTGAAAAATTGCATTTTTCCAACAGGCCTGGTAATGCTGGAGCTGTGCTGTGAGCTGCCATTTCCTCCTGGGCCTGTTAGGCATCCAGGACGGTGCAGGTTTTGGGCCACCTCAATGTTTAGGGACAGTTCTTGTCCTTTGGGGGGAGAAGGATGGAGTTTGTGTTGCTTCCTCTTGCCTTTGCTGCCACTCAAAACTCTTCCCTGGCTTATTTTTACAGAAGCCCTTTCTGCCAGGAGACAGAACTGTTGAGCATAAAGAAGCAATTTTGAAGGCACTGTCATTGGCAATTATGCTTGAAAGCCCGAGATTTAATTATTGTGTGAGAGCGATACCCTTGAAAGAGAAATTGCAGCGGCCCCATCACTTGAGACGTTTCAGCGCTGGAACAGACGACTCACGAAATGTCAAGGAGCGAAAAACGCAGCACTGCTGCGCTCCCCACCTCCAAACCCTGGTGTGAGGCTCTCTGACAGCACCAAAGTTAACTGTGAGTTGGGTTAATTGAGGACACAGGTGCCCCACTTGAATCCAGCTGTCTGCACAACGTGGGGTTCTCTCATTTCCCTTGCCCGCGAACCGTCGCTGGTGAGTGGCTGAAGCGACGCGGTGCTTTCACAATTCCCATTTCATGCCTGCATTTTAAATTAACACTTCTTCGCTCAGGGTGATGATTTTTTTTGTGTGTTTGTTGGGAATCTAACAATTATATCAGCGCTCACCGGCAAGCAGGTCACATTCTGCGTCTCTCCCAAGCTGCCAGGGTGACTGTAGGTGTAGGAGAACACTGAATCACCCTGTCCTGATCTCTACCAAGGACTGACAGCATGAAGAAAACACATTTTGGTAAATGCATAAAATAATTACCCGGCTGGTCTATAACACCACAACACACAGGGCTTTAAATCCTATAGACGTGACTGTCTTAGAGCAGCAGCTCAAAAAACAGGAGCAGCTCTGCAGAAGATGGTGGAGCTGTGTTGGTGTAAAATCATTGAGGACCAGGGTCAGGAGGCAAGCTGGGGACACAGGGGTGATGCTGGACATCTGACTGCTCAGGCTGGGTTGGTTCAGCCACAATTTCTTTTCCCATGTCCCTGTGTTGTCACTCTGACATGTGCCGTTACAGTACCCAGCAACACAACCACAGCCAGATACAGCTGATAAGCTTTTTTAGAACTGCAGTAGAGATATGACATAAAACTAGGAAAAAAACCCTCCTATCTCCAAGCCCAGATATTCCTGATTTATCCATCCTTAAGCACCAAGAGGCTTTTAAAGCCAGGAAAAGCACTTCTCCCACCACAGGGCAAGCACAAAACTGGCAGCGAGGAACACTTGACATCCCGAACTTGTCCAACTCACACCTCTTATCTCCCTGCTCGTGGATCACACCAAATCCTCCCCCGGTCCTTTCCCGCTGGGATCCCTGCGCTCACTCTGCGGGCTCTGCTCCGTGCCAGGGCACTCATCCCGGTCAGCAGGGAATTTCCTCCCTCCGGAGCAGCGCTCGTGTGGCTCCCAGCCAGGGAAACCAGCTCCAGGCCGCTGCTGCCAGCAGCCCTTGCCAAAGCAGAGAGGGTTTTCCTGGGCGCAGGGGCTGCGGAGCCGCTCCGGCTTTCGCAGGGAAAAGAAGGATGCTCCTTGAGAGGTGAAAAAGCCGAGTTAAAAACCTCACCGACCTGGCTTGGGGTAAAGAGAAACTGAATTTTTTTTTTCTCCTCCCTCCTCTCTCTCCTCCTCGTGAATTAATTTGTTGGCGGAATGAAGCTCAGAAAAAGAAACGACGAAATACGTGTTGAGTCAAACTGAGATATTTCTTTTAACCTATTTCTTTCAACACAGGAAAACATCTTAGATTGGTTGAGGGCTATTTATCCTCCTGTGTAAACTCTCAGTTATTGCGGTAGTTGTGCTTTTAGGTTGATTTAAAACAAAATAAAACAAAACAAAAAACCACTAAAAATTGCCACTTGAAAAAAAAGTCTCCCTTCTTTTTCACACACACACACACACAACTGTGGGCAGTGTGGAGGCAGAATTGTTCATGGCCTTATTGAACTGCTAAATAATTTCTGCCCTGTGTGGGACTCTTATCTCACAGTGGCTTTACTTTCATTAAAACTATTAGAAGCAAAAGAGAAAATGAGTAACCTGGGGGTTGCTGGCAGCCTTTCCAGCTGCTTTCCAGGATATCCCCTTTTCCCCATACCCTGGGTTTCATGCCAAACTCAGCTCGGGAAGGGCAGCAAGTAACCCTCCCTTGTTCCCACAGACACTGAGTAGGGACAGGTGACGGTACACCCTGATCTAGTCCCATGGGAGCTCTCTGCACCCCCAGGGGCTGTGTGGTGACCCCTCCCTGGCGCCAGGATCCATTTTGGGCTGAGCCCAGGATGACTGCGGGGTTGGTGGGGAGGGTGTAGCCTGTGAGGTGCAGGAAGTGAGGAGCCAGTGTACAACCTGAACTTGGCCACCGTCGACCCAAACCCCGAAGAGGAAAGCCTGCGTGCATGACATCTTCCTGTTAGGAAATATTAATCACGGCCATGTCCAAACATGGTAAGTGAAACCTCAGGGAAACCACTCCTTTGGCCATGGAGGGCTGTGTGCTGGTATATTCAGGAAGGCTTTTGTGCCTCAAAGACAGGACCCACTCGTCATCAGGGCACCACCTTGAATTATGGATTGCCTCCCTGACATTTGAAGCAAAAATCTCAGCTCATCCCTCCTGCGCCTCTGTACCCAGCTGTTGTTTCATGGGCTCGGGAAAGAGCCACAGGGTGAGCCAGGTAAAGGGGTGAAGAGGGGAGAGGAAAAGAATCAAGCAGCAGGAAAATCAGCCTGAGGATGTCGTCAGCTCACCCTCGCCCTTGCAGTGGGGTTGTTGGGGTGACCAGTAGGGATGTCATGCCCACAGGAATCACTGACACACACCGAGGCAAGACCAGAAGTGAAAATCCTGATGGTACCACTTCCTGTGGGACACCTGTATTACAAAAAAAAAAAAAAAAAAAAACAAAAAAAAAAAAAAACCCCAACCCAAAACAACAAAAACAACCAACCAAATAACCAAAGAAACCTGAAAACCTGTGAGAGGCATCTCAAAATGTTTACAGGAAAAATAATGTTGCTGAAGTGTCAGCACTGTGGCTTGCAGCACTGTGTGGGCAGCCTCTTGGAGCTAAGGAGTCCACAATGGAGCACAGGAATTATCCCACACACCTCAATCCAGCCTCATCCACCTCCTCCTGGATCCCAATCACCTGGGGCCAGAAGCCTTTTTGGGGCTAATTCTTGCTTGTGGGCCAAGCCCTGCTTTTGGACCTCAACCCAGTGTGGAGGCCAAGCTTCTCCTGTGGAACTCAAACAAGGGCTCACATTCCTTATGGGGGCCACATCCTGCTTGTGGATCCTTAATCCCTGTGGGACCAACCATCCTGTGATGCCCAGATTTGTTCCAGGCTCCAAGCCTTTCTCATGGGTCCCAAATTACCTGTTCTGGGATCCAAGCCCTGCCTGTGGGGCCCTGTCCATCTGTGGGGTCTAGACATTTTCCAGGGGTCAATTCTGTTTGTGAGTCCCAAAGCATTGTGGGGTTCAAAGCTTCTGTGGTGCCCAAATCTCCTTTGGGGGCTGAGCTTTTCTTGTGAGTCCCCAGCCTCTTGTGGGCTCCAAGCCCTTTGAAACAGCCACATCCTTTCTGGGTCCAAGTTGAGCCTGTGGGTCCCAAACCCCAGGCAGAGATCCAAGCATTTGTGAGGCCTAAAGCTTTTTCAGAGCCCAAGCCCCTTGTGGGTCCCAAACTCCCTGTGGGACTCAAATCTGTTTGGAGCCTTTGTGTGGGTCACCAAACCTTTGCATGGCCCAAAGCCCTTGTGGGACCCAAATGTGTGACAGGGTCCAGGCTTTGCCTGTGGGTACCCAATACTTCACGGGCTCCAAAGCCCTTGAAGCACCCAAATCTTTTTGGGGTCCACACCTGCTTCAGGTTCCCAAGCCCCCTGTGGTATTTAAATGCATTCTGGAGTTCAAGTTGTGCCCATGGGTCCCAAATCCCAAACTTTTGCAGGCACCCAAACTCTCTGAAAGGTCTAAATCCTCTTCAGGTTCCAAGCCTGCTCGGGGGTCCCCAGCCCTCTGTGGTGCCTGAATCCATTTTGGGATCTAACCTTTGCCATGTAGGTGTTTAACTCCTTCTAAGATCCAAAGCCCCTGTGGTACCCAAATTTGTTTTGGGGTTCAAGTTTTTCCTGTGGATTCATAACCCTTTGTGGGGTCTGACGTTCTCAAAGCAGCCAGTGCTTCCTTGCTTCAGGGTCTCCAGACTCCTGTGTGCCCAGATGTGTTTTGGGGTTCAAGTTTTTCCTGTGGATTCATAACCCTTTGTGGGGTCTGACGTTCTCAAAGCAGCCAATGCTCCCTTGCTTCAGGGTCCCCAGACTCCTGTGTGCCCAGATGTGTTTTGGGGTCCATGCTGTGCCCGTGGTTCCCCAGCTCCTTGTGGGACACAGCTTCCTTATGGGACTTAAATCCATTTTTGGGTTCCCACTACCCCATGACGACTCAGGGGTCCAAGCAGTACCTGTGGCTTCCTAAGCCCTTGTACTCTAGATACTTCTCTTTAGGACTCAAAGCCATTTTGGGGTCCCTGTCCCTCTGTGGTTCTCAGACCACTTTGGGGTCCACACTGTCCCTATGGCTCCCCAGCTCCTAGTGGGACACAGCTCCCCCATGGGACCCAAATCCATTTTGGAGTCCTCAGCCCTCTGTGGTACTCAGACCCACTTTGGGGTCCAACCTGTCCCTGTCCCTCCCCAACTCCTCGTGGGACACAGCGCGGCCGTGGGACCCGCAGCGGTGCGGGGAGATGCGGGGAGATGTGGGGCGGTCCGGAGCGGTGCGGGGTGGTTCGGAGGGGTGCGGGGCGGTGCGGGGAGATGCGGGGAGATGTGGAGCGGTGCGGGGAGATGCGGGGGGATGCGGGGCGGTCCGGAGCGGTGCGGGGCGGTCCGGAGCGGTGCGGGGCGGTGCGGGGAGATGCGGGGCGGTGCCTCCCGCCGCTCCTGACTCAGCGCCCCGCCCGGCGGGGGCAGGAAGCCGGGCGGGCCGGCCGGCCCCGCTCCTGTCACCGCCTGCGTCAGAGCCCGGAGTTTTCCACTGACGGAAAAGGGCAGCGCGGGGCGGCGCAGCCCGGCCCGGCCCCGGCAGCGGAGCGGGAGGCGCCGCGCCAGGCACCGCCGCTGCAGCCGGAGCCGCCGCGCCGACACCGCCGCCGCCGCAGGTAGGGAGCGCCGCGGGCAGAGGCGCCGGGATGGGGATGGGGGCACGGCGTGCGGGGCGAGGGGGAGGCTCGCCTTTCGCACCACCGGGGGCTGCGACCGCGGGGTGGGCTCGGTGCCTGCCCGGCGCGGGGCTGGGCTGCCGGGAGCGGGCTCGGAGCCGTCCCGCCGGCCGGGGCTCGCTGCCGGTGCCCCGCCGCCCGTTCCCGGCGGTCGCGCCGCCCCGGCGCCGTCTGGCCGCGCTGCTCCTGCCCGCGGGCGAGCGGAGCCCGGCGGCGCTGAGGCTGCGGCTGAGCCGCCGGGAGGCTCCGGGACCCGCCGGGGGCAGCGGGACGGCGTTCCCTGGGGGAAGGGATGGGGGTTTGCTGCGCCCCCGAGCCGCCCCTCCCGCACTTTGCCATCGGCTGTGCTGTTCAGACCGCGGAACACCTTTATAATATTTGTTAGGAGTAGCGTAGAGTTGCTCTCTCACCCCTCGCCCCGCTTAATTCCAGGCTCTGCTCCATCCCCGCGGCCGCGGTTTCAATTTTTTGATGTTGAGAGAAAGGTTTTGGGGGGGCGGGGGGAGCCTTGCCGGCTCGCTCTTCCCCAAATCCGCCCGGCTGGGGATGCTTTCCCGTCGCTACAGCAACACCTACCGACGGGCGCACGGAGGGACCGACGGGCGGACAGACGGAGCGGGGCACCCCCCACACACCCCCCGCCTCCCGCAATGAAACATCGCGGCTTTTACAGCCCACCTGAAAAAAAAAATGCTAAAAAAAAAAAAAAAACCTTAAAAAAAAAAAAAAAGGATACCCCGTCTCCCCGCCCCCAGTTACTAAGTTTTCTCAGGTTTTTATAATTAGGTTTTTATAATTTTTTTTATGCGCCCCCCCGCTCTCTCCCTTACCTCCGGCATCCTCAAAAGTGTCTGTCACCTCCGAGTTACATAATGTCGCTGTAGGAAGAGGCTGACACACGGGGACAGCCCTTTCCTAAAGCAGCTCAGCCTTACTAACGCCTGGAGTGCCAACGCCTGGGTGGGATGGATGGATGGATGGAGAGAAAGCCCTCACGGCCCTTTACAACCCTCCAAGTCACAGAATGAGAGAATCCTTCAGGCTCGAGAAGTCCTCTAAGATCCCCGAGTCCAACCCTTAACCCAGCGCTGCCGGGTTAAGTCTTGCCATTTAGCATGAATTGATCACCAATTACCGTTTTATTTTATGACTTCATTTTATTTTTTTTTTCCCATGAAAATTTATTTGAATGGTCCTCTGCTGAGCAGTTTGCAGATGTAGCCCGTCAAGGTGTGGGGGAGGTGGGGTTATTTTCAGGATGGTTGGGTTTGTTCTCCTCCCGGAGAGACTCCGCAGCTCCCGGCAAGGGCTTTAATAATTCAGCACAGGAAATGCGTGCGTATATATAGCAGGGAAGGTAACGCACAGCGTGTACCTACAGGAGGACAAATGTGGAAACCTGGTGTGAATTATTCATGAGGTGTGATCAAATAGAGGATTTTCCTAGACAAAGCACACTTCGCTGTTTTCCTGTTTGTTACAGCACAACCTGCGCCGAGTACGTTTGAACCTCCTTTCATTTTGGGCCGTGTCAGATAACCTTTAATGTATTTGCTAAAATTTCTTATTTACCTTTCAAGCTGTCAGCAAGACGTAAGAGTAGAAAAATCTGACAAGCCTTTTTTTTTTTTTTTAATTTATTTTATAATTTTTTTTCCTTTGTGGCCTTCCAAAAATTAGGAGATGGAGTAAACACTTCTGCTGCTCTTTCCGGGGAAGGCATTTTGCCTGTTCAGTCTCTGACAGGAGCATAAACTCGTGGTGCTACGGACTGATTCATGCTCCCACTCCGCAGCACGATGTACTTTGGGTTTTGCTGTTGCATAGTAGGCAGAGGCTATTTTTAACCGGAGCAAGGTTATGAAACCTTAGACCCAGCTGGGTGAAAATAATCTGGTCTGAACTGGAAAGCACAGCTTTATGTGGCTGGGAACACGCGTGGGACTGTCCCCCTGGAGGGTCCTGGTGGGATGATCCCGCTCCGCTTGGCTCCAGTCAGCCCCGAAATTGGGAAGTGTTGTCATCGGCAGGCTGTGACGGCGACACAGGGCAAACCACTTAAGTAAATACGCGAAGAATTAAAATAGTTACGTGATCGAGCAATGAATCAGTGCTGATAGTGTGACGATTATTAAATAACCCGGCGGTGTCACTGGGATCAGCGGTGCTTTTAGACGGCAGGTTTCGGGGATAGCTCAGCTCCGCAGCGCTTCTCGGTGATTCTCACAGCAAGACCACTTTGCCCGCAATAAACGGCAGCGTGCAAACAAACACCAACCCCAGCAACTCCGAGAGCTGCCTTTTGGAGCCATACCTGCCTAAAATATGCGGTGGTGTTTTTTAAACTAATATTTACTCCTGCTAGACCTGCACAGCCACTGCGGCTCTGGGGGAGGGAGCGGGAGCCGCTCTGACTCACGGCTCAGCACAGTCCTGAACTCGCTCCCAGTGCCCCAACCCTCGTCCCGGTGTGCTGGAATAAATCCAGTTTGTCTTCCTGGGCTTTAAAGCCAGCAAACCAGCTCAAAAAGTCACTGGGAAACAAATACTTTTAGTGCACTGCGCTGAGTCTTGGGGGGGATTGTTGTTTTCTTGGTGTTCGCTAAACCGCTTGGAAAAATAAACTTTGCTTCAATAACTCATGCACGAATTCGGGATCCTTCCATTCTTTAGGATCCTCCCACCGACCAAAACTTGAAATATTCTTGCTCCTGGGTGTTCTCCTTGTGATACCATGGGAATTGTGGCACGAGCAAAGGCAGCTGCTGGACTCACTGCGAGGAGTTTCCTTTGCTTTGCTTGCACTGCTGCGATCGCCTGACGCTTCAAAGCACATCCCCAGCCCCAAAATACAACACCGAAACATCTTCTCATGATTCTGCCCAAAGCCATGATGCCTCTTTGTGCAGTCTCCTGGAGACTGGACACTGGTAGGGTTTTTTAGTTGCCTTCCTCTGCACTTGGCTAAACAAATGCCAAACCTTCTTAAATCTAAATTACTCGAAATATTTACTGTTGAGACGTCGTCCAAGAGGAGGATAGTTAAAACATTAATTCCTTGCATTCCAGTGTATTAGGGCTTTACCCTGCAACTTGCTGGGTGCCAGAAATGGGACTTTGCAGATTGGATTCCCTTCCCCCCAACTATACTGCTCCCCCCATTCCTCCCACCCAAACTTTAATGCTTTAAAAAAAAAAAAAAAAAAAAAAAGGAGGGAGAGAGAAAGAAAGGAATGCACATCTGGGCTAAATATTTGTTAGAAAGTATTCCCAGGATAGTGGGAGTTCTGGTGCCAGAGAGGAATTCCTGCGGGTTTGATCCATTGCATTATGTACTTGTTCCAAAAGCTGTTTTCAGTAAAATAGATGAGTAAGAAGTCTTAGCCAAGAACAGAATGTCTTTTTTGGCAACTGAAAGGAAGATAGGATTATTTTATTTCAGGTTATGTAAAAAAAAAAAAAAAAAAAAAAAAAAAAAAAAAAAAAAAAAAAAAAAAAAAGAGAGAGAGAGAGAAGGAGAAGGTGGTAAAATCCTGCACTCGGTGGTGCCTGCAGAGATTTGCAATGGCAAACTCAGATACAGATATTTACTTTTTCCATGCTGCTGTGGACATTTTTGGGACTTACTTGTAAGACACTGCTGTGGGTTCAAGGCTCCTTGCAAAATTACTGCAATTCAAATATCCTCATTGTGTCTGAATGGGCCTCTGGGCTTTTTTGGCTGAGGGGCCAGTGGCCTCAGTGACATGGCTTTAAAGGCAGCATCCAACTGCTGGTGTGAATTCTGTCTCCACATGCCAGGGCGAGGAGGGGAGCAGAGGATCCTCCTGGCTTTGACAGTAAAATGCCCATCTGGAGGATGTTTTGGGGGTAGGGTAGAAGCAGACACAAATGGGTGCAGCTCCACTACGTCCCTCCTGAGAAGGATTTGAAAACTTGACTTGGAAAACGTCACAGCCATAAATCAGCAATGAGGGGTAAGGTGTAACAGGAGAAAATTACTGTATTTTGGCTGGTGGGCAGCAGGTTCACCAGCTTTTTCCCATTAAGCTGGGAATCCTGTTTGCACAACACCTCCTTTGCATTAACAAAACAATAGGTGTCTTGGAGAAGACAGCGTGCCAAAAGTGGGTTTTTTCCCTATCCATTTGGCTCATTCTCATTGATGGGGAGCTGCACACATCTCCTTTCATCCTCCTGGCTGGTGATAGTATTTAAAAAATAAATAAATAGAATTGCGCCATCTTATGCACAGCTTGCCTTTGGCTCTGGCTTGGTGTTTGTGTCAGCTGGAGGAGAGCACTCTGCTTTCCCTCTGGGGTTGGTTTTGGGGGGATGTGGTGCAGTCCCTGGTGGACTATTGGGTTGGCAGGTGACCTGAGCATCTTTGGTCCGCACCTGGGAGTTATCCCTGTCTCGGCAGTGTGACCTTGGCTGTTCCAGCACCCTCAGTTGTCTCCCACGGGGCTTGGATGTGGTCAGCATTGCATCTCTGAGGGCACTTGCTGTTGGACATGTGTCCTAGAGGCATTTTAGGGAGCTGGTTCCACCCTCCCATGGCTATAGTGGCATCTCTCACTGTCATCCCTCACTGTCCTTTGGAGCATTCTCTCTGCAGCAGGAACTGATGCTCTTGCAAGGCACATGAGGGAATTTTTTCCTTCTTTTTTTTTTTTTTTGGCAAAGTTTTTGCCCCTTCCAGGTGGACAGTGGGGTCTGCAAACCTCTGGCTGCAGCTCAGGCTTTGATTTGGACCCTTGCCATGGATTTGGAGAGTTTCTTTGCTCCTGGTTGTTTCTTAAAGCAAACTTGAGAGAGAGCAGGAAGCACATGCGTACACAAAAATAATACAAATGAAAGTTTTGTTATTTGCTGTTTTGTGGCTGCCTGAGAGCTCAGCTTTGCCATGGAGCAGGCAGGAAAGGGGTTAATCCAGGTGTTGGGTAGGACATGTGCTGCTGGGGCTGGAGAGTGGCCAAATCCACCTTCTCTGCATGTATTTTGGATTAAGGCCAGAAAAACAACAACCCCTCTGTGGCAAAACCACCTGCAGCTCCAGGTCTGCTGAGGAGGAGGAGGGACTGAGGGATCACTTCTCCCCAGGTTCAGGAGGACGTACTGGCCCTGTGAGGGTGCCTTGCAGCCAATGATTAACTTCTCCAGGCCAGGGAAGTGCTTCATCCAGGGATTTTTCTGACCTTTTAGGTGACTATTGTCTCCTGGGAAGCTGGTGGTAAACATAATTAGGGAGGGTTGGTGCAGGGCATGGAAGGAACTGTGAGTGCTCCTGTCCTGCAACGTGATACTGCTTGTGCTGTCGGGACACTGAGAATCCCATCGTGGGGAGGTTCTGAAAGTGGTGTGGTGTCTGTGCTGCCTCCTCAGGTCTGGCAGAAGGGCAGGTTTAGTGGCTTGTTTGTTTGGTTTTTGTCAGAGGTTTTTTGTTTTTTGGGTTTTCTTCTTCTTTTTCAGAGACTTAAATTACCTTCAGACATGCAAAGCCAAGTGAGAAAGCGTTTGGGTTGCAAAGAATGAATTTGGACTGTGGAGAAGTTTCGTGTGGTGGGAGGGGATGTGGACTGGGTGTCTGGCACCCCTGTACCTGCACTGTCACCATCCCAGGGCTGTCTGCTGTCCCAGCATGATCCAAATTCTAGGGATGCTTTAGCTTTTGTGTATTATGGGGTGGCTGTTAGCATCCCACATTGCTGGGGCTCTCCCCTCCTCTGGAAGGAGTTCCTGGGCTGGGGCTGCATCCCTCCCACCGTGGTTGTGCCTTACAGCCTGGAGGGATGGGATCAGAGCAAGTCACCCCTCAGGCAGCCTGGCTCTCAGCTCTGGAGATGGCTCACTGGCTCCCAAATAAGCTGGAGTGGCTTCTGCAGGAGCAGAGGGGGCTGGGGTGGTATTGCCAGAGTCTAAAAGGGGTGGAATGATCCATCATCAGTGCAGGAGCATCCCAAGTTGGGTGGGTGCTGATGTCCTTTAGAACCACAGAATATGCTGAGTTGAAGGGACCTACAAGGATCATCAAGTCCCAACTCCTGGCCACCCCAAGAATCCCACCCTGAGCCTGAGAGCATTCTCCAAAAATACTGGAGGCAAAGTCTTTAGCTTTTGTGGGCATTTTTTCCCGTCTCCCAAATTTGCATAAACTTTATGAAAGCAAAGTTTAAAAGATGCAACACAGTTAGTTTTGGCTTTCTTTTATTTTTATTTTTTTTTCCTTTAAGATGAGCAGGGGCAAAGCATGCAGGAAATTTAGGAATCTAGGCAAGTACAGAGCTCCTTTGTTTTTAATTAGCTACGTTGTTTTTAATTGCTTCTATGCTTGATACATAACCCAGCCTAAACAAGAATAGCTTATTGAATGGGGGACTGACTATGAAAGGCACCGTGAGGAGAAGGGCTGTTCTTCACAGTTGATATATTTGTATTTCAGTGCTTCATTTAATAAGTCTGTTTCCCCGGGGGGCTCTAGCAAGTAAATCATGCCAACAGATTGTTTTCTGCAAACTGGCTTATTTTTGTAATTAGCAAGACGTTAAAGCTGTAACTGCATAGAAAGCGATCTGGGTGAGGAGTGAACATAAAAGAATTAGTAAGCAAAATGTAATACTTACTGTTTGATGACATTTATGTTGATTGGATTGGTTTCTGGACAGTTTGTTGTCTGGGGTAGTTTCTTCTGCAGTGTTGTTAAAGGGGAGAGAAATTCACAGGTGTGCACAGCGAATGTAGTAGTAAGATGAGGTCTTTTAGAGGCAGCACTTTTTGGGAATCACATCTGCATGGCCAGGGGGATCTGATGGGGAAGCCTTTCTGGGGGGGTTACAGCTGTCCTGCTCATCACCAGAAACTGCTGGGATTTCCCTGGCTTCATGTTGCTTTTTTTTCCTTTGTTTTCCAGTTATATGACAAAAACGGCGTCACCATGAGCGGAGTATTGAAAAGGAAGTACGAAGAGCTGGGGGATGACAGCACCTACTGCTCCTCCTCCTCCTGCTCCCCCCTCTCCTCCTCAGCATCCTCAGGCTGGGACACTGATGAGGAGAATTCCCATGGAGAGCCCAAGCCCAGCTCTGCCTTAATGTCCAGCTTCACCCGTGAGTACCTCTGGCTCTCCCAGGATCAGCCATTCCTCTGCATGGGTTTTTTGTAGGATGGTGGTGGGTCATCACCACACAGAGACCCTCTTGAGGCACACCTTTATGGGTAGAAGTGGCTGTGGTGCCAGCTACCTGTCATGACACTGATTTATAATCATCCAGCCTCCTCATAGTGGCCTTCCTCAGCCTTTCCTTCCAGTAGTTATTATTCCTTTGGAATATTTTTGCTGAAGTCCAGGTTTCCAGGAATAGAAACCCGAGGATGGGTGTGCAGAGGCACGTGGGTGCCTCCAAGCCTGTGCTGCAAGACCATCCCACCAACACTCAATTCCCTGTCAAGCTGTTCCACAGGCAAACCCTAATCAGACAGCGAAGGCTCGTAATGCTGTTTTTAAAAAATGATTAACCAGTAGTGTAATTACCATTTCAGAACTTGTTTCCTACGTAAGTTGGGTACTTTGCCAAAGAACATGACACGTTTGACATTGCCTCCGCTGCTACTACAGATAAAAGCTATTTTGTTTTCCCAGCAATGTAAGTTTTGAGAGCTTTTAGGAAAACACACAGAAGGCAGTGTTTTAAAGCCCTTTATCTGCCGTGTGAAGGGAAAAGTAAAAAGTACAATAGAGGAACATCTTCATGGAGGAGAAATAGTCCAACCTAGTAAATTATACTGAACACCCACTGTATATAGCAGTTAAGGTCCACTTAGCAGACATACACAAACACGCAGCGGTCTGAAAAGGCTTTAGAAGTCTTGTAATAATAAAGAGTCTCATTCTTGCTTGTCTTCCCAGGTTTTGTGACAAAACAATGAACTTTTTGTATTCTCTGGCTCAATCAGAAAAGGGTCAGGAATGGGAAAACAATTTTGGAGGAGGGTGCAGGGAGAGAGAAGCAAATGCCAAAGTGCAGCAGCTCGGCCGATAGATGATCGTGGTGGTTAACTTGCCTTCTGATAAAGAGCTCATGTTTTAGGAGATTGAGTCAAGGTTATTGTGAAAATGCAACGCACAGTGCAAAGATATGATCAGAGTGACTGCAGGGCCCAGTGTGAACCCCCAGCTATTGAGCAGAAGCTGCTGACACAGCTGGGTGAACACTTCTTTTTTTCTCTTTTTCTTTTTTTTTCACATGAAACCGAAACACTATATTTTGGCAAGTGAGACCTGTGAAATGTGGGTGCAGTTAACTGTCCAGTCTTGCACTTTCACAGCCTTTGGGGCCCACCGAACCAGCCAAGCTGCTTGTGTTGTTGCAGTCTTTTCCTTGGGTCCCACTGTAAGGCTGCTTGTGGTTCTGCCTTCCAAAGAGCAGAGCTTGATCCCAGCTCTGCAGCAGTCACCCATCCTTTCTGGGTTGTTTTCTTCCGTGGAGGCAACCAAGGCACCCATGCACCAGCAGAGAATGGGACCAGAAATACCTCCTCACCACAAATTTGGGTGTAGAGGCTCTTGTTCCTGCCACACTCACACGGCTGTGCCTTGCTTTGCTTTCTTGGCCAGCCACACTCGTGGAAACTCACTGACTCTGAACCTGCCCTGACTAATTAGTCCCCCTCCATCGACTGTGTTTGCATGTGCAGATGTGCAGGGCCAGGTATCTCTGGAGAGGCTCTGCTGTAAGTGGTGTGTAGCATGTTTCAGCAGTTTAAGATAAACCAGAGTCATGTATTGCCATGTTTACCCGGGGATCACCTGCACAAAGATTAACATCTTTGCAGCTGCTCTCAAATGAGTCTCTTGAGAATACGCCATAGATTCAGAGTTCCTCCCAGTGGATGGTGAAAGGAAGTACCAAAAAAAGCAGCCATTTGGGCTGTTTTCTGCCCTGCCTCGAAAGCTGGAGCCATGAAGCGCTGGGAATGCCAATGCCCTGGCATCCCAGGAGCAGACCAGGGGCTCCTGAGTGTGGGGCAGAGTGGATTTAGGCAGATGTGAAGGATGGCTGGTTGCTTGTTCGTTATGCTCTGCCGCACATGAAGAATAAGCAAATGGATGTTCCTGGGGGAAGTCAAGCAGGAAGGAGAAGCTGCAGCCCACCTCATAGGGTGAAATGTGATGGGTGACTCTGATGCAGCAGGACTTGGCTCAGCTCCCTCTCCATCCTCATCCCACCTCTGAAGTGTTAGCTCCCAAAACACCACCAAGCAATGATGTAGCCTTGTCCCGTTGTGTCCCTGTTGAGAGAGTAATAATCACAAGTCCTGCCTGTTCGTAATATTTCTATTCCATCTGCAGCACGGCAGCACTGACTTCGTGCTTTCCCTTTTTTTCCATTCTCCCCTTTCCAGCCACGTCAATCCTGAAGAAATCCAAGCGGCTAAAGAAGAACAATGTGGAGTTTGACCGGGTCACTGTGTTTTACTTCCCACGCTGCCAGGGCTTCACGAGCGTGCCTAGCCGTGGGGGCTGTACCCTGGGCATGGTGAGCAAACACAGCTCCTCCAGGCAGTTCACGCTGGCAGAGTTTTCAAAGGAGCAGGAAAACGTCCGGCGGGGCAAACTCGAGGAGAAATTAAAAGAGGAGAAGTTGGAAGCGTTGAAATGGAAGGTGAGTTAGGAGCATGGGGCTGAGTTGATGAGGAGCTGGTGGATGTCCTTAGTTAATTGGCCAGTTTTTGTAAGAGCCTCTGAGGCTTGGGGGTGTCAATCCTTAGCTCTCAATTTGGCTCTCCAAAAAACACAGGCTCCAGTGGGGGTTTTCATTTACTTCTCCACCTTTGAAAAGTGAAACGACAGAGAAGACATTTTTGCTCTTTTGGTAGTACCTCTCCATCCTGGGATCCACTTGAGATTCTTTTTGCCATCTCCCAAAGCCTTTTGTTTCTGATTTAGATACCGGATATCCCAGGATATCCCCAGTCAGGTGCCGGCTCTCTGTGGGCTCTGATTTAAATGTTGATCCTGAGGCTGGCCACCACAGGGGAGAGGTCCTTCCTTTCTTGTTTCCCCTCGGCTGGGAGTTCCAGTGGCTCAAAGCCCCTAACACTTTGCCTGCTTTTTGCCCTCAGCTAACCATGAACGGCACGAAGGAGTCCGAAGAGGCCAACCAGCTCACCATCGAGGACATCTCCGACGACGACATCGACGTCAGCAACGTGGACCTGGAGGATGGCTTCTTCCTGCAGCCCTACCCCGCCAAGAAGCGACGGGCCCTGCTGAAGGCTGTGGGGGTGAAGAAAATCGACAAGGAGGAGAAGAGGGAGCTGCACAACATCCGCCTGTCCCGGGAGGATTGTGGCTGTGACTGCCGCGAGGTCTGCGACCCCGAGACCTGCAGCTGCAGCTTGGCAGGCATCAAATGCCAGGTACTGCCCTCACCCTTGGGCATTGGATGTGTTAACTGCACCGACATTTCACCCTTGGGCATGGGGCTCCAGCTGTGCCTTAGAGCAAGGGGAGTGTGAGCAAAGTTGGGGCGGACATTAAATGCCAGGTGCTGCCCTCACCCCTGGGCACAGGGGTCAGGGGGATGATGCAGCTCCAGCTGTGCGTTAGAGCAGGGGACTATGAGCAAAGTTGGGGCAGCCTGTAAATCCATCTGCTCCCACCTGTGCTTGGAAGTGAGGAAAGCTCTTGGAGCATCCCTCAAGGTGCAAGGCAGATGCTGCTCCAAAGTGTCCTCTTCCCAAATCATATGTGCAGCCGTCCCTATACTGCCAGAGCCTGCAGTGAGAATGTCCCTGCTGTACATCCCCACGAGACCCACACCTGCTTGATCACCTGTTGGAGGTGGGCCACGTGGGAATGTCTGCAAGGAGGAGCTCCTTGCTCCTTGCACGAGGCTGCGCTTTCTTCCCCCTCCCCCAGGTTTTATTTTTAATTCTTTTTTCTTTTGGTGTGTATCACAAATCCCAGCGCTCTCAGGCAAAACGTGGGAGTGTCAGCTGAGCATCAGCCCACAGTGAGCTGTGCAGGCCACCTGCACAGTGGGATAATCCCTCTGTATTCAAGTAGTGAGTTATATTTTTCGGGGTATTTTTTGCCCAGCTGTATTTGGGGAGCCTCATTCCCTATTCTGGGCACTGCTCACTCCCTCAGTGCCGTGTTTGGAGGCTGGGGGTGGCGGAGGTGCGTGCACACGGGTGCTCCATGTGTGTGTCACAGCCCCCCTCTAGTGGCTGCTGCAGATCAGATAGTGAGATCATTAAATAGCAATAAAAAAACCCTCGCTTTTGCCCCCTTATGTCTCCTTTTTGGACCATTGTATTTTGGTTTTTTTGGTTTGTTGTTGTTTTTTTTTAATATTTTAATTTTCTTCACATGTACTGAAATCCAACTTTTTATGAGACCTCTTCAAAAGAGCAGAGTGTCTTTTTAAATTTTTTTTTCTTCCTTCTTTTAAACCCTTCAGCTGTTACTTGGTTTCTCAGGGCAGACTAGTTAATTTTGGTTTTATGCCACTGGGTTCAATCCTAATCCTCCCCCTCTGCTTCTCCCAGATGGATCACACCTCCTTCCCCTGCGGCTGCACCAAGGACGGCTGTGGCAACACCGAGGGCAGGATCGAATTCAACCAGGCCCGTGTGCAGACACATTTCATCCACACCATCATGAAGCTGGAGCTGGAGAAGCAGCAGCAGAGCAGCGAGAAGGCGGCAGAGGCTGAGCCCCCTTTCCGGGAGCGGCTCGCGCCGCTGGGATGCACGGCAGGGAAGGGCTCCTTGGAGGAGCGTGCGGTGCCGCTGGCGCCTGCCTTCCAGTTCAGCCCCGACCTGGAGGCCCTGGGGGAGAACAGCTGCAGCAGCGACATGACAGACTCCTCCATCTCCTCCCACCCCAGCGAGGACCTGGAGGAGCCCTACGAGAGCCTCCCCTCGGACAAATCCCAGTCGGACGTGGACGACGACGGCTTGGCGCGCATCCTCCACTTCAACGACTCGGACGCCGAGGAGGAGAGCGCCCGCGGCCAGGAGGACCTCGGCTGCTTCCACCCCACCGACTTCTTCATCGAGGACCACAACAGCGAGGCCAAGCCTGTCCCCGGCCACTTGTCCCACCTGTCGGAGTGCCTGGATGAGAATGCCAACCAGGACAGCGGGGGTTTGCTGGAGGACGCGGCCCACGTGAGGTGCGATGGGCTGTCCTGCTGCGCCTCGTCCTCCACTGAGCCCTGCTCCAAGAGCTACGCCGACCTCAGCCTTTCCTCTGATTCTTTGGATTTCTTCCAGTCCTTCTCAGACTATAACTTGGGACCCCTTTACAACTCCTTAAAGGAGTATGAGAACCTGGATAACTTCTCAGCGTTACAGTTTCAGTTGCCTAATTTCCCCGGCTTCCCGCAAGCCGGAGATCAGGGCTCCTGTTTCTTGGAGTCCCTCATTGGTTTGTCTGAATCCGTCCCTGAAACCCCGGCCCCTTTCACAGACAATCAACTTTTGGAGGATGCCATCAAGTCATCGCTGATGGAGACAGTGAAAGTGTGAACACCCATTTGGCTTGGGCAAGGACTGATGCTGAAAATAAAACAGAGAAACAGTTGGACAGGCAAACTTTCACTGAAAGGATGGTGTGCTACTCGAAAATAAAGCGGGAAATACAGCAACAGCAGAAGACTTTCTAAGCAAATTAACTATTTTTGGTCTTTATAGAACGTGGACGTTTTGACATACTGCAGCTACAATCAGTTCTCTCGCTGTTTGTGCAAAAATTTCTAAACTTTCATGATGGGGTGGGGAAGGGAGGGAGGGAGAAAGACTTTCACACGAAAATTTCCTTGTGTTTTATATGAAAAGACCTGTTGAGAAATACTCCTCGCTAACGTTGCCAGTCGTCCATACAGCCCCTTCTAGAAATGTTTCAGTGTTGCAGGAACTTTTTAAGGCAACTTTTTGAAGCTGTATTTATTGTGAAAATTTGTGGTTTGCGTAAGAGTGGGCCCAACACACTCTTACGTTTAAATCTGACGAGGTTTACAGAAAAGATCCATACACTATATACATAATCATTCTTCATCTATTTATTGCAAATTCCAGAATTTAACTAGCCACTGAAGCTTGAACTAGCATGAAACCTTATTTAAATTGGTAATACCTCAGATGTATTATGTGTACAATCATATTTTTTTGCATAATATATCTGTATTTATTTATTTTCTACCTGTAGTACGTGAATAGCACTGTGGTTTGTCGATGACCTGGAAGGGCAATAAGGTCTTCAAGAAGAAGATGACCCTGGTTTTTCTGAGTCTGAATGATGTTGGCTGTTTGGTCTTCACTTCACATTTCTAAAAGCGCTGAACAGAAGTGGCGTGGGAAGGGAGGGACAAGGAAAGAGTTTATGCAACATTCCTTGCTTTCTCCCAGCCTTGTTGTAGACATGGGAATGGTGTCTGGTCTCCACGATATCACTGTGGAGAGCAAAGCAAGCAAACTTCAACTGTTTAAGAAGTAACATTAATACTGGCTCGAAACAAACCCCAACCCCTTTTTTGTAAATTATTTTGTAATTTATTTAATTTTTCTGAGGATTTGGCCATGAGATCTTTTCCCATCAGTTATGGTGCCTGAATATGCAGAGGAACTGTCAGCAACAGTGGGGAGGTGTAACCATAAGGACTTTGGCAGCCCTCGTGGGGGCTTTGGGAGAGAAAACAGCAACAGTGCTCAAGCTCCTCAGGAAGTGCTCCTTAGGACTCCCCAGCACCAAGGATGTCACAGCTCCAAAATCCAGTGGGTCACACTGATTGTACTATATTTTTATATAGGTGAATCGAGGAATTCAAGCAAGACAGATGGATATGAAGTTTATTGGGTTATTTATCCTGTGATTACAGTTTTTTGAAGATCTGAAGACCAAGCTGAAAACTGAAGACTTTTGGTTTTTAGAGTGAGAGAAATCTTTGTGTTTAGGAAGGATCCTGGAGGCTGCCTTGGCCTTTTGCTGTTTCAGGACAGTCTGAGAGCACGACACTGTTTGGCCACGAGATGTTACTGGACAAAAAAATCTGTGCATCAGTGATACACTAAGTGCCTACACCAGTGGTATGGAAAAAGCAAAACGGATTTAAAACCTACCGGCTTTAAATTCCCCCTTGGAAAATTTGGTGATGGGAGTGATTCACCTGGCATTACCAGCGCAGGAGGAGGAGACAGTTCTGGTGTCCCAGCCCTGCTGCCCTGGGAGCAGCCAGAGGGAACTTCTGGGAGTGCAGAGACACACAGACAAGGGAAACAACCCCGAAACACGGATTTGAGGATTTTTCTATTGGCTGAACTGTTTCTATCCCCGACCACAGGGATGGTGCTCTTGGATACCTGCTCCTTGACAGGTGCCTCACTTGCAAACCTGCCGGCAATTTAGGAAACTTCTGGCGTACGAAGCGTGGGTTGCTTGGGGTTTGTTTTTTTGTTTTTTTGGTTTTTTTGGTTTTTTTTAATCCTTATTATTGCTATTTAATTGGACATCTTCTCTGGTATTGAGCCAGTCCACTTGGAAGTGGAGCTGACCACCCCACTCTCCATCGCTTCCTCCAGCAAGGCATCGCCCCCAGGGCAGGAGGGCGACTGTAGGAATACTACTGGCAGATGGAGGATTTCCTGGATATATCTATTGTTATTATTATTATTATTATTGTTATTGTTATTATTATTTTTTAATATTATTATTTTTCATTGTCATCGTTGTCGTTTCTTTAGACTGAAAAATCCCCCTCCTTTCAGTTATCTCCTAGGTGGTAGATCCTTCAGACTGCATCAAAATTACTGACAGTTGGAAGTCTGGTAGCGTTCTGTATTTATTGGCACTAATATATTTTGTAACATTCCTAGGTTTCTCTGCATATGTATATTTATATATATAAAATATATGCCTGTATTTTATATATATATATATATATATATACACACACACTTTTTTTAAGGAATGATTGGGATTGACTCCTGCCTTTGTGGATTTTTTTTTTCAATAATTTATTCTTTTTATTTGTGTTGGTGCCAAAAAAGAAAAAAAAAAGATTTTTTTTCTCTCTTTTTTTTTTTTTCCCCCAGGGCACTGAATTGTAAATATATAATTTTTTTTTCTTCTCGGTATCTGTGTAAAAAGTTGCCTGTTAAACAGTTTAAAAACTGGGTATTTATTGACACAATCTGTAATTATCTAATGTATTGGTTGAAACACTTTGGTTTCAACATAGCTTTATTTTAGCTTTCTTTGTGTATATATTGTGATTATGTTGCTTAAAGGTACAAGTTTTAAAAAAATGCTTTATTTTTACCTTATCCATTTGCATTTGTTTATAAAAAAAGCATATTTGTCTACAGCTGCTGTCTCTCATTTCATCGAAGCAATATGAAGAAATTTCCATTACACTTTCAATAAAAGAATTTTGTTTGAATACGGCAGCGTCTTCACTAATGCCCTTTGTGGGACACAATAACCCTTTCTCTTTTCCCTAAATAAAGTAAAAATCAGTGCACGGGATGTGGTTTTCCCAAACTTTTTGGGCTTGTGGATGGTGGCTGCTTGTCTCTAAGGGCTGATGGAATAGACAACAGCCATGGCAGCATCCACATCACCAAGGAGAAATCTTGGGAAACCCTGGAAACCACTTTCCCTCGTGGGTTACAAACCATTTCTCATTGCCCCATGGCCCCCCTGGGACCTGGAAGGATGCAGCTGGACAGAATGGACAGAAACATCACCATGGTCCTGTGCCCCTGGGGAAAAACAGAAAAAATACTCTTGGTCATGGCAACAGCACAGAAAGAGGAGAGTAGCATGTGAAGCAGCCCATGGTACAAAGGAGAAAAAAAAAAAAAAAAAAAAAAAAAAAAAAAAAAAAAAAAAAAAAAAAGATGAATAAATCCCAGGAATCTAGATGGGGAAAAGCACACCTCTCCCATGGGTCTGTGGCTGTCAGCCCAGGCATAAATCATAACCACTGCCATTGACCTGAAAGCAAGGGAAATTGGCCAAAGAATGCCATTGTCTAGTTTTCCATTGGGAATCCATTTTTAAAGGTTTCCATCTGCCCCCAGAGCAGAGAAGCTCAATTAATTGAATAAACTATTTGTTACAAATTATTTGCTGAGCTGTAAAAGCAGAAATACTGAAAAGAGGCTCATCCGTGGAGGCTGTGCAACACACAGTGAAGCTCAGCCTGTTTACCCACCCAGAGGGATGTGTTTGGTTGTGGGTGGTTGGTTTTTCTTTTATGGGGTTTATGTCTGTAATTCCCTCTTACATTAATTATTTTCTGCCTGGGAGAGGAATAGTCCCCAACATACAGCTCCAGCTGCAGCACTGGTGGGTTTTGGACTCATGGTGATGACTTTGTGTCGTGCCCTGGCACAAGACATCATCACCAGGGGACCCGTCACCCCCAAGGGACAGTGCTGAAACAGCCCCAAGGTGCTGGATCCCATCAGCCAGCCCCTGGCATGGCCATCCCCACGGGGAATTCCAGAATCCTAGAATGCTTTGGGTTGGAAGGGATTATATTAAAGACCACCTTGTTTAACCCCTCTCCTTTCACTTCACCACGTTGCTCTAAGCCTCATCCAGCGTGGCTTTGAACGCTTCCAGGGATGGGGCATTCACAGCTTCTCTGGGAAACCTGTACCAGGGCCTCACCACCCTCAGAGTAATTAATTTCCTCCTAATATCTGATGTAAACTTGCCCTCTGTCGATTTAAAGCCAGCTTCCCTGTCCTATCATTCCGTGCCCTTGTCCAAAGTCCCTCTCCAGCTCCTTTAGGCACACAGCTTTGGATGCAGCCCAGGATGTGGTTGGGGCTTCCCGGGCTGCCAGTGCACATTGCCAGATTGTGTCCAGCCTTTCATCAATCAACACCCCCAAGTCCTTCTCCCCAGGGCTCCATCAACCCCGTGTTTGTGTTTGGGATTGCCCTGACCCAGGTGCAGGACCTTGGGGTTTTTTTTTCCCATCCCATCCCACGGACAAACTAAAATGGGAGCATGCAAATAATTGGTGATTCTGCAGTGCCCTTTTCCTGGGAAAGCCAAGCTGACCTGCAGGTCTGAGTTAAAGCCTCAGCTCTGGCACAGTTCTGCTGAATTCCATGGGAAATGCTCTCGGATGGGCAGAGGAAGTGCCTGTTGCAGTGACACGGGTCTCGAAGCCCAGGGGATGCATCACCTGGGATGTTTTTATTCCCTCTGCAGAGGACCCAAGACACTCTTACCCACTGCAGTGTCACGCTGCTCAGACACACTTTACAAACCCGCCCTTTTCCTTCTATCAGCCAGATAAGCAACGAAAAAAAGATTTTTTTTCCCCCAAATCTTCTGCCTGCAAGGCAAAGCCAAGACCCTGTAGAAACCCTGCAGAGCCAACACCTCTGCCCTCACCTTGCCCTGCAGCTCCTGGCTTGTTTGGTTCGCTTGGTGGTTTTGTTTGTTCGGGGTTATTATTTTTTTTTTAATTTTTTTTTTTTATTTTCCTCTGACGGAGTTAAAGTCCATCCTACCCGTCATTTTATAGCTGTTCCTGACGAGAAAAGTCCTGGGGACTGTGTCGCGGCGCCAGGTCTGGAGTCACCGAGGCTGGCGTCACAGCGTGTCCCTGTCGCCGGCGGCCCCGGTCCCGCAGTGACTCATCCCGATCCCGGGGGCGGCTCCAACACCCGGGACACAAACTCTGCTCCGGGCTGGTGGCTGCACACACGGGGACACAAACTGCTCCGGGCTGGTGGCTGCACACACGGGGACACAAACTCTGCTCTGGGCTGGTGGCTGCACACACGGGGACACAAACTCTGCTCCGGGCTGGTGGCTGCACACACGGGACACAAACTCTGCTCCGGGCTGGTGGCTGCACACACGGGGACACAAACTCTGCTCCGGGCTGGTGGCTGCACACACGGGGACACAAACTCTGCTCCAGGCTGGTGACAGCACACACGGGGACACAAACTCTGCTCTGGGCTGGTGGCTGCACACACGGGGACACAAACTCTGCTCCGGGCTGGTGGCTGCACACACGGGACACAAACTCTGCTCCGGGCTGATGGTGCACACACGGGGACACAAACTCTGCTCCGGGCTGGTGGCAGCACACACGGGGACACAAACTCTGCTCCGGGCTGGTGGCTGCACACATGGGACACAAACTCTGCTCTGGGCTGGTGGCAGCACACACGGGACACAAACTCTGCTCTGGGCTGGTGGCTGCACACACGGGACACAAACTGCTCCGGGCTGGTGGCTGCACACACGGGACACAAACTGCTCCGGGCTGGTGGCAGCACACACGGGGACACAAACTCTGCTCCGGGCTGGTGGTGCACACATGGGGACACAAACTCTGCTCCGGGCTGGTGGGAGCACACACGGGACACAAACTCTGCTCTGGGCTGGTGGTGCACACACGGGGACAAAAACTGCTCTGGGCTGGTGGTGCACACACGGGGACACAAACTCTGCTCCGGGCTGGTGGGAGCACACACGGGACACAAACTCTGCTCCGGGCTGGTGGCAGCACACACGGGGACACAAACTGCTCTGGGCTGGTGGTGCACACACGGGGACACAAACTCTGCTCTGGGCTGGTGGCAGCACACACGGGACACAAACTCTGCTCTGGGCTGGTGGCTGCACACACGGGACACAAACTCTGCTCCGGGCTGGTGGCAGCACACACGGGGACACAAACTCTGCTCTGGGCTGGTGGCTGCACACACGGGGACACAAACTCTGCTCTGGGCTGGTGGCTGCACACAGAGCCGCAGCCCTGCGGCCCCTCGCCACGCAGCGAAAGCAGGCGATGAGTGATGATGCTGTGCTTGCGAGCAGGGCGGGCGAGGACAGAAATAAAGAAAATAAATGGAAATAAAGAGGGTGGCGATGCCCCGAGCAAGGTGGGGAGTGCACGGACGGGTTTCTCTGGGGTCAGTGACTCGCCCAGGGATGGAAGGACGGGCCCGGTGTGGCAGCCGGGTGTCACTGCGCTGGGACAGGTGTGTGTGCACACAGCCGCCTGGTGTCCACAGCCAAGGACGGGCAAAGCTCTGCGCTGCAGCTGGTTTAACCCCTTGCAAGGTGCGGCTCTGTAAAAGCAGACAGGGCACTTTGCAGAGGGACCAGCTCCAAGCAGCCCGGGGAAGAACTCCGGGGCATCTCTGGCCTCTTTCTGCAGGGGAAATGTCAACTCCTCTTGGCAGAGAGGCCGTGATGAACTGCTGCCTGCAGGTCTTCTCAGGCTCCCAGCTCTGAGAGCTGCAGCCCCTCCGCTCTGGAGACAGGCTGGGAGAGCTGGGGGTGCTCACCTGGGTGACCTTAGAGCCCCTTCCAGAGCATAGAGGTGTTACAGGAGAGCTGGAAGGAACTTGGGACAGAGCATGGAGCAGTGGGACAAGGGGCAATGGCTTTAAAATGAAGAGGGAGAATGGCTGTCAACTAGAAGAGGGAAGGTTTGGATAAGATATCGGAAAGAAATCCCTCCCTATGAGGGTGGTGAGACACTGGCCAGAGCAGTTCTGGATTCCCCAGCCCTGGAAGTGTCCAAGGCCAGGCTGGACAAAGGTCTGAGCAACCTGCTGTAGTGGAAGGAAAACCTGCTCATGGCAGGGGGAGGGAACTGGGCAATCTTTAAGGTCCCTTTCAACCCAAACCAGGAGAAGATTCTATGATTCTCTGTCGCAGCTACGACCATTAGGAGTTTTCAGGGCTGCTTAATCCACACACTCCCATCAGCTAGTTTTACCCCGCCCAGCCTGCTGCTGGATAAATGACAGCATTGCCATCTACTGGGCAGCTGCCTCCTTCTCCCAACCTCTCAGCTGGCAAATTGCTGCTGGGCAGTGCTTGTCCTCCTCTGTGGGACCAGGTGCACCGTGTATCTCACTAAGATATCATAGTAAAAAAACTCAAAAACTGTTTAAATGACCCACTGTGGTTTGGAGAAGAGATGAGGTTGTCCTGGGGCTTGACTGGCCTGGCACACACATCCTCAGCTGGGTGAAATCATCTGCAGAGGGTAAATGCTCAACCCCCCACCATGGATGCAGCATTATTTTGACCAGGAAAGCTGAGTGAGGACAAAATGTGCTGGATGTGCCTGACTCCATTACATCAGTAGGTGCATGAAATCCACCAAAATTGGAATATCTGCAACCACAGAGCTGAAATATTCTGTCACAAGTGCAGAGGCTTTTAGTCAGCCCAGCTGAGAAGGCTGAAAGACTTGAGATTCCCTGTGGACCACATGAGCCACACACTGGGCTAAAACATTACAGAATTAATAACATACAAGGATCTGCCTCCAAAATAAACCTGCTCCTCTGAGATCCTTTGCAAATGAAACTATTACCTATAACATTTCCCTGGAAATCAATACTTGGCTACTGCTTTGGAGTAAATAGAGAGGGAAACTTAATGGTACCTAAGTGCTTTTCATAGACAAAGAATCCCAAAGTGCTCTCTGGCAATTAAGGCTGAATGGCTGTCAGGAGGCAACAGGGCCCTTGTAGCCACTCTCCCAAATATCCATCACTTTTGCCTGCAAGTGAACAAGAACTGATTGGTGAAAGAATGGTACAATTTCAACTGCAAAGGTTTTGGGGTTTCTCCTGATAAAGGACAGCAGTGCCAGGGTAGGATTTGGATGAGGAAGGGTCTGTAACCAGAATATTTTTTGCAGCCATGGTGTGGCTGAGGGCCCTATTGCTGAGTTTAGCACCCTGTGACTTAAAAGCTCCCCAGCTCTGTTGGATTTGGGGCCAGCTGAGGTGCTGGAGGGTATGAAGACATCCCCATGAGGGTGGTGGGATGACAAGGGGCCTCAGGAGAGCTGTGGTCCTTTGACACAGAAGGATGGGATGGGATGGGATGGGATGGGATGGGATGGGATGGGATGGGATGGGATGGGATGGGATGGGATGGGATGGATGGGATGTTCTCAGACATTTCTAATGGCATTGACCCCTGTATTTGATCTGTGCATCCCCTGTTTCACAGCATCTGCAGACTCACCTCCCAAAATATCCCAAAGTGTTGCAGCCAGCCTTACACCTGACCAGAGTACCCCACAACTGGTAAAGCCAACCCCCCAGGAGCTAATTCTCCTGTGGTTACAGTTGTCTTCTTTTTCTGCTCTTCATAAACACTTGGACAGCACCACTTTTCCAAAATCCGCTTAATTCCCTGGTTCAACTGCACCCTTACCACTCAGTTTTGGGGAAAAGTACATGGATATTCCCTTTGAGCACTAAAACACTGTGTCCAGCTGTATTTTCCCAGTACCACTGGATATTATAGTGCTGTTAAACCTATCATCTCCACACAGCAAATCCTCTGGAGCACTGCATTTTCCACAGGCTTTCCAAGGTGGCCTCCTGGGATCAGAGTTTTGCCCAGCAGTGCTGAGGAGCACACAGCTCTAGTCAGACACTTGGACAGTGAGAGGGAAAGGAGACACAGAAGAGGCACACATGCCCTGCCTGTGCACTGCCAACTCCTGCCTCCCTCTTATCCTGCACAATAAATCATGACTGAGCAGCACAAGCTGTTCCTGTCAGCAAAAGGCAGAAAGAAAACGCTGCTCTTGGCACCAGGGATGTGATAATGACCCTGAATTAGAGCTGGATGTCTCCAGCACCTGATTCTCATGCTCCTGTGGGTACAGCCCGAGGTTTCTCCTCCTGGCAGTTGTAGGAACAAGTCCAGGAGTTGCTTACGTGGAGGAAGGATTTAAAGGAGCAATGTCCAGCCTGGATTTCAGGGCAGCTTGTGACCAGAGGTTTCAAGCATCTGCTGCCCCGTGGAGACCACAGGGGAAGTTGCACATGTGTGGGCAGAAGCAGGGACAGCCTGTCACTGTTGTCACATCAGGGTACAAACAGGGTATGGCCGTGGTGTTTTAGGTTGTGCACACTCACTAAATTCCTGGTGTGGTCCCAGTAGCAGCAACAACCCCAGAGATTCCCGACTCTGCTGGCCAGGGATGGAGGTTGATGGAAAATTGGGACCCCCTGGGACATCCCCAAATCCCTCCTTACACCAAGCACTCAGGGTTAGACCCCCAGCCCAGGCATCAGGCACAGAGTAATACTTCACTTCTCAGCATCTGAGTCATTTTTGGAAGTAGTTTGAGAGGCTGCCTTTGTAAACTGTCATTTCTCAAAGCCTTTGATCTTGAGTCTTTTTAATTCCTTCTGCAACTTGAAGGAAAAACTTAAATACAGCCAGGCAAGATCTCAAGTGCCAAGTGAGCTCCTGACAGATGGCTGCTGAGTGTTCCTAGAATGGACATTCCTGGGACAGAGAACATCCAGGCTCTTTCAGAAGGGTTTCTGTCCATGGAAAGAGGCTGGAATTAGATGATAGCATTAAGATCCCTTCCAAACCAAACCATTTTAGGTTTCTATGACAGAACAGCAGAAATCACACATGCTGTCTTAAAAGGAGCAAGAAGAATTCAGTACTTTAAAGGAGTATAAAAACTGAGATTCAGGGGTTTTTAGTTTGTCAGAAGAGGACAACTGCCAAACTCCTGAGCACCCAGGAGACACTGCCAAGTGCAGCACAATAAAGTTGAGAGCCAAGAATACAGCCAGGACTTTGCTCCTTCACAAGCCTGTAAGGCCTGTGGTTTCATTTTCATTTGCCATAATAAGGAAGATTTAACTGTTTGCAGAGCAGAGCTCAGGGGAACAGAGGTGAAAAGCAGCTCCTGTGTGGCATTGCTTATCTATGGGTCTGCAAGCAAACACGGAGGGCAGAGTGCAAGGCTGAGACATGGCACTTTATCTGTCCTGGCCCACAAAACTCCTTTAGCACTCGGTGATAACCCTGTGGGACATTCCCTTGGTTGGCCAATGCCCTCTAGTGGCTTCTGGAGAGGAGAATCGTGCATTCTCCAAAGAGAGAGGGTTTTGCTAAAATCCTGCTGTGCCCCGAGTTCGTGCAGGTCTTAGGAGAGATGAGACATAGGCGGTTTAAAATTATTAAAAGGGCTAAATCGAAATCCTTCATCCATAAATGAGCATCTCACACACAGCAAGAGAGAGAGAGGGGAGGTTGTGAGATTCCCTGTGTTTTCCAAGAGGACGATTTTGTAGTTTATAGAGCCATAAAATGATTTGGGTTACCTCAAAGGTCACCTCGTTCCAGCCTCCCTGCCATGGGCAAGGACAGCTTCCACTGTGTCAGCTTGCTCCAAGCCTCATCCAACCTGGCCTTGAACTCTTCCAGGGATGCATGAGGGATGGTGATCATCAAAAGACAAATCTTGCTTTATTGTTCACATATATCTCTTCCTCCATCTTCCCCCTTCCCTCCTTTTACCAGCTCTGCTGTGTGTCTACCAGGGAATGGACAATATTTGGAAATATTATTCACTGCAGACAGACTTGCCCAGCTGACTGAATAAGGACCCCTGCACGCCTAACAGCACAGGGGATTGTTTTACATGGATTTTATTGTTTCCTGCCTAGAAGAGCACACACCAGAAGTGCCCTTTTCTATGTTCTCAGTCTTAAAAAATCATCCTGCACAGAGTGAATTTAAGTAAGAACAAGTTGGATGGATTGTGCATTCTGTGGATTGAGTTTGCCAACACACTTGAGGCAGATGCTCTCTCTAGGAGCACCTCCATTCAAGCAAGACAGATGGAAATTAAGTTTATTAGGTTTTTTATCTTGTGATTACAGTTTTTGAAGATCTGAAGACCAAGCTGAAAACTGAAGGCTTTTGGTTTTTAGAGTGAGATAAATCTTTGTGTTTAGGAAGGATCCTGGAGGCTGCCTTGGCCTTTTGCTGTTTCAGACAGTCTGAGAGCACGACACTGTTTGGCCACGAGATGTTACTGGACAAAAAATCTGTGCATCAGTAAGTAAGTACACTAGGAGCACCTCCATGGTTGAAGCTGTTTGGAATATGAAGAGAACTCAGTTCTGCAGACAAAACCTCTGCTGGCTGCAGTGAGAATAGATCAGGACAGGAGCATTCATTTCTGGTGCCCAGCAGCATCACACACTGCTCTGCTCCCCCTGACAGCACCGAGCTGACCACCTCTGCCTCTGGTGGAGTTCTCCCTGAGGAACCTCTCAATGAGAAAAATCCATCATGGCCATTTTTTGCAGGCTTGGTGCCAAAATTATGGCTTTGCTCAGCCCCAGGTTAAGGGCACTGTCACAGACTGGGGCATTCCCTGAGCCTCCTCCCTGCTGTGGGGTTGGACCCTAAGGCAAAGCAAACACACCAACAGCACCCACTGAGACTTTATTACACCAACATGACCCAAATCTTGCTGTTAATAACCCAGAGAGGTGCAGAAGGGGATTAAAGGAGGGTTAAAGAGCACAGAAACTTAATTTTATCTCAAATATTCACACACCAAGCGATCCTTCTCTAGAAACCTCCATTATTCTCCATAGTCTAGAAAGTAAAAAACAGATTAATTCAGCAGAGAGGCAGAATAAGGCATGTCTCCATCCCAGAGAATGGTCTGAAGAAGGGCTTGTTCCCATCTGAGTCAGAGGACTGCTCTAACAACCTATTCCCACCCAAAAAGGTTTATGGACCACATGTGCCTCCCTCTAGCCCACATTGATTTAAAACACCTCTCCCCACCTTTCTTTCTAGAAGAACCCACAATTTACAGAGGCTTTTCCACAAAACCATCCCTTGTGTTGCCTGGGGAAAGGCTGCTCCTTGTGCCAAGCATTATTTATGGAGAAAAGAACTCGTTGTTCATTCCCAAATGTAAAGCTGAGGGTGGATAGTGCAGCACTGCAGGATTTGCACTTTTAGAGATGTTTTATGTTTGCTGCATTTCCCATCCAGCTAATTCCTCCTGTGGTTTCCTGCAGCAAGGTTTTGTCTGGGTGAATGGTGATGATAATTTTTTGGACACGGAGCCCAGCTCCTGCCTGGCTCAAATTTTGTCTGTGGCCCTCAGCAGAGCATTTCAGCTCTGAGGCAGCAGCTGCTTCCTTACAATTGTTTACCTACACCAAAAAGCAGCATCAAATATCCTGATTTTAGACCTCCCCAGATCTCCCTGTTCTACTCCGGATGGTTTAATACACAAAAAACCCTACTCTGAATGAAAAATAAATGAAAAATTCTTTTAGCCAGATCCTTGCTTTCAGGGGAGATGCACAGGCATGAAGCAACTCACACTGTAGATCCAGTCCACGTAGGCTGACACACGTGTGAACACTGTGGGCTTCTCGTAGGTGTTACAATAGGGAACTAACCCAAAACTCACAATCCCGTGGACTTCCCAGTGATCATCCCTGTAGCAGCTAAGAGGGTCCCCAGAGTCCCCCTGGATTGGAGGAAGGAAAGGAAATATTCAGCTAAATTATCTGAGTAATGACTGGATAGGATTAAGGAGCACTAGAGACTTAAAATATGTGAGAAGATAAAAGCTCTTCCTGGGCTCACAACTTGGTTTGTCACAAGGTTCTGACATAATTAAACCACACACACACACACAAAAAAAATACACTAAGTATCTACAGACTTATAATTATCCCATATAACTGTACTATGTATAATTGTACATAGACCTGCTTTATTTCTATATGTTTTTATATGATAGAAATATAATCACACATTATGCATTTTTTCCACATCTTTTTAAGGGCTCTGAGTGGTTGCTCTTATTCGAAGCCACCTTTGCAGTGAAGGGGATACAGGGAGAGGTAACAAGTATTTCTTGACTCCACATGCCAAACCTCCTTGCCTTGATGCTGAGGCCACCTGGATCCTCTGGGATAATGGAAATCTCACAAGATCAACTATTTCCACCTAAGCTGGGTCAGAGGGAGCTGTTGGACATAGCCCAAACTTGCAGCAAGCTCAGCCGTAAGCAGAGTGGATGGGAAGGAGAATGGTGACAAGCAGGAGGTAGCAATGCCTGGCTCAGGGTGCAACGACACAGCAGCGTTGTAAAAACGGACAAACTTCCTTGTAGCTTCACCCTTTGGGTCAGAGGTGACTGCCAAAGTTTCCCCCTTGTCGCCAGAATCTGGTCCTTGGGACATGCTGCTGAGGGACAGGGCCAATCTAATCTCCAAAATCAGAGGTGCACCATGAGGATCTGGAGGTTTTCCTCCCTGCTCACTGATCTCTGGAGGAATGTGGAGAAGGTCTGGCTCAGAAGACATTCAGCAGAAAGCAGCAGAGGGACCAGGATTTGCAGGAGAACTACTGCAGGTGGAGAAATGGGGAAAACCAGAACCCGAGGCACAGCAAGGTGAGAGAGGAAGGAAAAAGAAAGAGGGCAGCTTGAAACCCCTCGAATTTCAATGCTCTTACAATGCATCCTGCCCTCACGCCATCTCCACCTGCACAGAGCATGGTGTCCTTTGCCTGGGATCCCCACCAGTCCTCCTGGGAGCAGATCCTGTGGTCCACCACTGGCAGCATCAGCTCCTGCAGCCTGTCTGTGCTGCCACCAGCTGCTGCACAGGAGAGGAGACACGAGGAAAGGTGACACCTGATCCCAGCAGCTCCAGGGGCTGGGGAAAGAAGCTTTATCTCCATGGTGGTTCCCCTTACTCACCACTGACCACTCCCCAGCCAGTAATATAGCAGGGATAGTCATTGGGCAAAATGTCTCCCCTGGGTGGGAGCACTCCCAGCTCAACAAATCCATTGGCACTGGCAGAAGAGTCGAGGTGCAGCAGGGCAATGTCAGAGCTGAAACAGGGCACAGGGGAAAGATTCCTCACTGAAAATCCTGGCTGAGGCCTGGATCACACATCCTCACTCTCCTTTCATCATCCACACGAGACTCCAGCCTCTGTGTGATGATAGGAAAGTGCCTTGCAAATATAATTAATTATTCCTTACAGCTCTCACGGGTGACAGGAAAATAAGAGCAATTAAGAGAGAAAAGGCAATGGTATGGACTGATAGAGGGATAACACTCCCCAAAACTCTTCTACAGATTTGGGGTGAATTTTGTAGACCGTGGGTGGGCAGGCATGTCTCTGAGAGGGGTTTGAGACATTGGCTTTCCTTCAGCATTTTCCTGTTGGCTTTCCTTCATCAGATGCACACAGGGCTGTGGCTGCAGGCAAGCCCCTGAATCTTCTGCACATCTTGGGTCCATTTGGGTTTTTTCCCAAACCGGGGAAAACAGGCCCATCTTTTCCCCATCTTGGGTAAAACAGAACTGAGATTATCCACATGGAACACCATGGAACACCTCCAAGAGAGGAGACCATCTGAGAAATCTCCTTTGCAGCACCTTCCAGTGCTTCCCACAAATCCAGCCTGGCTGGGAGCTGAACACACACATAAATGCTGGTGAGAGAGGATGCTCACTATTGTTCAGCTATGTGACAGTAGAAATAATTACCCGTTGGCAATGTCATTGGGATTCCAGCCCTCATGGATGAAGATTGCATCCACACCAAGGTGGTACTCAGTGCCATCCACCTCCAGGAGGTTGTGCTCACCCAGAGCCACCCGGTAGGATGCTCCTGGGGGCCTGGAAAGGAATCACAGAGTAATTGGTGATATGCTCCCCACTGAGTGCTTTGCAGTGCAATTCCTGCACAACCCAGACCTTCCAGTGTCATCAGTCCCAAAGCACCTTCCACCAGAGGATTTTCAATACACTGTAGCCAAATTTGCTGTGAGAGGTGTGGAGAAGGGCAAGGAAGCTGGTGAATTAGCAGCTGAGGGGGCTGGGGGTGTTTAACCTGGAGAAAAGGAGGCTCAGAGGGGGCCTTGATGCTCTCTGCAACTGCCTGAAGAGAGGGTTTCAGCAAGGTGGGAGTTGGTCTCTTCTCCCAGGTAAAAAGTACAGAATGAGAGGAAATGGCCAATGGATATTGGGAAAAATTTCATCACTGAAAGGGTGGTCAGGCCTTGGAACAGGCTGCCCAGGGCAGTGGTGGAGTCACCATCCCTGGAGGTGTTTAAAAGATGTGTAGATGTGGCACTTGAGGACAGAGTTTAGTGGTGGGCTTGGCAGTGTTGGGTTAATGACTGGACTCTAAGATTTTAGAGGACTTTTCTTACCTAAATTTTTTTCCTAAGTGGTGTTATGAATCAGGCACATGCTGCCTGCAGTTTGCTGGTGAAGAAACTGGAGGTGCAGCATCAGCTGCTGCAGTGCTGAGCCTGGTCTTGAACAAGAAGGTTCATTTTCCATTTCTGCACCTTTCTGGAGCAGAGTGTGAAGAACCAGCTGGTTACACTTTATTTTAAGTGCCATCTCCAAAGGCAGGAGCAATTAGAGGGGAGTGTTGGCTTTGCTGGTGTCCCATGGCATTGGCAGGTTGTACAGCAGGGCATGAGAGCAGACAAACACCCCTTTTGTTCCACCTTTCCATCTCTGTGCAGGCCTCTCAGGATGCAAACCCGTGAGGAATGCTCCCACTCATGCAAATGCACCTCCGCTTATGCAAATCAGCAATCAGCTTGATTTCCACTCCCAGGAAGTCAGCGATTAATATGTAAAATCAAAGCTGAAGCCAGCAGAGTTTTCCAGCTTCCCTGATTAAGTGAGCAAGGAGATGTCCAGCTGTGCAATGCATAGAACCAGTGGGGAGCTCTGGGGAGGAAAAGGGTCTGGCTCCCATCTGCAGCAAGAATGAGGAGCAGAAAGAGCAGGTTTAACAGTTTTTATCCTACTCACACGCTGAGACAGTGTGCTGCAGCCATGACCCATTTGCTGCTGATAAGGGTTCCACCACAAATGTGGGTGTAGTACCTCTGGTCATTGGGGTGAGAAATCTGAAGTCACACCTGCATCAGAAAACAACATATTTTACACCTAAGCCATACCATGCCTCTGCAGAAACAGTGTGTGCGGCTTTGGACAGTGGAAGCTGTTATTTTCTCACTGCTTTTTTTTTGTTTGTTTTGTTTTTGGTTTTGTTTTGTTTTTTGGTTTTTTGTTGGGTTTTTTTTTGTTTGTTTTTTAAATTAAGGGCTTTTTTTCCAAGTATAAGACTCCAGCAATACCTGCCATTTCCAGCTGTTAGGTTGGGCTTCATGGCGTCCAATCACTCTCCCTGCCAGCACATCCTTCTGAAGAACATCCCTCAGTGGAGTCTCAGAGATTGCCTCTCACACAAAAAAGAAGGAGAGCAGTTTGTTGTGTAGATTCCTGAAGGGCAGCAGTCCCCACAGCCAGGCAGGTCTGGAAGATGGAGTGGCTGAGGCTTGCACATGGTGACACTGTGGTCACTCTCCATCCTGAAATGAATTTTTCATCCTCCATGAGTGAAAAATACCATAATCAAGACACAAAGCTCTCATATGAAGTGACTCCTTTCCCACACTCCAACCCCACATTTATTCACCAACCTACATCCTTTTTCTTTAGGGTTTTGGCTCTGTCAGAGAATTCCCAAATCTTTCTCATGGAGGTCATGCTCCACAACAGAGGAAAACCCTTCCACATTAGGTTTTGCCCTAGCACAGAAACTGCTGAGAAAAGAAAATTGATATGCTCTAATCTGCACCACATAGAGGTTGAGAGCTTCACCCTTTCCCAGCTCAAATAAATTGCAACTTACCCAGGCAACTGAGAAGAACCACAAACTGAAACATCTTTAAAGAAATGATCTCTTATTTTTTTTCCCAAGAAAATGTCTTTTTATACTAAAATATCTGCTAAGAAACTGTGTCTAAATCTGGGATCAATGGAGCTTATCTATACCCATAACTCATTAAACTGATCAAAAAAATGTTCTCTGTGTGGAAAAAACCCCATCTGCTCAATGCAGAGCCCAAGGCTACACAAACACCTCCACACTGTATGGTTCCCACAGAGCCACGAGGCAGAAAAATTTGGAGTTCTCTCAGATCAAGTCAAAAACAATGCAGGGTAGAGAGAGACCAGCGTGGGTGCACAAGTGGTGTTATTATCCACGTGTTGTGTTATCTTTCTTGTAAGAGATTTTTTTGTCAGTGCAGCTTTCTGCTGCTCCAGGTGACCTGAACTGATCTTTGTCAAATGGAGAAACAAAACCACAGCTCTTTTTATGACCCCATAAACTGCAGTCCCTTGTATTTTGTGCTTGTGGAATGGCATGATTTATATCCATGTAATGGTTAAAGGGAACATAGTAGATGCATAAGTTCTTCAGTTAAATATAGATATAGATTATAGACATAGATATAAACATAGATAATAAATAGATGTTGTGGTTTGAAAACAAACCAAGTGAGAGGCTCCAAGTCAGAAATACAATTTAATGAGAAGAAAAGGAAAAAAAAATAAATAAAATAAATGCAATAATACAAAAAACCCCCCACTGACAGAGTCAGAATACAACCTGATTAGGGTGATGGAAGCAGTCCAGGTGAGGTGGTGTTCCTCAAGCAGTGATCTCATAGAAAAGTCTGGTAGCTCTGGTCAACTGGGAATCCAGTGGCTAAAGACTGCCTGTACTGTCCCAAATCCCAGTTTATATCCAGGTGAGAATGCTTGGCTCCTCCCCCTGGGTGGAGCATCTCCCAATGGGATGATGAGTCATAGAGGAGGCCCTTGATGGCCCATTAAAGAGAGATAACACCCGGAGGGAGTTATCTGTGAGTCATGCACAAGGCATTGATGGGCCATCAACTGAAGATTGTGATAGAATACATCCTAAACTACAACCCAGGACAATAGATAATATAAATATATACATAGAAATAAATAAATATAAACACAGTCCTGATTTTTTTTTTGTTTCCAGAGAGGAAGGCACAGTCCTGATTTTTTTTTTGTTTCCAGAGAGGAAGGAAATAAGAAATGCCTGCAGCTGATGGAAATCCAGAGACTGGCTTCCATGGTCAGGGGAAATCCCCTTATGACACACAGGCCATCAGTGGGTGGGAAGTAAAGCTCACCTTGAACTGCAGTCAGAGAGTAGCTGTCAAGTGAAAAAAAAGGGAGAGTTAAGGAAATGAACTGGAGAAGACAGCAAGGGTCACCTAGCCAAGTGTGCTAATGGGATCCACTCTCCATGGAATGCATGATCCAGGACCTTTCCCATATGATCCCTACAGTCCTCTTTTACAAATCATTTTTATTTTGGTGGGAGCCATTAGAAGTTCAATGTGATATTTCAACACTGAGAACCTCTTTTACTTCTTGAGCACATTTTCCCTCTTACACCACAGATCATTTTTAGCTCCCAGTTTTGCTAGGAGGTCAGAAAGTGGCCTCCTACCCAAGCAGTATCTTCCCTCACCTTCACTGCATTCATCATCCCTGTTAGGCCTGGCCAATTCATTCATTTCCTATCACTAATTTATTTTTTCCAAAAGCTTTTTTGTGTCCCCTACATACAGCCATGTTTAAGAATGCAGTTGTTTGTCCTCCTTTTGGACATCAGGCATTTATCTTGAGCAGTTGTTTGTCCATAATCTGTCCTCCACAGCCATGCACACACCATCAGCACTGTGGCTTTGATGCTGGGCTGTGTTGTAATGCCCAAAGGAGAAATAAATCACACTGGGGATGATGAATTACAGCTGTTTTCAGAATTCCTCCACTCCAGGCATTGTTTCAGTGCAGAGCTCTTGAGGGATGTCTGCATTTCCCCCTGGACCCACAAGGATCACTGCATCCAACTCCAACACCACAAAACCAACTCAAGCAGCCCTCTTAGTGTCCATATGGCAAAACCCTCTTATCTCTGGAACAGAAAGGTCTCATCCCTGTTGCCTCTGAGCCCTTGTCCATACTTTCTTTCCAAACCATGTGTAAAAGTTGCTATGAGGAGCACGGGCTGGTGCAAGCCAATGTCATGCCAGAGGGTGTTAAGAGTTTTCTGTCCAGAAAAAAAGCAGAATATTGGAGTTGGTTCTCTAGCACTGTTTAGTTTCATTTGTCCTCTGGCATTGTTTCAATAATTAGTGACCTAGCACTCTTTAATTAGTATACAGCCTTTTGTCCTCGTTCAGAGAGGATCAGGATTAAATATTTTGATGACGGAAGCATTTTCTAGGTGAGCAGGATATTTTAGGAGTGATAGGAAGCATAAGGGGGTTGTGGGGGATAGCAAGGATCTTGAGGAAAGATTCCAGGACTGTACAAGCAAATAAGGATATTTGGGTGGACTTGAAGAGATCCAGTGCCAGTTATTGAGCACAGAAATGAGGATGAAGTAATATTTTAGGGAGGCCTTAAAGCACAAACTGAATTCCAGACATACATACATACATATATATATATGTGCATATACATATAAATATACTCATCTTATTGTTTAAAATGTTTATCAGATTTAAGGTTGGTCTCATGCAATACCGACCCTTAACCCATATTTACTGATGTTTCACAAGATGATGTTTGATGGAGAGGCCAATGGACTGAATAAGGTCCCACTTAAGCACACCCTGGGACGTTCACATTCATGAGAAAATGCTACCTGGTAAATTTACCAGGCAGCTGAGGCTCAGAAATGCTGCCTGATAAATTTACAGGGCAGCTGAGGTGCAGGGAAGTTCTAATGCACACAGAAACTGCTCTGAGAGTGATTTTTCAAACAAGTTTGATGGACAGACTGTCGAAGACACCTGGAACAGGAGAGCAACTTACAAAATCAAGGTCTTCCCAGTTCACAGGGCTTAACAAGTAGAAGGGAAAGGGATAAACAAACCACAGGGACACTGATCTGGCAGACAAGGGATGAACAGGCTGGGGATGAAGAACAAAAGTGTCTGGACCAGCACTGATGGGCCGTTAAGGAGGTAACTACAGGCTGAGCTTGGAGGGAGCTGATTGGGAAGATGCAACTGATAAGAAGGGGAAAAGAAGGTTGAGGATTTGGGATACTCAATGGGGCTGTGCAGGACAAGTGGTTGGACTTGATGATCTTAGATCTTTTCCAGCCTTAATGAGTCCACGATTCTGTGACTTGGAGGCAAGGAGGAGGTATGAGGTATGAGGGCCTGGTGTTCCCATGGAGGACACACCAGACTGGGTTCCAGCAGCTGGGCAGGAGAAATCCCAGGTTCTGGGGCTTGCTGGAGATGTCAGGCCTTATATAATGCTCTTAACATGGGCTACTGAATATGACAGAGTTACTGGCTTTATTTAAAGCCTTTCTGCACCATCTGGGGAGGTGATGGATTCAGGAGGGCTTTGGCAAATGTTCTACTCAGAGAGTAAACCAGTGCATAAGGCTCAGTGAGTGGGGACATGAGTAACAACAACTAACACCCCATTTTTTTTTATCACCAGCAGCATCTGACAACACCCAGTTTACTTTTGCTAATTGTTTGAGTTGAATTCTGCCCTTGGAACTTTGTTTTAAGTGTCACATGAACTTGGGTCATTGTCAAAATAATATGAATGTTTTCCTTCCAAGAAAAGAGCAGCTTAAAGCACTTTCCAGGACCTAAAGTGATCTAGGGAGGGACTTCTGACAAGGCCATGGAGTGTTAGGACAGGGGGAAATGGCTTCAAACTGACAGAGGGAAGGTTTGGATTAGATATTTAGGAAGAAATTCTTTCCCCTGAGGGTGGTGGGGCACTGGCACAGCTGTGCACCTGAATTCCTACTGATAGAATCTCATAAAAAAATGAATTTATATATTAAATATAAAATCTATATATTAAATCTTTATGTTATTGCAACATATTATTGACTAACTAGATGGAACAGATGAATCAAATGTTCTTATCATTAAACCCCCCATGAAAGCTTTTCAGCTTGTCTGAGCACAGAAGATGCAAAAAGAAAACCATCTTCCCTGGTAAAGGCAATGATACCATTTTCAGGAATAACATTTTACAGCTGGGTGCTGCATGAAGAATTAGGATGGTTAGACTCTTAATTATCCAAAACACTGCTCATCAAATCAAGGTCAAAGAGCTCCTCTAAGCAGCAAACCTTGCTACCTGCTTTAATATGTTTAATGATTGATGATTAATTTTGAGCATTCATAAAGCCCCATTAAAATCATTAACTGTTCATTCGCAGCTCGTAATGAAATGTTTTGTTGGGTCAGAGCAAAGTGCTCAGTTAGTTGCAATTTCACACTGTTATTTCTCAATACCGATTTGATTATGTTGAAAAATCTAAAGAGAGGAGCAAAACATCAATAGTTCAAATTATTTAAGCACCACACAGAACTGAAAAAAAAGTCTTGAGAAAAAAAAGTCTTTTTTGTTTACTTCTAATAGCAGAGTAGCTTGATTTTGCTCCAAATTTTGCAGAACCTTCAGTCTACAACTCAATCTCTTGTTTCAGTATTTAAGTAACCATTGCACTAGAAAGCAGTTTATTGAAATCCACAGTTTTCATAACTCTTAAGAGTTATGGGTGTGATTTTTCTACCAGCAAATAAATTGTATGCTCTAGAAAAATTAGTCTGTGGAACATTATAAACATTCCTAACTCCACTGAAATTAAAGGAAAGGTTTAGTATTTATGACATCAGAATCTCGCCCACCGTGCTGACTGGAAAAGTTCACTTTGACCTTAAGTAAAGAGGAAAAAGTACAAGATAAACAGCTTACATTCTGTCTCTGAGTCCTTACTCAACATGGAAAAAGTAGTAAAAACATTCACATATAGTATTTCAATATGCTTTTTGTTTAAAGGGAAAAATAAAATGCTATTCCCTGTGAAGAAAAAAAGGTGGAAAAACAATTCAGGAGCTTATGTGCATTTTGTAACAGGAAGGAATGTACATGAAAAGATCTAAAGACTATTTAAACTAATTTTTGCAATTTCTACAAGTAGACTGAGAGCTTTTTCTACATCTTTTCTGTCTGTAGTAGCCATTACATAGTATCCTGTAAGGTCTTTAGATGATTTGAGCCCTCTTGCAAACAAGGACAAAACTCCTTTAATCACTTTTCTGCTGCTCTTACACCTTGTTTCTCCTCTTCCTTCTATTTATCTCAATTACAACAACATTAAATTCTCACTGACATTTCCCAGTTTCTCAGATAGTTTCTAATATAAAGCAAAATGCAGTTTTTGCCTATAAATCCTGACTGCCCCATGTGTAAACAGGGTGGTTATGCATTTAGTTTTCTAATTGTCTCATAAATCACACCTTGACTCAGACTGGAAATTCATCTTAAACTGCTACAACCTGCACACCTGCTCTGGAGCTGATGTTATCCTACTCTTGCAGCATGGAGGATTTTAGAAGTGCTGCAATTTCATTTATTTTTTCTTAATGAAAAGATGTTTAAAAAGAAGAATGTCTAGAAATTCATATTCTGTATCTAAGTGGGCTGTCAGTATGTACATTTGTGCTTTTCCTGCATGTATATTCATGTACTCAAGACTGATCAATTTTTATTTCAGTTTTATTATTTATTTCAGCTCAGGGAATAGCACCAATGCACCTTTCTTTTATCTTTCCTCCTTTCCTGGTGTAAAAAAGAAAGGCACACACCCTGCCATATCTATTCAGAATTTCTGAAAAAAAAAAAAAAAAAAGAAAACCAAAAAAAAAAAACAAAACAACTTGGTTTTTTTGAGGCCAACTGGCCTCAAAGTGATGATCAGATGCAGGAATATACACACAAAAACATACCTGAAAGAACAGGATTTCAACCAAATTTCAACCAAATTTCAACCAATGTCAGGAAGCTCAACATAAAGAGCAGAAAAACGCTGAGTGCTTCCACGTGTGGATGTGTGGATGTGACTCTGTTTTCTCTGGTTGGTGCAGTTCAGCTGCAGTTTCACCATGTTTACAGTGCCACGTGTTCCAGCCATACCAACAAGAGCCCCTGAGAAGGCAGCAGCTGAAGGACACGTGTACCTGGATGCACAGCAAAGTTGTTTTTGCCCCAGGATCAGGATTTCCCTTGGTGGGAAGTTGCAGGTGTGCTCTCATCCAGCAGGAAAACCAACACCAGCACATTAAAGAGGGACGGCAGAGCCAGAGATAGCATGCCTGGCCTGAAACGAGTACAAGAAGGGCTGGAAGGAAGGATGAGACTCTTGGACTCACTGGGTACCTCCAAACCAGGAGATCCTTGGCCAGACTAGGACCAGCTGAATCCCTGCTGGCAAACTCCCTTGGCAAGGGCTGTGTGTGCAGAGCAGGTGCTGCAGCCCTGCCCTCCCAGCCCTGGGCACTGAGCTGTCTGTGCCCAGGGACAGCTCTGACACAGCAGAGCTGAGAGCTTGGGTCACACTGCTGGGAAGCTGCTCCATGGGAGGAAATGATAAATGAGAAAGAAAAGTGATGCCTTAAATCTTAGCTTTCATGTTTTCCAGATTCTGTGCTGCCTAGAGGTGTAGTTCTGAGTCTCATATTCAGTGCTAGGAAGCTTCCTTCACACAGCAGGGACACAAAACAAATCCTTTTCCTGCTGGAGACCAGGACAACTGTTACAAGTTTTCAGGCCCCAAAGCACCAACAACAGTGGCTGAAGGGAGAAAACAAGAAGGATGGGACTGCATCATCTGCAGCTGGAATTGGACAATTCAACCCCAATATGCAAATGGACCAAAACTTATAAAAGTGTGAGACCTTGTGACTTATGGTCCATTTTGTGACCATTTGAAGTCCATCTTGGGTGTAGCCCTTGCCAGGTTCATGTCCTGCTCAAGGTGTACCCTAAAGACCTTTCAATAAATACCTACTTTATTCTCTAGCTCTGCCCAGTCTCTGTTCCAGATCAGCCTCCACAAGGCATCAAAACCACCTGAGAAGCCTCTCCTGGGGCTGTACCCTGAGAGAGCTGCTCCAGTCCTTGCCCTTGTCCTGCTTGAGCTGTGTTGTTTAGGATGCAGTTCCTCATCCCTCCTTCCCCCACTCCCCATTTCATGGCCAGCCCTTTAAATCAGCACTTTCACTGCTGTTTGGAAAATGAGTTCCTTGCTGTTAAACTTGATGGTGTTTGCTGGTAAAGAAGATGGGAACCTTGCAGTATCTTATCTGTTGATGTTACAGCAGTGGGATTTCCTGTTACTGTGTGAGTTGATGGATTTTCTCGATATGGGTCCTTGGGATATTCCTAAACATGACAAACTTTGAGGTTTCAGATCACTGAGATGAACCTTCCAACCAGGCAAAGAGGCAAACATGACTGTTAACTAGAGTGGCAAAGATAATACGAAAGGCATCCTGACACATCCTTTCTCCATGTTTTCCATGGAGAAATAAAAGCCCAGGACTTTGTACAAAGAGGGACATTCATGCTGATGAACTGATGAAGTGCTCAGGAGAGCTGGTGCACAGACCACCTCCATGCTTGGCATTTTTAAGATCATCGATCCCAAACCAAAGGTTTAATCCAGAGGTTTAGCTGCCTCCAAGGGAAGTTTTCCACACTATTTTCAGACTCAGATCTCTTTCTACGCCAAGAACTAAACTGCATCAGAGCCCAAGGCTTGGCATTTCTTTCTGTTGCTTATGTTGTGAAACTGCACAGTTTCTGGAGTGGTTTTGGCCCATGTCAGCCACCACAGTCCCAGACAATCCTTGGTCACATTTTAGAGCATAATATGGGCTAGGAATGATTCCAGTGGGCAACTGGGTTGCACACACTCTTGTTTAGAGATAAAAGAGTTTAACACGTGGGTGTGAGATGTGTTTTGCCAGCTGGACTCAGGAATAAATAATGTGTGCCACCCATTTCATTACTAATAGACTCCAAATGATTTTTTCATCAGTTGAAACCCTGTTCAGATGCCTTCTTTGTGAGCCTGACTGATGCAAAGTGTTGCAATTAATCTTTTCACCCTTAAGTGTGGGATGAGCCATATTACCTTTTAAAGAAATCTGGATACTGCAAAGCAGTTGAGCAACAGAGTTCTCTACTCATGACCCATGGTAAACAACATAATTCAAACAGACTGACACCAGAAGACAGTAAACCAATATCCTAATGAGGATTTTCAGTGGCAAACTTTAATAACAGGGTTTGAATGACTATGTTCAAGTTCCTCAAAGCCTCAGTGGTTTCCCAGCCTCCTCTATTCTTTAATAGTACCAAATAACTATTAGGAACTCTGCCCTTGAAATATTTTTAGATGGGTTTTGGTATTTTAGGGTAAGATGTTCACCTGCAGGAGAGGCAGGTCCTGACTGGAATCTCCTTCCTGTCCTGAGAAATCCAAGGAAAAGGACTACAGGAGAACTGAACCAGGCAACTCCAGGGCAGAATGCTGACCACTCCTGGCCCTGGGGCAACAGAGCTTTGCAACTGAACATGTGCTGATGCAGAAAGGGGGGAATAGAAATGAAAGAGAAAATGGCTTTGACACCTGGAACATGAACTCAAAACTCCTGTTTTGGTGTTAAAGGCCACGCCAAGGTCCTCAAGCACAAAGCACAGGGTACTGTCAGTACTGTCAGCTTCTGAAAGGTTCATGCTGTTCTCAAGGGCTCACAGTGACTGGAGCAAAGAGAACACTGTGAGCTTTAAAGGAGTTGAGGGCACAGTGGCACATTGTTCTCTCCCTGGAGAATAACAGGATAACTCCTTGGAAGTGGTGAATCAAATTAATCCTTTTCAAAGTGTCAGCACTGGTTCAAGCACTGAAAAATGACCCCACAAATGAGTTCTGTGCTTAACAGTTAAATGAAAATGCACAGGAAATCCTCAAGACAACAGCCAACCTTCCTTATAGACAGCCCTACATGTACAAGAGTTGGATTTGATAGAGAAAAAGCTTGGGAATGTAGCCTTAACCCAAACAAAGGAAGAAATGGTTACGTTCACCAGAGCAAAAAAATCACTTCCAGAAGTCATAGACAATCTGTCAGAGAAGTTGTGGTCCTCTGCCACATGAAGAGCCAAAGCCCCAGAGGATCTGGACAAATCTGAAGCACACTGCTCATAGCTCTTTGTCCTTTCTCAAATTATCCCAGAGCTTGATTAGATTGTCCATGTGCCTATTTGGAAAAAAACAGAGACTGACCAATCTTCTCAACATGAAGTTTCCATATTTACCCATATAAAGCACCATTGTTATAAAAGCATATTATGAAGTTGGCCTTTGGCAAATATTAAAATGAATACTATAGGTATAGTTGTACTGTATTATGCTTTATTAATAGAGTTTAGAAAGGTGATGAATGTATTTTCTGATTGTACTAAAGTGTTAACAGTAAAAATACTAGTTTTTTTTTCTCTTTGTAATATCTAAACTGACTAAACCAGAAGGTATGGAGGGTCACCTTGCATTCCTGCATAAAGGCTGATGACTTTCTGATTCTTATCCAAATGAAGATAACAAAAAAATCTCAGGAGAGGAATTTATGAGACCCATGTCAGCAGATAAAGTGGTGGAGCCACCTACAGATGGATCTACCAGATAAAATGATTGGGGAGAGTATTGAAACAGATCAAACCCAAAGAGAATGTTTGAATCATGCATTTGGATCTATTGAATATGTAACACAGCGATCCTTAAAACAGGATTTGAAAGAGTAAAGGTGTGCTTTCTGGTGAGGCACTTCACCTGGAATTTTGCCTTTCTCTCTCCTAATTTTCTATTTTTATATTTTTATTAAACTTATAAATTTTTCTAAGAGAGTGAAACTCATTTTTCACAACCATGGAGTAGAAAAGTTGTTTTACAAAAAAGAGAAAATTGAAATATTTGCAGTAAGCATAGGTCTGTATATAAATTTATAAAGTGCATGGTTTTCTTTCAGATAGATGTCTAACTTTTTACAATATATTGATGAATGAACAGGTTTTCTCATGCATATGCCATCCTTCATATGCCATTTATAGCTTCACAGTTCTTACAGTTTTACAGATAATGTGCTTGCCAGTTCTGATGCACAGATTAATGGAAAATCAACCACTTTAAAAAGACACAAATCAGGCACTAAGCACATAAACTCTGCCAAGGAAGAAGTCAGCCTCGGAGGAAAATTAGTTTATTTACTTTTCCCAAGTACCACAACTCTTGCATTGAATCATGACAGCTCAAGCACGTTTTTTTTTTCTGATTATACCCTTAGACAAGGAGTGCTTCTGCAATTAATGAAGTACTTCTGTCAGGCACTAAATAAATTTAAACTCTGTCAATGGCATGTGTTGCTGGAAAGCTGCCAATTCGAATCTCTCCCTGGGACACAGATGCCTGCATTTCTCCAAATTTCTCCCTTAAATCTCCAAGCTGATGCTCCCCCTCTCACCCCGAAATTGCAGCACACCCCTGCACTCTGTTAAATGCACAAAGCTCCGTTTGTTGAGCAAGAGATTTTCTCAGGGTTGTGCCAGGTGTTAACTGAGCTGTTTAACACCATCCACAAAGAGACACCTGCATGATGGTGATGATGACAAATAAAAATCAAGCCCAGCGTTGATAAAGAAAAGCAATTCCTCTAACAGCAGCACTCTGGAAGGAGCAATCCCTGAGAGCAGCTGGGGAGGTGTTGGGGGTCAGGTTTGTCCCTTTTTCACTCTAAAGAATTTTTTCCCCATAAGTTATCAAGGAAACAAAATGTTGGATACTTAAACAAAGAGGTGGCCGAAACCTGGTTGGGGAGATTTTTTCTTTATCTGTTAAGGAGGGGGTAACTGCCTTACTGCCTTCTCTGACAACAAACTAGTTCTTAAAAACCGTAGGGGGGGGGGGGCATTGTTTCATATGTCTCTTCACTCTTCCACTACCCCCATGGAGATATCTCCTGTTAATGGGCCATTAAAGCTCACCAATGACATCACACATTACATCACCCCATTGTGAGATGCTCCACCCAGGGAGGAGGAGCCCAAACCATCTCCAGCTAGATAAAAAGTGTCACCAGACATCCAGTGCTCCCACGGGACTCCCAAAGGAAGACTGGACCCATCTCTGGACCCTTTGGCTCCACAGGACCATCGCAGCTTCCAACAGGACCACATCTGCCACTTCAGGAGGGCTGACTTTGGACTGTTTCCAACACCCTGACCAACAGGGAGTCAGGTTGTATTTCTGAATCTGTCAGGATTTTCTAGAATTTCTAATTTGTTTGTTTGCTTGTTTCTTCTTCTGTACTACAACATTTGTATTTTTAATATCCCTAGTAAAGAACTGCTATACCTATTCCCAAAATCTTTGCCTGACAGCCTTTTAATTGCAAATTTATAATAATTTGGGAAAGAGGAGGAGGAGGGGCATACATTCCAAGGGAAATTCCAGTCTTCCCTGGTTGATACCTGTTTATCTAACCCAAGACAGGAGGATAATTTATTTATGAGCAGTATTCGGGCACTGACTCGTGGGGTCCAGGGACTTGCACAGATCAGAGGTGATGATCAGCTGTGCCAAGGGTGATGTTCAAGGCATGGCTGAGCTGCTCCCACAGCTTGTTGCTGCAAAAAGAAACGACTTGTTATCGCACTATTCCTGGCAACAGCTCCCTCACTTGCCTTGGGCTCTGGAACCTTTCCTCTCATGGGGTGAAAGGATTTGATTCACTCACACAGGGAAAATGTATTCTTATTTTTGCTGGTTGTTTCCTTGCTGCATTAGAAAGCTGAATTGGGTGCAGAATTGAAGAGGCAGGTGAGAGCCTGTGATGAGAATTAAGCTGGAGGAGGAGCAGGACCACCCCATTTCAGCACAGCAAGTTCTTGAAGTGCTTTTTAGTTGGACATCAGTATTTACAGAAGAAAAAAAAAAAAAAAACCAAAAAAACACCAAAACAAGAAAAAAAACAACCAAAAGAACAAAACAAAACAACCAAAAAAACCCCCCAAAAATCCACAACAACACAAAAGAAAAAAAATTCCCCCAAACAAAAAAAAACCAAAGCAAAGCAACCCCGCCACACACACACACAGAAAAAAAAAAAAACCAAACCCAAAAAACTAATTCAAACCCCCCACACCCAACAAACAAAACCGAAACCAAACCCCCACACCTAAAGAATGAACATTTTACAGTGCTTTTCATCCATTGCTTCCAGTCTCATGCAAGATAAAAGGTCTGTGCCATCCACTCTCACACAAATCCCAGCCTGTAGGGAGCTACCCTGAGCAAACACCAGGAAATCACTAAAGATGAGAACAGATTTCAGCTACAAACAAAATCTGGGTTACAAACTGAGCCTCAGAGCAGTCACACAAACTGCACAGAGGTGTTGCTCTGAAAATCCCAAATCCACAAACATTCCCTTGCATTCTTACCAGCAGTAGAGTCCTTTGAAGGAGTTATAGTCAGATTTCAAAATTTAGTTTTCCTTCAACATTCAAAATTTTTTTTAAAAAAATATTTAATTCTTTTCTAGTTTTATTAAGGTTACTACTTCTCAGCAATTTTAATGTTTCAGGGCTGAAAAGTTATCTAAAAATTATAAAGAATTAAACTTCATTTTATCACTACCTTACAGTAACTCAGATGATATCAGATCTGGAAAATTTTAAATATTGACTTAAATCATGCAGACTTAATTTTGTTTTGTTTTGTGCATGTAACTAATTAGACAGAGCATTACTGCTTTTCTCTTGGGAAAAGATTAAGGTTTTTAAAAGAAATAATGGCAGAGCCAGAGAGCCAAGAGGAATTCAGATGCAGCTGACATCTCCAGCTTCTAGAAGTAAAAAGCTCTTCCAAAACTGTCAAATCTATTAATTCTCCATGTCACACTACTAGAAAGTTCTGTGAAATCCTGGATTTTGCCCAGAAGGGAAAAATTTTGTAGGTGACATTAAGAAAACAGAGTTTTCATATTTTCATAAGTTGTTTTTTTAAAACTCGGAGTAGAAATCTGACTAAAATCATAATCTTCAAGCTTATTTCATGTTATATATACTCAGGATTTCTATACAACATTCTGGTAAAGGTTTATTGCCTTCGTATTTCTGTCTCTTGAACATGAGATCTCTTCTCATCTAGAATACAAAACCCTGTGAAAATAAAAGGAGATGAACAAATAAAAAGCCCTGCACATGAATTTGCATTAAACAATATTCTAAATCTGTTTACTTTAAATACTATCAGAAGAGATAATAAAAAGAACTAATATTACCATCCCAAAAATCATGTAGGATATTTCCCTTTTTTAGGAAGAGCTCCAAACCACCATTAGGCGTCACATTGTAATGGATGGATGGATCAGTGTCACTACTTTGGGTGACAATCACCTGCAAAACCCAAGTATTTCTTCTATTTTTAGATGTGTGTATTGAGTGAATATTTTTTCTGTCCTACAGAGGCAGTATTTAGGGGATACAGATCTCTCATTTTCATAATTTCATTTCTTTACTCCTTTTCTATGACTTTCTCTGGAAAAGAATTAGTGACACCAACCTATCTCATGCTGGGTGCTTTTATGTAAAAACAGTGTGCTGGTGTGTAGACTGGAGAAACAGTTATTGCATCTTGATAATCAATCACCCAAATTAAAATAAGCCAACTTCATTATTGTCTGAGAAAATAAGAAGTAATTAAAAATGAAGTATTTAGATAACAATTGTAATAAGTATCAAGTGCCTCTTATTTTCTCTCTACCGAGTTCTATCATAAAAGACAGAAACAGAGCAGATCAATTTTTTTTTTTTCCAAAACAATTTCAATCTAGTTTTATAATTAAATCAAAGATAGATTTCCCCATTAGTACAACTATTGCAGTATCTGAGTAATTTGGAATAATCAGCCAAGGGTATTCTTTACTGATTTTCCTTGTGCATCATTAATTATCTGAAGTGACAGGCCTAACATAATTTCTATCATGAATAAACAAGTAGAGGAAACACGGAGGAAGTCAAGTACAAATAACGAGGAGATGGCCTCTCTTTGAAAATCAGAGCAATCCTGCAAAATGTTAATGGCTGTTCTATTTAAATGAAGCTGCAAGACATTAAAGCTTGTGATATGTTGCATATCATTAATTCTCAGGAAAAGTGTAGATGGAATTCATACTTAATTCAATGCAATTTTCTGCAGTTAATGGCCCTGAGAATCAAACATTCACAAATGTAAATGGGAGTTTTTCCATACCAATACTTTATTGGCTTTAAGAACTGGCTTTTACTGCTATATAGAAAACTATACCTGAGCAATTTTCCCTTTTCTTGAGTGTGACCTGATTTTTATATCTGGAATATGATGCTCTCTTCTGATGATTTACTGTATTACATGTGAATTTTAAAATATTTTTCAATTTGATACATTTTATTTCATGGATAAATAAGTACAAAAATTGCTAATGTGGCTGGATTTCCTTTTTAACTTCATGTTCCTTTTTGGTTGTTATTCCATTTCAATGCCAGAAATACAATTTAGGAATTCCCCCATGGTAATTCTATGGTTTTGAAAAAATTAGGCAATATTTCCTTTTCTATATTTTTGAGGCATTGACACCAAAAGAACAACTTCTCTCACTTTGTACAGTGAGATGCTGATTGAGATTTTAAAAATACTTTCTTGACTATTTTTTGAAGTAGAGGTTGATGCATCTTTATAGCTTTCAGCAGCTTGTACATAGTCCTGGTGCTGATGGTGCTGGACATTAATCAGCGCTACCAAATTCTGCTGGGAAGAAATTGGTCCTGGCTGCTTGGAAGGGTCAGGGTTCAGTGTCCTTTGCTGTGCTTCAAAAACCTGCAGCAACGATGAAGAGTGCAAGAAGATGAAAAAAACACCACAACAATTTCTGAAAGTTTCTCAGAGCAGTTTCAGTTGTGTCTGTGGGTCCTTTAGGGAGGAAGGGGACTTTGAAATCACCTTTTCCTGGTACAAACCAGAGCACTCCATCCAATGACTGGCTGGAAACTTCACTCTGGAAGCTCTGAGATGACTTATCCCAAAATCCCAGTTATTCCAGTGTGCTGATGGCTGCATTACTGACTGCTACCAACCTCCTGCATCCAGCAGTGCTGCTCAAATGCTGGAACATTTCCAAGAGCTCTGTTTGCACAGGAAATACCTTTGCCTACCAACCCGAGCAGCTCTGATAGCACCAGAACAGTGGTACAGGAAAGGAGACAAAAGAATAAGCTGGGTAGTCTCTGCAAGGCTTATTAATAAGAAAAATCAGACTGTTAAACTCATATAATGCTCTATACAAATGTACTGAATGTAGCTGCACTGTAGAGATTTGGAAGCACCACAAAGCTTCCTTTACAGCAATTTATTTATATGAAATAAGTTATATACCAACATCTTATTTATATGAAAGGGAAATCCTCTTTTGTGAATACCAGAGGGAGCTTTAAAAATACCAGTACAGCAAAAATCCACAAAACTGGACATGGCTGAATCCTTGCCTCTGCCTGGAAACTCTTAAATGTAGAATTATATTTCTTTATGCTTCTCCAAGGTTAAAAGATTCAATGTTTTACAAGTTCTGAAGAGGTGATGCTGCTGACAAGGCGATGATCATTTAAATTGTTTATGTATGATGCATATATGAAAATGTTGTCTAATCACTGTTAGAATTCCCATTCATGAGCATCCTGGGCATGCCATTCAAGAGGTATAAATAAATATGACTGAAGATCATGACAGATTTTTAATATTTGCCAGTGAAGTGGATAATTCCATCAGATACATAATTGTTTAGGACTAAATTCAATTGTTCACACAATAAAGGTCCTGCAAATCATCTGCACAAGTGGAAGATGAAATGAATCTCCTTAAGAAAATGCACTTTAAACAGGTTTGATCCACGAGGTGCTCTTCCTTTTAATTCTGATTAACGAATTTCTGTAAACATTATTGTCCTCTGTAATGTTGAATTCCTAGTCCAAATTATTTCAACCCAAAGCATTGTTTAGGGTCAACTTCTTTCATAATCCTGAAATTTACTATAGGCATATTACTTCATAAACATTTTGCATTGATAATGAGGAAAGAACCAATATTCTATTAAAATTTTTCATCATTCTTAACTAATGAAACTCATTCGCAGAATTTCCTCTGTATTAGAAGCTCATGTCTGAAGCTTACTGATTTTAGACAGTCAATATTTGAAAACATTAATCCTTTGAAATTTTGAATGTTATTCCTTCATATTTGCTCATCAGAAATTATAAAGGAATAACAATAATATATTTCTGCAGTGACACAGTTCTGAAAGAAGCCAAAGATCTTTCTACTACACAATCCTTTTGCCATACTGAAAAATTATTTGTACAACAGGCTTGAGAAATCTTTAATAATAGCTACAGTCAAGAATTGCCTCTTTTTCTCCCCTGACTGAAAAAAGAAACCCACAGCTAGCTCAGCTGCAGCTTTTTATACTGTATCTACAGATCTAAATGTAGAGCAGTCAGCACACATTTCACATTTACACAAGAACCTTTAGAAAAGACTGATATTGAAGGCAAGCTGTAAGTGCTAAGCACACAAAGAGCTTTGAAAAATAAGCATATAAAATGTACAGTTCCCTGCAGGATCTGCCACTTCTGTGTGACATTGTTTTAGTTCCATTGCCACGAATGACAAATGACATTTCTTTCAAAATTCAGTATCTGCAAAAGCAAAGACCTGATGCAGATATCGTTGTGTGGAAATGCCATAACACTGCAGTAATTGTAGTAGCTTAAAGCCCTGTAACAACCACAATATATTTCTGATTTCCTGCCACTTGTTATGGTTTTAACTTTGCACTGCCAATAATCTTGTTTTTTATCATGGACTGATTTTGTCATAAAAGGTAAATCTTTTGTGGACAAGCTGCTTTGGAGAATACCTAAAATGTTAATCTTAGCTATTTATTACCAATAATAAAATCCTATTTCCACTGTCTGATACTGTCTAAAATTTTAAAAAGTTAAAAGTTAAATGTCAAATTGGTGCCAAGAAATTTGACACCAGTTTTCACCCACCAGCTAGGGATTTACCAGTTTTTATGACATGAATGTGCCACCTCTGTTCAGGGTCACATGGGATCAAAAAGTCTCCTTTGCTTGTTTTCAGAAACTCTTTTAAACGCAAAAACTTGAACTTTTAAATGCAGACTGTTTCCCTGTTTCCTGTATGACACAACCAATGAGGAAAAATAATTACAGGGGGAAAAAAAACAAAAACAAAAACAAAACAAAACAAAACAAAAAACCAAAAAACCCAAAAAAATACCAAACCAAACCAAACCAAACCAAAACAAAACAAAACAAAAAAACAGGGAGAAGAGGCTGGAAACCTTAAAATCTTTGTACCTTTTTGTCACTAGGTCAGGATTTGCCTCCTAGTGAAACAGTCAGTAAGACCTGTTCAGAAAGCTCTTTAATTCCAGCTTCCTTGCCTCTGGCATGGAATTACATCAAAGTAATTCCAGAGTTACAACCAAATGTAAGTAGACACGGTGAAACAGTGCTACCCCCAACCATTATTTTATTTTCCCTCTGTAGAAGCAAATAAACTTTCTTCCTCATCTGAAAAAGTCTTGGAATAATAAAGAAATATTCACTAAATATAAAACCTCAATTAATTATCCCAGATTTTATAGTAAACAAGAACTGTAATCTAGATAATTATAAACTAAAGTACAGTATGCATTAATTTTTGCATATTTGTATTTATTCATATTTGGCTAAAAGTTGAATGATCTCATTTTACTTTTTAAGTAGTGAGGCCTTCTGCCTTGCTGTGGATGAAATTCCATTGGTACACTCCCTCTCAAGATCCAGGAGACATTTTCAGATTTCTGTCAAGTCCTCCATCATTTTTGTCCATTAGCTATAAAAATATTCTTGCATAATATAATTAATTAGTCCCTACATTCTTCCTGTTTCTTTGATTTTCCTGCTCTAAACCAGTCTCAAAATCTAAAACCAAAATATATTCACATTTTAAAGACTAAACCAAAAATGTGCTAAATGTGTAAAGTTTTGAAAAGTGATGTAGCAGCAACAACACTCAAAAAACCCAAACAACAACAAAACACATCCAAAACCAAACAAAAAAACCCCAAAAAAACCCAACCAAAAAACCCTCCTAATGCTTGAAACCCACCTGCAGGGCTTCTCAGATTGTGGTGCTGAAAGCAAAATTGTTCATAATTTACCAGATTGGAAAGTAAAGGAGTAAGTTTTCTCCTTTAGGAAGTATATTTTTTAAAAACTAAATATTTTTGCAAAAAGTCACACTGAATGTACAACATCAGATATTAATATACATATAATATATATGTAATTCTCCACTGACAGATCTTTGTTCTCCTAAAATTGATTACTTCTAAAAGAATAAATAATTTTCTCCTCTAGTGTCTGACACACTCTTGTGCTGATGTTCCAGTAACACCCATGCAACCATTTAAAATGAAATCTTTATTATATTATTTATAATTATAAATATAATATATAATATATTATATATTTATATAATATATAATTATATTATATATAATTATATTATAATATATTATATATTATTTATTTATAAAATTTAAAATAAATCTTTAGTGCAGCACGGAATCACCCTCAAGGAAGCCCCATGAAAATAAAGTTTGATTTCTCTCTGTGAGAAGACACAATGTGTCACTACAAATCCTGCTATGCAATGCTGCTCTTTAATAATTTATTGGAGTCTCTGGGTGAGCTGACAAATTTAATATGGAAGCACTGGTCAAGTGTTGAATAAACATGAGCTAAAGTATTTTTTCCAAACAAACAAAACTGCTGCAAAAGAGTGGCCTGGGGCAGATTAGATTTTTTTTTCAGCAATTTATTGACAGCAGCACTATTTTTGGTGGTAGTTTCTTTAGTAAATTAGATAAAATACCACTTAAAAGATGCCTACGTTTACCAAATCACCCCCAGTTTTCTTTTATTCTACAACTCTCATTTAAGTTGCAGAGATGGATGAAACACTGAGCTAATGGATCATCAAGTTTCAGATTGTTGGAACTTGTGACAAGCAAAATGTAAAGGCACAAGTTAAAAAAAAAAAAAAAAAAGAAAAAAAAAAAAAAAAGAAAAAAAAAAGACCACCTTATCCATATTTTTATATCTTTTGTCATCTCAGTGCTGTCTCTCTTTCCAGGATTTTAGATTATAAGGAGAACCAGTGTTTATGGGTTTTTCAATAACTCTTTGATCTTTCAGTGATCATTCATATTACTTTTATCTTTTTGCCACTCATTGATATAAATATAACTCAAAGCATAGTTTCAATGCTTAGTTTCCTGAAAAAACCCACCTAAATAAAGCTTTGATGAGGGAGTTTTTGAAATCCAAGCAAGCAGATTGCTCCTTTCCCTGTATTTCCAGATGTGTGAGACGGGATATTCCTTTATCAGAGCCGTGCTGGCCTTTCCCAAGAATATAATATCAGATATACACTAAAAATATTATTTATTGCAGTTTCTCCTACTTTATTAAGGCTTGCAGACCTCCCCTTCAGATCTCTGCTAAAATTCCTTGTTAAAGAATTGGATATTTAGTACTTCTCAGTCCCCTGCAGCCAAAGTGGTTGAAGCGAGCAGTACAAAACATCTGCTTGGGGTGTGCCAGTGCATTCCCCTGCTCCTGCAGAAAGGTGGGATAAGTACCACCCATTCCTGCAAATTTACTGCTTATTTTCTCTGTTCATGGGCTCTTCCACCTCCACTTTAACACAAGAGAATGCAAAGAAAAGTTTGGGGATGAGAACCTCTTCACTGCCTTCTGTGATAAACAGCAAGGCAAAGAATTCCTCTAGATTTTCCTTTTTTTTTTTTTTAATGGTCTTTTATTTCCTAAGAACTAATTTAGTTCACGAACCATAATCTCTTCTCTGGCATCTACTTTTGGTACATTTGAAGAAATGTTTCTCATTTCTGTTGTTTGCAAAAATACAATCACACAGCCAACACTGCAGCTCCTCACTGGCTCACCTGGTAGAAAACACACTCTGAAGAAATGCAGTTTAATATAAAATACAACAGATAAGGTTCCCAAATATGCACAGAAAAAAAAATCCCACAGATAAACGTTTGGCATAATTTTCTTTTGTGAATACTTTTGCTTCCCATCTGCTCAATGGATGCAATGCACAGATCTGCAGTCCCAGCTTAGAGACAACTCCAGGGAAAAGTCACTTAAAAAGGCCCCTGAGAATATCCTGTGCTTTCTTTGGATAAATATGAGCCAAAGTGTGTGGATTTTCAAGCATAAATAACTCCTGAAGTGACAGGGAATGTAAGAATTTCACTTGGAAGCAAAGGCAGAGGATAGAAAAAACAGGTTTTTGTGGGTTTTTCTTGTTTTGTTTTGTTTTTATGCATCACACTTGAACCACAGATACTATGTGGATGGCTCCTTTGGAAAATGAGAACCTGGAGGTTCTCTCTCCTGGAGGAGAGAGCAGTACTATCACAGAATTCTACTGAAATAAATCTGTTCTTTTACACTGAAATGAAAACGTTCATGCAGGAAATATAACTAACATTTTAACAACATTAATTTAACGACACTTCAAATTAATTCTGCTGCTTGGAAATATTTCAGAACTTTTCCATTCATGAGCAAAAGGCAGAAGGATCCATCCTAAGTAGAACACAGTGGGGCAGACGTGAAATTTCAGGGGGTGGAAATACCACAACCCCTTAGAGATCACCTACCACATGTAAAACAACAACACTGGACTCTTGATTTACCTCTTCAGCTATTAATGCTAAAAGTTGTCTCAGCTGGTAGAAATGATGTCTTTGAGCAGAATTCTCTGCCTGTGGAGAGGAAGAGAAACACAGTACTGGTAAAAAATTAGCAATAATCTCTTTCCGGATTATACTAACAGGAGGTTATTTTTAAAGGTGGTTAGAATGAGAAGAGTATTGGATCAGTTTGGGATCTTTTTTCATAGACTTAAGCTGTGCCTTAAGGGGAGGTTTAGGTTGGGCATCAGGAGGGATTTCTTCACAGAAAAGGTTATCAGTCATTGGAATGGGCTGCCCGGGAGGTGGTGGAGATGCTTGAGGGAACGCTGGACGTGGCACTCAGTGCCATGGATTGCCGCAACGGTGGTCTGCGTTGACAGGCTGGATTCAGCGATCTCAAAGTTTTTTTCCCACTTAAAAAATTCCGTGATTCAGCGATTTTGCGATTCTGGAATGCAGCGCTGGCCCCGCCCCTCGCTCATAGCTCCGCCCCTCAACACAAACCACGCCCCCTCTGCAATAGCCACGCCCCCTTCCCGCCCCCCACAGCAACGCCTCGCTTCTCCCGCCCCGCCCCCGTCGCTAGGGGGCGTTCCCCGCTGGTCACGCGCCAGGGCGCGGAGCCGAGCCGCGCTCCCGCATCGCTCCGCCGTGTGCCGGCGCTGCGCTCGGCGCTCGGCTGCTCGCGCCTGCGGGGGAGTGAGGGCGATGCTCGGGGCCAGCGCCGCCTGAGGGCCGGGTCCGCTCGGCTCCCGGCGGAGCGGTGGCGGGGCTGCCGCCATGGGGCTGGGATCCAGCTCCGAGGGCCCCGGCGGCGGCGCCGAGGGCTTCCACGTGCACGGGGTGAGGCGGCCGGCGCCAGGCCCGCGGGGAGAGACGGGGAGGGAGGGCCGCGAGGGGCGGCGGGCGCTGCGGGCGCTGCGGCGGGGTCCCGCTGCCGTATCCCGGCCGCGGTGGCTGGGATTCCCCGGCACCTGTTGGCTCCTTCCCGGAGCTGCCACGCCGGCAGGGGCGGGGCGGCCGCGCCGCTCCCGGTACAGCGGGTGCCTTTCCCGGCGGCTGCAGCGAGCTCGGGGCCGCGACCTGCCGGGACTTGGGCGCCGAACAGCCTGGGGGAGCCTGTGGGCTGCTCTCGGGGAGCTTAGAGCAGTTTTAGAGTAGAACAGCGCTTCAGCCTGTTCCCCTCCTTTTCTCCCTGTTCCCCTTCTTCTCCCCTCCATCTCTCCCTGTTCTCTCTCTCTGCTTTTCTCCTTCTTTCCCTGTTCTTTTCTCTCCCTTTTCCCCTTCTTCCCTCCTCCTTTCCCTGCTCCCTTCCCTGTGAGGGGGTTCATTCCCGCTCCAGCGGTGCTTTCCTCCAGATGTAGATCGAGTTTGTTGTAACTCCTCTCTTCAGCAGATTGTCTGCACGTACGGTGGTGTAAATGCCTATCTGGAAGTTAAAGGATGGGCAGAAAACAGCTGTTTGCATGAGTCATCGTTTCTTTTAGTGGGTATTTCCCCTCCCTGGAATAAGAATGGGAGCGTCGCTGCCACGTGCTGTTTTACTTCATCTGCGTTCTGTGTCCAGTATAAAGCTGTCAGCCTCGGATGCAGTTCAGGGCTGTGATGAAAGTTAATACTCCAGCTGTGGTTACAGCGCTTAGTCCTGACTATTTAAAAATAAAGCATACTTTTTATTTTTATTTCTGCGTTAGAAGCTTTTGCTGAAGTAACTATGCTATTAAATATATTTTATAACTTATATAAACAGTTCTCCCAGCAAAAGCCCCAACACCAATATAATATTACGTATTAAAAAAAAAGTAGAAATATATATCTAGCATTTTTGGAACATCAGACCAAGTATAAGATGTCGGAGTTTTAACTTTCCTAGCAATGAACTTCCCAGTTTGAATGATGCCTGGGTTGTAATTTTGTGCTTAAATTGTGAGGTGGCCCTCAGGAGTCAAATATATCTATCTTAGGTTAAGGGCCACTGAGTTAACAAAAAGTGAAGTCAAGAGCAAACAAACTGTCAGTAGGTTTGTAGTGGTTCCTTACCACCATCTTGCTTTATCCCTGTACATGAAAGTGAGTGGACTTTAATGTAATCTGTGAACTTTTGGGTTTTTTTCCTGGTATGAATATGTGTTATGAGTATTCTCTCTATTGCTGGTATCTCTTCTGTGACAACTTTGGTTCTAATGAAATTCTCTTAGGAAACTTTTGTAAGTGGTGGCAGTTTTCTTGACCAGAACTTGTGGACAGGTGTGTGCTTGTAGTGTACATGTGTAAATATTCCTGTTCCAGTGGGCTGGAAAAGTGGAACCCAGCTGTCACTTGTGTTCATGGAAAAATGGCTCTGATGCAAGTGGGGACTCTCACTGTGCTCAGGTAGTTAGAGCTATGGAAGAAAATCCTGCAGCAGCACATTGAAAACCAATTTTTTCTCTAAAGTATTTAGTATTTAATAATTCTGGGCTGTCAGCTCTGAATCACAACGTTTGTGTCTTATATGGGCTTCAAAACCTGCTTTTTATAGCTTGATTTGGACACCTCGTCATAGTTTTATAAAAGTAAGATCCTAATTATGGACTGCTGCTTGAGGGAGGCCCTTTGGTGCCTTATCTGTGGCTCAACTCAAAAGCAAATATTGAATCAAGTGTAAAGATTAACACTTTCACTTACGTAACTGGAGATCACTGTAGAATAATAATAAAATGTTATGTTCTGCAGGTTCAAGAGAACTCCCCAGCCCAGCAAGGAGGACTGGAACCTTTCTTTGATTTCATCATTGCCATAGGACACACGAGGCTTGTAAGTCTCAAGCAATGTCAGTGTTGTTTCTTTCCACCCTCCATGAACTGTGGGTGCTGTAGTGATGATGGAAGGTAAAAGCCATAACTGTCACAAGCAAAGAAACTTCTCACATTGGACATTGAAAGTAAAATAAAACTTGCAGGTGTTCAAAGTCTCTTTGGCTACATCCAAGTTTGAAGAAAAGGTTTTGTTTATGCCTTTACTCACCTTGACTTTTTAACAGGTTAACACAATGTTTATGTTATTGCTCACTCGTACATAGTTTCTACCACAAGGTGAATAATGAACTGGTGACTCAATAGTCAAGAGCTCAACATTTGTTTAGCTTGTTTCAAAATTTGATAAAACATGAAAAAGAATCATTATAATCATTTGTCTACTTATACTTTTGAGACCAAGAGCACAGTTCCTGTGTGTTATGAGAGAAGAGTTAAGTTTTGGTTTGATGAGGTTTTGTTTATTTTAAAGGCTCAGAGCTTTCCCTCATATGCTCCATCCACCCTAACCACAGGCAAGCTGAATTCATTAAGTTTGTCTTGGTTCTATGAGAGGAGATGTTTTTTTAGAAGGGCAGGTTTTGGGGGAAGATCATTTAATCTTCTGATGTGACAGAAATTAAGATATTCTTTCACAGTCAGTTTGCAGCGACTTTGAAGGGCTGTTGAAGAGGAATGGGACTCAGAGACATGAAGTGAAATGTTGCTGCTCATTGTGAGACTACACAGTTGGCATCTGATACTGCTGGTATTATGTAATAGCAGTTGTAAAGGACAGGAATGCCAGTGATGAAATGGAATAACAGGAAGTATTTATGTAGAGGGATGTGTGTTGACACTACTGACTGCTTTTTAGTAAAAGAAAACTGAATTGGAAATTGCTGGGTTTGTTTATGAGCCTAAACTTGTAATAGTTTTGGTTCTTTGTATTCAAATTCTGCCACAAATGCTACAGGTGCAACTGGAAATAATCCTAAATCTCTGCTCTACAGAACAAGGAAAACAATATGTTGAAAGACCTGCTGAAGGCAAATGCTGAGAAGGCAGTGAAGCTGGAGGTGTATAACATCAAAACAATGAAAATCCGAGAGGTGGAGGTGATCCCCAGTAACATGTGGGGAGGACAAGGCCTCCTTGGAGCCAGTGTGAGGTTCTGCAGCTTCCAGGGAGCTAATGAACACGTCTGGCATGTTCTGGTGAGGAGGAATTCTTGGCTGGCCCGTTATTATTCATGCAATAACCTTGTTTTACAATGTGATGTTTAGCAGTAAGGTAAAGTACAGTGATGCAATCACACAGAGGAAGGGAACACAGTCTTGAAGGTTTGTCTGAGCTGTTTTTGAGTAGGGACAAGGAGTGGGTGTGTCTGTCAGGATTCCCAGTGACAGTAACAAAAATAACTCCATCCCAACTGGACCAAACAGGATAGGTGGGAAGGGTTTTTTAATTTTATCTTGAAGAATCAATGGCAAAAGCAAAAAAGATTTTGGCCTGATTGATGTCTATGCTGGCTAAACTTCATTAAGTTACAAAAAGCACCACAAATTTATTTTAAAATTAAAGAGGAAGAGCTGAATAGGAAAGAATGTTTATGTTTCTGGTTGTTTAAGTAAATGCAATTTCTCAACATCTTCAGAGGATGTAATTTTAAATTGGCAAGATTTTCTTACTCATCATGTTTTGAATCTTTCTTACTCAGGATGTTTTACAGAATTTCACACACAGATGTAGACTATTCAAGAACTTTTTTATCCCATAAACAAAACAGTCTTTCCTTCCTTGCTCTGGGATGTTACAGTGTGTCTTTTTGGAGTGCAGCTACAGCCTTTCTAAATCGCAGTCAGCCTCTCTGTAGAGAAACTGCTTGAGAAGTATTCAGGCAGCAGTCAAGCTCACACAACCACACACATTGCTGGGCTGGCTCAGCAGAGAGGCAGAAGGCTCCCAGCCCCAGATCAATTTCCAGCAAGTGTTTATTCCAGAGTGCTGAAGGTGAATCCGGAGCCAAAGAGAGAGAACGTGTGTTTTTTCTCTGTTATATAGGGTCTGAGGTTCGTGGGTGGAACAAGGGGCAGGGCAGGGCAGGGGGTAAGTGACCATAGGGAAGAGGAACAGGACACCAGGCCCCACAGCCAATGGAGAAACAGGGAAAGGGGATGCCATGGGGTGGGTGATGGACTGGTGAAACCCAGGGAGAAGACTGCACACTGTCTGCAAGGATCCATGGGGGAGAAGCCTTTTACCTCTAAGGTATCCTTAATCTTCACTTTTCCAGGGAAGGGCAGTTGGAAATTCCTTTAATGGCACGAGGGTCTCCACACTGGGAGTTAGGTGTTGTTTTTGATCTCGGTGGGTTTTGCTGCTGTGGGTGCAGATGACTCGTGTCATTCCTCCCCAGGACGTTGAGCCTTCGTCTCCCGCGGCTCTGGCCGGCCTCCAGCCGTACACTGACTACGTCGTTGGATCTGATCAGATTCTCCAGGAGGTAGGGTGCATGTTCCTTCCAGCAGGGAGTGATTGTCTTTGTGCCTGCCAAGTGCTTGTTGTAGGATTGGGGTTTTGTAGAAATCTAGTCAAACAGATGGCGGCGGTGTTGGATTTTGGAAGGTTGATGTTTATGTCAGAAGCTTTATTGTTAAGGTAAATATTATCTTTTTAGTCTGCCAATAAAAAGAAGTTGCCACTAAAGGTCAAACTACATTGGTGATTTTTCTGTCTCTGAGTGTTTAATATCTCAGATTGGGTAAATAACTATGTAAAATGTTGACTTGTACATTTGAGTTTATTAACTACTATTTGTTTCTGGGTTTTTTTCCCAGTCAGAGGATTTCTTTTCCCTGATTGAAGCCCATGAGGGGAAGCCCCTGAAGCTGATGGTTTATAACACTGAAGCAGATTCCATCCGAGAGGTAGTTGTGACTCCCAATGGAGCTTGGGGTGGAGAAGGAAGGTACTGATCTCTCTTGATGACAGGTTTTACATGTGCTGTAAATGAGCTCCTATTAGGAGTATTACTACTAGTTAATACAGTTACTGGTGTTTCCAAGTTAAGCCTTGTTTCCTCACACTTGTCACCCAAAACTGTTAATCTTTACATTAAAAAAAATCAGCTTAGAACTAGAAATTCAGCACCTTCAGGATCTAATCCTGTTCAAGCTGAATCAAATGGCAAAACTCCTATCTTGAGTTCCCCATTAGCAGATTCATTATCTGCTTCTCATAGTCAAAACGTGCAGCTAAAGCAAGAACAAAACCCATATCAGGTCAGGTATTTTGTAAAGATATAAAATAATGCACTGAAAGCTGAGCTGTGCATGTCTCAAAGGTGATTGTAGAATATTCCTTGAGTACTCTTCAGTGGGAATTCTTGCAGGTAGGTATTTCCTGCTATAGATAAAAGACACAAACTCTTCTTGTTTAAAAGAGTCAAAATTTAAAATAGCTTTGTTAAGAACACCTTTTTTGTGTCTTGACTTTTTTCTCTTGTACAGTTTAGGATGTGGTATTGGATATGGCTATTTGCACAGAATTCCAACACAGTCCACGACATCAAAGAAAAAGTCAGAAAGCAAATCACCTTCACCCTCACCAGAAGCTGGAACTCCTGTGCCATCCACTAACGGTTACACAGAGGTAAGAAAGAAATAGATTCCAATCTCTGCTGTGTTCTCTGGAGGTTCAAAATTTTCTGCTGTTTGGGACAATGGTAATGCAGAATATTTGAGTACAGCAGCATTCAATTTTGCTTGAATGAAATGGAGTTGGGTGAAGAGAAAGGGCGAGCTGATGCTACTGAGCAGATGCCAGGTTACTAATGTCAGCTTATATAAATTCCTGCCAGGTATTTCCTCCCTATTTTCAAGTCTTGCATCCTACAGCTGTGACAGTCAATGAGGATCATACCAGAACTCCTCCTTCACTAGGAGAAAGACACACCTCCAGGAACCAAGTTCTGAGAACAGAATGGCTTTAAAAGGCTGAACTGGAACATGTCCTAAGTGGTGTTTGACTTTCAGTTTCAGCATCACAGTTTTTGAACTGGTGCACGTGGAGACAGGCACGATGCTTTCATGGGACAATTGGCTACAGGTGAAGCTTCTGCTGTAAAACAAGGTTTTTACTTCTTGCTGTCTTATTCCAGACTCCATTGTTGGCACCTACCTCTCAGAATGACAGCTCTGTAACAGTTATGAACTTGGATCATTCCACAGAAATGAGTGGATACTCACCAGAAAGTTCCCTTTCTCCTCCTCCCCCTCTCCAGAGAGTTATGGATCCAGGTACGTTTTCTTGGGTGCTTTTTTCACCAATTCTTTAGAGTACATCTCAATCAACTAATATGGTCTTAAACAAGCTAGAGGTTTAAATTCAGAACTGTGAGCAGTGGTGGTGGTTGTCCTTGAGGTTTTTGACTTCCTTGGAGTTCAGAGCTGTGGAGAATTTGGCTACCACTTAAGTTACATTTATTTGCAGGGAAGGGGACTTCACTGACTTCAGGCTGGATAGAGCATCTCCTTTTGAATCTAGGATTTTGTGTTGCATCTAACTAATACTTGCTTTCTCCTTCAGGATTTCTGGATATGTCTGGAATTTCAGTTTCTGAGTTCACAAGCTTAACAGAAGTGTCCAGCCTGTCCCCATCTGCCTCTTTCAACACGCCAGTAGCAGGGGCTTCTGTAGGCTCTGACACATTAATGCCAAATAGTGAAGCCTCTGCTTATTTTGGTAAGTGCACTCAAGATTTCCTTTAGATCTTATTTCTGGAATGGCACCAATTCATGCTCACTTAACATCATCACCGTTTTTGGAAACAGACATATTTTAATAAAAATTGGCAAGAATGGCAAAAAATGGGATGGAAAAAAGTAGCACTAATCAGGTTTAGAAATGGAAATCTCTAATGTGCTTTTCCATATGTTTATAGAATGTGGATCTCTTTAGCGTTTCATTTAAATGCAAATGCTGAAGCACTGCGTTAGCCTGATACGTTTTGGTTTTTTACAAATTATCTCCATTCCCAGAAAATGCCTCAGCTTTGGACCCTGATGGTTTAAGCCCATATCCTGAAGGCTCAGACAAGCCACCCACACTGGATGACCTCCTGCCTTCAATTCCATCTTTACCTTCTCTTGATCTTCCTCATGACATTTCTTCAAAAACAACACTAGGAACTGATGCTGAGAACCAGGAATCCCAGCTGCCTGTGGACAGCACTGAGAGCTCACTGACCACTGCTCCAGAGACACCAGAGCACGAAGCACCAAGTGAGCAGAAAGGAGAAGCAGCTGCACAAGGCCCTGAGTGAAATGGACCTTGCTGCTGTTTACAGACTGCTGAATGCTGCAGTGCTACAGCTTGGAATATTTTTCTGATCTTGAAAGAATTACAGTTACTCTATTTTGTTAGTGTAGACAATACTAGAAAAGAAATCACATGAAGTACATATCCTGTTGTCTTTTCCAATCAGTGTTTAATGGCTTGAGCTATGTTCAGAAGTTAAATGCTGTCCAAAATCACCCAATCAATAGAGAAATTGATGCAGAAACAAGCTGGACACTGGCACAATGTCAGGTTCTGGAATTCACATTTGTCTACAAATGCTCCTGAATGTATTTGCAAAGGCACTGTGCCTGAACAGTGACACTTAGTGATGATTTTTATTGGTATGTTTGATGGCACTAAAAAATATTTATAGTTTTGATTTGTTAGAAAGCTTTTCTAATGGTATACTACCTGGATAGACTTGCAAGGCAATTCTTACACTAAGATTACTTACTACTCTAGTACTCCTAGTAGACTGTTATTTTTCTTGGTTTCATTCCCTTCTCTGCAACAGTCATTCATTGTACCTTCTTCATACCTACCTGGGAAGGAAGGAAACAGTGGGGTTTGAAATTGCAGCCCCAAATGGGAAAAAGCCATGGTGGTGGCTCCTGTCATTCACTTCTGCTCTTGAGAGGACCAGGTGGTGGCCTTGAAGTTAAATAAACCATGAGGGGAGAGGGAATGATGGTGGTTACTTGAAACGAATTGAAGATGATTTTAAAGTAGAGGTGATGAATCTTTTTGGTGAAGATTGAATGTCTTGGCTTCTGTAGTGACTGAGAAATAGATTTCCTTTGCTTTTCTATTCACTCAGTGCTATTTTTATACAAATTGTAAGTTTAAGACATGGGGCTGTTGTGCAGCACCAGCAATTGGTTTGTGTAGTTTTTTTTTTTTTTGTTTTTTTTTTTGCATTTGTCTTTAGAATCACTTCAGAATGTAATGGCAAATATGACATAAACAATGGAAGACATGGATGGTTTTATAATCCTCAGGGCAGTGATTTATAATGGAATTTTAAAGCTGCTGGTAGACAATAATACAGCTACTGCAGTGAAAATGCCTTGTAAATTAAGTGAATGGGGTACAAGGCTAGCATGTGTACACTTATGTAGCACAATATTGCCTGATTTCCTTTGCCCTGCCCTGGCTCCTGCCCTGTTTCTGCACTGTGCAGGTCAGTAAGTGGCAGCTGACTGGGCTGAAATCTGGGACTGATGCAGGGAGGGACTCAGGGTCCCACGCATTTGCCTGTCACAGCTGAGCTTCAGCCAAAGTCACAGCACATGAGGGCTTCAGATGAGTCCACCCTGATAAAAAAATCTGTCCTTGATCTGTTGTTAGTCTGAAATACTGCAAGGACAGTAGTTCTGAATGGGATTGTCAAAGTACCTGTTGCTTTAAAGGATGTATTAAGCTCTAACTAAAGGGAGTAGAATTGACAGTGAATTCTGGTCTGCTGAAGGGTCTGTTAATTGTGAGCCAATTGTATTTCCTATGTTGCTAAAATAAATTTCCTATTTTGTTCTCCCCGCTGACTGTTACAAAGGCAAACAGCCAAACACTAAAAATAAATGTAATTTAAAGTATTCCTAGGTTTGTTTGATTTTAGAGCCTGATGCCTGAAGACACATAGGTGGTGTTTTATTCATGTTGTTTATTTAGGACTATTTCTAGTCCTTTACCTTAAAAATGGCCATGAAAAGGTAACAGCTCATTTAAGTGGCTCTGTACCATAAACACCTTTTAGAAATCTAAGAGCAGGGAATGTCAAAACTCATGCCAGATTTCAAATGTCAGCATAATAAATGGCTTAAACTTACTTCAGTCTGTATCCAGCCTCTGTGTGTTATGTTAACTGGCTCTGGGAAGAGGTTTGGAAAACCAAGTAGCCGGAGAATGTTGTGTTCTCCAAACCTGAAACCCGATCATTCACATGCTAAATGAGGTGAAGAGTTGGACCTCCTCATCAAATTTCTTTTCTCTTTCCAACTTGGATGCTCCCTTACAGCTGCAGCCCAGAAAGCAGAGAATACTCCTGTTAGTGGGTGCAAAGTGAGAAAAGTGAATTTGGAATTTTAGTTTCAAAATAAAACCTAAAAGGAATGGGAGAATCACCTGAGGGTGGCTGGATTCAGAGCCAATACCAAACAGCCACTCAGCCTGCTGCTGTCCCAAACGTCTGTTTCCAGGAGCTGGATGTGACCTTTCTCTCTCTAAAGCTGACAGCAGCAGCTCTTCTGCAGACACAAGAAGGATTATCTGGGCAGCATCAGGAGAAGGGTCAAACAAAGGGAGGAGGAGGAGGTGGTGAAGGAGGTCACCTCAGACTTTACAGCAGCAGGGTGGTTTGAATGGCCAGACACAACAGGATGAGCTTCCAGGCCTGAGCTGCTCCCTAAAATGACCAGTTGAGCCTGAGGACACAGGTCTGGCAGACATTAAATCCACAGAGGCTCCAGCAGCTCAAGTATTAGAGAGAGGATTAGGCAAAGCCCATCTCCACTGAGCCCTGGGTGCTCCTGCCAATACCCCAGCACCCAGGGCTGATGGGGGCTGAGCCAGGAGGAGCTACAGGACCTCAAACCTCTGCTCAACAGAGGCCACAGAAAGCTGGCCAAGCCCTGCCCCAACTGAGCCTAACCTGATCCATGGGAACTTTCCATACAGCATAACCCTGGACTAGGAACGATTGTAAAACCCCAAGATCGTGATAAGGAAATAACCATCCTACAGATAAACATGCAAATCTCATTATTAGCAGCAATATGGATGCTGAACTAATTCTGGCTGAACTTGAATGAGTGAATGGATGTATTCATTGTCTTTAAATTGAACACCTACTGGTAGATTATAACACCAAATTCAGGCAGTGATGATTTAATTTTCCCTCTTAAACTTTCACAGCAGGCTTGACAATCTACTGAGCCTCCTGCTGTACTGCTCTAGGCTCTGTGCAGAGGCTGCTCAGCCACACTTGAACTTCTCTGAGCTGTAAATCAGAAATGCAGCAGGAAAATGGATCTCTGCAATGCTGAGCAGAGATCACACCACTCATGTACTGGTGGGCTCATGTACTTCCACATGTATTCTCCACCTTTCCCCAAAACTGGGCAACTGTTTTCACCTCCAAGCAGTTACACACGAACAGGCTCTTAAGAGAAAGCAGCTACAGCTTACTCACTGCATTAATTAGACTGTGTTAGTGTTCCATTTCCTGGGCACTGCTCACACAACCCCCCTTCTTGGCTTTTTCCTTAAATAAACACTAACTGGCTTTGCTTCTGCTGTAGCAGAATTTCAACTGTTTGCTCTAAGTTCCATTTCTAAGCTACAATATGTAATTAAGCATTCAGAGTCCCCTGAAAAAAACATTTAGAATAGTGTTACCATATCTTTAGAGAGAAATCAGACATGTCCTACCCAGGCTCTGCTCTGCATGGTGTTTGCACAGCACTGTACAGAAAAACCTCCACTGCAGCACAGGGAGCTATTGCTATCAAGCACTTTGTCAAGGGTGTGTGTGCTCCCAACAGCTGTTATCCAGCTGGGAGCTGACTCTACCTGGCTCTGTTCAGGAGCCAGCATCACATCCACAGTGTAAAATGATGTGCTTAAAGACTGGCTCTAAATGTCAAGTCCAATAAATTTCTAGGGATAAATTTGAATCAAAGAGGACCTCTGTGAAAGGAAAAATAATACCTTGGTGTAATGTCTCTATACTAGTAACTGCCCTCCCAGTCCCTGGCTGCCCCTTTCCTGGGGAATACATTGACAACCCAACTAAAAAAAATCCCAAGACCTAGAGGTAGAACTAAACTAAGGTCCCTTCCAACCCAAACCATTTATGATTCTATAATAAAGCTCATCCAGTTCCAACCCCCTGCCATGGGCAGGGACACCTACTCCTAGAACAGAAAGCCTAGAGCCCCATCCAGCCAGGCCTTGAACACTTCCAGGGAAGGGGGGGAGTCTACAACCTTTCTGCCTAGAGCTTATTTTGACTATTTTTTTAGTGTTTTTTAAAGTCACTGGTAAATCCTTCAAGCAGTTCTCATCCTAAAATGATACTTGCACTTTGGCTGTAAGTTCTGAGCCAAGCTCTCCTGTTCTCACCCCACCTAAAGCAAATAAAAAATTACCTGTTGTACACAATTTAAATGCTTTTCTGGCAGACAGGCTGCTCTACTAAACACTAGATTTACAACTCCTTCCCACTATGGACTTGGAAATTAAATAACTTCAGCAAATTTGCAGCATTTTCTATGATTCTAGCAATCTGAAACTGTTCACAATGTTCCTAGGAGCTGTTACAGATCATGCTTTTCCTCCTCCTGCCTTACAGACAGCACAACTCCAGAAAAGGTGATGGAATTTAAAAGGTAGTAGCAAAAAACCCTCCTCTCACTTTACACTCCATCTAAGTCCGAGCTGGGAATCTGAGAGCACATTTGGGCACTGAATTACTGTGTCCTCAGAGAGCAGCTCAGATGATAATTCCTACAGCAAAAGCCCTCAGCATTCTGTCCTGGGATTTTCAACATCAGCAAACCCAGCTTTGTTTCCCATGTGCCTCTTACAACCTTTCCACACCCAGACAGCTCAGCAGCAACTGGCACAAGTCACTTGTTAGCACAAAATACTTTCATGATACAAAAGCAGCACTGCCCATGTGACATTGTCCCCTCAACAGGACTCAGAGGTCACACCTGAAGATCTGCTCACCTCAGAAATTCTTATATTCAACCACATCACAAGAATCTCTTCACAGGATTCTGCTAAGGCACTGCCATTTCTTCAGCCATTGCATTACTTGAGGCTTCAGAGCAGGCTTGACTCTGAAGCCCCTTGTCAAATTCAAGCTCCAAAATTGCACAATTCATCTAGTACACAAAACAACTTGAAAATATTTTAACTAAAGCCTTTTATTCTATACAACTGGGAAACATCATTTACCCTTCTGGCATTGCAGACTCTTCCATTAATCTTTCCTGTTACTGTGTTTCAGGATGGTTAGAAAGAAAAAAACAGAAGGAAAATTACAACCTTGGGCTGATCAAACAAAAAATTACTGTGAGCAACTCCAATGTATACAATAGGACAGGAAGACAATCAGGAAACAAAACATAACCCAAACAGTGGCTATTGGAACAGACAAAGACTCTTGCTATTAATAAATACAAGTCAGGACAATTTACCAATAAAAGTTAGTTCTGTTTAACTATTTAATTCACAAACAGCACTGAAAATGTGCAGTTAAAGCACAATTGTGTCAAACTAAGCATACACAGAAATGGGGATAAAAAACTGAACCTGATTCTCAATAAGATGGGAAAAGACATGCTAGCTTAATTCCGAACCATGGTTTTGTCTAAGCAATGAACTTGTTTTGCTAGGTTAAAAGTGCAGAAGGGAATGAGTATTTTGACTATATTTTGACTATTTTTTTCAAATAAAACATGATGAAAAATACTTTACTTTTTGTCTGACCAATACAATCCCAGTAATATAATTTATTGGGACTTTCCTTAGGCCTCAGCCTAAATCTTGATCACAAGATACAGGATGGGCTAGAGCATGTGTCTCCTGAAGAAACTCCAATAATATACTGCCCCTTGAAGGCACTTGTGCTTCTGCTTCAGACAAGAGTCATTTCTAAACCATTTCTCTACAAGGATTTGTAATTTGCTCTGGCTACAAATGGTTTTCTGGGATATCCCCACATTTTCTCACAAAAAGCTGAAAGGCCCTTACCCTCCCTCCCCCCAATAAGTTAAACTTCTATAAAAGATTACCATGAGCCTATGACAGTCACAGATTTTTAGAAATAGCAGTGAAAACAAGATCTGCATAAATCTCTAACAAAAGAACAATTGCATATAAAACCTCGGAAAAGAAGAATCTTTTGAGTATTTTTATCTCATGAATATGAAATCTGCTGAGAATTTCTAAAGTTTAACATTAAACATATGAAGTTATAATCAAAATGGTCTGAAGTTTTAACAAAATGTCACATACCTTTGGAGCACAGTTACCAAAAATTAGACTAGTGTGTCTTTAGAACACCTAGGACACAGTGCAGGAAGTAGTTACATATATATTTAGAAAAAAAAAAAAATCTAAGTTGCTGCAAAGCACGTTCACTCTATTATGATGCACAGCATCACTGGACTCACACTGCTCTGATATTTTTCTAGTGTTCTTATCTTGCATGTCAACAGCTCTCTAAAGCAATTAACACAATTCTCATGTTAACCCTTGGTTTGCAAGTAAATGGGCCCATACAATACCTATTTTCTGGTGTTTTCTTTTCCAAATTACTTTTAGTGGTAGAAATGCTTAAGTAACCTGTGAGAAATCATTGCTGGAACTTTATGAATGGAATGTACTAAAAATACCTTGTGTGCAGTTCTCAATTACATTGTGAACAGTGACTAATACGGCCAAACCTGTTTGATACCGAGCATGATGGGATGAGGGGATTATGATGTTCTGGAAAAAAAACCAAAAGCAAAAAGGAGGAAGCAAAAGTCTGCACTGGGTTATCATCCACTCTCTGTACACCTCACACAACATGAACCACTCAGGGACCTCCCATCTCATTGACTGAGACTAGGACAGACTTTAGTTTAAGTCATATAGATTTTTTTTTTCCTCTATATTACAGGTCTATTAGTCACTTCAATTAAATGTTTACTTCCCGTCCATACTGAGGCATTAGAAGTCTCATCTACCTTACAGGGGGTTCAGTGGGCTGCTCTAGAACTACTCTTGGAACCAGCACAGCAAGGTCAGGTGTGCAATGACCGCTCTGGGGCCGCGCTGCCTCACGTTGATTTCTGGCGGTAGTGAAGCGTCAGGTCCCCGCCACTCTTCCAGATGAAGTGCTTGACAGTTCGAAGGTCCATGTTGGGGTCCAAAACCTACACAGCAACAAGTCGGCTTTTACTTCACAAGTCTGCTAGGCTGGTAGAAATTAAAAAAAAAAAAACCAAACCAAGCCTTCCACTTCGCCCACAGGACGGTATCAGTTTTCACAAAGATGAGCCATGCAAAGACTCACATTTTTTAATTAACAACTAAGCCCGACGCATTACTGAAAGATTTTAGCAGAGTGACATGCAACTTTAGATTACAACCACCTCCTCAGTACCTAACCTTCATGACAGTTACCAGGCAATTAGTGGTTTTGGATCAATTTTGAAACCTACCAAAAAAGCTGAACTTAAAAAATGCTAAAAATACCACTCTGTGGAATTGTATTAAGCCCATTTGTTGACTATGAGTAAGTAACCCTAAAAGGGCCCCATGTTAGACCAAATTATGGAAATCCTTTCAGCTGCCTATCTGCAACTGTCAGAAACTTGTGTCAGCACTAAGTTAACCTAATGTCAAAACATTTACTTAGTTTTAAAGGTAACATATAATTTATAGCATATTTCAAGCTCAGAACTCAACAATTCACAACCAATTCACTGCTAGGGCTCGGTTTTGATCACAGGGAACTTTACCTGGTCCTGGCATAGAAGTTCAATCTTCTCCTCTGCTAGCACAGCAATGTCCTCCTCCTTCTCTTGTTCTCCTGCTTTCTCATTGTTGGAAGAGCTTGTTGTCTGAGACTCATTGTCCAAGTTGATAATTTTCTCATACACGTGTTCCATCACTTTTCTCACCTGCAGCATGTCACTGGCTGACAGCCGGTCTCTACAGGAGTTACAGAAGTTTGTCAGGAAAACCTTGAGAAGCAAACTGCATTTCTTACCTTCACAACACCTTCCTTAACTGTAAGCAAACCATGCAACTATACAGAGATCATCTTTATATTGTCTAGTAGTAAATTATCAGGATCATCCAGAACACCATGCCTGTATCAGCAATTTATCCAAAGAGCCACACAGCAAAAAACACAGCAAAAAATGTGGTTGAGATACTTAAAAGACCAGATAAAAATCTGCATTGATTTCTAACCAACCCAGCACCCAGTTACAGCTCATGTGACTGGCAAACTAGTTTGCATTCCCTACTGGCAGTTTTTGTCCCTTTTCCTTTCAAAAAGCAATTATTCATCTCTGTTAGCAACAGGAAACAAAGCTGTGGTTCTAAACAGAGTAACAATCTATAAATTCATCTTTTGATTAAATACCACAAAAGACAAAGTTCCATTTCAGTAGTTAGTTGTTAGACATTACTTAGCATAAACTTGTACAACTGCCTGTTGAACCTAAATCCACAGTTCTTTTAAATATTCTGATATAATTTAGTGCTTTAGAGCAATGCTGCTAAAGAACTTCTACAAATTCATCAAGCAAAAAATAATTATCTGAAAAATCAGTGAATTGGTTTAGTGGGTTTTTTTGTTTGTTTTCCTTGAGCTTGCAGGGTTTTTCTGCAATTTGAATATTTTAAGTTGATATTCATATTTGTATTACTTACTTTTTTAGAGTTTTTGCCCCTGATGATGAATGAGGTTGGAGGTAGAAGGGAATCTTATTGAATTTGGGCATATTTTTCTAGAAAGAAACAAGTTTCAGAAGAGTTAATTTAGGATGAACCCTTATCAGCTCCTATTTGTAGCACCTGCTACATGAAGTATATTCAGATCCTAATTATCAAAACCCATGAGATTCCTAATCAACATCCCCAACACAGCCAACTTCCAAATTACTCATACTCCTGAGACACTTCAATTTAGATGATGCACAGATCATCTAGCTTTTGAATATAAATTATAATTTATTTCAAAGGCAATTAGATAGTATCAAAAGACAGCAGCAATATGAAGTGTATTCTCTGTTGCTGAGTTCCTCACTTGAAAAGGATACCAATTATGCACAGGACTTTGAATTCTTTGTCTGAGACAGTCTGTCAAAAGAAATTGAGCAAAAGTACCTCAACTGGACACATCAAAAATAATGCATCAGGAAAGGTCTTGATTACAGACCTTGAGATGACTTATTTTAAATACAAACACAGCAAAAATTTAAAATGTAATTTCAGATACTGCAAAGTTAAATGCAGTATATCTCAAAAAACCTAAAAGAGGCCAAACTTATACACCCAATACTTACATCCACAGTGATGTCAATTACCCATTGTGGCACCGTTTCATTAAGGAGCATGGATTCAGTTTCACCCCCTGAATCCCGACATAACAACCTGAGAGACACAGAAATAACTTTTATTGTAACAACAATTATTGGCATTTGCATTAAAAAAACCTTTCAGGAGAGGTTCTACCCTTTTAATGGGCAGGGAGCCTGACCTCTGTTAGAACTCACTGGGGAAGAGATCACTTATTTTCTGTAAAGACCAGAAGGAGCTGTAGGAAGACAGATCCCAGAGCAGAAACAGGGAAAAGGATCTCAGGAGACTTTGGCTCTGACACAGAAAATGTATAAAAGTACTTTGCTCTGGATCGTGTTATGTTTGTGTGTTGAAGTACAGAACTGTCAGGAGAAAGGGAAACGCATCTGGCATAAAGTAATTTTCTTCTCCTTGGGAAAAATGAGCTTTGCATGTAAAGTATCTGCTAAGCCCTAAGGGAAAGGAATAAAACCAGTATCAGGAAATGTGCACGTGCAATAATGCAAAAAGCCACATTTCATTTTATAAATTGCACTGAGGTATTTTGTCAGATTTCTGCAAGCCACCTTTTAGGACCCATGAACAAGGCTTGCTCCCTCCAGTGGGGTCTTTCCAGTGTCCTCTTGAGGAGCAGCTGCAGAACAGGGAAGATCCACCAGAACAGAATGCAGCAAATATTAAACCCCAGGTACAGCATAAATACATTGATACTGCAGGGGAAAAAAGTCAGTTTCCCAAGCTGAAAGTGGTTTCCCTGTTTTACTGACCAAAACTTACATCATTACGAGGCCTGTTCAGCCTGGGAAACAAAACTGACAAATCAAACATGCCTCATCTCTTACATTTAAAAATCACTATGTCAGTAAATATCAAACAATTCACAGTGTTTGCAAGCTCAGCACTTGTTCTGCAGCACTATTAAACTGTCTCTGATGTATCACATATCACAGTTAGGTTTTTCGATGTAGAATGAGAAGAAATAATTAGCATACACATTGCAATCCAGAACCTGTGTTCCTCCCTGCTAGAGATTAGGACCTTCCACTGGATCATTTTTGGGAGTAGAAGCCAACTGCCTATTGAGTAGCAGCTGAGTAACAAATGCTCACAAACCAGCACAACACACAAGAATCTGAAGTAACACTATTTCATTCTAACACACAGTTCAATTTATCAGTTTGCACAAAGAGGGCACCCAAAACTATCACACAAAATTAAGGACTATACACAACCCTTACTGCTTTAAAACCCCACACCTTGCTGATGTTCAAACTCACATACTCAGTTGGACAATAATGCCTAATCATCATCAACAGCTGCTTATTTTGCCTGTCTAGGGCATGTCTTAAACGTACAGAACAGATCCAAAGAACATTCTTGGTAACATTCCTGCTTGCACTAAGAAAGGGATAGTTCAGCCACTGAAATTGTATTTCTAAGTTTTTATACCTGAACAAAGTGCGTCCTCCAGCCTCACCAAAAATAACTGGTGTATGTGGTGGCACTTGGAAGTATCCATTTCCTTTCTGGACTCTGTTCTCCTGCTCCCCATTCACTGTTGGAAAAAAGCACATAAAGCAGCAGTGAGAGTGCACTAGGCCTTAAAACTGGGCACACATTCCATCTACAGCATATATGTTTTGTATATTTTAAAGATCATATGCTTCATGAAAGCCAAGGAAATCCCCATTTCTAAGATATAGCAAGTATATAAAAAGAAACACTATAGAGTAACAAGATCAATACAGGTTTGTGGAAGGCCTATTTCAAAAGCCTGGGGAAAAAGGAAAATAAAGCCCAAGGGCCAAAACACAATTATGAGGCTTTTTTCCCATTTCTTTTGTCAAATTGAACAATACTAATACTAGGAATTAACTAAAGAGACTCTGCTGAGACAAGACTGTTCTTCCCTCTAGAGTGACAGTACAGAACTCCAAAGAGTTGTTTGCACTGCTCTTCTACCTGGATTTGCCAGATGTCAAAACAATGTGTGAGGAAAGCTCAGACTCACAGTGCCTTGAAAATTCTTGTATTACAAGTTCAATTTATTATAGCTAATTACAGCGGTATGGGTCTTCAAAGACTGAAGAACCTGATTCCATATCAAGTGGATAGGACAAGATTAAAGAAAAATCAGCATTATTGATACACCTCTTGAACAATGCAGCTTCTAATCAATAGGTATCTTGAAACAATGTAGAAGAATTTGGATTCCTGCACAATTTGGATTGGGAAAAATCATCTCCATTACACTGTACCACCTCCTTACAGTATCTGAAGAGATGTTGAGTGCAAGCAACATTAAGAAATTTAAATGCCACAGACTCATGAGATGAATGATTCCTCAGCTTTCTAACCAGAAATACAGGTAGCCAAAGAAAGGTCAAAAATTGTAATAAGCAAAGAAACCAAAAAAGAAAATCCAAATTGGAAGTTGATACTGAAGCTACAGCAAGTGAAAAATCCTATAGCTTTAAAGATTTTTTCATAACACTTCTCTGAACAATTGAGAGGAACAGCACCAGATGTATTTTGTGTTTACTTAAACTCGTATCTCTATGAAAACGCCAGTGTCCAACAAGTACACTTCACCTCCTGAAGTCAACTGCTCAGTGCCAGTCTCCTAATTTTTTTCTTTTGGAACAGCAATGAAAACTGATTTTGTTGTGAGTACTCCAAACATTCCACCAACCCACAACTCTACACAGGAATAAGCAGGGTAGCACCAATAACCCAACACCACAAAAGCCTGGGAGTGACACTTCTCAAACCTTGTCTGGCTCCAAGCTGTGAACTGCCAATACACAACAGGCAGAATCAGCAACTGGATCCAGAAGAGTCTGCCAAGTGCTCTAACCCTCCATGGAGGCCAGTTTTGAAAGAAGAAAGCAACTAATTCTTGGCACAGTCTCATCACAAAACAGTGAGAGATGCTGAATGTACAGTTTTCTTGATTTCATCATATATCTATAGAACGCAATTTCTTGATCACCACAGATGAGAATTTTCAGTCAACTCTGACCTGGGTTGAACTGGTTTCCAACTCAGGAGGTAGAGTCTCTTATTTTGCCAAATTCAGCCTCTCTCTTACATTTCACATGGCTGTGGCTTTCTTCTAAAGCCTGATTGGACTTAGCATTGTTACCTTAAACACCACTTTAAGGTGTTTTCTATAGACCTACTCCATGTATTATTGTATTTTTTTTTCCAATAAAGCTTTTATTTTATTTAGTTCTCAATACCTAGAAGAAAACTGGAATTACATCAAGAGAATACTGGCTAATGTTGGATAACTAAATTACTGCTATTTACTGTGATTATCTAGTGTTTTCCAAGTCAAGCCTCAGTTTGATAGAAATTGTTTTTTATCAATATTTTTCATCATGTTTCTGTAACTTTAGTATCATTTATTCACCTACTTTTTTTACAGACAAACTTAAACCTAAGATTTTTGCTGATACTTTTGGAAATACAACACACTTTCTGGCGTAAAGGAAATTTAGAAGTGCTAAAAACCATTAAATCTATAATTCACAGAGAACTAGGTCCTAAGATGACAAATGTTGTACCTGTTGAAGTAGTAGATATATAAGCAAACAATGCAGAGACAAGCAAAAAAGGAAAATATTAAAATACTAACCATGGTTTATCTCATTTTCTTCTTCATCCATTGGATTGATATGTGTTCTAGGCCAATACTCCAGAAGTGCTTGCAGCAGAAGCCCTCCAAGGTTTACTGTCAAGACACAGTGAGGAAGAACTTCAATCACATAAGGAAATATTGGCAACATAATAATGTCCATTTGATCCACAGCTGAAAATTCCCCAAGAGTCTGAGTCTAGGAACAGCTTTGTTCCCAAAGCAAACTATTTATGGGCACAGAAATCTGCTTGTCACAGTCAGAGCTGCATGTTACAATCTTTCAGGAAAAAGATTTGATTCTGATTTTAGAATCCCTGCTGTTGGATTGTTCATGTGCTTTAACATTCTCTACATTAGGTTATAATTACTTTTTCCCTTTTACATCTTGAAGGTTTAAAACAAGTGTAAACCCTGAACATGACTGTTTCAGAAAAAAAGGAAATACTTTGGAGAATATGCTACAGAATTTAGTATTAAGGAACTAAGCCCCAAAAACCAATCAGATACTGACATATGTGGCACTGGAATACTTCAAATCATATATACTGGAATTTATTCCGATTTCTATGTAAAAATAAACACTAATATTAGTTAAAACTTACATTTTGGATCAGAACCATCAGGACTGCTAAATCCAGCATCCTTTGCTGAAACCCAGGCTGCAAAGCAGTCACTTTCATCCAAAGTAATTGTCAACATCTGTTGGTAAAAGACCACAAGGAATGTAATAGTTGTTTGGGATTAAATAAGTCTATAAATTTCTAACTTTGCTCCTGCTTAGCTGGGAATACAAACCAAAGAATTTCTGAACATATGACAGCACACTTTGGTTATCAAACTCTTAATAATTCGTAATTGGTATTGCTGGACTATAGCACAAGCAAAAACTTAAAAAAATCTGTTATTCAGATTATTAAGAAAAAGTAAAATTTGCTGTTTTACTTGAAAATAAATTTACTCCATCAGATAAGCAATGAATGTTCTTCTAAAGTTCACAAACAAAAACCTTTTTGAACAAACAATACACGAAAACATGTGAAATATGACATTAAACCAACAGATTTAGGAGCTGTATCTCACCCCAGTTTTCAAGTCCACTGAGAACCAGTTTGGCACATAAACCATTTTAAATCTCTTCTTAATTTCTTCTTCAAAATCTACTTTCCCAAGGTCTTCAACTTTACAGGCCTGTTCACCAAAAGAAATGTACAAAAGTACTGAGTCATATCAACACCTCAAGTCTTTTCCTTGATTTTCATATACACTTGGAATGATTGTGACTTATGATCTCTCCCTGAGCACTGCAGTCCAAAAACATACAAGTTATATGTTAAATCTTTTAAAAAAAGTCGAACAGTAATTAATATGGTAGAGTAATTTTTATTCTCCATTTATCTCCGAGGTAGTGGCATCAAGCCAGTAGAGAGGTATGGAAATATTACTTCAGATTACTAGAAAATATTTCCCCTACACTGAGTAGACTGCTGTCTTCTAATACCCTTTGTCATTTTTCTCCCCATCAGTACCAATATTTCAGTACTCCATCAAACACCAATATTTCCTGCACATCAAGAAACAAATTCAGCTCAACTACTGCAATGGGAACAGCAGGGAGTGAATTTCTGTGCAGATGCTTTCTATCTGTTTTTTCTCATACTTTTCCTTTAAAAGTCCTTTAGGTAGTCCTGTTAAAATCCGGATTATTATAATCCACTTGCAGAGTCATCCTGAAATACTTGTTTTAGGCAAACACCAAGGACTGCAACCTTGGTATTTATTCCATCAAAATCCAGGAAAAGCTACAGGAAGCAAAGGGTGCAGCTACAGGTAGGAAAACCTTTCTCTCTTCTTCCAGCATCCTCAATAGAGTCTCAGCTTTCAAGTGCAAGGAACAACACCCTGACCTGGCAAATAACCTCATCTCTACAGTGAATGTGTATTTAAACATATATCAAGTTATACTTCTCACAGCTTTACTAAGAAAAAAAAGAACCCTGAATGAAAGTAAAAATTAACATTAGCATTTGACTTTGGTCCTGAGATCTAATACTGCACATTTAAATACATACTGAAATAAAGAAAAGTTTTCCAAATATAATCTAGATAATTTTTAGCATAAATCTGTATCTTCCAGCTTAATTTCTTTTTCACTTCAGTCAACAACTCAGTAAGTTTGCTGAGCATGCTTTACCTCATTACTAATCTTGACCGCATAGTTCAAGAAGAAGAAAATATTTAGCATTTAAACAGGCTTTTGCCAGAGAAGAAGTTGCTGACCATCTCACTGATGTGGGGTTTGAGTCCTTTCTCTCTGCACTCTTTCCCCTCTCCTCTGACCAATCACTGGGTAAAGCAGCACAAAGAAATGTCACACCAGGCATCCCCAGGCAACACCAGGCTTCCTCTTGTTCATTTTCCTGCCTTACCAACAAACACAAGCCTTCCTTGAAACAAACCCCCATCAAAACAGACATTACTATTGCCTAGAAAAAATTCAAGGGTCTGTATTTCAGGAGAATGCAGATGTCAATAGTGGATTGAATTCAGGTGAATGCAGGTATCAGCCTCACATCAGGGAAAAAGCTACAAAAAAACTCATAAATGCCCCCTCCTTTTTCAAAAGGTAAACTTCGATTGATATCTTGAGACAGAAAGGTGACTGACTTTCTACCACAGAAATCTCAAACACTAAAAAAAATACATTAAAAAAGTGGCACAAAATAATTAATCATCCAACAGTAGAAAATCTGAAATTACATCCTTACCTTCAAGACATCCCAGTATGCCACATTATTATTTGTGTCTTTGGTTAATATGTGCCTCTTGTCATTAAGAATGTGGCACTGAATAATACTAGCACCCCCTGGCAAACAAACAAGAATTAAGAATTAAGGTTACTACTGTCATTATTGTTTTCTAAAATCACATTAAATTAAATTGCATAACATGACATGTTATTCTATGGTTTCACTTTTTTGTGTAAACCTTGGATGTCACCAAGGTTTAAACATGATTTTAACTGTAACTTACGCTGGATAGACAATAACCACATGGTTCTGGTAGAAATCACAGTATCAAGTTTTTAAAAAACTGAGTCAATCTTAAAGCTCTGTCACTTGTGCTAAAGAGAACAGATTTTACAAGGTCCTCTGCTAAGCAGGTGTTTACCTTTTATAACTTGGTCAGGCTGTGTACACAGGGGTGGTATGGGATTGGTACAATCATTATCATAATCTCCTGATGCTCTAAAATTATGGATTCCCTTCAAAGTCTAAAGAAAAAAGAAAATAATGACACTTTCATAATTATTTATAAACTTTGCTTTTATCTGTGAGTAACAAATGCCAGTTAATGCTGCAATTAAGATGTTAAATTATATTTCTTGCAACTGGAGAGTTATTTCTTAAAGCAGCATAAATAGAGAGCAAAGAAAAGTAATTCAAAGCTTCATATCTTTTGAGCAATTTCAATATTAGTATTTTATGATTTATGTTAAAGAAAGGTTACAAATCACAGAACATCCCAGTCAAATTGAAAGCAACAGCCCAACAGCTGCCAAAGCAAGACTGCAAATCCCATGACTGCTCAATTGCATTCAGACTGTAAAATGTATCACTTACCCATTTATTCACAGAGGATTTAGTTGTCGCAACCCAAAGTGCTGGAGGAGGATCAGCTGATCTGTCTAGTTCCATCTAAATAATGAAACAAACTTTCAGTCATGCTTAACTTAGTTTCTCTTTAATAATGACTACTGTCTTGTGTAGACCCATTCCCATAATTGAAAGGGTATCAGAAACAGTATTACTTTCAATTTACTGCAGAAAGTTTAAATGAAAAACAGCTAAGACTAAACTTCTTAAAATCCAGAGGAATTGTTACAGCCAACAAATGAATTGTAGACAGGGGCAATAACAGCTGCAATGTGTATTAACACAGAGTAAAGTTACTTCCAGCATGATGCAATCTTGTCTAAGGGACAGTTTGCTAAGTACAGTATTTCCTCAATTATTTTGTATTCAGACACTTCATATGGTTAAAATGAGAATAAGTTTATACACTAATGGAAAAGCAGAATTTTATACATTTTACTCTGACATTATATTTCTCAGATTAATGAATCACTGTAGCCAAGATTAGAGAGAGGCCCCATCTGACCTCTGTACAGCTGACCAGCACTTTCATTTTCCATTTTGAACTGAAATTTCTCACATTCTGACTTTTCCAGAACTAAATTAACATATCCAAGATTTTATCTTAACACACCAAGCTACAGCTCACTTCCAAGGAAAACCAGGCTGCTTATATTTATTAGTATCTGTTTCAGTTGCACACACCTTATACACCTGTAAGTTCCAAGGGCATGTCACTAAAGTTAGAAACAGCAAAAAAATTCAAAAAACAGTCTCTTTGAAAGATTCAGACTTGTGCATGCAAATATCATGTTTAGGTGTTCAAAAAACCCACAAACAACTCTACTCCTGGTTCCCATGAGTACGTAACAGATTCTAAAACAGTCCTGTGTACATATGCTGCTGCCAAGAAAAATCCACTTTTGTACAAAACCTTGGCAATGCCAGCTCAGTTTCTTAAAACTGTACTAGAGCCTGATAAACCCAACTTCTCGTGTGTGAAGCATATTCAATTTCAGTAATATTCGAATTTGCATATTTTCAGTAGCTGCCAGGCATCCATTTTCTTCAGGCAATTAAACATCAGATGCATTTTAGGAGACAGACCCAATCTGCTGAAGATGTGGTATAGTAAACGCTTGTTAGCCAGTGTGAATTCTTTAATCAATTTGTACCTCAAGCCACTGTTTCATGAGAAACCATGCAATTACCCTTTTATACTGTGAGGGTGACAGAACACTGGCACACGTTGTGAATTCTCCATTCTTGGAGATACTCAAACCCCATCTTGATGTGGTTCCAATGCTCTCAGGCAGGGGAGAGGAGTGGACCAGATGATCTTCAGGCATCACTTTTAACCCCAGACATTCTACGATTCTGTGAATTAAACTCAATTAATTACCTTAAGAACTGGAGCCTTTTCTTCACAGATCAGCACACGGATATCAGGATTTCGTAAATCTGTACAATAAATCTTCCTGTCTCTTCCTCCTGAATAAACATGAGTGAAGGCTTCATTGACCTGCAGAGCCCAAACCCCTTCATCATGGACTCGGTACGTGGCTATGCACCTCTGCTGCCCAAGGGACCACAGGCGGATTGTCCCGTCAGAGCTACCTGAAAGACACTGAGCAACAACCAGCACACTTCAATCCAACTGCTCTTTAAGTATTTTAAAATATTTTTCCCCCCACAAAAAGATTTGATAATTCATAGAGCTGTATTTTTCCACTAAAATGGTGCTAAACCATTTTACAGCTCTAGTCATGATTTCCAGTATTTTATGTAAACAACCCACTCCACCAACCCAGATAAATATGTAATAAAAATAATTTTCACCCATCAGCCTCTCCCCCTTAGCCACTAAATATCTGTAATCTATGACATTAAAAAATGACATTGAAATGGACTAACAACATTTCTTCTCTCTGTACAATGCCTTTGTCTCAGGTTAAAGCACATACCTGGGTGCCATCTCTGTTCAACAACAAAGCTTTGACATTGTCTGTGTGCCCTTTGAGTTTCATTAGTTTTGCACAAGTCCTTGGATCCCACACCCTTAGAACCTATGGAAACAGACATTAGAAAAATGACATTAACACTATTCTTCCCACCAATGTGTTACCTCTGCCGAAATTAAGGCCTTCCAAATGAATCAACCCTTATTCTGAATATGTGGACACCCATCACTGAAAACACATATTAGACAACACAGACATAACTATATCTTATGCAGCTCCAATAATCAGATGTGATCTTCTCCTGATTTTAATTTAATTTGTTCTGGCTTCTTTTGTCCTAAAGAAATTAAAGAATGGAAATGACTGGGAAGAGGACAGCACGATATAGACAAAAAATGTGCTTCCGAGAATCCTCTCAGATGCTTCACTGGTGTATCCTATTTTCATTTTTATATTGTCTTGGAAATAAAATTCTCTCAAGGTTAGATTAGGTAAAAAAAAACCTCACAGAGACTTAAGCCTGTTTCACCTTCCTTTACAACAAAGAGCAAGGGCTGTCTCCTGGGAATACTTGAGCTTCATTAGCTCACTTCATTTCCCACCTCCTGCAGGCATCTTGTAAATTGCTGGCACCTTCTCTCCTACCTGCAGCAACTGCTTCAGTCTTGATATCTGAGTCACTAGCCCTCAAAATCAGAGCTCTTGTGGGGAAATGTAATGATCTCTGACAAAGAGGGTTACACAAGATGATCTGATTGTCTCCTCTATGCATTAAAGCTCGATGGATACATCACCTCTTCAGACTGAAGCAGGATTTGTATCTTACACTTGCACTCCCACTTAAGAGAAGTGTCTGCCCTCACTATTGAAAACACAAAAGCTGCTACAGACATGACATTGAAAATGAATAAAATTGTCTCTTTATACTGAAACTGAAGTGAAATGAACCCCACCAAATTTTGCTTACCTTTTCAGTGGACCCTGATACAATAACTGTTCCCATTTGATTCATTGCAAGGCTGTAGATTGAGTCTTTGTTCCCGCTCAGGGAAGAAGCTATTTCAAAATAAAATTCACATTTTCAACTTTAATGCTGTTATTTGAAAAACAATTTTATTCACACAAAACTGGCATTTTAATACTCTTTGTCTCATGAAAACAGTGACATTCTGCCCCATATATAGAGTTGCCTTAAGACTATAGTCAGCATAGTGCTGGGAAAATTCCATTCCAATTCTTAATCTACTACTGCATAAAAACAAAGTAACCCCTCAGATTTATGGTCATTACAACCTTGGTGACCTTTTGGCATCACAGTTCTGTGCCAGGGCGATCAAGCTACTCTTCCTCAACTATGTTATTGGAATATGACACTTCTTCCTGATCCTGTAACACACATTATTTGGTTTTAAGTGCAGAGATTTTTTTTCCAAGCCAAGTAACAGTAAAATTCTACATTCTGTATGCAGTGCTCTTCTCCTAGTTCAGCAGAAATGCAGAGAGAAGTTACACTGCAGCACTGAAATGTGTTATTTGAGCAGGGATACTACCCCTGCATTTGTGAAAACCATATGGCAGCTCCTCAGCACCACACCTACCATCAGAGCTGAGGAGTTCTACACCAACCAGCCTAACCCACTTTTGGAGATTGAAGTACCAGTCCCTCAACTCAGAAAAGCACAGACACAGCAAATGAAAATCATCTATTTTGAGAACACAATCAGGCATCTAATCAAGCCTCAAATCCATACCATCAGTATGCCAAGAAGGCTGAGAACAGCAACAAACTGCATGGCCAGCAAAAACCTTCACACAATGATCTATTTAGATGATGGAGCTAAGTTTCCATACAAGATTTGTAACCTAATATCATAATGTAATATCCCATTTTGTCACAGTGGAGAAGCCTGTGTTAGGGGAGGTTTAGGCTGGAAATCATGAAGAGGTTCTTCCCCCAGAGGGCACTGAACAGGCTCCCCAGGGAATGGGCACAGCCCCAAGGCTGCCAGAGCCCCAGGAACATTTGGACAACGCTCTCAGGCACAGAGTGAGATTGTTGGGGCTGTCCCATGCAGCACCAGGAACTGGACTCAATCCTTGAGGTTTCCTTACAATTCAGGATATTCTATAAGCCTGTGAAGAATTATGCAGCTTTACTTCTGAGTCCTCTTAGCCACTGGTTACAGCATCCAAATGCAAACTGTCAAATGAAACCTATTATTGGGTGCTAAAATAAAGTGAGAGCTTTCCACAAAACACAGAACTGAAAACTCTTGAAGGTTAGCACACTGTTCAACAACCATAATAATTTAGGAAAGGATTACATACAGAGTTAGCAAAAGCTGGATAGCAGGAATAGGAGAATGTTAAATGTACAGAAGCAGAATTTATGCCAGAACAAAAGCAAAGCTCAACTCCACTCTCTTCTGGAAGAGACTACTTCAAAAGCTAAGTCCCTCCACTTAATTTGAATTACAGCTCTGCTGACTGAGAGACTCTTTAAAAATAGGCTTCTCCTTAATGCTGGTTTGTGTACAGTGCTTCCAGGTAATCAGATAGAAACCTAATGCACAAGGACAGTTTTCACTGGTACTCTGAAAAAATCCATACTGCTTGAAAGGACTCAGGAAAACAGGTTCTGTGAGCACATATACTGTGTTCTTTCCAACAGAAACAGTTACTGGGGAGCACTAAAATGAAAGTACAAAATCCTCTGCTTCCTCTTCTTCTCCCTTATGAAATATTTGTGCTGCTACTCCAGAAATGCAAATTTCTTCCTGTCACCTTAGAGGCAATGTCTCCACTTCCATTTGATCTTGGGTTCAAAACAAGCACCAGCTCCTCAGTACTCCCCATCTCCCATTTCTGATTCACTTGAATCATTTAGGTTCTGTATCACTGTTACAGTGCACAAGAAATGTTTTCATGTTTCTTTATTATCCCTCAACTGAGTTTTCCTGTGAGCTCACAACTAAATTCTTCCTTCAGAAGTCTTTGTTCAAGTAGAAGACAACAAAACTTACCATTATCAGTAAGGTTTGACTACAAAATAATTCTACCTTCAGTGAAAAAAGGGAAGAGATAGAAGGATTTTATATTTCTGGGAAATATAAATTTCTTTAGTCATGTGCCATCCCTGCTCTCTAAAGCCATGTCTGTTCCAAAGGCTACTCAAACATGTCAGCACAAGGCTATACTTGAATTAAAAAGTTCTTTAGACAATAAACACAAAACTGACAGTTCTGCCCAGCAGATGCACCTCTGGTTTTAGAAGCTACCAAATCTATAAAATTAAACACACCTTTCAAAATCAGCCCAATACAGTAAATAAGACCCCCCACACCAAGAAAACTACATGCCTGCCTCTTACAGAACCACATGAAATGTCTTAGGAATATGTTGTGTAAATTCCAAATTTTAGTTTTGCAGATTTTCCTTGAGTCATTCCTAACCTACGAGCAACCAGGCTTATTCAGAAAATTAATGTGTGGCAGTGTGCAAGATGGTTCTGTTCTTTCACAATGCACACGTGAGACTGCTACTCTTTAAATATCCATCAAACTAGCTAAAATATGAAAGATCAGTCATTGGAAACACAATTTTTCCAACCTACCTAAGAACCAGTAAAGTATACTGCAGTCACACTAGACTTCCCTTCACAAAAAATCAACTGTAAAATAGCCCATACAAACCAAAATGCCATGGTCCAGATCTCTGTTATTCACTTAAATCCAACTGAACCTAAAGACTGGTGTGACACCTCCCAGAAGAGCAACTTAACCAGCTCTATCCTGACCATCCTAAAAAAGGCAGTGATGGATTTGCTGTTAAAAGAAAGATCTCACAATTTATATAATGCCTTTCTGAGGGAGAGAAGCAGGACAGGTGACTTCCTAAAAGATGATGGTGACTTTGAGAATTAACCCTGATGGGTAGGATCTACAGTTTCTCCTTGCCTTCCAATCTCTAGTGACATTACACCAGTATGTTATCCTCATTTGTCATCAGTGCTTTGTGTTACTCTTGAGTGGTTCTTGGTCTAGTTTATCTGGTAACTATTCTTCTGACAGAGTTTTGACAAATGTATCAAGTCCTGCTTTAGGAGCTGTACTGTCTGTTTTTTCAGCATCTATACAAACAAAAAACCGACCCCAAATTATAAAACACAAAAACTGTAGAAACGAATAAGCTAAGAGAACATTTCTCTAAAATGTTGGGGTTGAGAGGTTAAAAGGTTCCCAAGTTAAAGCTCTACCAAGTTTCAGAGCAACCAGCATGTCACAGTTCAGGATAAACAGTGCAAAGAGACTTGTCCTCTATTCTAAATGCCACAAGTGTTGGCTGCTCTAGATTTCCAGCTATTACATAACAGCAAATATGAATGCATACAAACCCCACCTTCAAATTTCTTGCCCGCTTTTTATGCGCAGCTAGAAAAAGGCATCCACAGTTTTAAACTGACCTCACAGACGATGCTACTCAATAAAATGCATTGCATTTGCCTCCCCTCCCCCAGGTACCTACTTGTGACAGTATTATTTGAGGCAGTCAGTGCTGTGAGAGTATTTACATCCCAGAGGAATATTTGTCTGTCCAGCCCAGCAGATGCTACCAGCTCCTTATCTTTTGCATATGCTAAAGCTTTCACATAGTCCTACAAAAAAAAAAATGTAACAATATGAATCAATGTTATCCTTTTGAAGTCTCCATCTTAATAATTGTAAGAATGGCAGTGATCACACACAGTATTTACAGATAATGTTTTTCACCTTATGCGTCCTTAGTGTTGACATGCAAAATCCCTTATGAGCATTCCACACTTTAACAGTAGTATCTGAAGAAGCAGATATCACTAAATTGGAAAGAATAAAGACTAAATTTTAATAGCTTGTATATTACTTTAGAGCATATTCCTACTACTCTAATTTGTTTTGCAAAAGAAATTAAAACAATCATTTATACACACATTTCAGTTTTCATTAAAACAGCTGCTTACACCATTTACCAAAATTACAATATACATCACAGATTAATTTTACATGCTAAGAAAAGATGGAAATTAATTAAAGCAGCAGATAATTTACTTTTATACAGTTTCTGAATACTGCAGTTCTGAAACTTTTAAATACTTACACGTTTTGCCATTGCAGCAGAGCACAATGTCATTTACCCAATCTGTGTGATGTTCCATAGATGCTATATAAGGGTCTTGCTGCAAATTAAGAAAAAATAAGCTCATCACCAATGGAGAAGATTGTGACTATCACATCCTGTTGTGGTATCTTCTTCAACCTACATATACATCCAAAGTTTCCTAACGCAGAGTAGTTTGAAATCACTCTCCCAGAACACTTCTGTGAGAACTACACAGTTATGTAAGATACCACAGCATGAGCAATATCAAAAGGATTCTGTGATCGCAATAATTGGCAGCTGTTAAAAAACAGCATCAGGTATAGCCCTGTAGGCAGCTTACCAGCAGAATAACTTGGCAAAAAAATCAAAGGTAGGTTTAGAGCCAGGAAGGCTCTCCTGACTGACCTTGTGCTGATTGACACTCCATATCCTTATGATGGAGTCCCGGCCTGCTGTGAAGAGTCTGTTCAGGGCTGGGTCCAGCTGAAGTGCATTTACCCCGTTGCGGTTGTACTTCTCCACTTCATCCCTAATCACATAGGAAACCTACAACACAGGTGCACAAATCCAATTATGGTATTAAGATGGTGACCTGGCCATAAAATCTGAACACTTAATTTCATCTTTGTAAAACCCTTCATACTTTCTACTCAACAACCTTACAAGTGTTGTCTGTCAGTTTGAGAGTTACCAGCACCACCAAAGTCATTTACCCCCAAAAATGGGGAAGAGTCATAGAAAAGATTCAGCAGTCATAGAACTGGAGCCCAAAAGATTCTTTTAATCATTACAACTTAAGCTTAGTCAGACCCAGAGAACCCTCAGCTCAATTCCCTGTATGCATATTCTGGGTGATCTTAGACAACACACTGAGTCTGTGGCTCACTTCCCAAGTGGATTCTACAGTTTCTGTAGGTGCAATGCCAGTATTTCCCAGCCTCACAAAGGACAGGATATAGTCACCATGGCTAACAAAACACTGAAAGACTGCAGATACAAATTCAATAGGTGTCACTATTATTTTCAAATCAATTTTTAAAGAACTACCTACCCGCCAATATAATAAGAAACTCAAACTCTTAGTGCACTTTCAGATAAATTATTCCATTAGTTTCTTTCCTTACATGTTTGACAGTACTGTGTAAAGGTCATTTCATTGATTTGTTCAGAAAAATGAAAAGGAAATTTCAGGAGACCCTGAGAGGCCACAGCAGTCTCCATTTGTGAGTGTTCAGTAAATACAATTCTAAGACACTGCAGTTTCTTCAGAGCTACTGCACTCACTTTCCTGATCCCTGGGTTTACACACCACTCTGAGGAAAGCCTTCATGCTGAGGGAAAAGAAGGGGAATATGCCAGTTATGCATCTTCCCAGGTTCTATAAAATATAATCAGGACAAGGTAAAATTTCATGCTTGGTATAATCAAACCTGCTCAAAGCAGGAATCCTTTGGATACACAACCACCAATGTTTTGAAAGTGCCTATAAAGAGTAGTCTTGGGCTAGAGATCTTTCTATTCCAGTAATTTTTCACTCCAGTAATTGTGTTAAAGTAGTATAAAGAAAATGTTTTCCAGATCAAGTCAGTGACACAAAACAAATCCAACAAATTAAGATGCTCAGTGGTCCTTATCACAGAAGTGTTCTACAGCAGCTCAGACTCTATACCATGAGAACTGATTTAGCGAACATGGGAAACACCTCCATCAGATTATCCCATCCTCAGGCAGCACAGCCAAAGCACCGATGCCTCCAGAAAACATGTCCAAGGCCATTCTCTCTTTGAGAAACAGCTGCAGCAGCTCCACAGACCAACACTGAAGGATCAAAATTAAGAGCCTGCTGAATCCTTGTGCTTCAACACTCTCCATTACCATTCCAGAAGTCCTTCACTACACTACATTAATGTAGTGTGCATAACTGTATGCATACAATACACATACATAATTGTATCATGTCCCAATGCTCTTAAAGATCTTCTGTCAGCCACTCTCAGCTCTCTCAGTATCACAGCTCTTCCTCCCAGTTTTAGATTGTGTCCTCATTTGCAGTACTTTCAGCCTCTCACCCATTCCAGACTCATCCATAACATTCTCACTATCCATACTCAAGTTTCCACCTACACACAGCTCCAGAGATGCTGCTGAGAGAAGACACCACCAACCACACAGAAGTGTTATGTTAAAACACTTCAAGCGCTTGGGGTATTATTTCTTTGTGAGATGCAGGGAGCAAGATGTATGTGCCACTCCTCACTTGGGCTTCATCAGATCATCTTTGCATCACTAAAAGACCCACACAGATTATATGTACAAAATAATGTTCGAGTCAAAGTCAAGGTATAACATGATCCAAACATAAGGCAAAGGGATGCCCATCAAATTCACGCTGCTGTCTGATTTTTTAGCCTTCTGATGTTTTGCATTTCTACAGCAGCTTTCTTACCCTTGTAACACAAAGACTGATGTTTCGTAAATAACACATTCCTTTCCAGGGGGAAGGACAATTTGATGGACTTTTGGTTTGACCAGTGGGCTCAGAGAGGTGTCAACCTCGTCCCCCAGTCACTGCTCAAAGTCCAAACTCTATTTAAACTTTAAACCCAAATAAACTGTCTTCTTTCTCGTTTCTCAACCTGACGGGTGAGTGTAGTTTTTTTGTGTCCATCTAGTAACAGCTGTCAAACTCTTTGACTAAAGCAAATGAAAACATTCAGTTAAAAACACTAAATGTGAGCAGCAAAGACACAGACCTAGAGGTCAGCAGATGAAATTTAAAGTTATTGAGAGAACAATATTTTCCTGATGCAGTATTAGGCTCCAGGTCAGCAGGGCCCTTCACCTCATTTTCCCAAATGCTAGCAGGATATTCTCTGAGAAATCCTCAATTTTTGAATTTTTTTTCTCCTCTGTCAGTCACCTCCCATATTTGTTATATTTTCAGGTATAATTTAAAAGCTCTTCATTCCACTCATAAGTTAGACTGTCAAACTATGTTAGTCACCTAAGCATGGTATTACTGATGCTTTTTGCATATAATAATGTTACTCTTCTTAATTTAAAGGAGCTCAAGAAAAAAAACACAGCCATAAATATTTAAAAATGAAAAAAAAAAAAAAACCAACCCCAAATCATGGCTTACTTTAGTAAAGAAGGTACTTGTCATATATGATTAAAACTTTCACAGGACTTTGGAGATTGAGTCATATTTCTACATTAATCTTGACAAATTAAAGTCAGTAAAGTCAGCCCAACCAAATGCTGTTTTTTCCCCTCACACAGAGACATGATCAGAGGAGACTGACAACCATTTCTCATTACCACCAGCACTGAAAAAACCTCAAAAGTTAATTTGCCCTCTATTGCCTTTAATGACTGCCACGTATTAATTTAGTCAAACACCTCTTGGCAAGTATTGTTTTTAAAATAAAAGAACTGGAATAAAAGAGAAGGGTTGTATTGTTTCAGTGTTATTATTCCCTGGTAGATCTGAGCTGGATCTCAGCAGAAGTTGAGCAGGAAACACAACATCATTCTTCTTTCTCCCTGAGAAACTGGAGAAAATAACTCTGCTGTAACAACTGAATTAAACAAGATTAAAAACCTGCATTCCTTTTTTTTTTTTTTTTTTTTTTTGGTGTAAATACAAGAGATCTTTGATGTAAAAAAAATGGCAAAACAACAAAAAAGAGCTTGATACAAATTTTCCCATCAGTCACTGCTTCTATGCACAGAATTCAATCAGTTCTTTTTCTGTCTCTTCACACTTGGAATATTACAAAGTGTTATCTACTGTCCACAGAAGGAATAGCATACTTGTCCTGATAAACTGCCTTAAAATTTGAAGGAGTAATGGTAACAAGAAAAAGAAAACCCTATTTTATTAGGTAATGATAACTTCTTCCATAACAGGGAGAGAAACCATGACCGTGATTTTTCAATCATAAAAGTAATTCTAATCCAAATTAAACATGGACTCCTTACTTTTTTTTTTTTTTTTTTTTTTTTTTTTTTTTTTTTAATTTCTAATACTACAAGGACAAACAAAGAAAATTGAGAGAAAATTATTGCGTGGTCAGCAAACTGATGAGACACCACACCAACATGTCAAATGAACACTGCAATTTGAGCACCTGCCTAAAGACAAGGCAAATCCTTTGTCCTGAAAATACTGTGAAATGAAAAGGCCTACAGCAAAAAACGGACTCATTTTGGAGACCTAATTATATCCAAGTAACTGTCAGTTGTTTACACTGAAAATACTGAAATATTTTTATGTAAAAAAATTAAAATATTTTTAAATAAATAAATTCATTTGCTCATCCAAAATAAAAACTATTGAATGGTCCACTCCTGCTAACCAGTTATTCAGGCTGAAATAAACATCTTGTATATTAACAAAACTTGAACAAAACACATACCACATGTGGCTGAACTGAAAATAACCCCATGAGACATTTGTTGCACATCACATGGAACAACTGGAAAGGGAGGTATAACACCAGAAGTATCCAGGCTTGTACTTAAATGTATTAATTCCATATTAACATATTCATTTCATATTAAGAGGGAAAAATTAAGGGTTCCACAAAAGCTGTTGAAATGCACAGGGAACTTAAAATGCATCAAATAAAAGCAACAGCAAGTTGACTAAAAGAGCTGAAACTTGTGTAAGGGTCGTGGATATGCAGCAAAGTCCACAAAATCGGAACATTCACTAATAAGAACAGAGGAAGACTGCTGATAATCACCCACATGTGGTGCTCCATTACGTTCTTCTTTGGGGGAAAAAAAGGTGAGAAAGTACTTTTTTCTTTGTTTGGGCTTTTGAGCGTCACTCAGCATAGAATTAAAAACAACTAGTAGATTTAGTAAGTATACAAAACAAATACAAAACCATTAAGTGTCTTTTCAAGCCTGTGCGTACACAAACATATCTAAACAATATAAACGCAGTAAAGTTCTGGTTGAGGAGAAACTGCTGTGATAAAATCCACCTCTGCTCCTGAAGCACACAGATCTTATCACTGAAGAGAAAGTCCTGGGTTCTGCCTGGAAAGGGGTGTGGGCACTCCCAGGAAATGAGGGCTCACATCGCAGTGGTCTTTGCTCCATGCAGGACAGGCTGGAGCACATCTCTGCTGTGCCCTTTCCATCGGGGCACAGAGCCAGGGGCAAGCACAGGAATTGGGATAGAGATCACCACGGCTTCACTGCCTGGGAGGTGAAATATTTCACTAACAACCAAAGCTTTGACATCGACACTGCTGCAGCTTTTGTAAACTCCCATAACGAGTAAGAATCTTCCACAGCAGCAGTGCACAAACATCTACTCATTATAAAGAGTTTATGGGATTCAGTACCCTAAATGGATCAGGATTAATCATTTTAATGACTACCTAAGAGCTGCAGAGATAAAGCTACTGCCAACAGATACATTTTGGCACACAAAGCCAAACGAAATTTCTTGCACGACTTACGAGTGTTTCCTGCATGGATAAGTATATCAGCTGATGTGGGACCATATTACCCCTGTGACACTAAATGAATTATAATAGACTTTATCTTCACAGATGGGTAAAATCTGTTTTAAAAACAACCCATCAAACCATTTGAAGGAAACAGTAACCAGTTGAGCTCTGAGGACACTCATTCCTTGTTTCTAAGTAAGCAATTAAAACAAAAAAAAAAGGTGTTTCTCAACATCATGGGAGGGTTCCACGAGATCTGAATTGCATCAAAGAATAAGATAAGCAGCAGTGAAGTACCAAGGGAAAAAAAACAACACTGCTTTACTATCTTGGTAGAGCATATGTATCCCTAAAAATATGGCTTTTAATTAAGGAAACTATCTGAATATTTATCCAGGCTCCTGAATAAAAGTAATGAAAAGCATTAAAAAGCTTACTTTACTCTTTTACAATGGAATCATCACACTGGCTATTTGTTTGCTTAAGCATCATATATGAAATAAATATATTTGTAATTATTTTTACATTTATTATATATAAAAATAAAAATAACACAGATATCACATCTAGAAAGGTGCAGCATTAGTGTACAAATATGACAAAATCAGTTTAAAAAGATCACAATGGGTTGGGTTGGAAGGGACCTTAAAGACCATCTCATTCCAACCACTGCCACAGGCAGGGACACCCTCCACTAGACCAGTTTGCTCAAACCCCCATCCAGGCTGGCCTTGATCACTTCCAGGGAGTGGAAAATGAGATTTTCTTATTCTGTACAAGACTTAAAGGTCAAAAGTGCTTAAAATTCATGCAGTTATACTATAAGGATTTTTATATGATGATCTTTATATGGCAAAACTCCCACAATGTTGTCAACAGGTTGAGTGTGGGGGCGAATTTATTCTGGCCAGGGAGCAAATCTGGGAGAGGAGCTGCAGTGCAACCCCTCCAGGGCAGCTCCTTCAAGGCATCTGCAGAGAAGTAGCTTCACCTTGGCTGACAGGATGACCTCTGAAAGCTACAGCACATGGCCAACAGCAGAGTCTGACACACCCCTGCATCCTCCTTCCCTTCTCAAATCAGTGTCTGACACACCCCTGCATCCCCCTTCCCTTCCCAAATCAGTGTCTGACACACCCCTGCATCCTCCTTCCCTTCCCAAATCAGTGTCTGACACCCCCCTGCATCCTCCTTCCCTTCCCAAATCAGTGTCTGACACACCCCTGCATCCTCTCTCCCTTCTCAAATCAGTGTCTGACAGCTCTGCATCCTCCTTCCCTTCCCAAATCAGTGTCTGACAGCTCTGCATCCTCCTGCCCTTCCCAAATCAGTGTCTGACACCCCCCTGCATCCTCCTTCCCTTCCCAAATCAGTGTCTGACACCCCCCTGCATCCTCCTTCCCTTCCCAAATCAGTGCCAGACACACCTCTGCATCCTCCTTCCCTTCCCAAATCAGTGTCTGACACCCTCCTGCATCCTCCTTCCGTTCCCAAATCAGTGCCAGACACACCTCTGCATCCTCCTTCCCTTCCCAAATCAGTGTCTGACACACCCCTGCATCCTCCTTCCCTTCTCAAATCAGTGTCTGACAGCTCTGCATCCTCCTTCCCTTCCCAAATCAGTGTCTGACACCCCTCTGCATCCTCCTTCCCTTCCCAAATCAGTGTCTGACACCCCTCTGCATCCTCCTTCCCTTCCCAAATCAGTGTCTGACACCCCTCTGCATCCTCCTTCCCTTCCCAAATCAGTGTCTGACACCCCTCTGCATCCTCCTTCCCTTCCCAAATCAGTGTCTGACAGCTCTGCATCCTCCTTCCCTTCCCAAATTCACTTAACCTCACTCCTTCACAACTTCCTTGTGGGCTAAGCTCCACAAACACCTGCCACTGAACACTTCAAATGCCTGACTTCCATTTAAAGAATTAAACTTTTTTCCTTTTTCTATTCATGAATTTATTTTGAGGCCTAAAATATCCACTCTGATTAAACCATTAGAAACTGTAATTATATGCAGAAGCACCCTAAACTGACTATTTTGGAGGGCTTTGCTTACCAGCAGAACAGGTGCATCCAAAGCTAATAATAGTTCTGATTTCCATAAACTTCAACCAGCTCTCCTGCCATGTAAGGAATCAAGTTCCTCCATGCCTGAAAGGTGTCTTCTGTAAAAGCCTCTTCTTCCAGGCTCATAGGCTTGAGACAAATTTCTCCAACTCTCTCTCTCAAAAACTCTATGTAGAAGCATCCTAAATGCTCAGCCATTGGGAATTAAAACAAATCATAAGTGGTTTTATTTTTACATTGGCAGCTAACAGATAAAACAGCCACTTAAAACTCCTTCACTGGAACAAAGTCCTGTCACTAACCAAACAAGTGAAATAATAAGAGTCAAGAAAAAAAAATCCAGCTTCTAGTCAAGCTCTATCAATGTTTCTCATGGAATAGTTTGGGTTGGAAGGAACCTTATAGATGCTCTCATTCCACTCCCTGCAATGGGCAGGGACACGTCCCACTACCCCAGGTTGCTCCAAGCCCCATCCAGCCTGGAGAAGCTTCTCTGGGAAACACAACCAGTTATCTGGTTCTAAAGGATCTAAACCAGTTATCTGCATCTAAGGATCTAAACTTACGGTGCATTGCTGAGACACAGATCAGTGTCACGTACATCAAGTGTCGTTGGCATATGAGGTGAAAAAATACCACACAGCACAATGAGAAAAAAACAAAGCATCACAAACCAGCACAAAACCACCTGTAAAATCCAGCTTTTGAGCTAAGCAATGCTTGGAGAACAAAATCAGTAGTAAAAAAAAGAAAACACTGAGTTCTTGGATGCATGCTGTTGTAAGGGAAATACTACTTCATAAATAGGAGTGCATCAAGCAAATATCAAGGGATAATAAAATCCCCCTCCTTAGGGGTATAACTTCCAAAAACTTATTTATAGCACAGGTGTTCTTCATATTTTAAAACATGTCCAGTTTTTTTCAGGTAAGGTAAGGGAATTCTTTATATAGAATTGACAGAGTGCTTTCCCTTAACCACAGAAAGCTCTAAATGCTCTGAAGAGATGCCCATTTCGTCTGTGTAATAAACGATGTGTCCAAAACCTAAATCCACCTCTGCTTTGAAAGCTCCTAATGCTATTTTAAGACTAATCAATATTTCATGTGATCACACTGGATAGGTACAGCTGAAACTGGCACTTGCCACTAGGCAGCTTTGCACATTGATAAAGCATTAAATCTTTTCCACAGTGAAAGCTGTAAAAACATCTAAAGGGCTGGCAGTATCACAAACAAGAAGAAAAGCACTGAGAACCATAAAATACAACTATTTTACTGTTAAAAAGTCTTGACTTTTTATACATACATTGGTAATTCCAGTCTCCACCAAGGCTACAACAATCTGCTTGTAGCTACACGTGAGCCCAAACCACAGGTTTTAATTCCTCCTCAAGTGTGCTGAGAATGTCTACACCCACCTGACTGCCTGTGCCACGGGTTTCCTTCAACAAATGCTGCCTGGAGCTAGCAAGGAGTACTTCAGAAATGTGAGAAGAAAAACCCCTGCTCCTTGCTCACGTGTGCAGAGATACAGAGTGTTTTACAGAAGCTAAGCAGAAATAGGATGTGAAGCAGATCAGATGGAATGGTTTGGGTTGGAAGGGACCTTGAAGATCACACAGTTCCAACCCCCTGCCCTAGGCAGGGACAGCTTTCTCTAGACCAGGTTGCTCAGAGCCCCGTCCAACCCAGCCTTGAAAATTCCAGGGATGGGGCATCTACAGCTTCACTAGGCACACTATTTCAGTGTCTAACCACGCTGGCAGTAAAGAATTTCTCCCTAATACCTAATCCTACTCTGGCACCGGACACAGCCGAGAGAGCCGCGGCAGGAATCTGCAGCTCTGTCGCTGCTGAGAATTCACCAAAGCAGCTCTGGGGGCAACGTTCTCTCGGTCTCAACTTACCTCCCCCCGTGCTCCGCCGCTTTTGATCTGAGCTACTTCAGCTCTGCCTCCTGCGGCCTGTAGAAGCTGACCCCGTTCGGCAGCGAGCGGCAGCTCAGCCCCCGCGGTGCCTCAGGCGGCCGTCCGCCCCCGCCACAGCGGCCAGCGGGGCCGGGGGAGAGACCCTGGGGGCGCCCGGCGCTGCCCGCCCTCACCGCAGCGCTCCTGCGGGAGAACGGGGCGACTGCGCTGCCATAGAAACCCCCAAGGCCTGACATCCTACAGCCGCCGGCGTGGCCCGCCAAGCTCCGGGCTCTCCTCGAGCCGTGCCGACCCCGCCGCGCCCTCACCTGCACTTTCCGCCGCCCCGCCGTGTTCTGCCGGTGATGCGCCGCCATCTTGCATGTTGACACTGTGGCGTCATGTCCGACCGGAAGTGCCGGCCCCCTCACCCGGCCCGCGCGAGGCTTTTATACGGGAATGGCGGGAGTGGGCGTGGCTAAGGGGTGTGGCCAATGGGGGCGTGTCCAGCGCCCCCGCCCTGACGCGGTGCCCGCCATGTTGCCGCTTCATGAGGCGCCGCCTCAGCCCGGCCCCGGGGCGGGGCTGCTTTGTCCCTTTCGCTGTCCTGCTGCTTTTGCTTTGTCCCCGGCCAGCTCCTTCGTTCGTCCCGTTTTGCTTCGTCTCTACTGGTGGCGAAAGGCCTGTGTTGAAATAAGAAAGCGCCCACTCGAATAAAATCAGCAGTTTCAGCTGTCAGTACTAATCAGGTGGTCCTGTATGCCTCATTAATAATAACCAGAGATTTCTCTCTGTGAGATAGTCTTGTCGATTAAGAAGTGGGGGTGTTGGTTAAAGCATGGTGCTGATAATTCCAGGATCGTGGGTTTGATCCCTGGATGGGGTATTCTTTTAAAAGTTGGACTCCATCATCCTTGTGGGTCCATTCCGACTCATAATTTTTTGTATCTCTGTTATCTCCTGGGTGAGGAGCTGTATAAAGATGTGTGGAAGACTCTGTTCTTGGTGCACCATTTGTTAGACTGGTTACTTCTTTGTGGTAGATCAGTGAAGGTGCTAATAGTGTTTCAGTGAAAAAAGAACACTGAGAGAGAGAAAATATAAGGGATTGGGGATGAAACGATGTATTCAGATATTCCTATTCTTTTTCAATGCTGGCTGCAAGGCTAAGGAGAAGATAAGAATATTTACATCTGCTGAATTAAACTTTGCTTGTTTTGATACAGACCACTTTTTCCAGCAGTGCAGAGTGCAGTGTCCTCATTGCAGGTGGAGCGTGTGGTTGTGAGATGAGATCTGCCTTGGCCCAAGTCCTTCCTTAACTGCAGTGTTCAACAGATTCATGGAGTGGTTTGGGTTGGAAAAGACCTTAAAGGTCATCCAGTGCCATCTCCTGCCCTCCCAGATTGCTCCTCTATCCCAAGGTGCTCCAAGTCCCATCCAACCTGACCTTGGACAATTCCAGGGATCCAGGGGCAGCCCCAGCATCTCTGGACAGCCTGTGCCAGGGCCTCACCATCCTCACAGTGAAGAATTTATTTCTAATAGCTGAACTAGAGTCCAGTATTCCCTGGTTAGGTTAAGCAAATTTAAGATAAAGTTAATGCCACAATAGTAATTTCTCTCCTTTAATCCAGCAGCAAGAGTTGCAGTTACAGACACAGCACTTCCAGAGAACCACTGTAAAGACTGGGCTCATTGTGCATTATTTATGTGAGTGTATTTTAGTGGCTTTTACAGCAGATTTTGGACATGATGGAGTCTAAAACTGTGGGTTGTTTTACTTGAATGCCTTCCTTATGCAGACGTAGAATATGATATCTCAGGAGATTTTAGTCACTGGAAACATTTAAATCATATTTTAGATCACCAAGTTTCACATCCCATAAAGCACAGCCTAAATACAGTATTTTCAAACAGTTGCATCTGAGTCATGCCATAAATTATATATAGCCTACAACACTTTTGGTCTCAAGCTATGTAGAATCTCTCATATCCTTTGGGTATTTTTCCATGATTTTCTGATCTTAAAATGCTTGTCTTTCTATCTTGAATTCTTGTAGCTCTTATCCCAAGTAGACAACCTATTACAGCTTTTCCTGGTGGATTAAAGAGGCCTTTTTTTAATGCAAAACATTTTCTACTTGTAGCTGTATAATTGTATCCTTTAAAAATGGAGTTGAGAGTGATGTCCTAAAGCCAATTAGTTCATTTATCCCAAAACAGCATCAACTCCACTGATGTAATTTCTGGAGATATCTGTTTAGTCCCTAGTTGCAACAGATGGTGATTCCTTCATCTGCAACATACTCTACTGTGTCACTGTTCTCACTGCCTGAAAAGGGTAAAAGGGTTTTCTTGTGCTTCATCTGAATTTCCTGAGCTGCAGTCTCAGCCTGTTACTTTTGGTCCACTCCTCGTGGACATGAAGATGAATTTGTTCCACATTTCTCCTTAACTATTTGTCCTGCTTTCATGTTTCCTTCCATCTTCTCTCCACTGGACAAAATCATACTTCTCGGGCTCCAAATCATTCTTACAGTGTATTTCTAAAATCTTTTAGCATTTTAGTTCTGTCACTGTCAAGCCCTACAAGAGAGAATGCAGCGGCACACAGAGGAAGCTGGGAAATCCCACAGCATTCTAGAAGTCACTGTTATTAAGGAAATATAATTTTTATACTCTTACTTACACAACTTACTTTTCATTACAGTGTTTATTCACTCCATGCTTACATTCTGGGCATTTCCATTCTTCCATCTCTCCCTATCTCAACATCCTGGCTTCACTCCTGAGACCTGTTTGGTTCTCCACCACTTCCTTCTTGGCTCAGCAGCAGTTTGCACACTGCAGTGTTCTCAGAAATTCACAATCTAGTCTAAGAAGATCAGATTTTCATGGAAATTGAAACATAATCCCTAGACTCATATAAACATCATATTCTTTCTCTTCTAAAACCTAAAGCAAACAGCTAATGTTATAGACCAGCTCATCTTACCACTTTCCCACTAGGAAATGACACAAACAGGATGAAAGGCTGGAAGATTTCCTGCATAACAAAGAAAACATTACTTACCATGGGTGTTTTTTTTAATGTCATATTGCCTTTAGTTCAGGTTTGGTAAACATACACACAGAAACCAGAAAATTATCACTATTAGGATACTCATATTTTTAGCAGCCCTCAGTCAATGTGATCTTTGTTGGACCAAGCAATCTCCAGAGATCTCTTCTGACCACAATGGTTCTGTGATACAAAGGCATCACTGTACATTTTTTCACCTTAAATTTAATGACCTGACAGGCTGAACAAACACTGTATTATACACACTCATAGCAGCCACATCCTACTTGAAGTTCTTTGATGCACAAAAAAAAAAAAAAAAAAAAAAGAGGAAACTCCATTTTTAAATTGCCTAGAAATGTAGAAAGCAAATATTCTCTGTCCATAAACAAAGTCAGTTTCAAATAAAATGGACCAAAGATGCTGACTGCTCTTGAAGACACAGTATTATCTTTATTAAATGAACAATCCATTGGTGATTATGGTGAAGTAATAGTTGGGGTTTATGAATGAAATTAGTATTTCATTTCATCAAAGAATAACAGTAATATCAATATTTCACTACCTCTAAGACAAGACAAGAAAACACTTAAGTGTATGTATGAAAATGACTCTTACAAAAAGAAGTCATCAGCTTCTTAATGGACTAATGTATGGTGAAATGTAGTCAGGCATTTGCTCAGTATTTACTTATAGGGAAAACTTCACCTTGCCTCATTCTTTTCCAACCTTAAATCCAATAAATCTCCATACTTTGTGCATGACAGCATCTGAAACACTTCAACAACTACCATTAGCCCGAAGCCAGCACACGACTGAGCTGAACAAAACAAGACTTCATTTGATACTAAAAAAAAAATCAATAAATACATTTCAAATTTGTCTTAGGAGATACTTCAAGTTTATGTTAATTGATAACTGCTGTAACAAAAACACTTCCCAGTGTGAGTAACAATTAGGTTCGGGACACCTGAATGGGATCAGATCAAATGGGATCAAATCCCAAAGGATTTGTCTGATGTAGTTGTCAAGCCTCTCTCTAAGATATTTGAAAAGTCCTGGCAGTCAGGTGAAGTCCCAGATAACTGGCAAAAGGGAAACATTTTGTGCCTGTCTTTAAAGAGGGTAGAAAGGAGGATGCTGGAATTCCCACCCTTGTCAGCCTTGCCTCTGTGCATGGGGAGATCACAGATCCTCCTGGGAGCTGACCCAGAGGACAGAGTCAGGCTCTGGACAGCCAGCATGGCTTCACCAAGGGCAAGTCCTGCCTGACCACCCCAGTGGCCTTCTGTGATGGAGTGACCACGTTACTGGGCAAGGGAAGGGCGTGGATGTCATTTAAAGCCCTTGACGTGGTCCCCCACAGCATCCTTCTCTCTGAGCTGCAGAGAGATGGATTCAGGGGGTGGAGTGTTTGGTGAATAAGGAATTGTTGTGTTTTCACCTCAGCCAACAGCCAAAGCCTCTCAGAGCCACTTGTTTACTTCCCCAGCAGCAGGATCAGGGAGAGGATCAGAAGGGCAAAAGCTGGAAAACTCGTGGGTTAAATACAGTCTGATAGGGAAAGCAAAAGCCACTCACACAAGCAAGGAAAACCAAAGCATTAATTCCCTGCTTCCCATGGCTGGGCAGGTGTTCAGACATCTCCAAGAGAGAGGGGCCCCATCATGTGGAACAGTGACTTGGGAAGACAAATGCCAACACTCCGAATGTTTCCCCTTCCTCCTTCTTCCTTCCAGTTTTTTCCCGAGCATGATGTCACATGGTCTGGAGTGTCCTTTTGTGTTGCAACAGGACATGAAATAAAGATGCTTGACTCCAGTCAGAAGGCAATAGAAATCAGAAGGTTTTATTTACAATTCATTCAGCCCTTTTATGACAAGCTGCACTAGAAAGACACATTATTGCTCCATAGGGCTGACACTTCTCCCATTGGTTAAGTAACAGAAATAGCAAACAGCAGCTGTTGTTATGGGAGAGTTACACAAGGTTGTTTTGGGATAAAGAAAACTGTTGAAAAGTTTCCCTTGGGAAGAGCTCGCTCTTCTCAAGCTCAGAAAATATAGAGCTTACACCTTTGGTCAGTTTGGGTCACCGGTCCTGGCTGTGTTTCCTCTCATGCAGCCCCAGCCTCCTTTACCAGTGTGGCAGTAAGAAAAGCAGGCTCTGTGTAAGCCTTGCACAGCAATAACAAAAACATCCCCATATCAGTTTTTTTACGAGTTGAATTCTTGATATGTTGAAGTTTAAACTTGAATTATACAGGGAGGTAGAGTAAGAAATAGGTGTGAACCAAATATCTCAACCTTTGCTGGGGCTCTTGGAGTTTCTCATTTCATAGCTGTGTTTGGAGGCTCATGCAATGAAAGGTCAGACTTCATAAACTGTGTTAACGAGACTGCATCAGAAATGCTGGAAATCTTTCAGAGATTGTAGCAGCAATATTTTGCTCTTAGCGTCTGACTCTGGAGAAATGTAAAATGCTTCAAAAATACTAATACTGGTTTTCAGAACACTAAGAAGAAACAGATGGAATAACTTGAACTTCAGGCACTGAGATCATTTTCAGACTTCTGCAGTGTACATTAGGTCATTAGGCAGAAAGCTACTTTGTGTAACAGTGCGTTTAATGTGTACTTACCATAAAAGCTATTTCCTGTTGTTCTGTAAAGTCAATTAGCTATTTACCAAATACCAAATTTCATGTCTGTCGATTTCTTATTTCATTGTGCAGCGTGAAAAAAGGGAAATGGCAATCATGCAAATTATTGTCTTGATAAATACAGCATGTCCTTTACACTCTTGCATTCTTTTCTAATGGAGATTGAGTTGCACATTTTGTTTATCTCAGAAAGCCCCTCATCTTTGCCAAAGCCCCTCATTTTTTCTGGACTCACACCTTTGTAGATTTTGTATATTACTTTCTCTGTGTACTGTTTTGGTTTTACTGTATATATAATACTTATTCTGTGTTCCAAGTGTAACAAAGCAGATGTATTTCTGTATTCCTCACCTTTTTTTTTGTTCCCTGATGTCCGCTATTACTTTGTTCTTGTTCCAGGGTTATGATATTTTGTAAGACATTCCTGGAATCTCATCTACGCCTTGAAATTAGTCACCCTCAAAATTAAGGGGAATCCTGAAGCTTGTGGCCAGCAGCTGAATTAGTTCAGCCCACGAAGGATGCATTTGAATTTGCAGTGTAATGAATGTGTGTGCATTACTTAGAGATCACTCTTAATGTGATATTTCAGAGGTTATAGTGCCTCCCAAATTGTGGGCACTGTACTCCTAAACTGTATGCCAGTTTAGATTACAGACAGGAAGGAGAATTGCAAATTCTCTGAAGTTGCAGCCAGAGTAAACAGAAATCTCTGCAAATAATTTTCGTTGTAAGTGTCTCCAATGCAAATCCTTGAATTACCAAGGAGTATGAAATTTTATTGTGAGCAGTGAAGTACCTTTTTAACATAAATTTGTAAGAAATATCATTTATGAGCTGTTAGCCTCAGAGTTAGCAACTGTAACTCTGCTCAAGATCTGTGTTATAACAAATTATTGCCCTCCAAAAATCTGCTGTGAATTCCTTGTGTACATAAAGCACGGTGGGGATGCAAAAACAAAGCTCTACTGACATTATCAGACACTAATGATTTTGAGTATTTGAGAAGGCCAGAAGTGCTCACAAGTTGTTTTGGTAGAAAATTGTCCACCCTGTTAAATACTGGTGCCATTTTATTAATCTACATTTGACTAGTTTTAACTTCAACTTGAAGAGCCATCCAGTACTAAAGCTCTCATTCATCTGCAAGTCTTTATGATTTTCTATTGAGAAATTCTGTCACGCAGTCAATTGTTCAGGTTTACAACATTTAAACAGCTCCTCCTCATTAATGGAACTTTCTGAGTTTTACCTCTAAAGTCACTTGGAAAACTTTTTTCCTTGCATATTTTAAGGAGGCAAAAATAACATTGGATTTTTGTTAATTAAAGCTTTTTGCTATGATTATGATTGGTGTTTATTTTCATTAAGCCCAAAAGAGACAACCTCTATTCCTGTGGTGCAGTTATCTAACAAAACCCAAAATCTCCCTGTGCTCCCTCTGACATGATTTGCATTCCCTGCTCTCCAGAGTCTGAGATTTTGCTTTCAGGAGAGTATTTTGGTGTCTGTGTTCATACCTCTTTACTGGTATGTGCACAGCTGAACTTTCTGTGTTTTGTGGGTTTTCTGTGTGAAGAGTGATTTGCATTTGCTAATTCTAATGGAGGATCATTGGCATGGCTGTGTTTGTCTCAGACTCACTTGTGGTTGGTGCTGGCTAATGGACAGTGAACCAGAACCATAAACTCTGTAATTAACAGTCGTGATTTGTCTCTGTGAGAATCTTGACCTAAATTAAAACACTCAAAAAGATAGTTTATATCAAATTCAATAGCATTTTTTGTCAGTGGAATGCATGATCTAGTTATGGATTTTGTTTTGCAAGAGCCATTTCTTGAAAATATGAAATATCTTTCTCAAGCTCAAGTAATTTTGCCTCTAAGTGTTATGGTCAAAGTTACAGGATGTTTTTTAACCTGTAAGTAAAGTGATGTCGATTTTTCCATTAAATTTTTGATAAATGTATTTATTTTGGAAAACACTTCTTTACTCAAACTTTCTGTGCTTGTATGAATCATATAAAGAGACTATTGGAGAGCTCAGTATGCAAATTTCAGGATTAGATTTACAGATACATCAACTGATGCCAATGACTTGTTTGTTTGAAATTCTTGTTCCATTCTCTCTTGTGTCCATCTGGGATCTTGTGTCCAGTTTGTAATTTTAGCCAGTTTGAGACACAGTATCTTAATAATATAGATGCAACTTGGAGGGCAATGTAGTGAAAAGGAGATTTTTGATGGCCTTAATTTCACATGTCCCACAGCAGGGGTTCCATGGTTGATGGGTTATTGAGGGAAAGTCTCAGCCAGACAGAAAAAGGAGGTAAAAAATGCTGAATTATTTAGGAAGTTGAAGAGCTGTCCCATTCATATAAATGGGAAAAATAAGAAGAGAGACCTTGCATGAACCCTTCCCCTTCTGAGATAGAGGCACGGGTGGTGTGTCTGTTATCCCACTGAACAGGAGACACAGATTTCTGGGATTCTACCATGGGGCATTTCTCAGTAGGTGGAAGCTTGTGGAGGAGGTGGCTGGAAGGAATCTGAGGACAAGAGGGTCATGAAGTGGGCATGAGTTGTCAGATGCTTTGATATCCTTCATGACTGCACTTCTGATCCGTAATTTAAAGTGGCAGCAAGTGTTTACAGTTATGGCACAGTTACAAGATACATTTAATTATGCAAAACCCTGGTTTTTTTCAGCTCTTGACATCTGTACACTCTTAGTCATTAAACTAATGGTGGTGTGCTAATGCTACCAGCAAGAAATATCTGTCTTGTGCTCTGGCAATAAAAAGGAAAAAGAAAAGTGCTGTACTTTGCAGTTAATGGAGGAAACAGATCTATGTCAAGAGCATGGTGGATAAATTAACAGTAATTTCTGTAATCAATTTAATTTTAGTAATTTATATAACAAACATGATCTTTTTGTTGTTAAACATCAGCTTTTTTATTCCCTTAATTTTCCTCCTCCTATTTCCACAGGAATAATGAATGAAAAAGGGAAGAAGAGAGTGTTGTTACTCTGAGACTGGTTTTCTGCCCTCTCCCCACTGTCAGAGATTGCCTTCCTAATGGGAGAAAGGAAATTTTCCGCAGCAGCACAAGAAAAGTAACTTGGTCTGAGTGTTTTGTGGTTAGGTGCGAGTCCTAAACTGCTGAAGAGATAAAATCTTGTTCTCTGAGCTCTGGCTTTTTGGATTTTAAACATTACAGTGTATGGAAGGAGTGCAATTCTTTTTGCTGTGTTGAGGTCTGTGTTCATCCCCTGTGCCCCATTTTTCACAGGGACAGATGGATGGAGAAGATACAGCAGAATAAATACATGCAGGTAGGGATCTTTATTGCATTTAGTGGCATTAGCTGGTACAGCATTGTAAATGTAGCAGTTATAGTGCCTTTATAGAGTGATGCTTGAGTGATCTTTAAAATTCTGCTCTCTTAATTGAACTTGTCTTGCTTTCTAGAAAAATAACTTGTACTGGAACTTCAAATTTCCTGTTGCTGCTTGCACCACAGAACACTTAGAGTTTTGTTTCTTTTAAAACCATCTGCAGTTGTAGCTAGCCAGAAAAATGTTTAATCACTGTTTATTTCTTTGTGTGCATTAGTGCTGCCTGGCTTTTAAGGATAGCTTAGTTCCTTTGGTAGAATTCTTCCAGCAAAACCCAGAGTAACTCTCTCATCATCAGGAAAGATGACAGGAAAGATTTATAGTCTACTTAATAAAGAAGAAAAAAAATTTCAGACAGTAATGGGTTCTGTTGATGTAATTAAGAAAAATAACTGTACTTAGCCTTAGAACTTACCATGAGTGTGGGTGTGTTACTGTCCTATACCTGTTGCTAGCAGGCTTTATACATCACTTTTTAAAAAATAAATATTAGTAATTTCAGATAGGAGGATAAATGCTGTGGTTTTCATTTTGCTCAAACAAGGTTTGTAGGTTTTAATGAAGGTTATGGCATATGCTATGGGATGCATTTTGAGCTCTGGTCTTGTGTATAGTATATTTGAATTTCAGATTTTGTCTGTATAAGGTATAATGAACATACCTCAGAGCCTGGGAATAATAGAAGGGGAAATTAATGAATGAAGGAGAGTAATATATACTCTAATTTCTCACCAAAAGCTTTTAACAAAAGGCAGATTTTGTGCCAACATTTAATGCATGTCTGCATGGTTAAAAGCTTGGAATGAAATGTGAAATAGGAAATCTTTTGCTTTTTTACCAATTTACCCATATATTTCCAGTGGAAAAAAAAATCCATCTTGGCTTTTAATAAATGCAGCTATGATTTCAGCAGAAAGAAAATAATTGATTAATATTTAGAAGATTCTTCTTCAAAAGTATCACCCAAGAACTTTTCCCTTTTTTACAGTGTTGTCAGTGAGAGCAGAAAATTTCATTTACTGTTTTCAGAAAAGCAACCAAGCTCCTCCTTCCATCCCTCCCACAAGGCATCCCACTGCAAAGAAAACTTTCTGCATGGGAGCTGGCTCAGGAGAAAAGATGTTGCTGGGAATGGAAAGGTGAAGGTGAGAAAACCAAGACTTTATGTCTCCTTGGAGATAACAACCAGCCAACATTACCTTCAGAAATCAGTGTGAAGGCTTTATTATTTTGAAAGGGATATTTGTAAGTATTTTGGTTTTGCTAAATATTTGTATACTATGAGAAAACTCAGTTGCTGATTATCTTAATTTAATTCTATGTCTGTTTGATCCAAATATTTGGGGATATATGCATCCAAATGTGTGTGTCTGTATATAAATAAAATATGTGTAGACATGTTTCCACGTATTAGATATGGTTTTATTTTAGGTACAGGGAGCATCTATTTAAGAAAATCTGTCAGTAATGTAAAACCACTACATTGCTGTAAACATCTAGCTCTTCCTATAATTTACATGAATCAATGAAACATTTTGCTGAACGTTGATATATTTGTCATATTAATTGCTATTAATTATTGTCCTATTAATTATTATCATATTGATTACTGACTGCTCTGTTTAGTTATATATCCTCATGCAAGGTATTCCTCAGATTTGCTTTAGTATTATCTTAGTTACTTATTTATACTTACTATACTTATTTAGTATAATCTTAGTTACACTGAACTTGACATACTAAAATTTCTTTGCCTACACAAGTCTGGAATGTTTTTCTCACAAAAATACTGGTGAGTGATTATTTTTCAGGATGTTTTAGTAATGCACAATCTAGCCCATTGCATAGATTCCTAATTTTGGAAGTAACAAGTGAGTATATTATGTTGTGTTATTTATATTATATTATATTATATTATATTATATTATATATTATTATTATTATATTATATTTATATAATACGATTGAATATTATATTATTGAATATTGTATTATATTATTGAATATTGATATTGTGAATAACTTTGTCTATTACATGTGTTAAAAAAAATCAAACCAAACAACACAACCCCTCCAATAAACAAACAACTAACAAACAACAAAAAAATTCACTGAAAACCCACACAGGTAGGTATTAATTCAATCCATCCAAACACAAACTTTTCCTTGAGATGGGGTGATGAGTGAGAAGTGGAGAGTGAGGGACAAAGTGATGGATGGAAGAAAAGGCCTGGTATTTTAGAAACAGCAGTAGTCTTCTGAAATATCCAAGTTGGATTTTTCTAAGGACTCAAGTCTGTTTGATCTGTTCACCATCACTGACAATTAAACAGAAGAAAATGATGATCAGAAACAGAATTTTTTTTTATTGAAACTGAGTGAGTGACAGCAGAAACTTTTGGCAAGGAACAGAACAGAAAACAGGGAATTCCTGTCCTGTTTCATAAGTTGTTGCTGTGAGATGCTTTCTAATATTTTTTTCTTATTTCAGGTGAGGAGGTAAACACATCTTTATTCTTTATTCCCATGTGGAAGATTAAACTAAATACACACTAAAACCAACTAACAGTTTATCCTTTATTTTTTCAGATCCAGGTGCTCACAAGAAATATTGAGTGAATGGCCCTTGACAATGGAGTTGTAGAAGTAATTTGGCATTCAGAATTTTCAATCTAAAATTCTAAATTTGTTAAATTATTATCTCTACTGATAAGTCAGTGTCCCAGCAAGCATTTTGTAATTCATGCCTCTGAAACATTGTATTAATAGACTTACTTTGGCATTGGTTCGCTATTCCAGAAAGTTGTCTGCAAACGCTTTATCTTAAGAAATTTTAGTAGCAAATTGTACTTTAGTACTTCCCAGCGTCTGTTTCACTTAATGACTCTTTCTTCATCCCTTTCTAGTACCTTGCAGGTAATTTGTTCAGTAAATTTCATCAGTATATCTGGAATTCCTTGAGTTTTGACATAAAAATATTCTTTGTCATTTTTGCAGTACGCTCAAGACAGTGAGACTAACCTCAAACAATGCATAGATTTGTACACTGAATGCATTTCCTCTCAAGATGAGAAAACCAAATCATTTACACTTTAATTTAAAAGAAAAGGTTGAATTTATGCATCCCTGATCCTGTAGAAAGTGATACTTTAGTAACTGAAGGTACCAGTGCATTTTTATCTGTTACTGATGGGTTGGTCTCTACTACAGAACCAGAGATACAAAACCTGCTGTAGGATTTTCAACTCTTAATTTCATTTAAATGCAAATTTCTTTCATTTGGTGTACTGGAAATTACCAGATCTGAACTGTAGTCTTGCATCTGCCTCCGCAGCATATTGACATAGTACATTTTAACTTACAATTTGTTTGCACTAACTTGTAGTCACACACCCAAGTTTCTTCTCTCAGTTTGTAGAATAAATCTCTTGCTTAGGCTATTACTAAGAAAACTTGTTCTGTATCTTCCCTCCCAGAATCGGTTACTGGGGAAACTTTTGTGTCCCATGCAAAAATTGATTTTTTTCTCGGAGTAACACTTTACCTCAGTGTCCTGTCAGCAGTGTATGGTGAGGTGACTGAGTTTAGCTGAGCTTCAGGAATTCCATGTAGTCACTCTGTCTTTTTAATATAATTTTAGTCCTTTGTATTGGAAGGATTTTTCAGTCACATCTTCTTAGCTTACTTTTTCCTAACCCAAGTCACAATCTATAAATACTTGGCAGTTGATCAAAGGCCAAGAACTCTGTCATTCCATGTGAGGACAAGTACGTTTCTGGTACAGGTCTGCTGAAGAAAACCTTTCATGAACATCCATGAATAATTGGCCAATTATGACTTCTGGTCACAGTTGCTGAAGGGAATGTGTTGCATCTTTTTGCTCTTGGTCAATGCTTTGTCTCTTGTTATTTTTTTTTAAATTTAGCTCTAAATACTAAAATGATGTTTGTATTTGCTAAAACCATTTTCTTTTCTTCATTTATTTCAGCTGGCATAGTTCCCTAAAAGCTGAGTTTCTCTGTTGTCCTTAAAACTGGCTTGAAGATAAAAATGATCTTCATAGAATTATTAAAAACTAAAAAAAAAAAAAAAAATAAGAACATCTTGATTTTCAGTTTATCTTTTAAGCTTTCGTTTGGAAATGGGTCTGTGTGGTTTAGCAAAGTAACAGTTCTTTGGTTATCTACTTCCATTTTGTTACCACGGTAAATTCTGGTCTCTGAGTTGCGGTTCCTGATCAGATCTGAACATGCTTGGAAAGTCCCAGAGGAGGAAAAAAAAAACCTCCCAAGTCCCATAAAGCCCAACAAAATCATTGCACAACCACTCTTGCTTGCATATCCTTTTAAAATAAATATCTCTGCATCTAAAGAAGAGAGCTGTAATTGCAAGACAGTATTGATTCTCTAACGTGGTCCAAGAAGTAGCAGCACAGCTGGACCTCAGCAATCTAAAATGCAGAGTGTTTTACAGACTTGGCAGTGACCAAAAGTGTTTATTAAATGGAAGTAATCAGTTTTGGCGTGAGTCACGGAGGACAAATCACCCTGTAATGGGTCAAAATTTTCTTCATCTTCTGTGGATGAGAACTGGTGTCATGCAAATTGCTGTCATCTACAAGAGTGTGGTAAATTTGGGCATTAGTAACTGAATACTTACAGTGGTTTGCCTTGTCACTTCAGTGCGTCACATTGCTACCCTTCCCCTTTGTCAGGGATTTAAGCCTCAAGCTGAATAACTGAAAATGCCACTGGACAAAGCCTTGAGCCAAATTTGGTGTTGCCCTTTCTCTGTGGAAGGGGTGGATCTGAAGTGACTTAGAGGTAGGACGTATGGAACTAAATTCTGCTTTTAGGAATACAGAGGAGCAGAAACTGAGGTGCAAGGCTGCTGATACTTTAATCTACAGTAAGAAACAATTAGATGATTGTCAGAGTTGTGATAGAGATGTGATTTTGATGCTTCCGTGCTGGAAAGGTGAAGGAAAAAATATCTCTTCTCTTAACCTGAATCGCACAGGGTAGATACAGATGAAGTAATTGATCTTTATTGGGTCTGTATTTCATTACTCATTCTTCTAAATCAATGTACTTCTAGTTGGTTTTGCCTTATATCTTGGGTGCCTCAAGCACAGCAGGACCAGCTGGTCAGAAAAGGTGATTGTCCTGCTGTGTCCAGTGTTGGTGTGGCCTCATCTGGAGCACTGTGGGCAGTTCTGGGCTCTGAAATTTAGGAGGGATGACAAGGTCCTTGAGTGTCTCAAGAGGAAAGCACCAAAGGTGGTGAAAGGGCTGGAAGGAATGCCCTGAGAGGAGCTGTTGAGGGCTTTGGGCTTGTCTGCTTTGAGGAAAAGGAGGCTGAGGGGTGACCTCATCACTCTCTACAGCTTCCTGAGGAGGGGAAGTGGAGAATAAGATGCTGAGCTCTTCTCCCTGGGATGCAGAGACAGGACATGTGGGAATGGTCCAAAGCCATACTGCAGGGGGTTTACATGGGACATGAGGAAGCAAAGGGTGGTCAAACACTGGAACAGGCTTCCTAGATAGATGATGGATGCCTCAGGCTTGTCAATGTTTAAGAGGCACTTGGGCAGTGCCCGAGGCCTTACAATGGTCAGCCCTGAACTGGTCAGGCTGTTGGGCTGGATGGTCATTGTAGATTCTTTTCAACTGAAATAGTCTATTCATATTCTACTCTATTTTATTCTATTTTGACACAGAGTTTCAGAGAAGTGAAAAACCATTTAGCTAATAGATATTAAAGCCATGTGTTATTTCTGGTGTTTTCTAATTGTCAGAAACTTTCTTTCTTAAGTTACCTCTAGTACTAGAAACAAACACTCAGGAGGAAAAATGGATCTCTCGTTTTGGGCATCGGAAACTAACAATTTTCGACGATTCACCCCCGAGTCCTTGGCAGCAATCGAGGAAAGGATTGCCAACAAAAAAAAGGAGCAAATCAAAGTTAAAGGGAAGAATAAGGATGAAGAAGCTGAAAAAGATAAACTCACTCCTCAGCTTGACCTGAAAATCTGCAAAACGTTGCCATCTCTGTATGGGGACATTCCAGCAGAGCTGGTTGGGGAACCTCTGGAGGATTTTGATCCATACTACAGTGATCACAAGGTTAAGACTTCCCAAAGCATTTCTTTTATTTTTGCCTGCTGAACTCCTAAGGGATAGTAAAAACTCTATTCAGGAGGTGCTGGGGTTTGATTGTTCTGTAGACAGACCTTTGAACATTACTGACAACTTTTGAGGGAGAGTTCTAAGGTATGGTCTGCATTACGGAGTGAAGAGGTATTTTAAGTTCCAGTCAAGAATCAAAATTAATTATGAAAACATGATATGTGATTGGTGCACTTTAATAGTAAATATATTCTGGGATTAGTGATGCTTTGTTTTCCAGAGCAGTTTGTCTGATTCCTGTGGGGCTGAACTCCCTGTTGCATAAAAAGTGCCTTTCCAACAGTCAGTCACGCTCAAATTGCAGATGCTTTCACTGAATTACAAATACTATACAAATTAAGGGAGGCCCATTTGAGATATTTCCATTTCTCTGCATAGCAAAGCCATATATTTTCATTGTCTTAAATTAATTTTCTGTAACTTTATGTCTCACTTCTTTGTTTATTGTTCCATATATATATTGTACATACTCCACGCTATTACAGGGTGGTTGGTGATGCTGACTATAGCATTGTATAAAGTAGATAGTCTAGGAATCCCTTCTAAATTAAATACTTAAATAGAATTATTACTACTATCAAGGAAGACTTGATCTGAAGAGCAAAAGGTTCCATCCTTTTGCTGTTGCAGTCCTAGTTGCTGTTTCAATGTATAGCCAGCAAGGTGTTGGAGTGTAATAATTTTTTCAGAGAACATGCTTTAGACTTTGATCTTCCAGATACTTTTTTCTCAAAGTAATCAAAGTGATACTATTGAGGAAGAGGAGCTAAGGTTGACTGAGTTGAATAAATTTACATTAAAGTTAGGAGATGGTGTTTTTCATTCAAAAGATTTCATTTTTGCTGTATGGCAAAAGTGCTGAGCTGCATGGACGTTAAGGTAGCTTAGAGGGAATTCACAGTGTTATGTGACAATATAGGGATATTTCAAAATTAAATTTTTTGCTTTGACTGTCCAGGATTCTGGCAGTGCTACACAATGTGTATCTTGTAAATAATCTCTTGTAGCCTATAAAACTGTCCAAGAGTAAGGTATTAAGACCATTGTTACAGCCCCAGATAAGTAATTTAATTACTTTGACCAAGTAAGTATGATAACTTGCTTTTCATATTTGTTCCCTTTATGCCTTCTTCCTCTCAGGCAATGAGAGGCAACAGCTATAAAGCTGCTGTTTTTCCTTCAAAATGTGTGCAATCAGGTCACAGCTCCAAGGAAGAATTAAGGAAAGCTGTACTCCTAACTGCAGTTAGATATAGCTCTAGATGCAGAGTTGAAAAACTGAACATGTAATTTTTGCAGAAACTTTTTATTAATTTAAATATTTCATATACTATGAATCCTCTTTTTTTTTTTTTTTTTTTTTTTTTTTTTTTTTTTTTTAATATATAGACTTTTATGGTACTAAATAAAAGGAGGACTATTTTCCGGTTTACTGCCACATCTGCATTGTTTATATTTGGTCCTTTTAATCCAGTCAGAAAAGCAGCAATTAAAATTCTGATCCATTCATATCCTTTCATTGGTTTTCCTGATTTGAATCTTAAAATATTCTGTGCTATTTTCTGTCATTCTTCTCCTCTGTTTCTGCTTTTTTCTGCTTTTATTTGGAATGATTAATTAGTGGAAATAGGTCTTTTTAGGTGAACATATCTGAACATGTCAAAAATGTTATGTCTCACTAGTGTCCCAACTTCCAAAACCATCTCCACATGCAGATAATTCATTTTTATATTTAAAACATGAATTTTACCCAGCTGAGAAGGTTTGATCTTAGTATGGGATCCTTGGGCTGGTCCTGTGCAAGGATGGGAATTGGATTTCAGTGATCCTTGTGGGTCCTTTCCAACTCAGGATAATTTGTGATTCTGTTATTAGTTTCTTTGGCAAAAACACATGACAAGTTCTGAGCATATTCAAATGAAAAGTAATTGTTTGAATGCTTGTGTGGTTTTTGTGTGTGGAAATCAGCGACTTGTATGAACTTTATTTTTTTTAATGTAGTGGGTTTTTTCCTTAACTTACTATTCACATTTTTTCTTTGCATTATTACATGCACTGTGTTACTCAATTGTATGGCCATGACTATCCCTCACCTTCTTGTAGAAGCCTACTGGACTGAGTAAGTACCTCAGTGGCCATGTGCTCACTATTTTTCCAAGGACATTAACATGCAGGACTGCAAAAATTTAAATTATCTGGTGATCTAATTCTGTGGCTTGAAAATTCTCAGATAGACCTCTGAGGAAGGCTGAGGGTTGTTATTATATCACACAGCCTTTTGTGGAGCTTCACTGCCTTTTCTTAGAGGCTCTCACCATGTGCCTTTTTCTATGTTGCCTAATTTTGCCATCTGGTGCAATATAGGAGGTTGTCCCTTTTTTTTTTTTTTGAGGAATAAATCTTTTTGAGAGATTGTGCAGAAGGATTTTAAATTAATATCTCTCATTCTGCAGGAATAACCTGAATGTCTGTTATAGTTGCCTCATGCAAAAGCTATAAAGGAATAAATATTCATTCTGTTCTTTCCTGTTTCCTGGTGACTCCTAAATCGGTTGTTTCCACTAGGAAGCCATTTATCTGTAATATCTTGCTTCCTTTTGTACTTGTGCACTGTATCCAGTGTAACTTCAGCTAATGTTCCAGAATTAAATCTGGAAAATGTGTCTGGAGCCTCAGAAGTTCTTTAATTCGTTATATTTTGGGATAAGCATAGTGATAACTTAATTTTCTGTAGTATTTCTTTCAGTTATAGTGTATTTGTCAGAATAAATATGTAAAATGTAAATATGTAAATACGTGCAATTTATTTACAGGCTGAAATAAATCTTTGTTGTTATTGTTCTGCCAGAATGGTGAGGCTTTGAAATTTTCCAGCCCGCTTTAGAATATAAACACATTTTAAAAAATGTTTCCTAAGGAAATGTGAGCTATCCTTCATCCAGAAATAGCATCATATGCTTATGAATGTTTATATTTGTAGACTTACGTGAAAAATCTACTAAAATTCAGGAAGACATCTTGTCCCCATGGTTTTTCTGAAAGTAATGCAACCTATCCTATTTTGCTTCACATTTTCTACTTTATCTCCAAGCCGGGATTAAATCAGAGAAAAGATAGAAACTCACCTGAATGTGTATCAGTCTCATTAATATTTTTGTTTCTCTAACTTTAATATACACTTTCCTCCTCAGACATGTTTTCACTGCCGTATATAGTATTGAAATATTGATTAAAATAGTAGCGAGAGGATTTGTTTGGAATGAATTTACTTTTCTTCGAGATCCATGGAACTGCTTGGATTTTTCTATTATTATTGTAATGTAAGTAGAACTCAGCTTTTCTTTTACAGTCAGGGGACAGAAACACAGAGAAAATACCATTTGGTGTTGCTGAAATTCCTTACAGTTGTTGGCATACTACCTGCTAAACTGTGCTTGAATCAAAATTTGCATGTCTGCAATGAGAAAAATAGACTTTAAAGTAAGACCTAAATAAAAAGCTCACCTTAGAACTGTGTGATTGTTCTCAGTTTAGTCTGTATTTGAATTTTGTCAAGAGGTAATTGCATAAACAGCCCAAACCAAGCCTGCCTCTTTATGTCTTAGCTTACTCTGGATCAGATGAAACTCATTTGAGAAGGGTTTAAAATGGGTCACAAGGTGTTGAATGACTTGGTGATAAATAACTGATGAAATCCCAGTGTCAAGTGATGCTCAAGGAAGAACACACCTTGCTTTACATACAAATTCATGGGCTCTGAAATAGCCTCCACTTGCTGGGAAGATGATGTTGGAGTTTAAACAGACAGTTCTGTAAAAGCACCACTCCAGCATGCAGTCATGGTCAGAGAAGGAGATAGAAAAGGAAGACATTGTGGGTAAGAAGTAAAGAAGCAGAACACACATTATTTCTCTGTGTAGGATTTCTCTGTATTTTAATTCAGGACTTTGTGTAGTTTTGCTCCTCACGTGTCAAAAGATGTCAGAATTAAAAAAAGATGCAGTGAATATGTGTATCTGTAATTCCACATAAAAAAAAAAACAAATAGAGTAAAACTCGCATGAAAAAACAATTGCAGGTCAGGGACAGAGTTGAAGTGTACAGCACAGAGACAAAAAGAGTATAAACAATATTTTTTTCTTACAATGAGAGCTGAAGACACCAAATGAAGTTGTCAGATGGCAGAATAAAAAAGAAGAGAGTAGTTTGTAAAACCACATGTTGGTTCTTCCTCATTTGTAAATAATAGGTCTTATGACCACAGGTGTTATCACACACATCTACATGTATATGAACAATTATTCTTATGGGCAATAATGAATTGCTAAGGAGCTTGAATATTGTTGATCATCAGCATCTATCACTAGATAGTTACTGGTAGTTATAACTAACACAAGACAGTCCAACACCTGCATGAAAAATTAGATGTATGGTCCTTTTTCCCTACTTGCACCCCTGATTAATTAGTGTTCAACTTTTTGATGTATTTTTTTTTTCCATGTTTTACAGTACAAAAAAAACCCCAGCCTGTTTGGAAATTAGCTCAACTGCTAGCTCAAGTATAATTATTGCTTGCGGTCCTAGATAATTATTCAATCTTACAGACTGGGCAAAGCTAATGTCCTCTGATCTGCTGCTGACAAAGTCATGCTTTGAGGGGGAGGTTGCCTTTCCAACCATCGTTATCTGAGATTTTGTTATTGAGACTTTATTTTTTAAGGAATTCTGTTACCAGTTATGACCTTGTTATGAGAAGAGTCACAATTCACGTCCTTTCTGACAAGAAGGAAGTGTTAGAAAATTTGGGGTAACCTGTTACAGTGCTGTATAGAATATGCAATGCTTTAAAATACTGATTTGATGAAATTTTCTAATTGTTGAAATGTTAAAATTGAAACAAGTTGCAATACACAAGTTCTCACTGACTGTTAAAGGTTAGAAAGACCCAAGTGGTACGGAAAAAACACATAAATCTACTGTTGCTCAACTTCCTTCTCCTGAAGTGTATTTTGAGATAGCTGCAACATGTGCTTTCATGAGAGAAGCCTCATGTGAGAGTGTGGTCATGACATTGACAGTATTATATTTGTTTGACATTTTGATGGATAAACACTTCCAAAGTTAAAGCACCCAAATCCACACTAAGTAGGAGCTTTCTGTACTTCTTTTCAGAGGCACTGGTCCAAAGCTCCATTACTTCATATCCATGCCCAGAAATGCACTTAGATTCCTAATTTTAGGCATATATCTTAGGACATATTTGACCTGTTTATTTTCTGCAGTGTCTTCATTACTGCCTGCTCTGTAAGCAAATGCTTTGAAAAGCTCCATCTTTGTCATTCAATTGAATCTGGGTTAATTTTACAGGTACATTACTGCATTTCAGAGTTTTGGCAATGTTTCAATTCTTCGAACTTTCAGAGTACTGAGGACTTTGAAAGCTATTTCAGTAATACCAGGTAAGGAACAACACATCTTACTGATTTTCTCTCTGCCTCACCACGATGCAAATTCTAATTCCCCTCCTGTTCTTGTCTTCCAGTTCTCTGGTCACATTTTGTGACCTCAAGGAATCCCAATGTGTGACTGTTTTGCACCCTCAGTAGCACCCTAATACAATTTTTAAAATCATCTTTCCTTCAAATGGTTTTGACAAAGGCAAATTTATATTCTGTATTTTTTTTCTCCCATCACTGATGTACATTTTTATTTAGCCTGGTGCCTTTGTCTCTTTAATTTGTCTTCCTGGAGCATTCCACCATATATAATATGTTCTCCTAACATAATATATCTGAACCACCATATTTCTGGTTTCATGTTCTACCTCGGTAGCTTAACCTTCTCTGGTTTATTTCCCAGAATGCTGATTTCACAATTTGAGAGACTTTCATTTGTTTCCTTATTGACTACAGTCACTGTCTGGATTTTGTGTAATGCTTTCGACAGTATGTTGAATATGACACCCAGATATTCAATATTTTTGTGTTGTATCCTTAATTAGAGTACCAAAAAATGAATTCAGAGTCCAACTGCAAAAATTCACCTGAAAATCTATGTATCTCATGGTCATAATATATATTAACTTTACCATTTCGATGTAATTGAAAATGTATTTTTGATTTTGCTATCAAATTATAGCAGGAATGAAACACTGTGAATGAAGGTGTTTAACTTTAGTGTCAAAACCACATATCAATACTTTTCTTTTGTCTTTAACAAACTTACAGTTGTTGTGTCTTGTCATATAGGAACATCATTACATTCCTTTTCTCACTTTCCATGTTATTGCATCTCATTTTCCCAGGTCTGAAAGTCATCGTAAATTCACTTGTTGAGTCTGTTAAGAAGCTGTTGGATGTGTTGATCCTGACTGTATTTTGCTTGAGTGTATTTGCACTAATAGGCCTCCAGCTTTTTATGGGCAATTTAAAATCCAAATGTGTCCTCAATAAAACTCTGTACAATGACTCATTATGTAAGGACCCCAAGATATATGTGCCAGGTGATGAAGGTAGATGTTTTTCTTTTCTCCCTTTACATAATCTGTGTACCTTCCTCTGTATGTACTGATTTTTCACAGAGATGTTAAAATATAATTGCATATTTTTCTGCCAAGAAGGTTTGTCCTTCCGTTTGCATAAGTAGTAGTGTGAAGTCCCTGGGACAACTGAATATAAGATTAGTGAATCTTGGATTGGAGAAAGATGAGCAGTCTGTAGGATAGAAGGGACTGAATTTTCTGTAAGCATTTTCTTCTTGATCATTGCATTGCACAGGGATCTTAATTTTAGGGGTATTGCACAGAGAAGGATTTTTTCCATCACTTACTCTGTATTTTATGGATTTTGTCTATTTCATGAGTTTTGTCTGTTTCTCACAGACGTTCTTATTTTTACCAAAGATCAAGTAAAATCTTACATTGTTAGTTGTGCAGAAAATTGTTACTATTTTTTAAAGTTGTCAGAGAGACAGATGTGCTGAAAATCAGTCCTGTGTGCCCTTTGTTGGGAAAGGATCTTTCACAGAAGTTTGATCCATCAGAGTGCTTATAAAGTGCAGTAATATTTGGTTTACTGTCAGAAAGCTGTAGAAACTGAAAACTTCTGGGTTTATGATTTTTTTTTTAATTAGACCTCTGCTTCAGATTGGAAGACACTTCTGAAATATTGCTCTGTGGGTACACTGCAGAACCTGAGTAAGTGAACCAAGCAGTTTTTGTACTTTCTTATTTTTTTTCCTCCAGGTGAACTGTGGTTTTATTTTTGGTTTAAAAGAATAGAGATGATTTTTCAGGAGGAAGAAATGGATCAATGGGTGTGTTATTAAATTAAAAACCAGAGTTCACACCAGAAAAAGAATGAAGTACAAGGATACAGCCAGTTTTATATGTACTTTGTTGGTAACCACTGGGAGTATAATGGTAAGGTAGAATGATATAAATGAGAAGGCAAGCAGACCAGTAAAGACTTTTCAGATAATAATAAATTCTCCTCTCCTCATCTTGGTGAATTATTTAAAAGTAAAGATACTTCCATTTCCCCCCTCTCTGTGTATTTGTTTGGACATATCCTACATCAGTGAGAGTTTTTGTCTAGTCCCAAACTAAGATTTCTGTCTATCTTCTTTACTAGAGAAATGACTTTCTGGGATGGTCAGATATGAATCAGCCCTTCTGGCAGGAATATTTTAGTGAATGATGAAGCCTCATTTCAGACAAACTGAACAAATCTTATTTGTCACTGTGTATTGGATGCCTTCAGGTTTAGTTGAATCTCCACGTAAGTGTTGTTTAATGTTTCTTTTGTGGTTAGTGATGAGTGTCCAGGAAACTACACCTGTGAGAAGATTGGGAGCAATCCTGACTTTGGTTATACAAGTTTTGACCATTTTGGCTGGGCCTTTCTCTCCGTCTTTCGTCTGATGACCCAGGACTTGTGGGAACGTCTCTACAGACAAGTGGGTACTTCTTTTTTCACCTGCTGGAATGACTTTAAATGTGCAATTCAGAGCTTTATGACCACTAAAAAAGTCTGTATTGGTTTCAACATTACTGACACCAATTTTGTTTTAAAATCAATGTAAGTATTAGGGAAGTAGAGTCAAATTACTGAGCTGTAACACCTTCTGGAGGTGATGCTGGATGGGAGCAATACTGCTGTGAATGCTCCTAATTTGTTGGAGGACACGCTCAAGTCAGTGGTTAAGAACTAAATAAAAGTTAAATATTTGTATGTAACCACCCAAGGATTGGGATGTGGAGCAGATCCAGCCAGGCAGCTCCTTGCTACTGCAGGGAATTTGTCACATTCTCTGTTCATCTTCCTTTTGAATGCTGAGTCCTCACCAAACCTTTTGGTTCAACATACACACTTTCATTTTTGACAATATGGTACTACAAAATTGAAGCTTTTATGTTTGGATTCTGAGAGTTGAATGTAACTTGTCAATTCTGGTTTTTTTTTTTTTTTTTGTGTTTTTTTTTTTTTTTTTTTTTTTTTTTTTTTTATTATTATTATTAATGATGTAAAAAAAATCTGTAGAGAAGTTCCTGGATCCCTTATGTCTATACAGTATCTTTGCCAGACAGGAACAATACTCTCTGCCCTGTACTATACGTTTCATATTGGTCCATTTTAACTCTTTTTTTCCATCAGTCTTTATTAACTGTGACTTTTTAAAATGGATGCAACATCATTTGAAAGTCATGTGATTTTTAGTTTTTAATGTCTCAGAGCTTAATTTTGAACCATCTCCTCTACTACCATTTAAAAAAAAGTAAGGATAAGGTAATCAGTCTAAATATTGCCTCTGATTCTATAACTAAAACATCTTTCATGATTGTATAGATGATCCTAGCTTTCATCTTTATTACTGTTTCATTAATTTCTTCCATAGTCACCTGTTTATGTCTTTACAGATGAAGTTGTCTTCTCATAGCTTAAACTCTGATGATCATTTGCCTGATTTGCTGGAAGATATTTGATTTAATTTTAAGAATGAGATTTGTTCTTTCCAACAGTATGTCACATTTTAATGTAAAACTTACACCAGAAGCAGATCATACATCATTAATTGAAAACATGGCAGTACATTAAGTTTTTGTATTTTCATAGGAAAAAAAATTGTTTACAGTTATTTTGAAATTGCTTTGTAAATGTTAATTTGTTAAGAATTTATTATCACCTTTACCTTTTCCTCACAGACCATCCGTACATCTGGACTGTCCTGCATCTTTTTTTTTATGGCTGTCATCTTCTTCTGCTCATTTTATCTCTTCAATCTGATCTTGGCTGTGGTAACCATGGCATATGAAGAGGAAAATAGAGCTACTCGTGCTGAAACAGAGGCAAAGGAAAAGCTGCTTCAGGATGCCAGACAAATTATAGAGAAGGAACAGGTTTGTAAATGAACATAATCTGTAGTTCCTTTTGTTTTCTTCTGTTTGTGAATTAGGGAAATAATGTTTTGAATTAAACATGGGCTTCTTACAATACTTTCTGACACTTCATTTCTCTTTATGTCTTTACAAATGCATATATGCATGTGTATATATGTTCAAATACATAAACATTCCTGTGATACAAAAAAACATCATGAATCCAAATTAAAACATACTCAGTTTTAGGATTTGCAGACCTGACATTGTATAGGAATGGCTTTCTGGCAAGAAAGTAACTTCTATGGCATTGCATGAGTGCTGCACTCCATAGTTTGCCCTGTTCTTATACAGTACCATTATTGCTGTGCCTAAAAATTCCTTTCTCAGGGTATCCCTTCCTGATATCACTGCAGGAAGGAAGCATGAGTGGATACATTTTATCTTCTACTTTAAATAAAAGATATCCCTGATTTACTGCTAGCAGTCAGAAAAGTCAGACATGTAAAAGGACAGACAAATGTTTTCTAGTAACTATCAAATTTCATCAAGTGTAAGGCATCACTATTTTACTAAGTTCCTCCTCTACAGTTGTTGACAGCTATGTAATGTTTCTCTGCCTGACAGGCTTTGCTTAAGCTTTCCTTACTTCTCTTTTTCCTTTTCCTTCTTCTATTTTTCTTTCAACACGTTTAAGATTTAGGAAAATTTAACATCTTAGGATTTAGTTTGAGCCCTTAGTCTTCTGCTGTCTTGGACTCAAGGTCTTTTTCAAAGCAAGAAAAGGAAAGTATAAGGATAAGTCTAATACTTTGTAAATCAGATACAAAATACAATATTTAAAGTGACAAGGGCAGACTAATTACAGTAGCTCACAAATAACCCTGCTTTGTCTTTCAGAATTGTGAATAACATTTTGTACTCATGTCTTTTTATTTCATTTGAAACCTAGGAATTGTCAGTGCAAATAATTCAGATAACATAATAATGACATGTAGATGATCCTAGTCCATGCGTTAACAGACAGATGTTTTGTTTTTCCTGTTACAGATGTTGGCTGTGGAAGAAAGCAGTAAGGCCCTGCATGCTGGATCCGAAATGTCAGTTGCTGATTTGAAAAATTCAGAAGGAAAAGAGAGTAATAAAGAAACACCTACTTCAAGGCAAAACTTAATTTTAGATGACCAGGAAAATGAGGAGCAAATATTTCGTTCACAGCCTGGTCGCTGCCACAAGAAGCTTGTAAGTATTTGAAATAGAAAAACACATTCATTAGATTTGTATGTGGTATGAGAATTCAAGGATGAGATTTTGGGACCAGAGGGAGCCAGCACTACCCATGCTCTGAGAGCTGTGGTAAGATCTGCCAACATCTGTTCATGCTGCAGAAATAAAGGTATAAAAGTCTTAAGTTTTAGAGTTTCCCTAAAGACTTAACTATTTTTTAAAATTTTATTTTAAAATTAATATTCTTTTCTACAGACTATTCTAATTCTATGACCTAAATATTTAGGATAGGGTTTAGTTCAATATGAAGATTTCTCATCTTAGAGGTGTGATTCACTAGCTCACTTTAAGCATCTGGTGCCAGTTTAGATGCTCTTGCATATGTTGGATGTTTTCGATATCTCTGATGTCTGTGGCACATCTTCCAGCACTTTGTGAGTATCTCATAAACATTACAGCATCTCAAATGTTACTGTATTCCTAGATTTAAGCAACTGGATTATTTCCAGAGCTTGAATTTTATGAGGGTTTTTAGGTACATGTGTTTTAGGTTCTAAACTCCCAGAGTGAAGTGGAGATTTAATTTTTTAGATCACAAATTGATACCTAGTGGCATTAGAGCTTTTCTAGTGTTTTACTTGGCTTTCACCTCCTCTCTGGAAGGGCACAGATGTTATGTGCCATGTCTGCTTCTGTGGATGTCTCAGCTACCAAATGTCTCAATGGACCATCTCAAATGGCTTCAGAAACATTTATTTATGTGAATCACACTCATCAGAACTGTATGTGTCCCATATACTGGGATTTTAAATGCATTGTATACATGGATATATTAAACATGGATATCCAAATGTTAGGCTGAATCTCACATATATTGTTTAACATTTGTCTACAGCAGAGATTTCTAGCTCCTCTGCTGACCACTCATTTTTAAGTCTAGCAAGAAACTTCTATTAAGACTTGTTATTCTTCCTTTGATTAATTTTGGAGGTTTTTTCCACAGTACCTTTGCCACTGACAAAATACTATATCTTCTAGAAGACCTTCCTAACTTTAATGTTTGTCTGGCTCTTTGTAAACATTTTCATTTAGATACCTATACTTAGATATTTTAATCTTGAGCTGTATCTTTCAAAATAATTCTCAGGCAATTATCCATATTACTTAATTATTTTCAACAATGTCTAAAAAGAAAGCTTCTAATGCCCTAATACTGGTTTCATTTCATGACAGATTCTCTTTTAGTTCTGAGAGGACATTAGAATTGTTCCACCCATCTCAGTGAAAATGGAAATATTCCCAAAGCAGAGCTAAGAGAACTAAAGTTCCAACTTCTGTCTGTTTGAAAAGTATCCTTGAAGGGGAATCTTTCTCAGACATATAATCCTAGCTAAAATTGATTAAACTCTTATTCTGACAGTCATCATGGTCAGAATTTCTTCTAAATTCCATAATCCTAGCGATAATAAATTATATATTTGAGCTGAAAGAATCCAAATCACCCACTTGGCAGCAACTTTATCTCCTTTAGTAAAGCATTTGCTTCTTATAGTGTCATTAATGTTTCCCCTGGTGTGTTAAGGGGAATTTTGTGACCTAGTTTGGTTCTGCTGCACTTAAAGGAAAGGCTGTGTCACAGCCCATGGTAGTGTTTTATTGTACCTATTCAGAAAAATAGTCTTTTCATAATAGGTGTCATATCTTCTGGAAGTATAAAAATATTTTTATGGCTGTTTATTCCTATTTAACTTTATTCTTCTAAGTCTGTGCCTGTGCTGCAGGAGATGTATGAGACAGGAGATAAATTTGGATTGTTTGCTAGATCTTACTTCTGCAAGGCTACAAATTCTGCACAGATGGATGCCAAATGTAATCTGGATTTCTATATCTCAGAAATAACATCTTCAGACCTTTCCAATGTCCCTTCCTCTCTCTTTGTCCAGGGAACAACAATATTCTGAATATCTCTAGGAAAACCTAAAGCATGATCCAAGCAGTGTGAGATGCTCCAATGTAGAATTTTACCTTTAGTCAATAAGTACAATCTACAACAAACCTGGTAGATTATTTCATGTTATGACAACTACTAGTAGTAAAAGCTTTGCTGCAACTGAGGACTCCTCAAACAATGTCCTTTCAACTTTCATCACAACAAAAAGCTAAAGGTGCTAAGTCAAAGAAAAAAGCATATTGGGTAGAAGCTTTTGGGTAGGACAGAATGAGTTTATAAACATTATTTCTCTAGTGCACATCCCTATTTTAAGTCCCTGTTTGTCAGAGGACTTCTCATGCCCAGTTATTTCCTTCAGCCAGTGACCAGTTCAGTGAGGTGAATGTCCTTGTCCTTTCCAAAAACACAACTCTGATGGTTCCTTAACAGCTGTGAATTTCAACAGGAAGATTGGGAACTTTAGTCAGGCTGGCACACAAATTATTTTGGATTTCTGTTTTCTGAGACATCAAATCTTCGAGAAAAGAATGAAATTGCACTGGCCATGATTAGAATAATCTCACTGAGCCTTTTGGATTAAAAAAACCTCCCAAAAAACAGAGGGGAAAATAACCATTTTAGCACTGTATTATAAATTCATTGTATTATAAATTCATTCAGGCCTTATCTCTGACAGTTCTATCAGCTAAGATTTGCTTAGATTTTCATTAAAATGTGAACATGGCAAAGAGAAATAATTATTAAACCTTTAACACCAAGGATATCAATTTCCTTCCTTGAATAGAAGTTTTACAGAATATTTCAATAAAAGTCATAATATCATAAGAGTTTGAGGTAACATTATGATATATTTTGCTTCATTTATCCTTCCCTGAAAAGAAAATTATGCAAATCCAGTTGTGCTGGGAGGAAATACTAAGGTTCAGTGCATTGTGATGTGGTCAATCTGTCCACTCCCAGTCTGTCAAGTTCCTTGGCATCTGGTAGTTCTAATGAAAAAAAAAAAGTAGTCCCATTCCTGCTTTTACACAGTTCAGTATTTGTTAGATCTTGATAGCTTTAATAGGACCAAAGACCTCAATAATTTGTATTAACTATGTGACTATTTTTCACATTAATACATAATTATTTATTAATAATCAGTAATTTACAGTTAAATAGCCAATAGTTTATTCAAACTGATAGTCAGTGTTCTTTTTGTCTGTTGTTTTTATCATTCACTGGAAAGACAGACTGATTCTTTCCACTTGCCCCTTGTTAATGTTTCTATACTCCCTTTATAATGGCATTATAAATGCTAATTAAATATCTTCAGAAAGAAAAAAATTCTTGAAATAGTCCACTGGTTTTGACAAAATGTCCTTTGTCTTCAAACCCCTGATATTGTTACTTTTTTTGTTTTGTTTTGTTTTGTTTTATATTCTTTCACCAAGTTAAAGCTTTACTATAATGTGTATTTGAAAAGGGATCTTTATCTCACGCTGGATATAGTTTTTATATTGCAATTTGTGTTGTGATAATGGCATTATAATTATTATATCTTCATGTCCCCTTATTGTTTTATCTTCTGCTGTCTTTCTAACAAAAGAGGCAGATCCTGCTGTCCTATGAGGTGTCAATGGATGCCATCAATGATCCTGTCCGAAGACAGAGGTTAATGAGTGCAGCCACAATTCTGACAGACAATTCAAGTAAGTCATTCTTTCCTCTTTTTCCTGTGGTAACTCAACCTGAGAGATCAAACTGTCACAAACAGCATTATTTTAAAATAATAATAATTTCCACTGGGGGAAATTATGCTGCCAAATGTAAATTTCAGTAAAATAAATATTCTTGTATCTCATGTAACTCAGAATTACCAAGGGTAAATTTTGCTTGACCTTTATTAGTCTGTGATTAGTTTGTGCAGAATGGACTTAACAGCTTTTTTTTTCAGTGATGCCATTCTGCTTACGTGAGATTGACTTTTCTTTTCAACCTTTTCAATGAATGATGATTTTTTTCCTTCATCCTGTGACATGCTACAAAGGATTATTTATATGTCACTCTTTGTCTGCCAGAGTCAAAACTGAATTGTCCTACATTTTGGAAAAATTTCCCTCAAAAATATCTAATTTGGAATTGTTGTCCATTCTGGAGAGCAGTCAAACAGAAGATGAAATTGGTCATTTTGAATCCTTTTGTTGATCTCCTAATCATGATTTGCATTATCTTAAATACCTTATTCCTGGCTATGGAGTACCCTGGCATGAGAGCAGATTACCAACAACTGATTTCTCTAAGTGACCAGGTAAGTTAGGTCTATGTTAGAGGGAAAATGGATTTATAACCCTGTGTTTATACTGGGACACTCCCATAAGGAGCCTGACATTTTCAGTGACTTTTTTTCTGAATTTTATTTTTGTCTTTCTAGGTCTTCACCCTGGTTTTTACCGTAGAAATGATCTTGAAAATCATTGCTCTAGATCCTTACTACTATTTCCAAGAAAAATGGAATGTTTTTGACAGCTTGGTTGTTTTGATTGGCCTAGCAAGCTTTGGAACAAATCTGTCACCTTTCAGACTGGTAATTATTTATTAAAAAAATAAAATTTTTTTAAAGTACATGTGTTGTATAGTGAAATACCCTCATATTATTTTACTGATGAGCATGTTAAATCTGTTTTCTTTATTGGTAAGTAGTGAGACAACCTGAGCTTTTAATTGGAGTGATTTTATTTGCATCCAAAAAATTAAAAGGCTCTCTTTGGGGAAAATACACTGATACTATTGCCGTACAGACATCATGGTAAATGTGGGGTCTGGCTTTCATGTATGCTGTGTTACTTAGGCTGTTTTTAACTTTTTTTTTTTTTTTCTCTTTGTGTTTTATTTACAGCTCAGAATCTTCAAACTGGCAAAGTCTTGGCCAGCCTTAAATACTCTTATGAAAATAATTCTAAACTCATTTGGTGCGCTGAGTAACCTCACTCTGGTTTTGGCGATCACTGTATTTATTTTTGCTGTGGTGGGAATGCAGCTTTTGGGCAGTGATTATGACTCAAGATCCTGTCAAATAAGCTCCAGTGGCAAACTACGCTGGCATATGATAGATTTTAGTCATTCAATCCTGATTATATTCCGAATATTATGTGGAGAATGGATTGAAACTATGTGGGAATGCATGGAAGTGGCAGGAAAAAAGAAATGTCTCACCATTTTCTTGCTTGTTCTGGTACTAGGAAACCTAGTGGTAAGTTACAAGTCAATCTTCACTTCCTGCTGAATGCATCCAGATACTTTTTTCTTTGGAGGCAAACTTTACTGTTTGAAAAGTATTCACTTATCTGGGTGTCACTTGACATACGGTTTTGTTCTGTCTCCTTTTTTCACTTTTCCCCTTTCTTTCTCTTTCTCACACAAGACATAGAAGCGAAATAAAATTGTTCCTTCTAGCCAGAGTATAGAAGTGCAGAGCTTATAATTTGGTGTCAGATGTCTTCATCTTTTGCGTGGATGGGATCATATAACTAAACTGTTGAGTGCTTTTAATGTTTAACAAGTTGCCCTTATGTTATCAAAAGTTTACAGAACCCAGATTTTTAGGTTTATACTAGATCTAATGTAAAGTTACTGGCAGACAAAATCTTTTTCATCTGCTTGGTCTATACCAGATCCTTTTTGATGATGGTGTAATTAAAATTCATCTTTGTTGTTTTTCTACATCTGCCTCCTCATACACTGTGCACATCAAAGCATGTGAAAATTTATTTGATATACCCAAACTCTCACTTCCTTCCTTTGTTTTTCTGCCATTCCTGCCAGAAGAAGCCATATCATGCTTTAACGATATTCCAGCATAAAAATAATTAATTTTACTGTAATGGTTAATGAAAGTGAGTTTGAGGCTCTCTGAATTGTCTTTCCTGTTAGCAGTAGTGTCTCCAACTTACTTTGTTTTAAGGTGCTCAACCTGTTCATTGCTTTGCTGCTGAGTTCATTCAACACTGACTGCCCAGAGGGACAAGAGGAGCCTAGAGAAGGGACTAAATACCAGATTGCCATTGCACAGATTCACAAATGCCTGAAGGCTGTGAAAGACAGAGTTTGGGATCACTGCTGCAAAAGAACGAGAGGAAGCCCCAGAAGAACAGACAAAAAAAAGACTTTGGCAGAAGTTTCTGGCAAAGGCATAGAGGTTACTAATTATGCCATGACAGATGTCAGAAAATACATAGACAACAGCTGCTTTGACATAGAGCGTTGCCACGTGGAAGAGAGTTCCTCACTAGCAAGGAAATATGAAGACATTTTGACCAGCCACAGTACCTGTGTTCCCATTACAGGAGCAGGCCCTTACACCAATGAAGGTGATGATGGGCACATTTTACACACAGCTGTACAATACAGAAAGCAGGTAAGGAATACTGATAGTGGAAAAATTATTGTGACTTGCATCTGTAAATACAATCTCAAAGACTCAACAGCAAATATTATCCTTTCTGTCATTTCTGCAACTTTACTTTCTTTGTTCTTCTAGTACAAGGGCTAGCAAATAGTCTTGGTTATTCAATGATATATTGAATATTCAGTTTTTCATTGTTCTTCTCAATGACAGCCAAAATTCTGCTTTTGACTGTTTTGTTTCCATTTATTACTGTCAGTTGATAAACAAATTTCAATCAAGACAAACATACATTTTTTTTTGTCTCCTTTTCCTTACGCCTGGATTTCTTGGCAGGCAGGCCTCTTGTGTGGATCATATGTTGCTTCTCAGTTGCGTGGAATCCAAAGGGAATGTAAACAAAAGCTACACCTTAAAAAATAAATTCTTAGAAATTTTTTAAATCACCTGTTCACCTCCATAGTACTTTTGACTCCCCTTTATATCTCTTGACTCCCCTTTATATCTCTTGACTCCCCTTTATATCTCTTGATTTTGTTGTGATGGGCAAGATAAAGCTCAAATCTTTCTGCATGTGAGTGAGAGATTTTTACTGCCATGACAGCTGTACAGAGGCATTTAGGGGTATTGGAGATATTTCAGGTGCCTGTCACATCCACACAGGATTGTCAAATATTGCACAGGAGCTATAGGAACTCTTTTCACAGAATCACAGAATTGTTAGGGTTGGAGGGATCTTTTTTGGATGGATTAGCACGTGGTCAGTGTCTAGGTAGACTGCCAGGATCCATTTTGTATGATTTTGGTCATATTAAGAAGCATTATCAGTGTAATATCTTTGGATAAATTCTCAAGGAAGCAAAAATTGCTGATCACCTTAGAATCATCCCTGGCTGGTTCAAATACCTTACTCATAAGCATTTGATGTCAGAAATTCATTCTCTGCTGCAGTGGAATTGTCATTTCTTGATATTTGTAGTGTCAGAAGGGCTGAGGACTGATTCTGATCAGTTAGATCTTCTGCCTATAACTGAAAGCACAATTCTTCTACAAACATTTTAGGAAAGCCATTTAATTATTTATAAAAAGAAGAACTTGCTGGTGAAAGATTCTCTGCCCATGACAGAGGGGCTGAAGCTACATGATCTTTAAGGTCCCTTCCAACTCAAATACCCAGATCATTCTGTGATTATAAGCCTAAGCTTCACGGATGTTTTACATTCTGTTAAATAATTCTGTCTTTCGAGAATGACTGTCAGGAAAAAAATAAGTCGTTCAAAAAAACCCCCTGAAAATCAACCGATTTGCATCATTCCATGCAGGGGGACAGATTAAGACACAGAGAACAGTGGCAGAGTTCAAACAGCTTCAATCAGAGTTCTGGGACTTCTGAAACTGTAAATGTCACAGTAACACCCTCAAAGAAAGAGCAACTAGAGGTAAATATAACTTTTATAATTTTGTGGAATATGCTGTGCCTTCCCCTCTTCAAGCCTTTTGAGACATGATTTTTTTCTCTAAAAATGGATTGGTCCGAAGAAATCAGAGCTCTGAAATTGTAGCATAATATATTCTTTTCTAAACATTTCCTTTCCTGCAAGTCTACTGAAGATGACTAAAAGAAAGCAAGAAAATTGTTAAAATAAAGTTATAGAAACAAATATAAGGATTGGCTTTTTCTGTCCTATTATTTATAACTAATTTTGGTAATTCACCAACATTAAGGTAATTTAAGGACTACAAACTTCTTTTGGGGAGGGAGAGGAGATGCTAATTTTCATTTATTTTAGGTTTGTTAACCATATTAATGAGAAGCAAATAAATTCTTTTCTTACTCCTTCTCCTTTGCAGAAATGTCATGCTGTTCGTAGCTTTTCTGAAGCCAGCACTGTGGATCCAGTTGTTCTTCTGGAGATGTTCTCCCAGAGTAAAAACTCACAGCTGCCTAAGGACTGCTTTGTAAAAAGTAGGAATCTTTTGTTTTGTTTTGCTTTGCACTAATACCAAATGAACCAGTGTTCAAAAATATCCATTTGGAGCATGTCCTGATTAGGAACTGTTTGCTAACTTATCCCAGTGTGGATATCTGCCTTTGATCACCTGAAACTCTCCTTAGACTCTGTTGGCTCTCAGATTTCAACCCTGCTGCCTTTACAGATTAATGAAGAGTGTTTCTGGTGCAGGGCAGTGAACAGAGTCCACGTGTAATGTCTCTGCAGTGCAATAAAGTGAAAGAATCAGTAAGAATAACAATTTACTGACCTGCTAGCAAGGTAATATCTCTTTTCAAAATTAAAAAAGAGGAAAAAATGCAGACAATAAACACATTTTTAGAGAGAAGTAAAGGCTTCTTTTGTGTCTACAAGCCTTTCTGCAGGACACCAAAAAATGTCTGTTATTCCATGTATGTGTTGCTTTATTAAAAGAGATTATTTTGGCATGAAAATGTTGTCTTTTCTTGAGTTTCAAATCATTTCAACAACAGCATCACTTCATAGATAAAAGAGCACATTCTTCCTGTAAAATGTAAAAGCCCTTTTTTAGGTGTTTTATACTTTTTTAAATCCATATCTCAACATTTTCCATTGAACCAATATGCTGTTCTCTCTAATTTCAGGTTGTGTTCAGTGTTTCCCATGCTGTGTAGTGGATATCACAAAGTTTCCAGGCAGAACTTGGTGGAACTTGAGAAAAACCTGCTACAGAATCGTTAACCATAGCGGGTTTGAATATTTTATGGTTTTTATGATTGTATTGAGCAGCGCAGCACTGGTAAAAGTCATTTAATTTCTCCATTTCTGAATTAATTGTTGTCAGTAAAGGAATAGTATTGAATTGATTTCTTCTACTATGATGTTCCTTTCACCAAAGGGAGAGACAAGAGTGTAATAAATGTAACCCTTAGAAGTTATAATGCTTTCCTCCACTTGGATAAGATATTTAAATAGATTTAAATAAAATGGAATCCTAGTTCTTCACTGAACATAGTTCTTTGCCCTTTTGTGTTAATTACAAGGCTAAACCAGAGTCTGAAACTAGGAAATCTTGAAAAAAAATAGCACTTCAAAATTTGTTAAACAAACTAACTACTCAGTAAAAATGTAGATTGCAAATCATCCAAACATTGTGATCAGAAGCTAAAAGTGAAGGTCACTGTAAATTGGTAGGTGAGGTAATGTTTCATTGCTACTCTGATGGTATCAATTTCTACTGAAGAATAAGGGAAGAATTATTTTATTTGAAAGTATATTTGCTGTCTACTGAAAGTAACTTGTTAAATAAAATATAATATAATGCAGAAGGAACATAACCAAATAGTCTGAAGGTGATCTATGTGGTAGATGTCAGAATTTCCAGCTAAAGTCAGTTCTGTGTACATTACATTCAGGTTGTTTCCTGAACTGTAGATTTGAACTGTCTGCTTTAAAATTCTCCTGACAAAACCTCCAGGGGAACTCCCTGGAATTCCAGTGAGAGCCCCTCTGTGTCCATGGGGAACCAAACTGAAGTGAGGAAGGAGACTGAGTTATTTTTAATGTCCTGTTAAATAAAAATTTAGTTGGTACTCAGGTGCAGAATAACAAAACAATAACAATTTCTTGTTGTCAAAGATGTTTTGCAAACAAAGATGTGTTGAGAATTTTCCCTTTTCTAAGACTCACTTGTCCTCTTGCAAAAAGGAACTTGCCCATTTTTTGCTTGCTTATGAAGTTTACTGATATGAATTTTTCTGAATGAGTATGAATGAGCACCAGAGCACCACAGATGTCCATGGCTTGTAGTGAAATTAAATGAGATGGTGATCATGGAAATAATGCTCAGAAAAGCAGGGGAGAAGTGGATGAAAGGAAAATTACAGACATTGCCAAAGGCTCGGTGAGGAAATAATGCAAGGTGTTGAAAGGAATTGGGGATAGATTGGCAATATAAAAAAATTTAAACAAATTATGAAGGCAGCAAATACTTTAAACATGAGCAAACACTGATGTGAATGACAGGAATCAGTGAAACATTTTCCTAAAACCTCAAGGTCAAGGTGAAAAAACATGCAACTTCAGGAATGAGCAGTTCCAGATGAGGTGTTTGTCATGTTTTTCCACGTCTGTATTACAACTCTGCAGAATGAATCAAGATGATTCATTTGGAAGGTCAAAGCCTCTCAGACACTGGTTAATGAATTCAATTCAGGCTTTTTTGTGAAGAATTTTAAACCGACCCCTTCAAAATTATCAACTGCCTTGGGAAGCCAAAATTTTTTAGCCACAATTGACCATCGTCAGACATTTTTTAAAGTGTGAATATAAAAACCTGAAAGGATGGGATTTTTCAGTCAATGTGAAAATGAGACTGTACTTATTTTAAAATTTAGGGTTTTTCTTTTAAGTATAAAAATAAGTGGTAGTTGTCCATAATTTAATATGAAACAGCTGTAATAGGCTAAACTGTATATTCTTGTGCAATTCAAAAATCATCTTCCATAAAACTATTGACCTGTTTTAAAACTGAATTCTGAAATTCCAGACATTTGAAGATATTCACCTGCAGAAGAGGCAAAAAGTGAAAATTATCTTAGATTATGCTGATAAGATATTTACCTACACCTTTTTTACGGAGATGCTTCTGAAATGGGTGGCTTTTGGTTTGCACAGTTATTTCACAAATTCTTGGTGTTTGCTTGACTTCATCATTGTGTGTGTAAGTATTATACTCAACTCGTCATACATTAAATGTTTGGTGTTTTTCTATTTAGGGAACTACCTGTAAATTCTGATTGTGAATTAATACAAGTGTTAAAGGCAGTTTCCAAAAGCTGAAAAACCTTCAATCCAAAAGAGGCTTTAGGACTTTAAATGGAAATTGTCAGCAATAATCAAGAAATTGATGAAGAAAATTTTATTAGGTATCACCATCACTGAGGACCATGATGGCTCTATAAACATTTTCCGTTGTAGAGAGAGAGTTCAATTAGTGATCAGAAATAAAATTAAAATAAATTGATTAGGACAGTAGAAAATGTGAAGCTACTAAATGATCTTAAAGGCTTCTTCCAACCAAACCAAATCTGTGATTTTGGCATTTAGAAACAGAAAAAAAGAAAGAGTTCCTTCCTTGAAGGAGAAGAAATTTAGATGGCAAAGACAGTTGAAAGGCAGGGTTGGAAAAATCATTTGCTGGGCAATTAAAGACAGGGAAGTGTCTTTTGCTTTGCCCAGCCCTGAAGAGAAATGCTGGAATCACCAAGGGAGAGATAAGTGCAGTGTTCAAGAAATGTATACTTGCACTGAATGTAGAAAATGTTAAATATTATAATCATGCTGTATAAAAATGGAACATTTTTCTTGTCAACACCACACTGGGACTGTTCTGCAGTTAAATATTTTAACATAAGGACATCTAAACTGCTGATTTGTAGCATCAGAGAAGCTTTTGATAGGCTCAGGATAGTCAACGTTGAAAGTTGTGAAGTATTAGGAAATTTCAACTGAAAGATCCAGTATTGTGACTATTTGTAAAGAATACCTGAGCAGTTTCAGTTTTGTAATGTAAATAGCATTACAAAATATCCTCCTCTGAAACAGAGGATAAGCATGGAAATATCCAGTGGTTGAACAACGAGGCAACAAATTCAAATAGGAAGGAAGAGACAAATAGTGAAGAGTGAAAAAATCTAAATATTGAAATTATTTTTAATGTATTCATTTCTCTCTTAGAAATATCTAAAATGTACCAGATATCCTAAAAAAAAGAAAAAGTTGTTTTCCCATCCCTATCCTCACTTATGATAACAAATTCCTGTGTCCACTTTTGAGAATAACTGTGTAGAAATGGGAGTATTTTATTTGAATAAACCTTTCTGGTCTGGTAGTGTATGGAAGTGTCATAGTTACCAATTTAATTGTTACACTAGTATTAAACAAAATTACATGAACAGTTTTAAAAAAATCAGATTAGAATTAATTCAATTTTTTTTCATATGTTAGAAAAGAATGAAGTAAAATTATATTGTGGTAACTTTGAATGTGTATTTTCTTAATTTTGACTTAGTGATGAAATATACTGTAACATTCATCTTAGGATTGTCTACTAATGTAAATAAAACAAAATTTTGTATGCCATTTAATGATCCCAGTTCCAATTCAATGAACACAGCTGTCCTTTGTTTCCTGGGGACGAAATTCTGTTTCTGAAGATTCATCACCTTGTCCCTCTGGGACCAGCCTGAAATCTCTCAGGACTTTTAGAGCACTGAGGCCTCTACGAGCTTTGTCAAGGTTTGAAGGGATAAAGGTAAAGATATTGGGGGTCTGGGTTTTTATATGGATGAGAATTTTCAATAGATACAGAAGAAGAAAAAATCAGTGGCCTTCTGGGAAAATTGATCTATTGAATGCAAATAATTCTTCTCATCCATTTCATTCAGGTTGTTGTGAATGCACTCTTTGGAGCCATCCCCTCAATCTTCAATGTTCTGCTCGTCTGTGTTGTCTTTTGGCTCCTCTTTAATGTTCTAGGAGTAAGATGGCTTGGAAGCAGATTTTGGAAATGCACACTCAAAAAAGAAAGTGTTGATCTCATTAACGACAAACAGGATTGCATGTCCTACAATGGGACATGGACAAATAATGCTGTAAATTTTGACAACGTTGGCATGGGATACTTGGCTCTTCTCCAAGTGGTAAGTTCTACAGAAACAGGCTCATTTTTGTTTTCCTCAGGGAATGGGTTGAGCAGCTCAACCAAGGAAAACCATTATGCTTCTGTTTATCTCACTGAAACTGGGGATTTTTTAGCATCCATGAATATTTTCCTTATCTATGAGCTGCTCACTTCCTCCTAAAGAACACTTGGGCATATGGAGCCTTTTGTTAAAATCAAGAACTGTTTCACAGCTTTTCAATTTTGTTTTAAATTTCAATTCTGTTTTAATTTTGATTAACAAACTAAGCCTGAAATAGTCTGCCTGTTACTGTATTTAAATTATTTTTGTTTTCTCTAGTTCAGAGTAGATAATAAAGAAAACTCATGGACCAATTTATTTAGAATTCTATGTCTTCTTTTGTTGTAAAAGTCCTGAAGTGTTGGGATGCTAATTCCTTGAGCTCCCTAATTCCACAAATGCATTTTAAAAAAGTCTCTGTTATCCCTATATGATTTCTAGATGAAGTTCTTTGCTCTGGATCCTTCAAAAGGTTTTATGGTTGATAAAAATTGCAGGATGGAACTGTCTGCAGTTTTGTTAGAAATTGTTTTTATCCTTTTAAGTTATATTTGCTAGCTAAGCTTAAACTTTCAGTATTCTTTTGTTTGTACAAAAATTTCAATTTAACAAGGGTTAGCATTAAATTGCATTTGACATGAATCATGGCTTTTCTTCTGTTTTCTTTTTAGCATGTTCTTTTCTCTGTATTAAACTCCAGTGAATCATACTTCCAAGCATAACTTAGAATTGATGCTTTTTTTTATAGCACGCTTCTAATTTTTTTTTCCCACAAGTATTAACACATTTATATTAGCAATAGCTTTTTTTTTTTTTCATAGTTAATAATAAATGGTGCATTTTTTTTCAGGCAACTTTTAAAGGTTGGATGGATATTATGTATGCAGCAGTGGATTCACGTGAGGTGTGTCACTGAAATGAAATTTTAGTTCTTTTCCCTTTCCTTCTTCCCTTTTCTATCCATACAATTAATTTTTCAGCTTTGTTTGGAATATCAGGTCAAAATATGAGTGGATGAGTGCATTCAGCTACACAGTGAAACAATAATCCTTGGAGTACAAAATATCTGAAAGTTTAATAAAAGAAACTAGTCACAATAGAGTGATATCACACAAAAAGAGGGCAAGATAATATAAAATTATGTACAAGTCTGATTTAGAAACAGAGTATGACTGTGCCTCTGAAGCAAATTTTCTTCCCTTTTAAACATGTGCAGTAGAACTGAAACAGCCTGTGGCTTTATCAGTTATTTGGGAAGGTTTTCTTCCCCACATTTGACATCCTCACTATTTCTTCCCCATTTGCATGTCCTGTTTCTCACACTCATACCAGCAGAGTGTGTTTTAACTTTTCTACATTTAGTTGACTTTGCTTTTTTTCTCGCTCATTCCTTAGCTGCCCTCTTGACTGTAGTTAAATAGGTGCTAAATAAGAATATTGTTCCTTGTATGGCTGGTTTAAATTGCTTCTTGCCTGGGATAGCATCCCAACGGATGGAATTCACCATTAGGTTTAATCTGAGCTGTTTTTCTAACCAGGGCATTCACAGGATCCCTTCTGATTGGAACTGTTTATTTATTACTAAAAACTTTGCTAGAGCAGGATTTGGCTTTGTTTTTAATTATCTTTACAAAGAGTAACAAGATAGAGCAAGACAGTTGTTCTGCTTGTACATCTAGATAAAGGTTTAAATGTGTAGAAATGATTTATCCCTCATGACAATAAGAACAGCGATAATAAATTGGAAATTACAAAGCTGAGATTCTCTCATTTTTGCCAATATTATTTTTCTGATTTGATTTTTTTAACAGATCAATCAACAGCCTAAGTTTGAAGCACGCTTTCGCATGTATGCCTTCTTTGTGGTTTTCATTATTTTTGGATCTTTCTTCATGCTGAACCTTTTCATTGGAGTAGTTATCAGCAACTTTAATCAGCAAAGGAAAAAGATAAGTACTTCATGAGCTAATCCGTGGTTTCCTGTAATCCCAATTTGATTAAGTGTATGCTGGTTTGTCAGTTGGAAGTCTAACATTTAGAAATAAGCGTAGATAATTTTAAAATAATAACATTTCAAATCAAGTTTTGAAAACAAGAATCCCCTCTTCTTCAAGGCTTTTACCTGTGAATTGTATTTTCCTGCTAAGTCCTGAATTTGCTCTAAGTAGAGAATGAGGAGGAAGAAGTAGTAACTTTAGAAATGAGAAGTCAAAAAAGTTGCCTAGACTTTGCTACATGAGAGTGGAATTCTTTTCTTCAGCTTTGAGGATTTGCTTTGGGCAGCAGAATAACCCTTCTTGCTCTCACAAATGTGAGCAGGGTTGTCAGTCATGGAAGGAACAGTCATGGAAGGAGTAACCTCTGCTTTCCTGGTAAAGAACCTTGAAAAGATCTTGTCAGTCAGAACTTCTAAAACTAGCTACACTTTAAAAAGCCATTTGTCTACAAAATAAATGTACAGATTTATTTAGTGTGGTTTTAAAAAAATTCCACTTTTCTCCTCAGAGTTCTTATATTCTCTGTTCTTGCTATTCAGTAAGAAATGGAAGGCAAAATTTTGGACTGGAAAATGCAGCAAAGAAAAGCAACAGCCATCCCTCCCTGGAATACTTCACCTTCCTTGTGCCAAACTTATTCATCACTTGAGTTCTGTCCTGACTCATTTAAGGGCTTATAGTATCCAGAATATCAAGGGAAAATGTGTCATTTAATCCTCTTGGAAGTCTTACAACAAATAAGCATCTTGCTCATTGAAAAAATACCTGAAAAGCAGACCTTAACAGGAGGTTTACAATTTCAAGGTTCCCATTTTGAAGACAGAATCTCTACTGGAATCATTTATTATTGCCACTGGCTGATTTATACACCAAGTGTCAGAGTGTTACTGCCTTTGGTAGAGAAAGATAAAAATAAACCCCACAAGATATTCTTCTGTTCTCTGAATTTGGACAGAGAAAGGATGTGTAGGGATTGAGGAACAGCAGTCCAATTTCACTGTAAGAACTTCCTTTTGTAATGAAGTCCCAGTTACAATAATCCCAATAGATAAAAAGGTTAAGTAGTTTATAAGCTTGAACATTTGCTAAAGTTTATGTGGATGTAACATTTTTTTTTCTTTTCTTAGTACATGCTGTAACTGACTTTTTTTTATTTTTCATTTTTCTCTTTCTTTTCTGCTTCTTTGGGCTTTTTGTGGAGATTCTGTGTAGTGAAATTAAGCAGAATTTTCAAAAGATCTGCTAGAGTGATTCCAATTGCAGATGCCCCACTGAACATTGTTATGTGTTTGTTGCACAAAATGCTGATCACTCAATGCTTTTATGATGAGTGATTTCTGGTTACTGGGTTCCAAGTGATTGCTCAGTAATACAGGTGGTGTGGATGGTAATGAGAAATTCACTGCCAGGAACCCCCATAGAATTTGGTCCAAAATGCTTATTCATCACCCTCTATTTACTTGCTAATCCAGCAATGTATTTCTGTTTCTACCCCTCCAAAAATATAAAATACTATACTTCTTGATGAATCTTATGTCATTTTGAAAATAGGAAATAGATTTGCAAAACTTCAGAAAGGCTCTTGCACTTGAAGGAACTGACTTGGGATCACTGCCTGGACTTGACTTTCATGATCACCCTAGATCAGATCAAAGATCAAAGGGAAAAGGAGAAATGATGAAGACACACTTGGTCTCTGTGCTCTCTGAGTTATCACTTGTGACAACTTGCAACTTACTGTTTTTAACATAAATTTGTTGGTATTTATTTGACTTCATCTGAACAACAATATTCTTCCTCTTTACTTAGGTGGAAAAGATCTATTTTTGACTGAGGAACAGAAAAAGTACTATAGTGCCCTAAAAAAACTTGGATCCAAGAAACCCCAAAAGCCCATCCCAAGGCCATCGGTGAGACCACCTTAAGAAGAACATGATAAAGGATATAAAGATGATGATATTTAAACTCAGTAGCCAGGCATTGGGAAATAAACTTTGCATTTAAGCCCCTCATCTTCCTTAGTCAATATATTATTTAGATTTTACTGTGTTTTGTTTAAAAATTCCATTCAACACAGTCGCCTTTGAGGGTATTAATTAAGGAGACTTACAACCTATTTTCACCTACTCAAATATACAAACTTTTTAAACTAGTTCTTGTTACGTATTTGATATTCATAACATGATCTTGGTTATTTAAGTTGCATGATGTTGCTTTTGCAACTAGATTGGATTATTGCAGGTGAGGATGAACAGAATGCAGTACATGCCCCATGGCTGTTATTTGCTTTTAAATAATCTTATGCTTTATTTCTTACATTTCCTTAAATTTAATTCCAGGCCTGGCTTTGCACAGTAACTCAGTTTTTCCTGCTTATGACATTTTAATTAGAACTGCTTATCCTAATAGATCTGCTTCAATAAGTATTTCTATTAAAAGAGCAATCACGATGTACTCTGAATATTTTCCTGCTATATATTTTTTTCTAAGCCAGTATACTTGCATGATGCCTGAAAATACTGAAAGTACTGTGAGTTTTCTTTGAGGGTCTAAAGAAATCACCTAAAAATGCTTCTAGTAGCTTGCTTTTAATTTAATTTATGTTGTCTTGAATTCCTTTTCTAAGCATAAATTACTGATTAATATTTGAATGCAGGCTGGGTCGTAGAAGTGGCATTTAAGCAGTTCTCATTCTCTCCACAGAATGCATTCCAGGGATTGCTGTTTGACATCGTATCTCACAAAGCTTTTGACATCACCACTGTGATTTTCATCTGTCTAAATATGATCGTTATGATGGCAGAAAACAACCAGAAAGGCACCAAGGAGGTTCTTAATAAAATCAACTATTTTTTTGTGGCTGTATTCACTGCAGAATGTGTCCTAAAAATACTGGCCTTAAGGCACTACTACTTTGTAAGCGGCTGGAACGTGTTTGATTTCAGTGTTGTGGTCCTTTCAATAGTGAGTAAGTATCAATCATTAGGTCAGATAATGTGTCTTACTAATATTAAGCCAAAATCCAGTTTGAAGTAATGACCTACATAGGTTTGATAAACAAATTCCAGATCCATTGTACTTTTTCAGACTATCTGCTAACTGATTCCTTCTAAAAGGATGCATTTCTTGTTTTCTCTTATATTTTTGCAGAGTATGAAAAGGTAAATGGAGTTTTTAATTTTTTTTAATCCTGATTTTTATTGAGGAATTAACAGAATATTAATTTAATTCAGTGACATCTTTTTAAAGTTACTGTACTTAACCTGCTGTCTAACGTTTTATGCTTTCAATTTACATGTTGTCACATTAGCTGTTGTTTCCACAGTAAAAGAAAGTTTAGGTTAAAAATACAATTGCATCAAATATAGGGATTAATTTAATATTCCAGGACTTCCTCTTAAGAAGGCAGAGCCCAGTTGCAAACTTAGAAAGCTCAGGAAAATATGGTTGCTCAACATGTGGACCACTATTTGTGACTGAAAAAAAATATTTAAACTGGCTTGTCGTTTTTTTGGCTCTTTAAAAGACTAGATGCTGATCATTTACTCTGCAAAGGGTCATATACTGCTCTAGTTTCTCATCCAAAACCATATTTTGTCTGTTCTTCCTACTCAGGCTAAGGTCATATCATATAATAAAGGATGGGAAAGAAAAACTGCTCTGAGTTCTCTGCTTCTTGCCTAAGCATGGGAGCCTTTTGCCTTCTTGTACAACCCAGAAAAATTATAGGTTCTTAACTTTTCTGTTTGTAATCATTTGCATTGCTACTGTGTCATTTCTGTGACAGTAGGGTCATAGAATGAGGTGTGAGGGGAGATAAACACTGAGAGACAATTTTCCTTTATTTTATTTTTGCTTTTCTCTGATCTCATTTGAGTGCCAAGCATTAGTCAAAGTCTCACATTTAGGCTTAGGCCTGCAGAAGAAACAGCACTCAGACAGTGGCTCAGAGACAGCCCCAGAGCTTCCAGCACAGCACCTGACTGGATTTAAAAGGATTTTTTGGGTACCTGAGCAATGAATGCATACATTCACTCCCCAAATCAGGGAAACTTGGAGGAACACAGCTTCCAAACTATGCAGAAATCTTGATGCCTCTTTAATATTGAAAGATACTACAAATTTTCTTTCTTTACCTAAGCTTTTACCTGAGCAGTTTGAGGATTGATGATGTTTATAGTGAGAGTAGTGTGATATGATCAGCATTACTTCCGATACCGAAAGCACAGACTATAAAAAACCAGACATTTATTTGAATAACTTGACCTGACAACATCTTGTTTTCTTTTTCCTTTCAAAGGCCTTGGAGTTTCTGAAGCATTTCAATCTTTCTTCTCCCCTACGGTTTTGAGAACTCTTCGTTTGGCGCGAATTGGCCGAATCCTGAGAATCATTCGCAGGGCCAAAGGAATTCGAACTCTTCTTTTTGCATTGCTGATGTCTCTTCCTGCACTGGTCAACATTGGCCTTTTGCTTTTCCTGATTATGTTCATTTATGCCATCGTGGGCATGGCAAACTTTGCCTGTCTCCATTCGGAGGGTGGGATTGATGACATTTTCAACTTCCAAACATTTTGTGGTAGCATTCTCTGCCTCTTCCAAATTACCACATCAGCTGGCTGGGATGGTCTTCTGAGCCCTGTGCTAAAAGCACCTGATACATGTGCTCACCAATTAAATGCAACAGAGACAGAGAAAAATAACTGCATAAATAAGGGCTTTGGTATTTTTTATTTTGTAAGTTATGTCATTATATCATTTCTGATTGTTGTAAATATGTACATAGCTGTCATTTTAGAGAACTTCAGTGTTGCCACTGAGGAGAGCACAGATCCTCTTTGTGAGGACGACTTTGATATGTTTTATGAGACTTGGGGAAGGTTTGACCCTCTGGCAACTCAGTTTATAGATTATTCTGCTCTTTCAGACTTTGCAGATGCACTGGCAGACCCCTTGCGCATCCCAAAGCCTAACAAAATCCAGCTCATATCCATGGACATCCCTATAGTTAGTGGAGATAAGATCCACTGCTTGGATATCTTGCTGGCTTTGACTAAAAGGGTCTTGGGAGAATCTGGAGATTTGGAGAGCCTCGAGTTAAACATGGAAGAAAAGATTGCAGCTAGCAATCAATCTAAAAATTGTTACAGCCCAATTTCTTCTACCCTTAGAAGAAAACAAGAGGAAGTGTCAGCTGTTGTTATTCAAAGGGCCTTCAGGAGGTATTTGAGACAACGTTCTGTTGAAAATGTATCTTTATACCATTGTAAACATAACAGTGCTGTCTTTGAACGAGAAATACAGGACAAGCAAAGTCTTCTTGAGTCACTGCTGAATGAAAATCGTGGTAGGAGGACAGATAAATTACGTCCTGCTTCTTCCATATCCCTCCCTTTTTTTAATGAGACAGACAGCAATAAGCTTGACACATGAGGTTACCCCTGGCTGCAGCATTTCCAGTTAAACCAATGCCACTTATTTTCAGCTAGAGACCATATTTTGATCCCACAAATACTCTAAATTAAAATAATAATGGCAGCCTTCAAGTATTGCAATTGTTCAGATTCGCAAATGCTCCTTAAACAATTAAGATTTGAACAACTGTGTCATAAATATTACAGGCAAATCAAACCATGGAGTTTTTTTCCTCAGCTACTGGAGTTGGTGAGCTTATTTGGTGGCTGTAAAAGATCAGTTGTAAGCACTTCTTTATAAACACAAAAGGATATAGAATATGTCTTTAGAGAGAACCAATTTTTCCAAACAGGTTTTATTGTGGCAAAACTAAGTAAGTACTGCACTTCTGTAAAAGAGCTCACTCAAGACACTTGAGTATAATCAGCCTCTAATTTTGATGGTTTTGGGACCATCCTCATCTTCCTAATTTCTTTGAATGGATTTGTTTATGCCTAAGAATTTTTGAGGTGCCTTTACACAAACACCTAAAGAGATTTAACAGACCATCTTCAGTTTCCTGTGCCTGAAAGTTGTACATAATTTGTTCTTTGTATCATTCAGTGTATGAAAATTGTCATAATCATAGTCAAAATCAAAGAATGTTGTGCAAAAGATATTGTTTCCAGAAAAGAATAATTGTACATAAAATTCCATCATTATACTTTATCCCTAGAAAGCACTTAGCAATCTGAAAAGAAGTTCATGGTGTATCTTGTAAGATAACATTTATTAAAGCTAGAGAAAGCATTTATTTCACTAATTCTCGAAAAATAATGTGTGAATTATGTGTAATAGTATTTTACTGAAATTTTTTTTTCAGCTTGGAATATGACTGGTTCAGATTGTTCAATAAAGACTTCAGGTGATTAAAATGTTTATTGTCTATTTTCTAAGAAGCATCTTCAATTTTATTTATGACAAGACATAATTTATTATTGAGGGGGAGAACAACAGTAATATAGTTTTCCCAAAGTTTTTTGGGCTACCTATTAGCCCAAAAAACCAACAGTAATATATTTTTTATAGTTTTTTGGGTTACCTATTAGCCCAAAAAACCTGAAAATATTTTGCTGTTCACAGGGAGTCAGGAAAGATTCAGCACTTTCAGGCCAAGAATATCAAGAACAATAGGATAATGAATTTTTACTGTCGTTTATCTTATTAAAGATTATTAAAATAGGACAGATTTGGTCAGAACTAAGCTATTTTCAGGACAAATAAAGGCACAGGCAAGTAAAGGGTTAAAGAGCTTGGATACAGTATAATTTGAACTACATTTATTAATGGTCCAACACTGGAACAGCCTCCCCAGGGAAGTGGTGGAGTCCCTGTCCCTAGAAGTGTCCAAAAAAAATGTGTGGATGTGGCACTTGGTGCTGTGGCTTAGTGGGCATGGAGGTGTTCAGTCAAAGGGAGGAGTTGATGATCTCGGGGGTATTTTCCAGCCTTAATGATTCCATGATTACTTTCAGAACCAGCTTCTGTTCATTAAGTAAAGCTCTGCAGAGCTCTCAGGAGAACTCAGGGGTCAGCAGCCCTGGGCAGTGGGATGCAGAGACTCTGGGTGGGTCTGTGTCCTCTCCACCTGGATTGTTCCATGCACAGTGATGCTGGTCAGGTGAAACTATAAATTTTATTCAGTGTGAGCTGGAGTGAGCTCTGGAATGAACCAACAGCTTTTGCTCAGCGATCAGGCTCCATTAGATGGCAGCATTTACTGTGGTTTAGGATGTGGCCAGTCCTCAGTGAAGCAGGTGAAACTTGCACACTTCAGTGTAGAGGTACTAAATTAATTCTAAATTGTTCAGAAGAAAAGTGTCACAAGTCTCTTTTTTCCTGTCCTGGGCTTTAAAATTATCAGGTCTCAGTCAGTGCTTGTTTGCTGACTCTTCTGATGTCTGATAGACCTTAATGGTGGTGAAAAAAAATAAAATTGTTTTCCTGTGCTTAGATTTTACAGAAGGGTAGTTCAAGAATTTCTCTATAGCACTGTAAAAGGAAATGTTTATTAGAGAAGAGGTAAGACTGCTTTGTTCTGGATATTGGAAAAGAAGGAAAGATTGGAAAACCCATGTAAGAATTTTAAACATTAATCACTCTCAGCTTTGCAATTAAAAAATATTTATTTGAATGCAACACCAGGTTCTCTGTCCATACCTAGAAATACTTTGAAAATCAACACTTTGTTTCTGTTGCAGGGGCAGAAATTTTGGACAAAATCACACCTGGCATGAACACATCCTTAGTGATTCTGTGATTCTCAGCAACATACAAAACCACCTGAATTCACCATGGTGCTAATTTAAAAGTCTGACTAATTCTTTAGTATTGTTTAAGAATTAAAATTGCCTTAGCTGGATGTTGCAGGTGATATCCAGCTGTTGCAGCTTCTTCCTGCTGGATTTGTCCAAAAGCCAGTTCAGCTCTTGAAGGAATGTAGAGTTTCTTTAATAAGCCTGTAAATGGTGATGAGTTAAAGCAGTGAACAGGAGGGAGCTTTGGACCATACTGGTAATCTGTAATTGTGAATTCTTCCAGGTAAAACTGCCTGGATTTATGTGAGCTCCATGAGAAATTCAGGAATGCTTGGAACACAGAGGAAGAATATTCCTTTCTGTTTGTCAAGTTCGATATTTAAATCAGAGAACAGCAGAAACAAAGGGATACTGGATCCCTCCAGTCAGGAAACACTGTGAATGTGGAGCTCCCAGGGAATTTCTGAGGGTCAGCAGTACAGCACAAACCAGCACTGCCTCCTTAGCAGTGGTGCAGATCTCTGTTTTACATTTCCATGTGTCACTGTTCCTGTGTAGAAATAGAATGAAACAGACCCCTGGGAAATAGGAGTTTTTTCCTACTTTTGTGGTGGCACTGTGTCCCTCAGAGTAGGCTCCCCAAAGGTTTTGTGGAAATTTTCCTTTTACTTTCTGGAGTTCCTCAGTTACTGCTCACCTTGCAATGTTTGCACTGTCCACTCTTTCCTTGGGACTCAAAGGAGACCCTATGTGTAAATAAATTATTTGAAAAGAAATAACCTCTGGTGGAAAGTTCCTTGCCCGTGGCAGGGAGGTGGAAACTGGATGATCTTTGAATTCCATTTCAACCCAAATCATTCTGTGATTCTATGAAAGGTACCAGAAAGAGAATCTCATAATTTCATCTTAGCCCTGACCCTACCAGAGGTTATTGTGCTTGACAAGTGTGTCCTCTGCAATGTCACTGTCCAAAGCCATCAGTGAGCTAAAAATTCTCTCTCAGCATGAGAAATCCTCACAACTTAGGTGGTGTAGGAAACATCCCAAAATATGCTTTTATGATTCATGTTTAGAGTGAATACTCCCATAAGAACACACCAAACAACCTGAGCAGCTTTAGGCAAAGGTCAGTTATGGCTGGAAGTGGTGGAGAAGAGACTTGTTGTGTTGGAACCAACTAGAACAAATTATTCAATATTTATGGTAAAAGTTTCAAAGATGCAGGAACTGTGTTTAAATGCTTTCATAGGCTACCACCAGCCAAAAGCAAGCCACATGCTTTTCAAACTTAAATATTATGGATAAATAGACACTTTAGTCAACAACCTGGGAGTCTCTCAATTGACACTATTTTGGACATGCACTTCTAGTCTCTAGTCTAGGGCAAATTAACAAGGGATTTCTCACCTGGCCACTCCTGGAAACTAAAGTATGAATCCTGTGTGACTTCTAAAACATCATGTCAGATTTCTTTCTGCAAGTTTCTTCAGTACCTTCATCCATTAAATGTATTTGGATGAAGGTACTGAGCAGTGTCAGAGCTGAATGTGGTGGCACAAATTTTGATTCTTTGCTCTGCCAGTTCCAGGGAAAATATGTGAAGGCATCAACTTAGCAAGTGGTTTTATTGATCTTCAGAGACTTTTGAAAGGACAGTAGAGATGTTTTGGCAGCTCCTCAGGAAAATATAGCTGTTTGGGCAAATCTTGCAGTTAAATGTTGCAGTGATCTGCTTTGTGGTTCCATGGAGTTTAGGTAAGACAGGCCAAGCTGATTTTAATGATAGTTGTTACCTTAGTGCAGATCTGTTCAAGTTGTGGGCAGACTGAGAGCAATTGAAGTTTCCTCTCCAGTTTCCAGAGGAGTTGGGTTTATGCAGGAGCATTGCAAAATTTGATATCCATAGGATACATTTCAGGCAGAAGCCACCCTACCTTGCTGCCCAAACATTGGGTAGAATTTGTCCCAGGGACAATTTAAAATGGTCACTGGAAAGAGCAGCTATTTTCTAAGTTTTCTTTTCCATATTCATACTTTTTTTGAAATGAAGAGAGTAAAACTGGAGTTAGTATTTTAGTAATGGTACCAGTCTCAGCAGTCTCTGCAGAATTTATCAGCAAAGATTTCATATGCTTACTCCAATTATCTATTTTTTTTTTGTTATTGGGGCTGAAGTAATAACACAGACATGATGAGACAAATAAAAAGCCATCCTTGTGTTCTTCTTCTTGGTATATTTTTTGCTGCTGCTACCAGTGAAGCCTGTAACTGCTGCAGCCAGAAATCCATTTTTGCATGAGAAGACAGATTCTGTGCACAGAAATTCACCAAAATATTTCCAGCTCTTTCTTCCTCCCAACCCCATCCTGAACAGAGTGTACAGAAAATTTCTTCCCCCTTCAATGAGATAACAGTAAGCTTCAATAAAAACAGCAGCAACAGGTTTCCACCACAGCACATTTAGAGAATGACATTTCCTTCCTGGTGGTGCCCATCACTCATTTATCAGGTTCTCTGACATCCCATTCAATAAAACACTTGTGCTTATGTCCATTATGTCCATTGCACTTATCTTCTCCCTCCTCCTATAAATTGTTTTATCTGCCAGCCCTGCACAAGACAGATGATCCCATGGCTGCCAGAACATCAAATATGATGGGTAGTAAGTAGTTAATGTCCCTTACTTTCCTAAATGGGGGGCTCACCTCTTAACAAACAGGCAATAATACAGACTCCCAAAAAATCCAGGTAGGAAAGAGAGAATTCATGTACAAGACTGGGTAAAATCAGGGCAAACTGCACTTTCTAATACACCTGGGAATCCACCAACAAGAGAGTAGTGGAGCTCACACAGGTATTGTGATTGAAATCTTATGTTGCTGGATTTTGCTAAGTGTAACCTTATATTTGTGTTGTGATTTTGCCATAAATGAGAGCTTTAATTTGCTCAAAGAATCACTGGCAAAAGCAGGTTCATTACGAAAGTGAAAGAGTGATGAAGTTCAGTAGCAAGGTTCACTCTACTACTTATTAGGTGGTTAAAGCACACAGAGAAAAATCAAGCTAAAATCTAAAATCAATCGGTCTAAAACTAAAATCAACCTAAAATGACCTGTGTGGAGATGGAAAAAGAATAAGGCTGGGAAAGTATAAGGATAAAAGGAATAAGGGAAATCCTCCTATGGAGTCACAAGGTTCACAGTGGATCACCCTGCCAAACTTAGCTTGGGACCTGACCAACAGTTTAAGCTAAAGGTTTTTAACAATATTTGAATTTAGCAGGGATTAATTGATAACCAAATTTAAACAATTTAACAAAAGACTCTATAGAATTTGCTCTAGGCACAACAGTAACTCACTCACAGGCCTATTCAGGACTCCAATGAATCCAAGAGAGTACCATTCCTGGTCCTTTTGCTGTACAATATTCACACTCACACACACAAACCTAAAGGAGTCCAAAAACTTCCACTTTGGTTCAGTGAAATGCTCAGGGCAGATTGCATCTTCTAAGGGGATGAAATGTTGAGCCTTAAGGAGTGGGAGTGTCAGCCCAGGCTCCATCAGCAGCTTTCAGCAGCAATCCTCTGAGCACAGCAACCTCCAGAGTGTTCACAAGCTCGAGTGGCCCCACTCAGAGGGAGATTCTGCTCACAGCCCTCTGTGACCAGGAGACCTCAAAGGGCTCACTTTGGGCTGCTGCTTTTAGAGTTGCAAAAGCCTTTAGCCATAATGATTTTCCATCCTGGACAAAATTTGGGTTGGTATCTTTCTTTACAAGCTCAGTAGCAAAGATGCTGTTCCACTTGGGCTGTTACCCAGGAAAGATAAATAAGTTTTAACTGTTGCTAAACTAAGTTTTAAGTGTTGGTTAAAAAGCAGGAGCTCATTAAACAGCCCAACAGTGTTCCTGATAAGCTCAGCCCGGGAGCTGTTCAAGGCTGAGCCCTAATGAGCATTTCTGAGATCTCAGTGCAGCCTGGGGGAGTGGGAGGGAAGCAATCCTACCACAACAGGTTCCAGCAGATTGTTTTATCATTCAGCTGAATCCAAATCCCGTGTAAAATCAAATATATTGAAATAAATAAATAAATTTGACATTAAATATCTCGTGCTCCATGCTTGGAACAGCTGAAAGAATCTGCTTGGATTATTGGACTTTGTGAAGCAGGCATGGCTGTTCTTCTTTCTGAAATTATCCAGGGCCAAGAATAAAAACAAGCAAACATTTAGAGAAAAAGCTTTTCTATTTGCTCAAGACAGGGCAATGGTAAAAGCACAAAATATTATTTTTGAACCCATTTCCTCATTGCAATGCTTATAAAAACAGTGACAACAACCATCTTCATTTAAGGTTTTAAATTTTGCATGTTTACCCATGTACACAGAAACAGGTATTTTAATTGCAGTGCAATTAAATTAACTCCATAATGTTTCATAGCACGCCATGAATAATATATAAGAAGTAAATTGAAATCTGTCTCTGTATTTCCAGGTTTGGTGATGTGGATTAATGGATTTGAATGCCACACTCAGCTGTAGTAAAGGGAAAAACAAAAATGAAAAAACCCAGTAAAAGGCTGGGTTGGCAGAGGTTTTCATTTCCAGGTGCCTCCTCATTGCCCCACTCATCTCATGCCAGTGCCCAGTGGGCCATTCCTCACTGGAAAATGCACATTTTTCAAACCACTGCTTCCACAGTGCCCCTCTCTCATGGGCTGAAGCAGAGGATCACTGCAAATGATATAAAAAGTTTCTCATAAAACACTTTCTGGTTTTCTGAAGGTGATTCAGTAAACCTGCTTCTCTGCCTAACCAAATGTTATTCCATCCTGCTTACAAGGCCTTTGTCTAATTCCATCTTTCTATGGTGTGGAAGAGCACAGAGGAATTTACTGGTTTTACAAAGCTGGTGGTCATTTCCTGGTGTCAGTTCTGCTAAATTCAAAGTTGAATTTTCATTTCTTTTACCCCAGTAGAGAGGAAAGGCTTTGACTGGCCTCAGATTCCAGGCAGCAAAGTAAACTCCCAGGTAAAGTCTGCCCTTCCCAAATACTTAGGAATCACACAATTATATATTATGTACCCCAAAAAATGAATAAAGAGAGTCCTAAAGTTGCCCAGTGCTGTGAGTGAGAACTGGGAGCATGATTGCATGTTCCCATAAATCCCAGTAATTTTGAGATTTTTGGATGTAATCAAACTCAGCTATTAAGCCCAGACCTTTAGCTTTTGCTTGAATTTTAAACCAAAGGCCACTGATGGCCCCAATATCTCACAAATAAAAATTTTTATGTCCCAACAATGTACCGACAATGCTGTAAAGATTCCTATGGGCCCTTTTTTGTGGTTGTGTGTGAGTGTGAAAACCACTAGATTTTGATACCTTAGAAACTAATCCCTGGTGCACCAGCTCTGGTATTGGGAACTGATTTTTTTTTTTTTTTTCCCAAAAGGAAAAGATCTTTTATGTCAAAACTCAACCTCCCACCCAGAGAAAATGAAACTGGATCCAGTTTCAGCAGAACTGAGCAGGCTCAGTAACTGAGCAGGATGTTGTATGAAGCTTGTGGATAAATACAAGCATTTCCTTTCCCTTTCCCTCTCCCTCTTTTCCATCTTTTTTCTTTTCCAACCTTAATTTCTTTATATTTTATGTGTTGAGAGAAACTGCATGATGAAAACCTGATGGACAAGATACGAGAATTAAACCAGCCTCTACAAATCTTTTGTTGAGTGCGTTTCATGTCTGGCACCCAGCAAATAGTAATAATAATAATAATAATAATAATAATAATAATAATAATAATAATTGTAAGCATATAAGAATGAAAACGTTCATAACATAAAAGTGTGCCCCCAGCTACACAACCTTTGATTTATTTGGGAAGAAAACACCCAGTTTTGACATTTATAGCTGTAAATAGGCTTGTGTGTCCATAGTATGTTATACCAGATATTGACAACAGGAGGCTTGAACTTTCTCTTCTGTGGGACAGTGAAGCTCACATCTTGCAAGAAATATTAGGATGACTTACACATCTGAGACACTGATGCTCTTTCTGATTATTACCTCCGCCTGCTTTATTTTATTTTGACACAAAACTACTTGTGGCAGGTGATTAGAACATTACACATTCCACAGCACAAGAAAATCCCTTTGACCTTCCAGCTGTGTGTTCCTGTTGCCACAGATTGGAAGCTCCAGTTTTAGCTTGAAAAGGTGAGAGTGAGATGAATGATGGAACAAATCCTAGACATTTTTTTTTCTCCCATTTTGTTTGCTGAATTTGATAGACTTTTAAAGCCTGGCTTCTGGGAGGCAATTTCAGACACTTCTCTTAGCATCATCCAATTATGCATTGGCTGCAGCTCACTGCATCTATCAAAGTGTCACGGAGGCTTTCATGTAGGCAATATATTGCTTTTTCAGACCCAAGAGAGGGGAAAAATCAGGCACCCCAGCATCTTCTCCTTAAGTAGGTGTTGAGCAAATTAGCCCCATTACAATCCAGCTTGCATTAGTCCATTAAAGAGCTGGAGGAAGATTCCTTTGTGTAAATGACTGGGTGGTTTCACTGTATATTTGTATTAGTCATTTCCTGCTGTTCTCTAAAGAAAGTTCTTGATCACTGATGTTTTAAAGGTCTTCATTTCCACATAACTTAAAAAAAAAAAAAAAAAGACAGGAAAGATTCTCATATATTTTTAAAGGTAATTAATTTGGTTTTTAATATCATAAATTAACCTTGTGGCTGAAAGGACACAACAGTTTGCAAATACCCAGAGACCTATCCTTTGGTTAAGGTGGCTTCTTGTACACAAACCTTCTCTTCCTTTCCCAAACCACTGATGCTGCTGTTCCCAGATTTAATGGTAGACGATGCACAGCAGGTATTTGTGCCCTCATTTAGAGGATTTACACATCCCACCTGGAATGAACCTGCTGAGTTCAAAGCAGCAGGACTGGCTGAGGCTCTTCAGCTGTTTTGAGACCCTGGATTGGAAAGATTTGTGGTAATGAACTGGCCATGAATTCAGCATATTATCACACTCATGTTACACAAGAGTTAAAATATCAACTGAAAATGTACAAAAATTTGGGAAAAAAAAAAACCTTTAAAAATATATATATGCTCACTTCTGTTGAACCACAGACTACAAGAGCCAGCAAGGTCACCATTGGACAGGAAACCACAAAACCAGAGGTGGAGATGCTGAAAGAAAGACCTCACAGAAACACATCACAGGTGCAGAATTACAGTATCAAGATTACTAAGGAAAAAAAAAAAAAAAGAAAATTCCTGCAGAAAACTGTTGAAAAGAGCAGGCAGTGAAAAACTCCTCTGTTCCAGGTAAGGAGGAAGGATAAAGGGTGTGGTTCACCTGGCACTGATCTGCTGGGGATTGTGCAGTTCAGATCTTCCTTCACAGTTATTTTGTGTTGTAAAAGAGGAGCTCACTTTCTAGACAGTGCCTGACACTCGGGTTTGTTTTTTTTTTTCAACTCTTCCTGTCTGATAAATAATACAGTCTCTAAATAACCACACTCTGCCAAAGAGATGCTTTAGTCAATCATCCTATTATGTATTAAATAGCTCATCCACTGTACTCTGTGTTTAGGTCCTTAAAATCTGAAGGCTGTGGTTTATTCTGACCCATCTGGACCTTAATTCCGGGGCCTGCTATCTTCAAGTACCTAAAGCTGCCTTTGGTTTGCCTCAGATAATCAAACTTTTGTGTTTTGCTTCTTCATAAAAATATATTGGATTAAAAAAAAAAAATAGTTTTTCAAGATGTAAATATCCTGTGTCTGGAACAGTGAGGGAAATTTCTAGATACACCTAATGCTCCTCTATGAAGCAATATTAGGAATATTAATATTACAACTCTATTTCCTTCACTACTTCTAATTCCCTTAGTATTATTCTGCTAGGCCACTGAGGAGAGAGAGAAAAGCAATCCATGTTTTTCCATTTGAGTAGGTGATAAGCAAATTTTCCTGATGGAAATGTGCACTGGACCATTTAGCAAGGTGGAGATTACTGCATGTAACAGAATGATTTTAATACATACTTACAGAGAAAGCAATTTCCTGTTACACTGTAAAAACAATTATCCATTCAAAAGTGTCTGAATTTTACATCACCGTGATTTTTTAAAAAAATATAATTTCATTCTCTGATAAAAATAAATGAGATTCCTTTATCCTAGGCCTTTTATTCTGACAAAAATGCCAATTAGCCACTTTATGCCATTTAAGACTTCGCTATCATGTGGGTCACAAAATGGCTCCAGCTATTCTTTTAAAGCAAAGTAGCAATGTGATATGTGATAAAAGCTATTCTAATCTCTGTGCAGTAAACAGCCTTCATAAATCACTAAAAGCTCTCTGCAGCAGCATTCCCTCAGTTTCACAGTGGGCCACAAATCCCACACGTGTTTGATACTCATCCCATAAACTGCAATTTATGAGGATTTCCCCTCTTGGCCAGGAGGTCTCAGTTTCTCTTGTGTTATAAAAAATCTCCAAACACTGAAAAGCTTCAACACACAGAGGTGGACATAACTCCTGAGCTGACAGGCAACATTTGGGAGGTGAGTTTTCACACCATAATTTCATTAACCAAATAAAATCAACAATACAGCCGCAAAAAATGGGAAATTTATTATATAAACCTCATCCTAGTAAGGGGGAGAAAAAAGGCATAAGGTGAGCATAAGATTCTTTATCTTATCTGTGTAAAACTATGTCAGCGAAGCAATTCTAAATTTACCATAACTTTTATACTGAAATGTTGCTTGCATCAAAGTTGCAAAATAATTTGTTCCAGTCTGTGCTGATTGGCATTAGAAATTACAATGCTTTCAGTTGAAAAGCTGTAATTTATTATTTGGGTTAGAGGGGTGCTTTTCAGAATGTGTAAGATTCCTTTTGATCAAGGACTATATAATTCTGCATTGCATATCCCAAACAGTCAACAGGGAAGGAAAGGCATCACAACACTGATCTTTTTCCTTTTTCAGATGAAGAATTCAGATCTGTTTTTACAAACTAGACACTTACACTTCCTATTTGCTTTTTGTCTCCTTTCTCCCACATCATGAATTTGAAATGGTTCTGATTAATGAATCCCTATGCCATGAAAAATGAGGATCAGTTACCAAACAAAACCCCACACTGTACCTTAAAAGAAGGGGAGAGTGAAATGCAAAAGGATTTTACAGCTGAGATATTTTAGATTATATCTAATTTCTCAGGGAAAGCCAGAACTTAATCTTTACCAAATCTGGGGATGTTGTGAGAGTTCAGAAATATATTGAAAAGGGATTGCACTCATGAAACTCATCCTCTTTCTCCCAATTAAAGCTGCCATTGTATTCACCATTGTTTCTGCTACTATAATGATCAAATCTATGCAGAAACCTGGAGAGATACTGATTGCTGCATTTCATATATAATTTTTCACAATCTACCTTCCATTCCTTACTTCCTAAAGGGCCACAAAATAGTGCCATTTATCATAACAGATGGGTCTGCACACACATATCAATTACAGCATCATCAGGAATCACAAAGAAAGAAGCTGGGCGCTATTTTTAAAAGAACCAAGGAATGAAATGATTTTGTATTTGTTTTAAATAAACCATTCCCTACCTCAAAGCTGTTGCTAAGTTGTGGAGGGTAAAACTGAAGGGCAATTTGACTCTTACTGAAAGCTGACCAGCTTTATTTTAGATTAAACAGCTTGATGAATATTCTTCTTTTCTAATAGCAAACATACATCACATAAATGTTTCACTTGTCTTTAAGTGTTAATTTTTCTTAAGTTCACATATCCATTACTATCAAATATTTGCCTTCTTCCATTAAGACATTTATGTATCATTTGTGAATGCAGATATCTCTCAGCTTTTTAAATACCTCTCCATATTTTCCCTCCAAACACCTTGAATTTTAGGGGCTATTTCCATATTTATTCTTTATAAATGGGGAATCCTTTTTGGTTTTCTTCTTCATTTAGCAAGGTTTAGATTTTGTGATGGCAGCATTTTACATTTCTACTTTTTAAAGTTTCTTTTAGCTTCAGGTTTATTTCCCTCCAGCTGCTCTCTGGACTTGAATTTGCTGGGGGTGGAGATCCCTTACTTTTCCTTCTGATGGGGTAGAAGGGACACAAACAGCTTTGCTCTGAGTCCAGTGGGAAAAAAATAAGGATTTAATTTTAGACAGGGAAGAGTGAGGAGCCTTTAGCATTGACTTTTCCTTCCCTGTCCAGCAGGGATTGTCCATTTTCTCCCCACACATTTTAAAAGAAGATGGGACACATTTAAATCCCAGTTTATTCCCAAGGGAGATTTCATCAGCACAGCCAGAGGAGCCCAGAACGCTGCTTCTTTCACCTTCAACTAAACTGTTTTCAGCTATTGCAATTCAACAGTTCTGCATTTTTCATGCATTTGCTGCCCCTTTGCAGGGAGCTGTGACCCAAAGCTACTTTGCCTCATGGAGAACACAAAACACCTGCTTTTTCAAGCAACCACTGGGATAAACCAGGCTGGCTGCCAGAAAGGATTTGGTGACCTCCTTCCCAGGAGCAGGCAGTGGGCTTGGGTGGCTCAGTGCACACGAGGATGTACCTGGAAAGAAAACTGTAGAAGAAAATTCCCTTTGGAAACACCCTGGGATGTTTTTAATGACTGAGAGCTCAGATGAGCTCTGATTCAGTCTGGGCCATCTCAAGGTTAGCACAGGGACCTGGGGAAGCCAGAGAGAACCATGGGATGCCTTCCTGCTTTCTTCATCCATGGGTGACAATAATTATAATTTCTTGCCTCTAGAAAGTGCAGCTCCTATTTCCCCCTTAAGTACAAGAGAATAACTCACAGGGAGGAGGCCAAAGACCAGCTGCTGCTTCCAGTCTGCTATTCATCTCTAACTCTGGACGAAATGTGAGGAACTTTGGGTGAAATCTCTAAATTTAGGTTAAATGAAACTTGAAATTAGCACTGGAGATGGATAGGGAAGCTGTCTATGTGACTGGTGCTAGAGACCATTATGGTGCTATTCTTAAGAGTGTTTAGGAGCTTAAGTCAAATTGATTGCAATGCCATTCTCACTGAAAATCCTATTTGACATCTATATATTTCTTTGGGGGGCATAATTATATTTAAAAATCTACCCTTATTATTTGTTTGTTCTTTTCCTGTGAATGCAAGGTGCAGATACTTGTACAAAGGAGGTGAACTTTACCCACCTTCATTGATATCTGAGTTTCAAATAGCTCACACTTCATAAAATTGATGGTTTAAAATCTGTATTGGACCTATGACAGATAGCTTGGAGGGAACAAGGGATGATATGAATTAAATTTGTTCTGTACCTGATATTACTTTGAAGTGGGATAGTGGTGACAATTCTGAAGTCGTAAGGATTAATAAATCTTAGATCTTTTTCACCTGCCATGAAATTCCCTAATTTCATTTGTGGATGAAATCAATCTTCCAATGAAATCAAACTTTCTGTGCAGTGCCCTGTCCAAAGCAGAGTTTAACTTTCTATGGCAACACTCATTAAATTTAGAGCCTAATGAAGCAAAGCTCTGGACAAAACCCAGCAATTTTCCACCAACACATCAAAGCCAGAGATCTGGTGCTCCACCATGAGTTCTTTCCCCCATTCCTCACAGCCCTGCATGTTTTGAAAGAAAGTAACTAAAGATAGGAGGAGATTGGCAGCAAACTGGAATTCAACAGAAAACAAAATAGAAATTTTCTCAGGATATTGCAGAACTACTTCCCCTGAAAGTTCCTCTTCTACCTCAACCTCTACTTCAAAGCTGCCAAGGATTGAATTGGAAAGGATTAACAAATTATTTCATTGATCCTGAGAATATTTGTTATAGGCAAGGTTCCAGCACCGTGATCTTCTTTGTCAAAACTGTGCTCACATTTTTAATTCATTCTCTTGCTGGAGAGGCACCATCTCAAATTCCACCCAGAGGTCAGCTGGCTTTCCTTGGATTCATCTCATTTTCTCTAGTGCTGACACCCTGAAAGCAAAGTATTATCTGTAATGATTGTATAATTTTTAGCTTCTCTCTTTAGTGTCTAATAATTAATCCTTTTTCTTGTGCAGCCAGTGCTTAATGCAAAGACGACATCTTCTTTCTGTCTTAAAAGTTCATCAGCCAGGGTAATTCAGAAATCCTCTGGACCAGACTAATCATAAGATCATACTTATAATCATAAGATCATACTCTCTGTCCCTAAGCAAACCACCTGGAGAAATGAGAAGAGAAATCTGTTTCCCCTCCAGGAGAGGAAGAATCCTCTAAAATTGCAGGAGCTCCTCTTCGAGAGGTGAGATCTTGCTTTCCCTCCCTATTTTTGAAGGATAAGAAAACTTAGTTTTATGAGCAGAAGCTGACCATGCTTTAGCTTCAGGCCAAGGAAATGAGCCCTGTCCCATTTTTCTAGACACAGTTGTAAAGACAAAGATCTCTCCCATCCTACCCAACAGTGGCTTCAGCCAGGGAGGAGCTGCAGGTCTCAGAGTGAGTGAATTCTCCCGGGCTTCTGACCTGCTTCTTGTTTATATCATCATCTGTATTAAATTAATATAAATCCCAGAATCACAGAATGGTTTGGGTTGGAAGGGAAAATACTCAATTTCAAGCTCCTGACATGGGCAGGGAGAGAGGGACACCTTTCACTGGACCAGGTTGCTCAGAGCTCCATCCAGCTGGCCTTGAACACTTCCAGGGATGGGGCAGCCACAGCGTCTCTGGATAATCTGTAATCCTTATCACCCTCACAGTAAAGAATTTCATCCTAATATCTCACCTAAACCTGCCCCTTCTCAGCGTGGAGCCATTTCCCCTTGTCCCATCTCTCCATGCCCTTGTCCCAAGTCCCTCTCCAGCCCTCTTTAGGCTCTGGGAGAGGCACTAAATCTCCTTGGAGTCTTCTCCAGGCTGAGCAACCCCAGAACAACCCCATAGACCCTGAGCAACCATATATATGAATCTTACCTATACACTGACATTTTATTTATATATATATATATATATGTGCATGTCCATGCACATTAATTTACAGACACACACACAGAGGTAAGAGCCACCGGTTTTCCAGTCTCTCATTCAGCTTCAGTCATAGTTTTTTAGTTCATTTTATAGATCCACTCTTGGTTTTTTGTTTTGTTTTGTTTTGTTTTGTTTTGTTTTGTTTTGGTCTGTACTAAAGCAAAGAACTGAAACTGAGATAATCAAAGAGAATATAAAGCCCGACACCTTTTATAGACAATCTGTTGGAGCACAGGCATCTCCCACTGTGATGTTGACACAAACACATTTTCCTCCGTGTTTCCCGGGCACTTTGTCCAGCCTCACCCCTGATTTTCTGCGAAAGACTCTCAGAAATCCAGGGATGAAACAAGATCAGGGAGAAATGCTCAGCTTGGAGCCTCCCCAGCTGAGGTTTCTGCCTCTCCCAGGAGAGGCTGTGTAATCACTTCAGCTCCTTCCATGGCTCACACAGACACCTCCCTCAACACCCCCAGGTACAAATAGCTCAGCTCCTGGAGGAACAGCATCTCCAGAGTGGTGAGGGATTGCTGGAAGGGGACACAGGGATGATAAAAGCAGTGAGGAGGTTTTTCCGACTATTTCTTGGGAGACAACTGGGCTGAGATAATGCTTCTCTTGCACAGAAAGAAGTGACTCCTTGAACCTTCACTTAGAGGGATGGAAAATAATGTAAGTCCTGTGGTTTACTGCACTTTCTCTGCTTAGGAAAAAAAAAATAAAAAAGGTGGTTTGTGGTAGACTCTTCTATAGGATTCAGTGACCTTTTATTTGCCTAAAAATCATTAAAATACCTGAGCAGCAGATTTTTTCTTCCTGAGTGGCATGAAAAAAAGTGGAAGTGGGGAGGAGTGAGTGTTTATTTATTCTTTTGCACAGAAGCTTCTCCAGTTTTTTTTGACTTGGTTTTTTTTTGCTGAAATAAGTTAACTAGGGCCAAAAAAAAAAAAAAAATCCTAGAGAAGTGAGTAGGCATAGAAAGAAGTTTTTTCTTTTTTTTCTGAGCATGAAAATTGCATATATATATATTATCTACAAACTTCAGGTTTTCTAGTTATAATATTTATTTCAAAGCAAAGACAGAAAAAACCTCAATAACCTTCAGTTTTATAAAACTACTCCCTCTTTCACAGGTTTATGCTTAGTGATATTGTTCTGATACAGACTAACATTTGGGTTTTGAGAAATAAGAATGGATCTTATTTTGAATAGATTTGTGTGTGTGTGGGAATAAGGGAGAATTGTTTTAATTGTGGAATGTGTTGTACTGTGGCTGGTGAATGCTTTTATCACGATAAACTGTGGGGCAAAATAAACTGAGACATGGGAAAACTCAATGCTCTGAAGGTTCTTCCTGTGGTACAGATGCTGCTCCTTTTCTATGTCTCAAATGTTTTAAATTTTTTGTTGTACTACATTTTGGGTTTCTTTGTAATTATGTGACTTGATCTGAGATTATTTTCCACATCCACAAAAAAAAAAAAGTATTTTGAAATTTGAGTTTTCAAAATTAGAAAAGGGCAAAAAGTGAATTTAATAAAGAAAAATGAGGAACCTTATGACATGATGTATGTCCTTATTAAGTGACACTATTAAATGACATACCTAAAGGAAATGGTTTGTTCAGAACTAATTTCTGATTAAATACATTTTCATGTATTTAGAAAACTGTGTCAGACAAAAGACCATGTAATTTGAAAATCTCATTCAATTATGGAACTACTAAAACTTAAAATCCAAGTTAAAATTGAGATTGTGCATTAAAGTTAATTTTTTTAAAAACGTATAGTTAAAAGGGTTTTTTTTTTTCCCACTGTGTTTTACTGACAAGTGAGGGGTTTTCTTTCAGGTTTTCTTTCATGGACCAGCTGAATTTTGTTACGGTTTTGGGAAAAATATTTCTCACATTTTGTCCTAAGTTTTTTCCTCTGTATATTAAGCTGCTGAGAGACCTTTCTGTATCAAAACATACACAATGAAAGGAACCTTCAGAATGACAAAATGTCAACTCTATGATACTTTTGGTGCATTTAGTACTTTCTGTTAATGGTAACAGTCCAAAATCCAAACCATGGATTTGGATTTCTACAGCTTTTGTTTGTTGTAATCAAGTCTTGTTAATATGAATTACAAGTTTATAGAACCACTGATTATATTAACCACTATTGAAACATTGCTTACATGTGCAAAGTCAAAAAAATTTGACATATTGTCAGTGTGACCTTTAAAAACCTAAATCTCAAATTAAAAAAAAGAAAACCAACAACAAGTTAACCACTGCAGCAATTCTTATATGAGTTTTTAAGCTCTTGGATATTAGAGGCAGTGAGAGTATAGTTCTCATTCCTTACTGGTGAAGAAAACTCAGATTCCCCTTGTTTGCTTCAAAGCCTGGGTATCCATAAAATGTGCAGGTGGTTCAGTACAGCACTGTAGGAAATATATATATATATATATATATATATATATATAAATCACAGCTTGTCCCTCTCCTGGCAGCCAAGTGTAACCTGAAACATGTCCTCCTTCCTTGTGCAGGACCCTGCCTGCCAAGCTTGGTGAGATGAATGAATTTCCCTTTCTCCTTCTTGTTTTCCTCCTCCTCTTCCCCACTTCAGAGTGATGAAAATGAGGGATTTACACTGTCTGGCCACATTTCTTAAATGTGCCCCCAGACCTGTGGATATTTCGTGGTATGGCACTGCTAAATCAAGATATGTTCCATTTCTTATTGAAGTTAGGAGAGGGCTGGGTCCTCACCTGTTTCTTCTCTTTGTTTGTAAAACAACAAATAAACCTCACACCTGAGGTTTATTTCCCTGTCATCTGACCAGCATCTGACCAGTTTCCTTGAAAACAGCAGAGCAAAGAGACCATAATCTCAATTCTTTGTGCAGTTGCCACCATATAAAGCCACAGTGTGGCGGATCAGTGGATTCAGATATTAACACACTTTAATCACAAATATATGCAATTTTATAAGTTGATTTTCCTGTAAGACAGCTCCAACCATAATCCTGAGCTGTGGAGGTTCCTTGGGGTCTTCTCCACGCCCTGGGCTGCTCAGAGGTTGGAGAGATAATTCCAGATCTTGTTGCTCCTCATGGACTTTCCAGCCAGTCTTTCCATGTCTTTTGGTTACACCCATTATCCTGAGGGACAAGGTCCTCCTGGAACAGGGATTGCCTGGATGATGATGACTCAGTTCAAACCACATTGTCACATTTGCTGGCAGCTTTTACAATCTTGCTCTGGTCACTTTCGGAGGCTTTTTTGTGCTTCTTGATGACCAACAGGTTGTTTCCACGCTTTGGCTATTTCTTTGGGGGACACCAAATTTTACCAGTTAAAAAAGTTCATGGGCTGATGTCAATGACCAGGAGATTACACCTAATTCATCCTAACTCCTGCAGCAATGGACTCATCCATGGTCATTCACAACTTTTCAACTCTTTTCCCTCAGGTTCATTCCTGTGCTGCCACAGAGTTTTCTGTGCTTCCTCAGTGCTTGCAACTGGCCACTTGACAACTTGTCAATTGGCTGCTCAAGCACTTACAGAAAGTGATCTCTGAGCAGATTTAAATTATTTATGATGACAAAGTAGCTGAAAATTAGTGCCCCCTTACCAAGCAAAAGAAAATGTGACTTAAGGCTTCACTAATTGCTGAGAAGGCTTGTGCTGGAAGTAGTCATTAAGGAGACAATTCAGTATTGGGCAATCACAGAATTTTTATGTGTTCACAGTCTGCTGGTGACTAATGATGTTTGCCCAGTCCCACCTCGGACTGCAGAATCACCAATCTTTGGAAGTTCAGCAGCTGTAGTAAGGGCAGTGAGAAGAGTAGATGTAATGCATGCAAAGATTTGAACTTATCTAGTCTCACTTGAAACATCTCAGGTCATCAATTGTAGTCAACTGGCATTTCTTTCCTGAAATAAATATGAAAAGGGGTCTCAAGCAGGCAGTGGGGGAGCTCGTGGAGGTGTAGCTGTGTAATTCCAACATGTCTGCACTGAGGTGCAATGAATCCCACCCCAGAGGAGCTTTCTGGATGAATGCTAACTGGCTTTATCAGGTGAATTATTTTGTGAATCTCCACACTGTTTGCTACCTTCATTTCCTAGCACTGAGTCATCTGTAAAGCCCAGTTTCAAGAGTGGGGATTTATCTCACTCTAGTGAGAAAAAATCTGTTGCCTTTTCAATTTTTTTTTCTGTACTCCGCATGTGTCTATGTTAATCTCTGTTTTTGGTCATCATTAACTGCTCTGAATGCACAGTTTTGGTGATTGCAAGGAGGGTGTAGGGTCTGCATCCCCTGGCAATCTCGGTGGAGCTGCACAGGGTGGTGGTAATCTGACCTGGGAGAAGTTCCTTGTAGCTGCAATAGAGGAGTAACTAAATGGGCTGCAAAAGGGATAAGATGTGCTCTCCTTATAGAGAGGCATTTTGGGGTTTGGGCTTTTACCTTTCAAATAAAAGACAGGCTGAAAGAGCTGAGGCTGTTCAGCCTGGAAAAGGCTCCGGGGAGAACTTCGAGCCCTTTCCAGTGCCTGAAGGGGCTCCAGGAGACCTGGAGAGGGACTTGGGACAAGAGAATGGAGTGACAGGACAATGGATTTAAACTGACAGAGGGGAGATTTAAACTGGATATTAGAGAGAAATCCTTTCCTATTGGGGTGGAGAGGCCCTGACACAGATTGCCCAGGGAAGCTGTGGCTGCCCCATCCCTGGAAGTGTCCCAGGCCAGACTGGACAGGGCTTGGAGCAACCTGGGATAGTGGAAGGTGACCCTGCCCATGGCAGGGAGATTGGAACTGGATGATCTTAAGGATCCCTTCCAACCCAACCCATTCCATTATTCTATGAATGCAGCATTTTCTTTCTTTTTTATTGTGACAGTCTTGTACAGGGGGAAGACAAGATGCATAAATTAAAACAAGGGGGATCCAAATGAGTTGAGACAGTCAAATTTTGGAACAGGTCACTCAGAGAGGTTGTAGCAGCTCTGTTCTTGGAGATTTGTCTGAAGAAAGCCCTGAGCTCATGACTTACCCATTCTGAGGAATCTCCAAAGTGTCCTTTATTATTCTCCGTACCTAAATTATTCTCTGATTAAAAAGTTGCACATGTTAATATACAAGTGTTATTTTAATATGTATCTTAAAGAGCCATTAAGAAAATGTCAGTTTGGTTTGATTAAATCATCTGCCTCAAAACACAGAAACTTTTTTTGGGGAAAGAGTAGAACAGTTCTACAGAAACTTTGATCTGCTATTACTTAACATCTTTTTTTTATTCGGTCCTAGAAAAATTTGACTTCTCCTCTGGAAATCCAGGTGTAGAAATATGCAACACAGCCCAAGTGAAGCATAGTAGCAATCTTCCTAGCTCAAGAAACAAACCAAAACAAAACAACAACAAAAAAATAGGGCTCTGGCCACTCCGATCATACTAATTACTTTGGTCATGCTGAACACAGGAATAGTCAACATTTTTCACCTCTCTTTATAACAGATGACAAAGCCATAAAAACAAATAATTAAGAACAGTTTTATTCATTAACTGGGATGGAATTGGGGTGATTGTTACGGCAATAAAAGCAGCGAAAATATCTTTAACAATAACCTTGTTTCCCGATGTTTTTGGAAGAAGGCATCCTTACTTTGGAAATATATCCAGCTACACGTTTTGGTATTTGAGAATTAATTCAGAGAAAGTATGCTTGACAGCTGATAGAACAACTCATAAATGATTTTTGTTTGTTTCTTTGTGGTTTTTTATTTAAATAATTATTCTTTGATCATGGTGATTTCATTATTGATGTTTGGTCTTCAGGAATTCTGAGGATAAGAAAAATTTTAATTTTTAAGACGTATTAAATATCACACTGTTTTGGAGGTATTTCAAGTCTGGAGAAAAGGCCAAAATGGTATTTTGTTTCTTCTGTGACATAAAGGGGAAAAGTGGTTTTGCATTAACATTTTTTCCTTCTTTAGGTCAAATTGCTCCATTGATGCCTGACCACCTGAAAACTAAATACATCTCAACTGTCTTTTTGTGTGCTACCCTCTCTGAGAGTAACAAATTATTTTGGGGATATTTTTAAAGACACTTGAATGAATCAAGGACATTTTTCCGCCAATTACTCAATTTCGAATAATTCTTAGATTTTATTCAGCATTAGGCTGATTAACTCAGAATTTCCCATGGATGAAAAGTGTAGTTTTAGCCTTTTGCTCCATGGCTTGCAGCAGTTTCAAAACGGAAATTTTGCTGCTGACATGTGAGACAACAAGCTCAAGGCTTGACTTCCTTCCCTTAATGTTTGAAAAATTAAATTTTTTTTCGTAATTGTTTGAAGCAATTTATAAAACCACCAGGAAAGATATTCCTTCCTACTCTCCAGCTCTGGCAAAGGGCTCCAGGCTCTCTGTGCCCTCATGCTTCCTTCTAATTCCACATCTTTGGCTTTAGCCAGAAACCTCGTGTTTTCCTAGAATCTCCTCTGCCCTGGAATAGTCTTGAGGGGAAATGGTGTGAGAATCAAAGTTTCTTTTCTGGAAGGTTACAAGATGGTTTCTTGGAAGGGAAGACATAAAACTGCAAAAGAATCTGCAAAAAACAGAATTTTAATGGTGAACTTTTGAGATCAGGTAAACTTTTATGGAAGTGGAGGGATGGGTATGTTTGGAAAATTTGGCACAAAGCCTAATAAAGTAATTATTGTATTCCCTCCGTGCATTGCAGAGAAATTGCATCTTTTCATGTATCATTCACAGCTCCCATTACCGATACCACAACATCTAAATTACTCTGAACATCAACAAAACAAACACCACTTTGTCCAGATGAAGACTTGAAATCTTGCAAGTGGGTGTTGTAGTTTTTACTGTAATACTACACACACAGCTTCCAGACTGTTACCCTGATATTGAAAAGTATAAAATAATGAGTATCCTTGCCTGACTGTCCTATTTCTTTTCCAGAAATGATGCTAATTTGTGCTGGGAGCAAGGGCTACTTCTCATATCTGTAATTTCATGTGCTGCTTTAATGGGAGAGGCAGGCAGACTGCAAAAATGGAGCAATTTCACTGCAGTTAGTTTGTCACTGGCCTCCAGCTGTTGTTCTCACAGCAATGGTTTCCTACAGCTCAGCAATGTGAGGTCAGCTGAAATCATGTTGTATCTGGGGAGAAATGAAAAGGCATTGTATGGCAGAGGAAGATACAGGCAGTCAGAACACACACACACACACAAAAAGTGTTAACAAAATAAAGCCTCTTGGTTCAGGCTGTGTCTTCCTGGGGTGTTCCATGCAGTGTCTGGAGAGGAAAGGTGGAAGAACAGGCTGTCAGGCAGCAGGACCTAAACTTCAGGATTAAGCTCTCATTGCTCCTTTTGGAGTCAAATTTGAAGCACACTTGAAGGGGTAGTGGCAGCTTCTGAATGAAAAAACCTGACTGTGTGCCTCTAAGGTGATTTTCTGTGCCTGCTCAGCCCTGATCCACCCCAGGGAAAGGCCTGGACCAAGTGGCATCATTGCACAGTTTGTGCAGATGGGGCTGCACTGGCTCAGGAGTTCCCTGACCCTTTACTGAATTAACAGTGTCTTCCCAGAGGTCATAATCAAAGGAAAAGTTTTAGAGAAATCTCCTTGCAGAGCATCCACTCAGGTTGTGTTTGGTGGATGGATTCTATCCAAAACCTGGCCAGATTTCTTAATTAAAAATGCAAAGTGCTTTTCTAGTCCATTCTCACTTTTTTTGTTTTTGTTTTTGTTTTTGTTTTTGTTTTTTTGTTCTGAGAGGAAGGCATGAAATACAAACTTTGTCAGATCAAGCATTTCTGTGCTCCATGTCAGCCAGTACTGACTCTGTGGGTCCCAAATGAAATCCTCTTGGATGCTGCTCACTCCTGTGCTGGTTCCACCAGGATGGACTTTCCATCTGAGTATTCCCATCTGCATTAGTTAATTCAATACTTGCTCCTTCTGTTGCTGACAGCTTCCACAGATTTGATGTTGCAGTTTGATGGGTTTTACTGTCCAATTTCCAAATATTGTCCTGAAGCAGAAGAGGAGGGTGGGTTTTTTTGTTTTGTTTTGGAGATTGGTTTGTTTTTTGGGTTGTTTTTTTTTTTTGAGGGGGAGTGTTTGTTGTTGGTTTTGTTGTTGTTGTTTTGGTGGGTTCTGTTTGCTTTAGTTTTGTTTTTTTGTTTGTTTGGCTGGTTTTTTTTTTCTTTTTTCTGAGCAGCTCAGGTGCATTTAGGATGATGTTCATCTTAAATGAGGTGCTCCAAATACACTCTTAAATTTATAGAGTTTTGCTCATATCCTATCTATGCATATAATTAGAAAAAATACTGAACAGACTGAACTCTGAAAAAGGTGTTGACCATATATTTTCTTCTTTTGTTTTCTTCTTTGCAGCAGCTGATGGCTTAGAAAGTTGATGTCCTTAGCCATGCAAGGGCAAACCGTTGTTTCATTTCCATAACTGTCCTGTTTTGCCTTCCTTTCTCCTTGTTTCTATTGTTTGGACAGAATTAGTGACAGGAAGAGAAGCATGAAAAATGGCTGAGTTCTTGCTGCCTGGTGCCAACAACTTCCGTCGCTTCACTCAGGAATCCTTGGCAGAGATCAAAAAGAGAATTGCTGCTGAAAAGATTCATCGAAAGAATGCCACAGAGGAGAAACCTGAGGAGAAACCACGTCCTCAGCTTGACCTAAAAGCTTTCCAGAAGTTGCCAGCTCTCTATGGAAACCCTCCTCCAGAGCTCATTGGGGAACCACTGGAGGATCTTGACCCGTACTATAAAGATCATAAGGTTCGAGCCAACTAAGATACTTGGATTTTATTTTTAATTAATTTAATTCAATTGATTGTGTATTGCCAAAATTTTCTGTGGGTGACCTATCAAAGAGTTTTGTTTACATCCCTTTATGCAAACTCTCATCCACTTCTAGGTTAAACAATGCATGCAGCTGGCACAGATGAGTGATGTGCTGTAATATTTTTTTAAAAAAAAGCTTAACTTTTAATTTTAAGAATGAAATATTCCGAAATCAATTAACATTTGATTCAGAATAGAAGCAGGAAAATAAACTGGATAAAGGAAGAAAGGGGGGGAGGTGGTTTGGGAAATAAATTATAATAATTAGAAGTTATAGTAATTTTGTACCTTTTGTTCATAATTTTGTACATTTTCATAAATTCCATAGTTTTGAACAATGTGTTTCACTCCACCTCAATGGGCTTGTTTCACTTACACATACAATAAATTATACTTAAGCATAAAAACTATTTTAAAACAATTGCTGATGAATCCTCACAACCTCCTGGCTCCATATTCCAGTTGTGACATACTGAAGAACATGATTTTCAATAACAAACAGAGAAAAGGAAACTAATCCATTGGGAATTATGCTTTTTGCTTGAGAGGAAGTTAAACATTGAACTAATTTCTACAAGAAAGAGCTAGGGGATCACTCAACAGTAGCAAATAATGAAAAAGGCTGCAGTTCTTCCTTGCACCTCTTGTATATCTTGACTCAGTGAGGGGTTCATTCTATTTTAAGAGAATAATCATAAGCAAGATCAGTTCTGTGCATGGCTCTTTGCAAATCACAAGGTTGAAAAAAGAAGTTTGTGCGAAGGAATATTTTGCAGCCTGAGAGTTCAAGTTTCTGATGAAAGGACAAAAAATTTATACAGCCTTTCCAGTTAACCAGGCTAAAGTGAAATTCAAGCTCTTGCTCATGACTGACACAACAGGGCATAGCACAAAAATGTGTTCTGTGTTCACCTTCCTGACAAATTCTTGTTTGTTTATTTTTAAAAGGTTTTCATAGTGCTAAACAAGCAGAAAACAATCTACAGATTTACTGCTACACGTGCCCTGTGGATCTTCAGTCCCTTCCATCCAATACGAAGAAGAGCAATTAAAATTTTAGTACATTCATATCCTTTTATTGGCTTTATTCACTCTTTTTGAATTTTAAACCTTACATAACCCTGTGCTTTTGTGTTTTAGAGCATTGAGTTAATCTGGTCTTTTCCTCACTACAGACAGATTCTAATTATGAATCACCTTAGGTATTATTAGTGTTGTGGTGCTCTTGTGATACTTAGAAATAAATTTTGTGAGTGTTTGGCTTATTTAGCTTGATTTTCTACAGATTTGTGTTTTCAGCTCTGATATTGATTTCCTGATGTGTCATAAACAAGTATCTCATTCTGAAGCTTTTCACAGCAAGAGATTGATGAAATCTCTATCTTCTTTTTCATCTTCTGCTTACCCAAATGTGGGAATTAAATTCAACTTGTGCACCAAAGCTGATCGACCATTGGCCAGTTTTGAGAGAAAAGGTTGAGACAGGCAAGTGTACACAGGAAAACACACAGAAAAAAAACCCACGTAAATTTAGTTTCTTTGGGAAATAAGATTCAAAAACTGTACATGGGGTTTATGAAAGTAAGTATTTCCAGAAATGCTGTTGCAGGGAATACCCTGGGAATACAAATGTGATAGAGATCCCCTCTCATATATCAAATTTAGAGGGTGAGAATCACAAGTGTATTGCTCCAGTTTGGCACTGGGGAAGGACACCTGAGCTGTTGCTTGGGGCTGAAGCAGACCCCGAGTGGAGCCTGTGATGTCCCTGGATTTCAGATTTCCAGTCATCTCCTGGCTCCCTGGTGTGAGGTGACGTCAGTGACTCGAGGTTGTCATTATAGCAGTGTGCAGACATCCCTGGAAGAGTGATACCTCTCACCTGGGGCGTTCCCTGGGCAGAGGTTGGCTGACACTGGCATTTCCACATCAGGGGCCCAGCTCCTCCTGACAGCTGGACCATGCCTGCAGCTAAAGCCAGGAATCTTTTTTGGTGGGGATGGAGAGGATGGATAAGGGCAAAGATAGATGTCTTTCCCATATTCTTCTACCCTACAACAAGGCATGAGATCCAGCTCCAGAGTCATGTCCTTGAGCTTAGCTCTCAACATATGAAGTGTCTGCCCAAGCTCCTGTTCTCTGGGCCAGCAGGTGCCAGATGGCACCTGGGAAGCACCTACAGTTGGCTGAATGTGGGCACCACGTTTTAAAAACCCCATTAATCTGTTAGAGAGCATCCAAAGGGAGGCCATGAAGATGGTGAATGGTCTGCAGGAGAAGCTGTGGGAGCAGTGGCTGAGGGCACTTGGTCTGTGCAGCCTGGAGGAGACTGAGGGGAGACTTCACTGCAGGTACAGCTTCTATGTGAGGGGAAGAGAAGGGGCAGGACTGGCCTCTTTGATCTGGTGACCAGTGACAGGACTCAAGGGAACAGCTGAAGCTAAGCCAAGGGAGGTTTAGGTTAAATATCAGGACAAGGCTTTTCACCCAGGGGTGGTTGGGCACTGAACAGAGTCCCCAAGAGAGTGGTCACAACACCAAACCTGGCAGAGTTCAAGAAACACTAAAACAATGCTCTCAAGCACACAATGTGACTCTTGGGATGTCCTGGAAAGGGCCAGGAGTTGGCCTTGATGATCCTGATGGGTCCCTTCAAACTCAGCATATCCTGTGATTCTGTGATCTAGGGTTGTTTGAGACTCCTGCAATCACCTTGTCAGGTTTCGTGTTGTCCTTTGGAAGAGAAGAGCTTTGCCAGGTCAGAGGCAGGTTTGGGCTCTAGCTGTGTGATTTGAGCAAGTGTTTAATTTGAATGCCTTAAAATGAAACTAAAATTGCATCCTTCCACCCAGTCCTAGAGTGGGTGAGGGTCCTTTTTCCAGGCTTGCAATGCTTAGAGCAGCAGATCTGTAGTCAATACAGAAGCAATGAATAACAACTGCAGTGTGTTGTCATCTAACATGGCTCAGAATCAGTGAATACCGGTGCATGCTGTTCTTACATGTGCTTTAAACAAAAAGCCAGCTAATATGCCAAAGCCTGATGCAATATTTAGTTACATTTCTGAATCTATGTCGTATTCTTTGCCTTCACTCCCATGCCTTACATTGTTCACCTGGTTTATCATGTGCACCATTTTAACTAATTGTGTATTCATGGCTCTGACTGAGTCATCTAAGTCTTCATCATCTTCATGGCACAAAAATGTTGAGTAAGTATCTGAGGATACGTTTATTTTGTATTTATGTAGTTGTATTTGGTTATTGAGGCTTGCCACTTTCACTGGAGGTAGTTTGTGGGAGATTTAAAAAGAAAGTTGCTCGTCTTAAGGGGATTTTTAAATTTAGATCTTATTTGAGGAAGTATTTTTGTCTTTAAACCTAAAGTATATGATAATTTTGGTGTTATAGGAGAGAGTAAGTGTAGATTAAGTTCCACTGTAGAACTGGCTTCATGTCTGTTCTGCTGCTCCAGTTTCCCCACTTTCTGAAGTTACTCAGTAATTATTTGCTCTCTATCAAGATGTATTTCCTGTTTTTACTGATGCAGGTTGAGCACGTGGGAGTTGCTGTCTTTCAAACTTCTGGCTAATTATATTGAAATGCTGAGTTTTTTCTCTAATAAAATGTTCTGTCAGAAGCACTTGGCTTGCAAGGTGCTGTTAGAATGTAAAGCTTTTATCTTCAGTGCTGCCAACACCTGCAATGTTAAATCACAATAAATCTATGATTTGTAGTCAGTCCTGAAATGTATAATGACAGGGTTTGTTTTTTAAGAGACTATTTCAGGTGTCACTTTTCCACTTTGGCAAAAATGCTAGAATCTGAATACTGGTAATTCTAACACCTAATACAAAGGAGAAGATTCCCAAATACTTAGTATTAAAAACAGGTTTAAAATTATTTTTTACTTATCATGTGAAATGACACTGAAACAGCTTAGAATGGCAAACTCTCATGCAAGCAGGAACAAAACTCTGCATGGTATTAAAATATACATCTCCAGAAGATGCTGAGGTGCTTCTCTGCCTATGAGAGAGTTAAAGGCTGGATCAGAGTTGTATCTGCTGTTGGCATCAACTACCATTCGAATGCATTTCAAGAATAATTTCAGAATACTGCTTTCCAAATCAAAAGGGAAGCACTGCATCCATATAATTTCTCAGTGCATTTGCTGACTACCAAATGAAAGCCTTTTGAATTCTGTAGGGATATCACTGCCTTCTTGAAATTATAAGTGCACTCAGTTAAGTCCAGAAGAGCTTTTACTGATAATTTTCCATTAATAAGAATAATTGCCATCTTAAATTGAAAACCCTCTACTCTTGTATTCCTCTAAGTGTTTTCAATATTCTGCACAGAATGGTTGCTGTGTGCCCAAAGGAAATAGCACAGCACATCACACTCTCACTTGGCCACTTGAAACTGGAGGAAGATACAAATTTGGATCTTTATTTTAGCTAATAACTGGTAATTTGGTGTTTCTGAAATTATGGGGACTCACATGAAAGAATTTGGAAAGAATGGTTGAATGCCAAGATGTGTGTCAGGGGTTGCACATTAACAGTCATATCCAGGTTGCAATCAGCTACTGCCTCCAGCTCCATGTGAACCAGATACTGGTGGAATACACTGAAACCCAACAGAAATCTGTTTGTTCTCTCCAGCATTGTCTCACTTTACTGGCCCAGACGTTAAATAGTCTGACTGTGCCTCTTCCATTGAGTGCTAACACTGCTCTCTCCCTTTGGCTCTTTTCTCCCCTCTTTAGATACACTTTCACTGGCATTTACACTTTTGAATCATTGATAAAAATACTGGCAACAGGATTCTGTCTCAATGAATTCACTTTCCTTCGGGATCCGTGGAACTGGCTGGATTTCACTGTTATCGTCATGGCGTGAGTGGGAACAAATAAGCTATAGATTACAAATAATAATTGAACAAATAAATTATGGATTTCTATGGAACATATAAAATATGCGCTGGGAGTTCTCATTGCTGGGGTGCAAAAGGCTGTCTGTGGTTTAAAAACCAGCCCATGGCTCCTAATTGCCCCTAAAACTATCTAGAACGTTGACTTTTCCCCTGGTTTAGCACTCACCCTATTACAATAATGTTTTAGTCTTTCAGAAAGGGAATAATAGAACTGTGCAGAGCAAGATATTCCCAGTGGTGGGTATATGTGAATGGATGTGTTTAGATTGGTGAAATGTAAGAGCTGGGCATAAATACAGACTTGCTGACCCCATGAATGAAAGCATAATTTTGCAGTTAGGGTGATGGACACCAGGATAGTGGATTAAATTATGGCTCTATCTCCAAAAATCATAGTTAAAGCCTAATTTCCTGGTAATTAGCAAGCTTCTATATACTGGTTAAAACCAGCTCAGCCAGAATTTGTAAATTCATAATTTTGAGTGATATCTTTGTACTTTAAATGAATGGTGTTTAAAGATGCTCACACAAAAGCAGATGTGCACAGGCCAGGAGCTGCCTCAAAAGGAAGCTCCAATAATGAAGAAATGCATTTCTATTTTATAAGTCTTCAGACAAATCCTTGTTATGTAGTTTTTTTAAAATACACTGGGAAAAATTGACAGCTGAGAATGACCACTGTAAATAACTGCCCTTTTAACTCTGTTCAACCACTTGGTATTTCACATCTGCTCTTTACAGGTATGTGGGAGCATTTAGTAAGCTGGGGAGTGTGTCAGTCCTCCGGACTTTCAGGGTTCTCAGAGCTTTAAAAACCATTTCAGTAGTCCCAGGTAAGAAATCTTACGTGTTGAGCATTTTCTCCTACTTAAAATTCATTCTTTGCTTCATTCAAAATGTTGGCTTTTGCCTTTTTTTCCCCACCCTGTATGTTTCACAAGTTGCAGGCACAGCTGAATTTGTGGACACAAAAATCTCAGCTCACCTGTTCCAGTCAGAATTAATCAAATGTTAGAAAGAATATTGAATGTATTTTATTTTCATTATGCTTTTAAAGGTACTGTTCACAGTTTATAGTTCTTTTGGCTGATGTGTGTGTTATGGTTCCACAGAAACAATTCTGGATATTGAAGGGATTTTGCCACTAATGATCTTACATCATCAATCCATGCCAAGAGAGGTTCAGACTGGATATTATCTTCACAAATTACCAATGTTGGAAGTATCATTTGAATCATGCATTTTACTTTTCATGGATAAATAAAACTAGACTCTCTCTGGTTCATCATTTTTGAGTGACTATTTTTCAGGGATTAAAGGAACATCTTAAAACTGTAGGGTCAAAGAAAGAAGGAAAAAAAAATTTCTCTCATATTAATCATCCTAAATATAATTGTATTGCATACATATTTGCCAGATATTATCCTGTAATTCTTATACTTTGGCTTTTATACACTGTTTTAACTCTAATCAAGTATGATATTTGAATCTCAGTTTTTCATCCTCTTTTTCCTTTTTATCTTGTCTTTTTAGGCCTCAAGATCATTGTAGGGGCACTTATCCAGTCTGTTAAGAAACTTGCTGATGTGATGATCCTGACTGTTTTCTGCCTGAGTGTTTTTGCCCTCATAGGCCTCCAGATTTTTAAGGGCAATCTCAGGCAAAAGTGCATCAGGAACACTACAGAGTCTTGTAATAGAACATGGGAAAGTTACGAAAAATTTCTTAATGATTCAGGTAATTTTTTTCTCCTCAATTCTTCTTTAGATGATGCTATAGACACCTGTGCACCCATGTACAATCAGTGCTGTGAATGATGTTGATGTTCTGACTGATATTTTGATAAGTAACTACCTGATAATGGCCTTCTGATTGCCAGAGCAGCTCGCAGGCATCCAGGAATGCACTCCTTCCCTTCATCATAAGAAATAGCACTCCCAAATTTCCCAGTAACATCCAGATCTGTTTCCCTGAATGATATGACAGTAATTGAAACATGCATTAGCTCGTTCTCTGTTGTAATTCCCCAAAGTTCACCTTTTACTACAGGTTGAAGAGCCCATGCATCTTCATTTTCCTGCTCAGTGAGAACTGCTCCTCAGCTTAAAACAGAAGGATTTGTTGAAAAGTCAAATTGCTTACTTCTTGACATCAAATATAACTTATTTTATATCTCGTATAAGATATATACAATATATATGTTTCATGTTCACACCTTGGCTGAGGCTGGAGATGGAACCATGGAGCAGAGATCTGAAAATGCATCAAAGCACTCTCAGAGGAACAACTGTAAGATGCAACTCAGAACAGCAAAGCAAAGCCTTGTGTTAAAGGAGAAGCCTCAATATATGTGAAAAAACCCAGACTTAAAATAATTGAAGTCTGTGCCAGAAACATGAAGAAAGCTTCATCACTGAAGAAAATCTCTCCCAGTCAGTTCAGACATAGCAGAGAATAATTTTCCCAGGGGAACTCTGAAAATACATGAAAATTCACCCAGAATTGCTGCTTGTCCACACTCTGTGTGGGAGATTTTTTCAGACAGGATTTCTTCAATAACTTCAAAGTCCAGGAGAAGAAAGTGTAGAAAAGATTTTTGAGGAAAATCTTTGGGTTTTTTTCTTGTTCCTATCAAAATACAACACATAAGAAGCTGGTAATTTACGTGTACAGAATGCTGTAAAAATCATATTTGAAAGCAAACTTGAAAAGGAACAAATCAGTGACTAGAACACTGTAGCAGAGACCATGGATGTGACAAAGTTGGGCTAAAAATACTGATTTTCTGTAGGCAAGGATTTATATCTTAGTGTATGCAGAACACTGAAGCTGTATAAAGACAGTGGTGTGGAGAAAACAGATCTCAAGAAATATAAAATCTGTGTTTCTTTGCAACCTTTGTGTTGTTCAAATCCTATGCCAAAAGGAAAATCCCCAGACAGGTTTAATACAAGGAAGATGACTTCCTTATAGGATTTAGGAAGTACAGCCCTACAAGCCTAGTTTTCTATAAAACTATTTATATATATATATTTTTGGACTGCCTTTATCCTGTTTTTGTGGGAATTTCCCATCTCCCACATGGAGAACTACGTTACTATGATTCTCTGAAGTTCAGTCACTGAATCTTCTTAAAAAAACCTTTTTTTTTTTCCCAGTTTGCAAGACTGGAGCTGAGCAAAATTTCAGGGGAAAGAAGCCCAGATAGGGATTAATTCCTTTATTGGTTATTTATATGGTATGGCAGAGCTGATATCAAAGGTTCCTGGTGGCTCTGAATCATGCTGACTGATCTGATGAGCACAGGAGAGGTTTGAGAAGCATCAGGGAGACATGAGACCTGCCTAACCTCTAGGATAATAAATCCAGATCTTAATGGAGATAATTAGCTATTAGCTAAAGCTTTTACTTTGATTCTGCTGATAACAGAGTAACTAATGCTAAGAGAAACAGGGGAGGACTTCAAAAAGGGCACAGCTCCAGCATCCTAATGGATAAATCTACATTTCTCAGCTGAGTGAGGTTAGGAGCTGCTGTTTGGCTCAGCAGTGGATATTCACACAACCAAATTTCTCTTCCTTCCCCCTATGAACCAGACTTTGTTCTTATTGCTCATTGATAACAGAATTGGTCTATTCTATTCCTAGAAATGTTTGCACACATTCTTGGAGAGGAGTGATTGCTACAGGCCAGAACTCTGCCAGTTTGTGCCAACATTTATCAAATACTGGATTGGTTTAACATTTAGATTAGATGTTAGGGAGAAATTCTTTATTCAGAGAGTGGTGAGGCCCTGGCACAGGGTACCCAGAGAAGCTGTGGCTGCTCCTGGATCCCTGGAGGTGCACCAGGCCAGGTTGGATGGGGCTTGGATAGTGGAAAGTGTCCGTGCCCATGGCAGGTGGTTGGAATGAGATGAGCTTTACAGTCCCTTCCAACCCAAACCACTCTGGGACTCTGTGACCGTGTTTGATGCCTTCCAATTCTTAATTTCCTTTATACAGACATAGCCAAAGTGATAATATCTTTAGAAATTCTGCATTAAAGGACTGCCTTCAGTTTGAAATTTGTGCATACACCACATGCATGCTTATAAATGAGGCCAGGGCATCCTGCAATCTGGTGCAGTCACTGTGAGCATGGGAAACCTGTGCACTGGCTCTTACAGGTCACTGGTTACTCATCACTATTCATATTAAATGATAGAGGATTCGGGCTAGAAAGTGCTCAGGGTTTAATTTTTCCCCCTCTTTTTTATTTTTTTTTTTTCTTCTTAATAGATGACTTTGCTAAGAAAAATGGTACTGTGGATATTTTGCTGTGTGGTCCTGATGCTGGGTGAGTGCACTTAAGACTATTTCTTCTTTGGAAGTTTTTTCTGCCCCAATGCTCCTATGTTTGCTCAGTCATGTGACACAAAAGCAGAAATTCCAAGCTTTCCTTGAATGCAGAAACAGGAACACAGAACACAAAGTATAGCAAACAGTCAGATAACTTAAGACTTGTAGGGAATGGAGTATGAACTTGCAGTTGGCTTATTCAGGTCTAATAAGTCTTTAAGACTTCCCTGAAGTGTTGTCTTCCTCTTTCCCATGGATGTATGAGACAACCAAAAATGTGAAAGATCTGGGATATAGCACAGGACAGACACTCCTCTCTGTGAAGGCTCATGAGAATTAACTGGAAAAACAAAATGGAAATTTTGGAGGGCAAGTTTGGGCAAGGAGGGAGATGTGGCTGCTTTGCAATGAGGGGCAGGGGATGAGGACTGCTGATGAGGGGGCAGTCCTGGGATGGTGGTCCACTCCAGTCTGTGTTCTCCCTTTGCTTCTGGATTGTGGGTGCTGCTTTTTCCATCCCTCCTTCCAACCAATACTACCTGGAGTAGAAAACTGTTTTGCAATCTGATGAACTATAGAGCTGAAACTTAACCAGAACTCTTACAGAAAGCTGAATATTCCTTGAAATCCGCATATTTATAAGGGCTACACTTTTTGTTATTAATTCTAGAGTTTGTCCTCCTGGCTATAAATGCTGTAAAATTGGGCCAAATCCTGATTATGGTTTCACCAGCTTTGACACATTTGGCTGGGCTTTTCTTTCCTTATTCCGCCTGATGACCCAGGACTACTGGGAGCGTCTGTACCAACAGGTACCACTTTTGTGCATGGTTCAGAACTGATCTTCATTTATTGAAGCAGAAAATGTGTAGAGAGGACAAGAAACCTCAAATGAAAACAATAGCTGCAAGTCATCAAGCCCACATCTTCCCTTCTGCATATGACTCCTAGAGAAGGGATGCTGAAGTGCCTCCCAGCCCTTTCCCCCTGCTCTTGGAAAAAAAGTCCTAAAAGGGCTCTGTCCTGTCCTTCCAAAATGTAAAAATGTCTCCTCGATTGTCTTCATGGGATGTACAATCAATGATTCACATGTGAGGGTATAGGGGGAGGAAGAAAGACAGGGAAGAACAGAAAAGAAATTTCTAATTCCATTTAAGCACTGGGTCTGGGAAGCTCAGCACTTTTCAAGAATTTCAGAGACACCTTGAAAGCTTACTTGGTACGTTTTGTGGTAATGTTTATCTCTGGGGTGTGTTGCTTGCAGACCCTCAGAGCTTCTGGGAAGGCGTATGTAGTCTTCTTCATGATGGTCATCTTTCTGGGCTCATTTTATCTAGTCAACTTGATTCTGGCTGTAGTAACAATGGCATATGAGGACCAGAACAAGGCCACCATTGCTGAAACCGAGGCAAAGGAAAGGATATTTCGGGAAGCCATGGAATTACTGCAGAAGGATCAAGAGGTACGTAAATGATTTGCTTGCCAGTGTTTGTCTCATCGTGATAGTCTTGGTCACGTAGCATTGTTTAGGTTGGAAGGGACCTTAAAGGTAAAGATCATCTCATTCCAAGCCCCTGCCATGGCCAGGGACATCTTCCACTAGACCAGGCCGCTTAGAGCCCCATCCAGACATAAGGAAAAGCATCACTCCCTGTGTACAGCTGTATATAAAAACCACTCCTGGAAACAGGGGCGAGTGATATTATTGGAATTAGTGTTTCCTGGAGTTGCAGAACAACTCCTTGTTCAGCTATGTATGTTTCCTGTGAAACAATGACTTATATTCGGGATAAAAAAGCATTAAATGTTGATGTTACTTTAAGAAAAGCTGTATTTTTAAAGCTGGAAAACATAAAATTCCATCAACCAGCAGCTTCCAAGAGAAAATGTAATTGTTTTCAAATTCTTTTTGATTCTATTTTGGGCTGCTGAGCAAAGAAACATACAATAATTCTGCTGGATTAACATCTGAGCCAAAACCTATTGTTGACTGAAAAGTCTCTTGGTAGCTTAAATAGCATAGAAGTTTCTGGAAAAAGATACACCTGTGTTTTTAAAATCCCACCCTACATTCAGCATGGGAAGGAAAATCATCCACACTGTGAAAATAGTTCCAAGGATCCCCAATGGAAAGAAAGAATTTTATTACGGTTTGAACATTTATTTTGGGGAAAGGATATATTCTACTGCATTATTTTCAAACTGAGCATTTTTATTTTACGCAAATTTGCCATATGGAGGAGTAAGAGCTATAATGTGATTATTTTGCCTCTGGCAGGCCCAGTACATGTGATCATATAACACTCTGCAAATAGCAAATTGTTCAGTGCTCCATATGTTGGGGAAACTCTCTCCTCTTTCTTTTAGCATTATCATATATTTGAACATTTCTAACGAGTTTTGTGAAACACAAATTGTTATCAGGAAATAATAACATAGAGCACAGAAGTGCTTTCTTTCTGCTTTTATTCAAAGCACCCAGAAAAATATCATGCATGTTTTTCTTTTAATTTCAGTTGCTGGGTATTAAAGAGATTGATATCCCATCACTTAGCTCCTCTGAAGCCCCTTCTCTGTCACCCAAAGAAGTCAAAGAAAGGAGCAACAGGAAAAAGAGAAATAAGTCATTGGGGAGAGAAGATAATGAAGAAGAAGAAGAACTCCCCAAGTCACAGCTCCCAGACAGTCAACGAAAGTTGGTAATCTATTATCTGAATCTGAGATCCTTATAGCTTTTCTAGCTTTAATTTAAAATTAATCGCTTGAAAGCATAAACAAAATGCCATTACAAATGCAGATAATTTTAAAGTCTTTAAAAGAAACAAATTCGGGGATAAAGAAGAATTAGATGGAGAAATTATTTTGAAAAGGAAGTATTATAAATGAAGGACGAAAGCAAAGTTAAAATAGTTAAATAAATTTTCTGTAACAACGAGCAATAAAAAGAAGTGAATGACTGTCAGAACTTAGCTTTTATACCATCATTCTCTGTGAAAAATTTCATACTTAAAATTTCGTACTTAAAAAGTTCATACATAAACTTTTATACTTCAGTATAAAGCTTATCTCAAAAATAGCTGGTACAGCTCATAAAGTTTTATTATCTGCCGGAGAGAATCTAAACATAATCCTTCCCCAAAAAATCTAAATCAAATAAGAGTTTTGGACTTGCGGTGGTTGACCGTAAACCTTATGAAGCTCTAATAATTTACAGCTTCCCCAGATTTTCTCTATGATATTTTGCTGTTCCCTCTGTTTTGTTTTCCCTGGGCTTCCAGTCTTTCCTGTACGGCCCCAGCGCCGGCCATGCCACGCGCCGGCTGAGCCACGGGAGCGTGTTCAACTTCCAAATCCCCGCCGTAGAGCCTGGCTCCAGAGGGGATTTTGGTGACAAGGACATCCGCAAACCCCGGTGCCGGTCCCTGTCGGGAGCACAGATGGGAAGAAGGCCCAGCCTGCAAAGCCAACGGGGCCACAGCTCCCATCCTGCCACCCCAAACTGCGCGCGGAGCGGAAAAGGCGACAACGCGGACCAACACCTCGGGGTGGGTTTGGGGGTGGCAGGAGGGAGCAGCAGGGTGCACAGCCAAGATACCATGTCCTCTGAAGGAGCCATGCTCCCACCAGTCATGGAAGGCTCGGGAAAGGGGGATCTGGTAAGGAAAAATGTAGTATTTTCAATATATGCTTTATGCTGTGGTTTGCAGATCAGTGGCAGGGTTGGGTTTTTTTGTTGTTTTGAGTTTCGCCTTAAAAGGTTCACATCACTGTTTGATGTGAACCTAAGCATACTGATGTGGGAATTTTTCAGTTGTCTGGAGAAACTGGTTTTTAATAGCCTGATACTCCCTGAAAATTAGATTTTGGCCTTCTTGTAAACCTTATGTTTCTGCTATTCATTAATTGCACTAAAATAGTTTGAAAGGTTCCTAGTGCTGAAATTACAAGTCACTCAATAGTCTTTTCATCCTAAATGCTGCCCAGGGGTGTAAATTTCAATAATATCTATGGGGATTTTTTTTTGTTTGTTTTAGTTTGGTTTTTTTTAATAGCCCCTTTAGCATCGTGCAGCAGTTTTACCTGTAAATTCTCCAATTTGCCCCATTTGGCCTTCACCTCTCTCCTATTCCATTATCTCTTGAATAATTCCTAGGCCTATTTCCCCTCATACATTCATTTCCAAGGCTGTGATTGCCCCATGTTACATGCCTGCAGCATTCACTCTCTGCAGCCCCATGACAGAGTAGGACCTTCAATCTCACCAACTATTACACCTTGTAAAAACATACATTTATTTGGCTGCATGTCATCGTTCCTATTAACTCTCACAGTTACCCATCATCACATCCTGGCTCATTTCACTCCCGTGATATCTCCCTAATCGTGTTTACTTCTCTGAGCAGCCAGCTGTGCATGATGAGAACAGCATGATGCATTTATCTCCTCATCTGTCAGTGGAGTACTTTAATGAGGCTCTTCAGAGAAAAAGGGCAGCAAGTGTAGTCAGCATAATTACCAGTGTCTTGGAGGGTAAGTGGTTCCTCATTAAGTTTATTTCAACCCTAAAGTAGTGCTACCATGAAAGAGCTAAACATATTTCTTAAAGGTTAGCAGAGATTTGTTGGCGTGTAGTTAGGAATCTCATTGTTAATTTGGACTTCTTTTAGAAAAAAAGGGGTTACGCATTCTCTACGTACTGGAACACATCCTTTGCCTATTGTAAAAGCTCATTTTGTTTTGTAGGACAGGGAGTGAAGGGGGTTGGGATGAGAGTGAGTGGAAGATATTTCTGATCATCTGACCTGCAGGACTGGGACAGTTTTCTCCTCCTGGTCCTCTGATTTCTGTTGTGTCAGTGGCAGAATTCAGAGGATTCTCAGGCATGCAGAATTCAACAATTAATAAGATTATGCAACTAAAATTAGTTGTGGCAATTCTTGGATATTGAATACTTAATGTCACATTTGTATTCCTTTAATTTACCTTCCCATGGGAATTTTTGGTGGGAGTTAATCAGTGACAGTTATTTTGATGACTGATAGCTAGCTTTGTTGCTGTTAGATCTTGCTGAAAAATTTCAGTCCAACTTATTCAGGATGATGAATTTTGGGGTTTTTTTTGGTCCTGTTAAGGAGCTCTACCACCAGTTCTTGGACCACAAGTATGGGATTGAACAGAGGGGTACCTGTGGCAGGAAAGTCCCTTTTCTTAATTTTTAAAAATATTTTTTTCCTGGGAGAATCACGGTTTCAACACATCCAGTTGAGCTTTGCCTTGCAGTGTAATTCTTCAGAGATCTGGGTTTTGTTGCACAGTTTCAGCTGTGAACTGGGTTGGACCAGGACCTGTGGCTCTAGTGGAAGACAAGAGCTAGACTTGGAATGAAAATTGAGTTAAAGTGATCACTGTGGAATAAGTGGTGTACAGTGCAGGTGTAGGTGTTGAGCCTGGGGGAGAAGAAATTGAAATTAAAAAGAGGGAAGAAATAAGGACAGGCCCAATTAAGAAAAGGATATGAGTCAGATCCAGCTCATCTCTTTTTGAAAAGCTTTCAGGTCCCTGAAAGCCAGATGAATAATTTCTACTGTGCTTGTACTTAAAGCTAGCTCCAGTTGGTCATTGAATTTGAACAGGACTTAAGCTGGGTCTAAAGTATTTTGAAAGGCTCATTAATATTAATGGTGAAAAAAGAAAATCTATGAGATTTAGATTTGATTAAAAAGATGAAAATGAGAAAGACAAAACGGCTTCTGTCCCAAGTTCTACTTGTGGAAAATGGAGATGGGTTGAACTTGCATCAGCTGGGAAATGATGGGTGTGACCTTTGCCGTAGTAAAGGCCAAAGGCCAAATTTCAAGCAATTTGGATTTGCCAGAGTAAGAATTCCCATGTCTACCATTGACTCCTTCAGCTGCCTTGAGAGTCAAGAGAGACAAAAACTCGTTGGGTGTGACACAGCCATTGTCCCAGACACCTTTGGGAGGACAAGGTGGGAAGGGCAGTAGCTGCTCTGTTGTCTGCAAGACCATGAGAAGCTGTGGTGGGGCCTCTGCATCACAAATATCTGCATAGTCAGATGATTGTAGTACTAGTCTGAGACGAATAAAACCCTTTCCAAAGGCTTTTGAAGGAAGTGCTCACGAAAGAATTTGGAATCCAATTTTCTCTGAATTTTTATTTTCACGTTTATCAGCTCATGTAAGAACCACATGAATGGTAAAAAGTGCAGGGAGGCTCTGTGAGAGATTTCCTTTATCATCCCTGGTCTTTTGAATGCTTGAAGTTGTTATTTCACCATCTTGTTCAGTGATAACCAATGACCGAAGGATTTTCTTTCTCATTTAGAACGTGAAGAAGCTCAGCAGAAATGCCCACCACGCCTGAAGAACTTTGCTTTAAAGTATCTAATTTGGAACTGTTGCCCACTTTGGTTGAGGATCAAGGAAAAAGTGTCTGCTTTCATAAAGGATCCTTTTTTCGATCTCACCATCACGGTTTGCATTGTGATGAACACTTTGTTCATGGCACTGGAGCACAATAATATGTCATCTGCTTTTAAATTCACGCTTAAAATAGGCAACCTGGTAAGCAAATTCTCAGCTACGTGGCTTTTTATGGGATTAATTAATTAGTTGATGTTTGTTTTGACTCGAAACATAAAAAGTAATAGGAAAAATCAAAAATTAGCACGCTTTGCATTTATAAACTTCATTTCTAACATAGAAGATTCCCAGATTTTTTTATACACTTTGGCATGCTCCTGAGAAGGCAGAAAACAATCTTCCTATTTTAATTGTGTATTGGGACTTCATAAACATGAGTTTTATTAACCTGTCTGTGAATTTGAGGGAACATGACCTAGAGGTAAGATAAATTCATGTCTGCTTTCAGCCTGATGCTACTGTTTCTTTGTCACAGGTTTTTACAGGAATCTTCACTGCAGAAATGATTTTAAAAATCATCGCACTAGATCCCTACTACTATTTTCAGCAGCCCTGGAATATTTTTGACAGTGTCATTGTCACACTGAGTTTAGTTGAGCTGGGTTTCCCCAGACGCAGAAGTGGGAAAGAAAAGGGAAAAGGAGGAACCCTGTCGGTTTTACGATCCTTCAGGCTGGTAATGCTTCATGCATGCTCAGTTGTATGAAACTTTATCTTGTGAATTTAACAGAGAATACTTCTGTAGTTAGGAGACAAAAAAAGATTTTTTTTTTACTCCAATTGTTTTTATTTCCTTATCCTGGCTTTAAGAAATGCACTCAAACTCCTTGTGATGTTAGAATCAGAGTTTAAGAAGTATGTTTCTTTTGAATTCGCTGAGAAATATTCAAAACAAAAAATATTGCAGAATAAACATGTTACAAAACTGATCCAAATAATTAAAAATTAGCATGCAAAATTAGGAAACAAGTGTCAGAGTGCAAACAGAAATAAACAATATTTAAAGAGAGATGTGAAATTATATTAAGGTATCTACTTCATATATTGAGGACTGATTCAAGTTGCTTTATTAAAATATAGACTCTTCTTGTGGTGTTACAGCAGCAGTCCTTTTGGTCCTTTGTTTTACATGTAAATAGGCACCATAATCAACATCAAGAGCATTGCATGGACACCTGCCTGTGTGGGCCAAGCATTTATCAGTCTCAATTAATTTGGTCCTTTACAAGGTGATTAGTTTATGTTGCCCAGTCAAAAGAAAAAAAAAAATCTATAAATACTTTAAAAATGTGCCACAAATGTTGCATTGCTGGAATAGTTGAGAATATCAGTAATTTGGTTGTTGTAAGTTTTGCATGGTGCAAAGATGAGTTATCTCTACCGATGTCTAACACTATGTTTTATGTTGCTACACAGCTGAGGGTCTTCAAACTGGCAAAGTCCTGGCCAACTTTAAACACTCTAATTAAAATAATTTGTAACTCCCTGGGAGCACTGAGTAATCTGACCCTCGTCCTGGCAATCATCATTTTCATTTTTGCTATAGTAGGGGTGCAACTTTTTGGGAGAAATTATGCGCATAACTGCACTAAACTAAGCAAAGGCTGCGGGGTACGCTGGCACATGAAGGACTTTTTCCATTCATTCCTCGTCGTTTTCCGAATTCTGTGTGGAGAATGGATTGAGACCATGTGGGACTGCATGGTGGTTGCTGAACCATCACTGTGCCTTGTTGTCTTTCTGCTGGTCATGGTGATTGGAAACTTAGTGGTAAGTTTCGCTATGTGTTCTTCTCTTCATCCTGTCTGCGGTGGACTCCAGTTAATGGCTGTTCTGACAACAAAAAAAACCTGTGCCCTAAAAACAGGTGCAAAAGTTACCTATGTGTGTTACAGTCCGCAAAATCCTCTTTTTCCTTTCACCTTTGAGCCACTGTCTGTATTTTCCCATTTTGTGAACTTTGCACACAGCATCACTTGACCTTTTCGTGTGGCAATGTGACAAGAAATACCTTTGTAGTAAATATGCTACAGGCAGCTATGTTTCTTCACATCTTGGGATTTGGATGCAAATAATCAGTGGGGCTTACGGCTTACCTGCTTGAATTAATTAGGCCAAGTGCTTAAGTCCCTCTCTAAATCAATTTTTTTTTTTTATGACCTCATGCAAGTACTGAATTCTTTAGCAGCAAATGGCTGAATCTACAGTGCTACCACAGAAATCCGGATTATTTTTAGCCATCTCAAAGTACATTTATATCCAAGAGCTAGGTTTTGCAATGGCATAACCTAAACAGCCTCAAGACCCTCTGCTGGGACATAAGAGACAGCTTGCCTTCCTTGGTCCTGCGCCATCCTTTCATGATGCCCAAATCATAAATATCTTCTTTAAGTAACTTTGTTCCTCATGTTCTTCATCTATATGCCAAGCTTCTCTTAACTATAAAAAAAAAATATCTGAACATACTTAACTCTAGACAGACTTTTATGGGAAATCTCTGCTCTGTGGTTGGATCCTAAATATGTATTTAATGTCCTGCCTGTTCCACAGTGCAAGAATTGATGTCAGTGATGAAATGCTGTGAGTGAATTTCATATCACACAATGTTAACCGTCAAGTAATGAAATGTTTAGCCCTCACTTTTTGTCCAGGCTTTCTTATGGTCCAAGAAAGCAGAGAGAGATATCTGGGACTGAGATTTATTCTAGCCTGAAGTCAATAACTAAAACAAAATGGGATGAATTGCTCTCTGGAGAGCTGATATTCTCCACTGCCTGTGGCCCATGGATGGCTCAGGGGTGTTATCTGCCCAGTTCTACCATGATAAAAGATACATGGATCCCATTAGAAACCAAAATACTAGTGAAAAATTTAAATTCTCACATTCCCTTAAAAGCAAACAAACCAAAAGCAAATGGAGGTTTAAAAATTGTTTGAAGGTTTCTCATTTTAAAAATGGGAAATTCGAGCTTCTCTTGCTTTTGATTTTTGTGATAATGTGGCAGATTTGAGGAAATTTCTGGGCCCTGAATCTGAGCTCACAGAATTTTGGAAGTAACTCCACAGAGGCCAGATTTAATTCTAATTTGAAAAATGAAGAGACAATTATTAAACTGACAGGATGTGAGTCTGTGTTACTACTTAAACCTTTGAAAAGTTGCTTTCACCAAATAATGCATTTGGCACACAGATCTGTTTCCTCTTGTAGTTTAAATTACAGTTTTTGAGAAGAGAGGAATGGGAACATTGAAATTTCTGATAGAGAAGTTGATTTAATCAACCACAATATGATCAGTCACTGTTATTTCCTTATCACCTTGTTTTGGTTTGCTCAGGAGAGACTGAACTTCGGTAGCACCTGTGCTCTTCCAAGTTAGAATTCAGATTTTCAAATGCCAGTCTCCAGACTTTAAATTTTTTTATTATTGTTATTTCAATTGCTTTCAGGTTCTCAACCTTTTCATTGCCCTGCTGCTGAGTTCTTTTAGTGCTGACAGTCTGCAGACAGCAGAGGATGATGGAGAGATGAACAATCTTCGGATTGCCGTCGCTCGGATACGCAAGGGATTCCACCTTGTCAAGAGTGTGACGTGGGATGCCTGCTGTAGGAAGCTCAGGCAGATAAAGAAAGTGCACAAGAAGAAAATCAAATTGACTGCACAGAACTCACTTGGGTTCAAGAGTGAAGAGACAAAAAGTTGTAAAGAGAATTACAATAATGAATGGGTTGAGAAAAACGGGGACAAACGCCGAGGTCTTGAAGATTTTGTTAGAAACCCCAATGTATTTGTTTGTGTCCCTATTGCTGAGGCAGAGAATACAAGTGAGGGTTTCGAAGATGATGATAAACTGAGCACATTTACTGACACAGAATGCAACAAACAGGTAATGGATTTCTTTATTTGTGTTGGAACAGTGGAACTGTGGAGAGAGATGAAGGAAGGGAGGGATGTGTGGAAGAAGATGGTCTCCAGCAGAACAGGGTGGGATATGTTGATCAATTTCCAGAGTGTTACAAAGTTCTGAGGTAGAACCAAAAGTAAAAATATTTTCATCAAGGGTAAAATAATCACTTGGAGCCTTTTAAAATCAAGATTCTTTCATTCATGGTTTTAAAAGAAAATTTTTGCAGGAATTCTGGCTGACATGCTGTGGTGCACACAGGTAAATGTGGCAGTCCTTGTTTTTTATGTAAATGCTTATAAATAATGCCAGCTGTTTTGGTATTATTTGCACAAAAGAGCAAAAATACATGTTCTGCATACAGAACATTATCATGGATTCAGAATATGAATTGATAACTCTGATCCTTTGTGTTTTTCCTTGCTGTGTGTACTATGGAGTAATTATTAGAAGTGGATGGGATTAAGTATGGAGTGGCTCTACTAAGGACATATTTTTGATATTACATCATATATTTACCCTATTTCTTTGTGTTCTATGTGTTTTTCAGTTCTGTTTCAATCACAATTGTCATTCATGTATCACAATTTCCCATCCTAAATTTCCCTCTTAATTCCTATGTAAGATTTCTCATTTAAGTTTTGAATAGATTACTAAAATGCCTTCATTTGTTGGTGTCTGTTGGGGAAAAGTTCTACCCTTAGGTAAAATCAGAGACTCAAAATTATCCTTTCTTATAACTCTTGTCTGGAGAGTCCCACTTTGAATAAAATTTATAGCTGATTGGTTTTTCCCCTCTGACTTGTACGCCCCCTAAAAAGGCAAAAGAAAGCCCCTCTAATCCGCAGATTAATTTCAGGATGAAAATCACCTGAGGCAAAGGGGAGACAGAGCAAAAAATTCAGGCAGCTGGAGTAAAGGATCAGGATTTTCTTCTGAAGAATTAAGTGTGCTCTATCTAGGGAAGGACAGGAGGGGTGAACTCTCATCATCAGAAGAAAAAGAAGTAAGTTTGGTTTTTTTTTTCAATGATGTTGACTTTCCAATTCTGGTCAAACACAAGCATATTCCTGTTCAGGGGTTTAAAAGAAGCAGCTCTGAACTTGCAATACCTGGTCTGGCAGGACAAGAGCCAATATTAGAACTGAAATTCTGGGAGCAAAATCAAAGAGTTTCTAGGTATTTATTTCAAAGAGAAATATAGGTACAGGAAAGAGAGCATGTAGAAATGGAAAAACTACTATATGATTTTGGTAGTAATTATGAATAATTTATAAAATAATCTCTGAAACCTTCCATTTATTAAATTCTGACTCCACAAAAAAGGAGGATTAAAAAAAAAAAAAAAAGAATTAAAGAGAGATAAGCTTCCATGGGGGAAATTCCATCAAGTCTGCCTGTGTCCTAAGTATCTTGGATTCAAGAAACATAACGCTTGAAATGAGTTTCTCTCTATGCCATTAAAGATCTTTGTAACCATTTTAAAATACTTTTTAAATAATTTTCGATGGATTTGTATTTAAATAATTTTGATTTTACATTCAAAGAAGTAAAAAAAACCAGCATTATGGAAACATGAAAGAACAAAAATATAGAGTAAGTAATTGCTAACAAACTGCTGACTCATAACACAGCCTTTGGTTTAATGGGCAAAAAGCTTTGTAACTGAAGAATACAGGGTATGATTCCAATTTCTGCTTCCTAAATACATGGGTGCTCAGTTCCTGGCCTGATAATGGATATATTTATCTGTGTGTCCTGTGTGAATGTATCTTCCCATGATTTCATGGTTTTAACCCAAGTAATTTCTCCTATTTTGAGAACTACATTCACTAATATACAATTTAAAAGCTCTTCAATTTCTCAGCTGATTAGGCAGTTACACCTGGTTTACATAGATAGATATTGGAATTATAGAGCTTTGGCCTCTATTTGAATGCACATATTGGTACCTCTAAGCTTACATCTTTTAAAATCAAAAAGTATATTCTATTACCAACAATACTTGTAATATCAGTACATTACAAAGCTTTAATTTTGAGTTTTATTTGTTCATGGATTAATTTATTCATTTGGACCTGAATTAGAAAGAATGAATAATTGATATTACTGTGCTGGGTAGTTGGACAGTGTCAGCTCTTCTGCAGTCAGCACAGTGGATCTGGCAAATCCCGAAGATGTTTTAAAACAGATTTCAGAATTTTCTGAAGACTTCAAGACTCCAGAACAATGTTTTCCAGAAGGTAAGACTCTCATGGTTTCACTATTATGGGAAGTGAGAAGAGTGAACATTCAACTTGTTTTTCTAGTAATGCTGAGTCAGTAGGATCAGATTATTTTCACTTAATTTTAGTTATCTGAAAAAAGGCTAAATAGTTGCCCCTATCTAGTCAACACAGAGACACCTGAAAAATAAAACCCTTTCCCCTAAAAGCCAATTGCTTCCAAATGGGACATGGGCAACGCCATTAACCCCATTCTGAAAAACAGGATTGTAAGGTGAGCTGAATTTCACTCAGTTCAACAGCAACCAAGTCACTCTGGGGGTTTAACATAAAAAAAGTGTGTGGAATCAAGTCTCACTTGATGGCAATGGTCACTTGGCACATCAGATTTATCAATACTTTGCGGCAGTAAAGGTATTCCTTGAATAACATTTCATGAATAATCTCAAACAAAGGAGTGAAATAAGCAAAAGAAGCTGCAAAGATTATTTGAATTTCTATAGAGTAATGGTGAGAGAATTGCAGAATGGCTTGGGTCAGAAAGGACCTTAAATATCATCCAGTAATATGAGGACTCTTTTCGAATCATCAGACAATATCTAGCTTTGCAAGTTGTTCTAGTATGTATTCAGTACTTTTATGATTTCTCCCTACCCTAATATGTAACAACTCTGGCTTTCATAATATCAATCCTGACAAATTTGGTGGCTTTCTATGCTGGGGTTACAGCATCTCATCTCTGCTTTCCAAAGAGTGGACAGAAATTGAGTATGGCTTTTGTAACATCAAGACTCTTCTTCCCGTGGCCTTGAAGTTTTTGTGCCCAAACAGCAGGTCAGTGAGAGCCTGTCCAGTGTCTCAGAGATATCTTGAAATAATGGAAAGTTGTCCAAAGGGGCACTTCACCTATTTATATGCACCTACTGTATATATAAATGGGAGCTACACCGGAAATTAAACTAGATGTATCCCAATTTTTTTTTTCTTGGTAAAACACAGAAAACCACCGCCAACGATGCAGTAACTGTGACCTTTGACTTTTTCTTATTCCCAGAAGTTTCCTGGCCATGCCTACACATCCATGTGCATTTCTTCCCTGCACTCACTGCTGTCTCTCACTTTCAGGATGTGCTCGGTACTTTCACTGTTGCCTGAGTAGTGCTGAAAAGTTTGGAGGAGAAATCTGGTGGAATCTGAGGAAAACCTGCTACCATATTGTTGAACATTCTTGGTTTGAATCCTTTATCGTGTTCATGATTCTTCTGAGCAGTGGAGCCCTGGTTGGTGTAGCACAGTTTCATGTATTCATGAAGGATTTTTGGCTGTAAATTGCACCCAGAGAAGTTCTTAGTAACAAAGTGACTATCTTTGAACTCACAATGAGGGAAAAGAAGAGTCTTCATATAGCAGTCTTTTATTCACCATTCTAATTATTGCAAATCTATTATTGATATTATTAAAAATTATAAGAGAGCATGAGCTAAGCTAAGAATATATGACTCACAGAAGCTGTTTCTCTTCTGGCTATATACTGGATTTTTCTCAGGAAGTTACGTCACAATTGTGAAATATTAAGGAGATTTTATGCCACTAAAATGAACAAGTTGGAAAAAAATTACTTAGTTCTCCTCAGTATATAAAATTTATGATACAAATTTCTAAAAATATATACAGTCCTCCTAGGATTTCATTGTGCAGGAAGGATGCATCCACAGGGCTATATTATATAGAGAAAAAGAAAGAGAAGGCACACGGAGAATAATACTTTTATCAGCTGGCACAGATTTGAGTAACAAACGGTGTTCAGATCTGTATTAAATCAAATTGAATGATAAAAGGGTCTCAGTGTTGCTTGACTTTAGTTGTACAAGGTTAATTTCTGATTTTTGCCATTTATCTATATCTTTTATGATTTCAGGCATTTGATGACATTCATCTAAATAGGAGAAAAAGAATCCGAGAAATACTGGGATTTCTTGATATAATGTTCACTTTCATCTTTGTTCTGGAGATGCTCCTGAAGTGGGTGGCTTATGGCTTCAAAAGATATTTCAGCAATGCCTGGTGCTGGCTGGACTTCCTCATTGTAGATGTGAGTTCTGCCTTTGCTGTTGCTACACAGCATTAGCAGCAGAATCCCCAATTATTTTCTGGATGTAAATTTCAGATAGTGCCCTTAACCCTGTAGCAGTGGTGTCAGGATACTGTACTCCAGGCACCTGTCTTGGTTTGGAAAGACAGGTGTTTGCCAGGGAAAGCTGGAGCTTCCCTTGGAATGGAAAATGTAAACCCCCTCCAACCAAATTATTAAAATTATTATAATTTTGCAATCAAGGGAGCTTTCAGGCAAAGATCCGGGAATAGGAATAACAGTTCTTTACTAGGGATATTAAAAAATACAAATGAAGTAGTACAAAAACCCAAGCAAACAAAAGATTCCTGGAAACACTGACAGAGACAGAACACGACCTGACACCCTGTTCGTCAGGGTGCTGGGAGCAGCCCAATTAAGTCCTCCTGGAGTGACAGATGTGGTTCTGTTGGAGCAGAGATGATCCTGCTGAAGGGAGTAGTTTTCCCCTGAAGGTCCAGTGGTGGTAAGATGGGTCCAGTCTTCCTCTGGGAATCCAGTGCAGACAGGCTGTGCTGGTGTTCTGAATCCCAGGTTTTATCCAGGTAGGAATGCTTGGCTCCTCCCCCTGGGTGGAGCCTCTCCCAATGGGATGATGTAATTGTCTCAGCTCTGCAGTGAGCCTGGATGGCCCATGAACAGCAGATATCCCCTGGAGGGAGGATGGGTGGTGGGAGAGATAAAGAACACTGCCCCAGCTGGTTTTATCAGCTGCCCATTAACAGAAGACACCCACCTCCTACCCCCAGAGTTATGAGGAATGGGTTATACAGGAGATAAAGAAAAACACCTTTCCGACCAGTTTCGACAGATGGCAAATAGAATACATATTTTTGGTTACAAATTGCAACTCAAGACAACACTGAAAGCATGATTTTGTTTGTTGGTTGAGTTTTGCTTTTTTAACAGAAATAAAGGAAACAGATGACAGGACATTGCTAATACTTTTCCTTTGTCTTCCCACTCAGATCTCTTTGATAAACCTCTTTGGCAGTAAGTTTGGGGCCATGAAATCTCTTAGGACTCTGCGCGCTCTGAGACCCTTGAGAGCACTGTCACGGTTTGAGGGAATGAGGGTAAGATTGCAAACTAAAGCTTGTCAGAGCTGATGAGCACATAACATGTGTGTGACTCATCACTGTGTCTTTATTGTTCATGAAAAACATGAGAACACGTTCAACCTGAGTTCAGTTTAGGAAATATAAAATGAATGTTTAAAGAAACCCTTGGTTGAGCTCTTCTGGACTTGGGTATTCCTCATAGACTTTCCAGGGATGATTGCTCCAAGTGCTGTTGAAACTAAAACTGGCCTAGGTGAAACTGTTCCATTGATGTTCAGACATACTTGTGTCCCCCTGACTGAGATAGGCAAAAATAAAGTAGAGAATAAGAACTGTGAGCACAATCATAATTTTTGAAATCTGATAGCAAGCTAACTCAGAGGAAAGAGTGAGTTCAATTTTGAAAGTATTTTACTGGATTGATTTGCAAAAACTGTAGCCTATTAAAAAGTACTTTGCTCAAATTATTGTTTCAAATAGAATTCTTTCAAAAGAACAAAAGTGTTGTCTGCAGAACATTAGATTTTCTTTTCCCATCAAAAGAGCACATTTATTTATTATTTTTTATTCTGATAGTAAGACTAAAAATTCTGTGGTTGGAGTCTTGACACTGTGAAGACAGAGAGAAATGTCATTAAATTAATTAGCAGAATGTAACAAAATTTCTGTGTCTGGAGTAAATTTTGATATTGAAACAGGTGACATCATACTTTCTGTCTTGCTATGAAGAATGTGTGTGGGACAGTCTCTAAAAATCCTTCACAAAGCCTTTCAATTTTTCTGTCCATCAAGTTTTTTCTTTGCTACCTCACCGATGAGTTCACTGCCTTCACTTTGAAACTCAAAGAAATGTTCCCACCATTCCCTTACCCAGTTTTTTAAGCAATCTGTTATGTCTTACCATACATTCAAAGTCTGCATAGACGCTTCTCTGTGGTGGTACAGCACCTAGCACAGAAAATGTGCCTGGCTTATGGTTATGTATCCCAAACACAGTCATAATCCACTAAAAATAAATAAAGAAAATTGTTAGTGGAGAATTATTACTGGTCCTTTTAGGAATTACTTTTGACAGTCTTAAAAATAGTCCTCTGCACTAGTGCTCATGGATGAATACTTCAGAAATCTTATGTTAATAAAGTCTAAAACAAAGAAACAAATGGACTATGTTCTATTCCAAAAAGAAGGGAAAGTAAAAAAAAAAAGTGTAGATTTACATTTTGTGATAGTAAGGTCTCACAGCAGACCAGGAAGTATCAGCTATTGCTTTCAAAGCCTAATAGATGCTTAAGATATTGTTCAAGGTCCCCCTGCCAGCTGTGATCAGTATTTACGTGGAAAACATTAGGGTTTTGTTTGCAGAGATGACCAAGTGATTGCTTGCAGATACCCAGGCTCATCCTTTTTATGGAGCATATTTTTCCTCTCCTTTTCCATCCAAGGTTGTGGTCAATGCCCTCCTGGGAGCCATCCCTTCCATCATGAACGTTCTGCTTGTCTGCCTCATCTTCTGGCTCATCTTCAGCATCATGGGAGTGAACCTCTTTGCTGGGAAGTTCGGGAAATGTGTCAATATGACAGATGAAAATTCCGGGATAACTGGCAATATCGAGAACAAAACAGACTGTGTGACGTATAACAGTACTGGAAAAATATTCTGGGTCAATGTTAAAGTCAATTTTGATAATGTTGGCTCTGGCTACCTGGCTCTTCTTCAGGTGGTAAGTACTGCTTGTCCTCAGTAGCCAGCACCTTGTCAGATGGGCTTGACCTTTTGTCAAGCCTAACTTGTCTCTGAGGGTGATGCAAGGAGTGAAATATCCTGCAGCTTGCTCTCCCCTTGTAGCTGGTTGTTCATGCACAGAAGTGGGAAAAGGGGGACAGATGAGACCCTGCCATGATTTTCCAGGTGTTAAAGGAACATTTGGTGGGCAAGTACTGTTGCAACCTCCACCACTCATCTCAGGTGATCCTGAGAGCTGGAGTCGATCTCAGAAGGAATTCTGGGGTAAATAGTGAACTCTTCTGTCAAAATGTGGATTTGTTCAGCCATGAGGGTTGCATGGCCTTTAGTGCCGTGCTGATGAAGGTTTGCTCTGTCAGAATTCTTGGATAAAGTGTTCTGTCTCCCCCTTGAGAGCTTTCAGATCCTAACGAGGCTGAGAATGCCACACCAGCAGCCGGAGCTCAGTGCTTTGTGCATCTGAACATAGAAAAGGCTCATGCTTCTGTCAGTGTTATTCAGATATGGCAAATGATGTGAAGACTTTTAAAGTCAAAGTTCAACACATTTTCCGTAATCTCTCATTCCAGGCAACATTCAAGGGTTGGATGGACATCATGTATGCAGCAGTAGATTCACGAGGGGTCAGTCATTGTAATCAAACTATATTTTTTATGAATGCTACTGCTTTCTGCAAATGCAGTATTTGTTTTGCATTTCTACATCTGCTGTTTGTCTGTGCTAAATATTACCAGTAATTATTTTTTGCCAGATGATGTAAACATTTAATCTGCAAATGACTCCTAGTATCCTAAAGCTCCTCAGTTGCAATGGAGAAAGGGTTTTAGCTTTAGATGCCCCCACTTACACAGAACAAAGTAGTATGACTTAGTAAGGAAAGAAACTGAAATATAGAGAATCTCTCAATTTCATCAGTAGTTCCAAAGAATAAAAGAATTAAAAAAAAGCTTTAATATTCTAATATCACTAATATTATATATGAAAAGATAAATACATAATACATAAAAAGATAATACATAAAATATGAAAATACTAATGATCGTATTTTCAGATATTGACATGGTTTTGTGCGTATTTTAATGTTTGTCCTCTTTGTTCTTCATTTTGAAAAGTTATTTTTCTTCTTCCAATTTTTTTTATTCGTAATTGCCATCACAGAAGTTTATTTGCTTATAAAAGCAAAAAGAACAACAGCATAGCTAGTCTAAGAATTTTAATGGCAAGAGCTTGGAATTTGACTTCTACATAGTTTGGTTGATTTTTCATGTACTGAAAAATTTATGGCTCCTGTTCTTATTGGAAAGAACTGAATTGGTGCTTCTGTAATGCTTGTGAAAATCATGTCAAGAATATTCAAACAAAATCTTGTGTTATGCTCTATTGGTAGTTTTAAACTGTATTACTTTTGTCATAATTAGCAGTAAGGCAGTAAATCTTAGTTCCTCCTGGAATCAACTTTTGAGAGGAGCTTCAATATGAAGATTATTCTGAATTGGGCTCATGTTGCTGTGTGTTATTTCTCAAGTTGCTTTTCATTCTTGCAGAAAGACGAGCAGCCAAAGATGGAGAGCAGTCTGTATATGTATCTCTACTTTGTGTTCTTCATCATCTTTGGATCTTTTTTCACCCTGAACCTCTTTGTTGGTGTAATCATTGACAACTTCAACCAGCAAAAGAAAAAGATAAGTGTATTGGTTGTGCTTTAGAGAACAAGGTCCTATAAATGGAACTTAAAACTTCTACTGGCATTTACCAGAGCATTAATAATTAAGTGACAAGAAATTCTCCTTTAAAGTTACAACCTTCTCCTTTCTCTTCTCCTGTAACCTGAACACCTAGATCTTCCCCAGACATTTCAAAGCCACTTAAAATTTCACTCCTTTCAGGGAAATCAACATGACAGGAGACTTCTTATTTAGAAAGTTGTCTACTACAGATACTCTGATGAGTGATTTAGATATTCAGCAAGCCCAAAGCATGGGAAGCCAGGGAAAGATTTGATCCTGTCCATGATTTTTTTGCTTGCATGGCTTTTGAGTGAGCTGAGTTTCACACCAAGACTTCTACTCCATGAATGGCTGGTTTGTGCCACTAATTTTTTGGACACAGTTACATGATATGAAAAGAACCAGTAACAGCAAGGTATAAAAAAGGAAGGAATGCCAGTTTCCAGAATTTTAGGTATTTTAAGTAGAATAGTTTTGCTTCTCACCAAAAAACAGTGACATTTCTTTGTATACTTAGGTGGGCAAGATATCTTTATGACAGAAGAACAGAAAAAATACTACAATGCAATGAAAAAGTTGGGATCCAAGAAACCTCAAAAACCCATTCCAAGACCCTTGGTAAACTGAAAAATGCATTGGGAAAAACACATTGCAAAAATGCATTTTAATTCACTGAAAAGTGCATATATTTATATATTGCATATAAATTATTCATATTGTCCTAATATTGATACTCACACAATGCCCTAAAGTCAGTTCCACACCAAAAAGTTGACTGAATTATTTTACGTGTTAAATGTTTATTAAGTTCTCTGCATAAATATTACTGGGGTTTATATTCACCTTGTTACTGATAAAACTTCAGTAACTCTGAAGTTTTATCCAATTTCTCTGATGTCTTTGTAGCTGAGTGGCTTTGTGACGTAAAAATTGGAAATGTTGGAAACATGTATGGATGGGTACTCCTTATTTTCATAACTGATATCAGATTTTTTTTTTCTCCCTTTAGAACAGATACCAAGGTTTTCTTTTTGACATTTTAACATCCCAAATGTTTGATGTTATCATCATGGGTCTCATCTGCCTCAACATGATCACAATGATGGTGGAAACCTATGAGCAAAGTGAAACGAAGACAAACATCCTTGGCAAAATCAATATAATGTTTGTTACCATCTTTACTGCAGAATGTGTGCTGAAATTGCTGGCTCTGAGGCAGTACTATTTCTCAAATGCCTGGAACATATTTGATTTAGTTGTTGTGATTATGTCACTTGTTGGTAAGTAAAATTGTCTTGAAAATTATTTACTATATCAATTATTTTTTTTTAGAAAGAAAAAGAAGTAGTTAACATTTATTAACTGCAAATACTCATTAAAATGTAAGTTGTAGTACTGCAAAGTTTTAAGGGGGGAAAAAGCCATCTCTCTCAAGATTATATTAAATGAGATTTAAAACAATTCCTTTAGTAAAAGTGTGTATATATTTATAATGGTTCTTTAGGGTTTCTTTTTTTTCTCATCTGAAATACAGAATAAAAACCCCATCATAGCAGTATCACATTACATGACAATTTCTATTGCCACAGATTTAAATTTTAGATTCTACAACTAAGAAACATTCAATCAGATAAATTATTGGGTTTTGTTATCTGTGTTTTTGACAGATGACTCAAATATACAGAAAAATAGAAATACTTGTATAGGTATAGAATAGGAAGACCGGAATTAGATTGTAACCTCCAGAATATGGCTTCTGTAAATTCAGGCATTGCTGACTGAAAATAAGGGTTCACACTTTGTAACATGATAGAAAAGATCACCAAAAATGTATTAGTTTTTATTTGAAGGGATTGCAATGGACGCTTGCAAATTTGAGCTTCCTGCCAATTTAACTATTCCCAGGGCTAGTGCTGCCCTAGCAACAGGCATTTAGGGGAAGAAGGATATTTCATTTCTTTGCTATGACTCGTGTCTTGGGTAAGATTCCAGTAAGACTATTGCTTTTAAGTTTCTGGATTGTAAATACAAAATCTATATCCAAAACAGCTACAATTAGAAAAGACAGGCCTCTTGTAGTGTTATTAGATGTCATTTATTTCATTCAAACAGAGAAAAAAATAACATCCATGTGTAGCTCTGGGCCTGAGTGAAGCAAAAGCCATTGTGGAGTGAAACACACATCTATGCTTATTACTCTCTTTGCTTCTACATATCATGCCTATATTATCTAAATGATAACCATGACATTGCATTGTATCTTGCTTTCATAGTTTAGCTTAGTGTCAGTATATGAAGACAAATGTAGAAGGCAACTTGAATCTGCTGAATTATTCAAGCAACCAGAGCCAAAGAAAACTATCAGTCATCAAGTGTCAACTGATACACATACTTGAAGTTGTGCACAGAAAGTTCCTTGTCATCTTTAGTGCAACAGGGACTGTCCTCTGATGGCTGAATAATTTAGTTCATAATTGCTGATTTCAACAACTATAATTTCAATTCAACTTCTCCTCAAAGATTTTCTGGCAGGGCTTAGCAAACACACATCAGATATATTTGAGCCATAAATATATTATCATTCCAGCCTCTTGACTAGGAAAAATATTACATTCTAATGAGTTGTTATCCTCCTTTTCAGCTTTACTGCTTTCCAGCATTGGCAGAGCCTTTGAACATTTCTTACCACCCACACTCTTCAGGGTCATTCGCTTGGCCCGGATTGGCCGGATCCTGAGACTCATCCGGGGAGCCAAAGGAATTCGAACTCTGCTCTTCGCCTTAATGATGTCCCTACCTGCTCTGTTCAACATTGGCCTCTTGCTGTTTCTGGTCATGTTCATTTATGCCATTTTTGGCATGGCTAACTTTGCCTATGTGAAGATGGAAGATGGCATTGACGATATGTTCAACTTCCAAACCTTTGCTAACAGCATTCTCTGTCTCTTCCAAATCACCACGTCAGCTGGCTGGGATGGTCTTCTCAGTCCTGTTTTAAACACTGGGCCACCATTCTGTGATCCAAACATACGTAATGAGATAGGTGAATGTGGAAAACCTGCCATAGGTATTATTTATTTTGTAAGTTACATCATTATATCATTTCTCATTGTCGTAAACATGTATATAGCCGTAATTCTGGAGAACTTCAATGCTGCCACTGAGGAAAGTACAGAGCCTTTAGGGGAAGATGACTTTGATCTCTTTTATGAAATCTGGGAGAAGTTTGATCCTGAGGCAACTCAGTTTATAACCTTCTCTGCACTTTCAGACTTCGCAGATGCTCTGCCTAAGCCTTTGCGTGTACCAAAACCAAACAAAGTCGAACTCACAGCAATGGACCTGCCCGTGGTCAGTGGGGACAAGATACACTGCTTGGATATCCTGTTTGCTTTCACTAAGAGGGTGTTGGGAGACTCTGGGGATCTGGATGCTCTGAAACTACAAATGGAGGAGAAATTCATGGCTGCCAACCCGTCAAAGCAATCCTATGAGCCAATATCGACCACGCTCAGCCACAGGCAAAAGGAAGCATCGGCCACGGTGATCCAGCGTGCCTACAGGAGCCACCTGCTCCAGCGCTCCCTCAGGCAGGCCTCCTACCTGTACCAGCGCAGAACTTGCAGCTCTGACAGTCTGGGAGAGAATGCTCCAGAAAACGAAGGACTCATTGCATCTATGCTGCGTGCAAATTATTGTAGGAGTCCCAACAGGTCTGAAACTTTGTCCTCAGTGTCCATCCCTCCATCGTACGACAGTGTCACAAGAGAGAGCAGTGGCAATCTCGTGGTTGAGAATGGAGAAATAATGGGCTGCCAACAATCTCCAGACATTAAGTAGTTTATTGGTGACAAAGCTGTTAACAATATTTTCTAAATTTTCATTTTCAGAAGATGATATTGTAAATACTTGTCAGAGGAGGCAGCCTCCCTATGCAACCAGGTATGTGGATGGTGATCAGTTAATTATGGCAGCTGAGAATCATGGCCTTTGGCTCTGCTGTGTTCAGCTTTCTTCAATATTTACCTATTCAGAGAAAGGTTTTGGATCTGTTTGATCAATGGCATCTCACTGCAAAGCAGGTCCCACAGTACCTGGGTGCTGTGACATGTTCACAGCAGTGATAGGCAACCTCAGCTGATATTTCCCCTGTACAGGACGCAGAGAAAAGTCCAAGTACCAGTGGATCTACTGGAGATCAGAAAATGAATGTCACTATGAATATAAATTGAGGAATGGAAAGGAGCTAAACTTTATTCCATTCCTAATTGATACTATCATTATAAACCTGTTTAGCAAATCACTGATGATTTTTAAAATCTCTTTTTTTTAATGTATGAGGACAGATGTGCCACAAACATAGACCCTGCATGATCCACAGATACTCCACAGTGTAGTGGACTTCTTCCCATATGATCAATTTACAGAATAAACCATGGCATGTATGTTATCATAGCTGTGTTACTGGAGTTTAATGAAATAAAAAATACAAGTGTTAGTATTACAGAAGTCATACTGAACAGAGCAAAACCTTGCTTTATGTTTTGCCTGTGAGGATTTTTTTTTTACATGGTTTCCTCTGGCAGTGAGGTGAAGGCAGCTGTACCATCAGTCACCCCCATAAAAATTTGTGTTTATTGCATACTTTGCTCAAACTTCTCCTGATGGTTGTGTTTTGTGTTCAAAATGTGGTAGAGAAGAGAAACACAAATAACACTGGCTGGAAATTGGTAATATCACTTCAGCTACTCCCTTAGACACTGGAAACCAAGGTTGGGGAGCTCCACACAAGACCCATCAGAGGTTTCCTTGGTCGTGGTGATGAACATCATCCACGGCCATGGATGTGTCCCTTTGCAGGTAGGAGCCTTTCTTCCTCCTGCCTTCCTGTGTTTCTCTGAGGGGAAAACCAGCCTTCTCTCTCCTGCAAAAGTTAGAAGAAACCAAATTATGAGTAATGTAGGTAATTAGGAAATCTATGTTGAAGTACTTAGGTCTGGGGTTACCGCAATCACAAATTCTGCTTCTCATGGAACTACGTGTGCAGATGGTCTCTCATGGTTTCTCATCTCACCACATTTTCTTTATGAAGTCCTTTATCTTCATGTCCTTATGACTCAGACTTCTCAGAAAAAGTACATGCCCAAACACTACTTTTGTCCTTTCTATATTTACTTTGGAGATATGTCCACTGATGCACTTTGCTGTCTAAGGACTGTTGTTTCCCTTTGTCATGTACTAGATGTAGTGACAAATTACCCCTGACATTTTAATTTCTTACATACGCTAATGTCTTTAAGGTTTAAGATACTTTTTATTTTTCTTAGTTGCAAGGTTGCAGCTCTGTGATCACTGTTGAGTTTGGCAGGTTCTGGCTTTTCTGAGCTTTTCCCTGCACACTGATTTCAGCCAGAAATCAGAACCCAGTGATTGAGTGGGACCTGCTGTACACTTGTTTGCAACCTGCAGCAAGTTTTCTTCTCTCCTGAATGCCCCTTCTCTCTGGTAACAGTTATGTTCTTATGTCTTGTGTTGCGTTCTTCTCCTGTCTTTTCCACCTCTTCAGATTGTGAGCTTTTTGGACAGAAATTCTCTTTTATTATGGATGGTAAATTAGACCTAATAATGAGACTCTGTTTTCAGTTAATATTGTCTGAAGATGATGCAAATAAATAATATTTATAGTACCTTTTAGTTTCCTCTGTGGTATTCCTTTAGCTTCTCCCTAGCCAATCCTGTAATGGTAGCTCGTTTAATTAGTTTTGACTAATACCCCCTCAGATTTTAAGGTAGGTGCACAGTGAATCCATGTTATACCAGCAAACTCAACAGCTCTGTGCCTTTTGAACCCAGAGGCTCTATTCCTTCAAATAAAAAATAAATCTGACAACTATAAAAGAATTAATGAAATTAAATGGTTTATTTGGCTAAAATTTTTTAGCCACTTTCAGCATATGAACAACCACAGCTGAGGAGCCGACTTCATGGCACTGATGGGATGGTGTTTCCCAGCTCCAGCCTGTTCAATGTCAGCTTCCCAAGATGTGCAGGATATATCGAGGAGCAGTAATGAGCCCCATGGATCATTCTCAAGGATTTGGGGGTGCACTCAACAGCCCTGGTATCACACCCTCCCAGGAGATTGTACTAAACCCATCCATACCTAAATGTGGTGCAACCTAAATGTAGTGTGACTCATCTTTGCCAGTTTGTGTGCCAGGAAGAAGTATTTTTTTTTATTGTAAGAGCAGTCAACTTGGTCAGATATACACAAGCATCACTGATGTCCTTCTCTTTGGAAAGGCCACCCTGAAACAGAGCCAGGACTCCACCAAGGTAGATCAGATGCCAAAGTTCATTTGGTACCCTAAGTGAATTGTTGGTGTAAGAAATGATAAATACCCTCTAAGGTGAACTTTACCTTCTGCAGAAACTCTGAGTAAAGGTGATACTATTTTAGGGAAGATAGTTCCCCTGCCATGTTATTTAATCACAGAATAAAGAATTGGTTGTATTGGAAGGGATCTTAAACACCAGGTTCAGGGACACCTCCCACTATCCCAGGTTTCTCCAAACCCATCCAACCTGGCCTGGGACACTTCCAGGGATGGGGCAGCCACAGCTTCTCTGGGCAACCTGTGCATCACCATCCTTATAGCAAAAATATCATATTCAAAGATGAATCTACTTTCTTTCAGTCTAAAACCCTGATCAAAAGTCTCCCTCCATCTTTCTTATAAACCCTGTTTATGTAATGAAGGGCCACAAGAAAATCTTCCCAGCCACAAGGAAGTCCGAAAAACTTGGGAGACAAAATTATGAATATAAGCACACTAGTAAGAAAATGTGCCCTTAGAAATAAATAATCTTCCAAATCCTTCTGGTTCTCCTCTGGGTCCCTTAATTTTTGGAACCTACTGATGTCCTTACAAACATCATGCTTTCCTGTGATGACTATGTGACATATAGTCTTGTTTCCAGATGGATTGCTTTCCTTTTTTGGTCATTCAGAGCAATATTTCATGTGATTTTAGTCATTATATAATCCAGGCTGCATTAACAGCCTGGTCTCTTCAATAGTTACATCTTCTATAAACTATATATCACTTAAAATTTCACCCTAAATTATTTCAATTTTAAGAAGTTATTAACACAGACAAAAAAAAAAAAAATTATATATATATATATATAGGCCTGAGAACTTTTCCCTTTGACAGCCCATGAGAAACACAAGTTTAACAACATGATGTATGAATGTATGATGTATCAGTTTGTTTATTTGATAGTGATGTGGAACAATAAATATATGAAGGAATAACATGAGAATTCCAGCACATCTGTACCTCTCTGTAGTGAGCCTCATTTCACCACCTAAAGGACACATATTTTTCATAGGAAATCAAAGTAATGGAAAATCCTGGGATAATTGCAAACCAGTCAAAATCATTGAAGGGGAATGGGAAAAAAATGCATAAAAAGCTATTTTCTTCAGCAATATTTTCATCAGGACCTGTAGCAAAAACTAAACTGACTTTACCATTGAGACTATTATTAATTGAACCACGTGAATAATTTAGTTGTGTTTCTCAGCTCTTGAGCAGATTGAAGGAGCTGCATGAAAGCCCCCTTGTGCTTGAAAGAAAGGCGACATTTTTTTCCTCCCGTTCACCAGAGATCTTTGCAATTCAACAGTTGTGAATTAAAACTGGATCATGTGCTGGGAAGCAATGCTAGGATAAATAATAATGTGTGATATGAGAGGCGATTCAAGTTTAGCGTTTTCAGCCTAGAAATAACAGCTGAGAGGATGCATCATGACTCTCGGTAAACAAAGCAGGTGGGAAAATATGAGAAAGGGGAAAAAATGTTTAAAAGACAATTAGAATAGTCAGGGAGAAATTAACTTGTAAATTAGAGGTGGGTTCTGTCTTCAGAGGATGGAGTCATGAAACTGTTTTCAGCAGGAGCAGAGAAGCCAGTTTGACTGGAAGGTAAATAGTCACACATGTTTTCATAGGATTAAGTGCCACAGCACTTTTGAGGGGATCTGTGATCCTCTTAGTTCCTGGTCAAAACTATTTGAATTCCATAAAATTAAGACTGAGATCTACATCTGGATAGGGAAACTTGTTGAATGCTTCCTCCTAGTGGTTTTCGAACAAAATGACATTTTCAACGTGGGAGAAAAAAATCAAAAAATTGGAGCCTCTGTCTCAAGTATAGAGAATGTGACCTGAACTGATAAATAACTGTTAAAAATGTTTAAAAAAAGTTAAAAAACCTGTTAAGTACTGAAAAAGTATTAGCAGAAAGTAGAGATCTTAGAGGGAGGGGGATTATGGTAAAAGAAAGCTGCAGCTTAAAGGTCAGAAAACAAAATGAGCGAGAATTTCCAGTGTAAAAGAGAATTAGACCATGAATAGGAAGCTGAAACAGTAATAAGTAAATCATTTGCTACATAAGAAAGAAAAATAAGAAGAAAAAGTAAAGAAGATGTGAGTTTGGTTTAAAATGGGGCAGGGATGAGGGTTTGGATAGCTTTAAAGTTTATCTATCTATCTATCTATCTATCTGTCTGTCTGTCTGTCTGTCTATCTTCTAATTACCAGGTAAATGATCTCCTTAAATTTTGGTGATGACTATTGTCAATAAAGGATCGTATTTTCCTTGGCACACAAGAAGTGTTTGAATGAAAATGTGAGTAAATCCATGGATGGACACAGAAGGGAATTAAAACAATGGAGCTGGAGTCCAGAATAACCCCGTTGCAAAAATCCTGTTGAGAACTGGCACATGAACCTGCAGATCTCTCTCTAAGATTTTGTGAGAACTTGTCAAATCAGAAAAGGTTGCAGGAGGAAAAAAAATCCACAAATTCCAGCCTAAATGTAATACTTGCATTAGAAAAGGAGGTAACAAGCAGCTCAAGCAGAGACTTGCTGATCTGAATTCATACTGCAGGGCTGTGGGACACAATTTTGGAGGGGAGATAATCAAAGATTGGAAGGAAAGTGGAAAATTGAGTTTAAAAGGTTTGAAATATATTTACTAAGAAATAAGAATGTGGCAAATCTCATCCCCTGGTATTGTGAGAAAATGTCTCAGGGCAGAGCATGAAGTGCTCTACTGGGGGCCAAATGGGGACATGTGCTTTCAGGGGATGGAAACAGCAGATCCATGTGAATCAGCGACAGAAACAGAAGGGTTGAGGTGTGTAACGTGGTGCAATCCTGAAACAGAGGAATGGAAGTGAAGATCTGTCAGCTCAGACACAGCCCATGGGGGGCAGGTGGTGCTGAGGCAAAGAGGAGGCACTGGTGAGGCTGCACCTCTGCACACGTTGGCACGAGATGCTCAAGGAAGATTCATATGGGCCAAACAAGATTTAAAGGGTTTCTGCAACAGACAGGAAATTAGAAAATTTGAATCCTGGTTTCTTCAATCCTGCAAAACAAAAGTCAAGAAATGTGACTGTTCCTGAGAGGGGAATAAATGTAAATGAGGATTAAACCAGAGTATTGAGTAAGGTTTATTTTGAACAGTCTGCATCAACCACCTTCCCTCCAAAGCCTATAAGTGGGTGCAGTTTGCAGCTTTCCTGTGGTGAGTTTTCCCTGTGGAAGCTCGTCCCATGGCAATGGACCAGGCCTCTTGCACACAGGAAATCTGGAAGATTCACATGGAAAATTCATTATTTGTACCCTATTGTAAAGCACAAGTTTCCCCACAACAGCAAGATCCAACACTCCAATATGCGTTTGCTTATCCCATCAAGAAGATTGAGATGGTCTCTAACCGAGACTTCATGTGTTTATATGTTTTGGGACAGCAACACCAGAAAGTTGAAAGGTATTTTCCATGTTTTCACTGAAAGGACCTGGAGAGGCAGATCAGTGCTGACAAATATCTTAAAGGTGGGCTTGGCTTTATTTGACTAAAGTCATTCGTTCTGCTGGGGTTACAGCCCTTGACCTGAGGACATCAAGGAGAATCAGCTTAATTGGATGTGAGGAGGAAAGGGTTAACATATTTATCAATCAGGCAACATCTGAAAGGGATAAACAATTAGCAAACAAACTATTTATAAGGCAGGAGAAGAGTGGAAGCCTCAGAGAGCATTTGAGTGGTGGTTTTTTGTTTTTTTGGTTTTTTTTTTTGGTTGTTTTTTTTTTTTGGGGGGGGGGGGATTTGGGGGTGCTTGTTTTTGGAGGGATTTTTTGAGGTATGGGGTTTTTTGTTGTTTTGCTTTTGGGGTGTTTTTTTTTTTTTAGCTTTTTTTTGTTGTTTGTTTATTAATTTTTTGTGGGGGGGAGAGGTTTGGTGTGTTTTATTTGGTTGTTGTTTTTGGAGTAAGGGTTATGGTTTGTTGGTACCTGTGCTCTAAACCAGTAGTGACATTCATATCTAACAAGACAGTAATGCAGATATAGGTATATTTCTCTATTTTTTAGAGACGTTTTTGCTGTGATTGTTGTTCCAGCCAGAGTTTCTATTTATGTGGACTTGGAGAGTTTATCCTTTAATTTTTATTTTTTTTTGTCCTAAAGAAATGACTGCATTTGTTTGCCTGTCTGTTTTGTTGGGGTTTGTTGTACTTTTCTTTGTCTTTTGTGTTCTGTTTGAGGTGTGAAAGGAGACTACATTTAAAGTTGTGATGTGTTTTTGGGGTGGGATGGACAGGAGTGATGTACTTGTTTCCATTTTTACTAGGAAAATAGTTAAATAGTTACTCCACATGAAAAAAAAAAATGGGGCCTGTTGTCGTTGCATTCAGATGTTCCTGCCTGTGTTTACCAATGTTTGCTCTTCAACTTTTCTTTTACTTTAAACAATGTGGAAATCAGCTTTTGGTTGTCCTTTTTGTTTTTTTCTACATGAACATGAGTACAGAAAGGATGAAGGAGTGAAAATCAGTTAGAAAAAGCAGTATGTGAGAATTAAAAAGTGGTGGGAAGTTATTTTCCAGCTTCTATTCTTGCTGTTGGGGTTCACAATGCCCTGAAAATAGGGGATTGTTGCAGTCTCCCAACACTTTTAGAGGCCAAAGTTAAGTATTGGGATTTTGTGTTATTTTCTGTGGATGGCTGTGTTTGTGTTGAGTAGAACAATTCCCTCCAAAATCAGACAGAAGCTCCAGTCCACTCCTGTTTGAAGCCACTCCCAAATCAATGCTTGAAAGTATTTGAAAGAGTAAATAAAATAAAGTCTCTCTGAGGGAACACTCAAATACTGCAGAGGAGGAAAAAAAAAATCAGGCTTTGCTCAATGCTGAGGAGCATATTCAATACCCATCTGGGGGGGTTTGACCCTGCACTCAGAGGGATCACCTTGGAAAAGCAATATGTGGTGGTTCAGTATGAGCTTTAATGGGACATTTCCAGTCAAGGGCAGCTGGTTCTTAAGGGCTCTGTTTGTCAGAGGAAGGATATTGTACTAAAGATGAAATGATTATGCCCTTGAGTAGTTATTGGCTTGTATAAAATCTTCTCCAAAGAGGTAAACCAGAAATATTTGGAAAAAAACCTCCATTTTTAACAGGTTGAATTTCTGGATGTTTGGAGAACCTGGTGATTTCAATGTAATTTTTTCTCAGGAAGTAACTGGGCCTGCTGCATTAGCTGCCAGATCCAGCCTAGTCTAAAACTACTTTCTGCATATATAGGGATGAGGGGGAAATAGGTGGTGGGATGTGATGGAAATATAAAAGCAGCATTTGGGAGTAAGCAGGAAAGGGTGAGAAGTTTGCAGTCTGCTGGCAAACACACCAAAGAGAGAAGCAGAAAGCCCAAAGATGTGATGGTTAATGCTTTACTCTTCACATCTCAGACAGAAAAGGCAGTTGGTGAATTGTGCTGATTTTTTTTCTGGAGAGAGTTAATTTTCTCTACAGTAACTAATGTGGGACTAAGTTTTAGATTTGTGCTGATCACAGAGTGGGTAATCCAGAGATGTTTTGGATATTGCTGAGCAGCACTTGCATGAGAGGTCTGGGGGTGCCTGAGAAGTTGGGAGGAGACACAGCTGGGACATCTGACCCCAAAGAGATATTCTACACCACATGATATTATGCTCACTAAATAAAATGAGGGGAGGAGGGGTGTTTGGGCTGATGGCATTTGTCTTCCCAAGTCACCACTGTGTGTGATAGGGCCCTGCTCTTCTGAAGATGGTTGAACACCTTCTTGCCTGTGGAAGAATTGAATTAATTCCTTGTTTTGCTTTGTTTATGTGTGTGGCTTTTGCTTCGTCTTTTAAACTGTCTGAATCTCCACCTGTGAGTTTTCTCACTTATTCTCTGCCTGGTCCTGCTGGTGGGGGAGTGGCTGCCTGAGATTAAACCACAACAGACCTTTTGTCACGCTCAGTGCAGCTCAAAGAGTTAGAGACAATGACAGATTGGATTGAAATGTGCTAGATTGATTTAATAGCTGTTATTGCCATTTAGCTATTAATTGGCAGGCTCCTGTGCTTGCCATGGGGCTCACTTGCCTGGCTGTGTATTAGAGCCTCGTTAATGGCTCGGTTTTTTTGCAATTGCTGCTCTCTGTAGTGCTGATCAAGGTACTCTGCTGTGCCTGGGCACATATTGATAACAGCCCTGGCGATGTCCCTGGGCTGGCAGATGGCCAGGACATCGCTGCTGTTCCTGTGCTGCTGAACTGAACAGGCTGGGACTCCAGGTGTGAACTCCAGTCAAAGGAACTGTGAACTCTGGGTGAGCCCATGGTGGAGCAGGCATCCCCTGGAGGAGCTCATGCTGGAGCAGGTTCATGCCTCAAGGAGGCTGTGATCCTGTGAGGACTGTCATGTTTGTGAAGGACTGCAGCCTGTGGCAAGGACCTGTGTTGGAGAAGTTTGTGGGGGACTGTTTCCCATGGGTGGAACACTACTCTGGAGGAGGGGAAGCAGAGATGCCCCTGAAACCTGTGGTGGAGATGATGGTGAGGAGCAGTTCCCTGCAGCCATGGAGGATGAGGATGTGGACCATAGCAGGACCCCCATGTGACAGCCAGGCTGGGGATGACATCCAAGAAATTTTTATGGATGCACCTTTAAATGCTGTAAGCCATTACTTGAGTTGCATGTCACAGGAATCACTTTACCAGGAGCCACATGGACCAGTGGAGTAAAAGCATTAAAAGAAGCAGTGAAAGAGCTGAGTGAGCTGGCCTGAGTTGTATTTGGTGCCCAGTAACTCAGTGCAACACACAATTCCTCCTGTCCTGAGTGGCCATTGTGCCTGATGGAGCCCAAAGTCGTGGAATAAATGAACACAAAGAAGCTGGTGGTACAAACCTTGTTAAGAAAACTGCTCTGACAATTGATGAGACTCTCTGGCCACATTCCCACCACCAGCTGCTTTCACTGCTGGGACTGAAGGCTCTTCACAGCAGAGGGCTGATGAAAGAGGTATGACTGACACCAAAGAAGGCTTCAAGCATCAGCACTTTATTCTTCAGTACAACCTGTTATACTATTCATCTTACGTACGTTACCCCTGTGTGGCCACTCTACCCATCTGGAATTGGTCAGTACACCTCAGCACTCCATGTTTCATTGCCTTCACTACTGCTCACCTGTCCTACACAGCTGTAAGCCTATTGGGAGTGAGGCTCTGCCACAGCCCCATTCCCAATCACCACAAACTGTGCCTACAGAGGGCTTGAGATGATGGGAGCTCTGCTTGGCTCCCTACACACCCCTCTCACATGCATTCAGACCAGGTTTCATGCCCTTTGTGTGACGGACTGGAAGTTCATGGCCTCTAGTCTTGGGCTCTGGTCACTCAGATACCTCATCTGTCTATTGTTGTGAAGGATGGGAAGGGAGGTCATGGTTAATGTTGGGGTTTTTATCATCTGACCATGATGTAAATTATATGGAACAAGGGGTGGAGTGTGCTGTGTTTGCCTGGGGTGAATTTTCTTCCTAGTAACTAGTATTATCGGGACTATTTGGATCTGTGCTGGACACGGGTTTTGTAATGTGGAGGTGTTTTTGTATGGCTGAGCAGGGCTTGCACAGAGCCTTTTCGGTTTCTCTCAGTGCCTTGCTGGTGAAGGCAGTGGGAGGGTGTGGAAAACTGGGAGCTGACACAGCCAGGACAGTTGACCCTAACTGACCAAGGGATTCCAGATCATGAGACATCATGCTCAAGTGGGAGGGAATAAATAATAATGGGGCGGATAGTGAGCAGGATGGTTTTTGTCTTCCCAAGTGGCCATTATGTGTGATGGAACCCTACTTTCCTGGGGATGACAGAACACCTGCCTGCCCATGGGGAGTGTAGAATTAATTCCTTGTTTTGCTCTGCTTGTGTGTGTGCTTCTTGCCTTTTCTATTAATCTATTAAATTTCAACCCATGAACTTTCACGCTTTTATTTTTCCAATCCTCTCTTGATGCCACTGGTAGGGGGGTGAGCAAGTGACTGTGTGTTGCTGAATTACTGTCTGGGCTTAAACCATGACACGTATATTGTTGCAGTGCACCTCCACACCCAAGCAGGTGTTCTCATATTAAGAAAAGTGTTTCAGTTTCACCCCTGAACTTATAAGGAAATGAAGCAGAAATTTCTATGTTTTTCTCACTGTAATTGGCCCAGTGCCAGGACAAAAGCAACTGTTGGTCCCTTTAGCTGTTCTTTAAAGAATGTAGTTATTTGCTATTGGGCAGCTTGCCAAAAAATCCCTCCTGGATCGTTGGATACTTGAGAGAGCACAGATATTCTTGGGGCATTTTGGGGGGTCTTAGCAGTTACAAGGAGCCTCCCTGCACTCTGCATGGCTTTTGTTCTCTACAGTTTATTATTTTCTCTTTCATTAAAACCTTTTTGCTTTTTCAAAACACACCCAATCATGCTGTCTTGCTGATTATTTTTAAGCCATATCTGGTAGATTGCTGGGCACCCTCAGAGTGTGTAGAACCCTCATAGGGCTAAAAACAGAGTAATGAACTTCACACAGAAGTTCAACAGCATATATTAGATAATATTTTTTTGATTGTGTAGCCTTCACTCAAAGGTAGAGGGTGGAGCTCTGTTCAAGACTGGGTCTCTTGGCATTACCAAGAAGAGCTGGTCCATCTTCAACATCTCCCTTCAGATACTGATACACATGGGTGAGATCCCCTCTCACCCACCTCTTCTCAAGGCAGAACAGGCCCAGGTCCCTCAGCCTTGTGAGAGAGATGCTTCAGCCCCTTAATCAACTTTGTAGCCTCCACTGGCTCCACTCCAGGAGCTCCTGTCCTGAGGAACCCAGAACTGGACACAGCACTCCAGATATGCCTCACTGGGGCTGGGTAGAGGGGCAGATCCTCTACTCAACCTGCTGTCAGTGCTCTGCCTTAAAGGAAGTTGTAGAGAGGTGGGGGCTGGTCTCCTCTCCCTGATAACAAGTGAGATAACAGAAAATGGTCTCAACTTGCCCCAGGGTAGGTTTAGATTGGATGTTAGGAAAAATTCTGTCACAAAAGGGGCATTCAGACATTGGGACAGATTGCCCAAAGTGGTGAGTTCACCATCATTTGGAAGGGTTTGAAAGATATGTGGATATGGTATGTAGGGACAGGGTTTAGTGGTGGTCCTGGCAGTATTAGGTTAATGCCTGGGCTTGATGATCCTGGAGGTCTTTTCCTACCTAAATGATTCTTTGCAGTATCAGGCTAAGAGTTTCAGAACTAAAAGAGATTTTGGGCAGGTCTCATGTCCACCTGGGGCTCCTTAGGCTGATCAGCTCGAAGATGCTGAAAAAATAATAATGATAATTCCAAATTCAGTCATAGTTCTTTGATGCTATTGACGTTGGAAAAGCCCTCTAAGATCATGGAGTCCAACTATTAACCCAGCATGGTCACCTCCCTGGCTGTCCTCACACTGTCCTCTTTTCAGAAAAAAATATTGCCACATCTTCATGCTCCATGGGCACTTTTGCAAATAAAATATAACACGGATAGTCAGAACTCAGTAGACTACAAATCCTGGATTTAAAACTTAATTTCAGGATGAAAAGATCAATGAGAAGCACCAGAGAAATGTTTCTACATCATGTTTGTCCTTCAGTGCCCTTACAGGAAACCCTACAAGAAAAGGAACAAGAGAAGAGCTCAGTTTAATTTGCCACAGATTGGTCAGGCTTTTATCAGAAATTCTGAGTCTCTTAACCACTTGTGACCACAATTTGCCCAAGATCTGACCTATTTGGAGCATCAACAGGCCTAGAGCAGTCCCAATGAAGTCCCCAGGACTGTTTCTGTGCTGAAAAACATTGTGGTTATTATTGCTTAGGTCTTTCTACCCCAAGTGCTTCCCAGAAGCTGAAATGGTAGAATTTGAATACAAACTAATAGGCATTGCAATTAATAAAGAGATTCAAATTAAAGAATAAAAAGGAAATGGTTCATGACTCATGTAAAATATTAAGTAAATGTAGTGGAAGGAAGTTTGCCTTTAATTAGTGTTAAAATGGAGCAGAGAGGGCATGATGGACTGCAGCGGGGAAAAAAAAGAGAGTTCAAGATACTAAATGCAGAAAATTATCACTTGGAATTTCCCTGCAGTCCTTGTGGGGATTTTCTTGTTAGCTGTGCCTCAAAGATGCTTCTCAAGGCTTGTTTCTAATGACAGGTTGCAGGTAGTGTTTGAAACCAATCAACCAACCAACTCACTCTGACTCTCTGAGATGTTTTTCTGATGTTCTGTTAGAAACATGGCAGGTGTAAAAAGATTTTTGTGTCTTGAATTCATGCTTTTGGCACAAAAAAGGGGGAATAAATTTTGACTTTACACCTTGCAGAGGCTCAGAGTGTGACCATCCCCTTTTAGGAGGCTTTACCTGACGTAGGGAAATGGGGTGCTTGGATATCTTTGTTTCCTCCGAAAAGCACAGAAAGATTTTCTGAAAACTCTTGTTCTGCCTTTCTGACTCTGCTAATCACTAAACCCCATGAAAGTGCTTTTCCCCCCTCTTAGTGAAGCTGTGTTTCTCTGCTCTCTGAACTGCCTAATCACCAAATATTTGTGCTGGCCGCAGGTGGCAAAAGCATGGTAATAGGTCATAATTCAGTCCAGCCCAGCATAACCTTCTTTCCCTTATAAATTAAAATGCAGCTGTCTTCTGGTTAGACATAAAGTGGCCTAATTTTGGAGGGATTAAGAGGTGAGCCATTTCAGGGAGAGGAAAATTAATTTTACTTTAATGATGTGAGCTGTTATGTCTATCAGAGCACTGAATGCTTTCTTTACACTTGGACACAGTCGTTGACAGAGGCACTGCCTGCCTGTAATTTTTTTTTCCTCCATTAAATTAGATTAGCTCACTTTAGGGTTATATCTTTGAGTCTGATTGAACAAATGTAGCAATTTATCCAGGCGTTACAGGATTTCCCCGTGGATGCTTGAGGAGAGCTGCTCCATGAGGATGATACACTTAATTAAAAGACAGAAGCTGAAGACTGATACAGATGTATCCTGACACAGCAGCTGGGTTTGTGTCAGGGTCTCTTTGCTTATTGGAAGTGAAGTGGGGGGGATGAGGAGGGATCAGGGCTCTCATTATAAAGGGAGGAATAAACCCAGATCCCAGACTGTGTTATGCAATGAAGTTCTAACATCATCCCTGATGTGATTCAGGGTGGGATCCACACGGGGCGTTTGGCATCATGGGTTGACCTTGTTTCTTCCTTAGCATGGTCTGAAGGGGTTGTGGGGAGGTCCCAGCCCTGCTGGTTTATTTATTCCCTCTCAGTGGGTCTGGGAAACCACCAGGGAAGGGAATTTGTGGGCGTCCTCCTTGAAGGGGAATCAATATGGGGTGCCCAGACCTCTTTCGTCTGGTTAATAAAAGAGCAACGTATTGATGATTGCCCTTTCTTCATCCCACGTGCTCCCAAATCTCCCACCTTTGGGCAGGAAAACCCCTTGGTACCCTGGTGTCCCCCTTAATTTCAAAGGCAATTAAAACAAATGACAGTATCTTTCTTTTCCAGTAGAGGGAAGTGTTGGCTAAACTGAATTTTGCGTGAGAGAGCCTCACGGCACTTCGTGCTAAAAGAGTTTCTCACAGCACTTAACCCAGGTAGTAAAAGGGTTTATAAAAAGTGGAGGTCTGTGAAAAGCAAAAGCCAAAAGCACTCCACTGAGTGTTAGCAAGGTGGGAGGGCATGGAGAAACATTTCAAATTGTGAAGGGAAATACTTCTTTCTTTTTTTGCCAAATCGAGTTTTGCAAGAAAAAAGCACTTCTAAATCTCTTGTTTGTTTGTTTGTTTTAAGAAAAAAAATACAAAATTTGTTTTAAACTAAAACTTTTTCTCATTCTCAGGCCTTCAGGAACTGCATATTTTTCAGGGCCTTTAAAAAGGAGTAACAAATGTGTCAGGATATGAACTAAAAGAAAGGTTTTATGGGCATCTTTGGGAGACTAAATTGATCTTTGCAACCAGCACTGCTGTCTATAACCCCTTCAAGAATGCAGTGCTCACCTTGTGGGGAAAAAGGTATTTTTTGGAGAGAAGTGAAGAGAAAGATGATACTGACTGATCTCCCACAGAATTTTTTTTTTTTTGCTACTGGTTCTTACTCCCACCTGACATGCACATTTATCAGGTTCCAGCTGACTAGCCCAAACTTTTTCAGACATTCAGTAAGCCAGCATTACCTGACTGCTTCTTGCAGAGAGGAGGAATTTGGCAAGGCAGCACGGCTTTAATCAATTTTTTTCTCTCTCTGATCAGCCTGCCTATAGGGTTCCAATTACCATGGCTACTTCGTGATTAGTGTTTGCATTAGGAGGTCTCCTGTGCCAAGGGTGTTCCCCACTTGCAGTGGGATTTGGAGATGCTGCTTTCATTGTGTACCCCTGGGTTACATTTCTGTGTGTTCTGAAGGGAGGCAATCTAAAAAGAAGAACCCAAACAGCAGATAAATGCTTGAAAAGTGGGGAAAAAGGTTTTTTTGGAGGGGTTAGAATATGGGAGAATCGTATCAGTCCTGCTCCTGGCATGAAAAAAAATTTAAAGGTAGTTTTCCTTCTCTTGTACTTCTTCCTACCTTTTATTAATCTGATTTATTTCCTTTGTAAATATTGCTGTTTTTTTCTATAAGCCGAGTTCAGACTGAGCTGATTTCATTACCACAGGATTGAGGATTTTATAGTATTATGAATAATTTCTGTATTTGTAAAGACACATGTAACAGATGGGTCATCCTGGTGCTTCGACAAGGTTTTAACAGTGTTTCCTCCCTCTGTGAAAAAAGTAGTAGAGTTAAAAATTTACAGAAGAAATCACTTATGGACTGCAAAAGAAAGCCAAGAAATTATTCAGGCTCAGTGGATGGGACAATAAGTGAAATTTTGTGGCTTTTCCCTCCTTTCCCTGGCTGTGCTACTAAATCTGTGACACTGAGATGCTGCTGGCTCTTCACCTTGAGATCACTGCTGTTGTGGTTCTGAAGGAAGAAGAGAGGACCTTCATTCATAAACGGAGTGGAGTAAGAATGAGATGGAAGAGAATAGAAAAAAAATTTAATATATAATGATATACATTATATATATTAAAAAAAAATAAATCCCTCAAACACGCTATTCAGCCCTAAACCACACATCAACACCTGTTGTGTCATCACCACAGAGCATTGTGCTGCAGTGTGTGAATCAGAGAATCACCGAGGCTGGAAAAGACTTCCAAGATCATTGAGTCCAACCACTGAATTTACTCGTCCTTCATACGAAGAAGCAGTGGGTTCACATGTCTTCTCTCTGCATAAGCCTAACTACCATGTGATGGTATTTTCTGTGATAGTGTTTGGGGCAAGAAATGCCATTTTTGATGTCATGGCTCCATGATAGGAGTTTCTAAAGGTCTGAGTACCCCCACCAGGGATGTTGGTTCTGCTGCCCAAGACCTGGGAATGTTTCTGGATGCAGAGAGCACTGATAGAGTGGGACCAGACTGTGACCATCCCAGTGTGGAGGATTTCCAGCACAGCTCTACTGCTGGGATGAGCAGTTGTCCTTGCACAGATTTTTCACTCCGGTGTGAATTCTTTTTTTGATTGAATTTAAAAATTATGTTGGAAACCCACTAAATATCACTAAAAAGATGTTGTTGCTCTTGTTTTTTAGAGATGTCCTGCAGAGATGTGTCAGCACTGTGGCTGAAGGACTCACCATTTGCCTTTATGGGGTTGAAGATGTGCCCACCCCATAATCTCTTTGGGTCCTCATGAGAACCAGCTTCCCTTTGAGCAGCCACTCTTCTGCCTTATGTTAAAAAGGTTAACATTTGTAGAATTTATCTTCCTTTGTCTTCTGCCTCACACATCTTTCTGTGCTGCTCTAAACTTTCACAGGCTCTGTTCCCCAGGTCCATCTTTTTCTGCTTTTATTGGTCTTCATTCTCTTCCCTCTCTCTTAGTTTGTAATCTTTTGCCTCTCTGACCTCCACTCCCTTTTCTCAGTTCCTTCTCTCTGCTTCCTCATCCAGCTCATCCCTATGATACACTCCATAATTTCCTGCATTTCCAGATTCTTTGCACATTGAGTTCTTCAGTTGATAATTCCCTTGGGGCCAGGGTTTAGTGGTGGACATGGCTATGCTGGTTTAACAGTTGGACTTGATGACCTTGGCCGTATTTTCCAAACTGAACGAGTCCATAACAATACTGCTCCCTCACTGTGCTTCCTGCTGCCAAACTAAACAAGTCGGGAATTCTAGCAGTCCACCATCCCGTTCCATGGTGCCTCCTCTTCCCCGTCCTTCCCTTCTTCTCAGCCCTTCTCACCCTTAACTCTCTCCCCACCATTTCTCTGCCATCATTTCTCCTTCCCCGCCACCTCCCCCTGCCCTGTCCCTCTGCCTTATCCCCTGTTTCCCGGCCGTGTCCTGCTCTGTTCTCCACTTCTCATCATTCCTCTGCCATCATTTCTCCCTCCCCACCGCCTCCCCCTGGCCTGTCCCTCTGCCTTGCTCCCCGTGTCCCGCTCTGTTCCCCGCTCCCCACTCTCCCTTCTCACCATTTCTCTGCCATCATTTCTCCCTCCCCGCTGCCTTCCCCTGGCCTGTCCCTCTGCCTTGTCCCCCGTGTCCCGCTCTGTTCTCCACTTCTCATCATTTCTCTGTCACCATTTCTCCCTCCCCACCGCCTCCCCCTGCCCGGTCCCTCTGCCTTGCTCCCCGTTTCCCGGCCGTGTCCCGCTCTGTTCTTCACTCTCTCTTCCCACCATTTCTCTGCCATCATTTCTCCTTCCCGTGCCCTGTCCCTCTGCCTCGTTCCCCGTGTCCCGGCCGTGTCCCGCTCTGTTCTCCACTTCTCATCATTTCTCTGCCATCATTTCTCCTTCCCCTGCCCTGTCCCTCTGCCTCGTTCCCCGTGTCCCGGCCGTGTCCCGCTCTGTTCTCTACTTCTCATCATTTCTCTGCCATCATTTCTCCCTCCCCGCGGCTTTCCCCTGCCTCGTTCCCCGTGTCCCGGCCGTGTCCCGCTCTGTTCCCACCTCTCCCCCCGCCGTTTCCCCTCGGTCCGTGTCCCCACCGGCGGCAGGGGGCGCTGCGGGGCCGGCCCGGCTGCGCTCGGCGGGGCGGGCGGTGCCTGCCCTCCTTCCATCCCTCCCTCTCTCCCTCCTTCCCTCCCTGCAGCCCTCCCCGCTCCCCCCCGCCGCCCGCCCGCCCGGCCGGGGCTGCGCTGGCTCCGCTCGGCTCCCGCGGCAGCCGCACAGACGGCGCGGCGGCTCCGAGCCATGCGCGCTCGGCGGCGGGCGGGCAGCGCGCTCCGCGCACGGCAGCCGGGCCCTTGCTCCCCGCGGGACGGGACCGCTCGCGGACTAAAACTCTGTGGATACAATGAAGTGGCTCTGGGACTCTTGGTTTAGCAGAAAAATTTAAATAAACCAATGTAAGTTTCTCTCTCTCTCTTTTTTTTTTTTTTTTCTTTTTACAAAATTCTGTTGGGTTGTTTGCTTGTTAATAAAATGATATAAAAGAAATAAAAAAACAAAAAAGGGGGAAGAAAGAAACGGAGAGGATGCTCGGTTCAGAGCGTGTCGCGGAGGAGGAATGAGTAGTGCCGGGGTTTTCCCTTCCCCGAAGTTTCCCTCGAGGCGGGAGGAGCGGCGGCAGCGGCACCGCGACCGTCCCGTCCGGGCAGAGAGGGACCGGGGCTGGAGCAGAGGGAACTTGGCGCAGCAAAGCTTGAGCTGGGCTGTGGAAGCAGAGGATATAAAATCATATAGATGTAGATGCATAGGGCTGTTTAAAGGTAATTCTGGCAGACAGTCGGTTTAGTTCCCATTTTGCTTCCGTACCCAGAAGTGCCGGGAAGAACAAACAACACAGAAAATACTCAGCAATTGTTCAGTTGATGTTACGTGGTGTTAGATGTGTCGGAGTGGAAATCTAGTGGCAGGTGTTGAAGGGAAGAAATGAGCTGGAATGGTTATTTCTGTGGTGGCAGGGAAAATGTATCGTTCTTTTGTATGGCGAGGGTGTTACTGGTATTACTTGTTACAAGAACTGACATATTTTAAGTGTGTTTCTTAATGGCACCAAGCACCTCAAAGGCGATCTTGAACACCTTTGCTTGAAAAATTTGGAGTTTTTACCGGCACAAATTAAAAACTTGACTTGGCTCATGTAAATAAAAGCAAATCAGGGAGAACTCTGCTGCACTCTAGCAAGGTGATCATGATTTTATCAAGGCAGCCCTGAGGGGATCAGTGACATACTGGAAGCACTATGAGAGAGAACGAAAGCTAAATTAAAGCAAAACTTATGCAACCAAAGTGTGGCTGCAATGGGAATAAATCAGACCTTTCAACTTTATTTTTCTTGGAGATTTGGGCGAGGAGGTGAAGATGAGCTTCTAAAAAGCAAAGAAACACACGAGCCAGGCACATCTATGGCAACAGGTCTTGTTTTGCCATGCAAAGGGTGAGCTGAGCCTTGTGAGTGCTTGAGCCAAGCTTTTCCAGTCACAACTGGGGCAGTGGCTGCTCCTGGAGAGGAGCCTTGGATGCAGAGTTGGTGGCCCTGATTTCTCCCACTGCTGGGCTGGCGAGCAGCTCTTCCCAAAACACAGGGCGGATGGTGGAATAAACACGGTGATTCAAAGAGGATTTGTCAATACTAAAAATAAACAGGCCCGCAGATGTGTCCTAGAGGGTCATGTCCAGGCACAGCATTTTCGGGGCCAATGAGCCGATTTCGGCGATTTTCTGTCTGTGTGTCCTGTCCAAGGTGCTGAAGTTCATTTTGCTGCAATTTCCCAGGATTTCGGGGTCTGGCAGAAGTGCTCTTGGAGGCTTCCTGTCATCTTAAACCAGCGAGGGGGTTCCCCCCCTGGGTGGCATGAAGAAAAAGCAGGGATGTGTTTTCAGACACGTATGTTTGATCCGTCCTTTTGGCGTGGGGAAGCAGACCAGGTGGAGACGCAGATGGATCCGGCAGATCCTATAAGCTCGTGGTGGCAGAGAATTGGAAAGGTCAGAGCTGTGAGGCAGTGAGCAGTGAAACCCTCTTATTCTAATGGACCAAGGAAGTGGTGGTTTTGGAAGTGTCACTTCTGCTGGTTTGGGGAGCCTTGCCTTGATGAGACATCTGGTTCTGAAAAAGTTGAGGGGAGCCGAGCATCAGGACGGGATTGGAAGGATACAGCTGGAATCGGAGTGATGTCCACTGGTTTTGTTAATATTATTTTATTCTGGTGCAGCCTTTTCAAGTAGCAAATGTGGTTGACAGAGAGCTTCAGAGACAGAGGGTCCTTAATAAAAAATGTCTTGTCTTTTTTGGGGACAAATGTCTCAACACGTAAGCAACAGAAGTTGTGGTATTTTTAAATTAATGTACCAAAAGACCTCAGCCCTGAGTAGTGGAGTTTATGTAACTTTGGTAGGGGGCAGATCACAGTATTGCCAGAAATAATCACAGATTATTATTTTACTGAACTTACTCATGATTGGAGTTGGATGTTGTAACATGGTTTTTTTCCAGTTCTTGCCAGTCACTCTGAATCATCCACAGCGCAGCTTTGCTCTTCTGTCTGAGGCTCTGAGGGTTTTACAAGCATGAAGGGTCAGCTTCTAAAGCCAGAGTTCTCACACAGAAGTGGTTTGTGCTGCAAGGAGCCCTGCAGATTTAAAGCATGCCAGGGCTCTGTACAGTGTGGCAGGGAACAGATCCTGTTTCATGCCCTCAATCATTCGTCAGAGGTCACAAAGGTATTCAGTTGCATCATTGGGTATGTAGCCTAAATACCTTGACCATGAAGGGGGTATGTAGACCACGAGACTTTGTGACTCTGAATGATAGCTCATGGGTACAGACTTTAAAACTGCAACAGAGTTGAGAGCATTTTATTCCTGGCTTGAACCAGAAAGTGGCCTCGGTTCTCACTGTGATGGACTAACACCTGTGGCACCAGCTACCACCTCCCAGGACCTTTACATGTTACAGGAGAAGGTTGAGTAGTTGCTGTGTTCTTGATTTAAATGCGTTGTCAAAATTATGTTTAAAAAAATTACTGATAGGAAATGTCATCCTGCCTGGGAGATTAATGAAACTTTTCAGTTTCATTAAAAGTTACTTTTAATTTCTTTAAATATCCTATTTATGATGTTAGATAGGGATTGGTTTAACTTCTCATTACCTTTTTCTGTTTAGTGTCTTGAAAGAATCCTTTGTTCATGTACGGGAGTAAAGAACATTTTGGGTTGCATATTAAAACATGTTGGTGAGCATTTGGAAATCCTAGTCCTGCTTTTCAGAAGGAACTTGTTAGCATCTGTTACCACCATTAGTGCCTTAGTTTTTGAAAGCTCAGCTTGAAAAACATAGAAAGGACCTGTTGTTTTCAGAGGGTGGGTGCTCAGCTCTTCCTGAAAATTGCTGTCTCGAAAGTTGTCTCTGATGGTGCTCAAGATTTACTCTGGAAAATTATAGCCCTGATTCTTAAAAGGTGACAACAACTGATTTCTCAGTTCTCTTAAACAGAACTTTGGTAACATGGAAGTAGCATCACTCTTACATATCCACTTGAATTTCTGCTTTGTGTTTACACATTGTCTTGAGGTAGGGCCTTAATCATGGTATAAAACAATTTATAGTTGGAGTTCTGTCATCGCTTCTCCCTTTCACCATCTAACCTGGAGCAAAACACATGAAGTCTGTTGGGTATATTTGTTTGCTTGCAGTGATTATCTCTTCCATGGTGTCACAGATGATTGCAATCAGTTCAGATAAACATGTGTTTATTTATCCTTTAAATAGGATCATCCTTATGAACATCTACCAAAAGGAAACCCTGGTTATATTTCTATTGATCTTGGTTTATTATTTACTCTGCAGACCAAACTGAGGAGCCTACTTTGACCTGGCTCTGTCTTTTTGAGTTTCTCTTGCAAAGTGACAGTTTCTAAATCAGGAAGGAAATCAGGTCACATTTCTGGCTCTACAGGATTTATCTCATTGCTCTTCTTTCAAAGTAATTAGAGTTACTAATAATGAGGAAAAGAAAAACTTTTCCAGAACTGGAATGTCCCTAACTCCTCTCTCCTTCTGGCAGTTTTTGTGTCACTGAAGAGATCCAGGTAGTTCAGAAACTTGGTTGTGTAGGATCCTTTCACTCTATTATGTACACAGTGTCTTCCTTTCAGTGCAGGTGATCTGCTCACCTTTACAAATGTATGTTCTTTCCCTTAGAATTGTGTTTCCTTACTTATTTCCCAATAACTCTGGAAGTGGTGTTACTAGCTCCATTTGTAGTGAATGTGATCCCAGATTTCAGCTTGGGAGAAGGGTAAAAGCACATTTATTAAAGTTATCCCCTATCCCAGTCCCTCAGCTGGCTCAGGACAGAGTGATTTTCTTAAATTCATGAAGTACCAGCTGTCACAATCACTGTTTGTACCCCTCCTTTTCAGGTTTCTAGTCAGTCTGAGGCAAATTCCCATGAAAGATGGTAAAAGGACCACAAAAATTCCCTGTCTTCTCACACTCCCAGCTGTGAGGAGGTGTAGCTTGGCCTCCCACCAGGGGGTCACCTTGTGAATCATTAAAGTGCAAAATTTTCATCGGTGTCAAAAGATCCCTTATCTTTCATGGCAAAAACATGCCTCACTGCTCTTTGTATAGAACAAAGCCTCTGTTAATCACTGTTCTGCATAACAAGAATGGCCTGAGTTTTATTTTTATCATCATATTGCAAGAGCTTTTTGAATTTAGAGATTTGACACATCAAATAATACTGTTGTACCAAAACATGCAGAAAAAAATTTTTAATTCTGTTAAGCTCCAAGTTTTCTCTTTACCCTTTTTCATTTAGTGATAAAATTAGAGATTTTCTTTTATGTCATGGAAAAAATAAGCCCATACTTTTTACTGAATTGTTTATTTCATCTCTCAGCTTGAATTGAGTTTTCACAGTTTGCTAAACTTTTGTTTTTTAGTCCAATGCTCTGCCAACAGGTTGTAGATTCTTTTTAAAGCCTGGCAGATTCCTAAGGTACTAAAACTACTCTGCATTCAAGTTATTGTTTGTAAGATATATGCACTTGTACTTTATTAACTTGTACTTTACTTACTAAGTTGTACTTTATTAATTTTAATCCAACTCTAGTATTGAATATCTGAAAAAAGTTTTTCTGATTTTTTTTGCAAGTGTATAAAAGTTAGGTGACTGAATGCAGACCATGGGCACAATTAAGGTGTGTTGGAAGAAATTAGTATTTTTCAATATTCATGGGACTTAAAGGCTGATTGTGAACATTACGCCAACTTTTAGGGTTTTCAAGGAGTCTTGGGGAGTGGGAGTTGTGCCTGAGGTTTTTTCCCCTGTTGATTTTAAGTCTTTAAAGAAAACAAAAGAATCTGTGTGATACAAAGATACAGAAGAACTTGTTAATGGGCAATTTTTAAAGATCCATTAGCTGAAGGTAGAATAAAGACTAACTTTTTAAGCCAAAGTCCATTCTTAAAGAGTGTATTAGTTCTAAAGTGATTTTTCTACGTTTCTTTTCCTCATCATAATGAAATGGTCACTTTTACGAGCAGTTTTGTTAGAGGCTGAATACACCACTGGGGACTCCCGGCTAGCTTGCGGCATGTTGGGTCCAACAAAGCTTTGCTTCAGGGTTTAACAGAGCCTCGGTCCTGGAAAACCAAAACAGGACAGCACAGAGGGATCACTTCTGGTTATTTCCAGTGAATAAAAAATTCCCCCTGTAGAAGCCAGCTTAGATTTTGTGCCCCACTGCTGGCCCATTCCCGTCCTCCGAGGAGCGTCCCTGCTGCAAGGTCGGACACTGCCCCCAGGAAATGAACTTTAAAGAAAGTGATGATAAAGAAGAAAAAAAAAGCCTCCTCCTCATGGTGTAAAGCTCATAAAGAGGTGCAACTCTGTCATGAAGTTTTTGTTTTCACCTGTGATGCAGCCGCCAGAAGTGGGCAGAGGTTTAGGGAGAGCAATGCTAGCGGGAGCCTTTTGGGGAGAGGAGAAAGCAGCATCATTAAAGTGTTACAGCCTGACCTGTAGACAGGCACTTTGTGTTGTCTGAGGCCTGACACGCTGGTAGCACGTTACATAATGCACAATTATAAAATCACGCTAAAGCCTCTTTAAAATACCTGCCTGATTATAACAGGGTAATTATGCCGCGTTTAATAGGGCTGAGTGCTGTGGGGAAGGAACCCCCCTGCACCAAACCCGTTCCTGCTCCTGCCATCCCACATGCAGCCGGCGGTGCCATCCCTTCGGAAGCCCTAAACCCTCCCAAAGCCCCTGGGGTGTGTGCCTGCTCCCCGTTTGGCTCTCGTGTTACAGGGGTTGTCCTTTCCTTCCGGACGCATTGCTGGCTGTCGCTGCTCCCCATATTAGTCCAGCCAGCGCGACGTGACGCTGCCGCCCTCTCTTCCCTCCCCGGGGCCGAGCACATCGCCTCCGCCGCGTCCCCAGCCCTGTCCCCAGCCTCCGACACCGCACATCGTCCCCAGTCCGGTCCCCAGCCCGGTCCCCAGCCTCCGAACACCGCACACCGCCTCCGGGGCGTCCGCAGCCGCGTCCCCAGCCTCCGACACCGCGCTGTGCCCCGCCGCTCCCGTGCTGCCGGAGGGGCAAAGGCGCTGCCAGCCGTGTCCGCAAAGCACTGCAAGTATCTAAACAATTGCTTAATTTTTTAAATTTTTTTTTCCCCTCCGTCTTTATCTCTTTTCGACAGTGTCTGACGTCGAGAGGTCTAATCTGGCTCGGTGCGCGCGTGTAGTTCCCATTCAGCAGCTCCGCGGTGAGCTCCGGGTCCCTCGGGAAATCACCCCTTCGGCAAAGTTCCCCGGGTTTGCCGAGGTCCTCGCAGCTCTTCCCTTCCCCATCAGGCGGAGGGATGAGTCCTCTCCTCGGCTCTGCCGGCGTAAATCCAGATCGATTTGTTCGACTTCAGCAGAGCTAATCCAGATTTACGCAGCCCTTTCCCCCGAGGACTTCCCCCGTTTTTCGCTCTAGGTGACCGTTTGTGGGCCAATGTCAAAATGCATCTGATCCAGGCAGATTCCCTGTCTCCAGATATTAATTATTCCCTGGCAAAAGTTTCTGAGGAAGAGCAGTTGGATTTGAAAACAATATACAAATTCTGTTGCTAATTTTAGAAAGTAAGGGGGATTTTTTTCCCCTCCTGTTGAAACTAAATATAATTTGAAAGATAATGTACAAAGACTTAAATATAGCCTGCAATTATACATGGCATATGAATAGTTTCTCTTGGTTTAACATGTTTGGTTTATTTTTCCATCTTTCTCAGCAGACAGCTGTTAGATAAAGGGAGAAAAGTAAATAGTTGTTATGAAACCATACGTCATAGCTACAAGGAATAGTTTAAAAAAAAGGAATTATCATATGAATAAGGGAAGATAAAGACAAAATAAATCCTTTCTGTGCTTTTTTCCCTTTCCCCATCATTTTATGACACTTCTGTAGTAGTACTTTAGCAAAGAAGTACTTGAGTGCTTCTAGAACAAATTTCCTCTAGGTCCATCATGCTCCTGTTCCTGCTGGATTCAGGTAGTTTTGAACTGAGGCTCTGCATCCTTCACGGGAGGATGAAATTGCAGTAGAAACTTTCCTAGGAAAATCCCTGGGTTCTTGGGTTCCCTTAAGCTCGGTGGAAATGTTGCTTGAGTTATACTGAGTTGGCTTTTTTATGAAACTGCTCAACTTGACAACCCCCAAAAGTTCTGTTGTGTCCTCGCAGTGTCTGAGCAAGCACCTGTGAGGTGTACAGATGTCCTGGCTTGAACAACTTGCTTTTTCTGGCAGTTGTGAAACACAGTTCTGCTCCTCAAGTGCTGTTACATCTGGGAAAAATGGTTCTTTTGGTTAAAAGTTTCTTGGAGTTTGCACTTTGTCTGGTGAAACCTGAGCAGTGCTGAGTCTTGCTCTGAGTGTTGTGCGCTCAATGGTCAGGACCCAGTAAAGCTTTTTGGCTGCTTCTTAAGACAGGCCAGACCTGGGAACACTGCACTGGGTCACACACCACTCTTTTTTTACACAGGTATGGAGAATGGCGTAAAAGATCATCAAAGTAATAGAAACAATACTAAAAAAATGCCCCAAAATGATGGTTGTAGACTCCTGGGAACAAGGCAAGTGATTGTGTATGAGGCTGTGATCCAAAAACATTGAAATATTCTGGGCTGTGGTTTTCTTTTATTAATTAGTCTAAGTGATGTTCAGGACCTGAAACCAAGGCTTTTAGACACATCTCTGGTGCCTAATTCTGCTCAGTGTCTCATAACAGGGTGAATCAGGAGACTGTTTATTGAAGTCAGTGATGCAGTGTCGATGTAAAAGCGACAGAAGGGAGATGCAGGATTTGTTTACGAGCAGAAAAGTTCCCTGGACAGTTTAACACTAACAGAGAAAATTACTGAATAGCTGCAAAGCACAGAGCTTAAATGTAGCTGAAATAAGTCTTCTGGAGCATTTCCAGAACTATTTTAAGGGCCTGATCCAGAGCCTGATGAAGCCAAAGATAAAGCTCTCTTCAACTTCTTCAGATCCAACATTACATTTTGAAACATCATTCCCTCTCTGGAATTTTCTAAAGCTGTCTCCTAGGTGGTTTTTAATTAACTATTATGCCAGATGTAATGTCTTTTGTATCCCTTTAGTACTTGGATTTGTTAACTATAAGAAATAATAGCATAATGCCTTAGTTACACAGGAAATTTTGATTTTCTATGTAGTCATTAGTTGCACAAGCCATTGAAACTAATCTTTTGTTGCTTGGTTTCTCCACTGGTTTACCAGTGTGTATCTGTCTTATTCTGTAGCTTCTGAACCCACTGGACAACTTGATTCAGAGGTTCAGGACTAAGGGATGTTTGGCTTTTGCAAGTGCTGTGAAAGGATGTTCCTGAGTTGAGAGTAGAGAGGGTCAAAGGAGCATCATATGTAAGAAAGCGACGGTGTGGTAACCCAGCCACATACTACACCTCAGTGCATCTAACAGAGTTCCACAGGGACTGCACTAGTTCAGTAATGTGAGTTACTAGAATTTTTATTTCATATTATATTCTATTTTATATATGTTATTCCATATTTTATTTTATGCTTAGTGTCCCATTGTTAAGCAAGTGACTGCTTCACCTCCACCACCCACGTCCTTGAGATCTGGTGTAGGTTATAATTGCATAGTTTTAAAGGGAGCTTGCAAACAAAGCCCTGGGGTCTCAGTGCATTTTGAAATGATCTGAAAAGGCTCCATCATGTGGATTCAGGGCTGGATCCAAGTCTGCTGAAAACTCTCATTGGCTTCAGGAGGTTGTGGATAGTGTTTATGTCTGAGGAGTGGCTGTCAGGGGTTGGGTACCAAGAGTGCTTTGAGTTGTGAGAGAGCCTGGTCCTGTTCAAAGACTGGAGGAGGTGACAGAGGGACAAAGATGATGTCTCCTCCTTCTTTAATCCTGCCCCATGACTTTGCAGCTGAGTCTCCCTTTGCACAGAGGGAAGTTGGACTGTATTGGCACTGCTGCCCACTTACGTCCATCAGATAGGGATTAGTAACTGCATATAAGACAAGTTTTATTTATATCTGCATATTTCAAAAACCCCACCCAAATTGGGAATGAAGCAGGGATACTGAAAATGCAATTTCCAGCTCCATCAGTGGCGTGACCTCCATTTTGCTGGGAACTGGCCAGTCTGCTGTGGTGTCAGATGGGACACGTGTGCCCTTAGGAAGACTGACCCGAGACAGAGACTGGACAGAGCCAGAGAATAAAGTAGATATTTATTGAAAAGCCTCTATGATACACCTTGGGCAGGACAGGACCTGACCAGGGCTACACCCAAGGTAGACTCAGAATGGTCACAAAAATGGCTAGCCAGTCACGAGATCTTAACATTTTTATAAGTTTGGTCCATTTGCATATTGGGGTTTAATTGTTTAGTTACAGCTCCAGGTTGTGAGGTCCATCCTTCTTGTCCCTCCCTTCAGTCCACCGTTGTTTGTGCTTTTGGCCCTGAAAGTTGTCCTTGGTCTCCAGCAGGAAAAGGATTTGTTTTGTCTCCCTACTCTGTGAGGAGAGCTTACTAACACTTTACATGAGGCTCAGAACTGCACCCCTGGGCAGCACAGAATCTGAAAACACTAAAGCTAAAGTGAAGGCAGCACAGCTATTGCAGGCAGCTGGTGCAGACAGGACGAGGGGCCGCGGGGATGGCGCCGAGCACACCCCGCCGTGCGTGTGCCCCGGGAAGGCTGCGGCTGTCTCTGAGGGAAAATGGAGGGTGTCCCTGACCCCGGTAATCTCCAGCTGCCACCGAGCCTCCCGGGAGGCACCCGAGGCCAGCGCAGATTAACACAGCCCACAGCAGGGACTGGCCTGAGGCCAGCACGGCCCCGGGATCAAAGGAGCACGGAGGTGGCGGGCAGCCACCTTCGGGCCCCTCCTCCTCGCCTCGTCTGCGGCGCTTTGCCTTCCCTGATAAACCAAACCCACCCAATGCCTCAAAGTGCTCCTTTCCCTGTGTCCTGTGTGTCCAAGGGATGGGATCTTTTTGTTTCCTTTCTCTGTGTCTTCCATGGAGTGTTTGTGTCCAAGGTCTTGCATGGAATCTTTTTGTTTCCTTTCCCCATGCCTTTCACGCAGTGTTTGTGTCTAAGGTGTTGCATGAGATCTTTTTGTTTCCTTTCCCTGTGTCTTGCATGCAGTGTTTGTGTCCACGGTCTTGGATGGGATGTTGTTGTTTCATTTCCCCGTGCCTTTCATGCAGTGTTTGTGTCCAAGGTGTGGTTTCAGAGCTGTGGATGAAGTCTTCAGGATGGATGCTTTCAGAGGATGAAGTCTTCAGGATCTTGCTGGGGCAGTGACCTGGGTGTGTGCTGGCTGCCTTTTTCCCTGATGAGCAGGCACAGGGTGTTCTGACCCCAAAGGGTAAATGATGGTGGTGCAAAGATGGGAACCATCATGGGGATGTCACAGGCAAACCCAGTGCAGAGGCTTGTAATGGGCTGTGCCCAGTTCCCTACAGTGTCCTTGCTGGCCCAGCTGCCTCCAGGAGGAGAGGAGCAGGAGAGAACCATGTGTGGTGTTATTTTAGAGTTTAAAAGGTCACAAGGAGCCAGGGAAAGCACAGGGATTGGCAACACAGCACTTAAAATGATGTATTTGAGTGGCAAGCTGGTGCCTTGGTTTGGTTTGCAGTGGGTAGTGTAAGTAAGAAGCTTTATTTCTGTTAGGGAGATTGTTTTTGAGGGCTGTTTGTTTGCCAGGATCAGGAGGAAGGTGATTTGAACCATATTTTGGAGGGATTGTCAATGTTGTCCCCATCCATTAAAGCAGCCCTTATCCCCCAAAATGCAGAGGCTATTTCCTGCTGCATGGCAGAGCCCTTTCAGGGAGGTCACTCATCCTGTGCACTCCCTTTGGGCACTTTGATTTTCAGCTTCTCATCCCTGGGCTGATGGCAGCTCTGTAAGGCATGGAGTGCTGCTGACCTGCCCTGCACAGCCACACAGCTGCCAACAACCAGCCCTGGAGTTGAGAGGTTTGTTTCCCAAGGTGAGGCTGGCGCCAGCTGCACTGTTTTTGTGGTGTAATGGTGCCTGGGGGTGGCCAGGGATCAACCCTGCCTTAATTTCTGTGTGCCAGTTGTGTTACTCCTTCCCAACAGTAACACAAAGTCCTGCCCAGGCAGGAAACAACCTGGAGGAATGGCCTTGCAAGGGAATTTTCTCCTCTTACTTCAGTGGTCCAGAGTCTCACCCTGAATCACATGATCACTTCATGCTCATTTTAAATTGTGGAACCTAAATATGTATGTTGGTTTGCAGAATCGTGTGGCCCAGGGAAGGACTCAAAAAGCAGCATCTAACACATTTGGGTCTGTGGGATGTCAAATAGGTTGAATATTTTTTTCCCAGTGCCAGTTTGAAAGCTAATTTTATGGTCACAGCTAGCATTGCAAATGTTTGAGTCGTTCCCTGGTACATGATTTCTTCCAGGAGGCTCCTACAACTTTAATGAATGTGAAAGTTGTGATTAGCATGGGAGATCATTGCTTATAGCAACTACATGATGTATTAGGCTACCCGTCAGTCTTGCTGTTAGAAGCACTCTGCAGAATTCAATAAGCAATGTTATTTACACTGTTGTCTTTAGGAGATTGAGAAACTTCCCAAAATGTCTTATAATCCAGGAAAAAGCTCTGCTGCAAAGCAAGTTCTCTTCATTGACTGCATTTCTTCACTTTGGTTACTAAATGGCCGGCTAAAAATAAATTTAAAAAAAAAAAACAAAAAAAAAAACAAAAAAACAAACCAGTATTGAGATCAATCTCTAATTGATTTTGACTTGTCATATCCAGTTAAAAGCAGAACCAATGCTTTCTGAAATGTTGCTGATGTTCTGGAGCTTTGTAAAGCTGCATATGAGCGAAAGCATCAATACCAGAGTGTAAGATCTCTTAATTTGGGCTTCATACAGAGTTTTAGGCACGTAAATGTCAGACTAAAGTTCAAGTGTTCATCAAAGTCCTGTGAGGATCTCCAATGTCAATGAAATTCCTATTATAAACTGTCCTGTGGGGCTTTGCTGCCTGCAGATGCTGGTTCCCTGAAACAAAAGTTGCATGGATTGTTGAAGAGAAGGCCTTCACAGGGTAAAGGGGTGGCTGAAGGGAGTTTCTGAGCAGGAGACAATGAAGGAACTGGCTGTGGGATCTGCGACAAGAGCCAAGCTCAGCTGCTTTGCTTCAGCAGTGAGTCAGCTGGGGACACCGTCCTGGAGGGCAGGGACAGTCTGTGTGGCTCTGTCCCCACACCTCCAATGGGGCTGGGCTTGCATCTCCAGTGCTGGAGGTGCTGGAAATCCCTCTTTCCCAGAAGCAGGAGGGCAGACAGGGACCAGACCCCCTGTGCTGTGCTTGGCATCACCTGATGGTTCCCCATCCTGACCCTCCCTCTCCAGAAACACCTCCTGCTCTCTGCTAAGGCGGCTGCTTTTCTGGATGTTTTTCCCTGGACTGCCAGCCTTGTGCCTTTGAGGGGGGGTTGGAGGGAGGGGAGAGCCAAAACAGAGAACAGCCTATTTTTAGGCTGACTATCTCCCACTCCCTGGAAGGCTGGGTGCCAATTAGGTGGTGTGGTGAGGTGACGCTCGCCCGTCTGTAACGCAGAAAAGGAGCAGAGATTTGAGACTTCTTTCTGCACCAGGGGACCCTGAGCCTGTGCATTTGTGCTGTAATGTTCGTTTTGTGCTGTTGCATCTGCTTACTTTTATCAGGATAACTTTCTCCTCCCTCCCATCATATTTTATAGCAGAGCTGCACGCACACCGTGTTGTGTGGTGTTTTGAAGCCCAAGTGCATGATTTTGGCTTATGCCTTTCTGTTCCTTTTGTAGTGGGATAAGAAAGCAAAGGCTGGAAAACTTAGGCTCAACTCCATAATTTAGAGATTATAAAGCCATTAGATAAAACTGTGATCATCTACTCTGTCTCCAGAATAGCAGAGGGCTCTTCATGATTAGTATTGCTTCATGTATTCTCATGTATTCTCAAGAAAAGAGGAATTGAGCAGGATGCATTTTTCATCCTTCAGTCTTTGGTAGGTTATTAGTCTTTGGTAAAGCATGGTTAAATGATTTTCTTTAAAGTTTGCACATTACACCTAATTAATATTTCTTTTGTTCCAGTCCTTGACCACTGGAATTCTTCTATATAATTCTGACAGATTGCAAAGAACTCTGTGATAAGGAGAGGAGTCGTAATGTTTTAGCTGTGTTTGTCCAAGGGTGCTTGGTACTGTGATTAATTAATCCCTTTCCATTTCCTTTGGTGTGATCGAGCTCTTTGCAGCGTTTACCATGAGCCTGATTTCCAGCGAATAATTGTCTTTAATGATACTTCCTTAAACCTCTCTAATTTATCAGCACAACCCTTGTGCTTTGGACATCAGAACTGAAATGGGGTAATGTTCCCATCAGTTTCTATCCCCTGAGCCCTGATTAACCAAGCCCTGCATCAGCTCTTGTGTTCTTTCCTCCAGAAAGCAGAAAAGTTTTCCATCACTCACATCTTTCTGTTTATCCACATAAAACACTGCCACAATTGTGGTTTTCTTCTGGTGCTTCACCACGATGTCCCAGTACTTTGGAAAGCAACACTGACATTCAGAGTACATGTTGGCCAGATTTGTAGGAACTCTTGGGTTCAATTATCATAACTTGTTGGTTTAGAAAGTCTAGCTGAAGAAAGCAGGGTATTTTATACTCCTTTTGTACATCTTTATTGCTCTTAAATGCGAAATGTCATTCTCAGCATATTATTGCTCCATTGCATGGATTTTTCCCAAGTACAGAACAGAAATAGGTATTGAACATTTCTGCCCTTTCTGTGCTGTTGTGTCTGACGGTACTTAGAGGATACATTTTGTTCCTTATGTGTTTGAAAATTCCTTCTAGCCCTTAAAAAGGCCAGCAATTTCTCTAGCTGCAGTTTTGTCACTGATTCTTTCTATGCTAACATAAACACTTGTGTTATGTGTTATCATGTTATTCTTGACTTCCTTTTTTTTTTTTTTTTTTTCTTTCTTTCTTTTCTTTTTCCCAGAAAGTATTTTTCACTCTGGAATGTGTGCAGCATTTTTGGTTGTCATAGGATAGAAGGTAAAAACTTTTTTTGAGCTCTTTCAGTGTCCAGGGAGAGTGACTGCAGAGGCTCTGCACGACATGGCCAACACAGGACTGGAAGGAAGAAGCTGATATTTGGAGAGAACTGGGGAAATAGGAAAGGGAAAACTCCCCTACATCTCATTAAGGGTGAAATTCTTTCTCTGCAGAAAGCCTCAGAAAAACAGCTTTTCTTCAGTTCACCAAAGCTTGAAGCATCCCTTTTATTGAGGGACAGACTAAGGCGGTTGTAATCCCTCAGATACTGATACATGACAGTCTGGTACATGTTCCCACATCATGTCATATGATAGCAACTACAAACACCCTCTTTTTCCCCCATGAGATACAGTTATGATCATACCACCTTCTTCTGTGTTTCTGCTGGCAACCTACGCATAACTGAGGCTTAGAAAAAGGACACCAGGGTCAATCATCATCCTACAGCCACTGTCCTTGTGCAGCTGAGCAGTGAAGTGCTCCTCTTTTACTTCATCCTTAGTTGGAGACTGCAACAAAACAGCACCATTGGGACATTGTCCCCAGCACACTCTTGCTGGGCTGAAACACTCAGGGCTTTAGGAGAAGTTTTCTGCTCTGTGGGAAAACCCGGGCTGGGAGGTTAGCCACAGCCCTGGATCAATGAGCTGAACACCAAGGTTTGTGAGGAGGAAGGATAACTTCCCAAATCGCAGTCGAACCTGCAAAGTAGTGAGGTTTTCTTTCATTTGCTGGAAGTATCAGAATTCAGTCTTTCAGACCTCCTGATGCTGAGGTCCATTAGCAAGACACACAGGTCTTGGCTTTGACTGAACATGAACTCTGGGCTGATGCATATTTATTTATTAATATTTTCCATTTCATGCTGCTGATTGTCCCAGATGCAGGGGAGGGAAATGACTTTCAAATGAGAAGATTTTTCTTAAGCCTAGAGCATAGCTGTACTTGGAATGCAAACTTTAATCAGTTGCTTGATGGAGAAATATGTAATAAAAGTGCAATCTCTGCTGGGTTCCCTTTCATCCCAGTATCAGCTGTAGGGTTGTGTCCCTTGGAAGAAACATGGATTGTGTGCAAAATAATTTAGTCTCTTTGTAACAATCTTGTTGCAGAGACCATCCACTTTTCTTATATGCTTATTTATCTTATTTATCACAGCTGTGATAAATATTAATAATATTGATAAATGTGGCTTGGTGGGGAAGCTGTTCTTCCCTGACTTTTTTTTGGGGGGAAAGTTGAGTATTCATAGTTTGGAGATTTTCTAAGTCTTTCCCTTGCATTCAAGTGTCTGCTTCTTCAGTTCAGCAGCAGTCAGGTTCCTGGGCTCTCAGACACAGGAGTGTCCTTAACCCCAAGGAGGCCTCACTTCTTTCCAGCAGCCCTAATCCTCTTGGACTTTGCAGCAGTCACAACCTGAGCATGAGGAAACTCCTCTGAAGGGCAGCAGTATCTCTCTGTGGCTGATTTCATGAGCTGTTGAGGGTCCATCATCCCTCCCATCCCACTGTGCCCAAGGGGCAGCCCAAACCCTGACAGTTTTTTTGCTGTGCACCTAAAAAAAACCAAACCCAGGTGATCTTGTAAATGGTTGCAGTAAAGAGCTACTGGAGGATTTTTTTGTTGTTGTTGTTGTTTCAGGGCAAAACCTGAGAGGCTACTTAGCATAGTTTTACATGCTGCTAATGTGGTTTTATTGCTTCTAGGACCTGACCTACTATCGTTATGTGCTGCTGTGCATGCTTTTACTCATCTGGAGCTGGTCCAGAGATCTCTAATGGGGCTCTGCACTGCATGACCTAGGTCTGCTCAGCATGACACCGTCCCCTGTACTGGGAGAGCTGGTTTATCACACCCCTGTGCACTGGGAGGATTGGGAAATCGGGCCAGCAGCATGCTCTGCCTTGTGCTGGAGTTTGGATCCAGTGGAGTACTGGGTGATGGAGGCAGGGACACCCCTGTTGTCCTCATCACCATACAGACCATGGGTTTTTTTATGCTCTGTTGTGGATTTGCTCTGTGCACACAGAGCACTCCCATCCAAGCACTAGTGTGCAGGGATGTGGTGAGCTTTGAGTCATCCCCACTGCTCCTAATGAGAAACCAAACAGATTCCAAGTTAGAAATGGACAAAGAATGGCTTTTGGGATTCAGGTTTCCCTGCACTGCTGAGCCTGGGAGTCTTGCAGCCAAAATAATGAGTCTTAATATTATCTCTTTAGCCCTATAAGCATTTACCTCAGTGGTATATTTAGCAACATCAATTACATTTTGTGTGTGTTTGGTGCTCTCATTTTAGCTTTCCTTTCCACTCTACAGCCTCAAATTGCTGAAGTGATTGTATGCTGTTTGTTGTGCTTTACCAGGTTTCTTGACAGCTATCAGCATTTTACATTTGTTACAGTTTTCTATTTCTTTTTTCCCCTTGCATGTATATAATGCTGATCCAGGCAATAACATCTTGGCTGCAAGGCCAGTCTCTTTCTGAAATGCTTAAATACAGCCTGAGAAAACCTTACTTTGATGAGCAGTGACTTCTATGCCTGAATAACTCATAGGGACCTAGTCTGTATTTTGAAAATCTGGATGCCTCTCCTTTGTTACCAAAGTAACAGTTTTATATTGGAATTGGCAAAAAATTTGTATCAGGGAGGTGAAATCTCTTGATGACAATGTGATTTTACTGTTGGGTGCTGTGACCAACAGCATATGTGTTTGGATAGAAGCTAAAGGAGAGGTTCACACCTTGTGTTATTTGCCATGATTTTTAAGGGTTTTTTTTTTTAGGGGCAGGGTGTTGATTGTCCAGACACTGTTCCTGGGTTTTATTGTCTGTGAGGCTTCACTTGTTTCTCCAGAAGAAAGGTATGGATGAAGTCACAACAGGGTGATTACAGGGCTGGAGTGAGGATCAGACAGAGCTCCTTGGAGGCTGATCCATTTGGGCTGGGAAGCTCTGCAGTTGATCCAGCCTTGAGGAAGTTTGAGCTGGCCTGAGATAACCTCCAAAGGAAGGGCTTCAACAGCTGAGGCAAAGAGAATAATAATTTTGGAGGAGAGGAACAACGATCCAGGGAGGAGAGCCTGTGTATTCCTGAGAGTGGGGGATCACCCTGAGAGTTGTGTTTGCCTTGGGTATTCTTGAGTGTCTGAGGGAGGTACCCGGGCATTTGATGACACTGCCAAACTGGGCTGGGAAATCGAGGCACTGGATTTCAATGAAAAGAAAATGAGAGAGCTGGAAGGAAAAATCCCCAAATCAACCAAGCGAAGCAAACAAAACAAATCCCTCAGCAAAAGGTATTTAATTGAACAGAGGTAAAAATGAGGGCAAATTGCGTGACCAAAATGTTGTAGGAATGACACAGCTAGAGGATTGGCCTTCCACCACAAATTGGTAAACAACTTTATTGTCCATTTCTTCAAACCCTCACAGAGAGCTCCAGAACTCCCCTTCCAGTCCCAGGGGCACAATAAAGGATCTTTCCACCCATATCCTTCCAGAACTTCTCTCTTCACCACCATTCCTTTATTCTTCCCAAATCCTTCTCACTCCTGTCTCAAATTCTGCTTAGGTGAACATTCCCTATCACCTTGCTTTTGCTTCCTTCCAAGCAGAAGCACCTCCCACCCCAAGAGACAGTGCTGGATTCAGTGTTTTCACGGACAGGAGCAGTGTGAGCATTCCTTACATGGTTAATCAGGTGTAGAGAAAGAGCACAGCCTGTGTGGCCTTGTGTGACCCCAGACGTTGCCGGGAGGTGCCTCTGCCTCTGCGCCGCTGCTGTAGGAACTTGGAGCATCTGTGCACTTTGCTGATGCAGGATGGCTAAAATGTGCTGCTGAGGTGATGAAACGCAGAAAAGCTTTTGTCTGCAGGGCTGCTGAGTTTCTCAGCTGAGGTCTGTGCTGGTCTCCACAAGTCTCAGAACATTCTTCTCCTGGGGTCTGCCCAGCGTTTCCTCTGCATGGAGTTTGCTGTGCGTGCCAAGGCTGTGCTGCAGGAGCAGGAGAGGATTCAAAGCATGTTGGCATGAGTGGTTCTAACAGTGATCCTACCCCCATATAGGCCCTGAAAATGCACACTCAGCTAAACTGCTGAAAATGTTCTGGAGAGCTTAGCCACAAGAGTACCTCTGTGAAATATTTAAAAAGTAGTCAAAGAGAGGGAAAAGTGAAGAGCAAATGGGGAAGAAAGTGTGTTGCTAGTTCAGCAGAAAAGACAATTGTACCTGCTGGTAGCAAGAACAACTTCATCATCTCATGCATGGAACTCTTCCAGCTTGTCACAACCAATACTGCACACCCAAGGCTATTTGTTACATTAGCAATAAACCAGTGAGCACAGGGAACTGCAGCTCCTCTTGGCACATAGGCTGGGCACCAGCTCCTGCCTGTGCAGATGCTGCTGCTGATTAGACAGGAGAGAGAAAGGTGAAGATGTGAAATGCCATTGAGGTCATGCTGTGTTTCCTACCTCCTCTGAAATGGGTGTTGATCAAACAAAGTCAACCTCAAATATTATTTGCTATTTTGTGAGGAGGACTCAAAAGACACCTATCACCCTACAGCTGATGTTTGTTTTGCTGTGGCTAAGAGAGGACCAGTTTTTATTCTTTAGCAGAGAGCAGCTGTCTCCAGATCCCAAATGGCAGCTCAAAAGTTGAGCTAAGGAAAAATCTGCATTCAGCTGTAAGTGAATAGAAGGACATTAATTATCCTGCTCTGAATTCAGCCAAGATTGAGGGGAGATACTTTTCACAGTATGTGTGAATTCCAGAGGTAGGGTCTGTCCTGTGAACACAACTCAGCTCCATCACAGAGAGCTGCACCAGTATTGCTGTAACTGAGGCTAAAATCTTTCTTGGAGTTTGTTGCTAAGGACTTTCCTGCTGAACGATGCACAGGAGTGAATTAGCTATGGGATGTGTGAGTATTTCATGTGTAATGTACTCACGTGGTGTAATTTGTTCAGAAGGCAGATTGCCTCACTGTATTCTTGACAAAAGTCTTGAAAGTTAGACCTCAGTTTAGTGTGTTGCAATAACACAGCCTTGCAGTGCCAGAGACCTGAATGAACTTGCTGTGATCTTCATTTCCTATCTTTTGTGTACCCAAAAGGAAAGAAAGAAACTCCTCTACAGGCAGAAATAATCCTCCAGGTCACAACTGACCCACAGGACACAGGCCAGACAAGATGACAAAGAGAAAAGCCCACATAACTTTTGTTTAAATAACATGGAGGTAGCTCTCTGCTGGACTTCAGTCTGTTTTATCTTATTGGAGGTAAAAACATGACTTCTGTCAGCGTTCCTGTCAGTTCCAGGAGAGACAACAAGCTGCACTTTCTGGAAAAGGATTGCCAAGTGGAGTCATTGGCTTTCATGGTGAGGCTACATAACCAACCATATTTGACTTTGCAATCCAGATGTTTCTCAGCATCTCAACCTGAACAGATCTGTTCACAGGATGAAGGAACACAGAAGTGACAATAATGAGGAAAGAGCAAACAGATGAATTCTCCTGTGGGGAAAAAGTTTGTACTAACTTGCCTCCTGACAGCAGCCCCGAGGCTGCCTTCAAGACAAGACTTGCAGGACATGCAGACACTCAGTCCTGAATCCTAGAGAGGGCTGAGCATATGTGGCCTTGAAAATCACAAGCTGGTTAATAATTATGGAGTTTGTTGCTGCTTGTGTATACTGGCTGCATGGGAAGTGCTCATGAGGGCAGGAGAGAGAAATAAGCACAAGGTTCCTAGAGATCATGGTGACTGACCTTTCAGATCTGCATTGACCAACCCAGAAGAAACAATTCCGAGTGTGATTTGGCCTTCCTGACACCTGAAGCCTTGTCCTTCCGATTTTCAAGGCCAGCAGCTTTGTCAGGTGCTGATTTGGAGGTGAGAGCTGCCTCCAGAATCAGAGCTCCATGGATGGGAAAGCGGCTTGGCAGTGGAGCAGGGAGATGATCTCCCTTTGTGGACATAATTGCTGCATTCCTTAACTGGGAGAGGAGTGGAGCAAGCCTCTGGGTAGGACTTACATGGAAATGGCATTTTTAGGGGAATGTTTGAAATGCATCTTGCAGGCACCCAGTAAAATGCTCCTCTTAGTCTGGCCACAGGCCAGTTTAGAGACCTTTGAACTTCTTGCCCTCCAGGCAGAACCCAGGGCTGAGTTTTCCTACCGACTTCCAGGGTGCCAGGTCATTGCTGTCCACAAGGAAGAGAGCCCAGCTGCCTGAAGTCTCACCCGCAGCTCTGTGTTTGTCTCCTTGGCCCTGATCGTGGTTTCTCAGGCTCATCCAAAGGCAGGCATTGTTTTCTGCAGCTTCTGTGGCACTGTGTCCACTGGCAGACCTCTGTTTTTAGCAGGGTTAGGAGTCAGACCACAGCTGGTAGCCAGGCAGTCTGCCAGTGTGCTGGGCACATCAGCCATTTCTCATCATATAGAGCAGCTGAGCTAGATTTTTTTTTTTCTTTTTGTGTGTGTGTGTAAGCTTTGAAACACGTTGAGCTTGCCATGTGGGAAAAAGTTCTGTTAGTCCCGTGCTTGCCTGAATCCAATTGTGGCAAGGGCACGAGAGTTTGGGAGCATATTTCTGCTCCTGGCTTAAAACTTGCTCTCATCATATTGTGCCTGTGTGCACAAAACCTCCTGTTAAGGCACCAAGGTCCTGTTTCTAGGTGCAAATCCTCAGTGTGGTGCGTGTAGGCAGGGAAATAAAACTAAAAGTGTGTGTAAATTTAGAGGCTGCTTCTGCAGCTCTCATGCACCATATGCTGCTCTCTGGAGAGCAGGATTTCAGCCCGATCATCAAACTCCTGTGGGAGTGTTTCACTACTGTTTTGCTGCCCTGGACAGAGGCTTTGCATGAAGTTATTACCCCTGAACCAAAAGCAGAGAGGCTTTCATGGTTTTGTTATTCTGTGTGGTCCTTCTTCAAGGGGTTGATTCATGTTATCAGTGTTGGTTTCCTTCTCTTTCTTCAGAAGCTAAGTTTTAGACTTTGCTCTTTCAAGGCAGAAAAGGATGAGAGAGGAAGACTCTACTAATATTAATCCCTGCACAGACACACTGATTCTGCTTTTCTGAGGTTATTATCCTACAACAGGAAAAATGAAGGTCCCATTTCTTTGAGAGTGGCAAAACTAATTCAATGTGATTTCCTATGGATCTAGTTCATTTACATTTAACTCACCCTTCCAAGCCCATGATTTCTTCCTGATGGCTTGTGGGGCTAAATGTCAATGTGTGCAATGGCTTTTGAAGATACCTTTTCATCCCTAAACTGCTGGACATGCTGACTTGCAGCTCTCAGAATGGATAAGGGGTTGGAGCTGCACCACAGAGGAGGCACAAACTCCCACTGATTTATATAACTTCGCTCTCCATTTCTGTACCATGAGTTTAGTATGTCTGAAACATCTACATCTGTCTCAAGTGTGATTGAAATTGGCCAATGGATTCAAAAGTTATTGGAAGGGATTAAAAGACAGACAGCATGACCAGATAAGCCTTTTTTCCTCAGGAAACTAGGCTAAAAAGGGAAGGAAAAAAACCCACAAAAACTAGTGCAAGGACTCCTGTGATGTCCTCTCTGCATCCTGGCTTTTTTCACTGTCTGAGGTAGTTAATACTAAAAGCTCTGAGCATTTACAAAGGACTGGGGCAGCATAAACAGAAAAGGTGCTCTCCTTTCCTCTGACTGTTTATTTACATTACACCTGAAATATTTAATGTCATCAGTCCACTGATGTGAATCCTCCCAGCGAGTCCTCTGGCTCAGCAGCTGAAATCTGATGTGTGTTAGAAGTGGCTCAGAGTTACCCACGTCTGAACCCATCCTGCCCAAAACAGGATTAAGCTTCCAGGAGACAATTCCCATGGATTTGTCCCTGTTTGTTGAGGGGCTGTAAGACAAGCCAAGTAATTTTTTATCCTTGGGTAGGTGATGAAGGGGTTAGATTTGATGGAGCCTTTCACCTGAGAGAAGAGGGCTGGGGAAATTGTTAGCCTCAGTAGCAAGAAGGAAAATAGTTAAAGCCTGTGCAGATATTAAAACTCGGAATTTAATTTCAAGCTGAAATAGATATGTTATGGGGATGGATCTTGAAATTTGAAAGAAAAGTTAGGGTTTGGGGTTCTGGTTATCTTGGCATTTCTAGCCCAATTTTCTGTGTTCCTGTTTATATAGCAGAGCTGGTACAGCTTTTCAAGCAGATATAGAAATCCAGAAATAAAAGGAATAGCTATCAGTGAACCTGCCACCCCCATACACAAGTGCAGTGAGGCAGCTGGGCTGTAGAGTTCCTCTCTCCCTTCCTGCTCCTGTGAGATCCCTGTTGTCCTGGGATATCCTTCAAAGCATTGCTGGGGCCCACGAGGTGGCTTTGAAGAGCAGGATGGGGAATGACCTCCAGCTGATAGTCTGGAGAGATTGTCTTGTCCCTCCTGGGGTTCTCAAGGACAAGAGGTTTGATGGCTCAGAATCAGTGCTTTGAACTCTGGAGGAATCTGGACGAGGTGGTGGGTAAAGGGGTTGTTTGAGGTGATGGACACCAGATTAAGTTCACACCTGCCAAAGATAAGGTTCACCTGGAGCTCTTTGGGTTTGCAGCCTTCTGAGCATGTCCCACCCCAGCTCAGGGTGAAGCTGCACTTTCTATATGGGGAGGCAGAGGATAACGGGCTGCAGGGAAAAAGCTTTGGCAAGATGGGATGCCTTCATCTTGCTGGTGGAAGAGGTAAATAATCTCACACCTTTCCTGCCTTTTGTCAGCCCACAGCGTGTTTGTCCAGCACAAAATAATTTCATCTGGCACTACTGTCAAAGAACAAAAAATAGCAACAGGAATTTTTGGGGCTGGGCTTCAATTTAAAGGCTCAAAATGTTTGTGCAGAGTTGGAAATCCTTCGTTGCCCTTCCCCCTCAGCTGGGCACTTAACATGGTGAAGGAATGCGTGATACTCTTCCTAGTCCTCGGGATTAGTAATTTACTTTGTTGTCTGTGTTAATCTAAAGCCCCTGACGATGCAGCAGAACTTCAGCCAAGTTCCTCCTTGGAGGAGTCTGGGAGGGGGGAATTAAAGTGGTGTGTGAAACGAAGCTCTGTGTTAAAAAAGGCCACTGTCTGTGACCCTGCTGTCCTGGGGGGACCAAACTGCCCTCACCCTGTTCCATCAGGTGTGCAGCTGGGGCGAAAACCCCCTGTCCCACTGCAGCCAGGAAAAGCTCTGAAAGCAGCTCCGTGTCAAAGAGCAGCTTCCCAGCTGAAGTCTGGCATTTTCTCTGCTCCTGGGGACTGCAGAGCTGCTGTCTTTCTGTGGCTTGCTCTCCAGAGGCTGAGAAGAGACTTTCTGCTCCTGCCTGTGCTGGGCTGGTTTATGGGAGATGTGGGTGCAAGCTCTGTGCTCCAGGCTCATTCCCCATGCCTGAGGTTTGCAAGGTCCCTTACAAAACACTTGATGCCTCTAACCAGGCCCTCATCCCTTGGCAATGTTAGTCCTGCTCAAGGTTCTGCCAAGTGCTTCTCCCACCCCAACCCCCTGCTGGAACAAGCTCACACCCGTTGGTTTCCTTTGCTGCTAATTTATGTTGGTTTATTTTTTCTTCCTGTGCCGCCAGAGGTACTGCCTGATATAACCTAACTCGGACAGACTCCTGATGGCAGCTCCCTCCTGCCCTCCTCATTCCCATTCATCTTGTGGCTCGTTTTGAAATTGCCATTATTTCATCCCTCTGGGGCACCAGCTAAGGCAGCCCTGACGATGGATGCTGCCAGACCAGATGCATAAATATTAAGAAAGCGGAAAGAGCCAGACCTGTAATTTCTTTGTGCAGAACAGTGATGAGGATGCTGTTCTTGCAGCTGACCAGCACAGCTACAGTCTGAGCTCCAGGTTTAGAAGGCTGTAGATGCTGGTTAAAATGAAGATTTAACTAGGGCTAACCAGCCTGTGGTCAGGCAGAGAAGCAAGCATGCTGGTTATACTGGAAATTTTTACTAGACTGCTACTGGGTTTGTTCAGCCCATTGGGCTGGTCTCTGAATGTGTGTTGTACCTTGTCTAAATTCTGATGTGCAATACACTTTTGTGGCTAGATGATATTTGCATAGTTTTCTGGATCGTGGCATGCAGATATGGGACCCTAGAAATGATTATGCTATCAGTCTGGTGTGTAATGCTGGTAGTGCAGTGTCACATCTCACTTGCCCATGTGCCCCCCATAATAAATCAGTGTGGGTTTGCCTGGAATTGCCAGAGGTTTGGTGCTATCAGAACTATTCAGATACTGCAAGAACAAAAAATCTTGATTAATGCTGAGTTAGCTGTCTTCCCTCTAATGCTGTTTCCAGTTCAATGGATGTCTTGATAATGGTGTTTGATCTGAAGGCCACAGACTTACTGATGGTCACAGATCAAAATACCATCCCTCCTGATAAATTATGCTTCTCTCTTTCTGCTAAGAAGTGCAGCAAGGAGCAGCATCTATAAAAGCAAGGGGAAAATCTGAGCAGTCCCAACAAAAGCTCATAGCAGGGGTAATAGCCAACACAATTCAAGTGCATTTCCAGAAGGGACACTTGGGAAATGCAAATTGGATCCTGCTGCTGCATCTTTATTTTAGACCCCACAGCACAGCAAGGCTCATGGTGTTTCTTTTCCTTCCTGTCTGCATCCTTCTGCCCATCTATCCCCCCTTAGATCAGATATAGCTTTGGGAATTTGAGGATCTATACCTCAGAAATAGTACTGAAAAGGCAGACGATATTCTTCATATGGTTCAGGGCTGCAGCTAATAGTGCAAAGAGTTTTTGACTCACTAAAATCAACTTAACGTTCACCATCTCCAGAACATCATCTCTGTGTTGTTACCTGTGAGCAGTGAGAGCAAGGGCTATTGGTGTGGTCACACAAAGATCTCAATAATCCTGCACCCAGCCCCAGCTGAGAAAACTGGCATTCAGGGACCATGAATGTCAAATAATCCTCATCTTGCTAGAGGTGGTCTCTCAAGATTTGCATGGTGTATCCTGGTGATACTGCTATGCTTCCAAAGATCTTACTTTGTCACTTCTCATGCTCATCAGGAAAAAAAAAAAAGAAGTTTAACATTTTCCAAGACTATTAACTTTCACTTACAAAAAATGTGCAAATTACCTTCCTCTATTTAAAACTAGCAATCAGGGCCCATTATATTCCCTGTAGCAGGAAGATTGAGAGACATCACATTCCAGACCATACAAAAAACCGTCTGCAATTCCAAAATTCCTCACTTCAGTCTACACACTGCAGCAAATCCCAACATCCAGCTGTTTGTAGAGCTCGCGTGTTGCCTGAAGATGAAAACTTTTTGCTTTGTGGCAACCTTTGAGCATCCCTTAAAGCTCAGATGGTGGATCAGAGCAGATTGTGTGGTGCTGCCCATCTGCCCATCGGATGCCCAGGCTTACTTTTTAATAAGAGCAAGGAGCTGGATGTAATGTCATGCAGTCATAATTCTTGGCAGTTGCTATAGTTCATATGTTTGTTGGAAGCTGAAGCTTTGGAGCATTTTTCTGATGTCTTTACGCTTCCTGCTTTAGTGCTTAGGGATTTTTTTTCTTAGCTGAGCTCTCAGGGTCCCAAAGACCTGTTTATTAGGGAAGGAACTATGTGTCCAGTGGAATGCTTCAATGCAGGAGTGACTATACTGAAAAAAAGGTGGACAAATCCAGGAGCACCTGCCTGGGCAGAGCATGTTTGTGAACTTAGAGGTTTTTTAGATGTTTTGAGGAGGACAGGGAGATAACTTTTCTTGTAAAGAGCTAGTTTTGGAATTTTGGGGCTAATCTGAGAGCTGAGGGACTCTCCCTTAGAGAGAAGGTGAGTTGTGTCTGACCTAGGAGAAGGCAGCACTTTCTGCTGTCTAAAGTGGACTGCAATTAAATCATCTGTCATTTAGAGGTTGCACTGAGGCTTGGAAGAACAACTTGAAACAGAGGAGATTATGGGGCAGCTGGTGTCACAGGAGAGTTTCTGCCTGGTTCATCCACAAAATTTCCTTGTACCACATGCTGTCTCAGCCACATGGGCACCTTAGGAGTCGGCTCCAGAAGTGCTGAAGGAAGTATTTCCCTCTCCAGTCCCATTGTCCACTCCCTGTGCCTTGGCACTGAGTTTTCAGCAGCCCCGTTCACCTGAGTCAGGCTGGCATGTGCTCCCAGCCATGAAATGAGGGCAGTGCTCCTTGCTGTGCAGTGATGAGGGAGAGGAGATGCTCCTGGGGCTTCACAGCCCTTGATGTGGGCTTTGGAAGCTGCAGGGAGGATGATTTCCAGGCTTTTCTGGGGCAGCCCTGAAATGCAAGAGACAAGATTCACAAGTCTCCCTCGCTTCTTCTTTTCCCATTGCTTCCATCTCAATTTAGGATGTGGGAGAGCAATATCAGAGGATGCTTGGAACTCCCCTACTCTTACAGCCCCAGCCTCCTGAATAAGCAGAGTAAGGCTGGAGTTTCCCCTCAGGAAGGTGACACGGCATAAAATTTCTTCTAGGACAAAATTCCTTCTTTTAACAAGAGCCCCATTTAAATAACCCAAGTCCCAGAGCCGAGATGTAACTGCCTCATGTGCCCAGGAGAGCATTTCAGAATACTTTTACCCAACACTTGGTCTGAGATCAAACAGACTTGGCATTGCTCTGTTTCCTGGATAACACGCCGTCATTATTTATTCATCTGAATCAAAGTGCTTGATGTTTTCATGCTGTCAGTTAGACAGAGCCACATCGTCTGCCTCCCCTCTTTTTTTTTTTTTTCATTAATTTGTTGTGTTTCAAGAAAGTTTTGAAGCTGTTGCAGTGGGAAATCCATAGCTTAAGTGGCAGCTTGCTCATCTTTTATTTATTTTTGTAATAATCTCGTTGTTACTCATTCAGAGCTCCAAAAGATCCTTGTCCTCAATCAAAAGTTTCATGTTTGGATGAGGCTGCAATGATGACTTGTAGAAGAAAAGCATGTTTTCCTGGCTTTGAATAGGTATTGTCACTTTTTTTGCTTCATGATTTAAAGAGATACAATGTGTTTGGTCAAAAGCAATTTTAAAATGAGTTTTCATATTTGGATTAAGATGACTATGTAAAATAACAATTTTTTTCATATATTTTAAAAACACAGACACAGGAATGTCAAGCCAGTGGGAGAACTAGCAATGGGATGTGATTAGGGTGATTTCTGGCCTGTTTCCCATCATTCTTGGAGAGAAAGTATTTTTTTCTCCCTATGAAAAATGGTGATTTTCTCTGGTAAATCTGTTCTCTTTTCAGTTTGGAGGCTTCTTTGTCAGAGGAAGAAATTTGTGACTCAAAGTAGATGCTCTTTACTTAAATGCTTCTCTATTGCAGAAGCGTTTCTCCATAGAAATAGAGTTTCAATAGGAAATTTGCAGTCAGCTATTCCACATGACAGGCAATGCTGCTCCCCCTTCCCCTCCAAAGGGTGGTTTCATACAGAACCTGCACTTCTGCATATCCAAACCAGTGCTGTGGTTTTATAAGCACATTTCCCTATTTTGAAATGTTTTCCTGTCTCCTGTTTTTGTGTAAAACATCCTCACAAAGAGGGAGGATGATTAATTGGAAACTACAGAGGAAACTACAAAATCAATTGCACTCAAAGAACTGTCTAATGTAGAAACTAAACAAATAAAAAACCCCAGAGGATTTTATGGGTTTTTTTCCCCCTATCCTTATTCAGTCATCAGGCTCTTAATTGTTACTTGGAAGATTTTTCTGACACTAAACTATAACCTTTTATATTTCACCTTATTGGTGCTCAGCTGCACATTATCTGTGAACCCAACAAACAATATTACAAAAATAGCTGAAAACTGTCTTGATGGACTGCAGAGTTATTTGGACCATTTACACCAAAAGGAGTTCTGATCCCCAAACTCATTGTGCTTCTTTATAAAATTAATCCATAAGATTTTCTGCTCATAAATAACTGTGAAATGACTGAACTTTAAAACATAAGACATCTTATGTGCTAAACCTCACGGAGGAATAATCTCTTGATAAATTTAGTTTTAAAGTAACGGAAGCATAGATGATTGCAATTCTATTTTTAGACATGCGCAGTAAAACTTTTCTATTTCGTTTGTAGCAAAGCCAGTTTAAGTCAGAACCTCCAAATGAAGATGGGGGTGTGAGAACAAGCAGGGTCAATGTGGTGCACAGCCCTGACCTGGGGGTTTGGAGAGAGTTTTGGGAAGATGAGCCCAGATTGTATTTGCCAGGGCAGGGATGAGAAAGTGATGAGTGAGATTGGAGCTGGTTGGTGCTGATGGCATCACCAGTCACATCACAAAGACTGGAAGAGCAGGACCTGTGTCTCTGCTCTCTGTCTGAGCCAGCAGGAGCAGAGCACACTGAAACCATCAGATCCTGGGATCATTCTGTGTGCATTGGCTCAAACAGAGGCAGTGATGTCTGTGCTCTCTGGGCAAAACCCAAATAATAGATACGAGTGGGCCAGGCACTGACTTGTGCCTTGGGTATGTAAGGAGAAAGGAGTCAAGATAAATCAGCAGAGCTCTATTTTTTAGCCACTGTGAGGCTAAATGTGAAGCACGTGGACTGGGATTTCCCATTACTTTGTTAATGTGAGTATTCAATTTAATTTCAATTCATCTGGGAGAATCATAAATTGTAAGAATTGAGAGGATCAGTAATGCTTTTATGGTCTGATCTTTCAGGCTGGATGTTCTTGCTTGGGCCTCAGGGCTGGCTTGCAGGCTCTCCTGTGAGTTTTGTGATGGCATTTTACACATCTCCCTTAGCCAGCAACATCCCTTCAGGGGACAGAAAGGTGAGGCAGGATCAGACTCGATGACCTTAGAGGTCTTTTCCAGCCTAAATGATTCTGTGATTCTAAGTCATGCTGAAGCCCAAGGCTGCAGTACAAAGCTCCAATCTGCTCTGCTGTGACCGTGTCTTCCAGGACATCCTTCAACTTCTTTGCAGCTCAGTGACTTGGAGAAAAAGGGCACAATTTCCATAAAGGACGGTGTGGATTACCCTTGTGTGGCTGCCAGGTGCCCACCAAGCTGCTCTCTATCCTCCTCAGACTGGATTAACCCGCCATAGATGGCTATTAAGCAATCCAATGTACAAAAGATGGTTAATGGGCCCTTGAAGGGTGTGAAATGTATCCTGGAGATAAGCACAAGGGGAATCGGTGAAATGGCATCCAAATCAGCTTTTTTTCCTTTCCTCCACTTCATTTCTCTTTTATTTGTCTGATGGTAGAAATAGGCTGGAGAGAGCTGGGGTCTAAAACAGCTCTTCTGGAGTTAGAAGTTTTGGGAATAATTTTGGAATGAAAGTAGAGATGGGAGGATATTTTGGAGCCAGGCTAAACATTTATGTGGGAAGAGAGGAACAGTGCCATCCTACTTGTTCTGCTTTTAAAGTCATTATATGCTTTGTTACAATCTGCAAGACAAGCCCAAGACTGGAGTAGGAAAGTGGCTGTGAGCTGGGACAGATGTGCACTTTCAGCTCTGTTTTGGATTGTTTCATCATGATCCCCTGAGAGTCACAGGTGCCACTAGCCCACATTTCACTCTGCTTTTAAAAATATTACCTCAAAACCATTTCTGCCCATGTAACTTTTGACCTCAAAGACCCCTTTAATTTGTAGAAACAAGATGTAAGGCATGAAATATTTTCTAGATTTGTGAGTCTGAGAGTATCAGGATAACCTGCAAGACCTCATTTCTGGGAACAACGTGGTTACCATTGACTAATTAAATGTATCCCATTTGTTAAAATTGAAGATCTATATTACATTCTAAAGTAATTGTGTGCACTGGAAAGCTGTTGTAGAAGTGTTGGGGTTTGCCAAGCACTGGAATGGAACAGCCCCTCAGTCCACTCCTTTACCATCATGTGTTTGGAGGTGGCTGGTCTCATTTTTTTGAAAATAGTCAAGGCAGAATCAAAACTAACACACCTCACACACCTTGCATCATATCCCACAATGGAGTGAATTTTGGTGGGGGACATCTCTCAGTCCAGATGCCCCTGCTCTGTCAGAGAAAAGCAGACATGCAAATGTAGGCACACAGTTCACAGGTACCTACAGGCACATATCAACACCAGAATCTTGGCATCACAATAAACAAATTGAATCATCAGAAGCTTTGCTAAGGTCTAAAGAATAGTTTATCTCTCTGAAATAGACATTGAAAACAGGAGAGATGACTCATGCCCTAGCAGTGCCCATTTCTCCCTGAATGTGTAACATCCTGCACTTCTTTGGTTTGGCTAATCTATTCCAATCCATCAGACAAGCTAAATTTTAGTTGATTCATTCTATTCTGAGACTATGAGGCTATTTCACAAGAGTTGCGTGTCCAAGGCATATTTCTTTTAAGTCAGAAATATCTAGAATACATTATTTGCCTTGTCTAAGCTTAGGAACTACACTTTAGGATGGATAAAGGTGCAGGTGGATGTAGAGAAGAGCAGGCAGTACTTTAATCATTAGACTCATGGCAGATGAGTTAACAGATTAAAAATTAACAGATCTAACCAAAATCTTCCACTGCCTTGTCAAATTCGTATTTTTAGTTGAAATTGTCTTGAAAAAGCAAAAAGAAAATCTGTGTGTTTAAACAGTACATTCTGCATCTTTTTAGGACCCTGTCAGGATAGGTGTTGTTATAACTCATACACGTACTATCATCTGGGGATGATAGTATGTGTATGAGTTAACCCCAGTATTTATATATATATATATATATAGGTTATATATATCTATATATCTATATATATATATAAAGTTATATATATCTATATATATAACCTTAACCCCAGTATTTATATATATATCTAGGGAGAGGGTAGGTCAGATTATTGGATGACCTCTCATGGAATTGCTGTTTGTCACTACTATTAGTAATTACACAATCATATCACAGAATGGCTTGGTTTTAGAAGGGACCTTAAGGATGATTTTTTTTTCCAACCCCCCTGCCACGGATAGGGACATCTTCCACTAGACCAGGTTGTTCAAATCCGGTCCAACCTGACCTTGGGCACTTCCAGGGATGGGGTGTCCACAGCTTCTCTGGGCAGCCCGTGCCTCCCCACCCTCACAGGGAAGAATTTCTTCCTAATATGAAATGTAAACCTACTCATTTTCAGTTTTAATCCAATTCCCTTTGTTCTGCCTCTACATGTCTAAAGTCTGTCTCCAGCTCTCTTGGAGACAGGTTAGGCACTGGGAAGTTCCATCAGTTCTCCCTGCAGCCTTCTCTTCTCTTAGCCAGCTCTTTCAGCCTGTCTTCATAAGAGATGTGCTTCACTTCTCTGACCATCTTTGTGGCCCTCCTTTGGACCTGCTCCAACAGGTCCAAGTTTTCCCTGTTTTGAGGGTCCCAGATGGGGATGCAGCACTCCAGGTGGGGTCTCACCAGAGCTAAGCACCTTCTTCCACCTGCTGGGCATGCTTCTTACGATGCAACCCAGGACATGGTTGACTTTCTGGGCCAACCAAGTAATGAAAAAGTTATTTTTAGGATAGTAGGGTTTGGGTTTGGATTTTTTTTTTTCTTAAGTGCAAGTAAGGAAGTAAGGAAGTGCAAGTAAGTTCCCAAAATATGAAGCTAGTGCATTTTCCATTTAGAAAACAGCGTGCATTGATAACATCATCACATATTTCCCTTTCACAGGCCACTTGATGTATTATTTACTGGTTTGCTCATTGCCTGTTTGGTCCCATAAGCTAAATTAGGCAAGGAGCCACAGCAGGGTTTGCAATACTGGGCCTCTATTATATCCTTCCAGTGCATTGTGCCTCAGGCCCAATTGAGAATTGCCAACCACTCGAGCATGCACTGGTGACACATAAATGCATGTTTGGATGTAGCCTGTTAAATGCAATGTCCCCAGCAGTTTTGTTTGGATGATTATATTATTGCTAATTAACAGAAAATGTCATGACTTTTGGAATAGAATTGTTTGTGCAATGAGTTATTTACTCTGAAAAATCCTCCCATGTAAAAAGATGAGGAAATTATACAGGGGAGAATGGGAGGGGAGAGCCACGGGGTTCTCAGAATTGTGAGTCTCATCGACATCAGTGAGACATGGCCAAAACCACTCCTGGTAATGTGACTCACTCATGTACCTCTAAAATCATCCACGTTCACCACTCTTTAAATGCTCCTCATCATTTGCTCAGATGCACTTTGGGTTTTAGTTAGTGTCAGGAGAAATAAAGTTTAATTCAGCTAACCTACCAGCAAAATGTAGTAGCTGGAAGGGGGCAATCTTGGTGATACCATTAAAAGGCTACTAGATATTAAAAAAAAAAAAAAAAAGAAAAAAAACCAAAGAAAAATTCCTGGCTGCTCTGCCTCCATGTTTCTGTCAGACTCATTTACATAATGGTTCAGACCATTATGTAATTCAAATCAAATCACTGTCAGTCAGCACCAGCATCCATTGCATCTTTTCCATGGAGCTATGCCGAGTGGCTGAAGTAAACTCCTTTGAAAGGAATGGCAGAAATCAAATAACTCCGTCTCTCCGACGCCAGGGGTCTGACCCACTGCCTGTTGCAGTCACACAAAATATTCCCCTTGACGGACACGAGCTGAGGATTGCACCCCCAGAACCCATGTAAGCTGCTGACTCTGATTCCTAAACTTGGCAAACAAACCCAGGCAGTTTTCAATCGCAAAGAGGCAGAATATCCCTCCTCTCTGGACAGCAATAATCTCTCTCTGTCTCTCGGGGGGGGAAAGGGGGTGAAATCTCTTCCATCAGAATAGAGGAGCCACCAGCTTTATCCAAATAGCATTGTCAAACTCACAGTGTACTGAATAATGAATCAAATCTTCAATATATTCCAGCAAGCATCAACTCCCTGTTATCCTTCAAGAGTCTCTTGCCATTACCAGGAAAGATAATTTTGCCAATGCATTTCTAAATCTGTGCCTTTTTATTTTTTTCTCTTTAGTATTTTGTTGCCAGAGTAGCTGGGGCTCCATTAACACCAAATTTTATCCAAATACCACAGACAGAGACCCTGCATCCTTGTCTGGGGTCACCCACCATCACAGACAGAGATGCTTTGCATGGAACAAAGAGGAGAATAAAGTAGTAGTGGCAAAATCTCCCAGAACTGGTGTGAATGTCACTTGAGAGTTACTGCTGTGGGCAAGAACAGGTTTGTGGAAAGGTTATGTTTGCCTGGAATAAAGTAGGAGGTGGGAGGATGAGAGAATTTTCTTGGCTAAGGCATAGGAAAAGGACAGAGGTAGAGAAGGATGGGAAGCTGGGTATGCTGGAGGTGTATGGACAGGATGGAGTTTAGGGAAGGGAAATGTTGTGGAGCAGAGTGCTGTTGCAGACTGGCAGGACCTGCTGTTTAACCTTATACCAGCCAGATGCAGGAGGGGGACCTGCCACCTCCCATGGCCTAATTTGTATGGTTTGGGTCTGTCTCCCCCAGCCTTTCACATCCCATTTTTGCTTGATCCTTCACCTCAGCCTGTTTTTGTTGCTGCCACTTGAGAGAAGGAAAACCTAAATCGCTCTATTCACTATTAAAAATGAAGTTTAGTTGTTATGTCATGTTTGTCTCTTAATTCAGTGCTAGCATTGTGAAAGAGGCCCTGGCTTTGCTTACAGAGTTTCATCCATCTCTCTTAATGTAAACATGTCAGTTCTGATGATTGGCTTTTATGGGTCTGTTTGTTTTCTGCTGATGAAATGTGTCTCCATAACTTAGATGGGAGGGGATCAGGAAAGCCTTACCTATAACTGTGGTAATACATCAGACAGCTTTCCAGACGTGGTTCCTTCTTCCCTAGAAGCATGCAGCCAAGTTTTTGCTGTCTAGCCTAAAGCTGCCTTCTTCCTGTGGCATAACTATTCCATAATGGCAGCAGAATATATCTTAATAGCTGTTTTACAGCTTCCTTTATCTGTCTTTATGTCTTTATAAACTCTCTGTGAATAACATGGACCAGATTAGATCTCTTTTATTCCTGTGAACATTCAAAGCACCTAATGGTGTGAGCGCTGTGTATTATTATATTTGGCACAATAAGGGGTTTTCCTGTAGATTTCTTATTTCTTGTTCGAAAGCTAGTAACTGCATCCTGAGCTGAAAACATCCCTCTTTCTTGATAGTTCTTTCCAAGGTCTGTTGGTTCAGAATAGCAAAGGAGAAATCTTTTCCTGGATCTGAAGTCTGTGTAGTTTACAATAAAATAACTCTGAGACCAATTTCTAGTTAATTAAAATAGACATGAAGACAGGTTGGGTGCAAAGAATTACAATTCTCAGCAAAATATGGAGATCTGAGTTGGTAACTATGATGTGCTCTTTCTCTCTTGCTTATTTATGCCATTTGGTTGCAGAGTAATTTGAAGTAAAAACACCTGCAAAGAAAGCAGAATATTTTTAGCTCCCTAAAAATATATATATTATCATAAGAGAAAGACTTAGTGCCAGCATTTAATTCTTGGCATAACATTTGTCATCCCCAAATACCCTTTCAATATCGGGATGAAATATTCTGAATTCATTTCCTTTTAGCACATGTTGGCTTTCTGAGGACTTTATTTTTTCAGTAAGTCATTGGCAGGGTCAGAATGCTGCGATTCTGATGAGTGAGGAGCCAGCAAAACCCATTAAACTGGATTTAAAAGAAGATACTGTGTAGGCAGAGCTGACACAGCCTGTGGATCTCTGACTCTGAAGTTTTGTTGTGGACATTTTGTGTTGCTCTGGTATGGTTTTTCCCAACGATTTGAATGCAGTGAGTTCTCTTGCATATTTATTTCTGCCCCTGGTCAGCATCCATGGTGAACAAGAGGGCTTGTTTTGGGAAATGTGTTATGCAATGTCATATCCACCTGCAGGTTTGCCTTGTGACACGGGCAGCAGGAGGAACACTGGCTCACGTCTCCTCCTGTGTCAGCTTGCACAGGTTTCAACACTGTGCTTTGCCTAGGAGAACTCCCAAGAGCTAAACATTGCAACCATTTCCATCAGATTTTTTGTTGGATACAAAAGTTTTCCCCTGCAGACCAGCCAGGGGAGCCTTCCTGGTCCCCACCAGGCACTGGATTCTCCAGCAGCCCTTTTTGCACCTTCACCTTGGAGCTCACCCAACAAGATGTTTCTGGATGAACAAGCACCTGCAGACTGCCTTCACAGGGTGCAAAAAGCTCAGGGTTTTCCAACTCCCTGCAAGCTTGGTTACCTTCTAGACCATCAATTTAATACCTCAATTACACACTTTCTAGTGTTCATGCTCTGGTTTGAAGGTGCTCTTTTTAAAGGAAACATTTCTATCCAAATGTTCTGGGTCCTAAGAGATCAATTCCCTAGGTGTGGCTTCCCTGGGCTGAGTTTTGCTGATTTATGGCAGCTGGAGATGTGGCTGATTATATGTGTTAAGGACATGTACTACAAAAAGAACCATTGTTTTTGGTCTTGAAAAAATTATGTCTATTGGGAAAAGAAAAAAAAAAAGAAACCAAATGTCAGCTAAAGCAGAAGTAACAAGTGCGCTGTGTAAAATTTTGAGGACTGTCTTGATGTGAGCAAACAGGCCCTCAAAGTGTATGCAAACAGCAACTGAAATTTTTCAGCTAAAAGAGAATTTCTCATGACACCTCCTCACTGTGGAGTGTGAACTGTGGTATAAATATAAGTGGATTAAGTCTCAAAAGGTTGTTTGTTTGTTTTTTGTCAGTAAAATTATGAAGTGGGTCTCAGTCACGTAGACTCCTTTAGCTTCTTGATCTTTTTACAAAAAGTCTTTATTTGATGTGGATTAAAACCAGTTCTCCATGAGGCCATTGCTTCTTGGCTGGAATAAAACTTCCATGTGATCCCACATCAACTTCTAGTCTTTTTAAATCTGATTAAGTATTTGTGTTTGTGTGTAAATTTATGCATATGAATATATTAATCTAGACCAGTGACCTTAAATTAGATGTGTCATTGCTCTGTTCTTTATTTCCCTAGCCTATTATTCTCATGTTTTGCTGTGCTCTGCAGGTCAAAGGAAAATGCCAAAGAGATTATATAGAAAAGGAGCATGTGGGGGAGAAAGATGACTGTGCTCCATGTAGTCTCAAACATTGAAAAGAAACCCATCCACATGACTGTTCTTATTACCACAGCAGTCAGGAACACAAAATCTTTCTTTAATCACAAACATTTCTTAAACAAAAGGAGAATTTAGGGCTCTAGGATTAGTATTTTGTATGAGTTTGGACTAGCAGAACTGCAGCGCAAACATCCCTCTCCCTTTGGCGTGCAGTACCTTTCCTGAGTGGCATCATGGAAATCAGCAAATGAGGACAGTCCTACTCAAGACAAACATATCTGATGCCTTTAACCTGTAAAAGACACTTTCGCAACCTTGATCTTCCAGTTTGGGTCCTTTATTACCATTGCCAAGTGTGTGAAATATAAGCTCCTGGGTCTTTGATACAACAGAGGGACTTGCAGGACACACAGGTGATGTTCTGAGAACCTGAAAGATATTTTGAACTGGAGTGGCTGAAGCCCATGACAGTAAGGTTAAAACTGCAATGGAAAACAGCATTTATCTTTCTGAATAGATACAGGTGCTAGCAATACCTAACTTGTTGGTACTTCTCTCACTTCTTGCCACACAGAAGAAAGAATTCATCTTGGTGCTTTATTTTCATATGCACGTTCTGTTTACACAACCAGTATGTTTTATCAGCAACAACCAATGCTAACTGACAAAGCAAGAGGGAAATTTTCATTCTGTGCATGGTGATATCACAGAAACAATGTGTTTGAAGGCTTGTACTTCAAAAATATGCCTGTGAGGAATGGAAAAATCCAGGCTCATATTGTAAACACGTGAGTCACAACGGCTATTATCTCTTAAGAAATGGCATTCCAGCTCTTTGATTCGGTCATTGATGATTTCCCTTTTTAACTTGTAGTGCTTTCTTACCCTTTTAAGAAATATCTGGGCTAACCCTGGCTATTTGTAGAAATGTTTGCTATTCACAGATTAAAAGAAATTAGACATAGAAAGGATCCATGAAATTATCTTGTCCATTTCCTGAAAGCTTATGAAACTGAAAAGGATTGTGCTAAATATATATAAATATATTAAAATGCAGAACTTTAACTTATATACAATATGAAGACAAAACATGCCATGAATTTTTAATTGTAAGGGTGCTGAAATGTAGTTTTTTTACAAAAGAAAAATTAAATACATGACTAGCAAAAGCTCTAATGAAGTTTGTGTAGGATTTTCCAGTTCTTTCTAGGCAGCTACCTTTCTGGACTTTGTAGATAAAATTGAAAAGATCTGGTTTTGAGCAGTTGGAATTTGATTCCATTTTCTAATGAGAGAGAGCTTTAAGCAAAAATAATTTGCTTTAGAAAAAAATAATTAAAACTTCTGATACTGATTAGGTTTTTTGGGCTATTTTATCTCCCTCACCATCCCCTATCCTTCTTTTGTTTGTCTTTTAGAAAATTTTTGAGTAGTTCTGTTGCTAGAATGGCTTCACTTGGAAGTCTTTAAGGAAGTCTGAGGCTGTATGGACAAAGCACACAGCAGCAGAGGATGGGTTTCCTTAGACTGGGAAGGGTGTTAAAATAGGACAAGCAAACATAAGCAGCCTTTCTTGCTTGCACCCAGGTTCCTGAGTCAGAGGAAGCAACTTCTATGTTAAAATCATTTATGGACCTTTTGCCACTGCTCTGTGATTTCATTCCAAGTTTCTCCATTCTCCTATTATTAAAAAAAGCAAACAGTCATTCTCCTTTCACTGCTTTCATGGAGCTCCTGATCATCTGCACCTCAACTAGCAGCCCTCAGTGTTCTCATCTCCAGCTTAAAGACTTTGTGCCCTTCCAGCAGTCCTGACCAGCCACTGGCTTTTGTTGTCCCCTTCAGCACTGAGACAGGTTTCATTCTGGAGAAACAAAAATGAAAAGGACAAAAAAATCTTGGAGAATTCTCTGGCCACCTGTATTGATGTCATTTATAGAAAGTGAAATTCTATTTGCTCACGCTGGTGCTGAGTCACAAAAGCGTTGGGCATAAGAAACTCAATTTGTGGGAAAGCTTCTAATTTCCTGTTTTTCAGGAGGAAGAGGATAAAACAAATGACGTGGAGGGGAGAGGGGAAAGGATAAAGGAGAATAAACCTAACAAAAGAAGAATGTCAGAATACCCCAAGCTCCAGGAAGGATAATTCATTTTAGCCATGCTTGTTCAAACCAACAGTAATTCAGAGCATAATGTACAAGCTTCAGTAAATCATTCCTGTGTGATAGACTGTGATCAATGACAATTTAATGAATTCATTTTAAAATGAAGTCAGAATAGGAGAGACAGTAGTTATTTGAAAGCGTCCTTTACTCAGAGAAATTGAGTCAATAAATATGCTATTTGTCATGCAGAGTCCAGTTAGAGACTTGTTTGCTCACAAAAATGTTGTCATCACAGAGCCTAATAGACGCAAACTATCTGGAAATATCCTTTGTAAATAGACAAATTCCATCTGAAAGCAGAAAACAACGGTTGTGGCTGAACAAAGAACGGGATCCTGCACACGTTGCCGAATGAAAAAGAGGAGCCCACCTCAAAATCTACTGTTTTGTTTGTCACCACAGTGTATTCCGATTGAGTATGAATGGCCTGGTGGTGGCAAAAATACAAACTCTGTGTTTCTTCTGTGAAATGAGTTTTAATTGTTGCTGAGTGAGGGCTTCTCTCGCTGGAAAAACATGCCTCTAAAGTCACTTTAAATTGCAAAATACGGCTTCAGTGAACTTGGATGGATTTGTGCAGGCTACTAGAACAGGGATAAGCTTCATCCTTTTTCAAACAGTAGTTTTACATTAATTTTCACAGCTATCCGTGTTGTTTAGTGCAGATACAAGGAGGCTTTTTGTTCAGCTGTGCTTTTCACGCTTGGCTTTATTCATGTAAGTTGAAGAGATGTGGCAATTCTTACTTGTTTTCATTCAGGCAGAGACTGGAAGTGTTAACATCGAAGTACCATCAGGACAAGGTGATCAAGCTTCGCAGGTCTGGGTTAGAATCATAGAATAAAAAAGTATTCTAAGCTGGAAAGCACAAGGATCATCAAGTCCAACTCCTGGATGTTCAAATTGGTCTTGGATGAAAGGAGCCTGGTTTTTAGATATGACAAATTGGCAGCAGTGGCTATTCAGCATCTTGGAAGCCTGGTGTGCTCTCATGAAGGTCCCAGAGCTTTTCCAGGCACATTTGAGCTTCCATCATCCTTCAGATTTCAGAGCGTGGAGGAAAAGAAAATGCTCAAAAGTCCTGAGAAATATCTTGCAGATGGTATTTCCTATCCCAAAGGAAAATTAAAATTATGTTACGGAAGCCTAAGACAGAGATTATGAAGAATTTTTATGGGATTTAAAAACCTAAACTTGACCCTTCACTCTTTAAATTTGGAATAGAACAGCTGGGGCATTTTTAGATTTTGCATCATGTGGCCAGACATCGGCTGGTTTAAATCTGCCTTGCAGTCATCTTAGGAACATTGTTCATCCACTCCCAGAGCTGCATTTTCAAAAATGAGTTAGGAATCTGAATCTCTGTTGCTTTCAGTGAAACTTAAGCTTGTGTGAATCTAAGTGACTTCTTAGTTTGGCTTTATGATCCCAAAGGACTGAAGAACTGAAGAATATTCCAAAGTCTATCTATAAAATTTGTTTAGATTCGGTCATGTGTGATTCATTATTGAAATTGCAATTTCAGTCATTTTTGTTTTCCTTGATGTTCTATTAACCACGTAAAAACAGATGAAGAGTTTCCTGATAAAGTTTCCTCAACAAGTTACTCGGCGGTTGGGTTTGGTTTTTTATTTTTAACTCTGATAGCTTTGTCCTTCGTGCTTTTCTCGTGGCACTAACTTCTGATAACTTTTTTATTATTATCATTATTTCAGCTGTTTCCAGTACTAGGAGTAAAGACCAGTAAAGACAGAGCAGGATGAAAAGATGGCTGACTTCTTGTTACCACCGGGTACTAACAGCTTCCACCGGTTCACGCCCGAGTCCTTGGCTGCCATCGAGAAGCGAATCGCAGAGAAGCTCGCCAGGAATGCCAAGCAGGAATACAGGGAGCAGCTGGGCGAGGAAGAGAAACCTCAGCCTCAGTTTGACTTGCAGGCCTGCAAGAAGCTGCCTGATATCTATGGGACTGTTTCTCCAGAGCTCATTGGGGAGCCCTTGGAGGACATCGACCCTTTCTACAATGATCGGAAGGTGAGCGCCAGCCCTCGGTCCTGCTCCTCTGCCTTTGCTAAAGCGTGGCCCCTGGTTTGAGTGCTCTGTTCGTTATCTTTCTACAGCCAGTAAAAATATTTCTTTCTCAGATTAAGGATCAGAATATTGAGCAGGGCTCCCAGAAAACGTCTAAGCAGGAGGGCAGAGTGGGATAAAAAGCATAATTTAAACTTGTGTGTTTTCAGATAACCCTGAGTATGAATATACAATATCTGAAATGAGCAGAGCAGTAGCTGAGTTAATTGAAGCCAGAGGTTTTTATCTACCCTATCTTGCCTTCTGCATGAGCTGTGACTTCACAGGTCTGTTGTTTATCACTTAAGCCCCTTAATGTTAAGGGCTTCTGGGTGACTTGAGCCTTGTGCGAGCACTCTGCACAAGAGCAGGAGGCACCTTCACAACCATTCCTGGAGAGCAGTGGTTCTGTTCCTGCTGAGGAAGAGCAAAACTCCATTTAAGATGACCAAAATAGAGCTGAAGGGAGGTGTGAGTAGCATGTGCAGTGCTGGCACTTTGCAGAATGGTGAACTTTGTCCCAAAGCGAGCATCACCTGATGAGGGATCACGTGCAGGCTGGCCCAAAGCCACAGCAGTGCAAACAGCTTCTGTCAAAAGGCTGTTGACAGCAGAGCTGGGCTGGTTGCTTACTACAGTTCGTTCTCCTTTCCAAACATTTCGCAAAACAGAGGACAAAATAAAGCTTGGAAGCCTTGTGTATTTTTAGGCAGCTTCCAGTTTTTTCAGTTACTGCTGTTTCTGATTTTGGGCTATGCTGTTTTCTGTAAACAGTTAATTAATATGGCTGTAATAGTGCTTCTAGTTAAACAGTGTAGAGGTGGGTGCTGGAGCTACAGAGTAAAAGTTAAATGGATAACAACAAATAGATTACTTACCTGGAAGGGCCAGAATTAATTTACCTTTTAATTTGCCTGCTATCCCCAGGCATAAGCAACAGGATATAGATTTGCAATTTTAGTGCCTTGGAGTTTTTAGACTCAAGGTGTGTGAATTGCTTAGATTTTATATATTGAGTGTCTCAATTCTGTCTCTGAATGAATATTGGTTTTCCTCTATGCGTGGTGAGGCATCTTCAGAGTTCTGCAGATTGGGTCAGCATCCAATTCACTTTTGTTTTGGGTTTAAGGTAATCCAGAGAATTTTTTTTCCTCTGGCCGTATTAATCTGAGCACAATGAGAGTGCTTCAGTGCCAAGGTCAGATCCTAGTATAGAACTGTGCCTCCTACAACTTTTTACTTGGTGACACAAAATTGGGAGCAATAATGTGTTCAAATAGAGAAGTTGGATCAACAACATAGTGAGATCCCCAGCACCTGGGAAGAAGAGCAGCACATAATTTCTTCCACCACATTTTAGTCCCCAGGTAATTTTTGTTTTTAAAGGTTGCTCTCTTCCCAGCCCCATGGTGGAGGTGAAGGCACAGGACCTACTAAGGGTCTTTCCTGAAAAAAGAAAAAATACTTGGGATATTACAAAAGGACAGTCAGTTTTCTAGGGAAGGCCTTGGACAAAACTTTTCACCAAGCAAGAAGGATTTGGGGAGGCTCTTGGGATGGGAGAAAAAGTACGGGATGATGGCAGGAATTTCCCTGTGGGATGTGGGCTGGAAAAGCTGAGCATAAATGCAAATGCTGAATATTCTCATTTTCTATTTTGTTTTCCAGACATTTATAGTACTGAACAAAGGGAAGACAATCTTTCGATTTAGTGCCACTCCTGCCTTGTATATACTTAGTCCTTTCCATCCAATCAGAAGAGCAGCAATTAAAATTTTGGTACATTCATATCCTTTCTGTTGATTTTCCTCCTCGTGTATTTTATATGGGTTTTAAACACAGATGGATGGAAGTCAGAAACCATTTTATTTCATTAAGCTGTTTTAAATCTTTTGGCTGAATTTGCCTGCACAAGCAGAAATGCACTTGGATTTTCGGTTTGTTTCATTTTATATTGTTATGAGAGCTATAAAAATGACTGTATCATACTGCTGGCATCAGATAATGTGAACTGAACTGGAGAGTCTGGTGAGTTTACTCAGGACTAAAAGATGGGAAGGGACTGATCATCTTTACTGAAGGGAAAGTGGATGTAGTACCTCAGAAAGGGAGGGAACCAGGGGAAATCTGCACTGATGGAGAGCTTTGCTACCAGGCACTTCAGCAATCCCTCCCAGAGGTAAAACTCAGTGACACTGTCTGCAGACACATAATTTAATTTTGAACTGCATCAGATCTGAATTTTTTTTTTCTCCTGAAACAGAATATTTCAAAAATTGTTTTGTTGATTCTTTTCTACTTTGTTTATTTGGATATGGTATCCAACAAAGAAAAAAGGCACAGGCAGTCCTGCTGGACCTTCCCATGGAAGGGCAATACCTGATTTCCTGTAGCTCTGGTTCTGAAGTAATGCAAGACACGCTGCAGTGGTTTTGGCTTGTTTTTTTCACACAACCCCAGAAACATTATATTCTGACATAGTCACATCTCTCTGGAAGGCCAAACTGACCCAAATGTTCAGCTTTGTGTGAACATTACTAAAAAACACACCTTTTTTCATGACTTGGCTGCTTTCTCCAGGGTGCACATGGGAGACCAAGCAGTGATAATTCAAAGACTTCACATGCTGCTCTGATCATTCCGTGATATTTTACTGATGGAACTCCCTCATCTGCAATCCTCATGTCCGCCACAGAGAATTAATAAATACTAAGTAGGTAGCATCTTAGACACATTGGTTAATTATCAAATTTCAGGGAAAAATGAATAGGGAAATAAGTCAAATTGCTATGCAGTGAGGAGAAAAAGGATGTGATACTATAGATATTCTCTCAAAAGGAAAAACAAGTGAAGCTTCTCATTGTAATAATTCTGTGCAAAAATGAATATGTGTTATCAGGCAAGATATTATTATGGTTACTAAGAATACACTGTAGAATTCTGCAGAGAGATTAGCTGGTGGATCAGATTATGTGTGCACACAATGCAGCACATGCTGCTGCATACCTAGAGCCCAACCAAGTTTTTTAGGCATGGTTACCTCAGCACAGCTTTGCTGAAGTTAATCAAGGTCAATGCATTTGCCCAGGTATGGCCAAGGGAAGAATCTGAAAACTGAGCTTCCTAGAAAGAAATTAAGAATATTGCCTCTAGCTTTGGAGGATTGTTCTGTCTTCTCCTCTCTTTTTTTCCACATTGGCTGGAGAAGCCAAGAGGTCACAGGAATGTGTAGCACAGGAGCTACATGCCCTTGGTAGCAGCCTAACAGAAGATAAATAAGCAAGAAATCCTTATCACATTACTTCCAAGGATAAAAACTACAGAGGAGAGCATTTAAAATATCTGTCAGGAAAGAAATATGGTCAGATAAGGAGTGTGAAATTTTGGGAGTGGCACTTCTCAACGCAAACATAAGTTTAGTTCCAGAAAGACAGAAATTATCACCTTGTGCTGATAATGTCCAGAGATCCAGCAGCTCAATCTTTGGCAGGCACAGGCAGGAGACAGCAACTCCAGTGCCAGTGAGACAGCGAAGATCCTGCATTAGGCACTGATTTGTTTTCTGTCAATAAAGACCCTTTGTATCAACCTGAAATACAAAGGCCAAGTGGGTGAGCAGGCAGTCAATATCCCAGGCAGAAAGGAGCCTGAACCCGCAGGTATTCATGCAGATAATACCCCAGACATGGACCTGGGAACCAGATCTATCGTCTTGCGTGACTGTAATCAAGCAATCTTTATTTTCCCCAGGGCAAAAAACCTAAAAGGAGCATTAGCAAATGGTGCCCTGTCACGTAAATATCTGCAGCAGCTTCTTTAGTGGATGCCATATTTCAATTTCCAGCCATTGAGTGCACCATGAAGGCCAACAGTAGAACAAAATAGAGAGGGCAGAGTAAAAATTGTCCTATAAAGAAGCTGTGGGGGGTCACATTTCTTGGTTAAATAACTGTATGTGGTGTTCTTCCTCTGAGATGTCCAGCAGCATAGAGGCTGTGTGTTCACTGCTCGTCTGGCCAAGCCTGAGAACTCTAGTCTTTCAAAAATACACACTTCCAAGGGGAAAAACTTCCACACGCTCCTGCTAATGTTTATTGCAGCTAATAATGTATCTTTAAACCCCTTCTGGATATTTCTCCTCTTATTCAGGGTCTGTGAGGCCTCAGGAAGGGTCCAGGGCTCACGTGGCTGCCCAGAAGGTGGCCCTGCTCCATTCCTGTCCCAGAGGACATGGGGAGTGCAGGGTTGTATCCCCAGTGAGATGAACACTTTTTGTCTTCTGCGTCATTATTAGCTGTTACTAACATCATTATTAACTGTCTCCACCTATTAATGAGATTAAATCACTGGTAACATGTCCTTGATGCCTTATGTTTAAAAGGCTCCTCTTAGTTTTTGCCTGTAAGCCAAGAATCATTCTGTGGTGTCTTTAGTTTCTCCAAGCAGTTTGCTAGCCTGTATAAAATCTGTAGCAATTGTGATTTCTAGTTTTCCTATGTCTCATTTTACCTCTGATCTCATTTTACCACTGGTCTGGCAAAAGTTACCTTCCTTGGTGCTAGAATTACAGATTCTGGTGCGTCAGAAAAAGAAAAATAATATTCTTACTGAATTTCCAATCTTCGTTCATATTTTCTGCTTGCAGCTTTCCTCCCATCTGGTTTTGCACACATAAGGCAAAATGAGACCTTGTGAAGCACCAATTATACCTCCTATTCATTGGTACTAACCTTTGCTTGCATGTATTATATGTAATTTGGCAATGATCACTAAAGAGCCTCTAGTATTCAGTCTGCTAATTAACAATTATCCATCATAATGAAGTCTAGAACAGAAGTATGCTGCGTTTGACTCGATATCTTTGTGCTAGGAGATAAAATTTATAACTTTTAGAATCGGCTTGTGCAAAGGCTATTCTCTAACCTCAAATTGGAAATAATAGGTTTAATTTATTGCAGAAAGGATCCTGATGAGTAGCTTCGTATATTTAGTTTGTAGGCTTTGGAAAATTTGGTTTAATAGCAGTTCTAAGATAGGGAATGGACAATGCTGCTAATACAGCTTATCTCAATTTTATCTTCTTTGCTTTGTCCTTTCTGAGTAGATCATCATGATGGACTTTTTCTAATGCAAACAATTGCATTCGATTTCAGGTAATAATGCTAATTTTCATTCTGTGGGGATTTCTGTTTTCTCTTTCTTATTTAACACAGACCACTAACTTCTAACTTTGGTGCATGACCAGCTGAAATGTTTCATTCTTTTATGTTCTTTGTAGTTTTCGGCTTGGTCATGAAACCCAGATTGAATTTGTAGCGTGTTTGTTGTCCCAGAGCTGACCCTTACGTTTTCAGTGTGTGTTCTCTAGTTTGTTCTCTTTGGTGCTTGAATAAGGAGGTGATGACACCTGCCTGCAAGTGAGCATCTGGGAAAGCTGTTTGATTCAGTTTATATCACAAGGAAGCAGGCATATGGAAATAAAGCCAATGACCCTAAATTCCAATAGAGGAATTTATTTGCTTGGAATTGAAATATGCTATTTGTTTGACATGGTCTGAAGATACCACTCTGGTTTTCTGTGCTTCATCCATAGCATTTCACTGTAGTTGAAAAAGTAATCCAGTGTTTTCTAGGCTGGCTGAAACTTAATAATAATGTTAACAAGAATGACAAAACTTACAGAAATATATCTGAAGCTTATGTGAGCAAACGTGAGTGGGTATCAGACATCCTTCCCCAGTCCCTCAGTAGGAGGTGTTGGCCCAGAAGTGGAAGATGTTTGTGAGATGAGCAGTCCCTGTGAGTTCAATTACTGCTTTCTGTGGTGGCCCTGGGGAATCTGCAGATTGGTTACTACCAATTTAACCTTGTAGTTGCTTATCTGGCCCATTGGAAAACGTTCCACTCTGTATTCAGCAGAGATTCTGGCTCTGCAAAAGGATGAATTTCATGCAGGTATTTCAGCACGTAGCTTTGAAACTAAGTTCTTCAATCATTATTCTCAAATAAAAAATAACACAAACAGAATCAACTGCAGAGATGAAAAAAACCCAAACCAAGCAAAACTTTTTTTTATTTTTCTTTTTTCCCCAAAAAAAGGCAAAAGAAATTTACATTTGAGTGTCACTTACATACCCTGGGAAGGGTCCCTGCCTGTTGACTGGGTTGCAGGCTGTTCTCTTTATCTTCTGTACACACTTACTTTATTTAGTTTTTCCTAGTTGCATAGGACCAGTTACTGATGCAGGAGAATCCCATCCTATTTTGTAATTTTTTTAGAGAAAGCAGCATGTGCTTTTAGGCGAGCCATCCCATTGATCATGTTTTCAATTTCAAGAGTTTGATTTAGGGTGCTTTTTATGTTTATGGTTTCAGCTTAGCAGCAGAGTGTATGAACCCACTTGGGAGGTTTGTTTTAGCCTCCAAACAGGGAATCTGGTCCCTCAGCTGAGCAGAGAGCTCTGCAGACCAAGGCTGCCTATTTACAGAGCAGGTTTGCACACCAAGCCTTAAAATTGGTGCTCTGAAATTCATACTTGCTTTTGGTGAAACTTTATACTGAAAGTGAGACCTCCAGCCCATTAAAGAGATTAGAAAGACCAGATTTGTAACTTTCCCTTACTGCCTGAGAAATAGTTCAGGATAAAAAATGAAATGGGGATTTGCAGACACAGGTTTTTCTGTGGATACTTAAATGAGACTAATCCCTCTTTTCATACAAAGTTGTGCACCTATGCACATTGTCATCTGACCAACACAGCTGTAAATTTGGGGTATTGTGCTTTCAAAAGACTGCCGAGTCAGTACATCTGTTTACTGTATACAGTAGGTATAAAAAATGTAGGAAAAGACAAAAAAAAAAAGAGGGAAAGTTCCCTCATTTTTCTACGTTTTTATAATTATTTGTCTCCTTATGCACTTGCAAACAAATGCTTATAGTTCTTGAAGCAACTTGCAAATTGTGATTGAGCTGTCACGTCTTGTATGAAATGACAAAAATCTTAAGAAGTCTTGTATCAAATATGCTATTTTCCTTAATTTGCCTATTTACATTGTTCAGCATGTTTATTATGTGCACTATTTTAACTAATTGTGTGTTCATGGCACAGTCAGAGACTCCGTCATGGAATAAATACGTTGAGTAAGTATCCTTGCTGGTTTACAGCTGTCCTGTCCTCATCTCATCCTTCCTCTTCCTTTTGTTGTGTTCTTATTTACACCTTGTTTGCTGCTGTCTAATTTCTTTCCAGTAGTACTGGCTGTGGTATCTGCCCCTCACAAAATGTTTTTCCAGGTAGTTGTTTCAGCCTGTGAAGACTCCTTCAGTAAGCAAACTGAACACTTTCAGTCCATGAATCTTGTGCTCGTTGCCAAAGGCACCTTTTATGCTACGTCTGGATGAAATCACGTATTGAGGAGAATCCTGTTTGAAACTGGTCAGCTTTCCACAGTTCCCATGCAAGAGATATGATAGTTGGACTAGACTGATGGAAGTGAAATTGAATTATTTCAGAGAATAGTTTCCTGAATTAACTTACTTCTGTCCTCAGTCTGAAACTTAAGGGAAGCAAAAGTTTCTTTTGAGCTGAGCATGGCATGGGAAGTGTCCCCCTGTAATAACCATTGGCAGGAATACTTTATGAGCATCAAATTATCTGGGAACACCTCTGTGTGAATTTCTTTTTAGCCTTTTTAGCTTGACAAGCCTTCAGGAAAATTAGCAAAGGCACTTTTGAAGTGGCTTATTTTTCATTGTTTTGAATTTTAAAATTAATTTTAGTAGAGGTTAAGGGGCTTCAGTGAAATGAAAACCCATTTCGTTTCTTTAAGTTGCTTAAAAATATTCCTTTTAGAAACAGATATCAGATGCACAAGCTAATCAACATACAGTGCATTAAACAATTATTTTGGCTCATTGAACCAATCAGAACACACTTTTTATTTTTGACTGACATATGATAAACACAGCCATCTGCTGCTTCATAGCCTGGTGTTTGATCTGCTCAGGGTTGTAAGAAAAGACAGTAAAATGCCCTTATTTAGGTTCCATAAAATCATGCAGGACACATCTTCTAGGCCATAAAATACTAATTATAGGCAGCACTGAACCAAATATTTCATCCCATCACAATAACATCCTAATCCCAGGATGTTTCATGTATTTCTGTATAGTGTGGTACCCTCAAGTATGTCTGTGGCTGTCCTTTCCCCCGATGTTGTCCTTTTCCTACTGAAAACTTTCATAACCATTGCCATGATGTTTTCTGCTGAATCACAGACGTCTCATCCACGTGGTGATTTCATCAAAATTTGGTCAGTTGGTGTACAGCTGGGAACTCAAACATTCTGGATAATATTGTGTCTTCTGCAAGCAGGAGAATGGGGATGATTTTATCAGTGGATCAAGCAGAGCATGCAGGAAATGTAGAGCAGAAATGCAGATGGACTCATGCAGCATGGAGTAAATCCTTCCATGTTTCCTCTTCTCTCTCTCCGTGTCCCCTCATACCTCTCAGCTTTTCCTCCTCAAGTGCATAGAATGAAATCAAAGTCAAGTACTTTGGAGGAGCAAAATAACCCAATGAACTGTAATTCAAATTGATTAATATTGGATTTGGAGAAGATACATTTAATCCATTTTGTTCTGCTGTTTCAGAGACTCACAGGGGATAGAAGAATAACCTTGTGCAAATATTTGTCCTAGATCTTCCTTTAAAGCATTTTCCTTACCATTTTGAAAAAGAAGGAATCAATTCAACCTTCCCCCACTAAATTTTTTTTTAAGAAAAAATTTTGTCAGACTTTTGTTGTTAAAGAAGCCTTTCAGTAGCTGGAGGACTTTGCCCGATCCATTTAGAATTAGACGATGATTATACAATCAATTAAACCCATCTGACATGCTGAATAAATACAAGTGCTTTATCATTTTAATGAGCTTATGCACCGTTAAGTATTTTTTTTTTTTAGTTCTTTGCATGTTTTTTCTGTGTGTATTGGTAAATACACATGCTTAAAGAGACTGTCATGTGGGTGACCTATATTTGAAATACCAGAGCAAAGTTAAATAGGAGCTGTGAAAAAGTTGGATATAAGGTAATGTTCAGGTATATGGTCAAAGAGGAGACACGTTTAATGCCCACTTCTGTACCCAACTGTCCTGCCAATCCCCATTTTAAGATGAAGCACACTGAGATTTTATAACGTATGTGAGTAGCACTACTGTGTGACATGTTGGTAGGAGAGCATGAGATTTGCCACTACTTGTTATAGTTCAGTGGAATACAGCTAAATACATTTTATGCATAATGTTCTTCCTTATTCCACGTTCAACCACTCACACCTTTTTTCTACCTACTAGGGATCTTAAATGTTGCAATTATATTATGTGTGATGGCACCACTTGAGGTTTGAGCACTAAACAGAAAACTCAAGCCAGTGTTTCCAGTGATAGCCCTTCACATCATGACTTAGGGGATTTGTGTTTTAGTGGATTTGTGGTGTTGGAGGTTTTTTAATAGGCTTTGGTATCATCTGCATCTTCATTTGGAGAAAAGGGGTAGAGAATACCCATGGTAGACACTAAGCATTTATTTCTGTTGTTAAAATACGGCCTAGAGTACCCAGTCCATTGGGCTAGAAGGTTGTGGGCAGCAACATTAAAAAAGAGCTGTTGTATGCCCTGAACTCTGTCTCTGATGGCAGGAAGAGCCCTGGGTGAGTATAGATCTGAGAGCTATAAATCAAAGGCATTACTGTCCTCCACAGAGATTTTGCTAAATTTTATTACACGTCATCTTTATTATGAAAGGTAAGATCTATGTTCTAGCCCAGATCATCACAGTCAAGAGGTTGTCGGTAATAACTTAATTTACCAGGGGAAAAAACTCAGCCTTGTGTCTCCTTTACTGTCAGGCAGGTCAAAATTACTACATACAGTAGTCAGGTGGGAGTTTTTCAATTCTTTGTCAGGGAGGGCATTTTGTTGTTTAATTCTCAAGGCTGGTGCGATTTGCCATGGATAGTGAAACACAAGGGAAGTTGCAGGACAATTACCCTTTCTAGCTGATAAAACCAAGTGGTGGCATTTTTTTAATCTCAAAAATGTCTTGGGCAGGAAGAGATGAGAGGCATGAATGGAACAACCACCCTCCTCCTGACAGGAGAAACAAGAAGTGTGGCATAATGTTGGCCAGAGTGGTTGTGGATTTCCCATCCCTGGGAGTGCTCATGACCAAGTTCTATGGGTCTCTGATCAATCTGGTCTAGTGGAAAGTTTCCTGCTCATGGCAAGGGGGTTGAAAGGAGATGATTTTTAAGGTCCTTTCCCACCCATGATTCTCTAATCTACTCTTCTTCCACTGGAGGTGGCAGAGGTTCAGAGGTCCCACAGCACAGCTTAGCAGTGTAGAGTCCATGCTTGACTTAAAGAGTGAGGATTCATCAAGGGACACCCTGTGCTGAAAATTATCTTCATTCTGAGACTGTCACTTGTCCCTTGGTCCACACACGAGGCTGTTCATGCACAGCCCAGTGCTGCAGCTGTGACTCAAATGAGCAACCCCAGAGCTGTACCCCTGCAGTTTCAGCCATCTACTGCTTGCTAATTCTCTTGCTTCTTTGGCCACTCTGTTCCCCAGGTACACTTTCACTGGCATTTACACTTTTGAGTCATTGATAAAAATACTGGCGAGAGGATTTTGCATGACAGAATTCACCTTCCTTCGGGATCCATGGAACTGGCTGGATTTCAGTGTTATTGTTATGGCGTAAGTAGCACTCCTTTATATTTTTCAAGAGAGTTTTATGTGATAGAACTTTTTAAAAGGCTGTCTGGATGTTCTTTTTTTCTTCAGTCAAATTTTACTGAAAATGAGAAAAGGCTGTAGTGTATTAGGAAGGAGGTGTTTTTATCCTGAGTGGTTTCAGAGGAAGAAGTCAGAGGAATTCTCAATTCTGTTCTCTGAATTCACTACACAATTTTGGAGAAATTATTTACTCCCTCTGTGCTCCACAGAGAGAGGTGTTTGTAAAATATCTGTAATAATATCTGCCTATCTAATGTAGTTTTGGGAGGCTTCAGACCCCTGAATAGAAAGTGTTGTAAGTGTGACTGAATACCCACGTATTTAAATCCCTATTTATACTCTATCTATCCATCATATCATCAGAGCTGTTTTCACGTCCCTCTTTTCACAAACCCTTTTCACCTGGAAAGTAATTACTGTTTTACTACAGAGAATTAATTTATAGTCCTCTGAAACTTACTATATATCTTGGAAATAGATATTTGGCCCCCACCATGATATTCCCCTTAATCTGTATGCCTCTGCCTAGATTGTCAGAGTTCATTGAGGACATGTGGGGTTCTGGTGCTTTGAAGAAGGTGATGGATTTGCAACATCCAGACAGCTAAAAATACACAGGGGTAGAGAAGCAGTCAGCCAGCACTCACAGTGGACTCAGGGTCAGCCCAAGCTCTGACCAAAGGCAGAGGTCTGACACTCTCAATACCTCCAGCTGAGATTAGAAATCCAGATTTCTTCACAGTCACAAAAGAGAAAATTGTGCAAAGAATGAATGCCATCTGGAAGTGAAAGCTGGTAGAGTTGCCTGAAAAGCTCCACTTCCTAAACACAGAAGGATCTAATCTGATTTCCCTGTTTGTTGTTTTTTGGTTTGGTTTTTTTTTTTTTTTTTTCCCTGCTTATTGATACCTGTATTCAATTCTGGGTTTAGGTTAGTTCTTGCTGCCATCTTTTAACATCATAATTCACAGCATTAAGTGATATTCAAGTGTGTTAGCACCAACATCTGAGCTGAACTCTTGGGGCTGTGAAATTTGAATGGAACCAAAATCAGGAAAGAATATTCAACCAAAGTTAGCTAAAAAACCAGTGAGGGCCACTGAAGTTGAAAGCACAACTCTGTTAGGGCACAGGGATCAAGACCAGTATTCAAGGAGACTCTGGATGATGCTCTTGGTCAAATGGTTTAGTTTTAGGTAGTCCCGTGAGGAGCAGGGAACTGGACTCTTGGTCTCTATGGGTCTCTTCCCATAGCTTGAAATATTTTACAATTCTGTGGTTCTTAGCAGCATTTAGGAGAACAGCAGGAAGGTGTGTAAAACCTAAGCGAACTTCCTCAGGGACATTCCCATTTATTTCAGTAGGCTTTGGATCTAAGCCAGCCCTAGGCCAGGTCCTGGTATCTGTTACTGCATTCCTATGGATTTGGCTGAACTGACATCTGGCCACTATGATAAGCCTTTAAAAAAACAAATCAGTGTAGGTGGGGAGAACCTTTTGGAGGTCAGCACACATGAGGTATTTTTCGCAGCTTAACTTTTCCTCAAGCATTGCTAAGTGCAATTCTCCTGGACAGGACAGCACAGAGTACCATCCTGCTCTCTTGTCCATCAGGCAGGTGGTAAAAGCAGGATGTAATCATCCATCATTTGTGAGTTAGGATGTGAGTTTATTTGTAGGTCTCAGAATTCAGCACAACACGGAGAATTTCTGTGCCTGGGTTCTCACTTCTCTAGAAAGAAGGAGGTCTCTGACAGTAAGGTAGAAAGGAGCAGAGACAAGGACAAGAGGAACCACGGCTTCCAGCTTTGACCAGGAATGTGCTCCACCTTGTCTTGTCAACTTGGGCAGAGGTTGAGGCTTCTCCTCCAGCTTTAGGGGCATCTCAGACTGAAATTCAGGTCTGAACAGTCAGTGGGGGACATGACCTGAATACTCCTTAAATTGTCTCGACATCCTCTCAATTGTCTCGACATCCTCTCTAGACATTTGGGATGCAGGGAGCAGGAAAGATGAGAAAGTTTGCACAGACAATGAGGTGGACAGTAACCCACAGGGGAAATATTGTTGGTAGGAATCAGGATTTGGTGCCCACAGCTTGTGGGTTTACCCCACCCTTTTCTTTTCTAATTCTAGACGTGAATGGCCACTCAGTGCTCCAGTCCAAGGATCAGGAAAAATCCTTAAAGTTTTTCTAATTAGAGGCTTGGGAGTCAGCGTTTTTTCCTACCTACCTTTCGATTTTCTTTCCAAATGATATTTTAAATCTTAGTTAGGGCATCCCCAAAACAGGGAGACCTGCAACTGTGAGCTATCAACCTTCTTAACCTCAAACAATTTTCTCGATATCAAATATCTCTTCAGAACCAGAATCCATTCCTATTGTTTCTTACTTTAAGGTATATTATACTAAGCCTTTAAGAATGGAAAAATAAATTGAATTCTGGAATAAAAAAGAAATGGGGAAGTGTTTCCTTGAGCCCATGGGCAGCAGTGAGAGAGTTAAAAGTGGCTGCAATATGATCTCCATGTGTACAATGAAACCTCCTTCCCAAGTATGCAAGCAGCAGATAGTGCAGAGCCTTGGATAATGGAATCTATTCTGATACGATTTAGCCTTCATACAAATCCAATTTGTAAGTAATTTAAAGTAAGATGGATCACACAGGTAACTCTGGTGTTGTCTTTGCTTGTAGCCTGTGTGCTGCCAGAGGTATTTCTGTATCTGCAAACAAAGATGGCCTGGGAATTCAAAATGGAGGAGCCTGATAAGGGGCCATGAGATTGAGATGGACCCAGGGTTCTGAGCTAACAGAAAATACCGTTATTTCACTGATGGGTGTTACAGTGGGAACACCATCATTTGCTCCAGAGTTGTTGCAGAATAGCTTCTTGTCTTCTCTTTTGGGCAGAAACAGCACAGATTGGGCCACAGAGAGTAGTTTTAGGTAGCACACTGCAGAATAAGAAGTGCTGCAGGTCTCTGGTGCTTTTCTCCTGTCCTGTCCCAGTGGACACAGCCATGGCCTGTGACCATCTCTGGGGTGGGTTCAAGGGAAATTATGCAACTGCCCTTGTTTGGATCCCTCTCTCCCAGACTAGCGAGTCCCTCTTTCCAGGACAGGTGAGGGAGAGGCAGCTGTAACTCTGGGTAAGAAAGTGCAGTGTCAAAATCTTAAAGACAGTAAGCAATTCCCTGGCTAATGGGAAAATTCAGGATAGGAATTCCAGTTGCTTCTCATACCCTGGTAGAGAAGAACTGGTCAGCAGCATTTTGATCGAAAAAATGACCAAAATAAGTCCTAATTGACTATTACAAGCAGCAATATTATCTGCTTCATATGCTTGTTCACATATTTATAATGGTTTTTTACAAATCTCTGGTCAGCAAAACCATATTTGCACCCTAATACTTCTCCCCAAATTATTTTTTCCTCCTCCTTTCATGCTGAAGAAGAGTTTGGGAAAAAAACACAGGGTAAAGCTGGGGAGGAAACAGGTAAATCATTGCCCAGACTCCCCTGTGAGATTATGAAGAAAAGCAATATTGTTCTTCCAGGCTATAATCTGGATTAGTAGATATGGAGAGGATATTTTGTCCTCCCCAGGGGCCTTTGGACAAAGCCCACTTAAGCAGGCTTTTTAAAATAACCAGGTGAGGTTTTTTCTGTAACATTTAAAAACAAAGGCCCCAAAGAAGTAGGGCAGTCAAATTAAATTTGGTAGAATTTTAGAAGTGGAATCCAAGGGTCCAAAATCTCTTTTGTTCTGAAGATACAGTGGTGACTATGGCTTTGCTGCAGACTGACTTGGAGGAAATAATTTTGTACAACATTGATAAAATGAAACTCATTCCAAAATGGGAATGCTCCCTCCTGGGAGCATTTAGCTCAGATGTGATGGGTCTCCAGGATGACGAAAAGAGGCATGGCAGGGAACAGCTGGGTTTGGTATTTTAATCATAAAGAGTTTTTAGTAGGATGGCAGTTATATTCATTTAGACTCCATCTTCCCACAGCCAAGGGGCATGAAATTGAAATACAAAACAAAATGCAATTTAAAGCATCTCCTGGAACCAAAATTTGCTTTACCACAGAATACAGCATCTTAAGCCAAATAACTCGGTCGAAATGTTTGCACTATTTTGCTATGTTGTCCTATATGTACTTTTCAGAAGCTATTATGTGAAAATTGCTTGAGTATTTGAAGCAGCAAAATAACTCTTAATATTTCCAGTAATGTAAAGAACTTTTTTTTTTTTTTTTTTTTTTTTTTTTTTTGTTGTTCAACTACATGATGGTAAAATCTTTAAAGTATTTATGGCCGAACAGCATAATAACAGAGTTCACCCAGTACTTTTAAAGGATTGATGCCTATTAGAAAAGTTTAATAGTTCAAGTAGCATTTGAAATGATGTGCACTAATAAAAACCTGGGGCAAATGGCATCAAAGAACAGCCTGAAAAGTGGGTGCACCTCTCATTCGGCTGCGTTCACTCCCACTGTGTATGAATGCTTTCTTCATTCAGACAAGTCTCATACTCTATTGTGTAATTCCAAATAACTGTGACTTAATTCTACAGGTATGTAGGAGAATTTGTGAATGTAGGCAGTGTTTCACCTCTTCGGACTTTCAGGGTATTGAGAGCTTTAAAAACTATTTCAGTAATCCCAGGTAAGACGCCCTGATCCTTACGTTTTTGGCTCTCAGCTACAAGTGATTCTTTCTCTGTCTCTCTTTGTCCCTTTGATTGTTGTTTCTTTGGCTGGTGTTTTGTCATTGTCTGTGTGTGACTTTCCCTTGTTACAGATACATAACTGAATTTGTGGACCTGGGCAATGTCTCAGCCTTACGAACGTTCAGAGTACTGCGGGCGCTGAAAACAATCTCAGTCATTTCAGGTGAAAATCAGGTTAAACACTCGGGCTGCAGTTAAAGCCTACATGCCATTTCCAGTAGCAAACACTGTAATTACCAAAGACTAAAACCATAGATGCTGATCAGGAAATGGAGGAATGTAGGGAATGTGACCTGTCAATAGAATACATTTGGGTTTTTTTACTGTTTTTCCAGTATGGTTTTTGCGGGCAGAAGGAGTGAGAGTGCCTCCAAAATTACAGAGTTCACAAGTGGTGCAGTAAGAACGTGGCTCGTGAATCACACACATAAAGTGCTCATTTGTGAACCGTATGAAAATGGCAATGAAAATCTTTTAAAACCTTCGGATATTGATTTTTAGAAATGGAGGGTTGATGACCTCAAAATGCATATTCATGTTTAAGAGCACATCGATAGAGGAATCTAAATCTGTGCTGTGAGCTGAGGTTTCAAGACTTCAGGCACAGATAGCCTAATTTGTCATGGTATTTATCCATTTGCATGTGATAGAAACACTGCTGAAATTTTGGGCCTTGAGGAGATTGGAAAACATTTCATTATTTATTTTGGTAGGTTCAGCATTTCATCAGTTCACATTTTCTCACATTTTCAAGAACATGATTTCTCCCCTCTTCACCCTCTCAAAAAAAAAAAAAAGAAATCAGTTTTACTACACATCTGGTAGTGAAAGAAACTCTTTGTATAATCTCTTACTATTAAAAAAAATAAATTATTAAGTAATTAATACAGATATGTCTACTGGAGGACTAACCATACAGCAAAACATTCTTGCTGAGCCATTATCTATGGACAGGTCTCATTCAGCCTCAGTGTTTAACATCTCCAACCTGCATGACAAGATAGAGAAGATAGCAGAATCCATGCATGGTAGATCCTATCTGTGATAATCCTGAACAGATGTTGGCAATTACATGTTAAAAATATTCAAAACATCGAGAGAACTGCTCAGATTCTCACTCACAGGTCTTTAAGGTTAGAAAGGCTTTTCCATCCACTCCATTATTCATTATAATATCAATCTAAACAAATTCTGTGAAGTAAACTTATAGAGGTATGTATTAAAACTCATCACCACATGGAGTATAAGTTGGAAATGGGAATTCAGGAATGGAGTTGTGAAGAAAAAATAATATATATAGATCTGAAGCTTGGTCCCTCGTTCCAATACCACAGTAATGAAAATCAGGGAAATTACTGGGAAAGGTGCTTTTCATTGAAGGTGTGTGTCCAAACACAGGTTTTAAAGAGTACTCTAAGATTCATTAGGTCCTTGAAACCTGTCTTAATTTTTGTCTTTAAGTTTTAAAGGATAATCTATTAGCAGAGATTAGTGGAGATTTTTAAGTTTTCTCTAATGGGATTTCCATTGAGAAAGGATTTTCATTTTCCTTGGAAAACAGGGCTGAGCATAGCTTTACAGATCCTGTGAGATGGTGGTGGCTACCCAGAGAGAAAGCCAGAATTTGTTTCCTAGATTCTTTTGATAGAAATTTGAAGACTTAACTTGGAGGGATATCCATCTCCAGGGGACACCTTTCACCTTACATCTTGTCTCAGGCTTCAGCCTCTTCAGAGCAGAGCCTGTCAATTTTTCTCAGTTATATATATAACAATTTTCTGCTGTCCTGTATCAGAGGAGGAGCTGAGGCTTGGTTTACATCAAATGATAAGATATGACTTAGTGGGGAAAAAAGTGAGTACTGAGATTCAAAAAAATCCAGATTCAAATACACCAAAACCCTTCACTGATACTAAGCACTGAGCTGTTCCATTTGTTGGTTAATAGAAAAAAAAAAAAAAGAAAAAAGAGAGAGAAGTGCTATTTATTAAACTAATGCTTATAACTCACACTCTATTTTTTCATTCTGACTGAGTATTTGATTAGGTTTTTTTGATAACTGCATTTTTATGTACAAGTCCCTAAATTATTTGGTGACATAACTGCGTGTAGGTATGCTAATAGAATATCTGGTCTTTGATTTTATCATCAAGATTACCTGTGCCCTGAGTATTAAATTACAAATGTGGAGAGCTACAAATTGCCATAGCTGCCAGTGAAACACAGACAAGGTGGGTTTTTTTAATATTAGCAGATCATTTCAGAGGAGTCAGTTCATCTTACAGTTAGGCATATATATTTTAAGTGATATATTGGACATGATGCTGTGGTTTCTCTGGAGATCATTCTGAGTTTTTAATGATAACATAGGCTTATGCTGAGGTGAAATATTTCCCCCCAGTAGGCTTAAAAATGAAAAGATGATGACCATTAATATATTTCATGAGATTTTTTGGGGTTAATTGCCGTGGGGAGGAGAAGGTGGTTGTTATTTTTGCTTCCTCTTTCACCTCTCAGGTGAAAAACACCAAGCTGTATTGATTCACCTTTGGAAATATCTGAGCTTTCCCTCAATAAAATTGATCACTTTTCCATCAGGTACCTCTATTTGCACAAACATGCTTGGGCTGACCCCGCTCAGTGAAATTGCTTACGGAAAGCCACGGGCCAAGTCCTGGGTGGTGCAAGGCTTCTGTCCAGCAAAGCACTTAGAGGCTGCTTTTCAAAGGCATTCTGCTTCACTTGGAATCAATGGGTTTCTCTATTGACTCCAGAGGGAGTCGGTAAAGCTGACAATTAGTGCTTTTAAAAATCTCACCTACCTTTAATGTCTGGCTCTAAGTGCTCAAGCAGGCACAGGGATCTTTAGGGCTCACAGGGCTCAAACAGATCTCCAAAATTCTCCTGGTCTAAGGCTGTATTTGGCACAGCTCCAGCATGGTGTGGTGTTTATTGCTCAACTTCTTTGAGCAGCCCTTCAAAGGTGGAGGTCCCAGGGTCTTGAGGAGGCCAGGAACTCTTCCAGCAGCTCACTGCTTTTGTCAATAGAAGATTTGTCCCAGGTGGATGGTTCGGATCCAGACCCAAGAACGCAGATTTTGGCATCTACCAGTCAGCTTCCCTCTCACTGGAGAGCTGGGGCTCAGTTTGAGTGTCATAATGGCAATATCTCCTGTTCCAAATGTCCATGGACCTGCAGGTCCTGCCTCTGAATCCAGCCTCCCTCTGTCTTGCTGCATGATCAGCTCTCTCTTTTTTTACCCTGGAGCAGTGTAAGACATCAGGTCATTGCCTTACCTCCTGTGGCAGCCCTTAACACACCAGACCTTCATAGAACCCCTCCATTTTCCCTTTTCTGCACTGAACACACCCATTTCTTCCTGTTTTCCAGTTTCTCCATGGTATTGAGAGGAAAACAAGCTTTGTACAGGTTCAGGTAACAGAAATAGGTAACATTTTCTCTATGGGAGCATTTTAAAGCCTTTAACTCTCAGTGATTTGATTTACTAATTGGCGTCTTGAACGTTGCCATGGCAACTGGATTCATTTGTTTTTCCAGCCAAATAGGAACCGTGGTCAGCAGCAGAACAATCCACTGAAGCCATCCATTTGTCTCCCATTAGCATCCCATTACCAGAGAACCCAAATCCCAGTGGGCCCTATAGGAACAACAGAGGGTCTTGGATCATATTTTATCCTCATGGAAATCACCAATGTTTTTGATAAAGACTAATTGAGATAAGATGAACCCTGAGGTACACCCTCTCCATCTAAAGACCACAAAAAGCAGGCCATCATCATCATCATCCCCAGGATTTTGTAAGCTGCCTGTATCCAGCTGTATCCAGGGAAGCTCCCTTGCTCTTTCTGGAACAGGTGTGTACACCACGGACATTCACAGAAAATGACAGGATCCCGGGGAAAGGTGACCTCATAGAAAATTGGGCCAAGGCACTTTGGGGCCTGATCCAGCTCCCATTTAAGTTAGTGTGAGACTGAAGGCTATAAATAGTGCTGTGAATGTTATCCAGTGCCTCTGTGATAGCCAGAACAGAGCTCGGAGAACAAGAATTAAGACTGTGTGGAGGAGACTGACCCCTGTTCACTGCTTCAGCCTACTGATCTCCTGCTACAGAGAGATAAATGTCACCCTTTCGGTGGGTAAATCACTTAACTCAAGAAGTAACTATCCCAGAGGTGAGAAATATATGGCGTATTTGTGTTTTCCTTGGAGACTTGGCCTGTCAGTCACTTTCCCACACAAAGCCAGCCTGCAGGAATGCTGACACCAATTCAAGTTTGCCAACGCAGTTGTTAAACCCTTTGCTGCCCCATGTCTCAGTAACTAATGACAAAATACACTCATCAAGGGTGAGCCCTTCTGTCCCTACACTCATGTGACTCATACAGATATTTGCACGACACAGGACACAGGTGTATCCTCAGGGAAAGGAATGGACACAGTGAGGACAATCCTGCTGCAAGTCACACCTTTTTTGGTTTTGTTTTGGTTTTTTCTTTTGGTGGTTTTTTTTATTTTATTTTTTTTATTTTTCCTCTTCTTCCTGCTTGTTTCCAGACTGTGCATGAACGTGTCTGATGTTCTGTAGGTGATTGCCAACATCTGGTATGGATGTCATTCTGAGTTATGCTAATACTTCCTCACATCTCGCATAAGGAATGGATGATGTTTTGGGATCTTGCCATTTCTCATTGTTTGGTGTTGCTTGCATTTTTCTATGGTTTCCGATTTGCATTTGAAAAAATGATTATTTGATTAACCTCTGAATGTGATAATTTCTACCTGCCTTAACAGGAATGTTTGGGCCAAATTCTTCTTGCTCTCTGCAGATGTCAGGCTGCCTATACAGCCTCCATTCCACTGATTTTGGATCTCGTGGGTTTTTTTCACATCATGCAAGCAGGATTTGGCCCAGAGGTGTGGAAAGAAGTCAGTGATTCAGAAAAAGCCTGTTATTGATTTACTCCACAGGGAGTAATCTATAGACCCATTGTCATTCACTTGTGTAGATGTTACTCAGCTTTGGATCAGATTCTCGGATTTTTTTTTCCTGCATGCTGCCTGGTTTGATGTTTGACTTGCAAGAATTAAGTAAATGCCTTTAATGCCCCATAAATAGCATCTTCTATTAAGCTATATTGCAGTGCTCTCATTGGCACTATTTCAAAGAAGGATTATTTATCCAGAAGATTTAACCGTGCTCTAAATTTGAATACATCTAGCATTGCCTTTACAAAACATGGGATTGAATCAGAGAGATGGAGAGCACCTGCAAGAGGTCCTGAGTGTCCTTAATTTCCCTCAGTCCTTCCATTTTAGAGGCACAGATAGTTTAAATGAACAATGGATTAAATATTTTCCTTTGCTGTGGTACTTAGTTTTGTCAACCACTATGATGGATACTACTTAATTTTCTGAGAGAATTTTGGTTTTAAAGGGTGAGGAAAAACAGTTCAGCAGTAAGTATAACACTCTCCAAGTGGTTTTCCTGGAAAGTTTTAACAAAGGTCCAGGAGGCAGAGTACAAGTTATTTTTAAATGGTCTTTAATTACAAAAATTGTACTACTAAAGCATCATCCTCTTAAATTGTTCAGAAGCTTGTAAGCTATGAAAAAAAAAAAAAAAAAAACCAAAAAGTTTTAAAAGGAAGTAAAGCAGAAAACCCTCTCATAAAGAAATTATTTGATACCTGTGAGGGATGAACTTGTAAAACTAAGAGTATAGAATTGCTATTCTATTTAAAACTCCAGTAAGTAATCTGAGAAAAACATGTTTCATGAAATGACCTCGAAATTGGCAATACTGAGGCCTGGTGCTGAAAACAGATAGTCTTTATTGGTGGCTAGAATTTTGTAGGGTTTTTTTCTCTAATGTTATCCCTTTTCACATTAGGACTCCCATTGTCCTTGCCCATATGAGTAAGATTGATTAGTGCACTTAGATGGTAAATCAAACTCCAAGTTTGTATTTGTATTACAAACAAATAAATGTTCTGCAGGGATTTCACAGAGAGTATGGCAGTAAAAAAAATTGTGGTATTTTTTTTTTCCTTTTCTTAAGACTCAGTTTGCATTTGGATGTCCCAAGTTCAACCAACTTCAGTAAAGCAACATCTGTGCGTTCAAAGGACAACCAATGATAAGAATCACTGTAAATATTTCAGACTATTAGAATTAAAAAGTTTTAAAATTCTAGCTCATGTCCAGATTTTTTCCTCACCTCACTACTTGTGTAAGACCTGGATGTTATAAAGGTCTTATAATGCTGGGCAAGGGTGACACCCCAGAAGTCCTTTCAGAATTGGCATTCATCTAAAACTACTTCCCATTCAGGTAAAAAAAAAATTACTCAAGACTAGATTTACAGGAGAGGTTTCATTTTTATTGAAATGAATAATAGGCATGATAATAGGTATCCAAGCCTACAGATGGGTTCAAAAATTCAAAGTCAGCCTTTTACTAAGTACCTGAGTAGAACTGACCTAATTTGTAAAATCTCTTTCTGGTGAGCAGGAGAGGTAGCATGAAAATCCAGCTTTTGCCTAATGTTTGTCCTGCAATAATTTATGCTTTTTTTTTTTTTTTTTTTTTTTTTTTTTTTTTTTTTTTTTTTTTTTTTTTAACAAAGCGGGGAGCTGTCTAACCTCGCCCTCTTTACCATGCCACAAACTAATTTTAGAAAGGCAAGCAAAAATTTTAGTGGGGAAAGCTCCCCACACCTGATGGATCAGTGCCTTTTGGTTAAATGGGCCATTGTACAGATGTTAATAGCATTCACAGATGAGCAATATCCTGTGCTGGAGTGGAGTATTTTAGGCTGCTGAATGCAATGCAGGGAGTGCTGCACCTGTTGGCCATTCCAGCAGCTCATCCTCATCTGAGAAACCCTGGTTTCCCCTCACTTTAACCAGAGATTTTCAAGCAAAGCCAAGAGCTAATTTTGCTTTCCTGTGAGTCCTGAAGTACATTTTCACATTATTTCCAATTATGCAGCACTAGCTCACCCTTTGTGGCTGCCAGACTCTTGGGGTGGAATTCCAAGGAACTGAGATTTAATGTGTATGATCATATTCAGTGAGAAAATCACTGTGCTTCTGAATATTACCCAGGAGAATTCCTCCTGTTTCCTCTTTGCATTTTCTTTTTTTTTTCTATTTAAATCAATTTCTCTTATTGCTGCCATACTGGTGACATGGATTAGCAGAAGCTCTTATTACTACTTACTAGGATTAATTAAATATAAATAGGAAAGAAATGACAAAATTGCCACCAATGTGCAGCTGATATTAATGTCCAGCTACAGCACACCAGCTTAGAAGAGAAGGGTCCTTTTTAAAAAAGGAATAGGTTTTTCCTGTCATAATCATGTAATATTCAATCAGCTCAAACAATGCTGATCTCCAGGAACACTTCAAAAGCAAAAACTAGCACTTGAGAAAACTTTAGAACTATTTATATCTGAATATTTATGGAAGAATAAACTGAAGCTAGTGTTACAGGGTAAAATAATGAAAGAGAAGAAGCTAATTTGTGTGACCCAAGCCTTTGGTGTTATGCAATGGGAGGATTTATCTACTTTGGCAGCATATTATAAAATGATTTACTTTGCCCAGGTAGTGTTGGAGCCTTAGGTTGTTTTACTCAAATAATTTCCACTGTGTTTATTTGATTGCCTGTATTTGGCTTTTTTTCTAATCCCGAATTCTTGTTGTCTTAAGCAAATGAATTGAAGGCAGAGGAATTATTCATATGAGGACAGCATGTTGGATTTGGCACTAAAATATGTAAAAATAATCAGGGAATAAACAGCATTTCCATACCTCTTCATCTGTTTATGTGAGGGATAAAGTTATCAGAATCACCTGAGAGATTTAAAAGCAATTCACCTCCTCAAAATTCAATGGGATTTAGGCTTTACCACCTTTACTGCAGCTCCATGAAAATGTAAAACACATTCCATATTTTCTTTATCCATGGATAGTTTTGTATCTCACTGTCCCTCCATCCAGTTCTTCCCCTCCATTTTTAAAGCAGTGTTTGTGCAATTGCAGGACTTTGGTCCAAAAGCAGGCCAAACCACACATTCATAGTGATCACTTGTCTCTCATTTCTGACGTCCGAACACTGAAAGCCCTTCAGATTCCCTTTCCCATGGAGATTTTCATCATGAAAAGCAGCTGTCTGCAGACATATTTCAGTCTCTCAGTCTATAAACTCTCGGCTTTTATCTCCCTAGGGCTGAAGACCATTGTAGGGGCACTTATCCAGTCTGTTAAGAAACTTGCAGATGTGATGATCCTGACCGTTTTCTGCTTGAGTGTCTTTGCCCTCATAGGCCTCCAGCTCTTCATGGGAAACTTGAGACACAAATGTGTCAGGGATTACACCATGTATAACTTCACCAATGGCTCCTTGTACTTGGATGGTAGGACGTGGAACAACTCAGAGGAATTTCTTAGTGATCCAGGTAGGCACCTCTTTGCCCTGTAATCTGGTTTCTGCCTCGTTTGAGGGTTGGGGATTTTTGTTTGTTCTGGATTTTTTGTTTGCTGGGGTGGTTTTTTGTTTGTTTGGGGGATTTTTGTCTTTTTTTTGTCCTTTTTTTTTTTTTTTTTTCAATTATATTGACGGAAGTCTGTGTGTGGTTCAGCAGAACATGACTACTGGCTCCTCGTGATGTCAACGTGCTTTTGAAAGCCCTAGGTAGCTTTGTCTGAATCTCTATGGTGCCTTCACAGTTCTTCCTGAAAATACTTTTGGTACTTTCCTATAAATTCCTAGTTGCCTCACTAATGATTTTCACAGTTTTAGAGTGTCTTATATATTTTAAAAGCACTGTTTTCTGGAATTGAGCAATCACATGAAAATTTCAACTCTGTGTGTGAGTCTGTTTTTTGCATGTTGTTTCACTGAAAACAATTTATAGCTTTACTATTTTCTAGAAAAACTTCAGAATTTGAGTTAATGGCCTTAAAAAAATTCAAAAGGTAAAGCAAAGCAATTCAGTCTTTTTTAATCTGAAAAACTCCAAGAGAATTGTTTTAAGGAAATCTTTTGCTGTTTGGGCCTAATTAATTATTTGGGTCTGGCCATCCTCTACAAACTCCTGAGCAGTGACCTTTTGTATTTCTTTTGTGGAGAAAAATGAACCACTTACTCAACCCATCAACACATTGACCCATGAATTTGGTTGAGAGGCAGTGTCACAGTGTCATGGGGTAACTCTGCTCTGGCTCTGTAGACCCTACAATCCTACATCTGCTGTCACCTGCACTATGAAAACCCCAAATCTGACTCCTGGGAGTTGCCTGGCTCGACCCAGGGATTCAGCCAGGGGCAGTCCCTCTTCTCCCCACTGGTGACTTCTGGTCTTTCTATCCAATTCTTCTCTCTGTGGGCTGAGAAGCCTGGAAACAGTGGTATTAAGAGGATTTCCTTCAAGGAATAATAAACTCACCAGGGGTGTCTTTAAGGCATGATGTGGGTGATGCAGCATTAAGGAAGGACAGGTCACAAAGCTCTGGCTGAGTGAGGGTTGTCTTTGGAGCTGGCTCTGACCATCAGGTTGTGTGTCCTCTCAGTGCCCCTTATCAGAGCCCCTTATCAGCTGAAAGGGGAAAGAGCTCTTGGACTTTGGCTGGATGATGTGGAACCTTCTGAAATGTTATCCCACCCATCTTACCCCTGCTTCCAGAGAGGAGCTAGTAAGGATCAAGAGAGATAAAGATCAGCAAGATAAAGGTTTGTGCACCTGTGGTGGATTAAGGCACCTCAGGGCCCCTCTACCCACAGATAACAGAGCTGTGTGAGGTGCTGCTTTCCCTCTCTCACAGAGGCATTGAGGGATAAAACAGTGATGGCTGGGAGCACAAAGCCCTGCAGCAAAGGGAAAAGGAAGAAATGGAGCCATGAAGATAGTCTGGCTCTCTGGAAATGGCAGTAGGGTAAATGTGATACAAGATAGGCTGTTAAAATACAGATAATGTCAGGGCCAGCTGCAGCACTGCTTTAAATGTGAGGAATTGTACAGCTGCTCCAGCATACCATGAGCAAGTTTATTTATGTAGTTCTGATATGGGGAGGAGGGCAGACACTCCCAGAAATCTGTACAGGAAATCCAGCAATGGTTAACAGGGTCATGAAAATATACTTAATATCACTAGAGGAGATTTACCTATTACGAAGATAACCAACTTTGGTTAACAGGGTCATGAAAATATACTTGATATCACTAGAGAAGATTTACCTATTACAAAGATAACCAACTTGGTGAGATAATGAATTAAAGTGAATTAAATTTTGACCATGTGGCATTACAAGGAAGTAATAATAATATCAATGATTGTTTTCATAATATCTGAAAATAAAGACATGGCAAGCAGTTGTCACTTACTTTGGATAGACAGAAATTATTTAAATAGTGAAAGTGTTGAGGCAATGCAGAAGGCCTGTGAAAACCTAAAAGAAGAGTAGATTTATAAGAAAATGATAGTGACCTCTGAATAAGAACAATGTTCTCATTCATTCATGAGGAATTTCTTCCTCAAAATGCTGAAGAAGGAGGCTCAGCTATTAGGCAAGAGAAAACAATATTAAGTAGGATTTTCATTTAATGTTTGCTGGTGCACTAGAGTGAGTCAGAAATGGAAGGACTGGCTCATTTTGTGACTAGATGGGGTAGTGCTTTGTATTTCATTTTGCATAAGTATTATGGTGAAATAAAGTGACCGTTTAAAGGGGAGGCACTGACCACAATTTAATAACAGTCCAAATTTCAAGGACTGCAGGGAATTAAGCAATACATACAGTTAGATTAAAGTGTAGGCAGACCAAATTAGATAAAAAGAGGAATATATTAAGAAACAGAATCGTGTCAGTGTTTGCTCTGAAGAAGAACTAGAGAAGAAAATTGGCCGACATGTTGAGATAGTAGAGTTCACTCGAAAGGAGCACAGACAATTACAAGAGCTCTTTGGAGATTTCAAAAACAATGTGGCTGAGTAATTTAGTTTGGAGCAGGGATACTAATCTAAAAAACTCCAGAAAACAGAAACCTGAAGTACTGTCAGAGATCCATAATACTTTAGAGGAAAAAGGGGATGTAAAGAAAAACCACTGAAATCTAAAATTGGAAAAGTTCTTAATTCTGTTCATCAGGACATCAAATTAAATGTGAATTAAAATGGGGTGGTGTGACAGTTCTGCTCTTCTTTAAGAGCAAAAATTTGCTTTGGATTCTTTAAGAATGTTTTTAGTATTTTAAAGGGCAGCACAGAACCTCTAAAATGGCATTAGCCTCCTCCTGTGCCTTAAAACCATTTTTTGCATGAATGGAAAAACAGAAATCAGTAAAATTCCTTAACAGGGTAATAGAGGGAAGAATTTCTTGGTGCTGTAGAGGAAATAGTTGAGAGAATTTAGTCATTTAGAAGTGTGAGAAAGATAAGAACAGAGTTTTGAGTCTTTCAAAGCCCTTTTTAGTTTGAGATAACTGTGTGCTGGGGGCAATTTCCACAGGGGATGTTTTGGTTGTGTCTCTGGGACAGCCATGTGGGATGACCTGGGATGGCTCCAGGTCGTCTTTTTTATTCAAAACTTACTTCATATCTGGACAAAGTTCTGTAATCTTTCCTTATCTGCATTCAGCCTCCAGGCAGGAAATTTTTTTTCTCATCTGTCTTCTCAATTCTCCTGCTTTGGTTTTATATACAGGGAAAAAGTCAGTTTGTAAACTTCATGTCATCACTGGCTTGACCACAGTTATGTGGTAGCTCTTGATTTTTAGTTGATCCCTGAGGAAATAACCACCACAACCGCAGATTTCTGGAACTCCTTCCCTTAACTCCATGTTCAAGACCCATGGGTACTTTCCTGTTCTACCAGTGTCTTCCAGAAAAGCCTTTTTTCTATAAATCTTATCAATCCTGCACTGCAAGGTTGCTAATATTGTTGACAATTGTGGGGTTTTCGCCCCCATGTGCCATGACATGATCATATACTAAATCCCGTAAAGAATTCCTGCCTCGTGTACCAAACATTTTACCTGCTCTTGCCATAATTTCAATGGCTTCTGCAGCTGGAGGAAGTGCCAGGTAACCTTAGAAGAAAGAGGCAAAATTAAAAGCATGGAGATCCTGTGAGAGAATTCAAACTGGCTGCTATTCAGGTTCACTAAACACTGGAATACAAAGTCGTAGAACAAAAGTGTCAGCAAATATTCCTGATCAGACTGGGAAATTTCAGGATGGGAAATTTCTTGGCAATGTAATTAAAAGCTTAATTCTGTGAAAGAAACTTCTGCTAAGTAACTGTGGGTTCCTCTGGTGTCTCAGCTTAATTACAGGGCACAGCAGTCATGACAAGAAGGGACAAATTTTTAGTCTTTCCTCAACTCACAGTGGAGATGAAGATCTAAAATATGCCTTTTGCTGGGCATCTCTCTTTCAGGATGAACAAATGAATTTTTAGATTCTTTTCACCCATATAAATGGCTCAAAATTTAAACAGCAACCTCTAGAAAGAAGGCTTGTCTGAAAAATTATTCCGTTCTGGCTTTGTCTCCAATGAGTAATGCTTACCATTGCAAACCTAGAGAGGGGGAAAAAATGAAGATTAAGGGAGAAGTAGCTCATCAGGTCTCCCAGTTTCCTCTGTACAACTTCTCTTTGAATGAATGGATTGTGGGATGAGGGACAGGTGAGCATCAGATAAAATCAGGCTAAAAAATTCTTCATGTCAAGTGCCAGTGGTAAAATTACAATCATTCATCTGGGAAAATGGTGACTACTGATAGGTAATTATTTTCCTGCCTGCAGTTCTAGATTTGGTAAGAGATTGTGATCAATAAGGCCAAGGAGGATTATTTTTAGACATTAATAATAACAAACCTGGAAGTCTGGAGTTTTTAGATGCAGTAGTGATTGTAAGTAAAAAATGAAATAAGAGGGGGAAAAAAGGCTGAAAATAATGATAGTTTACATCCACAGCATTATGAACATGATGAGATCAATGTATCAATATCGAAGTCATTGAGGTGTTGGTTATCATTAGGAGAGTTAATAGTTTCGAAATACGAGCTGACTAAAAAACTCTAAGCCTAATTTCAAGTCTTGTAAAGATTTCTAGGAAAGCAGCTCCAAATAACAGTCTTGAAAGCCTGTCTTGGGGCGTGGTGTTTAAATTAAAGACTTATTTGATGAAGTGAAGCTTCATGAATGTGCGAGTTAGAACGGATTAAAAGCTGTAGGATGTCAGATGTGTCACTGGCTTAGAGATGTACCAGTGGACTGAGTGTAGCTGATTCATATAGCTGATGATTTTAGAATCTTTAATGTCATTTATGTATTCCATTATGAAAATGGATTATTGACTAGTCAGTAAGTAGAAATCTGAGTCCTTTTGTTGAGCAGGGCTTAATGTAAGGGCTGAAAGCATAAGAAAAAAACGCTTTAGAGAAGGGCCTTAAAACTATAATTAAATTATAAAGTTACTTATGGAATGATAGTCTTAAACCTCAGCATTTTCTTTTTCTTTAGAATAAATACTCTGTTTAAGACACTCTGAAAGAGTCTTGGTTTTAAAGTGTTTTATATATGTTTTCTCTCAAAATCAGGATCTTTTAAGATAAAAAAGAGCAACCCTATAATTTCCGTTAGATATTCCTGTCCAAGAAATTGACATTAAAAAAACCAAAACAAACAAGTAAAATAAGTGAATGTTCAAGCTTTATGAGCCGTTTAGTGGGAGGAATCAGCTACTATTTTTATAGCTTAAAAGAGGTATTTCAGGGTTGTTACTTTTTCTTCTAGAGTCGTTTCTGGCATTCATTTCATGGCAGTGATTTTTCTCGTCTTCCATAGTCAATTGTATTTTAACAGTGCTTTGGGGAAAAAACGAAACACCTTTTAACAGAAAAAATCCAGATCAAGATTAATTTTTTTTTTGTCACCTTTAGTTAGACTTGAAAGACTTAAGGCTGCTTCAGGTTCTGTATTTATAAGGATGTGTAGAGTAGGTGAAGTTTTGGGAATACCCATCCAAACTGTGGTCTTCTTGAGCACTTGAGAAGGGATCAGAGGCTTGTATGGAACAGATGCTGAGGCACAGGGCTGTGAATGTATAGAAATGTATGTCTGCATGTAGATGAGGCTGTGGGCATCTTCTTTATGCTCTGTTTCTGATTGTTTTCTCTGCCTGATGAAATCATTTTTGTTTCCAGAACCACTGAAATGGAGCTCTATGAACAGATACTCTGAACCCATATGGGAACTGTAGAGAAAAGGATTTTGTCCAGGACAGATAATAAATGTAGCCAGTTTGGGGAGAGCTGAAGTGTTTGAGGTGGTAATAGAAGACAGTGAGTGTCTGATGAATAATTATGGAGGTGGGAGGAAAGAGAGAAGCAATAAATCAAGTTGGGACTGGCATGGGTGTTTCATTATGTATGATTGTATATGAACCAATGATTAAAACAAGGAACCTCTCTGGGCTTTCAGATGGTGTTTGTTGTCAGCATGGAATCTATTGACATTACTCTGCTTTAACTGTAAATATTGTGGCTTTGTTCAAGTGCTGTGGGTCTTTTGATATATAGCTTCATCAATGCTCAAAACTTAATGCTCTGATGTGTTATTAACATGGATATTGTACCTGTGCACTTAATTTTTTTAAGCTAAATAGAAAAAGAAAGCCTCATCAAAAGTGCAAAGGTCATAAAAATATAGGAATTGATAATGCAATAATAATAATATTATTGATAATAATGATAATCCAATACAGTCTCTTCCTGACCATCCAGTATGATTTTTTTCAGCTTTGTGGTGAAAGATGAAGTTCTTATATTGTAACTATCTGAAATATTTTGTGAACCAGGAGTATTTCTGCCTCAGTTACACCTTTTGTTCTCCTCACTGCTCATAGAAAGGAGAGATCTACTTGAGGAAAATCTGCCATGGAAAATTCAGGCTAAATATTTTCAGTTTTCCTGCACCTTCAAGTTGTTCATACGCTACAGAATTAAAACATCACCTGACTTGAACAATGATGTGCATTTAAAAGAACTTTCTGTGTGCCCATTAAGGGCTGTCCATGGACTGCTCCATGCTTCATGTTCAGCAATAAAGTGCATTGCAAAGGCCAGAGGAATCTTCTGCTTTTACCTCTGAGCACTCAGCCCAGGTGCACTGTGAGCAGAGAATAACTTGCACTGCTGCTTGCTCTTATTGCGCTGGTTTTAAGGAAAAAGTAAAGATATATTTTCTCCTGTTAAATTTCTTCTGTGCTGGATTGCCCCAAGTGTAGTGGAGATAAAATATGGGAATTGCCAGGCTCAATCTGGCCTTGGCATACCCAGAGCAACATCTCTCTGTGGCACCAAACAGCCCCATTTGCTCCAGAAAACAATTAGTAGAGCTCAAAGTATAGATATTTTTCTAATTTTCTTTTAACATTAACTGTTGTAACTTAGGATATCCTTATCTACACAGGCAACAAATCTCTCTTTGAATGTTTTGTCCACAGGGGCAGCCTGCAGCAGCAACTTCAGCAGTTCAAATGAGAAATATAGTGAGAAATATTTCCTTTATCTTTGTTTTTGAGAATTCTTCTTTTCTTTTTCCCCTTCCATTTTCTTAAGGCAAAAACCACTGTTATCACATTCTTGTCACTAGGAGCACACAAAGCTCCCTGTTCTCCTTTTCCAAAACACATGCTGTTTTTAAACTGTGATAGTCACCTTTTTTCTAGGATAAAAGATGCCCATTTTTTTCCCATTGTTGCTCTTCTTAAATTTTCCCAGTCATTCTCATTCCCTTCTCAATACTTTCCAGTCTGGCAGGTACCCTGTTGAAAGCTCTGAAAATGCTCTTTCCTCTGGATCATTGAGTCATTTAGGTTGGAAAAGACTTTTAAGACCAACAAGTCCAACCATTACCCCAGCACTACCAAGTCCACCAACAAACCCTGTCCCCAAGTGTCACATTCACATGTCTTTTAAACACCCATGGGGATGGTGACTCCACCACCTCCCATTCCACCTCATATTCCAATGCCTGATAACTCTTCCAATGAGGAAATATTTCCTAATATCCAATCCAAACCTTCTCATGTGCAGCTTGAGGTCATTTTTTCCAGTTCTATCATCACTTGTTGCCTGGGAGAAGAGACAAAGCCTGGCCTGGCTGCATCCTCCTGTCAGGGAGTTGTAGAGAGTGAGGAGCCTTTCCTGCCCTCCAGGAAATCAGCACTCCCACCCAGCTTGCTGTCATCTGCAAATTGACTGAGGCTGCACTTGATCCCCTTGTCCACATCATTGGAAAAGTTATTTAATAGAACTGATAAAAACAAGCCTCTGTCCATCAGCTCTTTCCTGTATGTTACCCCAGCATGGCCCTCCTGTATATCAATATTACACTTTTCTCTGATCATAGCTTCATATTACATAAAAGTGTTGACTAAGGAACCCTACCAAAAAAAAGAGAATCCATCTCTCTTATCTGAACTGATAAAGGGAATTTCAGGACTGACAAGGTTATGAATAGGTGAGATTTTCTCTTTCTCTGCTTTACTTCACTTTCTGACAACTTAATATTCCACTTTGTATTTCTCTTCTCCCTGTTTTTTAGTGGAGTAGATGTTTCTAGTGTTCCTCATTCAGTCCATGCCTCAGACTTTATTCACCTGATAAATTCTGTGTATAGGAGATGTTGTTACCTCTCTGCTCACCCTCTCTTTCCCTTGTACTTACAAATGTAACAAAGAAGTGCAGGTGCAGCCCTCCATTAGCCTGCAGAGGTCCTGCATACTGACTTTTCATCTAAACCTGTGTTTTCTGTCTCTCAGCCATTTTTTGATCCAATTTAGTTTTTTCTTTATCACAGTAAGTGCAGAAGTTGTGGGGTTTTTTTTCCTATTTGTCCATCATCTGTCTGTAATCACAAATGCATTTGACCTTTGAAACAGCTTTTGATTTTAATTCTTTTGTGTGAAACATATGAAAAAATTCCACAAAACACAAAAACCTCTACAAAACTTGCAGAGAGCACACTTCAGCACTTTGCTGCCTATTCATGTGGAGCATATGTCTAAACAAGTGGTACTGAATATGCTTTTAGTTACATGCTGCTACCCTACAGCCCTAATAGTGTGGGTCTGAGTGACTGGTGAGGCACAGAGGCATTGAAGGAGGTTATCTGAAGATGTTTAAAAGCCAGCATGTGTGTTTATTGCTAGTCATTGTGTCCTGTCTTGTCTTCCTGGGGATGCTCCTGGGCTTGGCAAGGTCCCCAAGCCAATTTGACAGCATCTAAATTCTCTGCTCTCCTCTAGTGCACATCTCCAAAAGCTCCTGATGTGTTTTTCCTCCTCTCCTGATGTGCTTTTTGTTCCCTCAGACCATGTGAGCAGCACAAACAGGTACCGTGGGTCTCTGAGGCTTTCAGAGCCTCTTCCTAGTGCACGGGAGCCATCTAGCTCAAGAGGGCTTGATTGATATTTTTAGTGGCTTTTTCACAAATGGGGGAAAAAGCTGTCCTGTCAAAATTTGAGACATTTTCTGTGCTGTGGCAACTGCTAAGCCTGGCAGGAAAATTGTTTCTCTGACTTGTCTGGGGAAGCACTAACAGAAGCCTACCAGAGGGACTCAGACTGAAGAAGACCACTTTCCTCTCACCACCTGGTTGTTTGATTTTCTACAACCTCCTCCCAGCTCCTCCATATCTCCTGCAGGACAACTCATGCCCAGAATTCCAGGCTGTGTTTACCACAAAGTCATGCAGTTGCCAGTGCTGTACATAAAGTTTATCCCCTTGATCTCTGCTCCCTCTACCCACCCAACCATCTTGGCCATAACTCCTCCTGTTCCTTTTTGAACTGAAGTTCAGGAAATGTCCTTCCTCATGGCTACAGGGTTTGGAGAAAGCAGAGAGCTGTGCTAGAAGGGATTTCCCAGGGAAAGAGGGAGGATGGGAAGCAAGGAGAGGAGAGCACCCAAGAGCCTCTGAAACTCAGCAGAAAGGTCAGCAGCAAAGGAGAGCCACATCTCCTGCCATGGGCTGAACAACAGGAGAGTAACTGATTATTATAATTATTTTCAACCCTTTTTAGCCAGGAAAAACTAACTGGCAACGCCATATTTTTTTTTCCCCCAAGCCTTCTCCCCTAATAACACCCTTAATACAGCCTGTTCCATGGCTTTTGTGAGGCATGTTTTTCATCTCCAAACTCAATTTCGTTTATTAGAGGCTCCGCCGTGTGTGACACAGTGTGCACACAGCAAGTGCAGCAAGGATTCCTTTTAATTATCCTGTGTTACCAGGAGGCAAAGTGGTGGGCGAAAGGGCGAGGAGGGGGTGTTGTCTGCTTCCTTTCTGTGCCATGTATCACAACAGGGAGGAGATGGAGCTTTCTGAACAGCATTTCAAATTTGGAATGGGGGCGTTGGGTGGCTGTCAGTGCTCCGTGCCAGCCCCAGTGCACTGAGAAAGTCTCCAAGCAGTGAGTGCCCGTGTGGCTGCAATAAATAGTCTGAGATAACAAACACCTCTGTGGAGTTTTTGTTAGAAAGTCAGCCAGAGGACTCTTCTCTGGGCAATGACTAATGATACTTGAATGTTGCTCTTTATGCAAGCGTGATAATGTATAGGGTTGTTGTGGCGGTTTTATTTTTAATTGGAATTAATTTCTTGTCAGGCGAGTCAACATTTCAGTAGGAATGCTCCTCCTTCAGAGGAGGAGCAGAAACTGGAGGCAGAAGCTGTGTTTTCTAAGCTGACTACAACCTTTCTTATTTTTCTGAATGAGAAAATTTTCCTTCTCACAGAAATGAAGAAGGTTTTTACCCTGCAGTCCATGTACCCTGCTGGCTTTCTGCTCAGTTGTGTGATAGAGGTGTGGAAAGCAAAAGCTGGAGCATATTTTTAATTGGATTTTTTTTCAGGAAGTTTGCCTTTATTTTTATCCCCTGTTAATTTGACAAGTGGAGGCATTGTGAATGTTTGCTCTGTTACAATCACCTGGTGTGGGAGAGAGCAATGCAGAGACCTGAAAATAATGAGAAATCAGAAAAAGGGTGGAATGAAACAGACAAAATTATAAGGAACTTTAGGAGGAAGATATTGCAAGAATACACGTGGAAAATTTGTGGTTTTCCCCACTTGCACATAGTGAACATAAAATTCTGGCCAGTGTTATTTGCTTTGAGAAGTCTAGGAAGTAGAACATGGGCTTGAAGGAACTTTGTTATTCTGACCACTTTTACTTCTTTTAATATGACCAGGTAGTTACCTTACTCTGGGAATTCCTGTAGAAAAATTCCTAAAAAGTAACATGTATCCTACGATTGTGACATCAGCCTTTTAGTAAAGCTGGTAAAAAAAAAAAAAATAACCTTACCTTTGGAAAGAATGGCATGTTCCATAAAGTTTATGTACACACACACAGAGGTCATGGCTTTGGCTTTTTTTCTTTTTGTTTTTGGCTTTAAAAATTAAAAAAACCCACCAAAAGTAAACACCTAAAATAGAGGGTTTCAGTTTCATTTTCCATATTTGTTCTATTTTTTTTCCCACTCACAAGCTGAAATTTTTCAGTGAAAAACAAAACGAAAATTAATTGCTGTCTTCCAAGGCAGTGAAAAATCATTGTGTTTTCAGGTGGCATTCCTCAGGTTGAGCAGTTTTCAGAGACAAAATCCTGCTCTGCATGAAAAAGGAGTTCCTAGTTCTTTGCCCACTCTAGAGCTAACTGATGGGAATCTGAGGCCATGAGTGAATATGGTACCATGGTTGTTCGTTCTTTAAGGCAAGAGTGATGCCTGTTTGCTTCTTGCAGCTCTCTGATTGCCCAGCAGGCTTGACTGAAACCCAAACCAATGGGCTTTGAAGGAAAGATTGATTGTTGTGCACATTTTTGATACTACAGCAATTTGTTTCCTTGGGTATAAAGCTCTAATCCCCCTTTCATTTATCAGTGGGGAATGGGGAGCTTGCCTATTCCCTTCCTCTTCCTCAGCCCGAGGTTTGTCACAGTGTCTTTGTTTATCAGTTATTATGAAATAAGAAATTATTATGGAATAAAATTACCAGTTTCCTATGTCACAGTGGCTGTGGCACTCCCTTGCACAGACCCCATGGTGAAGATGTGCCCTCCAGCAGCACCTGCACACCAGCTCCTCAGTCTGCATTTTGTAAGGCTCTTTGGCACCTGCCAAAGAAATGTGGATGCTTCATTTTAGAAATGCTTACCTGTTTTAGAAATGTAAATGCTTTTATGTCAACAGCAGACAACAGAATTTTGTCCATTCTCAAGATTTCAGATTTCTTGTTTGCACACAGAGAATCCTTGTCCTCCTTAATCCTGTGCTCAGACTCTGTTCTTATCTTCTGATTTGGCTGACCAGGAGGTGTCATTTTGGTTTTCAACTATTTCAATCAAACCTGGAATCATAGAATCGTGGAATGATTTGTGTTGGATAGGACCTTAAAGACCATCTAGCTCAGAGAGAAAGTGGTCTGTGTGTTTGTGCCGCTGACTCTGTGTATCCCAAATAAAATGCCACCTGTCCTGAGAAAAGCACAAGTCCTTGCCCAGCAGAACTGGGGGGTGGAAGGTGATGCAGCTGTGACATCTTTCCCTGTTCTGTGGAGATTGATCCCCAGTCCTCAACAACGCTCAGTCTCGAGAGCTGCTGTCACACAAGGTGTTTCTTGAAAACCCACGTGGCCAGACAAAGTGGAAAAACATCCAATCTGAGCAGGATGTGTGCTCTGATAACCTGTGAACACCACCACGTGCCCCTGTAAGCACAAGCTCCTGGGCAGTAATTCCCTCTTGGCATGCAGCAGAGCAGGGCTTTTCCACCGCTCGCAGCTCACTGGGAAAGCCACAGCACATCTGTTCAGGGGTTGAGCCATTGAGCATTCTCTGCATAGCCCGCCTGGATAAGCTGTCACTCTTGATTTTTAAAACATTTCACGACAGGGGGTTAGCCTGGATTGGAGAACCTCCTGTGAGCAGCATCTGCAGAGGCTCCTCTGCTCACAAAGCTTTACCAGGCAGGACTGCCACCAGCACGTCTTGGTCAAGAGGGAGTCACTTCCTCTCTGCTGCAGCAAAGCACACCAGGTTATTTATCCTTCCTCAGTGAGCTGCACACCTCTGTTTTGCATTTTTTTATGTTTCTAGAGCAATGCTTCTATCTGTTCTTCCCTGCCACCATCCAGGTTTTAGAGATGCTCCTTAGGACATCTTTTCTTCACACTCCCTCCAGAAGACTGATTCTCCTTATCTTTTTGAGAAGATAATGTCCTGTTGTTACTCTGCATGTTAGACTTGATTGGCTGGGCAGAGAGGAAGGAGTGTGTATGTAAAATTTCTTATTAGCCTGGAGATGCTAATTTCCTTAAGCCTTATTGATAGTCAACCTGGGGGTGATCCGCAGCACTCAAATTTAGCTTACTCCTTTGAGGCTCTCTTCAGAAGTGTCTGTCTCTCTCCATTGCCATTACAGATGACTGCAGTGATAAATATTTGTCTTTGTGAATACTTCCTTGTTTGTTTGATCTTTAACAGGGTGGTTTTTTAGTTTCTTTTGCTTTATACTCTGTGTTTTCTATGCTGAGCAGAATCCACCAGACTGAGGGAGTGGGCTGCTTTGTTAATATTATTGCATTCTGAGTTTTTAACCTATGAGTCAGTAATTTCTGCCACAAACTTCAATTAATATGTGTCTCATCTGTGCAGAGACTAAAAGTTACAGGCTAGCATATGGTTTGGTTTCATTTACAGAATTTAGTAACAATGCTCTTGGTTTGAACAGAGGGACATGGCTGGATCGAATTTCCTAAACACATTACCCACAGCCCATTGTCAGCTTATTCAACTGGTCAGATTCGGAATGCAAACCACAAGTGCTTAGAGAGATTTGAAAAAATACATACGTATTTCCAATTTATAGAAGTTAAAATTAGCAAAAACAAAGCAAGAGCATGCCATTCATCTCTCAGTTGCTGTCCCAATTGGATATGCTGGTTGGTGGATGATATTTTTTGAATGTTATCATCCCCAGAATGTGTTTATTAAAAAGCCATTTCTCTATTTATATTGCAGTGAACTATTTCATAAAAAACGGTACAGAAGATGTGTTACTGTGTGGCAACAGCACTGATGCTGGGTAAGTACTTTAAAAATATCTTCACTTCTGGTCTGGTTTTGTTGCCTTTATTATTATTATTACATTTTTCCTCTAGTTCTGCCCACTTTTCACCAGCATGAAGTAGATATTTCAACTTCCTTCTGTCTAGGCATAATAGTAGAGAGGATTATGACAATATTGTGCATAGTAATACAATTTTCTCAACTGCAGGGAAGATAAGGTTCTGTGTGTCACTTATTCAGGTTTAAAATCTTTAGGGGCCTTATTACAGTTCTTTTTCAATACATTTGAATTTCTCAGTTAAAAAAACAGTGAAAACTAAGTAAGATTTTGGCTGAGTGGAGAGTATTTTAATGGAAATGAAACAGGAATGGAAACAGAAAACCTGGAGGGATTTAAACTGATGATGAATTTCTGGCTTTTGGCAAAGGAAGATAAACAAATCAACAAATGTCCCAGAAATAGCATGTTTTGGAAGTGGGAAGGTACTCAGATTTGAATTGTGATCTGCATTGGCACTTGATTTGCTTGTAGACTACATGTATTTCATTTTCTCGTTGTGTAGACAGTGAAGAGATCCAGGGGTGTCCTAACATCCTCTGCATGAAGGGCTTTATTCAAATCCCTGCCATCTGTAGATGCCAGTGGTTCCTCCTGCATCCCATCCGCAGGGCCCAAGTGCGCTGTCAGGGTGTGTGATTTTATCTGACAGCTTCTCATGATCTTGATGGAAGTGAAGAGTACAGATAGGATGGAAAGAGATGGTATCATCTGTGGGCAGAGGAAATTGTAAACCATGCAAAGATTGCAGGCTGTTAGGAGTTGTAGGAGAAGGTGGAAAATACCTTGGAGTAGTGGGACAGAGGAGGTTTTGAGCCAAATATGTGAGAGCATTTGAACCAGGGAGGTGGGTGTCTTTGGCCAAGAGAGAGGAGGAGGTGACATGTGACATGATCTGCTTCTGGAGGGAGATGTTCTGAGCTGGTAGAAACAAATGTGGAAGACCACCAAAAAAAAAAAAAAATTAGGAGGAATTTTATTTAGGAGGAGTTTAATGAGGAAAAAAGGTATATGTGTGCAGGGAAGCAGCAGTGAGATGAAGGGAAGATAAAATCTGAACTTGCTAGTGGACAAAAAGGCAAGAAAAGCCCTCAGGTCCCAGGGAGAGATGTTTTCTGCTGCCACTGCCTGTATCTGTATTGACATAAGACAAAGGGAAAGCTCAGTGTCAGCCTTCCCTCTGCAGGTCTGGTGTGTCTGATCCGTATTGCCAGCCTGAGTTAGACTCTGAGGTGCTTGGGCAGAGGGCCATGCTTTCCCCTTTGTTTGTTCCTCGGGAGGCACGATGTCAGCATCCATTAATTAAGGCCTTTGTTGATTGTAATACATTGTGTTTATCCAGGCTCAGGCAGAGCTCCAAGACTGTTGGGATGTTTTCCCGGGAATCCCAGGATTTGGCAATCTCCATTGTGCTGGGGAACCTCAGCCTTTGCAAACCAACAGGCAATAATATTGGGAAAAACAAGTGCTCTGCATGGCAACAATATTTTGTGTGTCATGGAGTGTTCATTGTTCTCACTGATGATCTGAGCTGTGCTGGTGGAAAGCTCATGGGCAGTGCTGAAAGAGTTGATATCTACTGCTTTGGAATTGTTCAGCTGGTGGGAATTTAAATACCAATCCAAAATCCATGGAGTATTTATATATTGGCAGCCTGTGTGGATTTAAGAGTTCATTTCTAGCAAGGCATATGAGCAAGCCCAGTGTCTTGTCTTCCCATGAAAGTTAATAAATTGCAGCAAAAAGCCATGATTAGAGAAAACCTCTGGTGGAGACACTGTGCCCATGAGAGAGTTACAGCCTGGAACAGCCAGGGGAGAACTTGCAGCTCTTGAGTATAAGAGGACAAAAATGACACCTTCAGACTGAGTGTTCTTGTACTTGTTTTGATAAATACATCAAAACTGTCAGTGTTTGTGACACCAAGGGAAACCAACTTTCCCTTTATGCCTTGGCTCTTTCTTCTTCAGCCTTCTGCTGTTTTTGTAAAGTATTTAATACCACTGGGGAAGGTTTGAGCTTAAATGCCTAAAAATGGGTAATAAATATTCCTGCTACACTGGAGTTTTTAGCTCAGGATTAGCAAGTGTTTTCTCATACACTATACTCTGTGCTATACATTGCACAGAGCTGCTGCCAGTCATCCACTGCCAGTGTTTAAAGACATGAAGATAATTAGAAAGATGATCTTTAGGTCCAAGGGGATGTGAAAAGTGTATTCCCACCTGTTGGGACAGGGAGACGTATCTAACAAATGAATTTGTTTTCTCTCACCTTTCAGTGATTTGGGCCAAGGGCAAGAGTGTTAAACAACAAACCAAAATCTGCATGCCTGAGACCTTCTGGGGCAGGTTGCACCACAGGAGCAAGGGAGGGGACTTTAGAGGAAGTAGATGCATGATGTTGTGGTTCCGTCATTTATTAGTAATGAAATTCATGACAAGTGAGGACTCTTGAGCTGAGAACCCATCAAGGCATCAGGAAGGTGTGGTGAGGAAAGACAGCTGGAAAGGCAATGTCTGGTGCTCATAGCATTTGTGGAATGTGCTTTTGCTCACAGTTGGAATTCATCTGCCTCTGGGATACACTGAGGACCCAAAGGAAATTCGGGGAAGGGCAGTGTCATGTGTTCTCTCCTGGAAGTATTTCTTGTTAGAGTGAAGGATATCTGTGTTGTGGCCAGGATATTAAATCTTGAGGTAATTGAAAAAGCCATCTCAGTGCATTTTTAAAAGCATGTTAATGACACTCTGAGGTTTGTCTGGTTGCTGTTATTATGGAAGAGTTTAAAAAAAAAAAAGTCCAAATAAAACTGCTATGGCAATTGTTAGGTGATGAGACTCAAGTGGTCTAATGTAAGAGCGTGTAGTGATGGAGACTGCAACTTGAGCTGGAGTAGCAAGCCAAAATCAGCAGGGAAATGATCATCAGTGGATTCTATATCACAGGCAATCTAATTATCTCCAAGGTGGGGGCTTTATTACATTACTAGGAGGGACTGTTTTCTGAACAAGGACCCAAGCTGCCAATAAAGGAGGAGGTAATGGATCTAGCTGATATTGATTCCAGTTCAGAAGGGATTTGAATAGATGTATGTCACTCAGCTGCAGCAAACATGTCTCTAGTACTTGACCTGGCAGAGGCAAGAAAAAAAAACACATTTATTTGCATTTTTAGATATGCTCAAGCAACCTCAAGAATCTGCTTTAAAAACCATGCTGCACAGACATGGTAGGAGTGTCAGGGAGATGACAAATTTCTTGGTGCACAAGGGCTAATCTGTCTGTGGGGTTTCCCATGTGACGCCTCAGAAACCTTCCTGATACGTGAAATTTGACTTTTCTTCACTTAATCAAACAGAACTTTTTTTTGTTGCTTTTCATTTTGTTTATCTGACTGCATTTTCCCACTTGATGTACTGCAAGAATTTGCTCTGTGCTTACAAGGAACAGAGTACGATAGAAACTAGAAGTAACTTTTGGAGAAGAGAGAAAATCAAATGATTCTGATCAAAGATATTCTTTGGCTCAAAGTGACACGTGCTTGGTGTTTCACAACAAGCACATTCAGGAAACTACACTGATAGAAAAATGCTCTGCTCTGTGTGTCACAGATTGATCACACTGGGAGCAGTGCTAACAGCAACACTCTCTTAACAAAAAAACCCCGAAAAAAAAGTGTATTTGCAGTTGTTGATGTTTTTAGATGCATTTGGAGGTTAAATTTAGTAGTTCTTTTGGACGGGGCTGCACTGGGGTATACACAAATTGTTTCTCTTTGCAATTTCAGCAGCTCTATTTGTTTAATATAAATGGAGAAAGCTCAGATAGTCTGATTTTAAACATAGATTCCAAATTCTGTAAATTTGCTTTTCAATTTAATCCCCAGTATATATCTTATCCAATGCTGAACACCTTGTTTTAGCCTGAAAGATGGCACAGTGAAGATCCAGTACAATGATCCAATATTTGGGAGATCTTAGGTGGGAGCAGACGGTGGAAACTGCTCTTTTCTTAGTGAAATCAAGTCCTGGCATCAAGTGGAGCATGATTTGTGAAGGCTGCAGAGCAGCAGATGACAGCAGGCACCACCACATCCTCCCTATAAATATATATACACACACACACACATCCTATATGTCTGCCCTCCTGGTCCCACCTTCAGATCCAATGAGGCATCCTGCTGGAGCACAGCACCCCCAGAGCAGATTCCCAGAGTGGAACACATCCCTGTCAGGCCACACCAACCCTCCTGTGCAGCTCCAGCTTGTCCCCTCTTGGTGACATTGAACCTTTCACTTTGGTGGGGTGACCTGCAGAGTCCCCTCCTTCCCCACAGATAAAGACTTTTATGGAGGCTGCAGCAGCGTGGAATTAATCTGTCTGTGAGAAAGGAAGATACTGTTCAGCTCTAAAGCATTTCCACTTTCATCTGTTTTTATTTCCCCTCCTGCCTGAAGGTTTCCTTGAGCAACAGAAACAGGGAGGAAATTTGTCCATTAGGAGGAAGAGACAAGATGCTGTCAATGTACAAAGTAAACAAACAGACACAAAGGAGAAACTTAAATTCTTTCTGTTCACTTTTTCACTTGCAAATTACAAGGAGCTGGCTTTTCAGGAAAGTGTACATGTTTTAAGTAAGTTGTGCCCCTTTTGGATCTCAAGGTCAAACTGCTTCGTTTTTATTTTTTCCCCTTACACATGATATGTCCTGTGTATTCAGCTCATGGGCAGGAATAGTCTACAAGATCATACAGATGATGAAAGCATATTTGCATCATGTCTGTACTGATATTACCAAAAAAGACTAGTGAACAGGAAGGAAAAAGCAGCCACTAAATCTACTTCAGGAACAACAAGAAAGCACCTTTGGCAACTGCATCCTAGTAACTGTTGCTATAGAAACTTTACTACCTTTATTCTCACTATGACCTTGATTTTTCTTAACAGGATACATTAAAATAATGTACACTGTGGGGCAAGATTCTCTTTGGTGTGGTAAATTCTGTCACTGAGCTCATTGCAACAAGGAATGAAGGAATGACCATGTGTTGTAGCTCTCCTCAAAGTTTTTGTGTCAGTCCTAACTCTAAGGCATTATCAGAAAAAAAAACCCTTTTGTTTTCTTCTGTGTTGTGGCATTTTACTAAAGTAGTTAATACCCACATGTAAAATTGCATCAGATGCCTGTTTTCATAGTCTCCATGAGCACCAAAAGCAGTGTTTCTGTGGCAGTTTCTCCTCATCAGCCTCCCATCAGCGCCCTCGTTACACGTACAGCCATACAGCACTTTGATCTCTCTGAGCTGTAGTAACATTCCTTTGCCTTTATGCATCCTCCACGCAGTGATTTAAAGCCCCTTGTAAAGGCTTATCACACCCCTGAAGGGTAGAGAAGAAACATGCACTGTGCTGAGGAGGAGAGCTGCTATCGGGTGCTCCCACCAGTGCCACTGCAGCTCTCAACCAGAACTTGGCAGGGGAGAGCCTGGAAAAATGTCTGTCTGCCAGGACATGTCAAACAGCATCCAGCAACACAACCCCAGCTGCACCAGAAACTAAGGAGCTGCACCAGTGCACACCGCTGACTCTGTTATTCTGCTGCTGGCAATTAGGATTATTGCAGTTCAAAGTTGCCTCAATTTGTATCTGTGTTCCTATTATTATTATTGCTGTTGTTAATAATTGTTTTCTATAAGAAGGTCCTAGATTGAGTCCACATTGTGTCGGATGCTGGACAAATAGAGTGAGAAGAGCTCTCTTGGCTCGGAGGTTTGGCCTTTCAGAGGTGCAGTCTGTGGATGAGTGTTGTGGAGGTGTTGCACGTAGACACTCCTGAGGAGCAACAGGAATACCTGAAATGTGATTTTTCTTCGTTTAATCGAACAGAACTTTTTTGTTGCTTTTCATTTTTTTTATCTAACATTTCCCTCCTTGATGTACTGCGAGAGTTTGCTTTGTGCTTACAAGGAACAGAGTGCAATAGAAACAAGAAGTAACTTCTGGAGAGAAGAGAAAATCTTCAGTTCAGGAAAAAGCCCTGGTTGCAAGTCATGTCAGGACTACCCAGCTTTGTCAGGCAGGTCATGGTGTGCCAGTGTTATCTTGGTGCAGGAATGGGTCCATTCCAGGAAATGGGATAGTGGGAGCTTTGGCAGGTGCCCAATGGGATTGGTGTGTGATTTACCCTCACCAAATGCAGCCTGATGTGGTACAGCTGGGCTGACTGGTTGGGAGAGGTGTAAAAGTTGCTTGAGTAAAGAAGGGGGCAGAGTTTCCAAATGTGTCCTCTTCAAATGCCACCAAAGCAAGTGTATTTTTTGGAAAGGACTGTGTTGTTGAAACTACTAGAGCTAAAAACGTAATTACATCCCAGGTTATCAAGCAATACTAGTGAATTTGTTTCAAACCTTCTGGCTATGCAGCACACCTTAAATGAATTTACCTAGGTTGTGATGTACATCACATAAGCTTTTCTTTTTTCTCTGAGCTGGTTACAGCGACAGGAGGGTGAGGATGGTCAGCTCATGGTGAGAAAGCCTCTTGCTTGAGTGTGTTAAACAAACAGAAAGCAAGTGTGACACCTCAAAGGTGCTACAGGGGCCATGGGCATGACTTGAGGAATTATACAGGTTTAGGAACAATAACAACAGTCACCACTCCTAGGGATCAGTGGTGTATTTGGAAGATCATGTCTCTAGTCAAACAGCAGCAGTAGGGATTAAATCCAAATCCACTCAATTCTTAAGGAGGGGTAATATTACCTCTTAGTCAAAGCTGTAATAAGCTCATCAGCCACATGAGAGGAGCAGACTTACTAAAGGCTACAGCCTTCATTAGGCAGTAATCTACTGTTATGTTTATGATGAGAAATTATTGCCCTACATTTTGTTTGGTGGGTTAGACAGAAGCTCTGGTGTCTGGCCACTGGATTGAGCCAGAAGAAATACGAGATATTTAGAAGAAATATTTAGAAGAAATAAGAGCTTGCTTGCCTGGCTGCAGTGTGGAGCCTGAACAAGGCACACTGCAGGAGAGGGGGTTCCCCTCTCTGCTCCCCTGTGTGCAGGCTGAACCCACAGCTTTTCCATCTCCCTGAGCCAGCAGCCAGTGAGGGAGGCTGAAACTTTTCCTGGACACAGGCTGGTAGCATGCACAGATCAGTGGGTGCTCTGAGCCTGTGAGCAAGCCTGCTCATGGGCACCTCCTCTTTTCTCCTCCATTTTCAACTCTGGGTTGATGTTGCTTTTAATTCTGAGCATATCTTCTCTTTTTTTTTTTTTTTTTTTTGTCATAATCACATTTTTTTTCCTTTTCCCTGCAGCATGTGGTTAACTTCTGTCATTTTAGACAATTGGCACCCCTTCCTTTGCTTTCAAAAATGTCCTTTAAATTCTCTCTATCCATTTGGATGCTTGAAGTGACACTTGCTGGGGGCTCCGAGTCAGACCTATCCAAGATGAAGCATGCCACTGCAAGTCAGATTTTGGCTTTTAGATGGTAATTAGTGGGGAATTGTAAGTCAGACACTCTAACTGTGATTAGCCTTTAATATTATGAAACAAGAAAGAGTAGGAGTGGGATAAAAACCTGTGGCTTTCAGGCACATCAAGCACCCACTGACATCAGTGGCTTTGGCTGAAGTGCTGTTGGCTTTTGCCCTCTTTCTCCTCCATGCCCAGTTACCTTTACAACATTAATTTTTAAAAATATTTTCCTGTTTTAGAGTGGGTAATTTTTTTTCAGGTAAGGACAAATGTCAGTCAAAGGATCTTTCTTCCCCACATTATGATCTTTTATTTTGACTGCTGTCTCCTCCCTCAGAGTCAAGGGAAAGAGAAAATACAGAAAGTCTGGGGAAAAATACTAAGGTCTGTGGTCTAAAGGAAATCTAAGCCTCTCTTGTAGTCTGTGGACTTTAGCAGGATGAGGCAGGTTGAGGAAGACTCAACCAGCCATGGAGGCCATGGGCATTGTCTGTCCTTCACAGGCTGCCAGGCTTTCAAATCCCACCTTGGGGGTTCCATTTTTGACCACCAGGGTGATTTCCATTCCCCAGGAATTAGCCCTGTGTCAAAGACATCAGCTATAAACTTTTTTCAGCTTGGTTTCTGCATTCTTAGGCTTAAGGTGTGACCTAAGCAGGAACACCAAGGGACTCTTACCAAAATATGGGTATGTTTTTTTTAATTTTGCTGTGTCTGTGGTATGTGTTTCATTGCTTCTGTAGTGAGCAGTCCAGTGTTCCTTTGTAAACCAAACCCAGGAAAGTGCAGCCTTGACCTCACAGATGTTGACTCCTGGTGGCACATGGACAACCCTCCCTGTGTTTTCAGGATCTGGATGTTACAATCCAGTGCATGGAGGTTTTACAAATCTTCTTTTATTGCCCAACCCTATTGGCCACTGTATCCTGGATCAGCAGGTTGCTTGGCTTGCTTAGATTAAACTCTTGAGACAGAGCATTTTGTAATTATGCCCCTCAGCTACAGCTCTCTGGCATTCCCAGCCTGTGTTATTTAAACCAAAGCTGTTTCTTATGTCCTTTAATTTCCTGTACCAATGCCAGCTTGCAGTGCTGATTACAGCCTGATAGATAGGTAGGTAGGCTTCTGCTTTTAACTTTTCTGAATCAATGACACTAATTTTATTGTGATCAATTGAACAGCATCCTGTGGCACTCCTGTGGAGGATGGTATATTTATGTAGCTTGTTGTTGCTGCCCATCCCTGTGCATCAGAGGACAGTACAATCCTCTCAAATGCTTCCCTGAGGTAAAAGAAGCTGAATAGTTTGCTAAAATTCCAAAGGGGGTAGACTTAATGTCATACACGGAGAGAGGTTCAGTAAAATCTTGAGGCTCCTTTAAAAATTCCTCAGAGGAAATGGTGTCAGTTGCAGAATAATATTCTCATGCGAGAGCCTTACACCTAAATTTCTGTAGTGTTTTTCTGGGAAGCAGCATTTTGTTTTCCTCTCAGTGTTATTAACACATTCCCATACCCTGTGGGTTATCTCTCTGTTGGCCATGAAAGAGGGTGAGCAGGAATAAGGAGTTGACAAGTAGGAAATTCTGTCTCAAGGGCCTGGTTGCTGAAATAAGGGTGTAAGCTAACATTAACAACATTTTTGGGCTGAGGTTTATGCTTTTCATGCTGTAGCACCTCGTTTGAATCCTCTTAAAGCTGAAAAAAAAATATATTAGAGAAGCACGTTCTCCAGGTTTCAGCTGGAATGGAGAAAATTTTCTTCCTTGTGGCTGCTACAGCGCTGTGTTTTGGATTTAGGATCAGAATGATGTTGGTAACACACTGATGTTTTCAGTTGTTGCTAAGAAGTGCTTCTGCTAAGTGAAAGACTTCTCAGCTTCTTGTTCTCTGCCAGAGAAGAGGCTGGGGAGGGGACACAGCCAGGACAGCTGACCCCAGCTGGCCAGAGGGATATTCCAGACCACATATTCAGTATATGAATTGTGGAGGAAAGCTGGCTTTCCAAGGGGGTCAGCAAGGGGTGAGCAACTGCACTGAGCATCACTTGTATAGCTTAATTATTTTATTATTGTAATTATTCATACTATTATTACTATTTTCTTCCTTTTCTGCCCTATAAAACTGTCTTTGTCTCAGCACACAAGGTTTCTCACTGTTACTCATCCAGTTCTGTCCTCCATCCTGCTGAGGCTGGGGTCAGTGAGCAGCTCTGTGTGGTTTGGCTGCCAGCTGAGGTTAAACTATTCATTCACTGTGGGGTCAGACAGTGGAAAATGACCCATAAGGACAGAATGAAACACGAAAAAAAAATTATTATGTGTGTTTAATACTAATTGTATTATAAACAGATAATATTCCTCTGAGTTACCACTGCTCACTTTCACAGTCAGGGGGATTGTATCTCCATTTGGGTGCATTTCCAGGCAAAGTGCTTTGAACACTTGCTTGAAAACTCTTCTTCAAAAGTTTTCCTAGAAAGCAACCTTGGCAGTGAACCTGAGTGACTTTGTATCCTCTAATATGTGCCCAGAAATTCCCATGAAAATTCAACCCAAGGCTCCTACTATCCCCTTTCTCCCAGGCTCTTGTTTAAAAGGGTGAAGAGATTAAGAGGAAATTCTCTCGACTAGTTGAGATTCAGAGGAAAATCTCACCCTTCTCAATAATTGATACTATGGCAAAATTTCCATTTTGCTTAAGATTTTAGGCAATTTATTGTAGAAGAAGCCCAATTTGCCAAATGACTGCCCTGCCTAGGCTGAAGTCCACCATTAGAGTAACCACCAGCAAAAATTCTCTCAGCTGCACTGGGTTGTTTTAGCCATTAGTAATAATGTTAAAACAAGAACAATGAGACCAAATCAATGGAACCACTCAGCATTTCTCTTTAGTGAGAGATTAAGGAAAGGACTCTGCACCTCTGGACATGGTCAAGAAGTTTCCAGCCAAGCCCAGTGTGTGAGTGCAGTCATTTCCTCATGGCAGAAATAATCAGCCTTACAGAAATGTTCCTGTCCTGTGTAGACACGATGTCTTAGAGCCAGCAAAGGGAATTTCCTTCTCAGGAGCCTGGAGAATCCATTTCTCAGAGCTCCTGAACAGCTGAGTGGCACATCACGGGCGATGAAGGCTCTTTGCAGCAGCCCATCAGAGGCAGAAATCTCACTTCTCTACAGCAGAGTGACAGCAGATGCTGCCTTTGGGAGAGAGGAGGTTTAGTGAAAAATTCTTCTTAAAAAAAGGACACGGGTATACAAGAGATGTTCAATGTGCATCTGCATATTTTAGGGGGAAAAAATACAAGATTTTTGCATTCTATTATCTTTTAACTCAGTAATGTTACTGTATTTTTTAGTGAAATGTGGCTCTTATTAGGAAAAAAAATAGGTAGTCCAAGTAGGAAAGATCTAGAAGGAGGCGTTTCTAGACTGGCAGGGAAAAAATGAGGAATGACTCTTTTTCTTTCTTCGGGAGATATAATTGTTATTATCTCAATTCTCAACTGGTATAAACTAACTTGGCTTTACCTTAAGGTGACAGAATCACTTATTATACCCCCACTAGTGTGTAACATTTAATTCACTAAACATCAGCTGTCCATTTTTATTGCTTTTTCTGAAAACTACTGTAAACAGGGATCTGCACACATTTTGCAATGCTTCAGCACTCCTTTTATCAGCGTTCACAGCAGACTTGCTTTAAAATTTGTGATTCACTACTGATATTAAATTAAGATTATAAAAGCGCTGCTGAATGTCTAATGGTGATGGCAGACACCATAGATTTGTATAAAAACTTATTCTCATTTTGACATGCAATACAGGTTGCTATCCTGTGCTGTAAAATTTATTTTGTATCGGTATAAAAATTACAGTTTTTAAAGAAAAAAACACCAGTTTTCACAATGAGACACACTCTGCTTTCTCAGGGGTCAATTTATTTTTGCCTGGCATTTTAAAAATTGGTTTGCTTTATTTATATTTCTGCTTTGCATTTCAATTTCTGGCACTATTCTGCTTTGGTGAAAAAATAACAGTGATTGAGAAACTCTGGGATTTTTTTTTTTTTTCTGAGAGAAACTGAAGCTTAAAGCTATGCAATCTACGTGACTAGTGACATGTCCAAAATCCCACATGTTCCAACCATCCCTAGTTGTGGAAGCTGGAATTTGCAGGGAATTGTACCAGGTTCTTCACTATCTGAAGGATTAGGAGGACAGGGAGAGCTGGTGTAACTGCACATTCTGCTGAGATCTGCTTCTCCAGATATTAGATGGTTCTCACCTAAAGAATTCCCAAATGCCATGAGGCTCCAGGGCAGTTAATCTCATATTCACTTCTTAGGATACATGCAGAAGAAAGCCTTTGCATATTTCTGTGGCTTCAGTTTCTAATGGGTCATCCCTTATTTTTGGAGAGTGGCTTCTGATGTGCAAGATCCGTGGAGGTTTTTGGCTAATCTGTTCTGAGAGAAAGGGTGACACTTCGACCCAGGATCTCTTCTACCTTGTGTTTCACTTGTTCAGTGCTTACAAAGTACCACTGAGAGCATTTCTTTATCTCTTCTGGCATATGGAGCTAGAAAATTACTTGTAAAGAGCCTCAAAGGTTAATGAGAGCCAGTGAAATTCATGCTATCTGCATGCCATTCAATACAGTAATCTACAAGACACACAAGGAAAGCTTTTTCCTGGCAGAAATAGAAAAAATGTCACGACCCCAGACTGTGGCAGTGAGTGGAACAAAGGGCTGGGTTTCTCAGATTAAAGATTTAATCCCTGTGGGGGGTGAGTGAGGTCAGGCAAAGGAAGCAATCAGGAGGGTGCCCCAATAGCACAGGACAGTGGTGTCCAGACTGTGTAACCAAAAGGGCAGGTTCTCCATCACAGTGTTACCTGCAACTCTAACAGGTGACACCAGGTTTTTGATTCTTAATTAGGAAAAAGTGCCAAGAGAAATCATATTTAAGCACCTAATTGCAGTCTATTCAAAATATGTGAAATGCTGGGTGATTATTTGCCATTGCAGCTCGTTCTGTGGTTTTTATTTCCCTGTTTATCCTTTTGAAGAAAAAATAAGGTTGCAAAGACCTTTGATACTGTGAAGTATCATCCCCTGTTTCTTGTGGTTTTACACAGTGAAGGAATTTACCGTGGATGACCTGTGCTTTTAACCAAGAGCACTGGATGTGTTTCCCTGGAAATCAGTTTCTCCATGTTGGAGCCATCTCAGATGCATCTCACAGATTGTATTTGATGTTTTGCAGCACGTGCCCTGAGGGATATATATGTCTGAAGGCTGGGGAAAATCCTGACCATGGTTACACAAGCTTTGATACTTTTGGCTGGGCCTTTCTCTCCTTGTTCCGTCTCATGACTCAAGATTACTGGGAGCGTCTTTACCAACAGGTACCAGGTTATTTTATTACTGGTAAAAAATAGAAATAAAGACATCATCCTGTTACAGTGGCCTATGCACACAGTTAAAGGCAAGAAAGTATTGCTGGTTATTAGGTAAACTGTGCTTTGTGTGTGTTCTGGAGAAGGACAATCAGTTCTAATAAATTATCTGTTTACTTAAGAGTGATGATGTCCAAAGATAATAGGTTGGGTGTTTGGGGAAATTGAGGAAAAAGTGGTACTGAGAGAAAGGCACTATTTCACCGGAGTCTAAATGAAGTTCACCACTTAAAGGAAGATCACCACATCTCCACTTAATCATTTTTTGGTGGATGGTGTTAACACGAGTTAATCTTTTGAGTCCAGCTCAAGAAAACTCCAGAGAAACACCTGTGTTCTTGGCCTATCTGGTTTTGCAAGGCATGGTGATGAGCACAAATTCAAAAAATGGCAAGACTCTGTGATACATTTCAACTCTCCCTGCTGCAAGCTCTTCATCATGGACAGCTGACAGAGGCACAAACAGATCCAGACTCAGCTCACAGTCACATGCAAGGTGGTCTCTGAGTAAATGCTCATTTCAGCATGAAATGTGTGCAAACCCCAAAGAACTGCATCTGCCAGTTTGGTACTGAATTACATCCTCTGTCCATGAAGCCACTGATGATTTCCTGCTTGACCTCAAACCTGCCAAAACTGGAACGTGATCATATGGAAATCAGGGGATAATGTTGACAGAACTACTCTAAAGATACTGAGGTAAACATCGCTGAAGATTTGGGGGATTTCAGCTTCACATCCAGCCAGTTATGCAATTTCACTTCAGGAAGATGTAAAACAACGAATCTGAAGATTCTTTATACAGCTGTATTCACTTACTTGACACAGAGCTACGTGTACAACTCTGGAAGACAGAAACTGTCAAGGCAAATAAGGATGAACATCACTCCATTTTATTATTTGACCTTATACTATCACACAGTGTTTTCTGTCAGTAGTATCAACTCACTGAGCATGGACATATCTGTTACACATAAGCTGTCCCCCTGAATTCCAGTTATGCCAACAAATCTGCTGAAGAACCAGGGGAAATGTTCAGCAGAGCCCAAGGTTTGGTTCTTCTCGTCCTGACACAGATGTCTCAATGATATTTGGTTGAGTTGCACCCTAAACGTGTGTTTTTCTCCCTGAAAAAGGACCTGCCTTGTAGACATCTGAAGGGATCCAACACGAATCCCACTTGGATGGTTTCTATACACTAGACAAAACCAGATTGAACTGTGGGGGAATTATTCACTGCAACTGAGTCTAATATCTATTCTAAAAGAAAAGCAGCAGAGATATTTGGTAAAGGAGGAAAACATTGAAAGCATTATTCTTTTAAAAATTAATTCACTGCAAGGCACACAATTTTTGATTAAGGTATAAAAATTTATTGGTGAGGAGATGATTTCCTTGTATGTGGTTGTCATTTCTCATCAAAGGCTTTCTGTTTGAACTATTAACAAAGGCAGGATTCAATTATATTATAAATCTAATTTTGAAAGAAACCCCTTCTTTTTTCTTTTTTTTTTTTCTTTTTTTTTTTTCTTTTTATAAACACTGTGAATCAGTATTAATTTTACTTTTTGCACTTACAGACTCTCAGATCTGCTGGGAAGATCTACATGCTTTTTTTCATGCTGGTCATCTTTCTGGGCTCGTTTTACTTGGTCAACTTGATTCTGGCTGTTGTGGCCATGGCATATGAGGAGCAGAACCAAGCCACTATTGCTGAAACAGAGGAGAAGGAGAGAAAGTTTCGGGAAGCCATGGAGATGTTGAAGAAAGAGCAGGAGGTCAGTGAACTATGTGACATGATTAGCCTTGGGTGACTTGGACAAATGTTACCTTGGGATTTACGTCCTCTTTATTTTTTGTTTGTGTGATAACCAAAGAAAGAGTTTGCTTGAAAGCAGTTTAATGTGCTTGAAAGCAGTTTAGTATTTATTGTACTGGACAAAGTTATTTCAAAAAAAATTATTTTTTCCTTTTTTTTTTTTTTTTTGTGAAAGAAATATTGTTGTTCTCCCTGTTAGGAAGAAGTGTGTTGCTAGATGGACACGAAAAGATCACGCTCACACCATCAGGTTGTGAGAACAAGAAAGAAGAAAGTTTATTTTGGATTAGTGTTTAAATAGTTTTTGGAGTTTGATCAGAGGTTGGAAGATGAGGTTGACACCTCTTTGACTCCACTGGTGAAACTAGAAGTCCATCAATTTGTCCTTCCCCCAGGAAGGAACGCACAGTTTTTCAAAACATCATTCTTTGTTTATGTTACAACGCATGAGAAACTCCAGTACAGAAATGCAAAACATCAGAAGGCTGAAAAAACCAGGGCAACAGGAGTGGGGCCATTTGGGGTTTACATATCCAAAACTGTAATGGTTTAACCATGCCACTTATGCCAGCAGAGAAAACTAATATAGTTTGGCATGTGAGATGTTTTAATGATGGTAAAACTACATCTGCATTTGAGCACAATCCAGCTGTTTTGGTAGCTCAGCCAGAGCCCCAGCTGAACCTCTTCCCACCACCCCTTTAGTCCACACTGGTTTCCTCACTGTCTTATTCAACCTGCCATAAATATCCCAGTGTTTGATGATGAAGGTAAAGGTGCAGATTCATCTCTTTGAAGCACATACAGCTTCATTCCTGGAAAAGTAAACAGGCAGACCTTGAAGTTAAGACCTGAAAATCATGCAAAGGGTATGGATTTAATGTTATGTCATAAATTTAAAAAAATCAGGGAGGCCAAATGGTCGATGTGGCCTTATAGCCTTAATAATGGTATTTAATTTGCATGTGGTTTGTGCAAGGCAGAAAGCTTTTATTAAACAGCAAAAGAGAACATTTTAGGTGCTGTGAACAAGAAGACAATAAGAAAATTAGTCTGAAATAACACGTAGCACTGTAGTTCAGAGAAATAAATCCTTGAAACACAATATAAACTAATATACATAATTTTCTTTTGGGTACATATGGCTTCAGGGCCTAATCCAAAGCCCATTTAAATCCTTGGAAAGAAAATAGAAAATGCAATTCACTCTTGACAAAGTGCTAGTAGTGGCTTATGAATCATTTAAGTCCTTTTAAAGATCCTCTTTGATAGTTTAAGTAATAGGTAAATGCAATTTCGTCCATATACAGCCACTTTGAACAGAGTAGTTCTGCCATAACCTAAGGGAACAAACTGAGCTCCAACTCGAACCTTTTGTAGACAAATTTTCATGTGTATTGACTCCAGCTGAGCTCTTCCTAATAACAGTCAACTTTAGCCCCAGCTATAATTAAAGATATTTAAGAATTTCATTTTGAAAGCTTTGATTTCAATTAAGCCTGTGTGTACACACAAAAAAAGGAACATTAAGGCCAGAAAGCATAATGTGTCAAAAAAGAAAATTGCCCCTGAAAATCTGAATTTTTCCCATTTGTCTATATGCTTTAGAATAGAGTCTTTTTCTTCAGCCAACCATTTCTCATCTTCCCTGTGCCCTGTTCAGGGCAAAGGGTGGACAGGACATGACTCGAGAGCAGCTCTTTGCTTTCTCATCACTCGTTCTCTTGCCTTAGGCCAGCTCCAGCAGACTTCCCAGCCCAGGCAGTCAAAGCCTGCTTGGCAGAGGAAGTGACTAATATCCTCCAAGGTTTTTCTGTGCCTCTTGCCACTGCTCAGACTCCGTGTGCTTCAAAAATGTTCCTTTGTATTTGCAATACTCCTGGAGTATTATTATCCTAGTTTTGTGGGAAGGAAACACAGGAGTGGAGTGATTTGGGTCTGTGATGTTCAGTAATGAAGCTCAGTTACTAATGAAGTTCAGTGGTTCTGCAAATCAACCCCTGGGATCTCAAAGCAGACATTTGGACATTTGGAAGAAGAGGCTCAGGAAAGCGAATTGGGTGGCTGCACCATGGAGCTTTCAGATGTCCTGCTGAGATATCTCAGCCTAGTCAGAGCTGCTCAGTTTTAATCTGGGCCTCCAAACCTTGACCAAGATCTTGGTTTTGACTTTCTCACTGTACCACTAAGTTCTTGCTTCAAGAGCTCTCTCATGCATAATCCTCATATCAGGGCTCATGTGAACTGAGCTTTCCTCACTTCCTTCAGCCCTCACCTGTCCTTGCCAGGTTTGCCTGGTCCCACACACCTTTCCTGCTCCTGGAGCTGTTGCAGTTGATTACGGCCTGCAGTTCCTGAGGAGCAGGACATGGTCCAGCCACAAGACCCCAAACAGAGAGGGTAGATAGGCAGGACATGGGGACATCCTTGAGCCCAGGCTGGATGGAGCACTGGGTAAACTGGTCAGGTGTCTCTGCCCATGGCAGCGGGGTTGGATGAACTCCAAGCTCCCTTCCAACACGAGCTGTACTGTGATTCTGTGATTCCCCATGCTTTGAGGAACAAGTCAGTCCAAATCCTTTTTCAATATCTGAGAGAAGTATTGAGCACAGAAACAATTCGAGCAATAGGTAATAAAATGCTAAGAAACTAAAAATTACTTTATTTTGCACTATGAGTACAGCATGCTTAGTAGCACAACTGGTTATATTTTCTAGATTGACAAAATATGACAGCAATCAAAAAGGAAAACCAAAACTGTTCAGGCCAACTTTTATAATATGCAGTATAAAGGGAGCAGAAATATAATTGATAGACCTGCCTGGGGACTATCAGTCAATTTATACAATTGGTCTAACACATCCCTAAATCTGAGCTTAACACCAAAAGACTTGCCGAATCCTTATGAAGAGAAAGCACTTCAGCAACGCAATTAAATCAATTGACTCAAAAAAAAACCCAAACCAAACCAACCAAAACAGCCTAGACCAGTGTCTGAGCCCTCCTCCTCTCTGCTCTAAGCAGCTTGCTTATGAAAGATATTTCCCACAGGAATTAAGTTTTGTTGTGCTCTCAGCATAATAGAGCGACCGCTGCTCCTTGAAATACATGATTGATTCTTTACACGGCTGTTAAGTGCCTTCACTTTCCTTGGACTGATGCCTGTGGGAGGAAGGGAGTATTTTGCAGTGGGGAGATGATTGCCTGTTTGATTCTAGTGGCTTGCAGACAATAGCACTGAGGATTCATCTGTTTCTTCTGTTCTGGGGAAGGAGGAGAGGTTCTTTTTTAACAGTTTGCTCTCTTGAGGTGTTTCAGTTGGAGGCTCTGCATTGGGCTGGTCTCCAGGCCACTGATGTGGCCACCACTGGTTCTCCAGCACCTCCAAACCTGACCCTTGTGCCCAGAGTCCCCTCATTCCTCCTGCCTGTGCTGGGGACAGGGTCCCAGCTCTCCCAGCTCTCCCAGCTCCTATTGATCCTTCCTCCTGGCTGCTCATTTACTCCCAGGGCTGTGCCTTTGGGTGCTCAGGCATTGGAATTGGGCTTCTGCAGGGCTCCCAGCAGCTGTTATGTTATCAGCCTGCTCCTGCAGTGATCCCAGCAGATAGCCACCATGGCATGGAAGCACACAGCAAAGGCCACTTTATCTCTAGTTAAGCCCATGGTTCTTTCTTTGCATCTCTGATGGCAGCTGCCTGCGCTGCTGCTCGGGATAAGTGTTTACAGAAACGTGCCAGCTGAGCTGCCTGCTGTTCCTAGCATCCCTCTGTGCCAGGGGAGGGAAAATCCCAGCTGGGCTGCCCTCCTGTCCCACCCTTCAAGGGGCTGAAGTCCAGGGGTGTTGGAATTCTGGAAGCTGAGGGTTTGGGGCTTTCTGTGTTGAAGGGCACTGACCTTCAGGCAGGCACTGCATTTGACTTGAGGCCGTGGAACAGCCTTCTGAGATTGTGTGATAGCACAGGGGTTGTGGGTGTGTGGTTTGAATAGAATTGTGTGATCTCACAGGGGGAAAAACTTAGAATTTGGAGTTTTAGTATATAGTGATATATATGGGGCAATACGGAGGATTTAGGGCGTTGTCTAAGTCCTCCTTCTTGACCTTCTTATTCTTGCTTTCAGGTCGTTTTTTTCCTAAGTGGGTGAAAATGGTCCCCATTGCAGACCTCGTGTGGTCAATTATTGGGTTAAAAGTATAAATAATATAGGTGTCGTCTCGTTATTGGATAGTTTATGCCTAAATAACCTTGGAAAGAGTTAGAGACACCTCCATTTTCTACCTTGCTACTTAGAGCTCACAGCTTGTGAGGCTGTAGTATAGATAAGAATTAATAAACACTGAGTAGTAACACGAAACTGTGACTCCCATGTATTAATCCCAGCTCTGACACAAAGAAAAGAAGATAAAAACCTTGCACAGGGGAACTTAAATCCGAGATTCCTCAGCTTGAGATTTTTCTTTGCCTGGCACCAGAAGTGTTAGTCTAGAGATGTGTGCACACAGGCTGTTCCTTCATGATATGTCAAACAGCCTTGTGTGGGAACGCCACATAAAAACCATCCTTTTATGCAGCCATTCCTAAGTTTTATGATTACTTATCTCCTGAAATTTTTAACATCTTTCTATATGATGTTAAAATTTAAAATGAAAAGTAATTTCTGAGCAGTCGGAGTTTTCACTGAAATCCTGAATAACAATGTTTGTACCTTCTGCAATCTTCTGATTTAGGCACTAGCCACTAAAGGAATTGATTCAATGTCACTCAGCTCATTGGAATTGTCACCTAAAAGTGCGAAAGAAAGAAGAAATAAGAGAAAGAAAAAGAAATCTTTGGGGGCAGATGAGTATGGGGAAGACCAAAGGAATCCCAAGTGTGACTATGATGATGGTCAAAGGAGGATGGTAAGTCATGGTCTGAAACATCACTTGTTCCACTCTGTACCTTCCTGGACAGGCCAGGCTCTGAACGAGGCAATTAAAACTGAAACTTTCAGAAGAAACAGTTATTTAATGTCATAACTGATATTAACACAGCAGATACAGCATGCAGTCTGTGCTAGAACAGTGGAAGGAAACATATTACCACTTTGTTTTTTAAATTAATTTAAATGCCCATTAAACATTTTTACAAACCTGTTTTTTTCAAACTTTTTACCTTTTTTTTTTTTTGTTTTGTTTTTGCTTCAAGATTACCCTCAGTCTGGTTTATTTTCTTTCATTCATCTGATTATATCTATCATATCCCTACTAGAGATAAAAAGAAAAATCTTAGTGGAAGCCTACAAAGCTTAAAAATAAAAGAGAGGAGGAGAATAGGACGCAACTTGTCTCTGAGGGCTTTTTAAATATTATACAAAGACATTATTAACATTTTTATATTCTTTTGCTAGTTGCCTCCAAGTCAAAACTTTGTGGCACTTGTTTCTACTTTCTATTGCAGGGAAGAAAAACAGAGTGACAGTGTTATTAAATAAGGTTTTATGTAAATGTTCCTGACATGCATGAATATGAATCTGCCCATGCTGTATGTATCAAGGGATCATAAATAGCTCCAGATATTTTGTCTTTGTTTTACTGAGGGCAAAGTTTAAATCAGTTTGTTTTGTTGTTTTGAATAGCCATATAATGGGCTAAGTCCTTTTCTGTTTTGTTGTCAGTGAATTTAGGGATACTTGGCAGCCATAAAAAGCTCACAGAAAACATGTAAGTGGTGTAAGTAAATGTGACCAATTAATGTCTCCCCAGCTCATAAAATTTACCCAGAGCTGGATTTCTGTAGATGCAGTGCATTTTTTAATCCAATAGTTTCTGTTGTTGTCTCATTGGTGGAGAGGGTCATGTGACAAATTGCACCTTTTCTAAACCCAGAATTGCTCTGTAGCTTCATTCTGGATGGGTTTCAGGACACCACGTGCCAGAAGCACCATGGGTTGGAGCTGTGCATTTCCAGTTTGTTTCTCAGATTAATATTCCTTGTTTTCACTTTTTGCCCCTGGATGTCATATGCATGAGGAGCATGAGGGACACATTTCAAAGCTTATAGTAAATCTTCTCTGCAAGGCTGTGTCTGGCATAGTTAGAGGGAATAAGGCTGAGTCATCATTCAGATGCTATCTGAGCAGCTGGAAGTGTGTTGCCATCAGAAATCAGTCTCAATGACTGTGCCATGGAAAGCCAGGCATGGATTTTTGACCAGCTGAAATTTGGTAGCAATCCAAATGGGTTGTTTTTAGTTAGAAAGAGCCTGGGTTTTGTACTACTACATGTACCAGTATTACTAAATAGCATCGTTACATAACTCAGTGGTGTAAGCTACAGCATAGAATGAAATCAGGCTTCATTTGATTTGTCTGCTTTGTGGGTGCTGTGGCAGTCTGACCTCTCTTCACAGATACTTGGCTCACTTTTCTCTGAAGAAGTTGGAAATTCTGTGCGGGCATAAATTCAAAAACATGTTCTGCCTAAATGCTCTTACTCCAGTAATTTCCTCTTTAGAGAGAAGAGAAAGGGATAGACTTGAATTCCTCACACGTTTTCAGAAGATCCTTTTTACTCTGCCGGATTTTAGGTGTGTTTAGTCCTTGGCTACATCTTGCTGATGCTCTGGCAGAATTGCAGTCTCACTAACTGACGTCAGAGTGGATCGTCAAGGCTGATATTTGAGCGAGGGAGACTGCTGTGTACTGAGGTTACCTAGCCCTTAAGCAGCCATGTGCACTGAGATAATCATTTTACAAACTAATAAACCATATCCCTCTTCTTGCTCTTGGTTTGTTTTTGGTTTTTTTTTTCCCCTTTTTCTTTTATCACCTTCTTCCGTCGTATTCTGCTTCTTCTTCTTCCCTCTTCTTCTCATTTTCCCTGCAGTTCATTTCCTGCCCTATTTCTTTATCTATTCTTCTCCCACTGCACTGTTCCTTCCCTAGCTGTTACGGAGATGTGTGATAATGCAGTAGATTGGAGCTGGATCCCCTTCCCTGCTCCTGTCTTCCACTCCTTGTGCTGCCTTCCCAGGTCCTCTGGCACTTGTCCCATGGGGGGAGAGTAGAAGCAAAGGAAGTATCACACTGTGAGCTGAATGCCACCTTGACCCTTTCTATTTCAGTACATCCTTAATTGTCAAGTGTTAGACAAATACCTGGAGGCTAGGAATGACTGTCCAACCTCTTAACTTTGCCGAGTCTGAATACCTGTAATTAAGTCTCTCTTCCTCCGAAGCGCTTGATTTAAAATGGAACTTGCTGCTCTCCCCCAAGAACTTCCTCGCTCCTGAAAACGTGTTTGCAAAATGTTGTTTCTCTTTCCCCTTTTTCCTTTCTGGGGGTTTCCAGACTCTCCTTGGCATTAGTTATGGTCCCAGTGCAAACTTGGTGAAGCGCAGAACCAGCCACGGAAGCGTTTTCAGTTTCCGACTCCGTGGCAGAGACACTTGCTCCGAGACAGATTTTGCCGATGATGAGATCAGCATCGCTGGGGAAAATGAAAGCCACCGGGGCTCTCTCTTAATTCCAAGATCTGGGAGGCGTCCAAGCGTGCAAAGTCAAGTGAGCCATAGTTCTCACCCTACTACTCCCAACTACACCCAGACGGGCAAAAGGAACAGCTCAGTGGATTGCAATGGTGTGGTTTCCCTGATAGGAGGAGGCACCGGGGCACTCAACCCAGACCCTACTTCTCCTGCAGGGTTACTGCTCCCCCCAGTTATTATGGAAAAGCCTGGGACAGGCGACCTGGTGAGTACTTTATAACTTTTGTATGTGATTCGCACTCTCGTTTCCTTCTGAATGTTGTTGGAGATTGCTGTGATTTGTTTACGCCGTGTGGAGCCTACAGTGAGAAACGCAGACCCACCATTCCAGGCAGGGTGGGAAGACAATGAGTTAATTCACAGAGAAATGTGTGCCTGGTTGGCTCATCAGGGAGGTTCATGCCTTCTGGTGGGACTTTCTCTTCAGAGCTGTCAGGAAGCAAATACCTAAATCTTGAGTTTGACACAGACTTTCTTTTCTTTTTAAACTTGATTTCTTTTGACTTTTGAATACCTAACATTGTCTGGTGGATAGAAGATGATGTTTTTTAAATGATTCAGTGAGTCTTGCCATCTTGAGGCTGTGTTTCCTCTTGCTGTTTGCATCTGGCCTCTGGTCTTCTCTTGGACTACTTGAGGAGGGCTGTTCCTCCAGTCCACAAGTAGCTCCCAGAAGGGTTTAGCACCTAGTTCAAATAAAACCCAGGAAATGTGAACAGATGATACACAGATTTCAGCCCTTTTGCAGATTGCCAGCATCTTTGTTGCAGAGCAACACCATGAAAGGGTGTTTTTGGAAATAAAAACAGACCTGTCCAGGCAGAGCAATCTGGACAGATTGCTAGTTTGAGATACTGGAAATCCAACTTTTTTTGTATAGATAATCTGCATTGAAGCTCATCACTCCCAATAGTCTTGAAAATGATGGAGGTCATTACTACAGTCAGTGTGGGCAGGATTTATTGAATTTTAAGGATCAAAAATGGATCAGAATAATCTCTGTCCTTGGAAGTGCCTCTTTCTGTTTAGTTTAACCACAAATCTTAAGTTATGTGAGATAAAGCCCACTCAGAGTAACAAGGTGCCAAAACCAGGTTACATTGGTAGGGGAAAAAAACCAAATGTGATTATAACATGTATTAGCCAAGGTATCTCCTAAAGGGAAAGGTGAGTGAGATGGATCCCAGCTGTGGTGTCAGATTATCAGTAAATTGAGAAGGAGTTTTTTTCTCTAGAGCCAAGCAGCTTCATTCCTTTCAGGGTTTGGGCTGAATTTTTTTCCTCACCTATCTGGGCATTCCCTGTAGTGCTGCAAATAGACTCTCACACCACCCATGAGCAAAGGGGCCGTGCTGCATGTGGGAAACTGGTTGGTGTGAGAATTATCTGTTTCATTGACAGTTTTGAGATTGTTGCTGCTTTTTGGGATGTTCACATCTTCCTTCATTTAGGACTTTGGTAATCCCACTTTTACTCTCTGTGGACAAGGATGACCAATCCTGAGACAATTCTGTAAACAACTGGGCAAGAGAAATGCTGTTTGTAGATAGGGAAGTTTTATTTGATTTAGCTTTGTGAAAAAAAAAAAATTAAAGAAGGTGTGTTTTAAAGGAGCTGGGGAAGAAAATTTGTGCATGTTAAAAAAAATATTCTGAACCAAAGTCAGAAGACCTCAGTAGATGAGTAGGGGATGTCCCCTTTTTTCTCTGTAAGGAAAGCAGCTCTGCAGGCTGCTGAGGCTGTCCTAGCTGTCAGAAAAAGCTTAGCAAAGCACAAGAGCACTCAACCTTTCACAGAAAATATTGGTATTTTACAGGATTGGGTCCTGAGGTGACAGGGAGGCTCTGAGCTCTGCTGGCATTTACTTTCATTTGTCAGCTTCCTGCCTTTTGAAAAAAAAATGGATGTTGAAAATTGGATGGCCGGGGTGGGTGAGCTCACTTGGCGGTTCCCTGGACATCTAGGAAATAACACCCAGGCACTACAGTACCAGATGCTCATCCAGTGATGCAATGTGAGGGATGTTGTGTCTTCTGCAAAACAGGTTTGGTATCTAATCTATCCAGAAAATGTGAGCTGCAGTTAAAAGCTAATTGGCAAGGGGCCCATTGCTGTACAGATGTATTCTCTACAGGAGTCGTAAGCGCCGGGCACAAACGTGCAGCCTCAGCTGTAGCTCAGGCAGAAGGAAATAGCAAATCTGACCCCTCAGCGTGCTTGGAGATAAATCAGCATGTTTCTTGGCTTTGGACTTGATGATTTTCACCTTTTCTCATGTTAAAAATTGTAGGTTTTTTTTTTTTCTTTGTTAGCAGCCCTAGTTTCTTTTTACAATCTCTTAATACGTTTGGGGAAGGTCAAAGGAAGATGTTGCAGTTACCTCATTAACCTCACTGACCCTGCTGCTGTTGTTTGTTTTGGACAAGTGTGAGCCCGTGGTGGAAAAGGAGCCACTTGGGCTATCTGTTGTGTCTTTCATGAGCAAGAAATGAAGGGCCAGTCCATGAAAATATATCACTGTACCATGGCTTAAGCCCTGACTTGCAGCTTCCCAAGGTGTAACTGTGGCTTCGCTCATGCAAATAGAACACCTGGGTAGATGGAGCTGAAAAAACCCACAATTTACAGCATTAGATTTTTGAAGATGCACTTTTTTATGTCACTCTGTGATGCTGAGTAGTATCAGATGAACATAACACAGGCTCATCAGACTGCTACTAAGCAAGGAGATCACTGAATTCTGATTTGGGGAAAGCTTGGAGGAGCACTTCTGATTTAAAAGACAGAGCAAACATCAAAGAAGATCTGGTTTTGCATTTTCAACCTGTAGCCCTTCAGTCACAAATAGTGACCTAGCCTATAGTTACCACAAATGATTCCAAAGTGGATCCTCCTCAGGTTTCTACAGGAAATCACAGTCATTATTCACTTTTGAGCATTTCAGCTTGATCAGCTTTAGCAATATTCACCCTGAACAGTTTACCCCAGACTAAGTTGGGCTGGGACCACAATGAAAACTTCCATGCCTTTGTGTCATCACAGCTGCTACCCCCTGTCCCAGCCAAGGGACATTTGCCCATGGGAATGAGCTGAAATGAAAACATCTGTGCAGTTCAGCTGCCCTCTCCCAAGAGAGAAGTGGCTGCAGCAGGTTATCCCACTATTCAGGCTGGTGACTCAGAGGAGTGACATTCTGGCACTTGGCTGCAGAAAAGCATGTAAGATAAAAAAGCTGGTTTCAAATGCTTCGCAGATGGCCTTGGATTCTTGGCACGAATGGATGAGTGGGTTTCCATGAGAAACCAAGTGTGTTTGCACTGTCCATCTCCTCTCCCTAATTCCTAAATGCAGCTGAGGGAAAAGGGAGGATTTTAGCACCATCTCAGTGGATGGTGCTAGAGCCCATCAGTCTCACAAGGTGGGGCAGCCCATCAGGTTTGCTGGCCATGGTCAGCACCTGCCCATGAACTCATCTGCAGCAAAGTAGTCCTCAAAGTTCCCAGGGGCTTCAGTGCACAGCCTGAGCAAAAGGAGGACATCCTACCCTCTGCAGGGAGCCCGTGCATCTCTGCACACTCTGCTACACCCATGGGTGTCCCCATGATGCCTTATTATTGTTGGCTGTTTACTATGGTTAGATACTTATTTGTTACGGAATATCTATTAAGAGTAGATATTTAGGATGGAGACTCGACAAAGTCAAGCATCTAAAGGGGAGAAATGATGCTTAAAGTTTCAGCTTTCATGTTTTTCAGATTCTGTGCTGCCCAGGGGTGCAGTTCTGAGCCTCATGTAAAGTGTTAGTAAGCTCTCCTCACAGAGCAGGCAGACAAAACAAATCCTTTTCCTGCTGAAGACCAAGGACAACTTTCAGGGCTAAAAATACAAACTAGGGTGGACTGAAGGGAGGAACAAGAAGGATGAGACCTCACAACCTGGAGCTGTAATTGGACAATTAAACCTCAATATGCAAATGGACCAAAACTTATAAAAATCTAAGATCTCATGACTGGTGAGCCATTTTGTGACCATTCTAAGTCCACGTTGGGTGTAGCCCTGGTCAGGCCCTATTGAAAGGCCTTTTCAATAAATACCTACTTTATTCTCTAGCTCTGTCCAATCTCTGTTTCAGGTCATCCTCCCTAAGGCATCACCCATGCCACAAGAGTTCCCACAAGGAGCAGGGGCAGCATTGTGGGGAGCTGCACAGAGGGTTCACTGCAGAGAGGGTTCCAGCCAGAGAGCCTGCAGAGGTGATAGGAAAAGCAAATTAGTGTGACATTAAAGTGTGGTCTGAAAAGACCCTTCACAAAATCGAGTCTGGGTCCAGCAGTCATCACCTGGAGGGGACAAGCAAGAGATGGTCAGGTGTGGAGGGGTGCAGGGAGCTTCTTCCAGGAAACCCATGGCAAGTCCTGGTCACTCTTGTGGAAATGTAGAGGATTCAGTCAGGACTGTCCTATTCTCCCACCAGCTTTCATCAAGTGGTGCAGCTGCTGATTTTATCAACTTGCCACAGTGTAAATAAGACATAAGTAGGACCTGGTGACTATGCTAGAAGTCCTCATTGTTTTTTGTCTTGACCTGAACTGAGAGTTTTGAAAAATGATACATTTTTACACTCCTTTTGTCTTGTTTAGGGAAAGTCTATATGTTATGTAAGTAACTTCAGGGCACACTACAACCTAAAGGTTCTGCACCTTCCTGCACTATTTATTTGTGGCTTTGCATTGCTCTGTTGTGTCTTGGTGTTTCTTAGTTAAGAGGTTAGAATAACACCTCCCTTCACAAGGTATTGGTATGCTTGAGCAGAATCTGATTTAGTTAATGAGCTCTTACCTGGAGTTCAGTTTATCCATGGATTCTGATGAGGCTGAGTGAGATCTCACCTCAGGAACAGGTAAAGGTTAAGGAACACACAAAACAACATCCCTTCTTGCCTCCTAAATTCAACTGGAGCCTTTCCTGTAACAGTGGAGGGAAATCACAAGATTTTTAATTTAACCTGACTTTACATTTGCTCCAGAGGTTGGAAGTGCAAGAGGAATGGATGCAGGACTGAAAGAGTGATGCTTTCCAAGTGGGCACTGGCTGTTAGCTGGTGATCCCACTGCTCTGCTTTCCCTGGGGCACCTCCTCACCAGAGCTTCCCATCAGACCAGGAGCAGGGCTGTGATGTGGTTTTGGGATGGGCAACGAGGCTGCAGTGACCTGGGAACATCCTCCTGCACACATAACCAACCTTTCCTGCCTTTCTTCTTGGTCACACTTTTGTTTCCTCTTCTAGGAAATTTGAATTGCTGAGCATTGCTAGATTGGCAGGAGGCAAAATACCTGGAGAGTGAGCCCTTGAGAGGCCAAGCTGTTTATCAAGGGACTGAAATAAAGACTTAGAAATTTATCTTTAGATTATATTAACTGTTGTGATATTATTTTAAAAAGAAAAACAAACAAACAAAAAAGGCCTTCCTTTTTGTTTCGGCTAAGCATAAAGGCTTTTGCTGACCACATTAGTTTGAGGTTTTCATGTTGATCCTAAAACCACCCTGAGGTAAAATTTCTCTCTTTCATTTCTTGCTTTGCCACAGGACTGGTGAAAAGGGAAAGTGTTAGCAGTTTCCATGTTCAGAAATAAAGGTCAACAGAATAAGTCATCCAAAAATCTGCCAATAAGTTATGTGGATAAAAGCTACACAGTCCTCTGATGCTGTCACAAAGAGAGTTGTCACCACAGCTCTGGTTTCTGCTCATTTCAAACTTTGCTCTTGTACAGCCGAAGTGTAAATCACTCAGATTTGGTACAAATATTTCAAACTGCTTTAGTTTAAGGTGCACTCTTTAAATAGTCAAGTGTCCCCAAAATTAAGTGGTTTCTTTTTAATGATGTGCTCTATTATGGCCACCTCCAATTTCATTAAAGATTTGTGCCGGTGCCTTACTGGGTCCATTGCTCATGGTGAGTCCTGCCCACCTCTTTTTCTGCTTGAAAAATTTTGCAGTGTACAAAGAAAATTACACCTGTCCTGGTTCCCAAAAATGGTCTTTAAAAATGCAGTAGCATAGCAGTGTTTAAGCCCATCTTCACATAATCATTTTGACATAGTTCAAAACTGTAGGCAGTGAGAAGAAAATATCTCTGTTATGCATCTTCATTTACATGTAAATTACTGAATAGTATTTTTGTCTCTATAGAATTTAACTAATCCAAAGGAGGAACATTTCCAGTCAGTCAGGGGCAACACAAATAATCTTGTCCTGCTGGAAGTGCCTATGTTTAACTCCATTGTGATTTCTCATTTGGATCCTAGGGAGACTCCTTGCATAACTATGGGGACTGCTGTTATTTTATGCTTAATTTCTATAGAAATATAAGTACAATGAGCAACTGTGCCTGTGTGTGTTCTCTCAGAGATGATAATAGCCTTTATGCTGCCTGCTTGTCCAGTTCCTGGAATTGTTTCTGTCTCACAGTGCAAAAGCTGCCAGTTCCTTGTGTGACTATCAGCTATCTATTCTAAAATAAATAATAATAATATAAACCTAAACCCACACATATCTATTCTTTACACAGGGCAAAAGCTCATTAAATTCCTTAAGCAGCTTTAATAATTTTAAGCGATTCACCTGGATGGAAACTTTCTTTCCTGGAAAAAATCTTCCTAGCAAGTGACAAAGTGACTACATGATGGATTTACTGCTCTGTTGGCAGATCTTTGCCCAGTGGCATTGCATGCTGCACACTGTCCTGGCTCTAGGGATGAACCTCTGCTGTGTGCCTGGTGCCAGAGGGCTGGCAGGAAACAGGGACTTGGTTTAGCAGGGTTTTGGTTTAGGTAAATAAATTCTAAGAAAAAAATAGGAAGAATGAATTTCTGAATATTTTTCCTTTGGCTTTCTACCTCTTTGCACTTGTGAGTAAAAGGTGGCTTTAAGATAAAGGACTCTTGGGAAGGAGGTTGTCTGATGACATGGTGCTGGTACATCCTATGCTTTAGGTCAGGTAGGATGGGAAGATATTAGAGCTGAAAAAGAGTGAAATAATCCAGCGAGATTTGAAATTTGATGGTTTTTTTATGGTTCATTTTACAGAGGTGAACTTGTGTTTTTTTTCCTCCTTCTCTCTCTCTCTCTCTTTTTTTTTTTTTTCCTTTTTTTTTTTTGTTCTTTTTTTCTTTTTTTTTTAATAATCTACCTAAAAGTTTGTCTCCCTCCTGTTTTTCTTCACTCTGTCTAGCTATTTCTTTTTGGTACCATGCATTTGTTATGTATTCCAAACTGCTGTGAATGATTATGCAATTTTGTAGATGCTTTCTTCATTAATAAAACATTTGTTGCTTCATTGGGTTTTTTATTGGATGTTTTTGAGGTGAAGGAAATCAAGCAAACTAATGCATCTGAAACACCATTCCTGGTATTCCCTGGCTCCTTAGCCAAGGAGAGAGTGTTTTCTTGTTGTGCACAAGTACGACTCTATTTGAAGAGTTTCTGATCATAACTTTCCTTTTGAGGTGACTTTCTCAGTTACTCAATGGACAATGAGCTGATTCAGTTGAGGCTTTTTTTGAAAAGGATGTTTTAGGGGGGAAAAAAAGGCCATTTTGGAGCATTACTGCTTTTCTGGACCACCTAATATTTTAAGTGCTTAGTTTCAAAGGCCTTACTCTTCTCTAATCTTGCAGTGATTGGTATTTTTAACTGCAGTACTTGAAGTGACCTGGGACCATCATCCTGGTTATAATTTTCATTGTCAACCAGTGGCCAAACATCTTTGCCCTTTGCTGAGGATATCCCCTGCCCTGAAGAGGTCACAGTCCAGAAAGACAGCTTGTAGAGCTTCAGCTCCATTTTTTTCCTTGCTTTTCTCATGGAATTGCCTTTCTTGAAGAGCATTTTTGGTAGAGAAATGGTGAAGAGGAGGGACCCTGTGCACAAAGAGCAGAGCTGTGGAGCTGCTGCTTTTGGCACATCTCAGGTGTCACCCCAGGTGCTGATCAAGGCGGCCAGGGGCTGATCAGACCCAAGTGATGAGAAGATCCAGAAGGTTCAGTCTAATTCCTGTGGCCCATTTGTCTATGGAGAGACTACAGCAGCTACTCTGATGTCTGAATAAACCAGAGCTTCTCATCTTTGTAGAGATTTCTTCTCATTTCCCATTTCCTTGGGCTATAACACAAGAGACATCAGCATCCGTCTGTCTACACCTGTCTTGTTATACAGTGTCTCAGACCTCACAGCCTGGTTGCTTGAAGACCAGGGCAGAGGCTGTTAAACATTTATTTTGGGAAACTGAGGGTCTCAACCAGGAGGTCTGTGGCAGACAATGATGCTGAATCTGGCTTTCTCAGGTTCTTGCACCTCAACCACTTTTCTTTCCACCTGTGTGGGATCTGGAGGAGTAAACAGAGAGGGATTCGTTCTCTATATGAAATGGGAGCTTGTAATAATAAAAGCCTTAACATCTTGCTCCTGTGAGCTGACAATATTAAGTGTTTCATGCAGTATGTGTCTTCAGCTATACTGTATTTCTGTCTGACTTCAGAAACCCAAGGCTACAAAAAGCATAAAACTAATTTAAAATGAGACATTAAACAAAGACAGTTTGGGAGTTCTGTTTTTCTGGTATTTGATTTCTTTGGGATTTCTTTTTTATGCTTTTCCTTGAGAAACATGAGAACAAGGGTTAGGTTTTTTATTTTTTTCCTGAGGAAAAGAAGCTAAGTCTCTCCCCTAATTATGGAGCTTCAGAATCCATAACACCAAAGATCACCACAATGACAATATGTTCCTGAGATTTGGCAGTGTTTCAGAACAAGGGAAAACATGTGTTGGGGAGTCAGTTTGCTTGGTATGATATCAGAGGTCTGTAATGGAGCTGTTACCCACGCCCTCTTTCTTTCCTAGCTGTATAATTAAATAGTTAACACATTTCAGAAATAATGGATTAATTAATGTAATTAAGCAAGCCTTCTTTCGTGAGCAAAGAGCATGGGAAAGCAGCACTGCTATTCCTCTGGCATTGTAAGCATTCCTGTATTTTCACCCACAGTTTGCATGAAGGTGAAGGGCAAAACAAATTCTCCAAAATTGCTCAGAGTGCCATTTTTAAAAATGCCTTTAACTCAGAAGTCAGTGAGCTTTAGACTCTTCAGATGGCAAAATCAATGCTTAGGATGTTTTGAAATTTCTACCCAGTGTTTGCCATGGTTTTACTGTGCTGATCCAGTGCGTTCCTTTAAACAGACCTCCCCCTCGGACGAGGCAAGCAAGAAACAGCTTTTAATGCCCCACCGGCCCTCAGTGGACCACTCAGAGGAGCCTTTTCAGAGGCAGAGGGCAGTGAGTGCTGTCAGCATCATCACCAGTGCCCTGGAAGGTAAGAGATGTCTCCTCAGTTCCCCAACCTAAAGCCACGTCCGCGGGGAAAAAGTGACACAAAATGCCCTGATGTCATTTTGAAAGAAGGCACCAAGGATAGTCATTACAATCCCTATAGCAGGGGCAACACAACCCTTATCTCGCCCATGGACTAGTAAAAATCCAGAGAAAATGCCCTGTAATCAGAATTGGAGCTGTAAGGTGTAAGATTTTGTGCTGTCATGGTGTTAGGTGTACACAGGGCTCACTGAAGTGCAGAGCAGCAGAGCAGCAGCCTTCTTTTGGGTCACTGTACATGTGCTGGTACCTCACCTCTCTGGAGCTGATGGAAAGCCTGGCATGTGCAGTCACCAGCCACGTACAGAATATCCAATTTGTGGGGGAGGAAAGTCTTGAAGTCTGTAAGTCTCTCACAACAGGGACACAATTACAGCCTGGTGCGTGTTTTGAGTCCCACCACAAAATCTGAGGATGCTCAAAGGACCTCTTCAACCGCGCAAATAATTCTGAACAAATCTTTCCATTGCTCTTCTCACAAGTTGCAGGAGGATTTTCCTCCTCTGAGTTTCCACAGGCAGGAACTTTGAGTGTTCCTCTTGCAAATTTATCAACAGCAAGACGGCTCAGAGAAGACCCCCCACATCCACAATCTTTTGACTTGGAGCATGAAAGGGCTTCCTGCACTTCTCTTGTGTCTCCTAGGACACTGCAAACAGAGATGAGGGAGGAGGTAACACCTCAGTACACAGAGAGATGTCAGTCAAGAACATAGCAGCAAGGGAAACTCTGGATTCTCCTGCAGCCTGATTCTCTGTGTGACTGATGGGTAGGGACTCATCTAAGAGATGTCTTACAGACAGGAACTGGACATTGCCCAGTGTGAAACCACAAAATCTTTCCTCATCCCCAGTTTTTTACCCTCCCCATGGTTATATTCAGCAGTATTGTGGCCAGCAGATATATTTGTGTTTGAATGAATAAAGAGCTGTGTTCTTAATAGGGAAATAATTGTTTTGGTGTATTCCAGTGTTTAATGTACTCTGTAAAGGTTTTATTTGTTTTCTGTGGGCTTTTAGCAATTAACTTTGTGACTGACTTGCTTTCTTGTAATGTGTTAAGAATGCCTAAAAGGGTTGAACTTCTTGTTTTTTGATGGTATTTTTCTGGTCCTTTATGCCACAGAAATAGAGGCCATCTAGGCTAGGATAACTCAGAGGGCATGGCACTCAGGAATGTGGTTTAGTGGTGCATTTGGCAGTCAAGGGATAACAGCTGGAATCAGTGATCTCAGAGGTCTTTTCCAACCTACATGGTTCTATGATTCTCTAGAAAATAAATCCTTATCAAAGGTTTCCTAACTCCCAGACTTTGATTAGTCACTGAAATGGAATACTTGTTAAGAAAGAATGTCAGATCAGAATAAAATATATCACAGGATTTCACCATATTCATGGCTGTAAGATTTGTGCCAAACTCTGAAACAGCCAGACCAGAAATCCCTTCCCCTTTACTTATTTGGTTTCTTCTCTCAGCTCTTGGGTAGTCAACAACTGTCTGTTTTTTTCCAGACATTACAAAGCCTTGCAGACAAGAAAGGACCTATTTCTTTTTAAATTTAAAAATAAGGGAAAAAACATCTCTGACACAATGCTGGTTGTATTTTCCTGATCACTTTTTAACAGTAGCAGAAAAAACCAGAGGCAAATTTTACTTTTTCTTTTGCAGATATTAAAAAAAATGAATAGCTATTTTGTGTTTTCCAAAGGTCATATTTACTGGGAAAGGATGTGGATTCTTAATTGACTTAAACCATTTTAATGCCACATCACTGCCAAAAGAGGACAGTCACACCCTCCTCCTTCCCTTGCTGTGTTTCTACACTTTGTATGATTGGTTTTCAGCTGGATTAAGAAGCAGAACCCGCTCACCCAGAAGGTCCAGGAGCACAAAAGCTGGCAAAAAAACAGAGAAATAACATGTGGCTGAGACTGAAAAGGGTGAAACCAAGCCTTTTAGCAGCAACCTGAACTCAAAGGGGCTTATGTTGTCAAGAATAAGGATATATATCTATGTATTCTAGATTTACATGGGAAATGATATTCATAAGGAATTCACTGCCCTAAACCCTTTATATCTTTTAGAGGAAAGTTAAAAAAAATTTTGCATTGAAATTTGTGGTTCTCAAATAATTTTAGGGTTTACCTGTAAGCCATCTCTTTGGAGGCTGGAAAGAGTCATTTCTTGGGAGCAATTTGGCAGTGTAGATGTGTGTGCAAAACCTGTGCAGGTAGGACACCACACAGTATTTTGAAAGCTTTATGGAAGACGCCTGATTACACAGTTCTGTTGTCCTTTGAAGAAAAGCGGATGAAGGATCAGAGAATCTGAGGGAAAATCCTCCAAGATCAGCAAGTCCAACCTTTGACTGAATACCCCTGTGCCCACCAAACCATATTGCAAAGTGCCATGTCCACTCAGTTTTTTAACACTTGCAGGGATGGTGACTCCATCTGTGCTTAATCACTCTTTCAGTGAATTTTTTTTCCCAATATCCAATCTGAAGCTTCCCTGGCACAGCTTGGGGCCATTTCCCCTTGTCCCAAATGCTTCCTGCCTTGGGAGAGGAGGCTGTTTATAAACTGATTGAAATAACAGCCTTGGCTGAAGTTTTCCTGTTATCAGTGCAGCTTCTAATTATATAGACTAAAACCATAATACAGCATTCCATGCCCATAAAGGAATCAGAAGAGGAAGGCATTAAGCAATTCTGCTGATCATTGTCATTTAGCCATTCACTGTCTTTTTTGGCTTTTCTCTTGTTCGCCGTTTAACACAAATTATACTGATGAAGATATTTCAGTTCTTTTGTGCATAGGTAAAATGAGCATGTGAAAGTGGTATTACAGGCAATATTTTAAGAGCACCTTTAAAAGGCACGCTGGAGTTTTAGTAGCATTTTGAAACTGGCTTATGTGCTCCCTGATTTTGTCTGTGGACCTTTCAGAAAAATCAGATATTTAATGCCTTTTTGGATTGCCCATCAAGGACAGAAACTCTGTTGACAACCAGTGATACTCTGGTTCTCAAGTACTTAAATCAGCTTTAAATTTTGGATTTAAGCTCTTTCATCTCTTACCTGCTTTAAAAGGTATTACTTAAGATACTTTGAAAATGTGACCAGGGAAGGAAAAATACGTATTCCAGTCTAAATTCAGTGAAGATAAAGTATTCTAATCCATTTGAACTTGGCAAAATGGAAAACAGAGTAACAATCCAAGCCTATATATAATATTAGGCTTCACATTTATAGTGTGATTCTCACTTTTTCCATGTGACACTTTTAAAAGGTTTTTACTTTCAGAACAGGTCACTGTCTGCTAAGTGCAGGTCAACTGGCTAAAACCCCGAAGTGTGCAATTTGCCAGCCTGTTAGGACAGGATTTTTTTTTACCTTTGAAAAAAGTTTGGGGTAATTTGTGGGCCTTCCTCTGTGTAATGAGTAATTTTAAGTGTTCCCTTGTCCTATAACTCAGTGTGAATTGACTGTGACTTTGCTGCTTTGTGGCTTAGAGCTCGAGGAATCACACCAGAAATGTCCTCCCTGCTGGAACCACTTTGCTGTTAAATTCCTCATTTGGGATTGCTGCCCGCTTTGGCTTTTAATCAAGAAATTTGTCAAGTTTGTGGTAATGGACCCGTTTACTGACCTCACCATCACCCTCTGCATTGTGCTGAACACGCTTTTCATGGCCTTGGAGCACTACAAGATGACGAAGGAGTTTGACCACATGCTGTACATCGGCAATTTGGTAAGTCAGTGGGAACTTGAAGTGACACCTGAGGGGTGAATTTCCTGCCTTTTAAAGTTTTGGCCATGGCTTGGGAATGTCCCATTTTGGTAAACTGCCAGCATTGCTTTGCCTTCATCAAGCAAGTCCATGCAGCCACCTCTTTCTGAAGAGAGCTGAATGAAGAACAAGTGTCTATTTTTATCAAGCTAACATATTCCAGTGTTATTAGTAACCATCAAAGCCGTGGTTTTGGGCTGTTCCTGATAGATATCTGCTTAAGGAAATGAGATAAGGGAAAGGTTAATGAGTTTTATTTGAGATTTCTGGTAAAGCACCCATAAGGCAGCAGCTCTTGGTGACTAATAGTGGCTTTTATGTAAAAAAAGAAACCTAGAGAAAAAAAAGCAAGGCAAGATCTTGGAGGGAAATGGAGCTGTGTTTGATCATGGGTTGATATCTGTGCTGGAAGGTGCCTGAAGTATATCTTCTACATGTTCTGGGTCCTATGAAAACCCCTTGGGCAGAGGGGACATGGAGCAAAGCACAGCTGATGATTTGAGGGGAAAAATTTGCTTGCAAAGCAAGCAGAGACTACAACTCTCCAAAGAAAAGCAGAGGGGCAGTCTGCAGTCAAGCTGCAGGGACAGCAGAAAAGCCTTTCCAAGGGCAACATGGTACAGTTTGTGACCCAGGGGGACACTAAAATTCTGTAATTACCACAAAATGGAATCTTTTTCTTTAATCATCTTTCTCTGAGTTATGTTTGAAAGTTGCTGTGTGTTGCTGCTTTAAAACCTAATGTTTAGAATCCTTTTAATTGTAGAGGGGTCTGAATTAGAAAAGGCACAGGCCATCTAGCTATGGCATGGAGGGATTGCTCCTAAAAGGTAGTGGTAGCAGCAGAGATATCCTATAGGAACATGAGTGATCCTGTAGGAACAGGAGTGATATAGAGATTCTGGAAGGTGGATGCTGCTGAGTTTGCATTTGAGGAGCTCACATCAGAGATTAAAAAACCCTCTTCATTTCTGTAAAAACAAAGGCTGCAGTATCTCAAAGCTGGATTCATGTCACCTAACTTGAGGTATTTACAGCACAGGAGATTGTCTATGCCAGTTGTCTTTGTCTCTTTTTTAAAGCCAATGGTAAGTAATGGACAGTCTCAAGCCCCATTAATGTGATGTTGTGGAGACATTTACTTTTGGATAAGGTGAACAGTGGCCTGTAGGGCTGTGCCTTTAGTAGCCATTGACCACAGTGGGTGCACACAGAGGCACTGCAGATGTGAGACCTGCCTTCAGTGAGAAGCCTCCCATGCTGGCAGCTTTGGGTGGGTCATAGCAATAACCAGGCATTTTGTATCAGTCCTAGAATATGGGACTATTTGTGTTATAACACATATGGATTTTTTTTCTTTTCTCTGGTCTTTGTTATTTGTAGCTCTGGGCTTCCATGGGCAGGTTGAGGTTATTCTCCTGGGCTTTGGGACCTGTCTGCAGCTTTTCAGCTGATGTGCCTTGGCAAATCTCCCTCTGTTGTTGAGCTAAGCAGAAATCTGTTTGGGTCTCTCTTGCTCCATACCCACGCTTTTGCCCCCTGCAGAAAGCAGTAGCTAAGGATAGCTTGGAAATCATCTTACAGAACTGTATCCAGCTTCACTTTGCAGCCAGCATTCCTTCTTGTTGCTCAACAATTTGTGGCCTTCTGAGATGACTTGAAAAAATTCCTTTGCATCCATCAAAGCAGGTGGCAAAGCTGCCACTTCCCTCTCTGGCATTTGGGATAGTCAAGGTGTCTGCTCTTCACTCTGCTTTTGGCAGATCAGCTTCCCCCTTTGCAGACCACAGGCAGTGAAACTTTAGCCCTTGGCATCCTTCCTGCCAGCACAGCTCCTGCAGACCTGCCAGGGCTGAGCAGGGCTGTGCCAGGTGCCATCAGGAAATTAGACAATCAGTAGAGACAGGAATTTTGCAGACAGAGAAATTTTGCAGAAAGACACTTCTTTTTTTCTTTCTTTTTTTTTTTTTTTCAGAGAGAGAAATTTTACAAAGCAAATTTTGCAAAAATTTGCAAAAAAAAAAAAAAAAAAAAAAAAAAAAAAAAAAAAAAAAAAGAAAAATCTCACTGTGAGTTTCTTAGCATTGCCTAGAGCTATTTCTCTTCTTTGTGCTGAAGTGTAAAGTAAGCAAAACAGCCTGCCTGTATTTTTTTGTAACAGGCTGATGGCTCAGGGTTCCCCTTCTCCTGAGATCCCAGCTTGAGTCCGTGGGAGCCCAAACTGTCCCAGCTCACCCTCACCAGCTTTACTAAACCCCCACATAACTGGATTAATTGTGAGCAGAACAGGTCAGAGAAAGGTAACTCCATTTTGTGGAAGATTTTGCAAAGTCATTTGTAATGAAAATTGACATTTTTTGCAATTCTCTGTGAAAGGGAAGGGAGTCCCAGCTCCAGGGCAGGCTGCCAGGTGACTGCATCCCCTAAGCTGCAGACTGCCAGCCCCCCCTCTGCCCCCACACTGGCTGGCTGGCTGGCTGTCTTCCCATTACATCTGACCCTCTTTGAGTGATTATGCTGGCATTAAACAGGAGAAATATTAAAGAGGGCAGGTCTTTGCCTTTTTTTTTTTTTTTTTTTTTTTTTTTTTAACTTGGAGCAAATGTTTCTGAGAGAAAGGAAAGAATGGGAATGGAGTATGGATTTTTCTTTCCCTGGATCTGCCAGTCATTGGGGCTCTCCCGCTGTGATTGCCCATCTACTTCATTCAGCACCTGCTACTTTCAGCCCCTTTAGTTCATCCCTTACAGGAATGAACATTTTCAAATGTGATCAGAAGCCAGCTGAGCACGTGTACAGAGTTCATCTGCACACGCAGTGCCACCACTTAAAAAAATGAGTGGAGACAGCAAGGCTCCCTCAATTCCTGTTTTCCTTTAGAAGCTGAGGTACCATTATGCAACATTAAAGCCTAAATGGCTGAAATGACAGGTAAAAGGGTTTTGTCTTTTTTTTTTTTTTTTTTTTTTTTTTTTAAGACAAAGTGCTCCACATCAGCAGTGTCATATTTAACACCAGTAGGATGTTAAGCTGCTTGTTTTCTTTCCAGCCTTTATCACATGAAACACCCAGCCCCTTGTGCAGGCACAGTGGACCAGGTGCTGGGTGAGATTTGTGGCTGGTGCACACACACACACACAACTCCTGATGCCTTCAGGAAGGCTCAGACATTTTGCTGTCTTGCTGTGACATTTCCTTCTCAGAAGGCTATTGATTAAAATGATTCAGGCAAAGAAAGTGATCCTCCTGAGTCATTTTCTCAGCAAGAGGGTTGCATAATGTGTGCAACGTGGTCTCGTAGTTTTTTAAGGCAGTCCCCTGGATACAATTTCACAGACACCCAGTTTTGACTTGTTCTCTGTTCCAGGAAAAATTCGAGCACTATGGTGGGAATCTTTGGTATCTCTAACCCCTGTGACTCAGAAGTTCTTTGCTAATTAGAAATATGAGACAGGCTGTTTGTTGTGTTCTTGGTATGAGGTGGTGATGGAAAGTTGCTCTATCCCCAGGTATTGCTGCAATACCAAGATATCATTTTCCTGAGGGGGAACAGGAGTTGCTTTCTGTAAGGAATTGTGTAAATGGCCACTTGGAATAATTAATTCCTGAAGCATTGCAGAGCAAAGCCAAACACTTATCAAATTCAGGCTATGATAATTTATTTTCATTCCTTAATATCATAATTGTATGATTTTACTCTTTCCCTTTCACGTCTTAGTGGGTGCCCATCTCTGTTGCTCAGAGTTTATCAGTTTTGCTGGGATAATGTTGCAAATATTCAACTTCCTGGAAGGAAAACATTTCTTCTTGACTCTATGTTAGTGATACATGACCTCTGGATTTCCTCCTCTATTTTGACCTACAAAGGGCATTAATGCTGATTGTTTCATAGAAAATCATGTAATTTGATTTTACAGATATGATCCATTTCTGCAAATGTATCTATTTCTATTTCAGAAATTCCAGAATTTTTCAGAAACACAAGGCTCTGGGCAGCTTGTACTAGGATGTGATATGAAAATAAAGCAGTATATGACAAACTTGGTGCCCACATTTTGTCATTTTAAGTTGACTGTAGCATTGCACTATGCATTTAAAACATTACTTAAGCAGGGCGTACAAAAGGACAAAATCTGATTCTCTGGGATATTTTACAGGAATCTATTACAAGTGAATTTGCTGTCAGCAGCCTTCCTTTCCCCGCTCCCTCTGCCTCATAGGTAATATTTATATGTTGTTTTAAAGAAAAATGTTCCAATTAGAAGCTCTACCATATGACATTTGAACTGGGTCATAAATAACCAATGTGTTCCCAAGATGCAACGAGAAGAAAATTGCTGTGACTGTTTGTAAAAATAAATTAAAAAAAACAACAAACCAGGACTCAAATTAGAGTTTCTAATAGTCTTTGCTGCCAGCAATAACCTCAGAATAACTGGAGGCATGCATTGCCCTTCTATTGATAATAAGAACAAAATAAAAAGGGATAATACACCAGATACACTGCAGCACAAAAAGCCCTTAATACTCACTCTCCATTCACTTAGCTTTCTTCCACTGAAATGAATAGATTTAACCTTTATAAAAGGCACCTCTACACTTTTTTTTCTCTTTTTTAAACACTGTGATTATTCAGATGATGGAAGGAGATGGAAATGTATGTTCCAATCCAGATCCTGAAGTGATGTGTCTTTATAAGTTTACAGCAGTGTCAGATATTGTGAAAAGACTAGACAAAATTGTAATAGTGCTAAGTAGTCAGCCACAAAAAAAAACCCAAGTATTTGTTTGTAGAATGTGTCTGGCTTTCTGCTGGGTTCACCTGTGTGAGTGGAAACTCCACAAGCAAGGAGTTGTGTTGAAAAGGTTAGTTTGACTTCATATCTTCTTTCTGCAGGTCTTCACTGGGATCTTTACAGCAGAAATGATCTTCAAAGTAATTGCCCTTGACCCCTACTACTATTTCCAACAGGGATGGAATATTTTTGACAGCATAATTGTTATTCTAAGCCTGATGGAACTGGGTTTGTCCAGCATGGGAAACCTGTCTGTTTTACGCTCCTTTCGACTGGTAATGGTCTTAATCTGTTCTTAACCATCTTTTTTTTTTAATTACATATAAACTCTGACATGAATTCAACGTATTTTCTTAAAAATGCATCTGCCTATAATTGCTGCAAACTGGTGAACAGTATGTGACACTAATTACTGTGGGATAAATGGAATTGCTCCAAATTTACATCAGGGTAAATGAGAACATAATTTGATTCCTTCTAGCTGTGCCAGGTACTTGTAGCACACTTAAAATATTTGAATTCCAATTTGTAATAAAGATCTGCCATTTTATACCTGCACACCTGTTAGCACAGACAGTAGAAAATTGATAGCCCAAGAAATGCAAGAGCTGATAACTTGTTGTTTTAGGAGCTGTTATTCCTAAATTATGTTACAAACATGCCACTGTTCTTTTAGATGTTGTCAAAAGAAAATGTCTTTGAATTATTCAGAGAGAGATTTTTTTTTTTTTTTCTAGAATTGATCAGCATAACATAGCATCTGTCTTTCACAGGAACTCCTTAGCTGTCAGCTCCTTTGTTAAGCAGGGGCAGTGGTGTTCTATTAATGAGAGATTGGCAAAATGCTGGAACAGAAAAGTCCTTTCCTTTCCAGCTTGACATTTGTGTTGCACTTCATGTACCACGATGTCCATGCTAATTATTCTGGCCATTATATGTCTTCAAAATTTTAAAGATCAGGAAAATAAGCCCTTGTGGTTGCATTTACCAGAAAAAGAGATATTTTTTTCCCCCCAAAATTCTCTGCATTGCTCAAAAGCATAAATTTTCCATCACTGTCCTAAGTGTCTCCCTTCAGTTTTTGGAACAATTCTGCTTCAATAGGGTTTAATTTAAACCTTCAGCTGAAAGCACAAGGGCTAGGCACCATTTACATCCTTAAAATAGGTCTTAAGTGGGCCGTGGGCTGTGTACAGACTGCGTGATCCTCGGCACAGAGGTGATTTTCACCCTGGGACCTAACAGCTAATAACATCTGACTGAGCAAAGAGGAATTCCTTCTCTCATTGTGGGACCAAACCTGAAACCCTTCTCTCCTGATGCCTGCCAGGCTGTTTATTTTGAGGAGGAGAACCAACACAAAAGGAAATGCTAAGAAATAAATTTTGTCCTTCCATATTTTCCCCGCCGGTGGGGGAATGTGCCATTAAAACCATGTCTATCTAACCAGGCAAAGCATAGCTCAAGAAAACTTAATTCTCATCTGAGAAGCCCAGCTGATGTTTTATTAATAGAAGTAATGAGGTTAACAGGAAGTATGGCTAAAATCACCTTGTACCACACGCACTGTGGCATTTAACATCTTCCACGTTTTACTCACTTGAATAATTCATTGGCTGAAATGGCTGATGCTCCTGTGAGCTGACACTGTTGTTTATGTTCTGTTCACAGCTGCGAGTCTTCAAGTTGGCAAAGTCCTGGCCGACCTTAAACACCCTCATTAAAATCATTGGCAACTCTGTGGGTGCCCTGGGTAACCTCACTCTCGTGCTGGCCATCATTGTCTTCATTTTTGCTGTGGTAGGAATGCAGCTTTTTGGGAAGAGCTACTTGGACAATGTGAAGAAGATAAGCACGACTGGCAATCTGCCCCGGTGGCACATGAATGATTTCTTCCACTCCTTCCTCATCATCTTCCGGATTTTGTGTGGAGAGTGGATCGAGACCATGTGGGACTGTATGGAAGTAGCTGGGCAGCCGCTGTGCCTTCTCGTCTTCTTGTTGGTCATGGTGATAGGAAACCTGGTGGTGAGTTCTCAGGATGGTTTTTATTTTTCTTCCTTTCCTGGTGGGCACGTACAAACGTACACGGAATTGTTTTTTTTAATCCAGAAACAGCAAATATCAGGATTTTAATTCAATGAACCGAGTTGTCACCGAGAGAAATTTGCTCCTATGCCAAACACAAAGTTGCATTGCCTAGTTGACTAGTTGGGAATGAGGGCTTACAGGTTTTTTCAGAAGAGCAGATGTTTTACTGGAAGAAAGGCACATGGGTTGATCACAATGATTTTATTTCTTAGACTGTTCATGAGGCTGAACGCATTCCTGATCTCTTTTTTTATACAGGTGTGAGCACCACCTCAACAATCCCTATGTTGGGATAAATTTCTCTTTCCCTTCACTTCTGGCCCAGAACACACAAACCTTACCACAGCCCAGTGTCTCTGAGCAAAGTTTTGAACGTCTTTAGCCTGCATGTTTTAGGAAGCTGCAGGTTTTGTTTACAGTAATGTCACTGGCTCACTTGCTGGTTTTTTTAATAGACTATCCCATAAGCATGGCTTACATAAGCTCTGAACCTATTAAGACTGAATTATATTTCCCTGTTGACATCTTAAGGAGCGCTTTGCTGGCTTTCAGTCATTGTGGAAATGTTTTGCCTGTTCAGCTTACAGAGCATCTTTGATATTGTGGCTCTAATGGCCTTTACTGTTTATGTAGTGAGTTGTTTAATAGTAGATGCTGCTGTAAAAAAAAAAAAAAAAAAAAAAAAAAAAAAAAAAAAAAAAAAGAAGTTGGGCTTTGCTACTGATTGCTTTTAGTGGTTGTTTTGCTTTTAAGTAGCCGATGTTTGGGTCCTTGGCTGCTGGGGTAGATAAGTTCTTGAAAGAGCTCGTGGAAAAGCAAAATGTGTTGCTTTGTTTACATTAGCCTAAATTCTGATGGTTATTTTTGCACTGAAAGTGTTGATTGCAAGAACAAGGTGTATTTTTTAGGGTTTTTTTAAAAATGAAAGCCAAAAGATTAAACTGTGATTACTCAGGAAATGGGAAATTATTTATTTTTTTCCATGATTTACCATTTCTATAAATTCTCCTTGGAATTAAATTTGATTAGAAGAGCTGGGGCAAAATATTACTTTCTTTATTTAGGAAAAAACATTATTTATTATATCTTTTAGGAGAGTTTAGCCTGAGATCTAGAAAGAAATCTCCCCCTGCCATTAAGCAATGTGTTCTGTGTATGATGATGAAAGCTGGAAATAATATGTGTTAAATTCTGGGGGAAATGTTAACATTTGAAATATTCATGGGTTATTAAAAGATGTGAATTAGCAACATCTGATACCCTTAGATATTAACACTCATCAGTGTTCCTAAGTTCTGTTAAATATGAAATCTGGCTCAGCAGAGACTGCATTAACATTATCTACGTCTACTTAACCTTCAGTGCTCAAAAAAAGACTGTCCCAGATGTAAAACCAGATATTGAAAAACTCTGTCAGCATGGATAAGCTGAAGTTATTGGCCAGCTGAAAGAAAAAAATTGCTAGCTTTTCTCTTTTCAGCCAACAGTTCTGTAAGGATGCGGCGAAGTCTGATAAAGAGGAATGATTCTTGTGTTTGGTTGCTCATAGAAAAAAGAAAAGGAAATTATTTTATTGGCAATGAAAGTGATGAAAAGAACCACATATTCTGAATCCTGAGACTCACCCAGTGCCAACATGGAGATTCCATGATGTTGATTAGCAGGTAGAGAGGAGGTCATCTTACACCTCTGGCATCAGCAAAATTGTTGCTTTCTTCCAAGCAAGTAAGACTTCACCAACTCACTTACTTGCATAAGATCAAAAGATCCAAAAGTTCTGGTAGCTAAAAAGCACCACGAGCCCTTTCAAATAAAAACAAAACAAAAATACTCACGTGCAAAAGCTTTCACCTGTAACTCTGTTGGCGTCTGTGGCAGCAAGATTCTTCTTAATTTGCTTAGATCCTTTTTCCTCCTGTGAGTTTCAAGAGTCAGTTCTTATAAAGAATATTATCCTGGGGCTGTATCTCATTTGGACTCTAAATCATTCCATAGTGTCTGGAGGCATGGAGAAGATCTTGGTGTAGCAGATCTGTACGTGCATCTAAATTAAATACTTTTATCTGTCATCTCTGCCTTATGGTGATGTCTGTGGTCACTTTCCCAACTGCAAGGCTGAGGATTATGGAGCCAACTTGCTCTTGAGTTCCTGTAAAGTCTGCAAACTGGTGTTGAAATTGCTACAACTACTTCAATTCTATAGTATGTTCAGTGATTGGGTCTTATCCAGCCACACCAACATAATTTCAAAGGAATGGTGGAAGAAAAGCCAGGAAACTTAGTAACTGCCCTGGGCAACATCGTGTTATAGAGCAGTGCAGTTGTTGAAAGGAATTTTAGTACATCCTTAGTCTTTGGGTTGTGTTCATATATCCTGAAAATGTCTTGGACAATTTGTGTGCAATGCCACATGAAACTATATTTAAGGCCAGTCAGCTGGTGAATGAATCATCTTCAAGGAACTAAACTTTACAATACAGTTGGAGAACCGTGTGCTGTGTGACTGCCTTTTGCACAATAAAGCTTTGCTGCACTTGCCAGCTGGCCTTTTAGAGTCATTGAGGCTGCTTTAGAAGGTAGAACCAAACCAGACAGGTCATAAGAATTTCTTCCTCCTTTGTAAGAGAGACCTTCTGAAATAGCTGAGTAATTATACTTTTTGTATTTCAAAAGAAATACACAATAAAAATACGTTATGAATTTAAGTTTAAAATTCTTGATGTATTTTTATTGTGTATGTCTGTTACTGGAGTGAACAAGGAAAACCACCAAGGCCAGGAATTATTAGGATGATGTAGGAGAATTGGGGTCATGAGGCAGGTCCTGGTGCCCCCTGCTCTGGCAGATCAGCTGGTGCGAGAGCTGATGTGACACCAGCCACTTCTCAGGGGACAGCTGTGTGTGCTGGGCAATAAAAGTGACGCTTCCATCAGGGGCAGAACAACCTCCCAGCCTTGCTGTGAGTGTGTGAGGCATGCTGGCCACACTTTTACCCTCTGATGGCCGCCAGGATGAAGGATGGCTCCTGCCAGCGTCTCCTGAAGTGCCACCAAGGGAAGGACAGCCTGATGTGCCTCAGAAATTCACAGAATCCCAGAATCTCAGAATCACAAGGTTGGAAGAGACCTTCAAGGTCATTGAGTCCAACCCAGCCCTAACATCTCTACTAAACCCTGGCACCGAGTGCCACATCCAGGTTTTTTTGAACACATCCAGGGATGGTGACTCCACCACCTCTCCGGGCAGACCATTCCAGTACTTTATCACTGTTTCCATGAAAAACTTTTTCCTAGTGTCCAACCTATATGTCCCTTGGTGCAGCTTGAGTTTGTAGTCCTCCTCTTCTGTCAGGTGCTGCCTGGAGAAAGAGACCAACCCTCACCTGACTACAGCCACCTTTTAGGCAGTTGTAATGCACTTGCTGTCTTTGCTCCTGCTCCAGCTGGGCTTGTATGACCAAAAAAACATCTCTTGGTGTTAAATCCACAGAGCTGCAGGGCATTTACTGTCCTTCTGGGCTGCTGTTGTTTTACCTCTGTTCGATTCACACATCCCAGTACACCCATGGCACATTCACCCCTGTTCCCCATTCCACCACAAGCTGGCAAATCACTGCTGCATTTCCGTGGTAGATCCTGCATTACTGGAGTCACAAGCATGTGAACATGTAGGGTCTGTAGCCAGCAAAGTGACACCTTAAGAATTCTCCTTAAAAGTGAAATATAAGAATGGAATTCCTCCTTTAGGATCAGTCCTAGTCTATTTTTCCCCCTGCTGTCCATTCACTCAGGAAGAAATATTGATGACATTTTCTGAGAACACAAAGGTAGAAAGCACCACCAATTTCTAGGGTATCACACTGTCCTGTAGGCAGGATTGCATAACCATTATTGAATTAATGCATGATGCATGGAATTATGAAATACTAAGTGTAAGGTCATGCACTCAGCCCTGGTTAAATATTTATGTTATGATCTAGTAGCTTACCAACAGAAAATGTTTGAGAGTATATGTATCAGTCACCGAAATAATTACGAGGAGGTGCCTTTATAGTCAGATCTGGTTCATGGAGTCTGTGAAGCCCTAAAATATCTTACCACCCAAAAAATCTAAATATATTGGACTAAATAGCCCCTAAAACTACCTATTCCTGTCCCTGCCATCCTAGGAGGCAAACTCAGCTGTAGAAATCCCCATGTGGCTTGGTGTGTTGACCCAAGAGGACCTTCTAGTCCTGTGTTTTCCTATGGTAATTTCAGTGCCTGGCAGCAGAGGGTTTGGATGAGATTTAAAGTGACCACTCTGGTTAAACTCAGAGGAAACTTTTCTCTGAAAAAGTCAGATGTGCCTGAAACCTGTCTTTCTATTCTGCTTCCACATCTCAGGAAGGCTTTATGGATGTTTTTTCTGTTGTAATTTGCCCCATGAGACAGGCAGCAATATGGAAAGGTCCCATTGTTTGGTGGAAGAGGTTTTTGTCTGCCTACATGCCTTGCCTGTCCATGTAGGACAGATCCTTGAAGAGGTGTTCTGGGAAACCTCCAGCAGGTTAAAGTCGGTGGATTCTCAGACTGGTCAGACACCAGCAGAACCTCATTACGAGTCATTCACCATCATTTCCCTGTTGAACAGACAAAGTCTGTTGATAAAATGTGTTACCAGAGCTGCTCTGGTAACAGACACACGGTTCTGCAGCTGGGAAAGAAAGGAAAATCAAGTTACAGGGTTTTGAGTACCTGGTCTAGTGGAAGGTTCCATATCCATGGCAGAGGGGTTGAATTTTTAGGTCTGATTTTTAGTTCCCTTCTGACCCAAAACAGGAGATGATTCTACGAATGCGAGCAATGAAGAACTTCTTAGTGCTTCCACTTCATCCTGTTCTTTTACAAGAGTGTCCCTCCTAACCATGAGAACATTGTCCTGGGCACCACCAATGCAACCTGGAGGGAAATAATGGCCTAGAAGGAGGAGAAAGGCAAGAAAGAGGAAGGGTCATTTAGCATGGATCCTGGCCTGACAGAGGTGCAACAGAGAGATTTGAGATTGGGAGGATTGTTTGGGTGGGGAAGAGAAATGACTACAGCTTTATATGAAGCTTAATCTATGAGAAAAAATTCACAGCAATTCCCTGCCCTGAATCACTTTCTTAAATAACAAACTCTACGCAATATAAGGTGTCACTGGGTCCCATGTGTCTATCTAATTTTTTTGGTTTTGGCTTTGTTTGCTGAAGTTGCCTTTAGTTCAATGTTTAGAGTCAAGAAAACAGATCATACACCACAGAAGAGGCAGCTGTAATGTGCAGTGTGTAAATGTCTGAGACAGGGCTGGTATTTGGATTCTATGGTCTTCAACATGGGGGCTTTGCTTCTGTATAAACCCTTTTCTAGAGTTAATTACTGTGTGTCACTAATTGAGCACCATGGTCTCTAATTGAGGACCTTAAGAGTGAGTCTGTGTGGCCACCTGTGAAGGAGAATTGGTAGCCCACCCTGTGGGAATCCATCAGCTGGCTGGCTTTATGGGGGCTGCACAGGTCTATCCCAGCTGGAATATTGTGGTCAGTGCAGAGTATGAAGAAGTTTCATAATTCTGATCGAGATGATCTTGTGCATTTTCCCTCAGTGCCAGAAAAATATCCCTCAGCACATTTAATTTATTAGTGTAGGAGTATCCATAAAGTCCTGTCTCACTCAATGCTGATGCTTCTCCATCACTGCAAATTTCTCATCAGATCACGACTGGCCTTGAAAGAGGCTTATGGTAATGTCAGATTTTCTCTTTGTTTAAATGAAATGGGTACAGAAAAACTATCATTATCCCTTGTGGTAAAACCAGAAGTAATAGCAAAATAGCATCTTACAGGCCTGGGTAAAAGTGGATTACAATTTTTACATTTCAGGAGCTCAGACGACCAAAGCATATTAGGATGGTCAAAGGTGGTCTTCAGATGGAGATGTGTGTTTCTGCCTGACATGATAGGGCTGTCTCTGAGGGAAGATACATCAAAACTCCAATGCTTTTAAAAGACAGGAAGCATTAAACCAGGGAATTTCAAGCTTTATAAAACTTTTTAAAGGGTTGGTGAAGGGTTGTTTTACCCCAAAAAGTACAAGGCTACTTTAATTCAGATTACCTTTGTCAATAAATTAATGAAAATGGAATTCTGATGGTATATGATAACACTTTTCCAGCTATGGCATTCTGATAGCATATGATAGCACTTTTTCAGCTATTTCTTTATTTTCTTTTCAAATGATGTACAAATCTAGAATACCAAAGGCCCATTTTTGTGATGTTTTACTGTCTATCCCTAGAGAAATGCTTAACTCAAGGGTTCCAGCAAGACTTGCTGCCCTGAATCAAGTAATTATTTTTGCATTTAATAACAAACATTACTTACTCATGGGGGCTGAAGACATCCAATATGTGAAAAAAGGTTAACCTCCTTGGAGGAAAATGTAGTATTTGTATTGCACCTAATAATTAATATAAATGAAGTGGAATTTTAAAATATTGTGTACCTTCTAATTGCAAATCTAACAAGGTTAGATCTGCTTGCTGGAAATTAGAGCAGGTTTCAGAAGAAGGTATGACAGCCCAAATTACAACATTTAGGGTTTGAATTTTTAATTTTCGAACCACAGTAGAGGTCTGCAGTGTCCTCAGGCTTTATATGTTGTACTTGTACCTGTAAGCACATACTCTTCTTGGGGTCCATCAGTGCCACTTCTTGCACAATGAAAGGAAGAAAGGATAAGATGCAATTATGTAAAATCTCTGGAAAAACAGCTTTTTGCAAGGAGCAAGAAAGCCAAAGGAGATTGAAAGAGAGGTCAGGTTGTCCCAAATCTTACATGAACACACCCTTCCCTCTCCTCTCTCTGCACCCCAAAGCTCACGTCCTGGATGCTGCTGTTCACCTTATCTGCTCTTTCAGCAGCTCCCAACATTCTGGAAATATGCATTTTTGTTTTGGTTACATCAGCTGAGAGAGCCAGCAGATAAACAGGCAGGAATAGGCACGTCAGGAGCAGTCATCGTCAGGACAGACAAAATCTGCAGAGCGAAGGGCACGTGGGGCACTGGGGAGGAGGAGGATTGATCAGAGAGCTGCAGGAGCCATAATGAGGGCTGGGAAATACTGGCAACAAGGCCTGGAGAGTTTGAGGGTCCAGAAGAGGCCAGGGAGCCCAAGGGGATGGTTAGTGAGAAGTGGAAGTGTCATTTGAGGCTGTCAGGGATGCTCCTGTAAGGGAGGCGAGTTTCCCTTCCCGAGTCACATGTGGCTCTGCAGGATTCATGGATTCAGCCCAGAATCCATGGATAAGCTCAGCTGGGGACACAAAGAATGTGGTGTCAGAACAGCTGTCAGCATGTCACCGTCCTTCTTGCTTCTACTAGTTTGTTCTTATGGCTGGCAGCAGGAACATTTGGTGTGATACTGGAGAGCTCAAACCTCAGAGGGAGGCAGCTAAACCCCAGCACGTTTCCCAGCTGCTCCCTTCAATAATTTCCATGCCAGCTACCTGAACACTCTGTGTGTCCCAGAGCAGTTCTAGCTATTTGTATTTCCCATTACCCATCCTTTCTTGAAAAGTGCCTGGGAAGCAGAGCACTCAGGTAGTTGATATCTTTGGGCAAACATCTGGTTTTATCTGCTTAAGTATTTGAACATCCTCAGGGTTGAAGAAATGTCCACCAGAAACAGATGGCATCATCTGATGCTTAAAAAAATAAATCCTGACACCAACCATCAATCAGTCCAGTTGCCTCTGATGGCTCCTAGTAGAGATGGAAAGCCTCCATCCTCTTGTGGGTTACTTTAAACACGAAGCTTTTGCCTGACACTCCAGGCATTGAAAGCTGTATGATTTATCAGTACCCACATGAATAACTATAATTTATTTTATTGGGTAGATTTATCCTGCCCCCATGTGTAACACCAGATGCTGGTGCTAAAAAGTCTGGGGAAATTAACCTCACTGTATTTATGATGAGCCATCAAAGACTGCTGGGTTTCAAAAATGCCATTCTATGATAGATTGAGTGGAGTCTAATCAAATCTGGGGAGTTTTGGGCTGCTTCACCCAACATATGTGAGGGAAACGCACCTGAAAATAGATGGAAGGAGTGACTACTTTCAAAACCTACTTCTAAAAAGTAATGTGCTTCTTTCTGTCACTTCAGATTAATGAGAGTCTGATTCCTGCTCTGAAGAGTTGAGTCTTGGCACTTGATGACTAAATCTGAGCTTGCATCTTGTGTTAGGGTACAAGTGCGTTTTCAAAGTATTATAAGGTGTTCATGTCGAATATATTCTAAAATCTGCCATTTTTCCCCTGCAGTATTCATCCACAGAAAGGTAGATATTTGAAAATACAATTAGCTAAAATCCCAGTAGAAATTGGTATACAGAAGAGGAGTGAGCTTTTGCTTCTGATGCAGCTCAAAGGAGACTGAAAACAAAAAGTGGGCTAAGGCTTCTTTCTTTTTTTTTAATTTATTTGTGACATAAGGAATTCCCAAAGCAATAATCCAAAGCAGATTCGTTAGTGGACTGTGACAGATTTTGGCATTTGGCGCAGATTTTTATCGGTAGAATTATAAATATTGCTTCTTGATCTATAAATGAGTCACTGGGATGTAGCAGAGAGAAATAAAATCTGTTAACAATGCTAGTGCTCTTCCATAGGCATGTATATAAGGGAATACAAAACCATCTTCCATTAACCTTTATGGGTGTGAGGTGTCTTGGAAATAAGAAGGAAGAAGAGTGGTAATACATTAATTCAATTGGCCCAACTCCTTGGAAACCATCCTCATGCCTTTTGTTCTAATTGTGTTTCCAAATCCAAGATATTTCTCTGAAAATATTGTTTAAGCATGGACTCCATTTTATGAACTACTGACAAAATTAGATATTTTTAATAAAATACAGCATATGTATGTTTTATGTTCTCATGCATATTTTATTTGTGAAGATTCTAGTGGATTCTTTGCTGAGATTTGTATTCCAGGGGGTTGAAGGAGACCTAAGTTATTATTTGGAAAACTGCAGCCCTGTTGATGTAGTAGGCATCAGTAGGGTAAATCTGCCCATCTTTTGTACTACATGTGCCCTTGATTAATAGTGTAAGTGGGGGTTTGTCAGTGGTTAAGCTCTTGCTAATAGCTGGGTAGTTATTAAAAATCTAGAAGGCACTGAGTCAAATTTAATTGGGCAAGAGTGTGCAAAGGTAGGTACAACTAAATGTGTCTCTTTTTATTAATGTCACAGTGCAAGTTTTCTGGATGTCATTGAAAGGGTAATGACAACAGAATTATTCCTAACATGTACTGAGGGAAAGGAAAGGTTTTAATGCTAAAATAGACCAGGTGGTACAAAATGAATACATTATTCACTACTCCTGAACATGTTATACTTTTGTTTAACAGAAAAAAAAAAACCCTTTACAAAACAAAATAATATTACAAATATTATTTTTCTTCACCAAAACTAAGGAGTGAGCTGTTCATTCTAATAGTTGCCTCTAGAAATACTTTGTTAAAAAGGATATGTGAAACAACCAGTGAGTCATGTCAGACTTAACCTTCTTAGCAGGTGTATGATATTTAAGAGACACTGGAATTTATCTTTTCCATGTACAGTGTACATTCATATCTGCATTTCTCCACCCAGCAACATGGTCTGTAGCTTCCCAAGGAAAAATGCTGAATAATGCATTTGGAAAATAAATGTAGTACGCAGGATCAGATGCCAATTTCCTGCCTTTTGGGGTCTCATTGAACAGTAAGAAATTCCTGGAGTCAAAGGGGTCCTGCCTTTGGTCTCCTGCTACTAGTTCACATTTCTTCATCTTTCTGAAGTTCCACTTGTCTGTGCCTTACTGTGTTAAACTTCTCAGAATTCAATGTACCCACTGACCCACACTAACTGAGGAGATTTTCTAACAGGTACAGATCTACTCCATCACTTTTATATTACCACAAGCAATACAAAGGAAAGGAGAGTCAAACCTATTGATTTTTCATCTCTCTTATAATTTTTATTTCCTTGCTGCTATTTAAGTCCCTTTTGTTATATTTCCTTGACTCCAAATTCATGTGTTCTTTTTTTTTTTCCTGTTTTGTTTGGGTCATCCTTAGCTGGAATCTTGTTTAAATTAGTTCTAATTGAATATGAACCAAATCTGCCATTCCTTTAATTATCTTCTACCTAAAATGTATTTTCTTCAATTTTGGTTAGTTCTGGCCTTCATTGTCCGAGAATCAAAGAGTGGTTTATGTTGGAAGGGACCTTAAAAATCATCTCATTCCAACCCCTCTGCCATGGGCAGGGACACCTTTACTATCCCAGGTTGCTCCAAGGCCTTTCCAACCTGGCCTCAAAGTCTTTCAGGGATGGAACCCTCACAACTTCTCTGGGAAACCTCTTCCAGTGCCTCACCACCCTCACAGTGTAAAATTTCTTTCTTATATCTAATCTAAATCTCTCCTTTTTCAGTTTAAAGCCATTATGTCTTGTCCTACCACTACATGCCTGTGTCCAAAGTCCCTCTCCAGCTCTCTTGTAACCCCTTTAGGCACTGGAAGGTGCTCTAAGGTCTTCCCAGACCCTTCTCTTCTCCAGGCTGAAGTCCCTTACTCTCTCAGCCAATCTCCACAGGAGAGGTGATTATAATTCCCTTTTTTCACGTTCCCTCACATCTCTGCTGTAATTTTCCTAGTCTCACTCTTAGAACAAACCTCCTCCTTTTTCCACATTGCTCTGGATTTCTGCTTTCTGTGACATCTTCTCTGAGCTCCATCTCACTGTGTATCTTGACTTCACCCTTCCCAGCACTCAAGCAACTTTCAAGACACTGTCCTGAGACCATTTGAAATTCCTGTCATTAATTCAGTGCGAAAGGGGTTTTATGTTTTGGCCAAGCTTTGCCATCTCTAGGTCATAGTCATATATTCCCATGAAAATGGTACGTGCCAGGTGACCTTAGCATTTGGACTGAAATATACTTGATGTTTTCCATTATGAATTTTCATGGAAAGTTTCAAAATCTTTGGGGATGGAAGGTTTTCAAGGAGCTCTACTTGCAGTTTATGCCCTATTTGGTCTGTTTGCAGCCTCCTCCCCTCCACAAGTTCCCTTCTTTTTGTGCCCCACTCACACAGCCTCATTCATTGAAACTGCACAACTGAGAACACTCTCTTGCTCCTTGTGTTACAAACTCTTTTGTTCAGGTGTTTCTTCCAGGAAGACTTCCACGTCCCTTCTCCCCTCCTGCAGTTCTCTTGTCTCCCACATTTGGATGTTGTTCCCTCCCATTTCTGGGACATTCAGCAAGTGCAAAGTGCCTGCTGAAGAATCTCTGCTGGAAAGCACAGGCAGGGGGTTCTTCTAGAAACTGAGGCAAGAAAACAAACATTGTGAACATCTCTCCTCTGTCTTGGTTGGCAAATTCCCTGGCCATCCCATCCCAACTGGTACCTGGGCATTCAGGGAGCAGCCCTGGCTGGGAAGAGCAGCCACAAAACCATCCTGCTTGGGGGAAGAAAAGTCAGCTGCTTGCCCACAGGGATGGGGAACAGGCCTTGGCTGGTCTTTGTTTACTCCTGAGATGCATTTTTTAGATCACAAAATGGCCAAGCTTCCTGGCTCTCAGTCCCTGTTTTCTCTTTAGCAGATTGGCAGTGAGAATAAACCCATGTGAATGTTCTTAAGGACAATGTGAATTTCTCATCAAATTTCTCCTTTGCTTACCCATCTTGTACTAAAAGTTTTTAGTAACCCCAGTTACTAGGATTTCTGCCAGACACCCAAGGTACAATGAATAAATAAAACAATTCTTAAATTTCCACATCAGCCAAATGCCTTTGATTTTTCTGATATAAGAAGGAAGTCAGAGAAGAGGTTATCTTGCCTGGAAAGAAGAGTTTGCTTTGATCATGTGGTGGAGCACATTCTTGGATTGAAGGATGCTGGTAGCCAATCCTCCTTGGAGTGCTTTTCTTCTGTTTCTAGTAAGTTTCCTCTGAAAAGCACAACTCAGAGCCAGCTTTATTCTGTAAAATAAGAACATCAACCTCCTTCCCTTCTTTCCCATGGATATCTCCCTGGGAATTTAGGAATTGATAAGAAATGTGCAGGATTAGCCACAGCTGAGCCAGAGACTCAAGGGGATGGGCTGAGCACTGAGGGCACTGTGAGTCCCAGGAGCAGGGGCTGGCAGATGCAGAGGGTCACTTTTTAGGACAGCAGTGAGGTGGGTGTGTCAGCACTTGCAGGGCATGGCTTTCATTTTGGAGATGGAACTGGCACCACTGCTACTAAATCCTCCCATTTCTGTAATGAAATGTGGAGGTTTGTCCCAATCCTGAGTCATGGGGCTTCTCCAGCAGAGGTCTGTGAAAGGCACAAGCCCAGCCATGTGCTGTGAAGGCAGGAGATTTCATACTGTGCAAAATTACTGGTAGAAATCTATTTTGAAGCTTTTCTGAATGAAGGCCTCCTGGCTGGCAGGCAGCTCTGTCACTTTGTTCTGCCCTCCCAGGAATCTGCACTTGCAAAATGCACAAAATCAGAACCTCCTTACACCTCCCAAATTCACTGTAGAGTTATCCTTTTCATATTTCACTTAAAAGGAAAGTGTGATTTTTGTGGTGGAACCCAAATTATAATATTAAACCTGGGAAATGGATTAGAAAGTAAGATTTTTAAAGGAAATAATGTTCTCCCTGAAATTAAAAGGAGAAAGATAATATTAATTATTTCTTGACTCTCTGATTTAATTTTCGAGTCTATGGGCCTACCCTCATGCTGATTTTTTATTGGTGTAATATATTGGCCACAGGGAGCCATTACTTACTGTATGGATCTGTTATCACTGTCTTTCTTTTAATTTTACTCTGTTTCCATGTGGAGTTTTTTTTTTTTAATCCTTTTGGTTCTCTGTGGCTTACCTCTCCCCAGGTGTTTTCTGCCATGTGTGAATGAGAATTACCTCTTCCTCTTGATCTCCAGTCCTGACTACCCAAGGGACATCATGGCCTTGAGGTGACTGAGGGCAAAACTTAGCACAGTCCTTGGTCACAACTGAATGTCACCATCTCTGTGGAGGTGTAGGATCTGAACTGTGAAAGGATGACTCCAGGGATCTCACTCTGCCTGGACTGGGCAGTGTCCTCCATGAGAGCCTCCCTGGGGTTAGGCTTGCTGTGGTCTTCAGCATCCAAAATTAGAGGGCTTTTCTCGTGTCTAGTAGTTGTGTAACAATTGGTAGAGCAGCTATTATTTGCATGCAGGCAGTGAGAATATTCCGGGGGTAGTGCAGGTGTTTCTCACTGATCACCTCTCCTCGCAGGGAGCAGCAATAGCAAAGACTCTCCAGCCTGTTCAGTCACTCCCAGACTGTGCAGTGTGTCTTGCTCTCTGATTGTCCTGACATCCTCCTCAGCAGGACAGCAAAACGCTTTTGTTGACTTAGCAGAAGGGTAATTGTCTCTTGGTTTGCAAACAATAAACTTTCCATAGTTTCCCTAATGTTTTTGGGGGTACGTCAAGCCTGTAATATCACAAGCACAGCTGGTTTTGGTGGGAGAAGTTTTCAGCTGGACTTGGCTCACAGCACGTTTTATGTGTCTAGACAGTGGTTTGAGAAGTCCACAGCAGCTCTGATGGGGCTCTTGCTACTCTGGTGAATTAATGTTGTTTTGAGATCTGATGAAAAACCTGCGGGAACATGTTTGTTTTTATGTCGTGGCTCCAGTAGTGGAAAGAATTTATCTGAGTCCACTCACCATCTCTCCCTTCTCACATATAACATTTGGAGACTTGGAATTTCAGATCAGAAAACCCTTGGTTTCCAAACCCTCATCTTCTAATACTTCTAAGGGACATACTTAGGAAAAAAGACAAATCTCTGAAAGTCCTCAGCTACAAAAGAAATCTAAGTTCAATTGTTCTTGAGCAGATGTGGAGTGGTACAATTTGTCTGTACAGTTTTATCCATGTAGATGGGTAACAAACAAAAAAGTCTTGGCAACATGAGGCCACCACCAGGCCGTGGTAAGAAGTGTCAGGTTCTTGGAATGCCTCCGATTTATGACTCCAGGGCTGTGTTTCAAGTGACAGGGACAAGGCCCCTCTCTCCTGTGGAGTGCTGCAGTACCTGGGGATGAGGAGAGGCAGAGGCTGGAGGTTGGTCCCTCCTCTGTAAAGTGATGAGAACAGGGCTGAGGAATTTGCCCCATTAATTACAGACACCCCTTTAAGCTCTGAAGTGAGAAACTGGGTGATCATTCCCCACCCCATCAAACCCAGGTGAGCACAGCTGCCATCCAGCATCACTTCTTTGTCCTGCACTGCTCAGAGACAAACTGCTGCACCAGAGACACCAAAACTGCAGGGAAACATGAAGTTCAATACCTGAAGTGGAGAATGGTCAATAAAGTCCCCAGCTTTATTGTAAATAAAAACACAAAAACATTCAGGCTAGGGGGAACACCCTCAAATCACCTCATTTCTAGAATCTGCCTGAAGATGGCTGAAGCTGTATCAGCCTCCCTACTTATTCTTCATAGGCCAGATGTAAAATTAATCCTTGTTCTCCCCTTTTTCTGGCTAAATAGAAATCATTCACATGAAATTGCTGAAATTAAGCCACTTCTTGCATGTGAAATAATTATTCTTACCATATTACTTACATTTTTTTCTTCCCTAAGGACAACATCCGCTCTCATTAACACCATGAAGTAGTTCAGAGGTTTTACTTAGGAAATTGATTGTATTTGCTGCGTAGTTCTTATTAAAATTAATTTTTTTATCTTTAAACAGACAAACCAGTTATTTCACCTAAGAGATACAGGTTTGATGAGGAAAAAAATTCCTGTTGCAAGAATTGGTATTACCAATATATAGTGCTACTGTAGTGCCCCACAACCCTGCCAGCTGCAGCTGCTGTCCTGCTTGTGGGTCAAACACTTTCCACTTGGGAAATTGTGTGGCTGCATGCAGGAAATTCATATCTCCATTTCCATGTGCTTTCTTGGCCGGTCTTGGGCAAGAAAAATGAAGGAGATCGATGATGCTCCAACCTGTGCTCTCCCTCACTTGCCCCAGGCCACAGGGACCTCTTGCCAATCTTGTGGGATCATGATCATTTTGACAGCGAGAAACTAAGATATCAGAAGAATGGGATTATGAGATTGACTGCAGGATAAAGAGAAACTGGGCTGGGAGGATATAAGCTTCTTATCCAAGCACAAATAGCTGAAAGAATAGGAAAGGGAATATAGAAAATAACTGATCATGTAAATTGCTTTTTGCAGGAATACTCTCTCTTAGTAGACTTTGCCCTAGGATGAAAACATACAAAAGATTGAAAAATACACTTCCAAGGAAAGAAATAATCCTCCAGAGAGACTGAGTGCATTACTGACCTATTACTGCAGATCTCATTCTTAAACTTAGATCTGACACTTACTCAGTGCCATGAAAACCCCTTTCTGAGCAGTTTTTCTTTGCAGCTTAGTGGATTTTGCTACAGTAAACAAAATATAATTGGTGCCTGTTTTGTTAGGCTTGCTAGAAGGTCTCCAAAGAACAAACTGCATCTTTCCCATCTGTGCTTGCCAAAGAACAGTGCAGATGTCCACTGCCATCCATGAACAGGAAGGAAGAAATCAGATATTTTCACTGGTCAGAGAGTGCCTGAAGAGCTTCTTGCTGGTCTGTATTTACCAGGCACTGCAAGTGTGTGGACCCTGTTTTATTCACAATAAAAAGGACCCTGTTTTATTCACAATAAAAAAGTATTAAATGAGTAAGTGAGGATCCTGGCAGGTACTTCACATGCACTGTCTGGCCTTTCCTATGCCAGCTGAGTGACAGAAGTGACAATGAGCTGCCACAGGGTTACAATTTGGATTAATGGCTTGATTTTTCCATGGTAGATTTCACTGATGGAGGTATTTTCTGCTCTGGACCCTGTTGTTGTACCAAAACCTGCTTGGCTGGCTCCTAGGAGATTTGTTTTCCATAGAGAAGCAATGTGTCAGATCCCCTCCCCTCCTTCTGGGTGACACCAGTGAGGGTCCAGGGCAGTGAATGCAGGGCTAAGGCAATTCACAGGAGCCCAGGAGGCCTGCACACTGTCTGCCTGAATGACAGATGGAAGGTTAAATACATAAAGATTTATAGTGCTCCACTTTGGCCAAATCAAGGTAAATAAAAAGATGGAAGGAAAAGGAAGAAGTAGTCTCATACTTTTGTCCAAAAGTAGTTCTAACTTCAGAAGCAGTGCTTGCAGATATATCTTCATACAGGATTTGATGAGAAGGTGCCATCTGAGTTGGAATTGTCTGATTTTGCCCTGTGTTGACACAAAAGGAGATGATGGAGCTGAGATATTCAGATTGCAGCCTACCACAGCAGCATTTGTGTCTCCCAGCTTCCACCAGCAGTCCCTGCCTAGAGCTTTTTGGAGAGGATGGGTGCTTCCAGCAGCCTCTCCATGGATGTTTCCAGTTTCCTCCCCATGGATGGGGAGCTTGGAATCAGCCTCACAGCTCCAGGCCTCTGTGCTTTTCTCCTGCTGCCAGCACAGAATTGGTGCAGCACTGTGCCTGGCTTGTTACCTGTGTGCTGCTGCTCAGGGTGGGGCTGGAGCACCCTGAGCTCCCCCCTACCCTGGGGAAGGCTGTCTGGTTGTAAAGGCTGGTCACCAGTGTCCTGGAGTGTGATTGTCACCCAGATGGGGTGCCTGGGCCCTGCTGGGTGTGATGATGGACAGTAGAGTTAGCCACATGATTTCATTTTAGATAGTCCTGCAGTGAGCTGGACTTGATGATTCTATGGGTCCTTTCAGCTTGAGGTACCCTGTGATTCTGTGTGGCTTATTTGACCTGCATCTATCTTTAATCCAGCTCTGAGACACAAAATCCAAGCTTGCTTAGTCTTTGGTGGGCACTGCTTGGCTCCTCAACATCCCCTGGGATGCCAGACTGTTTCCATTTTCTACAGACATCCTGGGAAAACTCCAGCTTAAGCACCTCAGGGAGGCACCTATCATAAAGCTGCATTAATCTGATGCTTTTGCACCTTATACTGGCACAACCAGAGTCACGAGCTTTGGAAAAGGCATTAAAAGCGAGGAGGTGGACGAAAGCATGCTGGATTGTCATTAGGCTAAAAGCTTAACACAATTATACTAAAAGAATTTGGGGTTCTTTGAGTGCATCTGTCATTTGATTCCCAACCTCAAAGACCAAAAAAGCGACCTGCTTTCTCAGTCTGGCTGCTCAGTGTCACTGGAAAGCAGATTTCTTTTTAAGGGGATCCATTCAGACACACAAATCTGCCATTGCTTTTGAAAACTGAGGTAACCTTTAGTTTGCTTTTACTCAAACTGAAAGCATTGTGTTGGCAGCCAGGAGGACTGGGTATTATTAGTAACCTTTTACAGGAGGTGTGGTGTGTCATGGGTTAGGCATATATTTTTCTGGAAAAAGCGGTGTACAGTGAAATGTGGGAATAAGTAAACATGAAGTGCTTTTTCAGCAGTTCATTCTGTTTGAATGCCCAGCAATGCAACTCTGAGGTTACCTGCTCATAAAGGAAGCAAGGAATGATATTTGAGATTTATTTTCGGCTAAAAGCATGAAGTGCAAATAGCTCTTTGTGCAAAGTGTCAGCTGCATTTCTGGGAAGCAAATAAGATTGCTTTAATAATCCATGGTAAATAGCAGCACTAACAATGCTACCACCTATTACATGTACCTGCAGGTGTATCTGGACAAACATATCTAATGTATATATGTAGCTTGATGTCTGAAAATAATACAGAAAAGTGAAACAAGGCGTTTCAAACCTTTTGTGAGCAGCAGAGGTAATGAAGTACAGGATGAAATTCAGCTTCAGGTACTGAAATTCCTGTGCATACATGGAGATATTCATGTATGGAGATGTCAGAGCTACCATTACTCTGCAGAGGTGTAGGGCTTGACTCAGTTTTGCCTGAGGGCCATTGAGGGTACTGCAAGGTGTCCATCCTGGCCTCCAGCTGGACACAGATCTCCCATAACAGTGTGTCCCTCTGGGCAATTGCCTGAGGATGACTTGGGCATGGAGGGATCAGTTGGCACCATTCATACTGGCAGATGGAGGTAGCCCTGGCACGGTCACCTGTGCTTGGTCAGTCTCTGCTGTCCACAAGATGAATTTCTGATTGAAACGAGGCTTAGATGACCCATTAGACCCTCAGGGTTTGGGGTCTGAGGCTGGAGACAGCTGCCATCCTTGATGAGCAACTCAGTCCCCTAAATTTGGCCAGTCTGTCTTCTCCTGCAACACACTTGGATGCCCTGGCTGGAGCTTTGGGAGGACACTGACCTCCTGTAGGTCTGGTGCAGATATCTCAGATACCCTCCAACATCAGCAGACACCTCTGTTCAGGTAATTGAATTGTACCTACAGAATCCAGAAGATTTTTATTCTGGATTCCTTTATTCCCTCCCTTCCTCCAGCTGCCTCCTCTTACATACACAGCTTGTTTTCAGGACACTTGCAGCAGTGTGGTTATCTCTGAGTCCTCACCCTGGTGGGCTGAACTGGGTTTCAGATGGGTTAAAAGTGGCTAAAGGGGATCTATCAGATGAGCTCCCACCTGCTTGGCTGCACATCCAGTGCTCTGGTTTCAGACAGGATCACTTGCAATACTGAGAGTGGGCTGTGAAAGGAAAAATTGATTCCCACCAGGCCACCGCAGCGCTGATGAGACCCACACAAGCTCTCAGTGTGCTGGGTTTAGCTGAGAAACAATCAGCTTTAATCTCACTTTACTTTAGAGCAGGGCAGTGCTCAGGGCAGTGATGGTTTATTCAGTGGTTCATAATGGACGGGGGCATCTGCTGTGCTACCAACTGCTTTTGTTTTTAATCACGGTGATTGCAAAGGGTGCTTTACAAAACAGCACTGACAGGGCACTTCAAACACAGTGTCATCAGAGTGATTAGGACCAGGTTTGCAGAATTCTATCCCGTGAATTCTGAATGTTTGGAATAAGAGAGGACAGGGTAAGGGGGTGATAGCAAAAGCTTGTGGCTCTTCGGTAAGGCCCAGTTCAATAGAAGCACTTTTCATGCTGTTTATGTTGGTCTAGCAGGTGCTATCAACTTAAAGTACTATCAGAAAGAGAGAAGTCAGGGGGCTTACAGGTATTTCTGGTAGCATTAAGAGATCACAGAGAAAATGCCTGCACAAAGTCCATTTTATTGCTGTAAATGGCAGGAGTGCTGCAGCACTGACCTCTCCTTGGCTGTACCCAGAGCTGGCACCCACTCACCTGGTAAAGGCAGCAGTTGAGTTGATACCAGGCAATTTGGGATTGGTTTGTTTAGGGGTAAATATATTTTAGCTGATATTGGTTTGAGTCACCTTTGCCCTGTTCCTGTCATCCCAAGCATCCACCTCCAGTGTGAAATTTTTGCCCTGACAAATCCAGCACAAAAGCTGTAATTTATTTCTTCTTGGACCATGAGCAGACGTAATGTTCAGTATATAGCAACTGGTGACCAGCCTGTAAGATGTATTACTAGAGGTGGCCTTTGAGAACAAGCTAGATTTATTTGTTGGATATAACTGTATTTATTTGGGGTAGGGGTGTAAAAAGAAGTTTAAACCATCAAATACATCAGTTAATGCATAATTGTGTCTAATCTTGCCACACACTAACAGGAAAAGTAGAGAGTTCTGAAGTGGCAAGAACAAGGGGAAGGTAACTCCCAATCTCAGGTTCAGTTTGGATCTTTTCACAGACCTGTGAAAATCTTAAAATAGTTATTTTTCCTGACTAGAAACAGCATTTTCAGGAACAAGCCTGCTTGGGGAGTGAGTCCTGTGCAGATTTGGCCATGGTAATCTGGTTGTGATGGCTTGTTTTAGCCTGGAGGGAGAAATTTTTGAAGTTATATGACCTCTGAGGTGTTTATTCACAGTCACAATAGATTTTCCTCATGGCCCAGAGGATATTTAAAACGAGACTGTCTGTGAAAATACATACAAATGTTTAGAAATTATTCCAAATGTACAATTTGGTTGAAGTGACTTGCCTATGTACATTATTATCATAGAATCATAGAAGGATTTGGGTTAGAAGGGACCTTTAGAGGGCACCTAGTCCAAACCCCTGCAGTGAGCAGGGACATTTTTAACTAGATCAGATTGTCCAGAGCCCCATACAACCTGACTCTGAATGTTTCCAGTGATAGGAACCTCTAACTCACCATCCTCACCTTCAAATATTTCTTCCCTAAATCTAGTCCAAGACTCTGCTCTTCTAGTTTAAAGCCATTTCCCTTGTCCTGTTACAGCAATCCTACTAAAAAGTTTGTCCCCATCTTTCCTATAGACCCTGTCTGAGCACAGAAAGGCCACAATGAGATCTTCCCAGAGCTTTTTGGGGTTTTTATTTGTATTCTGTTTCTGAGTTTTATGTTTTATTTTCCACGTTTTGGGGTGTTGGGGGCGGGGAGAGGGGAAGGCAATGTCAGAGTGTGTTGTTGTCCATGCTGAACTTCTGCACCTGAGGTCAGTGTGTTTGAAAATGCCTACAGACTGCTTTTCCTGCTGAAACCACTTGCAGTTGGAGGGATTTCCATGATAGTATTACAGTGCCACAGACGAGACGAAACTCAACCCTTCCTGTTTCCAGGACCAAACACACTCCCTCCACATCCAAACCTCACAGATTTCCTTTTAACTCCACTCGTTTCAGGTGCTCAACCTGTTCCTTGCCTTGCTGTTGAGCTCCTTCAGCGCTGACAACCTCTCGGCCCCGGACGAGGACGGGGAGATGAACAACCTGCAGCTGGCGTTCGCCCGCATCCACAGGGGCCTCCAGTATGCCAAAAAAGCCGCCTGGAACTTCTGCTGCAACGTCCTCAGGCACCCCAAGACCACGGCTGAGAAGAAGGCCATGATGAAACTCGCTGCCCAGAACCCTGGAGCCCTCAACAACTGCGTGAACAGTCACGGCGCCGCCGAGCTCGGCAAGGACATGGAGAACCACAAGGAGAACCACGCGGAGGATGGAGGGAATAAAAACAGGGAGAAGCACCCGGCAATTACGGATGATGACTTCATGACCAATCCTGACCTTTCCATTTGTGTTCCCATTGCTGTGGGAGAGTCGGATATCGAGGAGGAGGATGAGGAGCAGAGCACCTTTACAGAAATGGAGCAGGTAAGTGACTGAAATGTTTGTTAACTTCAGCTTGTGAAGATGCCCTTTGTTCCCACCCTTGGTCTGGATCCATGGCTAATGATGCAAATATCCAATGGCTTAATCCTGCCTTTGATATGCTGCTAACTTCAGAAGAAGTTACAGATGCATATCCAAGAGCAAAATTCAGTTTCCAACAAAAGGAATTTCCTTTCTTTGTGTTATTTGCGCTTGTCTAGATTAATTCTTCTAACCAGAGCAATTAAATCCTTTCTCACACAGCAGACTGGTTCTTTTCCCTTTCAGCTGAATCATGGGAATGCTACAGAACAAATCTTAGGTTAGTGGAGGATTTTTCTCAAAATGAGCACTGTCGTGGTTTGCTTTGTGCAACGAGAATTGCGGGCCAGGTAGTTCTCTTTAAAATACAATAAAAGAGAGGATGATATGACAAGGCACCAGAGAAAGAGAGAAGATGTATTATTATTTGTATTCTGACAAGAGAAACAGTTATTTGCCTGCTCTTGGGTGTGACATAGCAGATTTTCTTTTTTTTTTTTTTCCAGAGCACTCAGTAGTAAAGGCTGAAAATCCTGTTCAGTTTGAAGTGTTGTATGAAATGAAAAAAAGCATCTACAGGGGAATGTTGGGTTTTTTCTCTCCTTCTCCCACTCTCCCTTTTCTACTTACTACTTTATCTCTTGGCTCCACACACCATATCTAGTTAATGTTTTCCAGACTCTCCAGCCTTGATCCAGCACCTTCTGACACTGGCTGAACCCCACGGAGTTCAGCAGACACTGGATCAAAGCTCCTGCTTCAGATCCAGCTGTCAGGAGGGATCCTCAGTCTCATGGTTGAGGAGAAGAAAGTTTGAAAGCAAAGCAGTTCTTAGAGAAGGAAGGACTGTTGTAAAAAAGCACTAAGAAAGTACTCTGTGTCAGGAGTTGGGCACAAATCAGCTGCTAAAAGTTAATTTCTGCTGCTGCCTTGTGGACATCTCTTCAGTGGCAGTGCTTCACCAAAAAGTCTTTCACAAGGATCATCTCACTGAGGGGGGAACAGCAGGAGGTCAGAAAACTTAATCACCAAGCTCCACTGTCCATATAGAAACCTAGGTAACAAAAAGACAAGTCTGCATTTTTTTGGGGTAAACACTTAGTATGGGGTATTTTGTGTCTGTTTAAGGACTATTTTATTGAAATGATCTGTGGATCAGTGTGTGTAGTATGAATAATATTTATTTTTGCTCTTTGAAGTCCTTCTCTATTCCCTGGCTGTATTTGAACCAACAAGCAGTGAACATTCAAAAAGTGAAATAGGGATGCAGTAGATGAAGAAGAGAATTGGAAAAAAACAGAAGTAAACTTCTTGAATTGAGATAAAGAGAGTTTCATAGGAAAAGAAAGAAAGAGATAATAATAATAGTGGAGCTAGAATATGCAAAACAAGTGATGCTCAAGGCATTTGCTCACCACTTGTTAATTGATACCCAGGCAGGTCCCAGGCAGTGGCCCCTGGCCAGCTTTCCCCCCAGTTTATATTCTGAGCAATTATTCTCATTCTCAATCCAAAACATGGCCCTGTACCAGCTGTTGGGAAGAAAAGTAACTCTATCACATCTTAAACCAGAACTGTTCCTTAGTATCAGGTGATCTGGAAATATTGCCAACTGTGTATGTGGATAATAGTGTATAAATATGTTGAATTATGGAATTCTGAGTTTGGCATTTTTTTTTTCTTTTTGGTCTTTCAAAATGCCCACACCTTTCTGCTATGTCTGACAGATGGTAACAATCTCAAACACTCTCAGATTTTTTTTTCCTTTTCCTTGAAAGCAAAAGCTTGTTGAAACTTTGCACTTGAGTGTCCATAGGGTCTGAAAGTGTGTACCTGTGCATGCTCAGGGGTGTGTGTTGCACTAGTGTATCATTCCTCTCTCAGGATAAATATTAACATTCACAATTTCAAGATACATCCCAGCACAGGAGATGAGAGGCTTGGGATTTTTATGTCTTAATGTGCTTTAAAAGTGTAGAAATACTGATTTTTCTTTAGCTACACTATGTGCTGGTGTGTAAATTAGTGGGAGGAACAGGTTACCATCATTTTATGCTGTAAATATGGAATTAGGGCTTTAGTGAGATCTGTTAGTCATGAGAGAAGGAGATGTAGAAAAACAGGCATTTCACTGAAACAATATTATGAATGAAAGTTGATTTGGAAATATTAAGAAAACTCGTAATAGCTTCAATAATATTGAAACGTCATCGCGTGTGATAGAAATATTGGGGATTCAGAGTGAAACAAAATAAGGGGAAACAAAACCCAGTAGGAGAATCAAACCAAGATGTGCTTTCCCACTGTATCTTTTAATGAAATTCTCAACAAATATTAGAAGAACGTTGTTGCATTACCGCGAGATATTTGGATTGCAGTGGAATGATGTGGTTCACTGCTGGCGTGTGCATTAAACAGAAGTCGTGGTGTTGAGAAATTAATTAATTAGCTTTGTCACTAGCCCTTTTCAGGCTTGGACAAACAACTGCTGCAGGTCACTGCTGTTCCCCTGTGCAGAGCCCTGATCAATGGTTTATAGTTTTTATCTGCAGGTCTGAAGGGTCTACTGCTGAAAAGGTCCAAACAAGCAGCGAGTTCATATATCCAGAAACCAATTTTAACAAATTCCTAGAGGGGAGAATGTGTGTGTGTGTACAAGGGCGTTCCAACTCAAAAACTCAAAATGCATTGGCATAATAAATAAACAAAAATAGGAAGAAGCTTAACAGCAGAAATTATAATTGTGTGATGAGCTTTGCATTTGCTTTTCTGCAAAACTCTAATAAATTTGCACAGCTGTAAATATCTCCAAAAGGAGCAGAGCCATGAGAAAGCAGATGCCAACAAATTCTAAGATCTGTCATTTTTTACTGGTGCCCCTTCCAAAGATGTACGATATCTGGACTCAGAGGAAAATTCTCTTGATGAACATGTGGGTTCTGCAGAAGAAATTATTGTACCTGAAGGTTGATATGAAATCCCAGTTCCCTGGATATTGAGTTGTGGGGCATTACAGTGGGCTGACCCTTTTACCAAGGACATCCCTGAGGGACTGTGGGGAATAAACTTTCTCACTCCCTGACAGAAGCTTTAATCCTGCAAGCCCCAACTCCGTGGGTGTCCTTACCTCCTCCCCTCTAGGATGTCCAGGATAACCAGATTAGAGCTCCCAAAGGAAGAACAACGTGAACAAGAGCAAAATTTACATGATTGCACTGAGAGGGCACAATTAGGGTGAAGTATCATTTTGTGCAGAGGGCATCACACAGAAACCAAACAAGAAATACCAAGGGTATGCTAAACATTCAAATCTATTCCAACTTTCCCCTAATTACAATCCATATTTTTACATATTTCAATATTTTAGTATGCACAAAGGGAATGTGTGTGTGTGTGTGTACATTTACTTCTCAGGAGAAGACAATGTACCCTGCTTCCCTTTAAAATTGTTGGCTGACCTGGAATTGAGCAGCCCTTTGGCAGCATTGCCAGAACGTATCTTCCTCTTCCTGCATGTGGATTTTGGTGCAAGAGCATGGAAGAGGAGGTGACAGGAGATGCATAAAAAGGGATAATGTGGATGAATGCCTCTCCAGTGCACAGCTAATAAACCTACACAGTCCTTACACACCCTTTACACATTCTTTGTCAGTTGAACATCCCAAACCAGATATCCTGTGCTTCCATCAGTCTCACTTGTCCAGTCTAAGAGAGAGGCAAAAAGGATGATGGTCTTGGGCAGAACCACAAAGTTATTGATCCCAATGGGGTGTTTTAGGGTGAGGATCATCTCAGCTTACAGCTCCTGTGCCAATGCCAGGCTCGTCCCAGAAAGTCACAAAACTACTGTAAAATAAGCCATTGTGGCTATGAGAAATGGGCCCCAGAGCATTGCTTGAAATTTCAGCTGATGAGAAAACCTTCTGTGACTGCACATTTTCCTCTGAGTAATGGAAATGTCTAAGTTTAAATTTCAGCTGCCATTTCCATTATCAAAGCTTGCACTGGCAGCAGCCGTCTTCCTGAAAGCTACCAATTTGTGGCACTGTCATTGAGAGGGTTTTGAAGGGGTGAGCCCACCTGATGGCTCCCAAATCTCCTTTGATTACTGAGATGCAAGTGAGATGCTCTGCCAGCTCAGAGAGCCAGGGGACACGTACCTGTAGCCCACAGATCCCACAGAGAAAGGATCCAAATGAAAAGCAGAACAATGAAAGCCAGCACAGGGACAGGAAACGAGGAGTGAGGCTGAGAAGGAGCTGCCTTGAGCTAAATTAATTTGTCACTGCTGTGTGTGATATGTGTGTTGCTGCTGGCCACAGCAGCATTTTAGTTTGTGTCTTTACCTAACCCCTTCTCCTTGGCCTGTTTGAAGTGCTAGGGAAGTCTCTCCCTCTCAATCCACAAGATTTCTTAAGGATTTAATGATTTTAGCCTCATAAAGAGAAAAAGAATAACTCTCTTTCAATTTTTTTTCCTTTGACATGTAAAATATGGATTGTCCCAGCAGGAAAACAGCTCCCAAAAGCTCAGCAGCAACCACAGTGATGTACTGGTTGCATCTTCTTGAGGTTCTTTTGGCTTCTCATTTTGGCTTCTTAGATGATTAAAATGTGGAAGTTACTACCTTGAGCCTCCACAGAGTGTCTTGTAACTGCTTTATGACCATCTTTTCATATGTGGCAGCACCTTTCAGTCCCCTGAAGAAGTAAGAAATAGATTATGGGGACAATAAGGTGCACAGTCCAGTCCAACTAATGCAATGGATTCTACAACCACTTACCTGTAGTTTAGCTACATTGAAGGGTTCAGACATCAAAGGGGTTTGTACCATTTACATTAGATATCTAAGTGCAAAGCTTTTATCTTCAAAAATTTCTGCTTTAGGTTTGCCTCTGTTTCAAGTGGCCCACAGCTGTAGCCCAGAACAGTGTGTGCCTTTTTCACAGTGACATCACTTCTTGGTTCAGAGGAATCCTGTGATAAATGGATGGAAAGGAGGTTCCAGATGAGTAATGCTGGGTGTCCTAAATCATCCCCCAAAGTACCACATCCTGCACTTACAACTCTATCCTGAACGTGTTACCACAGTCTCCATGAGGTTCAGGTTTTTGGGCTCACTCTCTGCATCCGTTTTTTACATCCAGGTGTTCCTACAGGCAGGAAATTTTAGTAGTATCACCTAAGAAGATGTCTCTACCCTTTCCTTGTCATTTGAGTGTAAAGGGCAGTTTCCCAGGGAAAAAGAGAACCCTGGAAAGATGCCTTGGGAAAGAAACCCTGTTTTCAGTGCCGTAAGCAAAAGGCTTATTGACATGCTCTCTGTGCAAATTGTTACTAGAAAGTTCTCAGTTGTCCGTGTTACCATAGGTTGATTTTTGTGTACAAGAATTTTAGTGTTTTTAATCATTGTCCCCCATTGGACCCTCCCCTCAGAGCACACCTGAACTCCCCTCCCACACCAGGGTTCATAAATGCCCCTGTCTGTCCCTAGACTCCACCTTTGGCCTCGTGCCTTTTGCCCCTTGTTACTGCCTTAATCCAGTTCACTCCATTACAGTGGGCACCTTATTGTTTGTTATATTTTTGTATTTCTAAAATTACTTTCTGGACGATGTATCTAAGCTGTCTCTCTCTCCATTTAAGTCACCATCAGGCTGAGTCCTGAGGAAACTCAAAGGGGTCAGATAGTCTGGGCTCAGACTCCAGGGAGTTTCATTTGAGTCAGCCCAGCATGTTACATCTTTCTGCCCTTTCTTAAACTGAGTTACTACGTGTGTTGCCTTACTCAAACCTCTTGTTTATGGTCACCCAGCATGCCACTGAGGAGAAAACCCGTGCTGCAGTGGCTGGTGGCTCTGCTGCTCATGGCCACCTCTCACACTCAGCCCAGTGTGGACCCCGATTTCCCTTGGAGATCACACCTTTGTGCCTCCACTTGCTGCGCCGTGCCGAGCCAGCAGCACTTGGGCCTTGCTTTTCTCCAGCAAATGCCATTATTGATTTGTTCCAATGGAGTGGCTAATTGGGTCATACAGAAAGTGCTGGCTGCCTGTTCCCTGGCCCGGCCTCGGGCACACACACCCCAGGAATGTGCCTTCCAGTGCTCGCTGCCCAGCTCCCAGTTCCCCCCACAGCCAGTCTGTGCCATCCCAAGGAGGACTGGCCTGTTCCTCTTGCCTCAGGCTCGCCCCTGGCTCCAGGAATCCTTAAACTGCTCAGAGTTGCTGCTGTGTCTCCTGAGGTTCAGCTTTCGCTGACCTGGCAGGGAGTATTGCCTGCAGGACTGTGTTTTTTCACTGCCTCACAGGCTCTCCCAGTTTCCCACCTGCACAGCTTCACGTCTCACTGAGATTTTCCTAGACCACTCTGGGCACAGCAGCAGCTCTACTGGCATTTTCAGGATGTTTGGGTCTGGGTCTGCACAGAGGACCCAAGGGCTGGTCATTACCTGGATTTTGCACTCTGGATGGGTATTCTTTGCTCCAGAGCACAATGTGCTCTCTCAATCATATGGGCTTTTTTTCTCAATTGAATGTTGTCCCCTCTTGTATACCCTTGTCTGGACTTCACCAAACACATTTCCCAGGGAAAACAGGTTTCCAGCTGTAGATGAGTAACAGCCTCTGGAGACACATCAAAGATAGAGCTGGCTGCCCCTCAGTGTCTGTTCCATTGGTTCAGTCACTATATTGCCCTGAACTGGATCAAAACCCTGAGCTTTTATTCTCTCCTTCCCCTTATATATTTCAGAATTACTAACTCATTTCGTTTGACAAGGTGAAAGTGTTTCTGATGGCTTTTTTTTCCGAGTTTCTACCAGTAAGAGATTCATAATTTTGAGGTCAGAGAGGACCATTAAGGTATGATGGTTTTGCTTTCTTGTAGCACTGAGTCAAGGACTACAGCTAATTTCTGCAGAGAGCCTGTACGTTTATTTTAGCTATGATGCATCATTTTAAAGATGGGAAAGAAAAAAAAAAAAAAAAAAAAGAATGTAATTTCTCAGGTAACAGAAAGTTCACCATCTGCATGCAGAGCCACATCTGTTTCCTTTGTATACAGTGGAAATTTTATTGTACAATTCCTGTTCATTACAGACCTGCTTCTAAACCTGAAGGAATTCTGTAGAAGTCAATGGGATTATTCCAGGTTGATGTAAGTGTAGCAGAAATTATTGAAAATTGCTATAAAAATGCCAGTGCACAAAGATTTTGTTATAAAATTGTTTGTGACAATATCTTATGCTCCTAATAATTCCAACACCTATAAATCAGGGATACCATGAAGCCATGTGTTTATTTGACAGGGTACATTAATTTCAGCCTTTTACTGCAGGAAATATACTTTGCTGTCAGGAGCCCTAATGCCCTTTTCAAACAGTATTTATATTCTGTCTGTTTGCAGTTCCAGTGTGTGGGACACGTTCTCCCTGAGCGTAACTGGATAAAATACCATTGAATCCTGTTGATGACTCCCCAGTTCTCACTGGGAGGAGAGGGAGCCCACGTGTGCTGCACACAGCAAATCTTACAGCATCCTTCTTGTCATCTTTATTTGGGCCAATATTTTTCTGATCACTAAGTAAGATAGCAGAGGGGATTTCATTATTATTCTGTGCATAGTTTGCCTGGATTTATCACTTTTTAAGCCATATGTTTTGCTTTGTGTTCCTTGAAAAACTGTGTAGAACTCAATTATTAGCTAATTATTTTTGGCAATAAAAGAGACCATTTCTGGATTTATTGTCTCCAAAAGAATAGCATCAAGGGCTTTAGAAAAAAGAAACAGGACTGTAAATCCCAGCAGTAGATTTAAAGCACCTGTGTCCTCATCTTGGCTTCTACCTGTAGAAAGATGCTTGTGTTTATTTCGTGGCAGCAGAGTGGGGCAGAAACTCCCGTGTCAGATCCCTGCTGACGTAACTGGAGCAGTCACACCACAAACAAATGGGTTTTTTTTTTAGGGTGCTCATTCAGTTCTCGGTGGCAGGGAGACACGTTTGTCCACAGCACAACGCCTAAGGTGCAGGAAACACAGGGAGAGAAGGAAAAGAGGGGGAGCAAAGCCAGGCTGGCACTGAAGGAGCTGATATCAGGCGTAGCAGAGTTGACAACATGCGTTTGGACAAGTGCCCGGACCCCGGACTGCGCGTCACTCACAGCCTGCTGCGTGCCATTTCCCAGTATCCATATCCCTCCCCGCAGCAAAAGGCTGACCAGAAATGAGCATTTCTCACTGTTTCTCCCTTTGGTAAAGAAAATGCCGACATTTAGACATTTTGGACACAAAAAAAAGAAAAGAGCAGCAGCCGGTTTCCCCAACAGCTCCCGTGCCACGTGAGGCGGTGCGTGCGTGTGTTGGAGGGGTAAAACTGCTCCCATTAATTATATACTCCAAAATAACACTTCGAATAATGATTATTTTGTTGCTGTTGCCTGTAATAATGTGAAACTTTCTTAATGATCAAAATATTAACGTCTTAATTGGGTGAAAGGTTCTGGGTTATTTCAGGCACTCGCACTGACTGCACTCCAAGGCAAATTTCCAAAATTTAAGCTTCCATCAGAGAAGCCCATTAGTTTGAGTTTTTCGCATTATACTGTGGAGAGATCCCAATTACCAAAAGAAACATAAAGTAGATTGTGATTAAACTTCAAAATGCAATTTAGCAGAAGGTATTAGCTTGAACTCTGAACAATGAACACTTATGAAACGCTTTCACTGCCTATTTAAGCCTATTGAATTGATAACAGGATAAATTAACTTTGGCAGTCCATCTTTTTGCCAAGTTCTTCCTCTCAGACAAGTTTTAAGTCAACCCTCGGAATAATGAATTTCTGTTTTATTATGGGCAGTGTGTTGCTCTCTGTGGTAAAAGATCTAGGGCCAGGAAGGCAGAAGCCATTAGAAAAAACATGCCTTTCTCCTCTGCAGCCAGAGTTCAAAGGCTTAAAAGATTCTGGATTAATCCAAGAAAGAACACTGCTGAGCTGCTGCTTCTGAGGGATGGCATTTTGCAAATCATCCAGCACTCATGCAGAGACCAGTGGCTGTGATGGGGTTTGTCTGGCAAAGTTTTAGTTCATGATTATTGAAAATGGAAGAAAATACCATGTCAGGCTGGTTCCAGGAGAGTTTTTGCTGTTATCCTCTGCTGAGCAGCTCTTGTTTCTGGCCAGCCCTAGCCTTGGATATCCTGGATTGTAATGGCCAGATTCTGTTAATTTTATCCAGCTAAGTACTCACAGGTGCATTATTTTTTTAGAGCAGGTACTGGAGTTTTCTTACAAATGCCACGTGACTTTTGAGGGAAAAATGTGTTTCTTAGGTCAGACAGGAGGACAAGACCTGTGTTTAACTTCTAGAACTTCAGACTTCCGTGCCCTTAACTCTGACAGGTGACAGCACACACGGAGCATCACCTGGGACCTACAGACATCCAGGTTGGGGGCATCATCTACACAGGGGCTGGGCAACAAACTCTGCTCTTTCTGAACTCAGAGACTATTGTGTTTCATCTGTTTTGCCCACGTGGCTCTTATGCATGTGTTAGTGGCTTGGATTTTTATAAACATGGTTCCTACAAAGCCTGAGTCATCAAGAAAGTGAAAAAAAAAATGTGTATGGATTCACAGAGCAATTGTGAGCAGCACCTTCTAATTCTGATGTTTTGCTACTCTCTTTGCACCATTTTGTATCTGCTTTTGCATAGATGAATGACAAGAGAAATGACAGGGAGGGGTGGGTAAATGCTGCAAAATGGAACAAAAATCACTAAGCTGTGATGTCTGGCTGTTCCTGCTGAAGTGGAATATGGACCAACTAGCATAGAATGGGGAGGGGACATCACCAGTCTCAAATAATCAGGTTTAGACTTTCCTGGCTTCCCCTCTATGAGGAATTTGCAGGTCTTAAATGATAGATGTGTGTGTCAGCCTTAAGGTAGGGCTTGGCACATTTTACATTGGTATTGCACATGTTGTAGTTTGCCCATAAAATGCTCTTGTAAATGAGCACAGTGTAGCACAAGTCCCTTTTGTATCTCACCTACAATCCTCGTGCTGTGGTGTGGTATTGCTCCAGGTTTTCCTGTGATTCCCCATTAAACTGAGCAGGGGCAACTCTGCATTACAGAAGCAATTCTTCAAAGCAGTTTAGAGAGAACCTTAGATGTGCACATTGAAAATTGACAGCTCCACTCCAGCCCTCTTTTATTCCTAGCAGAATAAATGATACTAATCTTCTCCTTCCTATATTTAGGAAGTAAGAGAATATTCCTGATGTTTGGTGATCTTTCTCCATGCAGAAAGATAAATCCACTGATTTTGTTGGTGCTACAAGGATTTACATTTATTTGTGAAAGAGGAAGAACCAGGATCATAAATGATCCCTTCTGGTAATAAGAAGCAACGATTCATTTCTCTGGTTTGTGGTTATTTATTTCTCTCCCATTTCAGCTCAGATCTTTCAAGGCTTTTCAGAAAGACTGAATTCAGCATATCTGGGAGTTGTCAGGCTGACAGCTCTGCAGACTGCAGTCTCCTGTTTACTTTACACACAGAACAAGTGCCACTAAGGCAGTAATGCAAGCTCACCGTGTTTCAGCAGCTCTGCAATCTGCTTGCTTCTCCACTTATGTAGAGGTAGTATATAAACAGTTCAGTTTTCACCATCATTTACTTGTTGGCTTCTTTGCAGAGGAAGGGTGCCAGTTACTAGATGCAAACTGTTGCTGAGAAAGGGTGCCAATTGCTACCAGGCACAGCAATTTTGTGAAATCCATAGTTGTCTGCAAGGAGGAACACAAACATCAACAATCACTTTACAGAGTAAACAACACTCTTGTAACAATGCCTGTCACACTGCTGAACTGAGTTTACCATACGTGAAAAGCTCTGCACACTCCCCATATGATATCCAAAATTTGGGTGCTGGAAACTTTGCAGGTTAAAAATACGTTGCCATATGTTAAAGGAACTGGATTTCTAGAGGAGATTCAATGTCAAAGCATCACTCATGGCTAAAACAGAGATTATTCTGTTGTCAGCATCCTGCTGCTCCTCTGATGGGCAACATCCCATGGTTGAGGAGGATCCCACTGGCAGGGCCCGGTGTGTGCAGGCAGGTATTTGGGGGATCAGGACAAGTCTCCACTCCTGAGTGTGTACCTGGAGATGTCCTGACCAGCTCATTCCTGGAATGTTACTGCAGAACTCAGACAGCCCTGGATTCCTATTAGTGTCTCAAAAGTGATCTCCAAAGAGGCAGCTGGATGCATGAGTATGGTGGGGAGTGGAGAATATACATGGCATCAAATCTTCCCATTGTGTTGTGACTGAGTAAAAGGCAGTTTGCATTTGCACTGTTTCACCAGAAAAAGGGAAAAACCCTTATCCTTCTCATAAAATAGTAAAATAATTAACTTCATCTGTCTTCATAATTTTTGCTCACTGGCTCTGCAGTGACAATGGCAAAGGAGGAGGGTCCCAGAGCCAATTCCCATTTCTTTCCTCCCCACCTGCTTGGGACAGGAAGCTTCCTGTTATCAAAAGATTTGCACATCTTCTTTCTCACAACAGCCACTGCCAGGGAATCAGGGAACAAATGTCACAAGTTAGGGTCACGGTCTGGGGAGTGAGGGAAGCATCAGGAGAACCCATTTGAACCGACCACCATCCGAAAGGCAAGTCCTGGGATCCTCTTTCTAAATTTGTTTGCACAGAATGGAAAAAATGATATTTCCATGGGGAAGGAATAAAGTGAATCCGTGCTGATGACAGGTATTTGCCTTGTTTTGCCAGCAGCAATTCCTCTTTCCAGAGGAGTGGCATTTGCACTAATCCCCGTTTGAGCCTGGAACAATTAGGTGATCTGTGCTTTTCAGAGACACAACGCAGTGTGGAGCCTTTGCATTTACTTGTGTCAGCAAACAAGTATGTGGGTCCGTGCACCAGCACTCCTGAGATGTCACCCACATTGGATGTTTCCAATCTGGTAGCTGTTTTTCATGATGCTGCAGCTGGCCTGAGAGGGGACAACACCCTCCTCCATGTGCTAATGGCTGGTATGGTGTTGGCTAATCACCCCGTTTTTTTGAGGTGAGAGCAGAGGTGAGCAAACTTTTGGTTTATGCTGAGGTCAGCCCTGAGCTCCCAACCCTCCCTTTGGTGCACAAAGTTTTAGTACCATTCAATGTTTTTACTATACAAATGAAGAAAGCAACTGAATTGATAAATATTAACATAATGTGTATTGCCTTGGCAACGTGGCACTTGATACAAAAATTAAAAATGAATTATGTAAACCACCCACGGTGGGAAGCTTTACAGGAGATAAACCTGCTGCCGTTGCCGCCAGAAGAACAAATCATCTGGAATCAGGACAAAAGCAAACAGCCCAAAGTTAAGCAACACAAACCAAAGGCACCTTGGCCCCTGACAGGTCTCTGCTGATTTTCAGGTGCTGTGTGCTGGAGGTGAGACTGTCGCATCTCAAGAGAATTGTTCACCAGGGCTGTCACTGCTTGTCTGCAAAAACTCAGTTGATTCCCTAACACTCCTTTTGGGATCAGTCTACACAACCAGATTCTTTGGAACAATCTATTTCTCTTACTCGTTTTCTCCCAGCTTATAAATGTAGAGCACAAGTCTGAACACAAACTGTGAATGAAAACCTTGTCTGAATATTTTGCCAGGATATATTTCGTCTGTTTTAATTAATGTTAACAATTGGTACTTGGTACAAGTGTGATTTTTGGGAAGAAGCCAGGTCCACGTTTTCTGGAGTTTAGTCTCTAGGAAAGTGTTGCTAGGTCTTAGTACCACACAGAGGGATTAGTACATAGAGAATTCATGTAAGTTTGGCCTTTGACTCTAGCTTAACACAATAATTTGCTTAACAATTAGAATATTCATCAGATCAGCTGAGTTACAGGGTCTGTCCTCTTACAGTGCACAGTTTCTAACGAATCTGAGTGCACAACCTTTCTGCATAAATGAACTTGAGACGTCACCTCAAATTGTGTTGCACTTTCAACATGGAACAATTGTTTCTGTTGTTGCAGTGCTATAACCAATATCATGCCATTAAGATTACTTGGTACTAAGTTGTATGCACATTGCATTAAAAAAAAAAAAAATAGGACATTTCCTGGCTGAGGGCCTTAGTTGTGTGTATTGTGCCTTCCACACTGTCCTCTCTCCTGAATATTACACTATTTCCAAAGATTAAGACTGCTGAAAAGCCTTAAAAAGTGTTACTTTTTGTCAGAGACATACCTGTAACTCAGTGGTTATTGGCCTATGAAGATCAGTGCTAATGTGTGACTAGAAATTGTGTGTAGTACCTTCCTATGCAGAGGGTATAGGTTGGACATGCATAATTTGATTTATTAAAGTTAGAATATATTTTAGACCACATGCCCTCTGAAGCAGGAAACAAGTAATTTGATTTTAAATTAATTTCCCAGAAACACACAACGACATTTGAAAAGACTGGTACAAACCTGACAGTCCAAAAGTATTTATACAGAGAGCAATTTGCTTAACCAACTGCTTCCTTTGTGTCATTTGGTCTTTCAGGTAGTTACATTTGAAATAAAGTGTTTTTCTGCTCCAGGTACCTCTTGAGGGACTTCCTGTGGTGATGTGGCTTTAAAACTGAGGCAGGTAGTCTGGGACTCCCTGGGGAAGGGAAATTTGCTTAATACCTGAATAACACTGAATGTCAGTCATGCCAAGGGGGAAAAAAAAAAAAAAAAAAAAAAAAAGAAGCTGGACAAGTGAAAGATAAATAGGTTTAAATAATTGTTATTGAAATCCAGTTATGCTTGTAATTTTTTTCTCAGCATGGAAGTCCCTCTGTAAGCAATTCAGCACAGCCCTTTGATTCCGGCTGGGGTTTTATTAATATTTTAGTAGCTACTTTAGTAATGGCATGAACAGTGGCAGTGCTGTGATGAGTTTTCAGTGAAATCCCCGCCTTAGGTGGATCAATAAAGCCACACAAAGAGAGAACCTGGGCCTGCAGAGGGAGGGACCGACCCTGCAAACATCCTTTCCCCTGCCATTAGTCCTGGGAGAACTTCTTGAGAGCTCAGCAGCAATAATCACCACCCCAGGAAGAGGCTTTAATGGCACCACGCATACTACCAGCAAGCACTGGGTCTAGTCAAATGTGTTTGCTGAGAGAAAAAATTATTGCCGTGCTTCCAGAGCTCATCCTCTTTCAGGGAAGTGCTTCAGAGTGTGCTCTCCTTTCAGCCTGTGGTTGAGCCCCGTGTGCTTCAGTGGGTGCAAAGTAGCCTTAAGTGTTCTGCTGAATAGGAGCATCATACATTTGAGTGTTTACCTGCAGTTTTTCCGTATCTATTTTCAGATATCTTTTATCTTTTCCAGTGAACTTTGCATTTTCTTCCCCTCCAATGTGTATCTTTTCTACTCTGGGGGTGGGGATTTTTCATACTATTTCAAGCAGGCTCATAAAACAATGTTGGGTTTTGCTCTCGTGCCTTTCTGCAGCTTTTACATTGAGTGTCACCACCTGATTGTGAATTTTCAAAGTGCACCTCTTGGTTATTTGGCAGCCACCTCTCTCCGTGCCTCAGGTCACTGGAGGAAGTTTGTGTCTCAAAACCAGGCTCAAAATGGAGATGGCAAGGGAATTTCTTTCTGCCTCAGCAACAACAGCTCAGAAAAAAAAGTTGGTCTATTTGTATGTCCATTTTCTACAGCCAGGTATCTTGGCATATTTGACTTGCTAAAGCTCAACATTTGCAACATAAACTTGTGTTATCTCATTTCTTGCCATTTTCCCTGAGATGTCGTCCCCTGACGAGAATAGTCCAGGTTGTTTTCTTTTCTAGCTGGAGAGTTCTCCTTAAGAAATAAGCATGCTATCCAAGAAAAAAGAAAATAAACCCATCTAGGATTATTTCCAGCAGGAAAAGCAGCTGCAGCTGAGGGGGCAGCGATGCCAAAGCCCAGGCGTCCGGAGTCAGAACTCTGAGATTTATGAAGAGTTAAGTGAGTTGCACGTGGATAAGCAGTTGAAGGCTGAGCCACCACCTCCAGTAGGGCAAAAAGAGGTAACACAAACGACTTTCCTACGTGATACTGCATGAAATTCATTGCACCAGCTCCATAGTGCATGCCACTGGTTTATGTGGGGTTTATGGCTTGTAAAAATGCGTGTTTGTCAAGGGGTAGGAAAGCAATAGTGTGTAATAGGTATTACAGTCTTAGTAAAGAAGAGAGAGGATTTTGTAGTTATAAAAATAATTGGAAAGCTTGTAAAATGTGCGTTCTAAATTGAGATGGAATTGTAAGAGGCTTTGGGGGAAAACAAAAACAACCACAAAATCATCTGTAATGTTACTGTCTCATTTTAGGAGAAAATATGTAGGTGATTTCCCACTGAAAAGCAGCTCTAGGAATGGCATCTGCTGACTTGGCAGACCTGAATGTTGAGTTCACTGGAGGGCATCTGCTCTCTGTCACAGATTAACATTTCTTTTCTTGTTAACACATGCCCAAGAAAGGTGCGACAATTTAAGTAGCTGATGTGAAGGTACTAACTAAAGAGCAAGCTTTGGTATTATTCAGCTGATTTGGACAAAGTGCAGCTCATTAATTGTTTCTTGATGTGTACACATTGACATTTATTTTCAAGTTGTAGGATTATGTTGTCCTTATAAACATAAATATCAAAAATTATGTGTTTGTACTGTACACTGAATGACTCCAGGCTGTGTAATTGCCTGTATCCTCCTTGCTGACTTTTTGGGGGTTCTTCCCCTTCAGATTTAGCATTTTGTTGACGTAACATTGCCTTTATTATTAGTGAGTGATGGATTCCTCTCTTTGAAATCAAGAAATGGAGGTTTGGGTGGTCCTGGGAGTTTGGAGAACTACACAGCTCCATGAGATTGGAACCAGGAATGGTTGTGTGGGGCAAAATTAATGGAAGGGAAAGGATGGCACAGTACTCACACACAACACACCCCTCCCAGTTCTGCTATAAAACTGCTGGCAAGTTTGTGCCCAGCAGGAGCAATCCCATGGAGAAATCTTGACAGGACAATAGGAAGCAGACCCATCCCAGAGCCAGGGTTCCCCTTCTCCAAGCCTGCTGATTCATGTTGTCATATGGGGTGGAATTTACTGAACTACATGTAGACAGTCTGCATCTGAACTTGTCATCTGAGGCCTCTGTATAGACAATGTAGGCAGGTAAATGTGTCTCCAGCTGAAATCAGCGTTTACGTTAGGTCAGTTCTCATCAAAGTGCCTATTTCTCTCCATTAACTAAATTCCACTCACAGGAACCAGAAATCCTCCAACCATGAAGCATTTCTTTAAAGGGCAGTTCTTGCCAGGGTACTTCTTGGCATGTTCATCTTCAGAAAGAAAATATCCTGAATTTAGAGGAAGGAGACTCAAATATTTGATATCCTGGTCTCAGGGGGTAAAAAAGTATGTATATTTAGCAAAGAAACACAAAACTTTCAAACAATGTAAAGAAAAAAGCATTATAACTAGGAGGAATTAGAAGACCATGCCAGGCACTTTTCTCTCAGGGGATTAGGTATCCATCATGTTTAAATGTCTTTTCAAGACAAATGAACCCTGTGATCCTAACAGGGAGGCCAGAAAACTGTGCCCTTCTTTAGTGCTACAACAAAATGTCATGACAAGTCAGGAACATTCTAGCTCCGATATATTCAGCAACATCGTGATAAAGAAATAATCCCCATTTCCTCCCTCAACTTTCAAAGGGTCCTGAGACATAAATGCCACCTCTCCACAGCAGAGTATAACTGATTCTATTTGCAGCTGCTTAGAAAGAGGTGGAGGGACATGGCAGGGATCCAGGGATGACTTGAAATCAAACGGAAGTTCACACGAGGCTACGAGTGCCAACATAAAAGAGCAAAGCCCAAAGGATGCTATTTTGGAGGGCCAGATCTCCTGTGGACATTACATACTCATGGTCCCACAATAATCTCTGTGCCGGCACACAAGGACATGCTCATCATATTTTTTGATGAATGTACCAAGAAGTTGCAACTGGCCAAAAAAAGCCAACAACTGCAAGGCAGTAACAGATTTGGTATGCCTGAGAGGCAGGGCTTTCAGTGATTGTCAGTAACAGCAAATGCTGGATGTGTTCTGAGTAAAACACTGTTGGTGTCAGGAAAGGGTACTTTGTATGATTAAAAATTCATTCTGTATAAATCATCAGAAAGGCACCATAGAAATAAAATCATTGGTGTCACGGGTGGAGAAGACTTCAGAGTATAAGCTGGTTGCTTTCTCTGCCAAAATGCTGACCCAGAAAATGCTTTGTACAACTTTGTGGAATCTGGCTTTAAATGGATCAGGCAACTTAGATTTCTTCATTTACTGAAACGAATAATTCACTTGCTAAAAAGAAGTATCGCATGGCTGGGTATATTCCCTTAAATATCAACCATTTTTTACCATTTTTTTCTCATTCAAAGTGCCATTTCATCACTCTTGTACCAATTTTATTCATCAGTCTCTCTGTATGAATTAATATCACTTACTTTAGTAGACTGTTTCTTGCTTCGTGTTGTCTGGGGCTTACCCCCTGAAGTCATGCACTGTTCTCCTTTCATTTCATTATTTCTTGTAAATTAATGTCTCTATGCCCTTTATCTGACTTTTTTTACCTCCTTCTTTGCAACTCCCTCAACCATTCCTTTTCTGAGATTTTTTGCCAAGAAGCAAGCACAATATTCCACATGCAATTTCTACAGAACCGTAAAAGAAGAAATAATACCTCATTATCTAGACATGATGCTTTCATATGGTTTTCTACATCGTTACATCCCACTGCAAAATCACGTCTAATTTTCCAGGTTTCCAAAAATGTCCTTCGAAATTTTCCTGTAACTTGCCCATTTGTACTTTTTAAAAATCACGTCCTATTTTGCTATATTCTCTCCATGTTTCCCTTCTCTTGTCCCTTTTGCTTCCTCGATTTCAATACTTTCTCCAATTTAATATTATCAGCTAACATGGGGATTATATCGGTCAGGACCTCTTCTATATCTTTAGTGAAGATAATGCTGACCCTAATCCCCACAGATTTCCTCCTCTGAAGAGAAAGTTTGTGCTATATTTGGGTCCTTAGAATGGCTTTTCTCTGCACAGCAATGGGTGAACCTGAGCCAATTACAATTTATTTTAAAAGTAGGCTTTTCTATAACAGACATCCAACTGTTTTCTTAAGGTATGTCATATGTCAATTTGATAGATTAAGGCTCTGATTTTCAGAGGTGAAGCAGAGAAGAAGGAAGGTAAGAGGGCTAAGCCTTGAGCAAACATCAACTTTCGATGAGATTTCAGCATCTCACTGCTAAAGGCTTTCTGAAAAACGCTTTTAGATCAATTTGCTGCTATTACAGGCACAAGCAGTGGGTGTGGAAGCCCTGTCTGGGTACTTAAAACAGTCACTCCACCAACAAACACTTAAAAATTGCCTTCTGCAACATGAATTGATGCACCAGGGAAAGATCTTCCAAAGGGGTCTCTGATAGATCCCGTTGCCTCTGCCTGGCACACTTCCTCTGCTCACCTATTCCAAGAAAGAAAGAGGAGATTCTGTATTTGTCCTTTTTACCTTCTTTTGACCTCTTTTCACCCTGTTCATGCAGAGTTCTTTTAGCACACAGGAGAACCACCTCACTGCCTTTATGTCTACGACATTTCACTCCGAGTAGGCACTCTCCTTTTCTCCTCTCCGTCTTTATTTAATTTACTATATCACAGGCTACAGCAAGTGTTTAGTGATCTGTGATTCCCATGATTATTTCCTTTTCCTCCTCTCTCTGCCCAGTGTTGTTTTTACTTATTGCTGCTCTCCTGGGCCGTTTCCAGTTTTCCATGAGCATTCACTATTGATTGCTAATGATGTGTTAACTGGGTGTATTGGATCCCTTTATGCTCTGCAGCGTGCCTTGCCTGAATCTGCTGGTTTGTATGTCTATATATAGGCTTTCTAGATATTTCTTTACTTACATTTATATTAATTCTAACAGACTCTCCCCCTTCTTATTATTGATCCCCTTACTGGATGATTTGAAGAAGTGTTTATTTTCTTAGACAACTGAATTTTGATTAGCTACATTCCACTCATCATTTGCTCTTGTGTCCCTGACTCTTCCCTGAGTTCATGAAAACCTTCTTAATCCCTTTAACCTTTCTGGAAAAGAGCAACCTTTGCATCCTTCCCAGAATCATCCCTAATCTTTTCCTTCTCTCTCATATATCTGGTTCCTTTTCCTAGTCCCTGTTCAGACCCTCAAACCTTAATTGTTCTCTGAATCCATGTTCATTGTCCCTTCTTATTTGAAGGCTTTTCAGAAGAAAGCCTGTCTGTTTTCCTTGCATGTTCTCCACCTTCCTTTGTCACTCATGGATTCTAATATTTCCTGGAAACTCGTCCTGATAAATAACTAAATAGTCTATGATAATTTCATTGTATTTTGTTCTGTGAATTTCCTAACCTGTCTCTGCTAAATCCAGCTCTCTAGTTGAAAACGTTATCGGGCTGACATTGCTCTCACAGTTCTCTTTGATTTCTGGCTATTGGTAAGAATTGTACACAACAAAGCTTCTCTTCCCATTGGAACCCCTATTTTCTACAGCCTACAGCTGCATATGATTTAGGACTATTTCAGTGATCTGTTTTGACATCTTCATAACAGAACACATAATGACTAAATGCATTCCCAAATGAACAGTATCACAAAGTTCTGACTGTGCTAAAACTTGGTATGACTTTTTTTTTTTTTTTCCCACCATCATACACAGTTGTGAGTGTGCAGGAAATGGGCTCCATATGACAGCTGCATTCTGAATATGGGTTTTCAGAAGCTTTATCCATATCTTTGACCTGTCCTGTTCTTTCTGTTCCGACTCTCTCTTTAAAAGGTCTCTTCTCAATTGTTTGCAGATCTTTTGAGCAGAGCATTAAAAACCCTAGCCCATACTATGACCTTCTGGATGCTGCAGCTAATTGCAGCTACAAGTAGCTTCCACCCCCGTTTGCAAGCACTGCTGGAATGTTCGGTCTTGCCCATTTTACCCCAGGTTCAGCATTTCTCTGAATTCAGCCATAAATTTTGCATTGACTGTGTATGCTGGAAAACAGAGGGCCCATTTTCACATTAATAATAAATACATAAAGCTGTGCCTAGTCTCTTACTCCATCACCATCATGCTTATGAAAATAATACTTTATCTGTACGTGCCATCTCTCATAGAATTATCTCACAGGCTGTTTGAAAGCGTGGGTAAGTATTATTGCCCTCATTTTTTTAAAATGAAGGCAATAGTAGTGCAAGATAAAGCACAAAAACTTTCAAGTGGAAACTCAGAGAACAGAGTAAACCAGTTCACAAATAACACACCTCTCCTGCTTGGAGCTATTTGTCATTGCCATGACCCATAGAAGATACCAGCTTTGGTATTGCCCACTTACACCAGATAATACTTTAATACCTCCATAAACAAACTGTGAGCAGGACTGGGCAAATATCAGATCTTTCACTTTACTGGCCAAACTATTTAGCTTGTAAAATTTACAAGTAAATCAAATAAAATTTAATTTTGGATTAGCACAAAATAGAAATCCTTTATTTTACCTTGCAAAATAAAATAAGGGGGAAACATTTCCACTTTTTTTCCTGAAGAAAATGTCTTGATTCTGCAAACAGAAAGTTTAACATGAAAGGAAATTTTTATTTCATATTTGGGTGACTTACTGAATCGTGTATCGTATGTCTTTTAATCATGAGTTCAGCCTTCAATGCAGATTTTAAAAATTATATATTCCCCAGAATTTTTTTTATCCAGATCTGCTTGAGAGTTCCTGCTCTAAATAGATGAGACAACCAATGCTTCAGGGAGTGGGAATATTCTTGCCCCATTTTGCAGAGGAGGATCTGAGAAATTGCTGAATTTAAACAATGCACCTAAGATGATGGTGTCAAATATTTCAGGCAAGTGGTAGAGCCCTTGAGACACTTCTAAAAGCCATGTGTTCCTTCTCTTACATCGCCTGGAGATCAGAAAGGTGTGACAGAAAGGCAAGGGGCCACATCATGTGGTGAGAACCAGCCAGGCACAGGCTGAGACAGGAGGAAGAGCCCTCTCACATATTTGTACTTTGGCCTCCTGTGACTGGATGCTGGTGACAGGGATTTCTGCTCCTCTTGGAGGAGAGGCTGTCAGCAGGAGCTGACATGGTCCTGACTGAGCAGGTGCAGATTTCACACACCAGCTGTGGGTGAGGAACTTCAGGAATGAGGCCCAAAGGATAGAAACCCAAGGCAGGGCATCCAATTCATCTTTCAACATTTCAGGAGATAGGTCCCACTTCTGGCACCCCCCACCCAAAGGTATGAGCCTTCAGGATGTCAAACAGGTGAAGTCTCTCATTCCAAGGATCCACCTGCCATTAACAGAGCAACCTGGTCTAGTGCAAGGTGTCCCTGCCCATGGCAGGGGGGCTGGAACTGGATGATCTTGGAGGTCCCTTCCAATCCAAATCATTCTGAGATTCTGTGATTAATATTCAACAGCTGTTCACTCTCTTTCTGTACTTTGTTTCTCTTTTGTTTCAAAGAGTAAGTTCTATGTGCTAAGTTGTTGTTGTTGATGGGTCAGCCCGTGGTCTCAGGGTCACCAAGGAGTGGCACTTTGCATGGCAATGTCTCTGTTGTGGTGGCTTCAGCTGGGGTGTTGGTTAGTGCAATCATAACTCAGCTACTTCCTGCAGGGTGACTGATCAATTTGTTTTCCTCGTCTTTGCTCTTGTTGACAACTAGCTTGATGAAATCAGTCTTTCTGAAGGCAGCACGGTGGATTTGACAAATCCTGCAGAGCTGCTGGAGCAGATCCCCGAATTTGCTGAGGAGCTGATGGAGCCTGAAGATTGTTTCCCTGAAGGTAAGAGTCTGCATGTTTCACTGCAATGCTGAGGCAAGAAATCTCCTTTTCTCTTGTTGAACATCTCCCATCTCTCTCACCATGTTGCTCTGGTTGCTTGCAGTAGAATTTCACTGGATGCACTTTGTTTCTTAGGCACTATAATGCTCCAAACACACAATCAAGATCCCTTGTTGTCATTAGTCTTTGGATTCTTTGGATTTCTAAGGTGAGATAAGCCAAGATCATGCTGTAAAATGCTCTGCAGCTTCTAAAGTCTTGGGCTTTTAAAATCATAATTTGTGCCATAAAGAGTTGTTTCTTTGTTTGGTTTTTAAATACTGATTTTTGTCATTTGGCCAGTGAAGATTTTTCTCTTCCAATATTTGTTCATGATCAAATTTGGTAAAGAACTGGTCAGATCAGGATGTTTCTGTTGCTTAAATGTATCCAGGCAGTTCATATAATCTCTCTGGAGGGTTCACAAGTCTCAGGGACTCTCTTCTATTTATTTAAAAGGGTGTCAAGATTAGCACATCGAGTAACTTTCATCTGGTCAGAGAAGTGCTATGTAAAGGGCATTTAACATAATTATCTTATATAACTACAGACCACACTTACATATCTCTTTTAATACTGAGACTCACCATCATTTTATTAATATTTCAACACCAGCCTGCTCCAAAACACAGATTTAAAATCCAGCTACATCAGAAGATCTATGTTAAAATAAATATATAAAGTAAATAACATCCTAAGTTATTTCTTCTCAGAGTGAGTTCTATTCTATTACTTCAGTCAAATTCTTCATTTTCCTTTAAATCTGGGTTGGGAAAAATAGGGTTAGCCGAATGTAAGAATAGTCCCTTGAAAATTCAAGCATTATTACAAACAAAAACAGAGCAGCTCAGATGGGATCAGACAGAGATGATTTGCTGGGTATCTGAATGCCCCTGAAGTCAGCAAAAATGTGCATCTCTATATCTGTGAGAAAGATGATTGAATGAGGTAAGGGAGCCCTGCAGGGCTTACAAATGTCCCTAGGATCTAAACATTTTTTTGGCAGCTCTGCTTAAAAGCAGTAGCCAAAAATTAATGCAGTTGACAGAAGAAAGCAGGGTGTAACTATTTAGGCCCATGCAATAACATTTAGAAATTAGATCTGGTGTTTGCATTCTTTCACAATTATATTTCTTAATGAGGCTAGTGAACAGCAATCTCTGTTGTGCCCTGCAAAATGATTATGTTATAGTTGCTTAAACAAGCCAGTGCTGTGAGATCAATGCTGCTCAGATGCCCATTTACAAATTCTGAAACTGTGTTTGGCCACGACCACTGTCCAGTTTTTAGAAGAAACGAGACAGACATCACACAACACGTTCCAAGAGCAGCAGAACTCTGTAATTTGGTCTGTGTTAAAATGAGCAGACCTGCCTGAAATTTCGCAGTGCAGGACTCCAATGGAACCAGTTTGCCAGATCTTCCTCAGTGCTGTCAGTGGGATGCAGGGCACCAAGCAGGGCTCTTCTAGATGGATCACTGGAAGTATTTAACCAGCTCTGAAGCCTGCTGATCATTCTGGCAGCAGAGAAATGAAGAAACAAAGGACTGTGGGCTCAACCCCAAGCTTGCCTTGGGTTACATCTACCTAGGTTCAGGCTCCTGCACTCCTGAGCATCCCTGTTCCTGTTTTTTTTTTTTTTTTTTTTTTAATCCTAATGTCTCCTAGTTCCTCACCAGTGCCTGTGCAAGTCAAGGTGTTTTTCTCTTCTCCCAGGATGCAGCCATGAGCTCTAAATGGGAATTGAAGGAGAGCCTGCTCCCAGCCCTCAGCCCAGTGCTTCCAGGGACACCTGCAAGTGCAGGTGACATCCTCCTCAACACATCTACTCTCCTGTGCAGCACATATTATTCATGCACAGTTTTCAGAGTTTACTGTTTGGGCTAAATGTGATCACGTTGCTCATGGATTTGGCAAAAATGCATGAACACAAAGTGATTATTATTCGCTCATAAAATTTCAAGTCAAAATTGCCATAAACTGAAAGTACAAATGCTTCTTACAGCAATGAGATTAACATTAGGTTTAATTTATGCAGGGAAATAAAGTGTTTTCCTGTAATCAACTGCTATTAAATATTTCCAATATTTTTGCCCAAACTTACTACTGCAATTAAACCTCATGCAGCTGTCACTTCAGTCTAGCAAGCCAACCAAGTAAGCGAACAAACAACAGTCTAATTAGCTGAGATGACAAGACTTTAAACTACTAAAATGAAAATATAGAAGGTCATGCAGGTTTATCTAGTGCTGCTTTTATTGACTTTTTATAAAGAGATACAACAATATTTGGTATATTTGGGAGTATGAAAGTTAATATTTGTGAAAGAAGGCGATGATGTGAAAAAGAAGAGCAAGAGGGGAAGGGTTAATTTCCTACCATGTTAGCTCACCAGCTATCTAAATTCAAACTATGACATTTCTAAACACATCCAGCATAGGTTATGTCCTGAACAAATATGTTCCAGATTCAGGCCCCTTTTTTTCAGATAACAAAGGCAACAAAGATAATGCATGTTCTTGAAATAGTTGCTGAAAGTTTGCTGAGGTCACAGTTTTCAGGGACTTGGGTAACCCAGATAAGCCATAGGTCGTTTTTCTTGGGGAGACTTGTTAATGTGTTATCATCTCAAAATAGCTTTGATTAGGGTCAACAGGGAACATTCGTGGGGCAGGAAATGTGAAGGCAAGGTAGGGTCACAGCCCTGGCAGCTAGCAAGTATTGCTGGGAAAAAACCTGACAGAAATGGAGAGACCATCTCTGGTTGCCAGTTGATGGGAAAGGCGCATTTACCAATGCCAGCTATTTGGGTACTTTTTCCTCCAGATGCCTTGCAACACTCCAGTCCCGTTACCTCCATTGGCATGCGCTCTGCAGCAAAATTTACTCCCTGTTTGGACATTCTCTTCTGTGTCTCACAGAAGGTCATCCAAAGAGATCTCTCAGAGAGGAGGGGAGTGCGGCGCTCTCCTCTCTCCCAGACCCTAATAGGAGAAAGATTCCACCAAGCCCTTAGGCGTAATTCCCCGCTGGCAGAGGTTTCCAGGGAATATCACCAGAGGGTCATGAGGGTTCCAGGGAATATCACCAGAGGGTCATGAGGGAAGGAGAAACCTTGCTCAGCGCGTGGTTGGCGGCAGCTCGTGACACCACGAGAACCGCTTTTCCATGTGACCGTGGTAGGAGCCATCAGCGCTCCCAAAATGCCCAAATGTCAGCTGGAAAATTCCATGTGCCCAAGTGAGGTTGCTCTGATTAGTGGTGGGATCTGTGTCCTGCCCTTCCCAACTGCGGATAGCGGCTGTTCAGAAGTAAAAAAAGGGGAAGAGAAGGAAAAAATAGACCATGAAACAGAATAAATCTGAACAGAGTTACTGAGACTGCCACTAGATGATTTTAAAGGCTGGGTAAAACCAAGCCAAGCCCAACAAAATTTGCTCATTGGCATCCTGGGAAAAATTCATGGAATGAACCCAGGTTTTAAAGTATCGCTTCCCTCTGGCTGTCATACCTGAGATACTCTGTGTTTTTCCACCAGGAACCGCGTACTCGCATTATGTTGTATACAATTTTCAGGCATCACAAGGCTCTTACAGTCTTTTTGTGCATTCGGAATTAAATTAATAGAGGTTGGACGGGACCTCTAGATTTAAAACTCATTCATCCTCTCACTCAAAGCATAGATGACATCAGTGGTGGGCCAGGCTGCCCACTGCCTTTGCTCCGAGGCATCACACTCCTATTTGTTGTGACCTCCTAGATGATGTGCTTTGAGAAGAGTAGCAGCAGATAAACAAGAAATGTATCCTTGTTAAGCCCTTGCAAGGGTTAAAACACCTGACTGTGATTTTGTCAGATGCCCTCTTGGCAGACCCCAGTTTTAGCACACAAATAAAATCTCAGATGTCATGATGTGTCTCAGGTACCCAAAAGCAGGGGACAGCGGTGGTAAATCTCTCTTTCACACTACAAAACCCAGCTGTGCAGTCACAGAATCGTGGAATGGTTCAGGTTGCAAGGGACCTTAAAGCTAATCCAGTTCCAAACCCCTGAGTGAGTTAATAGTTGGGCCAGAAAATGAGGAATGGATTAAATCAGAAGAGTTCATGTTCCCTCCAGCATGGGGAGAGAGTTTGGGTCTTTCAAAGGGGGTACAGTTGGGTTTGCTCTGTTATTTGTGCATGCCCAAGTAGCCAGACTGGTCATTTAGACACCCAGCTTGCCATATATATATAGAAACCATGTTATAAATCCCTGCCTGCTTGAGTTGATGCTGAGGAAGCTGTATTTTGTATCAAACCAAGCAATGCTACAACCAGCGTTCAAAGCTAAGAAAAATACTGTTTTGTTCTAAAAATGAATGTCCCAATAATTGAGAACTCTTGTGTAAAGGCACTCACGAAATTGCTGTGGTTTGAACACAAGGTACCACACTTGCTGGACAACAGAATGGAAGAAATTAATTGGTGTTCCTGGTTTATTGAGAGAACCAGCAGCCCAATCCATCCAAAGCAAAAATAGTAATTTTATGAAAATTTAAATATATATATATATTGGTGTGAACAAGCAGTGGATTTGTAAATTCTCTGCCCATAAGCCTAAAATCAGTAGGCTTGGCTGTCAGGCATTGAGGAGGAAGGGTTTGCAGTATAACTCCCACATTTACAGAGAATTTTTTCCCAGTGCACCAAGGTAATGCAATCAGGTCTAAGAGCTCCATGATTAGAGTGCACCAGGCTAGAAAATGTGAATATGGAATGAAAGGAATATTTACACAGGATGCATTGTATATTAAATTCCTTTTCCTTTTTTTTTAAAAGATATATTTTAATCTTCAGTTTGTGACTGTGCTATAGGACACCCCAATGACTGAGGGGACTATTTCTTTTGTTATGAAACACAACCAAAGAGTAATTAATGTCATGGTGTATTAATGCATTTGGAAAGGTTTCTTGGTAAATAGGTCTCTGTTTTATGAGAAATGGTATGAAATGTCCAAATATCAATTGAAAACAGACATTGTTCTTGGACAACCTGACCACAGATGCAGCTCAGAACAGCTTCACAGATTTACCAGTAAATAATTCAGCCTTTTGGGGGGACTTCTTCTGCTGTTCTGTGTTCCGATGAGCAGTAATCTACCAACCAAAAGATCCTGGTGGAAATGAGTCAGTTTGCTCTCAAAAATGGTGCAGCCCAACATGAATTACAGTGGCAAAACTAAGCCCTGGCAAAATCACAAGGTGTTCAGAGTGTTCTGCACAACCCATTCCCTCCCAGCCCTGATTTCAGTGGAATAGCACAAATCTGTTTGACCAGACAAGATGAGTAACTGACATAAGAAATGCCAGAGGTTTTATTCCTGCCTTGGCACTTGCTGTGATAAAAGGTGTTAATGAATGCTCTCCTTGGTGTGGATAAAAGTGTACCAAAGCTGGGCTTTGCTGACCACCTGCCTTATTATAGAAACAGCTGCAGTTAGGATTGCTCAGACCCTCTTCAGGTCATGCCTTAGACTCATCAAAATTATTTTTGATGTTTTGATTTCACAGAAATGGGGGAGGGGGAAAAACCCAACATAGCATTAGACTACAGAACAAGGTCAAGTAAACTTTTTCTGTTTGGTTAAGTGAAGTTTTCTAACTCAACATGTATAAGCTGAGGTCAAGATGACCAGAGCAGTAAGCTGCCAACATTGGAGAGAGTCCAGAAAAGCACAGGCATGAGAGAACAGTCAGGGAGGAAAATCACAAAATTTAAATAGAAACAGGTTTCTACTAATTCATCAAAAGACCTGTTTGGGGGTCAGTTTTCTTTTTTCTCTTTGTGAATAGTTAAAAGCAGCATTTCATCTCAACTGCAGACAGCATGATTATTCACGGAAATGCTTCTTGACATTAGTAATTGTAGCAGAATCTGGTCTAAACATTCCTGAAATGGGCCCAATCAAAAGCATGGGATTTAATTGCACTGTGATTTTGGGGTGACTCAGCTGATAAGCTATTTTGGATTTTTCAAGGTGTTACTGTCAGTAACTAGGACTCTTTTTTCAGATTGAAATTGCATGAAAGCAATCAAAGAGTATTAAAAAAAACCCATAGTGTTGCTACCTTGGTTTCTGTCTTTAAAAATACCTCTCTGTGCTTGTACACTAACAGATGGAAGCCAACTGAATCACTGATAACTTGGTTTAACCATGTTATAAGTATTTCCTACCACAAATGAAGTGACTTTGGAACCCACAGCGCCCTGCTCATTAGTTTCTAATGTGAAGGTGATCCCTAATTTTAGCTGTGCCTGGGCTCAGGTAATCATGTAGGCTCCCTGTGTAGTGGAAGTCCTCCAGGGAATGATTCATCCAATTATCTTACAGTGGGGAAAACCGCTTCCTGGGAGATCCTAACCTTTTCCAACAGTATTTACAGAGCATTTATATTTTTTAAGAGCATGGCGGAGCATGTCATGCCTGCTGCTGGCTGGGCCTAAGCATTTGTCTAAGAGACTAAAAAGCCAAGTAACCATCCAGGTAGTAACTTATGAGAAAAGAGTGAAAAGTTTCTGTATAAACGTTTTAAGTAAGAAAAAACACTGATTTTTTTTTTTCCAAATTGAAATTGATTTTGGGAAGGAGGTAGATGTAAGGACAGTTAATTCTACTGCAAGCACTGGCTACTTCCAGTACAAAGCGGGATTTCTGCCTAACAGGAAAAATCCGCACTTACAGAGTGAACAAGCTGCTCATTAAGCCATTCATTTGATAAGCGAGGGATTTCAGCCCAAGCCTTTGATCTTCCTGATTCCAAGCTGGGGTGACAATGACGTGGGCAGTCCCCCTGAATTATAAGCACAGAGTGTGAGCCAGACACCTGAAAGGTGGTGATGACCATGTGGGCTGTGGGGTGAGAAGTAGTGCAAGAGTTTCCTGGCAGCACTGCTGAGAGATGCAGCTGACAGTGCCCTCGGTCATGTCGTGCTGCTGGGATTCTCCTGATGGGCCTCTCTCAGCAGAGGATCTGCTCTGTGAAGTCTGCTCTGTGTACCTGCTTCCTAAAATACACCCAAACCCACATGCACTGCCAGCTGTGAGCATTGTACTGGTTTTAGCAAAAAGTAGTGACTAATGTGATGTCCTTTTATCGCTTGCCTTGATTCTTTAATGTTTGGGATTGAAGTGCTTAGGAGGATAATTCTTGCCTTTACTGAAGTGGTACCTGACCTACAAAGAGACAGAGAGCTGGTTCTTACATTCCCATCTTCTCCCAGTATTATGCCTTTCTAAAAAAGTGTGAACAATTTAGTGTATTTCCACTGAGCCCAAAGTTTCTCTGAGTTCCAGAATACCGTGGTAAACTGGGAGCTGCTGTGGGTCTGTGTCGTGCAGGCATTTAGAGAACAAGTAGTTATGTGCTACAATTACTTCCACATAAATGGTTTACTGTCCTTTCAATCCCGCACCAAAACCTAGCACAGGCAAGAGCCCACACCTAACCAAAATCTCAGAAATGGGAGAAGAAAAGTCCTGGAAGTAGCTCCTGTATGAAAGATCCTACAGTTCTGCTGCTGCATGGGAGGGATCTGGGATAATAAAAACTCACAGACAATGCCAAGAGCACCACAACAGACTTAGCAGCTCTGTTCCTCATGGCAGAGCCTGCTGCCAGCACAGCCCCACTTCCAGCTGCTCGGGAATCCCGGCATCCCAGGGAGCTGCACTTGAGCTCCTTCCATAGCACAGGCAGCTCAGTTACGCCACCTTGAATTAGCAGCATCTGCTCTCCCTGTAACCTTGGCATTCTCTCTCTTTGCTCCCCAAGCTGCCTCCCCTAAATGTTATTTCTACTCGCAAAAACACTGCATTGCTTCACTGTGGTGAGGCATCCTGCCTTGTCACTTCTCTGAGCAGTGGCTGCGTGCTTCAAGACGTGTTGGTGACCTTGGCCACCTTCCAGCTGTAGAAACAGTTGGCCTTTTTTTCTCAGGATGAGGTTGACAGACCTCCATAGTTAAGTCTCTTCCTATACACATGGAATAAATGTAGGGTAAGAAGCTTGCTTTTTTGAAAATGAAAGAGTTTCTGAGGGTCATTCTCATCACAAATGTGACTTTTGAGTCAGATTATCTGACATAAGACTGATGGCCAGGACAATTCCTGGCTCCCAGGGTCCTCTCACACCATTTTAAGTTCCTGCCCAGCACAAGGCAATGCACGTCGTGTTTTTGAAGTGGAAGAGATGGATCTGTCTGTTACCAATGACAATATCTTTTTGCTATAACAAATGAGTGTTGCTAAGGAAACTAAAAATGGCCATGGTCTTGCCTATCAGAAATCCTTGTGTGGGCCCCATTACCAGCACAGCACTTAACTATCACACACTATTTGTCACTGAGGTCAGAAAGTGCTACGAAGCATCACTGGGGATCCTGCTATGGAGCAGATATCTAAATTTCTGTGACATCAAAGGGGATTTAACTGCCTCACTATAATTCCAAGATTGTTCTAATGCCTTATTTAAGCTAATGAGAGTCCAAGAGATCAAAATCTGCTCCTGCTTTTGCTGCCTTAGTCTCTTCAGCACATTGGTCTCATCTGCACTGTAGCACCTCCTCTCATCATCTCTCTTTCATCAGATTGCCACTTTTAATCAGTAATTTCAGTGGTATTGTACTAGCAAGAAAATAACCTTCCTCCATTCAAAAGGATGTAGAAGCTTTCACTAATAACCTCATAGAGTTATTAGTCCTGATCAGAAGTGCTGCCTGAGCTCAACTAACACTTTTTGAATGACCTAGGGCACTGGTGACTCACGGCCAATATATTCTGTATCACTAAAATCATTGGGAGAACTCCCTGGGACACATTTTAAGTGATTTTGAATGTTTTTTAATAGAGGAGTGAGAGAGGGAGATGGAAGGCAGAGCAGCAAGGTTTTGTGAGAAATAAGAGGGAGGAAAGACACTGTGCAACAGTCTTTTGCTAGAAGAAATCTTCCTTAGCAGCTTTTTATTGCAGCTTTGAGAATTAAATGGTTTTTTTTTAACAATTCCTTTGTTTTTGTTTTATTTCTTACAGTCTGTGTGCGGTTCTTCCCATGCTGTTCAGTGGACATCACAAAATTTCCAGGCAAGATTTGGTGGAGGCTGAGAAAAACCTGCTACAGAATCGTGGAGCACAACTGGTTTGAAACATTCATCATCTTCATGATCCTGCTGAGCAGTGGAGCCCTGGTAAATGTGACAGCATTTCCTAAATGGTTAAAAGTGGACATGGGTCTCCAGTGTTCTCCAGTTCAGCTGTCTCTAAGATCTTATGAACCCTTAGTGGTCGTTTTTCAAAGCAAAGCATTTAGTCTGGGGCTAAAATGAGTTGTCAGCTTTTCTGGTTTCACCTGCCTTTACCATATGGTGGGGAACTTTCTTCTGCTGTGACATAAAATTCTGACTTGCACATGTTTTGAAAAGAAAATCCTTGAGGAAATCTGTGTGAGGAAGATTGCCAGCATTGCTGCTTCAACATCCCATAGCTGCTTCTCCATGAGAGTTCCCATCTGGAGGCTTGCATTTTGCTCCAGGGGTGGCTTTGTTATTTTCTTTTTTTCTCTTTTTTTTAGCACATTCTATAACCAGCAAATCAAAATTATAAAAGACACAGAGGGTATTGAATCAGTGCTATCCATGGAGCTAGTGGGTGTCTGTATTCCTGTTTTGAGTACACCTTAGGTCTACACTCAGTATCTTCCCTGCACAGGTCCTGTTTGTGTCCAGGTGAACGTGTGTTGGTCATTGCCCAGAGCTCTGGTAGGGGATCCTCTCCTCCTGAGATTCATCCTGCATCCCTCTGCAGAGGAGTTATCCTCTCTGCCTTTTCAGCCCTGTGTTCTTCACAGGGATGCATTTATATTTCTCTTTTACATGTCAGGAAGGGGTGGGATTTCACCCAGGTATTTATCCTGACCTTGAGCAGAGATGTGTATCAAGAGTTCTCCAGGCTTTATTTAGTCTGGTGGTCACAGGTCATCCCCTTTGTAAAGGAGTATGACATACCCTTATTAAATTTGCAGATAGTGCCATGTTTGGGTAGGTTATCCATGCATTTCCAGAGGTCAGGATTGACTTCAGCCAAGTGGGTGAATCTGCCTTAAGTAGTAAGGCAAGCATCATCTTAGAAAGGTGCCTGCTTCACCTCACTGGGAATAATCAAGGCGTGGTGAAGGATGGCTGCAAGGGAGCAGATTTACTAAAAGGAACTGGAGAGGGAGCAGGCAAAAAAGAGAATAAAGTCCATCACAACCCTGCACAGAAGCTGAATACCCCACTGGGCTGTATAAATTTTCCTGTTCTTCCACTCCAGTTGGCATCAAGGAGGCCTCAGCTGGAGCACTGGCTTCAGCTCTGGGCACTGCACTTTGGGAAAGACATGGGCTAATTGAAGAAACTCCAGAGAAGAGCAGCACAAATTATCAGTGGCCTAAAAAAAGAGGAAAACAGAGGAGTATTGGATTTATGCAGCTCAATGAAAGTCTCTGAAGGAGAGAGAAAGGTGGAAATACGTAAATGTTGGTGCAAAAATGGAAAGAAATGGACTGTTCTCCTGGTCCACCAGAGATGGGCTGAAATGTCACCCCGGGGTTTTTATTTTATTATGAAAAATAGGAGGCTGAAGAACTTGGGTGAATAGTAAGCTTCTGAAAATTGTCACAGCTTTGCTGAAATGAATGGATTCTGACAGTTTTTTGCACCAGCTTGAGCATCAGAATGTTAATTTTTGAGCACATTTTAGAGGGGGAACGTCGCTTGCTATAATATGCTTTAGATGAATACACTTCCTTACATATGTAATTAAAAGTGCCTTAGATAACTGAAGACTGCAATATAAAGCTCATTTAATTTAAATTGCATGCATTCATTTAGTTTTTGCGACTTTCAATTTAGCCAATGCAGTTCTGTATAAGGGCAAATTATCCTGCATTTTCTCACATATCAGCACCGCGCTTCAGTATTTGGACTGGAGATGATGGAGGCAACACACAAATTTTTTTCCTGTTATTCTGGGTTGCTTTCTTCCAAAATCTGAGCTCATCTGGCTGCATCCCTGGGACACCCTAAGCTGTTAAGGGAATAGAGCTATATATACCTTTAAGCCAATATATATATGTGTATGTGGTTAAACCATCAAAATATCTCTTTAGCTTACTGCAGAAGATCCAAAAACCTTTCTTAAAATTTTAAGCCATAAGCACCCAAACTGGAAGCCTACTCATTAATAGTAATTTTGGATAACACTGCAGGTATATTGCTTAACTCTTTTTTAACCCACAAAGTAAAGCAGGGAGAGGGAAAAAAAAAAAAAAAAAAAAAAAAAAAAAAAGAAACCTCTCCTTAATGTTTTATATGGCAGAGGTTCATCCATTGTCGCCATGAAAAAAAATGCAAAGCTAGAATTTTGTCATTTGGGTAATATCCACAGCTTGTCCAGAAGCACTGAAATGTCCAGGTAGCACATTTTTCATCCCTTAATAAGCTACTTTCTGACTCACTGTGTGCTTTTAGTAGACAAAACACAATGTACTTTTGGACAAGTTAGTAGAAAGTAGGGAGAGCAAAGGAGGCAGAGGAGGAAATCACTTTAAATGGTTTGTTGTTATTTTTGCAGTAATTGCAAAGTACAGCAAGTCATCTGACAAAGTGAGTGAGCCCCTAAGAGAAGTGATAAACTCCAATCTGTGCATTGTTTTCAGGCTTTCTCCAACAGCTCTTTCACACCCTTGAAATATCATTTTTGAAGGCAAGATAGGAGACAGGGTTGCAGCGAAAACGTCACCCCAAAGTGTGGGGACAAATGGACAAGCTTTGGCACAGGCTGCCAAAGCTTTCTTGTCAGTTTAATTACTGTTCCCTGGCAGGCAAAAGAGCAGTGTGACTGCCTGAGTGACAAGTACCACACTTCTTGTATCTCCAGGCACTGGGTGTTTGCTAACTTTTTGAAGCTTCTCAGAAAGTAGCTACAGATCTGGAAATATGTAAATGCAGATAATTCAGATGATTAGCACAGACCCTCTCAAATTATGTTTCTTACTGCCAAGTGCTCTGGGTCACACGATGGGATGAGAGTAATATGTCACAGCTTGGGTCATCCAGGTTACAGGGATTTGGGAGCAGCTTGTGTAACAGCAGTGGCAAAAGCAACTGTGGAAGCAGATCATAATTTGACTTAGAAGCCCCAAAATGGGCAGCATATTGGCAAACCTGACACCAGGATCCTGCCTTTTATTTGACTTTCGTTATGAAGTGAAGGCTAAATTATGAGAGTTCTTTATTTTCCTTCTTTTGGGAGGCATATTGGTTTAGATCTTAAATATTTTAAAGGGGTTATTCAGTTGCTCGTATTTGATACAGATACCGAAACTCTTTTCATACTGCTCTGCATGAGATTAGTTGGAGAGACAGATGAGATGGGGAGATAGATACCTTGACCTTTAAAACATTATTGTTCTGCTAAGTGAATAATAATGAGCATTTCTTGAGGCAGAGAGCTGTAGCCACCTGAAATGTGATGGCTGAACAGAAGCCAGGGAACTCCAGTACTCCATAACACAGGCAGGTTAATAACCCAATTTGTCATCATTAGCAATAAGATCTGTTTGGCTAAATGCAGGGGTCACATTTTGCCTCCTAAATATAGACATCCTGTGCCCTGGGACATCTGAGGTGCCTGGGTAGCATTGGCATAGCCAACAGGAGATGAGGCAGGATAAATCTGGGCATTTTGGGGTGTCACTCGGTCGTGGATTCACACTCTAAATTCAGGGCGCTCTTCTTTCAACACTCAAAGGATGTCCAGGCAGTACAGCCAGGAGAGGCTGGAGAGAGCCAAGCCTGTGTCCCTTGTAGAGGAAAACTGAACAGATCACTCAGGTCAGGGTCAGTTCTGTTTGTGCCTGAACACTCTTTTTTTAATTATAATGTTAAAATATATCAGAAATCACAGCCTCTGCGTGATGTTTTATCAAATAAATAAGTTTGATTTCATGGTGACCTGTAGTGCAACACCCATGCTTTCCAGCAGGGCTTAGTTATTAACCAATCCTTTGTACTTCCAGGCCTTTGAAGATATTTACCTTGAAGATCGAAAAAACATAAAAACCATGCTGGAATATGCTGACAAAGTGTTCACTTACATCTTTGTCTTGGAGATGCTCCTGAAGTGGGTGGCTTATGGCTTCAAGAAGTATTTCACCAACGCCTGGTGCTGGCTGGACTTCCTCATTGTAGATGTGAGTATCATTTTGGAACTACAACCCTTCTCCTGTTGGATTTTGCAGTGGGTGGGAAAGGGCTGCTGAGTTTGGCAGCTTTGCATCTGTGAAATGACAGCTGTCACTCTGGCTCTGGGCATCAACCTCACGCAGAGCTCAGAGGAGGTTTGGGTGTGTAACTGTGCATCCCCAGCACCCAAAGCAAACGCCTTTAGTGGTGACATAGATGTGTCACCCTGCTAATCTTGAGTCACATCCCCTTCCCAACCCCAGGAATTCTCCCTTTCTTTCGGCTTTTAGCATCTCATTCCACACTCCCAGCCAGCACAAGGTCCAGTTACCTCGGCCTGCTCTGCACATGACCTGGGCACACAAGTTTTGAGCAGATTAGAGGAGCTGTCCTTGGCGGAGCTCCCGGGCGAGGCTGCCAGCAGTGTGTAACAGGATGTTCAGTACTGGCTCCCAAATATTTCCCAGTGCAGGAGTCCAGGGGAAGGTGTGAAAAGCCCTCTTGGCAAAGTGTCTTCACTACTACAAAACATTGCAAAATATTCCAAATCCTTGAAATGCCGCCACACTTGCTTCTCCTAATTTAAGGATAATCCTTAAAAAGCTGAACAAAAGGAAGCTCATGCCCCAGGAGTGTTGCTAGTACCAGATTTGGCTCCTCCAGAAATTCACTTTGAATTGATGTGAGATCTGCCAAATTTGGGAAAAGTCAGCAATGCCACGTCCTCCAGATGAAGTCTAACATTTCATCTCAGTGTATCAATGAGGAGGCAATAATCTCCCTGAGGCCATTTCTTATTAGCTTGAGGTATTAATGCAGGAGGCTGGCAGAGCTTTGCCACGATTATGTAATTTATTAAACTTGAGAGAAATTATTTTTCCCCATTTTACATCTGTACCTTGACTCGAGGGAAGAACTGCACTTTCTTTGGCCCCAGCCCAGGAGAGCACTTCAATGGGACAATTTGCTTGTTTGAAGTTATGGACATGTTTAAGTGCACTGCTGGATCAGAGCCTTTGGAAGCTTCTCCAGAGCTTTAATAAATTGATTTATGAAAAGGAAATTCTTTACATAAATTGTAGGTCATAAATTCTCCTTTGCATATTTGCTTAGAAACCTTTTAAAGGGGAGACACTCATTTTTCTCAGATTAGCTCCAGCAGAAGAGGAAGGCCTGGTTTAATTATTTAACCACAAAATTGGAATCTACCAGTTCCTAAGTTATAGCCCAGCTCTGAAAACTGTTCTTACTGTGATTTAGGTGACACAGCTTTTCTTTTCTGGTTTCTTCATCTCCAAAATGGGACTAATAGGACTCACCTAAAGTATTGGATGGGCTTCCAGGAATTTGTTGTTGGAGTTACTGTTTCAGTGAGCTCCTGAAGACTAGAAGGGCTGGATGAGGGATGAATATTGTCACAACCATAAGTGGAGGTCTTCCTCATGGGAGCAGCAGTGTGCAGGATCAATCCACTGAGGCAGTTTGGAACTCTGCTGCAGTTTGAAATTAGTACCACACTTGTAGAATAGCTTCTCATTAACACCAAAGAAAGTAAACCACAAACTAAGCTAAATTCTACATTCTGTCCTCTCTGTGTAACCCGCCCCCGCCCCCCCCTTGGAACAGGAGCCATACAAAATCCAAATGTAAATTAGCTGCACGTTTGCCTTTTAATGGTGAGTTTATAATGGCAGATTGGAGAAGCAGCCACAGATGGCCTGGGAAAGGGCTTCACCTTCCCCTGTCACATATCCAGGCACCTATGGCATAAGACAGGGGGGACACAGGGCCTTGGACTCCCCTTGTCCCCAGAAAATAAATCCCAGAGCCATCTTACTGACCCAGAATGTTTTATTTTCTCAACCCACATTCAAATGTTCCACCCACATTTAAATGTGCATTTTGCAAGCTTCCAGTCCAACCTCCAACCAAAAAGTTGCTCCACCTATGAGATGTTTTGGTTTTTGATTCACTCTAAGCCATCACTTGCTCTTTAGGGTTCTCAATGAATAAATCTTTTCCCCCTGCACTATTCTTTTCTTAAAAATATTTTCCTAGTGCAGATTATGAGATCCTGGTACTATATTTTTAGCAGGTTTAACAGATGCTTTTCTCCTACCCTATTGCTAACCCTGCCACTCTGAATTGGCACAGTAATATCCTGTAATTTTTCCAGCACACTTTTTGTTTCAATTTACATTTTCTTTTTGGTCCTTTGAGAACCAAATCACTGCAACTGAGCTGCAGAAGGGAGTGAATGGGTGAATTAGCTGCTCCAAAAGAAGCAGATGAACCACTTGTATGATTTTCTCAAATTTATTTGTTTAAAATTATTCACTTAAAAATTCCTGATCTGCAAATTATTCATTAGTGGTTTGGTATCAGTATTCAAAATTCAAGCTGTGATGGTCGATTTTTGATTGGACATGAGAAACCATCTCTCATCTGTGTTTTCTCATTGAACAAATGCAACTCTGAATCTATTTTCTGTTTTGAATAATTCATAAAACCGGCTCAAAATTTGCAAGTATTCACTATTTCTAAATGGGATTTGAACCCAGAGGGGTTATAAGCATATTGCTGCTGATTTTTTTTTTTTTCCCATATATCCTGCCTTGTGAAAGACCTTTGACACTGATTTGGGCCAGTGTAACAGCAAAGACTCCATCTGACAGTTGTGGATTACTAAAGAAAATTCTGTTTTGCAATGCCTAAACATTAAAACACAGAGTAATCCACAAACTGAGCTATTTTTTGCTGGATGTAGAATCCCTAAAGGATGATCTCTGGTAATGGGCTTCTCAGCATCCCAAAGAAGTGTGCTAGTGTAGCAGAGAGTGCTTTCATACTCATTGCAGTACAATAACGTCCTATCAACAACTCTGCTACAAATTTCTTTGGGAGGAAAGAGAAAGGGTTAATCAAACCACAGAATGCAGGTTCATTTCAGCTCAGGGCCCCTAGGAAAGACGCCTTAGATGCCTCCTGAAAGTTGGACATGCTGAACAAACAACCTCAATGTACTTCTATACAAGTTGCCATGAAAAAACAGAAGTGCTACTGCTAAAAGTAACTCAATTCTACACTGCAAATATCAGCTGTCTGTGCTCATGAGCTGCAGTGGTGGGCACTCAATCCACAGCTCTTTTCACATGGGGGAAAGGCAGGGACTGTAGTATATCTGTGCAGACAGATAGAAGTGTAGACAGACATCAATATCACCATCAGGAATGGCATTTATGCACTACCCTCTTTCCTAGGATGCAGGGGCAAGTATTTCCACAAAGAACAGATGTTTTCCAAGCATCCATGCAATCAAAATCTCTTCGGACAAAGCAGATTAACCGAGGAGTCTGAACTTGGCCTGGGAAATGGCACCCAAAGTGAATCTTTGTGAGACTTGCTCTCCACCAGGCCTGTCCTTTGAAACAGGGAGCAGAGACACTCCACCAGCTTTGCATGCTGGTGTCATACTTGATGTTCCTTTCAATTGTTTTCTTCTGACCTATAAATATTACCTTGAGCTTATCTAGCTTGAGCTTCAGCCAATTAATTCTGAGTGATGTCTCAGTCTCTGCTGACAGAGGATGGATTATTCCATTGCATGGTCACTTGGGGAAAGACATCAGTCTGGGGCTTAGCATCATTCAGAGTCTGGAGGTGTTGCAGTCAACAGCTTCTTCGCTGGCTGCTCATGCACTGAAGGCAGAGGTGAGAGGCTGGAACCCCAGAGAAGTTGTCATGGGAAAGAGAAGGCTCATGGGGAAGAGGTGTGAACTCCCAACTCATTAAGTAAGAACAGGAAAAAAGTCACAGCCAAATTTCATTGCCTGTGGCATTCACAGAGAAATCCTCTTAAACCAGGACTAATGTCATCGCTCCACAGAAGTCCATTATCACAAATCCATCATCTCCATTGCAGCTTTTGTGTCCAATTTAATTGACCAAACATTAGTCCCAATCCAGGCTTACAAAAACCCAGCCTGACTGTCGTGTTCTGATTTCAGAGACGAGGGGAGATGAGGGTTTCTCCGCCAATTCTTTCTAAAATTATTCTGTCTTTCAAGTCTTCACACGTGGAGAAAACTATTTTCTTAAACAATTGCTTTGTTAGGGATGCTGGCAGCCTCCTTTTCCCCCAGCCATCTCCAGCAATAGATGGTCCTTGCACCATGTCCTGCAGCAGGGAGGGGAGAATGTCTCTAATTCGCAGTTTTTGCTCTGGTGCCCCACTACTCTCTCTCCAGCAGGGTCACCACGGATGAAGATTGTTCTTTCCATCCCTTTTCCAACTCCCCTGCCATGGAGGGCGAACAGGAGGCACAGGAGTTTTGGGTAGATCTGTCTCCAAAAGAGCTCAAGCATAGCTCAGCAATGGATTTGAAGGCCAGGCATCTCAAAACAGTTATTCAACAAATCCACTAGGCAGGGTTTTGTAAATGCTTTTAGGAATATGAAAGGCTATGTATTTTTTTCTTTCCTCCGTAACTTTTTTGAGTGGTTCTAACACAGCATGTTTGCCTGGAGCTGTTGAGTTGATAACTAGAGGTGTGTATTCCCCACTGAGCAGCTTTCCAAATTTCCTGTTTGCTGCCAAATTTCCTATTTGCTTGTTTGAGATCTGCTCGTGGATGTTCAGACGTTAAATGCACCATCACTTTCCCTGAACACTTAAACAAAAATAAAAGTATTACATTTTACAAGACAGTTCCTGGAAAGCATTTGCTCTAAGATTTCTGCTTCAAATACTTCACTGTCAGACAAGTTAAGAAGCAGCTAATAATCCTTGAATCTGAGATGAACATTTTAAAACAGTCTTTCTATCCCTAGTTAAAATTGAATTGAATTAAATTATGCCCTTGTGTTGGATTGTCTTTAAGTGACAATTAAAAACTTGCAGTGTGAAGTAAATATTGATGGCTTATGATTACTTTAATTGTTTTTTTTCCATCTGTATTCCCAGTTGATTAACAAGGTGATTTCTGTTTGCTGTACCAGTAATTACACAGTCTGCTGTAATGAGTCGTTCCCAAACAGCACTGAAATCCAATTTGTATTCTTGGGGCATTACCCTAAGAGCATGTGAATTTTCTCTAGTTTCTGTTCTGAAAAGCACACAGGAGCAGAATGACAAAAATACAGCCAAGGCAAATTAAAAAATCTATGTCTTGTCACTTGGAGCAGCATCTTAAGAGAGAACTTATTAGTGTTCTCTGTGAGTTGTCAAAAGTCCGTGGGTACAACAGGGTATTATAACTTCAGAGTTCAGCTTTTTGATTAGCTTTTTTCCCAGTTCCTTCAAGCAAATGCACATGTGGGATTTTTGAAGTTGTCTCAGTGCACATTCTTTCTGGGCCTCTCTAATGGCATAAACCTGATGGCATAAATGTGCTGAGATTCCCTCTCCAGAAGCTAGGGAGCCCAGTTTTGAAGAGAAAAACAAAAAAGAAATAGGAAAAAGAAAGAAAAAGAAAAGAAAAAATGCTCTTTTAGTACATATTGGCTAATTCAGGATAAGTGTAAAAAATCTGCATGAAAATAAGTGGTTTTAATGTGTGTTAGCAGGTCAGCCGAGGTTGTAAATCTCCCTTCTGCCACCCCACACTTTATCTCAACACAGCACATGCAAAAACATCCAAATGTCTGGTCTTATCTTGGTTTGCACCTCATGTTTGTTACCACATGGATGCTAAAAGGAGAGAACCCAGGCTTTGCCAAGAGGAAACACAAGCTGAGTTTCAGACAAGGCACAGCAGGACAAAACATTCTGCAGCTGCAGAAAAAAGGGGTGGAAAATGGAGGTGAGGAGAAAAGTCCCCAGTAAGCCTAGTTCACCATCTGCCTGCACCTTGCAAAGTGGTTGGGAGATAAATAATTACTGCAAACGCTGAAGAATTTCAATAACTGAAGCAGATTTTCAAATTTCAAAAGTGCTGTAAAAAACCCATCTCCACTCAGATTTCGCTGAGCTAGATCTGCCAGACATTTTCATTTCTCCAAGTTATTTAAAGATGGAGCACTTTTCAGTGTCCTTGTTTAGAAGACTGTGTTTAAAATGAAAATAATTGATAAAATCCTGGAGTTCCTGCATGCAGCTTGCTTGACCCTTCCCATCACTAGGAGTGGAGCCGCCAAATTCCATCCACAGGGATGTTCTCCTTGTGGGAGAAGCATTTTGACTGTATTTAACAGTCCAGAGTCCCACAAACTCTCCAGGGATAGAGGAGGATGGGTGATTGTCCCACAGCTCCTCTTCCTGATGATCAGCACCTTTGAAACCCTAACTTGCAGACTGAAAAAACATCTTCCCACCATCCAGGATGGTCAGGAGCAGCTCAAGAGACTCCTGAAGATGAGGGAAAAGAAATGAAGGGATAGAAGCAGCCTGCAGAGGGACAGGGATTTTATATTAGTGAGGGAGAGATGAAAGAAATTGGGTTGAAACTTGAAAGCTGCACCTTGGTGGTGTAGAGGTTTTGTGCAGATCTCCTACCCTGCTATGGCTGACTTCGGGATGTTTGTGCCAAGGCAAATGAAAATGAACATTCCTGCTTTGGTATGTTCTCCTACTTGTACCATTACCCTTCCCTGGAAAAATCAGGGATCCTACAGTTCTTCAGAGTCCCTCTCCGTTCTGGAATATTTAATACAATATGGACATATTCAAAATACAATTCAGGATCAATCAGCTTCAAGAACCCAACTAAATTGAGCTGATTTTCAAGCTAAGACTGTCGTGTTTCCCACAACAATTTGGTATTTTTTTCATATTGAATTGGAACATCTGATTAAATAAACACTTTAGTGAAACAGGCAAATCCAGAACAGCACCTTGAGGAAGCAGCACAGATTTGTCTCTTTTGGGGTTTTTGGGGGGTTGGTTTGTTTAATTTTGGGTTTGGTGTTTTTGTTTGGTTTTTTGGGTTTTTGGGGTTTTTTGTGGTTTTGGGGGGGAGGTGTGGGTTTTTTTGTTTGTTTTGGTTTTGTTCTTTTTGGTTGGGTTTTGGTGGATTTTTATGTTGTTGTTTGTTTTGTTTGCTTTCTTGTCTGGTTTGGTTTGGTTGGTTTGTTTTAGGGTTTTGGTTTGGGTTGGGTTTGGGGCATTTGTTGGGGTTTTTTGTTTGTTTTGGTTAGGTTTCTTTGGTCTGGTTGGTTTTTGGGTTTTGGTGGGGTTTTTTTTGTTGTTTGTTTTGTTTGCTTTCTTGTCTGGTTTGTTTTGTTTTAGGGTTTTGGTTTAGTTTTGGTTTAGGGCTTTTGTTGCAGTTTTTTCCTTGCTTTTGTTGTTGTTTTCCTTATGTCATGTCTAAGTAGGGTTGATCCTAGTCCTGTCCAGAAAGAAACTTGCCTTTACCTCAGCACCTCCACTCCCATCAGCTGGGATGGAAATGCAGCAGAGTCAATGGGGCTGAGCCCCACAGAAATTCTGGGGAATTCAGGGAAGCCCCAGGGAAACGTTCTGTCAGTAATCACTGTGTGCACCCCTGGCACGGTAACACTGCCTTCATATAATAAACAGTAATCAAATCCGTTCCTGACTACAGCATTCAGCATCAGGAAGGTTCCCTGGGATGAAACATGAGGTGGCTTTGGAGATTTTCCTAAGAGGAGAATGTCTTTCCTCTCCAGCTGCCATAAATCCAGGCTGTCTCCACACAGCATCTGGATGAGCAGCAGAAATCATGAGCACAGCATCTGGATGAGAAGCTGATGATGAAGAAGTTGTTTTGCTCTAAATCATAACACAAACACCAGACTTTTCAAGGCATCTGCACCTGCACAGCCACTGCAGAGGGAGCCCTTGGGACTTGGCCAAGCTTTGCCTGATCAAGTTACATCATGTGATCCCCAAAATTCACAGGAATCCCTTAGCAGGCTGCCCAGGGGAGTGATCAGAGCCCCAAGCCTGACAGAGTTTAGACAATGCTCTCAGGCCCCAGGTGTGATTTTGGGGATGTTCTGTGGAGGGACAAGAGTTGGACTCCATGATCTTTGTTCATCCCTTCCAACTCAGCAGACCCCGTGATTCTGTGATCCCTACCCATTGCTAATAAAACAGGATGTCAAGGTGTGGCAAAAAAATGCCTGTTTGCAGTGAAAAGGTGAGCTGAGACAAGCTGAAAATCCATTTGTAAATGGTGAGGGGGGGGAAAAACTGCAGATCAATAGGTCAGTTTGCTCCCTCACTGGATGAAAGCTCACAGTCGACTCACCCTCGGAAATTAGCTGAGGTTTAATTCTTAATTCTCAGCCGTGTGCTCTGGGAATTGGCTGGAGCTGTTAGAAAAGCCTGAGCAGGTGTAGGGGAGGTGACAGATTAAGAGAACAGCAAGACATAAAGAGGTTCTTCTGGAAACCACCAGGAAGCAATTAGGATGCAGGAATGATTTATTTAAAAGCATTTAACCCAACAAGAGTGACACATGCTGTTTGCAACAAGGCTGCCCTCTGGAAAGGAAATGTTGCCTTGAAAAGCTTGGACATGAGGACCTGGAGACAAGCTGAGAACATGGAATATTAACAGAATTTTATAGGCCTTATTCTGAGTAATAGATGGAGAAAAAAAGTTCTGAAAACAAAGTGGAAAAGTCCTGCAGAAACAAGACAAAATAAAAACAAAGCAAAAAAAAAAAAAAAAGGTGGATGAAGTAAACGAGGTTTTAAACCTAAGTAATAAGAAGTAGAACTGGACTTTCCAGGAGATAATTTTTGTTTATAATTATAGTGTAGCCCCTACATGAGAGCACTCCAGGAGCAGTAATGAACTGCTGCAGTAAGGGAAGCCCTTTGATAGCTCCTTTCCAGACACATTTTCACCTCCAGGCCATGGACCAACCCCTGAGCAGCCTTAAGGAGTTTGTTGTCTTTACCTGAACATGAGGGCTGTGATCCAAGGAAACGAGGAGCAGAGATGGGAATTTAGGTCACCTTAGTGCCTCTCTGGTGTCCTATTTTTAAGACTTTCCTTTAACTTTTTGCCTTTCTTTCACACTGTGCAATTTCTGGATTGGCAGGTGCAATCATACAGTTTGGCGTCTGTATGGCAGAAAATGCAGCGTCAGAATGAAAGGACAAAGGGATGTTTTAAAAACCTAAAATGACAATAAAAGTCTGCTCAGAAAGGGTGGATGTTGGAAGGAATACCAATCTCATTACAAGCTCCCTTTCCCCAGCCATACTTCAGAGTGCCCAAAGAAGGTCCATGTATTTCAGTTTATTTGTAAAGTCCCATTCCCCTGTAGGATTTCCACCTTGCATGTGGGGTAAAAACTGAATTTTGTTCCTTTTCAAATCAAGTGTAGAAACTTGTAACTTCAGGCTTAGCTCTGAAAGACACTGGGCAGTGAAGAGGTCTTTGAGTGATTCTATCCTTGGCAGCAAAGGAGAAGCCAGGCTGCATTGAAAGGAGGCACCCACAGCAATCCAGGCACTATTTCTTCTATTTTTATTTTTTTTAAAAGGCACAATTAGAGAGGGAGAGACAGGTTTTTTTTTTTTTTCTGGGGCACACAAAAAGCTATTTGAAAGCACCAGGGGCCTGCATTAGCTGGAACTGCTTATTTAAATAAGTGGCCAGAGCTTTCAGCTCAGCTGCTGTGCTTTCATTCAGATGTCTTTTTATTTCTTTTTTTTTTTTTTTTTTTTTCTTTCCCTTTTTTTTTTTTTTTTTTTGCCTGCTGTTCCCTCCCCTCTAATTTGAACAAGCAGGTTAATTTGATGAAATCCCCTGGCTGCATAAAGCATATGCTGCTGCCCATTCCAGGAGGAGGTCTTCTCCCTGAGACAGGGACTTGCAGGGCATTGCTCTCAGAGTGTGCAGCAGCATTTAGTGGAGATTCTGGTTGGTCTTAGGATTTATATGATTATCCAAGGATGATACTTTTGCTGTTTCTCAGGCAGAATTCCTTGTTTTCAGGGCTCTGCTGTTAATTCACCCCAGTGGTGGTCAGGGCTTCATTAAAACATGCAGTCTGTGCTGGCTAGTGGTCCAGGGGATGCTCCCAGGTTATCTGAAATAATGTGCTTTTAGGAATGGGGAAAAAAAAAAGGAAGAGGAGCAGCTTTTATTCCAGCTCAAACCGTTCATTTCAGTTTCTCCTTGCTATATGAATCTCCACCAGCCCTGGGTGAAAACACTGCTCCCAAACTCTGTGCCCTTGACTCCCTGTAAACCCCCAGGGGAGTCTCTGGAGGCTGCTAATATGATATTAAAGTGTGTTCATGTAGGGAGGAACCCACTGCTGTTCTAAATGCAATCAGTCCTTGAAAAAAAAAAAAAAAAAAAAAAACAAAAAAACAAACCACCAAAACCTAAACCTCTATGATCTTCTAATTAAAGGCCTTTTTCCCTCCATGCACTGCATTATCACACTCCCTACTTTTTTTTTTACTTGGTAATTGTTTTTTCTGCCACCTTAAAACTCTGTCCTGGTGGCTTTACTGGGTTTACAATTGGTTTACAACACTGATTGCTTTGGTCACTGTCAGATAATGAAGACACATAAAATCATCGTGGAATTTTATCTCTGTGTGTTCATGGTGAATAATTTCAATAGTCAGACAATGCTGCACATCTGTAACTGGTGAATGACTGTGAGACCAGCATGAGCACACTGGGAATTTAACACTGCTCCAGGTGCCACCTGGGCACATGCACAAGCCATATTCCTTACCTTAAGAACGTCAGAAATTCTCCAAAATAGTGAAATTGTGACAAAAAATTGGAAAATACTGAAAAAATGTTCTGTTTCCTGGACAAGACTTTGAAGTGGATTGTCAAAATTATTTAGGCATTTAGAAATTGCTCTCATTAGAGTTATATTATGTATTTTTATAATTTATACAGGTATCAATGAGGGTAACCTTCTGTCAGAGATCCTTATAATCTAGCACTCTGAATTCATTGATTCTTCTTGATTTTACCCTGCAAACACTGGGACACTCCAGATCCAAGCTAAGGCCACCAAGGCACACAGGTACCAAGAGACTGGTTTTCAAAACACCAGCCACAGGTTTTTAACCCCCATGGCTGGTATTTCTAGTGCCCAGTCCACCAGAATTAAAAGCTCTCTATTTTTCCCTTCGTCATGAGGCTGAAAATGACAGTAAACAGTAAAAGCTCTGGGGTTCATTTATTTCCCTTCAGCCCACCCCAGGCATCTGTCATGCAAATTATTGTAAAATCCATACAGATAAACTTGTGTGTGAATATATGTTGGAATATAGAATTTTTTGGGAATACAAAAATAATGTGGGAATATAGAGATTTTTGGGAATGTAGAAATATAGGTCTATTTATTGACACAATATTCTTATAGGCACATAGATAAAACTATCTCTGGGCAAAGAAAGTCGGGAAGAGGAGCAAAAATCTTCCCTGAATGCCAGGATTAGAGAGAGCTCCACACTCTCTGCCTGTCTACAATAGCAAGAGGATGGATTTTTTAGGCTGGATCTACAAGGCTGAGCTTTGCTGGGAAACTCTGCCATTGAGCTGGGCAGTAAAGGCTGACTCTTTCAGGGTTTCCCCTCTGTTGGGCTGGAATAAATTTTGGGAAGTGTCTGACAGCGCTGAGGCTGGGCTCTTGGCTGTGCTGAGATGATCCAGGGAATACAAAGGGGAAGAGTTGCCACATGATTGACATCCTGGTCCATGAGATTGGTGAGACCTGGGTGTCACAGGCTGAGGTCTGTGGAGGCAGGATTGCACACACTGATTTATGAGGACCTCTCTCCCCCTTAGGGACCCTCATTGCTGCCCAGGCTGTGCACTGGGCTTCAGGTAAGGCAGAAAATTCCAGTGACAGCATTATTCTGGAGACTCTGGGGTCGCCAAATAAGCAGCAAGTCAAGGGGATAAGGAAGAGTCTAGACCTAACACAGGGAAACTATTTCCTGATTAAGTTGAATGGAAAGCTGTGGAAGCTTCTTAGTGATATCTAGCAAGTTCTGGAAAGACCTCCAGGGAAAATGCTGGAGGCAGAGCAAGTGGGAGCTGTGATAAATCTGCTTGGCCCAGAAGAAGTGCACAGGAGGATGAGGGATTCCACAGCTTACCTGTAACCTGCCATGTGAAAGGTGAAATTGAGGTGAAAGCTCCAAGTCAGCAGCAAATTGGGTGTTTTATGGGAATTGTTCCAAGCAATAGTGACTCCTTAGGATTCACTTGCTCTCCACTGTGTTACAGTGCTGCTTCAGAGGTAGATTGTTACAAAAAAAAACGACAAAACTATTTGCAAAAAGGTACTGAAAAGATTAGAGATGTGTGTGACTTATTCTGAATCTGGAGGTTACATTGACCCTTGAGGTGTTTCCTGGGTGCCAGCACATTTTTGATTCTGAGCATAGCACAAAGCAGAACTTTAGAGCAGCTCTGGGCTGCATAGCCTTGCAACAGTAAAAAAATAACAGAAATAGCTGACTTCACCTTTTGTTGTGATTATGTGGGGCAGTCAGCAGCAATTCTGAAAACTGCTTGATTTTATTCCTAAAAATAACCTTCCGGGTCACTTTTAATCAAGTCCAAATGGCCAAGTCCCTGCGTTGGTAATTCTCCTATAAATAAAACTTGACAAGGATACCTTCAAAACCAACATCCAAGCATTTAAACAAGTTGTCTCAAACTCTGCTCTGACTCCAGCCTTGTAAATCATTGCCAAATATCACACAGCTTCATGACCTAATCCTCTGCAGAGATATCCAATGCTGTGTAAATCTGTGTCAGGAGGGCAGCACCACCTGTGATGTGTTTCAGGGTGACATTTGTGGCACTCCAAAAAAAAAAAATAAAAAATGGGAACCCACTCAGATGCAAAGTCTGGTCTTGCAAGATTTGAACCAAAAACTTTCTGCCTCAGGGGAAAAGGCAGTTATGGGACACAAATCAAGGATGAGGGAGAATCGTGGAGATGGTCCAACCAAAGCAGTTTGAAGACCTTGATAGGATCTGAATTTCAGTTATGATGGGTGGAACTAGCAGAGAAGGGTGTTGAGTACCCTGTTTTTGATTAATTTTCATTTAAATATCTATATTCATTTTATCGATCAATTTTCTAAATTAGCTTCTCTTGGTAGGTGAGTGTATGGATCTTGGTTTCTATCTCTGAGCATAATCACTGAGCTGTTTTTCTTATACATTCAGCCTTTCTGGACAGGAACCTCCAAGGTTTTGTGAGATTAAAGCTGTTTTCTGCACTAGAGTTTCCACTAAAGATAAAAATATATGCCAGTGTTTCTCCTAACCTGATTTCTCTGTAATGCTACTTTTATTTTAGACTTTTAAGATTACTTAATTGAATGGCTTTAGTATATAACTACAGTGCACATTTGCTTGCTGCTCTTAGACAAATACTCAGCCCTTTTTCATTATTCAGGCAACATTAAGTTACTGGGAAGAGCAAATAAAAGGAGGTGGATTTGAACTCTGTGTTAATGCAGCTTCAGAGCACAGGATATAAACTGGGATGGTGAGCAACAGGGAAGGCAGAAAATGAGTGTGTTGGTGAGCTGAAGACGGTTTTTAAGATAAACCCAGATTTTCTTCTCCAGCTGTGAGCAGTGAGTGAGCAGGATTTGGGTGAAAGGAGCATGTCAAACCTATGGCATTGCTTACTCTAAAGTGACTTGGGCACCATGCTCAGGTCACAGGTTCAGATCTGCTTCCTAGAGATGGAAGCAAAGGCTTTGCTGGGGATTTTTACCTCTCCAGTGTCTACGGGGCCAAAGCCATCAGACCTTGGACCCAGTCTCCTGTGCACTGTGATGTTCTTACAGAGCACTCAGCTCTAGAAGTCAGAAGTGTTTATTAAGCCTTTCCTTCCATCCCAGCCTCTCAGTCTGTACACAGGAGATGAGTTTGTGTCACACCTTGTTAAAGAGTGACGTGTTACAGGGTGACAGCCAGCCCCTGTGCCACTTTGTCATCTGCAGGGATTGGGGGGGGACTGGTTTATCCTGGCAGAAACCCCAGCTCAGGCTTGGTTTCTCTGAGACCTCCTACCATTAGTCACCCACATGACACAATAAAGCCATCAGCAGGTAAATAATTTAACAAATTGAGAGAGTTTTTACAAAGACGCTTAGCTGTGCAGACATGGCTGGTGTGTAAATAAATGCATATTCAGGAGAAAAGCTGTCCACAGGGGACACTGTCTTGGGACTTAGGGACCAGGCTGGTCTTGCCCTGTTTTATCCCAACCTTATGTGTGATGCTGGGCTGGTCAGGCAGCAGTGGGCTTCAGAGAAAAAATCATCCCATCCTATAATTAAAAGGAAGGTTTCTCTCCAGAGCTGTCAGTGTTTAAGGGGATGCCGGAGTTTCCTTACACTAAGAACTTGTTTTTTATAATGTGGAGGAGTCCCTGCTTTTAGGCTTAACTTCTGTCTTGAAAATGGCAACAGCACCCACTCCTCACAGAAGAGCTTTGCACACTCCCATTGCTGAGCATGAGATATCCAATACTGTGATAAATGGGGCTGTGAGAATGGTAAGTAAGAAAAAAAGAAACAAATTAAAAAGGAAGAAAAGGAACTGTGATAAGGAATATACACAGGTTTCTCCTTCTTAAAAAAAATAGTGTTTTATAGTTCGTGATGATTAATTCTGGTTGGTTTTTTTGTTGTTTTGGGTTTTTTTAATACATGCAAATTGGCATGGTACCTATGGTGTTGGAGAGCTGTTTGTTTTCACTCTTTGCTCAGTAAGATTTCAGGCTGTGAACACTGATTTGAGCATGGAAAACCCTATTGCTCCATGTGTTCATATTCCCCACTGCCACTCAGTTCATTCAGAATCCAGTCCTGTGCCTGATACCACCCACACCTCTGACCAGCTAGGGCACTACAAAAGCTCTGAGAACATGAAGAGCCTGGGAACCCCTCCATGCTGCTTCCAGATTCAGGAAGTTCACACCTTCAGGAAAGGTGTGAACCTCAACATCGAGTGCCTGTCAAATTTCCATTTCCTTTAGATGCTGTGCAGAAACCAGAAAAAGTGAATAAGAGCAGAATGGAAGAGCCATGCACATCATTCTTTTAAGGTCTGTGGTATAGTCATGTCTGCCAGCAATGTAGAAGACTTGTCTCTAATCACTGAGTTGAAGACTAGTGATGAAATGTAAATACCGCAATCCTTTGTGTCTGCTGGAGAGGGTTAGACCTGCTTTCTTCCAAAAAGCTCTGAATTGTAACACTCACCTGACTCGGATTTTGGGTAGTGGAAGAAACACACACCTTGGGGAGGGCACAGTAAACATCACAGAGTAGTGGGTCTGTTATGGTGATCTCCTTTCTCATCCACTTTGTGAAGGGTCATCCTTTTCTTCTCTGTGTGGATCCAACGTAACGTCTCCCATTTAAGACTTTTTTTCCCCCCACTGTTCCACTAACCAGCTGTTCCTTTCTAGGGAGGAAAGTCAGAGGAGAAGGAAAATGGCAGGAGTGTTCTAACAGGTTGAATGTTCTCTTTGTGTCTCCGTCCAGGTCTCCTTGATCAGCCTGGTTGCCAACACTCTTGGATACTCCGAGATGGGTCCCATCAAATCGCTCAGGACCCTCCGTGCCCTGCGGCCGCTGAGAGCTTTGTCACGGTTTGAAGGGATGAGGGTAAGAGGACACAAAGCATCCATCAAAGCTCAGCTTTGTGTGGATCAAAGTGTCACAGGGGATTGCTGCACGGGGGTTTTGTCAGCCAAAGGACGTGAATGAAAATGCTTTAGCAAAGCAACAAAGAAATCCCGCCTCGGTCTTGGTTGCAGTTGTATCATTGCATCTTTATCCTTGGGTGGATTTAGTGATAAACCAATCCTGCTGCCTAACTTGTCATACTGTGCCTTAAAAAACAGCTTTTTGGGTGAGGAAGCATCTGGATATCAATTACCTCTCAATTATAAGGTCTGTCAGGGGAACAAACAAGCTAAAGTTTGCTCCCTGTTTTGACACGCATTAAAACGAGAGTGACTAGAAAGATCTTAAGGAAGTTTTCACTAATAATTAAAGCAAAAATTAGAAATGCTAAAGATAGGGAAACCAAATGAATGAATGATTTTTTTTCCCCTTTGAACAGATTGCAGTTTTAATGAGGAATATTGGGACTAACATTAAAACCCTGCAGCTTGTGCTTGTTGCAGCATCTTGTGCATCCATCTCTTTCTTTCCTGCATTCCTTTGCCACTGTGGCTGTATTCCCACAGCATACCTGTTTATTTGTTAAGCCTACCTGCTAACAGGAGTCAATTATTGTTTAGATAAGCACTTTATTAAATTCCTCACATGGTGCATGACTTGCAGGTGGTGACAGCTGTGTTCTGTGGGAGCTGAGGTTACTGCTAACCTTGCAGATTGCTCTGCAAGGTAAAGCAAATCTGTGACAAAATTCTGTGTCAAATTCTATTGATGATCCCAAATCTCTCTGCTAGGCCAAGGAAAATGCTACATATTTCACAGTGATGTTTATCCAGGGAAAAGCTTTCCTGTAGACAAAACCCGGGTCCAAGTCATCAATGACTAAAGGTGTATTTCATGCACTGATCTCCCAGGAATAAATTATTCTCATTGCAATGCATTCACAGCAAGAGACTGAAGGATGGAGAATCTAACAACTGAGATGAGCCAGGAAATGTGGTGATACAGCAGTGTAGGAAAACCCCACATCTATTCTTTACCTATTCTGTGGATGACCAGATCTGGCAATATGACACTTTTCCCCAAAGATTTTGTCATCAGCTAAATCATATTATTTTGTGCATGAAGATGAAGCAAGTACTGTTGCAGACCACCTCACTGTTGATACTAAGACAAAAAGATTCAAAAGGCTCTGCTTATCCAGGCACCAAAACCTGATTTATTTCCAGCAGTCAGGCAATATTTTGCAGGTAATTGACCAAATAAAACCTAATTGCAAAGACACAAAATGAGGTTGCACTACTGACAATAATGAAAGCTCTCACTCCATGAGCTTTCACTCATTCGTTTGGAGACCTCACTCCAAGTCTTTATTAAACATTCACAGAAGGAATTATTTCAGCATTCAGTATTAGCAAAAGCAGTAGTTTAACTACCAGAGTGATTTGTACATAGATTTTCTCAAATCAGTTTAGATCTAGCTTGTGAAGGCTTAGCTTTGACTGGTGGATTTACAAGCCTGAGCAAAACTCTGTGTTCTAAACTGATATATGATTATTTACTCACGATTTCACATCAGTTTAACTAAATTGGATCCAAACCTGAACACCAGTGGGGAAATGAGGAAAAAACATCAGAGAAGCATTAGTAGAATAGAGAAAAAGTAACATGAAAAACTCCTCATTTTTCTCTGGGAGTATGAAGAGGCTGGCTTGGTGAAGATCTTAACATGGATCAACCAAGCAGATTTCCTTCTCACCATGCTCATTCTTACAGCCCCCTCAGTCCCTGACTCAAAATCTTCTTTTTCTTTCCTGTACCATTGCTACAGCTGAAATATATTCAGTCATTCTGAGCTGTCAGAGGTGGTGAATTAGCTTGTAAACCATGATAAAGTATAATTGAGAATACGTGCTATTGGAAAAGCAAATCATTTTAGTTTTAGTTTGTCTAACCACACTTAACAAGACTAGGGACAGTTAGACCTTTCATTATTAGGAGTTCATATGCTCCAAAATGCACAGGAAAATTGCCAGCACAGTGATGGATTAAATAATGATAATGTTGAGAAGCAAACACTGACAGTGAGAAAATAAAAATAGTTTGCTCTATTATAATGCCTCTTTCTTGAATAACTGAAACATCTCTGCAGGGCTAGAACAGGAGCAAGAAAGTTCTCATTTACTGAAGTAAGAAAGCTATTTCATCGATGCTGTGACCACATTTTAGAATAAATTTTCCATGAGACAAAGGCACAGAATAGCACTTGGGTGGCCAAGAGAACCTGTTATCATCAGACCTCAGTTCTTTCCCTACCTTCAAACAGTCTGGAACCTGTGCAAGCTTGACACAAGTCTCAGTAGCTCCTATGCTATGAGAGCCCTGCAAAATAAGGATGAACTGGTGTCATCCTGACACTTAATCCTCAGAGAAACACCTGAGAAAGACCAGGATCCCACCTGACAGTACTCTTCTGCCTTTCAGTGCTGAGTGCTCTGTAAGAACATCACAGTGCACAGGAGACTGGGTCCAAGGTCTGATGGCTTTGGCCCTGTAGACACTGGAGTGGTAAAAATCCCCAGCAAAGCCTTTGCTTCCATCTCTAGGAAGCAGATCTGAACCTGTGACCTGAGCATGGTGCCTAAGTCACTTTAGAGTAAGCAATGCCATAGGTTTGACATGCTCCTTTCACCAAAATCCTGCTCACTCACTGCTCACAATTGAAGGAGAAAATCTGGGTTTAACTTAAAAACCATCTTCAGCTCACCAACACACTCATTTTCTGCCTTCCCTGTTGCTCACCATCCCAGTTTACATCCTGTGCTCTGAAGCTGCATTAACACAGAGTTCAAATCTACCTCCTTTTATTTGCTCTTCCCAGTAACTTAATGTTGCCTGAATAATGAAAAAGGGCTGAGTATTTGTCTAAGAGCAGCAAGCAAATGTGCACTGTAGTTATATACTAAAGCCATTCAATTAATTAATCTTAAAAGTCTAAAATATAACTGGCCACGAGAGGTCTGCAAAATAAGGATGAATTGGTGTCATCCTGTCCCTTAATCCTCAAAAAAATACCCCAGAAAGGCCAGAATCCCACCTGACAGTGGTTTAGACCCAGAGGCTTTACAATTATGAGCACAGAATAAAGTAGCTTAGATTTGCCTGTCCCAAATAATGACGTCTCTCATGTCTCCTCATTTGTTGTCCATCAGGGAATTATTTCAAAGTTGGCACTTCCCTGCAAGAGAGGTTATTGCAGTATTTTAGGAGGATGAGGGGGATGATGAGAGACCATTAAATGTGAAAGTGATACTGGGCAAAGTCATGGTGAGACTGCTACAAGATACATGCAGGAAAGAAACAGCATAATTAATGCTAGTTAGCATGATTTCATGGGAATAGTTCTTGTAAAACCAATATGAGCCTTTGATTTGATTACAAATTATGCTGATGATGGTAACTGTGCTGATACAGAATCCTTGGATTTCATAGAGGAATCTGATACCATGAGACATTGTGATGAAAACACGAGCTTTGTACCAAGACAGGTAAACACGTTTTAAAATGGGTGATGGATCTCAAAAAGTAACTGTAAGCAATGACCACACTGTGAATTTGGTGATGAGCATCTCAGGGTGAGGGATTGTTCAGAATGAGAATTATCTTTGATCTGTACTTTACCAGCATCTGGAAGAAAATATAAAATCTTTGCTGACAGCACTCAAAACCAGTGTAAGTGAAATTACAGATAAGGGAATTATGCTGGCTGATCTGGATCACAGTGAAAAATAGATCTATTGTACAGCACACATTTTAATAAACCCACATACATCGACTACCTGGGGAGGAGGAATGTAGGTCACTCTGGGGGATGTTTCTTGGAAAACAGCAACTGAGAAGGACATAGGGATCAGGATGACTGTGCAAAAGGACAGAAGCTTTTGGGCAGTTCTGGCAAACGAGGTGACTGTTAAAATCTCTGAATATGCAGGGAAATAATCCAGCAAACAGAGGGAGAGTGCAGTGCTTCAACACTGGAATTCCATTAAAGTGCTGGAAAGCGGGAATTAAAAATCAGAAAGTCTCTGCAGGAAACTATGAGTGTGATTAAAAATCTGAAAGAACCATGATAGATAGCTACAAGGAAGCTCTGATTTTTTAATTACCTGGAGCAATGTGCAGTGGTAACTCCCCCCCAATGAAGATGGGAATGATAGGAGAAGACATCTAAGAGCAGATGTCTTGAGTTCAGCAAATTCCACCTAAAAATGCAGCAACTGTTTCTAACACTGAGGACAAAAGGCACCAGGAACAGATTATCTAATAATACATTTTTTCCTCTGTTATTTGACATCATGACACTGTAAATTAGACGTCTTTGCAAAAGCTGTGCCTGAGCTTCACTGGGAGTTATAGTCTGGGCCTGAAATCACTGAGGGCAGTCTGATGGGCTCTCTCAGAGCAAAGGGAGGATTAACTCATCATGCAAGTCTATTTCTGGATTAAAAATCTGAATCAGCTTTGGTTGAGGAGGTGGCCTGTGAGAGATCAGGAGAGCTGGGGGCCAAACACAGGTTATAGATTGCACCACTCTGAGTTAGGGCAGAGGGTGGCTCCGTTTCTAGGCTGTCCCTAAAGAAGTCACCTGGAGGGTGGTTTACCTGTAAAGGCATTGATGGAAACCAACAAGTATTATATCTTTTCTTATACATGGATATGTATGTTGCTATTCCAAAGTGCAGCAGAAATTCCTCCCTTTCCACGGCAAGGTGTGCAGCTGAACTTTTAATAGGAATTTATGATAATAACCTGCCTTTATGTATCCAGGTCTTCCTCTCACTTGTATCAGTGCAAAACAAGAATTCTTCCACCAGAACAAATGGCATCCCACTGGTGTAAAAGCAGAAGCAGCAAGGGAAGAATGAACCCCCCCTGTTAATAATTCATTCAGAGAGGTGTTGCAGGATTTGCTCCAGCCTCATGTCGTGTTTTGTTATCTACAGGCCATTGAACATAACTCAGCAGAAGGGAAAAAGCAGGATGTGGGCATGGCCATCACTTGTGCTGCTGAAACCTGGATGTCTGTGTCCTGTCACTGGGAGCTGGTTCAGCAGCACGTGTAACACAAATTCGTGTGTTTTTTTGCTGGCATGGGTTAAAACTGAAGAAAAAATATTGTTGTGCAGAGAAACAAATGAAAACTACTTTGACAAGAGCCAAGGCTGTATCCCAACAAGCCCTTGATTTGGAAATTATTTGGCATTTTGGTTAGCATGGTGAATTTGGTCTATAAATGATGAGGTTAGAAATTGATTGACATCCAAAACTGAGAGATAAAATTAGCAAACAACCGAAAAAACCCACCCAAAATAAAAAACAACAACAACAACAACAACAACAAAAACCAACCAAAAACTCCCAAAACAAGAAAAGTCATCAAGAATGGGCCTATACAAAAAAAAAAAAAAAACCAAACAAACAAACAAACAAAAAAAAAACAAAACAATTGGTCAAACAGCTTTTCCTGTGTGAAAATCAGCTTCATTCATAAATGCACAAAATATAAATCTGAGTTTTGGAAGATCTACATAATTTTGTATTGTGTGCTGTAGAGGAAGCTGCTGCTACACACGCATGAAAACCATTTCCCTCCTCTGGCTATTTTTCTTCCACAGCAATGCAAAAATGATGGAGAAGTGAATGTTATGTTATTAGCTTGTCAGAAAATTGGACACTAACGCAAGAGAAAAAAAAGAGCTGACATTTCCCATAATCAAATCCACCAATTGGATAAAGTTTAATTTTTATGGATCAATATCACCTTGTCTCAGTTTCAGAAATGTAGATGGAGAAGAAGAGGAGCTGAGTGGCCGCCTATCAGGTTTTATTCTCCAAAGCATGAGACAGGGATGGAGACAAATTCATGTTGTGGAGCTGGTGTCTGCAGCTATCTGGGAGGCAGCATTGCCCTAGACCATGCAAAGGCAGAATCTCCAAAGGCTGTGAACATGGAGAAACCTCCTTGGCATAGGAGAGGGAAAACTGCATTCTGTGATAGGGTTCTTCCCTCAGAAAACATCTTTCCTGGCTTGATTCCTGGGGTGTCCTGTGCAGGACTGGGAGCTGAGCTCAATGATCCTTGTGGGACCCCTCCAGCTCAGGATATTCTGTGACTCTCTGGTTCTTTAGTGTGAGGTTTGATGTGCACAGATGACTTAACCACCTTAAACCTCAACGTTGGTCAAAACAGTGTATGGTGTGCACCTTGCCTGGATGGTGTAGTGGTATTACAGTACTGCATGAAGACCTGGCACCTGTAGAGGGTTTGTGGATGGTCTGAATTCTGTTTATTTTGCTTGGCTTCAGCGTGGAGTCCATTTCTAGTGCCATTGTTCACACACCTTAAAAGCTCCTTCTGCTTTTCGCTTGAATGTGTGATTTTATGCAGGGGGTCACAGCCCTGCCTGGGGGTTAATGGGTAGGAATTTCACAGCATGACACAGGAAAAAAAACAAGATTTTTTTTGTTAAATTAGAATGGTTTTTCCCTTTTAATCATGCGTACTGATCAGATAGGGGAAGCTGGCACAGTACAGTATGTCTCAATCTGTTGTTTAATTAAGCAAAATTTATCACAGCTATAGTTCACAACCCACTGGTTACAGAGGCCTGAGTGGAGTCAGAGATTTCAGCAATCTTTTTTTCTCTATTTTTGAGTCACTGTCATAGACCCCAGCCATTTCCAATTAGTCACATTATTATTAGAGTTTGACTGAAATGTACTATCCAGAAAGATTTGAGCAGTCAAGATAACTGCTGAATTCAGAGATTCCTCTTGGAAAAGCATCATCCCTTGGGTGGGATGCCAACAGATTCTTCCTTTGATTATCAAAAGGAAGAAAAGTAGTCATATTTGAAGCCTTTAGAAGTGGTCTGGCTCCTTAGGTAGTGTCAGTGCTTATCCACCTGTCACCACGTGAGGGTTCAGACTCGTTAATCAAGGGTGCACAACAGCTTGTTAACGAAGTGTCTATACAAGTGCTGACATTAACTCTGTTTTCCCTTCCCTGTTTCCCCCAAGGTGGTGGTCAATGCCCTTGTGGGAGCCATCCCTTCCATCATGAACGTTCTGCTCGTCTGCCTCATCTTCTGGCTCATCTTCAGCATCATGGGAGTGAACCTCTTTGCTGGGAAGTTTGGGAAGTGCATTAATAAGACAGAAGGAGATATGCCTTTGGACTCTAAAATCATTAACAACATGAGTGACTGCATACTTTACAACGTGTCGGGCACGTTTTACTGGACAAAAGTCAAAGTTAACTTTGATAATGTTGGTGCTGGGTACCTGGCTCTGCTGCAAGTGGTAAGTGTGTGACCACCAGAAACTAATGGGCAGATGTTGCTGGTTCTCACTGAAACCATCAGTTCAAAAGCTCAGGTTAACCTCTGGGCTTTTCTGGGTCTTTCAGCCTTACCCAGGTCAATGCCTTTCCTCAAGTGTAAATAAATCATATTTTGCATATTAACTTGGCTTAGAGATATTATGGCAGTTTATGGTTTTAATTTGAGTTTCTGCTGCATCACTAATACAATTCTCTGGGAGGTCATTGGACTAATGAGAGGAATTAAAGACCATTTTGTCAATATTGTAATCCAGAGCAAAGTTCACTTCCAGAAAAGAAATATGTGATACAGGAAGGACTGTCCATGCAGACAGAGTGTACAGTCCTTCCTGAACAGCCTGGGATTTCACTATATCCTGCAGGGAAACAAGTGAGCTTGTAGTGCCTTCAGTTTCCCAGATGAAGTTACTGCATGAAGCTGTTGTCTTAATTTATGACCCTCTGCTCACTTTCCATTTTTGAGGACACTGGTGCCTCTTATTCTGGTTCCTCACCTTGTGTCCACCTGCTGAAATAATGATTCAGATTGAATCTAACTGTGGGTCATGGTGGGGATCGGGTCACTGACACTGCCCCCAGCCCAGCCTCAGCTCTGCATAGCAGAGAAGAGACTGCTGGGATTCAAAGATGATGGCAATATTTGAGCTATAAATGACAGAAGGAAGCCACTTCTACAACCTTTTTCACCATCAAATGTAAAATACAGATAAATGGGTTGTATGCACTGAGATTCACTGTGTTTTGACCCAGGACAACCTAATAGAAAGAGCCACAGGAGACTCCACCTTGTCCAGGCCCTGCTGCTGGACTGCTGGGGGATTTTGGACAAATTGTTTTGTGTTGCAATTCCACAGGGCCCTCACATAAAAATAGTGGTTATGATGCTTATTTCCATTGTTCCTAATCTGGAGCCAAATGGTGACAGGGAATGGATGTGCGCTTTTGGAGTGTTTGATGTGTCACATTTTTCCCATGCAGAGTTAAATAAGCTCCTTGCTACATCTTTGGACAGAGAGGTTTCTTTCTTGGAATGCCTGTGACAGCATCTCTCAGTTCTGGGATAAAAAATTGTGTTCTGGGAGTTCAGTTGATTTGTCACATACAGAACCCACCCTTTGCAAAGCAGCCTTCAGCCCCCTCCTGCCTTTCCAAAGGGGCAGGAGCCTCCCACAGGTCCCCATCAGATTTGACAGCCCTTCTCCTTCCCAGAAAGTGAGTTTGTTTTTCCCAGATCTGGTTTTCTCTGTCACAGATGCATGGAACAGCTCCGTGAAGCAATTTTCCTTTCTCAGAGAAATCCTTGTTCTTATGTGTGCAGTTCCTGGTACACAAACTCTTGAGTTTGAGATCTTCTGATCACTGTCCATTGAGCTTTCACACCCTCTGGAAAGCAGAAACATTGGAATGAACACAACCACTTTTAATTCTTTCCATTACATAGACTTGCTGAGAGTGGGAGCTTTTATCTGTTGCACATGATATTCAGCTCAGCCATGCAGAGTAGATTATTTCACTTTGAACGCCTTTAATTAAATTTTCTGTTCTATATAGTGTTTTCTTTGTCTTTCACTTAAACATCCAGTTTAGATGAGCAAGAATTTCCAGGTTTTAAATATTGTGCCTTACCTGAAGTTTCTTGATTCCTCTGACTACATAAAATTGCCTACTTCTTGTGGGGGGAAAAACTCCATCAGAGAGGCAGCTATTCCTTCACCATTTCTTTTATAAGAATCAAGCTCCAGTTTTCTGAAAATCTTTAGCTTTTCATAGGTTGTAATTTCCTAAGGAATATCCTGAAGCAGTCTTTTGTAGTCACTTTGTTGGGATCAGTGATGGCAGAAGAAACGTAACAGGTCATAAGGTGGATCTCAGCACACATTTGAAGGGAACAGGCTAATACTGCTCTTTTCCAGTTGGAAATGGATTTGATGACCCTGCAGGTTTCTTTGAAACCTGTGATCCTGTATTGGGAAGAAGAGAAATAGATTTTCCGTCTGCAAAAGTACAAAAGAAGTGTTATAAACCTAGGCTTGGTCAGGCTGAACAAACCGATTTTAGCAGGACACAAACTCAACTTCCATGGCAGGTGGCATCTCCTTCTTCACAGAGGAAGAGTAGGAGCCAGTTTCCATTAGGGGATTGATTTTGACTTTAATCCTGCACCTGGAGCTCTTATGTCTGCTGCTGACCACAGGCAATCGAGTGAAAAGGTGACAGACACAGAGAAGGGACCCAAACATCTGGATCTCCTTTGCCAGGAGTGTCAGCTACAGGTGCCCCTTGCCAAATATTCTCCATAAGGGGTCACATTTCACCAGCAAACCCCCGTGGGAAATACAGGGGCTCAGCTGACAGCCCAGCTCTCCCAGAGAGACAGACACCTCTGTCCATCCCTGTGCACAGCAGGGCAGGGAGGAAATAAATATTTGGGTTACAATCCCCCCAGGATCCAAAACATGAGCGTTTTAGTGTGACTTGTCTCTTGACTGCTGACATTTTCAGCTGCCACAGTACGAATCTGAGTGGCTCTGAAGCTGCTTTGAAATGCCTGAATGTCTGCAAATCCAAATGGAAATGTGTAAAACAAATCTGCTTGGTGCTCTGTCTTCTTCAGCAGCGTATTTGAAAGGAATAGAAGTTGCTACTAGAGAAACTTTGGGACATACTTCTATCCAGAGACAAGCTTTCTGAAAAATGTAATTGAGAACTGCATGAAGTTTGCCCCAAATATCTTCTGCTCTTTTCCTCTCTTGATTGGGATACATCATGTTGTCCTGAAGATGCCACTTTGAGTGAATGAGTCTGAGAAAACATTCATGTGAACTGTCAAGCCTCTCCAGCTAACAAACAGGCTGTCCCCAACCAGGTTAATAAAATAACAGTGGTGACTAATCTGCTCCCTCTACAAGCAGGAGGAATGCCTCATTCACAGAGAGTGAAAGATCTTTGTCATCCCAACTTTTTGACTCGCAAGAAGGATGGTTCACTCTCCTGGTGATTTAACACTCCTTAAACCTTAATCTAACAGGAAAAAGGTCTTGCTACAACCCAGTGCTTCAGTAATGGTTTTTCTGAGTTTCAAATTTTCTTAAAATATCACAGCGCCTATGTTCTATAAATCTTTTTTTGATCAAAGAAATATCTTAAATTTCCAGTAGCAGTTTTGCATTTCTCTTGTATAATCCTACCCTTCCACCCTGTGATCACCTCCACATATATTTTTTTTGCAATGTATTTTGAAATTTCAGCCATCTATTGAGGAATAGCCAGGAAATAAATGGTGTTTCATGCAGCATATGACTTGTATGGAAAAGCTCTTCTTAGATAGAACGGACTTAGATTGACTATATCCTACTTGTCTTTGAATATGTCCTATTAACTCTGTCACTTTGGGACTCCAGATAAAGAAGAGGGAGATAACAGGAGCACTCCTAGGCCAGCAGGAGCTGCAGAGTTAAAGCAATCCCTCATGCCAGGTCTGAAGTCCTGACCGAGCCCATAAATCAGACACAAAATGGTCGTGAGGCAGCACTGTGTGTCTAAAGTTACTGCGTTACATGATCTCTTCTGTAAACTGCAATGCCAGGTTTTACTGTCACTGTGGATGCAAAATGTACAAAAAAAAATATCTGATTTAGCTTTCAGAAATTTCTCTCATCAACAGGAATACCCAGAGAAATTTTCAACAACGTGAAGGCCAGTGTTTCAGCGATGAAAAGCAGATAGTTTTATTGAACAATTTCTATTTCTTGAATAAAAAAATGAGAAAAAGACTAAGACAAAGACAGAAAAAGAAAAAAAGAAAAAAAAAGAAAAGAAAAAGAAAAGGAAAAGAAAAAGAAAGAAAAAGAAAGAAAAAGAAAGAAGAAAAAGAAAAAAAGGCTTACAGATTTAAGGACTTACTTTACTTCAAGACACCATTTGGTTTGAGAGCAGCCAGTGCCATCCCCACCTATCCTCCTCCCCACTAATTTGCTGCATTGCAGCTCTAACCACCAGTGAAATAACGAAATGTAATCCCATCCCAGGATGAGTTTATCAGTAGATAATCTCATCACATGACAGTTTCAGTAGAAAATGCTGTTTCTCTGGATAGCTTCCAGGCAGGATAATATCACAAACACTCCCATGAAGATTTTGTCACTTCCTTATCCAGAGTGTAAGTGGTTACTAATTCCAGATAAATAATTTCTTTTCTCAGTGTTATATTTCTTTCATTCTCAGTATCTTTTACCCTCTGCAGCTGAAGTGTCCAGGGAAGCTTTCCAGATGTCCCATAGATTTTTAATTCTCTTGCTTCTCAACAACTGGAGGAAACAGAAAATCACAGCACTTCATTCTCTTAATATTTATTTTTGTCAGATCACTTCATCATCCTTTATCACTTCAAACCACTGTGCCTTGCAGGAGAGTTGCTCGTGTCTGTGGTACACATTGAGGGGTAAAATAGCTGCTCAAGAGAAAAAGATTTCCTCCCAAGTGGGAGAAAAGTACAGGCTATGATCATATCATTTTGTGCCACAGGGAAAGGATTTCTTGTTTCATCCCAGCCACCCTTCCTGTACAGCACTTTGAGCTGCAAGCTCTAATGGCACCAGAAAGTCTTTCATCAGATTAGAAAGAGAACAACAAAAAAGGAAATTATTAGAATATTTGAAGAGTATCAGCATGACAGGTTCAAGTAATTATTTGTTTTGATAAAACTGCTGATCGTTCCTGTAGATACTTTTCATCTTAAGTGATATTTTAACACACAAATCTCTCTATGGAAGAGATTTTTCCAAAGGGTTCTGATTTGGGGGAGTGGGTTAATCCCTTTCAATCAGTAGATAAGAATAGGTGCAACCTTTCAAACACTATTTTATATATACTTTCATGAGAAATATCATTGATCTCTTGTACATTTTCCTTTGGCTCAGTAGCATTCAGAAGGAATTGGGAAGGTGGAATTACCTCCAGGACTTAATATAGTAATAATAATAATAGAGTTCTAAAGCCACTGAATGTACCCACCTCAGCCCAGCTGCCTGGGTTTCTCTTGGTAACCTCTGGCCAAATTCCTACTAGCATTAGGAATTGTATGCCTACACAATAGGGCAAAATTCAACTTAAGTGTCAGTAGAATGTAAAAAAATATTGGGTGTGGGTCCTACATGCATGTCAGTGTAAATCTGCTTAAATTAATAAATCTAAAAATGCCTCATTATCTGCTCACACTGCCTGAGGTAAGTCTAAATAGGTCAGAAGTCAAGTGAGAAACAACTCCAGAGAATCCAAATAAAGGGAGTGGGGCTTAGGCCAGAGTCAGACCTAATGCCAGGTGTGCTTGGCATCAGGCTGTGCCTAATAAAAGGCATATATTGAGATCAAAGAGTTGTGGGTTTGCTACAGAATAGTAAAAAATCACTTCCTTGTGTTTCTCCTAGGAGTGCTGTCACTGCCTTTCTGCATTGAACATTCCAATAAGAGACACTGACTTCTGTGGAATCTTTTCTTCTTTAAACAATGATATAAGAAAAAATATTAAAACTACTGACTTCATGACGCTTAATAAAAAGAAAATCGGAACAGTAAAGCAGATTGAGGCTCACAGCAGGTGTTGATTGCCTTTGCTTCTTTCAAGTCTGCTGTGATTTATGCAGCTCCCTGGGCTTTAATATTGTTGTGATTTGCCCTGGGTTAGAAGAGGGCAGAATCCAAGCTTCAGCAGGATGTGGATGGGATCCATCTCACCTGGTGCAAGGCTTGTGCACAGTAACATTGTTTAATGTCATATGTAGCCATATCTCTTCATTACTTGAAATTTTTAAGGTCAGAACTTCCAAAGATTTAATTGTTATGTTTTCTCTCCTTCTTTAAATCTCTTCTAAAAATCTCTCTTTTATCCCTGCAAGTGGTGCAGAAAGTCAAAAAAAAAAAAAAAAAAAAAAAAAAAAAAAAAAAAAAAAAAAAAAAAAAAAAAAAACCACAGAAATGAGAAAATCAGGAAAAAACCATTCTGGAATGAATTTAAATATCTAAATGAGCAAAAACTGAAAGATACATGTTAGATTGCAAGGCAGGCAATGTATTAATTGTAAAGTATGTGCTCAACATTGCATTTTGAAAGTTCATCATAGAGATGATATCATTTCAGGGTGTACTTGTTTAATATGCCTATGTCTTATGTGGGATTTTTTTCAGGCCACATTTAAAGGCTGGATGGATATTATGTATGCAGCAGTGGATTCAAGAGAGGTAAGTGTCTGCAAGGAAATTAATAATTTCCTTTTCCATTGCCTTTTGCAGCACTGATTACGCTTAACAACAAACACAACAAAATAAAATACATGCAGGGTACCAGTCCCTGTCTTACTCTGGCTGGGACAGTTGCAGACTCTCATTGTTTGTAGCTGTACTGAAGCATGAGGACCCTGAAATTAAAGTAAATGTGACCCTTAGTCCTGCACAAGTTATTTATCTGTTCCTACTGCAGAACTCCCAGCACACAGAGGCACCACAAGGATGAGCCTGAGTCCACCAAAGACCTAAATTGTTCTCTATATTTCTTTCCCTCTCCCTGTTTACTGCCTTTTTTTCCAACTTCTGATGATAACACGTCTTTAAAAGTGCTGGGTTTAAGTTGAATTGCCCCATGAGACGAATATTTAACCCTCCCTACAGCTTCACTTTGAGCAAGTGTGTTTTCTGCAGGCAGCAGCTCCACTAGGAGCGTGGAGAAGCTTCTAACAGACAAAGTGTGAACTTCCAGCTCTGACTTGAGATGTGCTGGGGACAGCTCAGTTCTTACCTGGTTCCTGTTCAGCTTTCAGGTTTCTGTAAAAACAAACAAATGAAAATGCATATCCTCTGCTACACCAGGGTTTGTTTATCTTTTTATTGAAAGTTCTGCAGTATTCTTTCCTTCTTTTAATTATATTAGAGAAACAATTTTATTTAATTATATTAGAGAAACAAATTTATACTTACTGTTAATTTTTGAGGCAGCTGTCTGGTACTAGAAATTTGACAGGCTGAATTTGGGGCAAAAGTCGAAGACTCAGGGGAAGAATAAGGGGTGGAAAAACTTAATGGCACCACAGGAGCCAGAAGTAGCTTTGCACAGCTTTCTTGGTTTGAAAAAGACAGGTGTCTGCTAGGGAAGGCAGGAGCCTCCCCTGAAATGGAGAATTTCCCCCTCCCTCTGGATGATAATTTTGAAATTAAGGGGCTCTCAGGGAAAGATATGGAAATAGGAATAACAGTTCTTTACTAGGAAAATGAAAATAAAAATGGAGGAGTACAAAAAAACTACTGACAGAGTCAGAATACAACCTGACTCCCTGTTGGTCAGGGTGTTGATGTCAGTCCAGTCAAGTCCTCCTGCAGTGACAGATGTGGTTTTGTTGGAGCAGAGATGATCTTCTAGAAGGGTCCAGTGGTGGTGAGATGGGTCTGGTCTCCCTCTGGGAATCCAGTGCAAACAGGCTGTGCTGGTGTTCTCAATCTCAGGTTTTATCCAGGTAGGAATGCTTGGCTCCTCCTGCTGGGTGGAGCCTCTCCCAATGGGATGATGTAATTGTCTCAGCCCTGCAGTGAGCCTGGATGGCCCATGAACAGCAGATACCCCTGGAGGGAGGATGGGTCCTGGAAGAGATAAAGAACACTGCCCCTCCTGGTTTGACAGCTGGTAATAGAACACATACTCCTGCTTACATCTTGCATTGCAACCTAAGACAATAGCCTAGCTTGTGATGGTGATTTATTCTGGGACTACATGTCCACAGGTATCCTCCCTGCCACTGAACGAAACTCATGGATTACCCACAAGGAAATATGGCATTTAGGGAATGCACCTTGCTTAGATAGCAGGAGCTCATGGGGCAAGTCTGAGCACTGTTGGCAGACATGGCAGAGGTGACCTGAGGTTATCAGACTATGTGATTCAGTTCTTCAGCAAAAGACTTTATTCCATTCCACCTCTCATTAAAAAAAAGTGGGTTTTAGTAGGATTCAATTATATTGCAATCATACTTCTGTTTTATTGCAAGTACCATTATTTCATATAGCCATTAGGATAATCAGAAAATTGATTGTTTTCTCATCAGAAAATTGATTGTTTTCCCATTCTGGGTTCAGACTGAGAACATTTTGTAGGATTTATTCAGGAGTTGCACTTTCTGGAGCAATGTGATTGCTGTGACAGTGTTGTGAAGTGTTGCTGAAATGTGTGTGGCATTCCAGATACCAGTGGTAAACTTAAGAGACCAAGGAGAGATCACTGCTCATGCGAGTTACAGTATTTTCCTTATATCTCATAATTTTTATTTCCGATGGACAGCTTTGTTTTCACTGTATCAATATTTTGATGTGTGTGGAGGTGGTGTCATTTTCACGCTTTCCCCTTTATCTTTGCAGTGCGAGGAGCAGCCTGAATGGGAATGCAATTTGTACATGTACCTTTACTTTGTGATTTTCATCATCTTTGGGTCTTTCTTCACGTTGAACCTCTTCATCGGTGTCATCATTGACAATTTTAACCAACAAAAGAAAAAGATAAGTAGTGCATGTGCTACACATCATCTTGTGACTGCTGCAGGGACCAAGGCAAGGAACAGATTATCAGCAATGGCTTTGCCACAGCAGCCTTGAGATCAGTGGCAGAGCATCTGCAGAAACCACCTTGCAGAGCTTCTACAAAGGCACAGCTGTAGCAATCCCTAGTGTCCCTAGAGCATGAATATCCTGAAAATACAGGGTGAGGGGACTCTGTTCCTCACTGAATGCAGCAAAGCAGTTCAGGCAGAGGAGATCTCTGGCACAAAATTTGACACAGGGGCACTGACTGGCCTGATGTTCTCTGTGCACAAACACCACTGTCGCTCTAAAGCAGTCCAACCTGATGAAAGCTACATTAAGAGGGAAATGAAATAGAAGAGGGTTCATCCTTGATTTTTGGAAGGGAGCAGAGGTGAGCTCTCTTCATCAAAAGTAATAGTGTTTTTCTTACCTTATACTTAGGTGGCCAGGACATATTCATGACTGAAGAACAGAAAAAATATTATAATGCAATGAAAAAGCTGGGATCCAAGAAACCTCAAAAGCCAATCCCAAGGCCACTGGTAAGAACGGCATAATTTATTTGAACTTTGGGTCATAGCTGAATATTTATTTACTAGAATAAGCACCATTTGACTCTCCAGTGTAGGAAGGTTTATTACTCCCAGATGAAAAGCACTTATAATTATACGTTTTGATTTTGGACGATATTTGCAAGTCCAGTGACCTGTGGTATAAAATTCCCTCTGCAGCGATGTTCTGCAGCATTGACTAACATTGCAATTTACATGTTCCATTTACATATGCCAGTGGCCACCTGCCTGCACTGAATAAATTCGTGGCTACAGTCCAGTGTCTTGTTTACAGTAGTTCAAAAAGCATTAGGAGCAAATGGATTTGAAAACTCCATCAAAAAAACATTCATCATAACTTTTAAGTTGATGAAGTTCCAATCAGATGCAATATAGTGTCTGCTTTTCTTTACTTTCTGATCAATCAGGGGAAAATTACATCCTTTTTACATGGCTCAAATTTCCCAACTAAACCTTATCCTTTCCCCCAGAACAAGTACCAAGGTTTTATTTTTGATGTCGTCTCAAAACAAGCCTTCGACGTCTCCATCATGATTCTCATCTGCCTTAACATGGTTACCATGATGGTGGAAACAGATGACCAAAGTCAAGAAAAAGTGAACATCCTCCACAAAATCAACATGCTTTTTGTTGCCATCTTCACCGGGGAGTGCATCTTCAAAATGCTGGCTCTGCGACACTACTACTTCACCAATGGCTGGAACATCTTTGACTTTGTGGTTGTGATTCTGTCCATCGTAGGTAGGTGACCCTGGATTTTCACCCAGACTCCAGTGCTGGAAAGGCAGACATAAAATTAATTGGCAAAGCTGAAGGGTTTGTGCAATGATATATGCTTTCAATTCAGAGAGTTGAACTCTAAACGCAGTTTTAATACGTAATTATAACTAACATACCACTGCCTAATGAAAACTAGTTTGATTAGCAAAATTAGGAGGTTTATCTACACTTAATGGTTCATGGTGATAAAACATGAACTGGCCACCACATACACTTCACACCAGTTCTGCATAACAGCCAATGACAGAGAAGTAAAAAAGCCACATGGAAGTGGCTATTGCTTTGCTATTTGCTTTTTATTACAGAAGTTTGAAACAGTCTTTCAGGGCAGGTTTGGGCAGTCAGTGAATCTGACTTTTCTCATCCTTGTCACTAGAGCTCCTCATCCTCAAATTGCCAGGGATGAAACAGAAAGACACAGTTTTATTGTTAGCTTGTGCCATTTGCTGTTCTGCAGCCCCAAACAGAGATGTATTTAGATGCTAAAGAAGAGCAGGTTGAATGAATCTGAAATCCTACCATAAGAGATTTCACTAAAGTTGGAAGTAGCAGCAACTGGAAGATGATCAACTGATTCAGTGAGAAAAAGAGCTCAGAAATTCAACTTTTCTGAAAAAAAGTTTCTATTGAGTGAGGGAAAAGATGAATGACAAAGTGTCTTGTTAGGAAGACATCAGCTGATGCTCCTGCTGCTCTGAACACCCTGTGGTGGACTGGGAAAGCTGCAAAATCCCAGTTCAGATCTCTGGTGCTCAGAGACCCACCTGTGCTCTGGGGGCATTGAACAGCCTGGATTTCACAGGTTTGGGTCTCCCAGGGGACATCACTGCCACACAGCTGTCACCAGAACCTTGAGGTAGGATGCTCTGGATATGCCCATAGCACACAAATAACCAGAGCTGTCATGCTTCTCACAGAACTGTCCCACTATCAGCCAAGTGTTTTCAGTGTCAGAGGCCTTGGACCATGCCAGTGAGCCTCTTCTGTGGGAGACAGGAGCTCAGCATGGCTCAGTGCAGCCAGGGGCTTGGCATTAGACTGTCTGGACCAAGTATTCTACTCCTGCAGGAAGAGTTTAGTACAGGGATGCAAGCTCATTTCCTTGCTAGCACGGCCTTAGCCCTCAGTTCCCTCTCAGCCCATCAGGGAAACTGCAAAAACCAACCAAGTGGATGGACAGTAGAAACCTGTGCTGTTCTGGTGATAGCACAAAAAAAACCCCAGACCCAGCACACCTGCATTTCTGACTCATTATTTTACAGATAAAAATGTTGTCATATCAGACAACTTCTGACATCTGCACTCAAGACAAATCTCTCAGGTGGGTCATGGCCAAAAGCTGCAGTTATCTGTGTCTTGACTTGATCTTGGTTTCTCATTACCAACAGAAAAGCTTTCCCTTAATAAAACTGCCACTACCATTCTTTGCTTACAGTCTCATAGGTTCTTATGGATTAAGTGAGCATGAAAAAGCAACAATGCCTTTCCCTTTATTGTGAGCCTTCCAATCTGGGCAACTTTCCATTTATTTTCTCAGTAATCCTGACTGATTGCTTTAAAAGGAAAGCCTGGGATTATTTCCCATGTACTAACTTACTGTCTGTCTCTTTTCTTTTCAAGGCACCGTACTTTCTGACATCATCCAGAAATATTTCTTCTCTCCCACACTCTTCAGAGTCATTCGTTTGGCTCGGATTGGCCGGATCCTGAGACTCATCCGGGGAGCCAAAGGAATTCGAACTCTGCTCTTTGCCTTAATGATGTCCCTACCTGCTCTGTTCAACATTGGCCTCTTGCTGTTTCTGGTCATGTTCATTTATGCCATTTTTGGCATGGCTAACTTTGCCTATGTGAAGAAAGAGTATGGGATTGACGATATGTTCAACTTCCAAACCTTTGCTAACAGCATGCTCTGTCTCTTCCAAATCACCACATCAGCTGGCTGGGATGGTCTTCTCAATCCTATTTTAAACACCGGACCTCCGTATTGCGACCCAAACCTTCCCAATGCAAATGGTTCAAAGGGAGACTGCGGGAGCCCCGCCGTAGGGATTTTATTCTTCGTTACATATATCATTATATCATTTCTCATTGTTGTAAACATGTATATAGCCATTATTTTAGAGAACTTCAGTGTAGCCACTGAGGAAAGTACAGAGCCTCTAAGCGAGGATGATTTTGATATGTTCTATGAAATCTGGGAGAAGTTTGACCCCGAAGCCACTCAGTTTATTGAGTATTCTGCACTTTCAGACTTTGCAGACGCGCTGTCAGAACCTTTGCGCATAGCGAAACCGAACAAAATCAAACTCATAGCGATGGACCTGCCCATGGTCAGCGGAGACAGGATCCATTGCTTGGATATTTTGTTTGCTTTTACAAAAAGGGTGCTAGGAGAATCCGGAGAGATGGATGCCCTTAAGATACAGATGGAAGAGAAGTTCATGGCAGCAAATCCCTCCAAGATCTCCTACGAGCCGATTACGACGACGCTGCGGCGGAAACAAGAAGAGGTCTCCGCCATCGTCATCCAGAGGGCCTACAGGAGACATTTGTTCCGGCGCTCCATGAAGCAGGCATCCTACTTGTACCGGCACAGAACTTTGGAAAGCAGCATCCTGGAGGACGATGCGCCCGAGAAGGAAGGGCTTATTGCGTTCATGATGAACGAGAACTATGGCAGGCCAATAGATAAATCAGAGACTCTGTCCTCCACCTCTTTCCCTCCGTCCTACGACAGCGTCACCAGAGGCACGAGTGAAAACCTCCAGCTGAAGATAACGGACCTGAGCAAAAGCGACGAGGCTATAGATTGTCTTCTCTCACCCGACAAGGATAAAGAATCAATTGTTTAAATGTTTGTTTAGAATGCTTTAAAACATTGTTTACAGAATGTAATGCTGTAACTACACAACGATTGAAGCAGCCTTCTTATTAAAAAATCAGTTGCAAAAGAAACAGTGGAGTTTTTACCCTTAACTACAGGAGTCTAATAAGTCATATAACATTTGACCCTGCTCTTTTTGACTTGGCTCAATATTTATATTTATATATGCACAGGAAGATTCTCTGCAGGGTCACAGCTGTTATATCAATGGTGTGAATAAGAATAGGCTAGACTGTAAAACAGTAAACACAGTGTATATCTATCCACAGATAAAGCCTGGCTGTATACATTCATTTAAGGTCTTACTCATATTAGTGTGTTTACTTATGGCGACGTATGACCTTGCATTCTAAAAAGAAAAAAAAAAAAATCACAGCTGCTGTAGCAAAATGTAACACTTACTGTATATGTTGTGAATGGTCTTTCATAAATTTATTATATTTGATATTTTTTTACTTAAAAAAAAAAAAGCAGTCTCTTTTTCCATGGAGATTAATGGTCCTTACACTCTTCATGATGAACTCTGAGTCAAGGTAATAGGAACTTGCGGGATCCGGGTCTCTTGAAGAGGAAAGTTGTTGCAAATTGAAGTATCAAATTAGCAACATTTAAACTGTTGATTACACTAAGCCCTCCTGTTGGGACTTGCAACTGCACATCAGCAGAAACACACAAAAAAAACCCCCCAAAAAACCACAGAAGCAAATGATGTCAAAACAGTGAGAGATATGGCTTGTTCTATCCTTCAGGAAACTAGACAATAATGGATTCTGTTTGTAAAACTGTTAATAAAAGCACTAATTTTTTAGTATGTTTCAAGAATCTGCTTTGAAATCTGCAATCAAACTCGCCATAGAAGTAGAGCATCACGTTTGTGTGTAGTGATCCAAAGCACCATCTAGGCTGGCAAAGTTTATGTTAAGGTAGTGGGATAAGTTACATTCTCCCCAGGAACACTGAGCTAAGCAGCCTTATTTGGAACTCTGTGCATCAATATTACTAAAAAAAATTACTAATACTACTAATAGTAATAAATCTATGCCAACTGGACCATGCAGAACGGCTGCAATTGTGTGATAAAGAAGGTGGGAGGGGAATTACCTCTGGATCTGTATACAGATTTTGAGGGTTTAAATCTTTTTTACTCAAGGTTCATCTTTCATTTTCTCAGATAGTACAGTTGGATTTCTGGGGAAGGACAAGAAATACAGGAACTGATAAAAAAATGTATTAGATAATAGCTATTTCCTCATTCCTGTAGGGAAAGTAATATTTACAGTTGATGTGTCCTTCAGCTTCAGGCCAAAGAAATGACAGTGGGGTGAAAGGTGGATGTGTGGCTGTAGAGAAGTATTAGAGGTTTTTACATGCTATCGTAGATTATTATTTATTATCTTTCAGCCTCGATAGAATGTGAGAAATTATTTATGGAATATAGAGATATGTCCATCATTACAGACAAGTTCTTTCCTTTTCATCTTCAGACTGATTGTACTTGGGTTTGGTTGGACTTCATGGAAAATCTTGAGATTTCTGTAATGAGCCATTGCACTTTAAAGGAAGAGTAATTGTGCTTTTTCACCTTGGAGAAGCAAAGATATCAAGAATGTATTTAAGGTGTATTGTCATTAACATTTAGTTACATCCCAGGTTGTGAAGGAGTCAAAAAAACCACATGGGGTTGGCAACAAGAATTAAAGCAACATGTTACAGTCAAGTTTATCTATGGCCATTGTTATCTGTCCTCTAAACAAGTCAGAATATGTACGACAATATGTCAAAGAAGGATGACAATGTATCTGTGTAAATATGGGCTAATATATTCTCTCCATTCATTGAGAGGTGTCTCAGGCATTCACTTGAGAGTGGTCTATCGGTTAATTCAGAGGATTTGCCATCAGGATTCCTGGGGTCTATTCCTGATTCTTACTACATGATTTTTAGGCAAATAATTTAACCTATCTGTGCCTCAGTTTACCCATCTGTAAAATGGGAATAATAATACTTACCTACCTCACAGGGGTGTTGTAAGACTTTCTGATTGCAAAGTGCTATAAGGGAATGAACCATACTATATAAGTATTATTATAATCATGCTCTCTTGCCCTTTTAACCCCATGTCTATGGTGTATAACATAGGGCTGTTCCTATGGGCATTTTGTTGCCTTTAAATCTTGTATGTAATTAGATTCTAACTTAAGGGGACTACTCGTCGTTCCTTGAAGTAAAAACATTCTTTATTCCTTCCCCCCTCCCCACCCCTCACCTCCCCCAAAAACTCAGAATTGCTCAAGGCTTCTCAAATTAGAGAAACTTTATACAAATTCCCTGTGTATTTATGCTGTAATGTTATTCTGACTGTACATATCACCCAGAAAGAGTATGCGATTTTTATATTTATATGCATATATATATACACACACATACGTATATCTATACATATATATGTATCTTGTGAGTTTATAGAGTGGCTGACACTCAGAGGACACGACTTACTGATTAAAATGTTTTCTCCTCAATTGGATTTATCGATCATTAGCAACAAGCTGCTGCCTATAATGAAACTGTTTAATTAGGAAATAGTACATTCATTACTTGCTGAACAAGCACTTATTGGCTGACAACTGGCAAAATTATTTTCCTTTCAATGCTTTAGGATTTAAAAAAAAAAAAAAAAGGAAAAATACTAAGGAAAAAGAGCATTTCTCATGTGATTTTTTTTCACATATGATGTAAACTGTCTGAAACCCAAGGAAAACGCCAGCCTGCACTCAGAAGTGAGTTGATGGTTATGCTGCGTTGACAATATTTTAATTACTTGCGACTTATATTAGAAAATATTCAACCACTGTTCTTATTAAGAGTCAGGCCCACTAATGAACAGAATATAAAGAGACAATTAGCAGGTAACTGATTTTCTTAAAGAAGAGCCCTTCCTTTGGTCATTTCACTCTTGAGTTGAACATTTTAGTGTCATTGCTGTGAGACCCTGTGGTTCTGATGCAATTACAAATGGTTCTTTTACCCGAAACCTCTAAAACAAACAAACAAAAAAAGTAATGCAAAAAAAAATCTGAAAGAGGGTCTTAACTCTAGATGTTTACAGTGCAACTTTCTAAAACTGAATTGTAAATTACTTTCAAAAACCTTTGTAACTGGAAGGTCGGTTTTCTATTGGGTTTTCTATTGTTCTGTGGCACGTCTCTTTAGGGATGAAGAGGGAAAGGTATCTTTGTATGGTATGCAGAGCTCCCCTCAAAAATGTCAAAAAACCTCACTTGTAGATCTTTGTTAGTGGAGATGCTGATCTGAATCGAGCCATGATACAACCTCCCAGTGCAGTGATTTAGTTTAAGACACTAACTCAATAGTTGGCCCACACTGTCTATAAGCATGGTGAGTGCTACCATTTTTTCTGTTGATTTGTTCAATAAAGGCTACCACATGAATCACTCAAGCTACAAAAAGAGCAAGGAAAATATCAGCCAATATCATAGGACATATTAAGCTGTTTGTACCTGGAAAAATTCAAGTTTATTATGTTTCTTTATTAAATAAATAAGGATAACAAATATTTCCTCTGCCTTTTTTTTTTTTTTTCCCCCTTTGGTTATGTTGTCAACATTTATGTTATTATTTCTCTGACTCTTTTTCTGTGTATTTATTTGGGAAATACATGGTCACTTTTGCTAGGAGGCTTGTTGATGAAAACCCCTCCAGTTCATCTTACATTGGAAGGCAACCTACAGAGCATTAAAGGCTTGACCAAACCTTCTTGAAATCAGTGGAGAATTTCTGGCTACATCAGTTGAATTCGAAGCAGATTTGAAGGTCTCTTTTAAAACAGAATCATTTATAGGATGAAGCCAACATTAATATTTTAACCCATCCTGCCCAGTAGAATTAGCTGACAGAGGAAAGCTAGTTTGAACCTCAATGAAAAAATTCAGTCAGGCCTTTGAATTAGGTTAGTAAAATCAGTTTATAATTATGTTTTATATTAACCTGGGGCAGTCTGACTTGTGGAGAAGACTTGTTTTTTAATAAGCATTTGCTAAAATATGTTGTACAATAATTTGACTTCTGAGTCAATGTGCATAGAATGGATCTGTCTGAAATTTGGGAAGATATTTTTGGTTGGAAGGAGCAGTTTGCTGAAATGAGAATTCTCCATGGAGACATGTCAGGTTAGTCAAGGAAATTCCTGGTTAGAATCTGTGGTCAAAATTCCCATGTGGAGGAAGTTCAAGTGTCATGATCCCCACCAGGAAGATTTCCACATCTAGGTTTTTACCAGAATTGCCTACCTTCTATAGATGTGTTCCCATCACTGTGCTAGGGGCTTGCTTTGGGGTTACAGGACTCTCCTTATTTTCATGCAGCTTTTAGGAAAGTTTCTGAAGGCTTTCAGATTTTTTTAATTTTCAGGATGAAATTTAAAAACAAAATTCGCCAATTGGATTTCTTGTTTTCCAGTCCTAGCACGGGACTAAGAGGACTGTCTCCCCAGAAGATAGGGATTTTTAAACTTAAGGGTTTTTAAAAACATGGAATTATTTGGATTAGAATGAGCCTAAAAGATCACCTAGTTCCAAATTCCCCCCACCATGGCAGGGACACCTTCCACTGGACCAGGATGTTCCAAGCCCTGTCCAACCTGGTCTTGAACACTTCCAGGATAGGGTGATTGTAACTTCTCTGGAAAACCTGTTGTAGTGTCTCACCACCCTCACAATGAATAATTTCTTCCTAATATCCAATTTAAGTCTACCCTCCTGTAGCTTAACTACATTAATAAGTAAAATTAAGTTGATTTTACAAAGCAGCAGATCTATTAAATCAAGCCTAGGTGCAATCCATGAGGTTGGAGTCAGGGCATACAATTTCTAGATTCATTTTGAGATTTTTTTTTTTCTTAAGTGGTTTCTGTTCCTTTTTTACTTTTTGTGCAAATTCTCTTATTAAATACCAAGATTACTTTGGGAAAATAGTTGGTGTTAAGAGAGAGAGTTAACAGCAGCACAGGGAACCCAGTCAATTTTCTTAGGAAAAGTCACATATTAGTAATTTGCTTGAGATTTAAAGAGGCTTTTTAAAGTCAGAAAACATTGCTGTATTAAGGGGAGAAATAAAAAATAAACGCTTTGCAGTGAAAAACCTCCACTGGGCTCTAAAGGACGCCCATGTAGGATGACAGTGTCGTGTTTCTGGCACCAAGAATGCACTTTCCTGCTGTGTGCCAGGAGTGTGGAGACTGGGGCAGAGCTGGATTTATGGCTGGAGAAAACAAGAGAGGAGCAGAGCACACGGAGAGGAAGCGCCGGACGCCTGCGGAGCGGCTGCTCCTTCATGTCAATTCTCCCGTCGAGCCGCGAAAAACCATCCACGCCGGGCGAAGAACAAACATGGAAATCCTTCTGAGTGTTTACATATTGCAAAGAAATAGCAGCCGTGTCAAAGGGAAAGCATGTGAAAGCAAATAGTCCTGGGGGGGATAGCTATTGGCAGCCAGCAAAAAAATGCTTCGCAGTCAAACGTCACCGATAACCCCACGAGGGCTGGAGGTGTTGGGCTGCGGCTGCAGGCATGGGTTTGTCAGCACCTCCGCCTGAGCTATTTTAGCCAGCTGACAAACTGGGCTTTTGGGCAGCTCCCGGCCCACGTGCTTGTGCCATGGCAGAGTTTCTGAGACCACTGCTTCAGTTGTTTTTCACTGGAATCTCATGGCTTTGTGTCAGGCTGTGAGTCGCAGCCGGGTCAGAGCATTGGAGCTCTTTTACCCCTAGAATATAACTGCAGTTCCAGAAACCACTATCCAGTGTTCAAACGTCAGCAGACTGGTTTAAATAATGAGATTTTAATTCAAAAGAATTGTCTCCTTTACTACTACTACTTCTTCTTCTTCTTCTTCTTCTTCTTCTTCTTCTTCTTCTTCTTCTTCTTCTTCTTCTTCTTCTTCTTCTGTTATTATTATTATTATTAAGATTATTATTACTACTTCTATTACTTTATTTTTAATACCCCAAAACTTCAAGTTTATATGATCTGGTCATGTTTTCGAGCTTTTTGGTTTTTTAACAGCTATGTTAGTCAAAAAAATGGGGCTTCAAGAAAAAAAACCACAAAAGACACAGACAATTACGATAAAACCGTGCATGGTTCTGAAAGAAGTTTAAAGGTGACTTGAACTATGAAGCTCTCCTTTAGAACCTCTGTGGCTTATGTGGAATCTTGGTTTCTCTAAAGCTGGAGGGAATTTAGCAATTCTCATAGGGAAACCAGGTTTCTTAACACTTTTTTTTTAATACAGATGTACTGTCCCAGTTGCACAAGTTTGTCTAAATTCTCTTTCAAAACTTGCAGACCAAGCAAAAAATGAAACCATTTTCATTTTTAGCTCAGGGACAAGCTGTGTTCATTATAAGAATTTCTACAGAGGATACAAACCTGGAGTCACAGACCCCAATGCAATATGGGACAGTTCAGCCCTTGGTGACATAGACTCATTGAATTTTGGAAGAGTTTATGTTTGAAAAGACCTTTAAAAGTCATCTAATCCAACTGCCCTGCAGTGAGCAGGAACACCTTCCACTAGACCAGGTTGCTCAGAGCCCCTTTGAGTCTGGCCTTGAACACTTCCGAGGATGAGGCAGCCACAGCTCCTCTGAGTAACTTGTTCCAGTGCCTCACCACCCTCATGGAAAAAAAGTTATTCCCTATAGAATAGATAGACTGAATCTCCTATCTGTTAGTTCAGAACCATTACTCCTTGTCCTATCACAACAGAACTCCGCTAAAACATTTATCCCCATCTTCCCTATTGGTCCCCTTAAAGTCATCAGGAAAACCATCCCTTGCAGCCACAGCCATGCTAAACCTTAAATAGGAGAGGACATCACCTCCACCTGTCCCTGCCTTACCCCACAGGCCAAAAAATGCAGAGGAAGAGCCAATGGGAACTTCAATCAAATTCCTTTCTCTTATTATGGGAGTCTGGACTGAAGGGATGCTCTCGGCTTGGCTGAGTTTGTTGGAGCCTGGATTTGCTGGCAAGTTTGACGGAAAATCTTTGAGGGAGGCAGATGAGATGAAAGTTCTCCTTTGTGAGGAAGTGGGATGCTGTGGTTTGAAGGTGGGTTGCTCTGGGTGTTGCAGGAGGAGGTTTGTAGCTGTGCCAAGTGCTTCAGCAGCGCTGTGCAGGTGCAGGGTCTTCTCTAAAGCCTGTGGTTGAAATGGGGTAAAGATGATTGAAATGGGGTAAAGATAATTGAAATGGGGTAAAGGTAGCTTTTTCTCCTGTGCAGTAGGAGAAGGGAGTCTCTTAACCAGGCAGGGAAGATATCAGCCCTCAAAGGAGGTGCCTCTCAGGACCTACCTGGCTGCTACTATAACAATAATAGTCACAGCGTCCATACACCTCTGCCTGTGTCTCTCCCTTGGCCTGTTTCAGTCTGGTTTGCTTGAGACAAATGAATTCCTATGAATTTTACAAAAATAATCAACTGAGGAGTATGTGAAAATCTGGCAAGCAGGAAAGATTGTAAAAAGAGATTGGATCTTAACAAAAGATAAAACATTTTCACAGAGAGGAACAGGTAGGTCATCTAAATGCCTCACACAGGCATATAAATGACTCATATTGTAGGGGGAACAATTAATTTGCATTTGCTCTGCCACCAAGGACCACCAGTTCCATGACACTAAACACAGAAAACCAGATGTTTTTAGTTCTGGTGCTCTGAGCTTTGTTTGGATTGCCTTCATTATCCAGTGGGAAGGTACTTGAGATGAAAGGTACTTTACTTTTTGTTTTCCAGGAGGAACTGAGAGGATGGCTATGCACCTAGAGGCAAGATCCTCTTTGTACCTCTCTCCATGGCTGTACATCTGTGAAGTGCTTCTCAGAAAAAGTTGGAGGAGTAGGCTGAGAAAATAGTGGGAGAAGCAAGGTGGAGATTAGAAGTTTGCAAGTACCTCAGTTTGCTTCAGTAGGAGCAAATGCTGCTGAATATCCTGGTGGGCAGGTGAAGGGGGTAAGCTCAGTGGTGATGACACTGGCAGAAATCTCTCACGGTAGGTGACAGTCACCTGGGTAGCATCAGCAGTGATGCAGCCTGTGAGCGGCTCAGGGCTGCGTGCAGTGCCACCACGGACACCTCTGTGTGTGCACAGCACAGATAACTGCTTATCTGCATGCCTGCTGCTCCAGCAATCATTTATCTCCACAGAAATGCTGCAGGGCTGAGCTGGGCAAGCTCTGCAGCCCCAGGGTTTCACTGCACTGTCCTCTCCAGGCAGTGAGAAGGTGCAGAGGGCAGCAATCTCGATATGCTCCTGCCAGTGGGGCTCCCAGAAAACTCATCACAAAGCACCATGATACAGCGAGGCAAAAGAGAAGATGTGGTGGGCTAGAAAATATATCCAATGGAAATAAGATCCCGGTTCATTATTTGTTTTTTAAAATTCATGACTGTGTTGGGGAACTTGGGCTCAAGTCCTCTTTCTCCCCACTGTCAGAGGAAAGCACCTCTGGAACCCTGTAATATTCAACCCCAGAGATGCTACTCCTTTGAGCAATTATAGGTCAAGGTGTTTCTCTCCTTTTCCTTGCAGGAGGGCACACTGCAGAGCTGGCTGTTAGTATAGGATACAAAAAAAAAAAAAAAAAAAAAAAAAAAAAAAAAAAAAAAAAACCACACCAAAACCACCACAGTTGCAATGCCCTGTTCTAAGGCCAAGGATTTTTGCCATTCAAGCCATGGTGAAATTTCTTTCACCAGATGTGGCTGCCTGGGTGTAAAGCAGCTCCTTGCAATGGCACTTGCAGTGGAGCTGGGCTGAGTGAGTTATCCTCCTGTCCACTGAGAAGACAATAGAGGCCAGAAAACACCGAACTTCTCACTCAGGGAGGCTTTCTAGGCCATCTAGGACATCTTCCTGTTGCTGCAAAGTTGTCAGCGTTAACCAGAAAGGGAAATACTCAGCTGAAATCATGTTTCTGGTCCTATTCGGACACTGGACTGCCCTAGTGCAGTCAAAGATACATTGCCCCCTTGAGAACAGGAGTGCTTGGTTAGGGGTCCACAGGTCAGGTGTGACCACCAAGGATAAAGCCCCAGTTTTTCACCCGCTGTTGTCCTGCCCTATTGCACCATAAGAAAATCTTGCCTTTCACATATGGTATCTGCATTTGCCAGGAACCTTAAACCCACAAAGGCTGCAGAGCTCACTTTTGGGTAGGATCTTGAGGGTTTAACAGCTTCAGGAGCCAGAGTGTGAGCTTGCTACCCAGCAGCTGTGATCCCCTCTCACCTCAGCCTCCCTGGGAAGGATGGGAAGATCAGCCTGAAGATTAGTCAGCTTTCACATTCTTGGAGTGTTTGGCATAGAAACACTCCTGGACACTGACAGGGAGAAGGTGAAGAACTACCCAGGCCCCAGAAGGTGGTAAATGTGGCCCCAGTCCAAATCTAACAGGGCTGGTCAGGCTGTTGCTTTATAAGGTTGCAGAGACACAGGGAGGGATGACTTGCTGCTTTACCCCCTCAAGTCAGTTCAGTGTTGCAACTTGTATTGAGAAAGGTGGACAAAAGGTGGACAAAAAACACTCCTTCGTGCTCACACTGGATTCCCCTCCTTAGTTTCCTCTGAAGGGATTTAGTTCAAGTGCTGAGAGCTGGTGGGGGGGATTTTCAGTAAAACTACATTGTCACCTCCATGTAGACAAGCAGGATGTGTCTTCCTCAGCATTCTGTCCTGAAGTGAACTCCAAATGAAGTTAAAAGAAACCACCCAGAGTAAAGAATGAGACATGATCCATGTAGCAATCTTTTTATCTGATGATGTTTGCAATTATCAATCTGAGCTTTTTTTAATCCTCTCCATTCTTGGTGTAGGCAGTTGATGCTTGCAAGTATCACAGTTCTGGTCTCAGAGCTGTGTCCAAATCCCTGAAGCCTGAAGCTTAAGGTCCTTACCCAGCTCTAATTTGAGAGCTTTGACTCTCACACCAGCTGACTGTGTGGATTAAATGCATGTAAATACCTTCATAGTGACCAGCAAAACATACTCGTGATGCTATCCTAAATTGGGATGCTCTCCCTCCAGGGGTGTCAGTTTGATGTTATCACCTACTCAGCAAATAAATCCCTTTATTAAAGGAGGGAGAATTCCTGCTCTCCATCAGGCCCACAAACAGCTTCTCTACCCTGTAAGTCTGTTTTCTGCCCTGCCTTGCCATCACCAAAGCTGCTTTTCCTAACACTGTGAAGATGCTGTTATTAATGCTTCAATATCATCTCTATTTCATCTCAGCTTGCTGTGAGTCACTGCGATGTTTGCACCTTGGTGCTCTGTCTTATGAAAGAGCCAGGATGAGAGTTTCCATTCCAAACACTCATCTCCCTCCCAAGCTAATGGGGTCAGACAGGTCTGTCTACAAGGCTCAGATTTCCTTAAGGGCTGACAAAAGCAATGAGAAGGTGGTCTCTTCAGTGAGAATAAAGCATTCCCTGGCTTGCAGCTCTGTCTGTAAACCTGGCCACAAGGCAGCACCTCACGAGCATGAGACATGCTGCATTCCCTCTCACCTCCAAAATGCTTGAGATGCCCTACACTGGTTCCAAACACTAGTTCTCTGATAATTCTCCTCTTTGTAAGGATATGCATTATCTTCCAGCTCTTGGGTTTGAGTTTTTTTTACTCTGTCTTTAGCTTTCAGGTGAGCCAAATAAAAGCATGCCTTCTGTTAACTCAGTCATCAGGAGTTTTGGGGCAGTGAGACAGTCAGGCTTGTTAATCTGCATGGACCACACTTTGGGCTGTGTTTCCACCTCATTTAAGTTTCATTCCTGCTGGGTACCAAAATCAGTCACAGGTTGCTTTTCTTGCCTAGAGGCTTAATAGGATGGCAGAACTAAACTCTGCTCCTTCTGAGGGGGGCTTCACCTTCCAACCTGCTTGGCTGAAGCAGTCCTTAGTCAGTCTGAACCCTGAAAATCATGTCTGGGAGACTGACCTAAATCAGAGCTGTCCCAGGATCTTTCCCTATTCACCTCTGAGCATGCTGCTAGACCAGTGCCTCCCAAAACCTCCAAACCTTCCTGGAGGGGAAATGGCTGCTGGAAAAATGAATGTTGGTAGAATAGGCAGCTGGAGATGGCAGACAGAAACTGGGAAGGGTATGAGGGTGCAGAGGGAGGAAATACGAGTGACATGGGATGACCTGGGGACAGCACCAAGCTGTTAACACAACCAGGAAACACACTGAGAACAAGTGCTGCAGTGCTCAGAGCAACTTTGTAGTCTGGATGATGGTGTGGCAGCACTGAAGTCTGTGTCTGGTCGTGTCTTGTTCAGTGGCATAGGAATAATCACTTTGACAAAGGGCTCTTCCAGCCAGGGAGAAGCCTGGGAAGTTCCCTAGGACAGGCTGCCTCTCCATCTGTTCAGTCCCAGAGAGAAACCTGGTTTGTCAAGTCACTAAAAAATGTGAGAGATGCTGGTTTGAGAGCTCTCCTTGGTAAACTCCTCGAAACTGGAGACTTTGGGGAAAGGATGTCTGCTGATTTTTTTTTTCCCGTAAGTCTAACCAATCTCATAATACTTTAAAAAATAAAACCAGAAAGCAGAGCTCTGCATTCATGTGTGTGCACACACGGAAATACGTGATTTCAGGAGGAATTTTTGAAAGCAATTCACCCGGAGAGGGTTCCTCACCTCCACCCTGGGCTTTTGAGGACATTTTTCTAAGCCAATTCATGTTCTTCATTTTCTGAGGATGGAGAAGGTAGGCTATCTCATACTCTAAAAATGAGTGCAACATTAATAAAACCAAAGCCACAGAAGGGCTCAATTACACTTGCATTACAAAGTAACCACAAAATCTAATGGTAGCAGGGTTCAAATGTCTGCTGGCTTGCAAGAAGATGACCACAGAGAATGCAAAGCACGAGCTGGCTACTGGCTGTCACCACTCCTGGGGAGAAAACCTGCTGGGCCAGAATGCCATCCCTAGCAGACAGTGACAAGATGTGAGTGCAGTTTGGTGTTGCTGTTGATTCCTGCTTGTTAAATCTCTTTACTTTATGTTTATCAGTGATAAACTTGTGCTAAAGACAACTCACTTTGCTGTGTGATGGTAACACCATCCCAGGACCCAAGGCCAGAGTGAGACAAATGCATCTGACTCAGCAGTAAATCCACTTTCCTTCTCTCCCTGTGTGCAGCACGACTGCTGCTGAGCCACAAAGGGTGCTTTGGGCAGCTCTCCCAACAGCAGCTGTCCCTCTGTGCCCAGCAAAGAGGCATCTAAGAAATCTGGGTATGTCTCCTGCCACACTCAGCAGGAAGGCTCAAACTGCACTGCGGGCTAAAAGTGATCTTGCAGCAGGGCCAAGAGGTTCAACACCCAGTCGTCCTTGTCATAGCACATTAAGAGCTGGTGATCACTCAGCTGTGAGCAAGCAAAGGCTTTTATGTAGAGCAAATGTAATTCCTGCCACAGATCAGCACAAGAAGCAGCGGGAGAGTTCCAGGAGTGAGCTTTCTGCTGACATTTGGAATCCCTATAGACATTGCGTGCTCGGGTCTCTGAGAGGGGAAAACAAGTGGAGGATTCCCCTTTTCCTCTCAAGATGCTTTCTGGAGCACAGTGGCAGTGGGTGTCCTCCAGCCTTGAGGCAGACAATCTGTCCTGTTGCCCGTGGCTGGTGTTTGAGGCTCAGAGGGCCATGGGATGCTTTGTGGGAGGCCAAGTGGCAGCCCAAGAGTCTCAGCCATGCCAAGGAACTCTCAGGAAACACCATAACTCCTTACCCCTATCCCTCCCCCAGGTACAGAATTCTGCAGCTCATCACTGGTTAATTCTTGGCCAGAATTTTTCCTGCCCTAACTTTCAGTGAGGGTAGTGCAGCCAACAGACAGTTCACTTTCAATAGTTCAACAAAGTCCCAAATTCAGACCGTCTGGGCAACTTTATGTTAAACATTTTGACTGAAGCAAAACTATGTTTATATTTATTAAGGGCAGCTTTGGCTGAAGACACCATATTGAAATATTGTGCTCAAGCATTTGGAGTCCTCAGTTTTCTCTCTAAATATGCTGGGGTTTTATCTGCCTTTTGTTTCACTGAGATTCAGGCTACACTTTCAAGCTTTAGTCAAGCTTGGCCATCCAGGTCATATGAGATGTGTCTGGCACTGCTGGCAGAATTTAATTCCTCTCTAGTAGCACTCTGAAACTACAACATGTCCTGGAGATGGGAGTCTCCATTTCCCACTGAGGCTTTTGTAGTACCTGGAAGTGCCTCTCCATTGTTAATGCAGCAGTGAGGAGAGCTGGGAGTTGCTGCAGCACAGCACTGTGATTGCAGAGGCAGGAAAGCTGCCCCAGCTCTGCCCAGATCCAGCCTGCTCCCCTAAAAATCCATGTGAAGGCCAGTCCTGGCCTTGAGGAAAACCAGCTTTTGTCCCAGGTGGCTGATGCTGTAAAGAACCAAGGTCATCTAATATCTCTCCAATGCATATATTCTTAATATGCTATTGACAATTGAACGATGTCCAGCCTCATGCATATTTGAAAAAGGGGTTAGAAGTATCCTGCAGTGCATCAGCAACTAAAAGCTGTTACCTGAAGCCTGTTTGATCTGATGTAACATTTTTTTGGCTCCTCTGCCATGTTAGCTTTCCCTGGAATGGCCTAAGAAATTACCACTGTCCTAGAGGATTTTGGTGGCAATGGTGATGCCAATAATCACTGTAATCACTTGCACAGCCTCTTTCCAGCCACACAGTGAAATATTGCCTCTCTGGGTATTGCTGGGTCTGTAGAGTCGTGATGACTTGTAATCCCATCTCTTGTTGCTTTCCCATGGAAGCAGAGGAGCTGGGCTGGAGACACGTGGCATGGACTGCTCAGTGCCATGCCACCATGGAGCTGCCTCTCTTCTGCTACAGTCAGGTTCATGAAAGGCTCACTGCTCTTCCTCCTGTGGTTCAGCACCTCTAATATCCTTGATTAGGTGACTACTGAACCATTTGGGGTGGGATTCAGCTGACAGCTGCTCTTAAACAGCAAATACATGATCACCTGCTCTTGCACTCCATATGAAGGAACAAAACCTTCATGACCATCCAGCTCCACACTTGTGTGTCTCACTTTAAGGACACAAACCCCTAAGGACAGCCTGCCCACGTGTTTCTGGTGGGTTAGAAAATATTTACATTGCGACAGCCATTGCTGAAGCGTGATCACTTCTGGGAAGTAAAGCAGCTGCTGTTTACCAGAAGAAGGGAGGCTTTGTGGTTTGGGCAGTGGCCGGAGCCCAAGATTTTATTCTGGTGACACCCCTGCTAGGAGCTGCAGCACTGTGTAGACATGCCTTTGGGAAATGGGTGTTACAGAGCTCAGGTACTGGTGGCAGTGTGACCACAGAGATGAGGCAGAGCCCTCTGTGCACTGATTCATCTGCTGGCTTGGGGACATTTCAGCCCATGCTGGCTCCTATGCTGTTCTAACCTGATTGCTGGAAGTCAACTTAGAATGAACTCAGGTATTGCTGGTTCCCAGCTCCAAAAGGTCCTGAAATGCAACCAAAGGGTTACAATACAGAATAGACCTTTGCAGAATCTGCCAGCATTCTCTGCCCTTTGTGATACAGGTGAGTGTGTGTACACAGATGAGGTGGAATGGCAAAAAAAGGAATAATTACAGTGTTAATTAGAAGGTAACACATGTCTGCAGCCCAGCATGGTCCAATGCTCCCTTGGTTGAGGCTCCATCTGACCTGTCACTGTTCAGGACTGTGAGTGGAAAGTTGTTACTCAGATGAGACTGGAAAGTAGGAAGAATTTGCTGGGTAGACCTGCCCAAGGGACATTATAGGGCAATTTTTTCCCAGAGAAGTGGTGGATACCTCACCTCTGGAAGTGTTCAAACTGGGTTAGGTGAGACTTTGATCACTTTGATCACTTTGATCACTTTGATCCACTGGTAGAATGGAGGGTTCCCTGTCCACAGCAGGGGAATAGGAACAAGATGATCTTTACGATCCCTTCCAACCTGAAAGACCCTATGTACCTATGATTCTATGAAATCTAAGGCATTAAACAGCTTTCAGATCTCTTTTTAGTTCCTTTCTCAGAAATGCCCTTTCTCAGTGGGGATTTAGGAAATGAATGAACGAAATAGGGAATTCTCCCACAGCTCCATACAGAGAGATGGGATGTCCCATGGTGTAAGCCGTGAGAATGTGGCACTCCCTCTCATCTCCCTGCCTGTCCCAAGTGCAGGTAGAAATAGCAAAAGGGTGGTTTTGCCAGACATCAGAAAAAAACAGAAGATGTGAAGCTGGAAATGGCCAAATAGGGATAAGTAGGAGGTGGCCGGATGATTATTTTACTTAATGAGGAAAGGGATTCTGTTGGATCCTATCCCTAGTACGGCTTAGCCTTTTCTGTAAAGGTAGCATGAGGTCACCACTGGTGGCACATATTCCAAACCAGACAACACCAGTGTTATTAGAAATGTTTGTTCATTTAGTCCTACACCTGGATGAGCTTTATTTAGCAACCAAACTGGATAAGGTTTTTTAAATGGGATCCAGATGTGAAGCAACCTTTAAGCATTAACAAGGAGAGGTTTGAACCCTCTGGATACAGCTCTTCCTCATCCATCACTTTAACGTGATGTAGCAGCCCAGGGTTTGGGGAGGGATGTGCTGGGAGTCAGCAGACAGCAATGGCTGTGTCTGTCACACTGCAGGACACTTGTGAGCTGCGTTTGCAGCCCCCTGGGGCTGGCAGGGGCTGGCATTGATCACTCAGACAGAAAGTCTAAGGGTGGGGACGGAGAACAGTGCTGTTGTGAGCAGCAGCTGGAGATTTTCCTTCTGCTTCCTTCCCATCCATTTGCCTGGAAAAAGCTGACCCAGAGATGGCACGTGAGATTTCCTGGATGGGAGTCAGAGCAGATTGGGGTTGTTCAGGTTGCCTTTTGATGGTGAGGCGTGAAAGCCTCTCGAGGTGCTGTCCCCAGCACGCTGATCAGGGCCCACTGTCCCATCCTGCACATGCCACAGCGCCAAGTCACAGAGCTGGAAAAGGTGATGAGACACTCGATAGGCCAAACGTGGTGAATCACAAAGGAGCACGAAGGAATGCTCCATCAGACAGCCACAGGACCACCTCAACCATCCCAGATGCAGTAAATCATCTCCCCCAAATGAGACACCCATGTCTGACAACTGCAGTCCTCAGCCACAACCCACAGCCATAGGTGGGTTTAGCAGGATTTGACGAATTTGCTGGGGTTCTGTTGTTGTTGTTGTTGCTTTTAAGGCTACCTGCTCCTGCTGCAACCTCTGCTCCAGTCTCTGTCTCCATCCCAGCTGCTCAGGGTTGCAGGGAAGAGACACCCAGAGCTGCCTCGCTGCCATCCCCTGCCCCACAGCAGTGGCTGCATTTGTCAGAAAGCTCCTGTTAGTCGTGCATGCCAGCTATAATCTCCCAGCACAGCAGCATCTGCTCCAGAGCCAGCGTTATATAACCACAATTGGCCTGTCCAGGGCATGTTAAAGCCATGGGCAGGAGAGAGCCACTGGCTCCCCCGCCAAAATTGTCTTTAGTAAGAGCCTTTCTGTGGCTCTACAAACTAACGCCAGTGGGGTTTTATCCTGGTGGAATTTGGGGGCTGCGTCTCTTGCAAGTATTATAAATCTTAAATTCTCAGTCCTGAGCTACAAGAAATTAAAAAGAGTTAAAAACAAAACAAAAAAAACCTCTTAAAAACAGTGACAGCGAGAAAACACACCAGGGAACCTCCACTGTGTCAGATTTGTTGAGAGGCTAAAAATACGTCCGTATTTTAGAGAAAGGGGAAAGTGACTGACAAATAGAATTAATCTGAGACAGTCTGAGGCAGATAGAGGGATTATACAGCAGCTCATTTAGGACTGCAACATTCATTTTCAGGCACTCCTTTGCAAAATGCTCAGTGACTCCTGTGCACCCGACAGAAGGTCTCTGAAAGCAGTGTGAAGAGCCCAGGGAGGGACTCCAGCCCCATTATGCACAACTGCAAATCTCTGAGTAGAACATCATTAACCATACTCAAGTGACAGCCAAGATTAACGTAGCATAGAAACATGTAAGACTAAATTCAAGGATGCCTCAGAAACTGTGGGGATAATCCACCACAACAGCTTTAGGCACGAGAAGCCAAAATGTCCAGATGGACTTTTCTGCTGTCCTATGGAGCCAAGGCACTGGTTTTAAGTGGTTCTCTGTGTGCCTGTGCACAGCACATGTGCACACATATGCACACAATCTCTCCTTTCCTCTGTGGAGTGGTGGAAAACCCTCTTCATGTGTAACCATGGTCAACCACTCAGCCTTTCCAACCCTCCTGCTCCTGCATGCAAGGCTGCCAGGTGGCTTTGTGAAGGAGCATGAGCAAAATCTCAGAATTTCACACACCATCCCTCTCCAGGATGCTTCAACCCTGAGACTGCAGAGAAAAGTGGTTTTACACAGCCTACCATCACTAGAAGGGGGAGTGCACAGGAGAAAAGGTTCATCTGCCTGAAAACATGCAGGTCACTGCTCAGGAAAAAGGAGCCAGGGGAGAAGAGCACCTTTGGTTTCCAACTGCCAGGTTGGCTCTTGAAGGGCACCAGCAGCATCCTCTGGTGACCTGAGTGTCCCAGACAGCAGCAGCCACTGAGGAGAAGAGGCTGGGCTCTGCAGGGCTTTTGTCATTTCTGGAATAAATCAGTCAAAACTCTGACAGCCTGCTGGGGGAGTTTGAGGTCATGGAAAAGTGAGAGGGTAGGAGAAGAAAGAACTGCATGCTGAGGCTTGTGGGTGAAGGTTACCTTTGTGTAGTCATCCTGTACCAGGGCTGCCCTAGAATGCAGTTGCTTAAGCAGGTCACAGTGATGTGGGCAGGAGAGCTGTTAGTAGCTGCTGCCTGCCCCAATTTCTGCCTGCAAAGAGCTGGTGAGAGGTTTTCAATCCTACAGCCTCTTGGAGGGACAAATCTGTTGGAAGTTCCTCAGGCATGAGGCAGTGTCCACCTGCTAAATTCATGAGCGTCACCCAGAAATTTAGTCTTTCTATTCTCTCCTGCCCAAATATCCTTGTCTACTGACCAGAGAAGCTGTTTGTTTGTTAATGCTTCTCACTACCTTTCAGGTAGCACAGTGCAACATGCCTGGCATGGGGAACCCCAGACAGCAGCGAGCTGAGGGTCAGCCTGGTGATATCAGCTCCTGCACACACATTAGGACTCCTGTGCTTCCCATGCTGTTCAGGGATTATGAGATCAAATCCACAGTCCTTAGTGCCTACCTTGCAAAGGATGTAAAGTATGGACCAAAGGTATCTGAAAAATTGCCTGCAGTAAATTAAAATTCACGGTTTATAATTCTGATCGCTGCTGGGTAAGTCAGTAATGTGCCATGAAATCAAAAAACCATTCAGAACCTTGAGATGTCCAATGCCCTGCTCAAGCAGGGTTCACTTCAAGCATTTGATGTGAAATCAGGTGGATCAGAGCCCTGTCTGCTCCATTTCAAATTTCAGCAAGGACAGGGATGGCACAGGCTCCTTGGGAGCTTGTTTCAGGCTGCATCACTCTTCTGGGGATTTTTGTCTCCTTTTATATGTAATAATTTTGCCACAAATTTTGCCATTGCCTCTTAATGTTTTGCTGTGATCCTTGGGAAAAAAATATGGCTGTATATTTTCATTAACCCCACATCAGGTAGGTGAAAACAGCAGTGTGGTGTGATCAGATGCTCAGTCAGGACTGTAAGTTTTGACTGACAGATCTGAGGGTGAGTTTAGCTGTGTACCATGGACAATGGCACAGTGCAGTTTGCTAGAAAGATCTTAGCAAGATTAAACTTAAAAAGATGGTGATGTCGGTTCTGTACTCTCAAAAATTCCCTTTCTTCAGCCTTGCTCTGCTTGTTTACTTCAGAGAAAGGAGCAACAGGAGTGAATTTTACTCTTCCCTGCCTACATTCAGAGGAGGATGTCTACCCTTTGGGTTTTTATATCACTGGCTCTTACATATTTTAATGTAATGAATCTTAGTCATAAAAGCACTATCTGTTATCCTCTCTAATCAATTCATTTTATTGTGCTTCATTTTTTTTTTTTTTGCTTAGTTTCTTCTTAAAAGGATGACAAAGCTCTGTTTGTTTTCCCCCATCTTGTCGGCCTGGGGTAGGCAGAAAATACTGAAAATAGTTTGTACATATGTGTCTGTATACACAGGTAGGAAAAAACTGCTCTTCCTTGTGCTCATCTCCAAAGGCAGACCCAGAATGAGATGCAGGAAAGCTTGAATGGCCCCAGTGGGTTGATTTGGTGAAGCTCATTCTTTTCCCAATGTCCGTTAGGAGGCTTCCTGTTGGAGTCCTCTACCCAAGGCATGTGAAGTCACTCTGAGGACAAGGCCACCCTAGGAAATGCACCAGCTTGTCACCCTAACTGAGATGAGACAAGTGACTTTGCAGTTCAAATAACTCTTCTTCCATTTTTATATCATCATTACCTAAGCATGGAATCATCTATGTTTTGATCTCTAAGAACACCGACTCCAATCATTAACCAAACACTGCCAAGGCCATCACTGATCCATACCCCTAAGAACCACATCTACAGAGCTTTGAAATTCCTCCAGGGATGGTGACTCCACCACTCCACTGGGAAGCCTGTTCCAGTGCTTGACAACCTTTCCAATGAATAAAATTTTCCTAGTATCCAATCTGACCCTCCCCTGGTACAACATGATGCTTTTTCTTCTTGGCTCATCCCTTTTTTACCCAGGAAAAGAAACCTGGCTACAACCTCCTTTCAGGGAGTTGTAGAGAGCAAGAAGGTCTCCCATAATCACATCAGCAGCTCTTGACACACTTGTGAGCTCTGAGTATGCTCATCCTAAGGAAGATGTGCAGGAGGGATCATTCAGGAATTGCAGCCAGGGTGATGAGAATTTCAGGGAGAGTGGGACTGACACAATGTGGATGCTTTGCTCTCCAAGTTTGGTTGTCTGTGGAGGAAAGGCTTTCACTCAGCTGAAGAAAGGTCTTTGTTCCAAGTATTACAGAGCTGACTACTGTGTGAGAAACTGAAATCATCCTTTCAAGTGTGAATTTTCTTCCCTTTGCAGAGGAGTGTAATCTGCTGCCAGGTCACCTACCTCTGGTGGGTGAACTGTGGGGGAGGTCCACATGAGTCACTGCTGGACCAGCATCCCACTGATTGAAGTCCTTCAGCAGAAAAGCTTCCTATAAAAATGAAGGCTCTCTGGATAGGTATTCTGCTCTCTCCACGTGGGGACTCTTTGAAAAAGTGTTTTGAAGGGAGAAAGTTTAAAAACAAAATGGGAAAATTTCCCAGATTAGATAAATTAGAGGACGAAGATTATGATGTGGACATTGCTCTCACATTGTTCTCCTCATTCACAAAGGTAAAGTTAAAACCTGAGTTTTGAGATCTAACATTAGAAATGTGACTAATCGGAACTGAAAATTTGCTTCGGTTTTAACCCTAACCCTTTAATTCTGAGGCTGAAAAATCCTGTTGGAAGTCCCTAAAATAGCAAATCTTGTTCTCCAAATTCTCCATTTGGGATTTCCTGTGAGTTAACAAGACTTTTGTTTTCATGCAGGTGGAATACTCCATGTATAGATGAGAATCACAAAGCTACACAATTTCTGCCCCAAAATAAATGTAGAAAGCTGAACTCACAGTGCTTAGGTCAGCAACCTACTTCTGCAGCTGAGGATGGAGGATATTATTATTTTGAGTGTGCCATTATTATTTTTAGTTCACATTGCCTTGCCACCTTCCTCACCTGCTTAACCTGATTTCCAACTGCTTTTATAGATGGGGGGTGATGCACACAACTGAGCAGGAGCAAGCTTTGCACCGTTTTATTTACCAGCCTCTCCTGACTGCTGAGCTGGCTATTTGGGTGTCTGCTTTGCTTGTCCTGCAAGACAGAGCTACCCACATCACTGCTGGTACAAAGCTGCTCCCTCCATCATGGGGTATCTCAGTGCTGACTGCACCTGTCAGGGAGGTGGCTGGCTCTGTTCCCAGCACAAGGCTCTCAGAAGGTGACAGAACTCCTGGCCAGCTCCATCAGGATGCTGCAGAGCCTGGCAGATGTCCTCTGCAGGTAGTGCAAGGGAGGGTGATCTTAACACTTGTGACCCAGAGCCTGTCCCAATGAAAACAGCTTTCTTCTGGCTATGAAACAAGAGGAAAAGAAAGGAAAATATTTCCCAGTGGGTTTGAAGGAAGAGGGCAAAATAAAGCCCTGCTAGAGTGCAAGGCCTGAGGTTGGCTTCCTGTCCAGAGCTGAGTGATTTCCTATTTAAAAGCTGATTAATCCAAATGCTTTTCAATTTAGAAGGCAGAGATCAATCAATAATTATCCCATTTAATCCCAACATAAATCCTTTAATTTTTTTTTAATTAAAAGCAGCCAAGCACCACTGGCTGGGATACACCAAATTGCATTAAAACCCTGCAGTCCCAGGGGAGAGGCACAGGCAGCAAATTGTGCATGTGATTTTCTTCTTTCACTGCTGGGTTTAATGGCCGTTCTCTCTGCCTCCTGGTAGAAAATGATGAGCTTGGGATGTGTCTGGCAATGAGGAGGCAAATTAGACATTTTTTCCAAGCATTCAATGACTCACAAATCAGAGAAGTGTCCCCTTTCTGGAAGGAAAACCAGGAAGGGGGGAAATTCATCAACGCCTCCTTTCCTGCAATAGTGCCCCCCAACAGAGATAAAGGGCTTTGGCCATCCAGGATCCATGATTTTCAAATTTCCCAGCTCCATTTGTGCAAGATTTGGGTATCTGCTAAACCTGTCACTTGGCCTGAGAATTTCAAGGGAACCTAATACTAAAATACATCCTATTTATTACCTGCCTGCCTATAGCAGAGGTCTCCCTTCTCAGCAATTATCACAGTGTAATTGTAGGCCTATCCAATTGTTTCACCTAAGCAAGGGCTGTATCTCAGTTGTCATGAAACTGCACAGCCACCATGCCAGTAAAGGCTGCAGGACAGCCACAGGGTGTGCAGCAAATGCTTTTGTTTGCAGCCTTAATTTGGTGCCAATTCTCAGACACAACCAAGTCCTACCTCCGCTGGTCTAAGTAATTAAGCTGAAGTCACACTTTTCTTCTTTGATGCCAAGTAAATTTTTCATTATATGTTTATCTAAGCATGCTCCTGCTACAGCTTCAATTATAAAAGTTAATTAAAAGCCTCTAATTGAATCAAGCTGGGCTGTGTGACTGTACATGTATTCCATGCTCCCCACCTGCAGCAATGAGTCATGTGGGGGACACAACTCTTGAAAGGGTCAGAAGCTCATCAGGTTGGAGGATCCTTTCTACAGACAAAAGCCTGTGTATAATCCTCTTCCAGCTTGATGTGAACTCGATGAGGGTTTTAAAAAATGTAGGAGTTGACTGAAAATGGTGCTGCTGCCTTTTACATAGCAGGATGGCAAGGTATCCCCAAGGCTCTGTGCTGGAGGGGAAGCCCTTCCCGTTTGTTTCTTTGCAGAAGAAGCCTGGAAGGAACAGCAAACTCTTTGTGGCTGACTGCAAGCCTGAAATAAAGAGTGAGGATCATAAAAGCAAATAGACTCAAATCCATGAAACATTCCCCCTGGCTTGTAGAGTAACTTTCGATATAATCTGGCAACAATTTTTCTCAAACCCTAATCTGATGGCCTTTTAAAGACTTCTTTGGATTTTAAAAGGCTGTTTATATTGAGCTAAAAAAGGGCTTTGCAGCACTGTCCAGTAACAGCAACTACAGAACAAAAGACTCATATTTAAATGCCTCCTTTGTGCTCTGCTTTTGAAGTGTGGGTAATTTAGATTACTCTGTAAAAGCAACCCTTCCTTCTTTTCTTGGAGTTTGAGGGTTTATTTTCTGCCAGCTGTTCTTTGAAAACCTTTGAATAGAGCAAAGTTTAATTATCCATAGAAAAGAAAAAAAAAGGGGAAAAAAGGCCTAGTTATTTTGAAATGATTGAGGCTTTTCAGAAAATAAATTGTCAAATAGATGTCACACCTGGGGAAAGTGAAAGCTGTGGTAGAGCCACACCATGCAGGCATCCCCTAAAGTGTTAGGCTTTACCTAAGGACTACCCTGGGAATGTTTTGGATTGCAGAAAAGGCTACAGCATCACAGAGCTTTGCAGCATAAGCTATTATGGATGTCTTGAAGACCAAATACATTAATTTGAATATTATGTTCTGTCCTGGCCCTCATCTGTCTCAGCTCTGGAACATGATACTACTTACCATGGCACCTGCTGGGGTGGCTCAGGGATGAGGCTGTTTCAGCAATGTTTCAGTAGAATGACCTGTGGAAACAGACATCAGACATCTCCACGTGTGTCATCTCCCTGAAAAGAAAGTGTTGAAAAAGAATCCAAGATGGTGGTTGTCCTGGGTTGTAGTTTTAGGATGTATTCTATCACCATCTTCAGTCAATGGCCCATCAATGCCTTGTGCATGACTCACAGATAACTCCCTCCGGGTGTTATCTCTCTTTAACGGGCCATCAAGGACCTCCTGTATGACTCATCATCCCATTGTGAGATGCCCCGCCCAGGGGGAGGAGCCAAGCATTCTCACCTGGATATAAGCTGGGATTTGGGACAGTACAGGCAGCCCTCACCCACTGGATTCCCAGTGGAGACTACAGCTACCAGACCTTTCTACGAGATCACTGCTTTAGGAAGACCACCTCACCTGGACTGCTTCCATCACCCTGATCAGGTTGTATTCTGACTTTGTCAGGGGTGGGGGGGGGGGGTTTGTATTATTTTATTTTATTTTACTTTATTTTATTTTATTTTTTTTTCTTCTCATTAAATTGTATTTCTGACTTGGAGCCTCTCACTCAGTTTGTTTTCAAACCACAGCAGTGGTGGTGTCTAGTGCAGCCAGCAACATGTAGAAACAGAGCTGTGGATGTTTCAGGAGGGGTTGGATATTTTGATGTTGGCATTTTAGCTGCTTCTGGAACTGCAGGTGGTGTCTGGGAGCAGCAGAAGGTATCAAGACCTGTGGTCAAGATGCCAACCATGACCAACATCCAAAAATCTGCCTTCCCTAACCTTTGAGCCTGGACATGTCTGGACATCCCCTGGACATCCCACTGCCCTGGACCAGTCCTTTGCTTCATGAAACCTTCTCTTAGATCTGCCTGAGCAGCAAGTGCAGTGTCTGCAGTCACTCCACCCAAGTTTGCTGCACATAGAGCCCCCATGGCTCCTGTCTTTGAGTTTTATGTTGAGGGTGGGAATGGGAGACACCTCCCACAGTTCTGTCCAAGCAGCAGCCTGTGTCTCCTCCAGTTTCCTTCTCAGATGACTCATGCCTCAGGATTTACAATTCTGCCAGCTCTCTGGGTGGCTGAGGAGTGTCCCTGGGTTGGGCTGCACGTGCTGCTGTCTTGCTGAGGGTACTCTGCAAACTCATTATCCCTTATCAGCACGGCAGCACCACAGCAAAGCCAGCACTGCTTTTTCTCAGCTGTGTTTTGAGGACACCAAATGTGGCTTTGGGCACCTGCTGCTGTGGATAAGGAAGGAGAAGGAGGAGTGCCCTTCTCTGAGCAGAAGGCATTGAGATTTGTGGTGGCCATCAGCTCCTGGGTTATATTCCTGCTGAACTTGGGCTTGACCTCTGCTGCAGCTCTTCCTCGTGCTCTTGTGAGCATCACCCTTATCACAGACAGGTCTGCAATGCCGCCAGAGTCAGCTGTCAACATCCAACCCTTGGACTTCTGAGGGGAGGAGGGACCTGCTGGTGTCTTGGAGATAAGGACTGGGAGCTTGGTGTGATTTGGTGCTCCCTAGGGATGCAAGAGGGATTTTCCCCTGTGCAGGAGCAGTCCCTGCAGACAAGATGTGCTATAACCTACTACTCACAATTCTCCAGATGAATTTCACCAAAGAGACAAATTTTAGTTCCTTTTGCACAATGTCTCTGAAGTGCAGCAGGAACAGAGTTTGGCATACAAAAAGTTCAAGTAGTAAATCCACAGTTCTAGGGAAACTCATCCATGCTCTGGCTGGAGCCCACATCTTCAAACAAGGGTCATGTGAGTGTATGCTGCAGGAGAGAACTTCACTGCACACTGTGAATTCCACACCTGGAATTTTGTTCTCCAGAGTGAGGTGGCAGCAATAGAGGTTAGCAGCAGCTGTGTACAGTGGAGGTGCTGCAAACTCCAGGGCCACAAATGCTCTGGGAAGGTCCCTGGGGTCTGTCAGAGGAACACCCTGAGTAAATGTCTATTATCCACGCTGGCTGGCAGCCAGCGAGCTGGGTTATGCTGCTGCACACCACCACTGACAGCTTCTCCCTACCCTTCCAGCCCAGCACATTAGGAATGGCTGGGAAGAGCTACCACACAGCACAAGCCATATTAAATATCAGCCTGTCAGAGAATAAGGGATAAATAATGGGGTTGGGCATCTTCCATATAGAAGACAATACCCAAACCCATTATGTATATATTATGTATAGCCCTTGAAGTTTATGGTCTAGGTTAGATATAAGGAAGAATATTTTCTTCTTTTTTTTAACTTTGAGGGAAGTGAGACTTTGGACCAGGTTGCCCAGAGAAGCTGTGGCTGCCCCATCCCTGGAAATATCCAAGGCCAGGCTGGGATGTTGAGCAGCCTGACCTAGGGAAAGGTGTTCCAGCCCATGGCAGAGGGGTTGGAATGAGATGATCTTTAAAGTCCCTTCCAACCCAAATCATTTGATGATTCTGTGTTTCTGTGTCTTCCAAGTGACTCCCTTCTCCATATATGTTACTATTAATGCTTTTTCCTGACACTGTCCTATGGTAAGACATACATAAGCTCTTACAAAGACAGAAAGGATCTTCCTGTTTCACAACCATGACTATCCCTGGGGTGTATCACAACATGAGACAGCCTCAAGTTACCTTTGCCCTGGCAGTTCCAGCATATTTTCACTTTTTAGCAAGTTTCATTAATCAAAGAAATCCTTCTACTGTGTGTGTGACCTACTCTGCAAGGACATCAGATAAGCTGTTAGTGAATAATGATGTTAATGAGTTACAGTTTCACTGCTTCTGGCTTTGGATCCCTTTATTGCACCCTCTTGATATTTGGCTTGTGTTGAGCTGAAGGAATATCCCTGGATCTGAATAGCAAATTCACATTTTAATTTGTCTCTTGCTTCAGCATGGATTGTAAGCTTCAGAAGCTTTCAAAAAAATTGTATTTTTTCTTGCTGTTGTGATCACACCTGCCTTCAGCTTATGTTCAATGACTGACACCATGGCTGCATAGAAAATCAGGACAGGAGCTGATGTATTCTGGAAAACTGCCTTATTCTTTGTAAACCTTATATTTTTATACTATTCAGAAAAAAAAAATGTGAGGGAGTGAAGTTCAGAGCAAAACAGTATTTCTAAATCTGTGCTGCAGTACAAGAACTATGTTCTTCTGGCTTATTCTTGGTACCTAGCTAGTGAAATCCCTGTCATTTGTGATCCATCAGTAAAATTTGTCCAAGTCCTTCAGGTTGCTTCTTCCAAAGCTCTGCCAGTATTTTATGTAAAGGGCCCAGATTTGCAGGCAGAAACTCAGAAAAATGTCCTACATTTGGATTTCCAGACATGCAGCTGAGGGCAAAGCTTGTTCTGCCTCTTGGTCCTGGGATCATCTCTGTTCCAGTCAAAATCCAGCAGCAGTGGAAGGGCTGCAGGACAAAGTCCTGTCCCCACATGCCCCACCAGGCTTGTTAAAGCAAATACCTCAGTGAGATGGGGATGTGGAGCTGCTCCTTGGTGTCATCTGTGGCCTCATAGGTATGGGCTCAGCCCGGAGAAGACTTTTGGATGCTAATGGTGTGTGCACTTAATTCAGGAGCCTCAGCAACAATGCTGTGGGAAGATTCTGACAGTGATAAATTGCTCAGCTGACAGGACAGGGTCTCAGATCTCCTAACCCTTCTTCATACTTGGTTCAGGTTTTGCTTTCTGCAGCAGATTTGGGCAGCAGTAGACTTCCTTCTTTCTTTCCAGCCTTTTCCCCAGGACAGACTTGACAGAGCTGGAGGACTCAGCTTTGATACTGCTCTTCATGTTGACCCAAACACTGAGAAGGAAGCTGTGAATTCCCCATCCCTGGAAGTGTTCAAGAATAGTTTGGATGAGTCTTGAAGCAACCTGGTCTAGTGGAAGGTGGGGGTTGGAAATAGATGATCTTTAAGGTCCCTTCCAAACCAAAACCATTCTATGAGTCTGTGATTCCATGAAATAGGAATAAAAGGGGCAAATGTCTTTCCACAAGAAAGCTGTTGATCAATGACCTTCCTTCTGCAGTCAAAGCTGCAGGCAGGAGTGAAGGAAGGCTCATGGAGGGATCACCTGGCAAGGACTGGTTGTGGATCCTGGTGGACACCCTACAGCTCAGCACCCCTGAAAGCACTGGCAGCCTAAAGCATTAATTTTGCTATAGATACATTCAGTGGACTAAAATCAGCTTGCACCCAAGCCCAGTGTCCCAAACCCAAGCAGGTTTGCCTTGGGATGCAGCCTCGGAAACATTTCTGATCATGTAACCCTCATGCCAGTGCCCCTGTACAAAAGGGAGAGTTTAGGGAAAAGAAAAGCTGAGCACTGTCTGTCCATCAAAATCCCCTTTCACTGAGAAATTGCCTCTGCAGCAAAGCCATCTGTTCTGAGAAGTGTTTGCTGTGATTAACAAGTTTCAGTCTTGTAAGGAAACCAAATCGTTCTATTAAAACAAAACCAAGCAAAACAAAACAAACGAGAAACCAAACCAAATCAAACCAACTTTTTGAACAGGGGAAAAAAAAAAAAACCAACCAAAAAAAAACCCCCCAAAAAAAAACCAAACCAGTAAACATCTTTTTGGAGAAAACCAAAAGTATTCTTAACTTCTGTGTAATCCATGTGTTTTGGAATACCCTTCTGCCCAGCCATGAGTCACTCCAGCCCAGGGTAACATCCATCTCCATAGGATCACATTCCCCTTGGCTGCTGGAATTACAAATACAAATGCCCCTAAATCATGACTGACTCCCCCTCTTTTCTCAAATGCAGGGTGGGAGAAGGAAACAATATTTAAAAAAAAAAAATTGTTCAAATTCTCTGGTTTTATTTTTTCTTTCGTTTCTGATATTTCAGCATCTGCAGGTCACATTTGCAGGCTGCAACATGAACGGCAGATAAGATAAAATGTAAGATAAAATACTTCCTTTTTCAAAATCCTCCCAAAGGAAATTGTTTTAAACACCTCATCCTTACATTCCCAAAGCCAGGACTTTAGGGAGAGCACAGGCTACAGCAAAATAAGTCAATTTAAGGGCAAGAGCTACCAGAGTGTGCTCCTTCATCCATGACTCTCACACAGATCCAAAGGTTTTTATCACCTCTCCCTAGATTAGGAGAGACCTCCTTTTTTGCTCACTGCAATAGTTTTATCCCTTTATTTGGTGTCTGAAATGATTACTTTGTTCAGCATGCAGTGCCAGTGCAGCACTACCACACCTGTGGGCACTCTCTGCCCTTGAGCTGCCAGCATTTTCACAGGATGCAGAGGGAATTTTCCCCATTTCAACACTCGATACTCTGCTCCTGGTTTTGCAAACATGTGCCAGTGCCGACACAAATATGATTTGCATGCAGTAACCTTTGTGCCTGAGCCTCCTGAGAATTACATTTCCCCTCTCTGCCTCGCCTGGTAAAATACTCACAGTGAATGGGCAGTAATACACAGATATTACTCCATGGAGCAACCATCCCACATGTAAAGTCAGGAGTTCAAAGAGGATTAAGGATTGCTGGCAACGAGTAGGCAGCATTGCTTGTGGATGTGGAAGCAGCCCCAGCTGCTCTCACTTTTCATGTGCTGGAATTATTTCAGCGTCAGTAGAGGATTGCTCTGGAGTTTTTTTTTCCCCTCTCCGAAAGCCATTGACCCGTATTTGTTGTGCTTGGCAGAATGAAAGGCGGCAGGGTTAGGGAAGGTGTCCTGCCCAGCACACATGAGGAAGCTGTTAGCCGCTCAGCAGGAGAAACCTCACTGCATGCCTGCAAGGTGCAAGGCAGGCTGTGTCCATCTAAAAACCTTCCTTGTACTCCAATCCAGAAAGGTGAAGGATTTCCCATCCCATTCATGTCATCTCTCCCATGACCACTGGCTGCTTATTCTAGTATTTGGACTGTCACTTCAGACAGGGTGTTCTGGCTGCCTCATTTCAAATGCATGTCTATTTTTCAGCTAGGAATAATTAAGAGAACAGAAGTGATAGCACAAGAAAAAGGTGCTACAGAGCAATATTACTTGGACAGTTATGCGTACTCAAAAGAGATGCTATTTGGGACATTATTATATTATAGTATTAATATTTTATACTATATTATGTTATTACAACAATCTTTTTCATGTTGGTAATAGAAAAGTAGACACAGGCATCTTTTGGGTGCCCTCTCCATATCCTCTCTTCGCAGCACCATTTAAATGCTTGTGGATAGAATAGGGTGTCTGGAATTCAGATCACCGCACAGGGCATGAGAGCTGCCTCTTGCAGAGCCCATAATTAAAAGAACAGTGATGTAGGTCTTAATTAGCATGATCAAGTATTACAAACCCCCACTGGCTGCTGAGGAGATGGGGGCACGGGACCTCTCAGTGCCATTTGGTCTGGAGGAGCCTGGCTGGGTGACAACTGCCAAGGGAGGGATCCTTCCTGTGTGGGTTGCCAGCTCTTCCCATCCTCCCTTCTCCAGCCCCAGGGATGTGCCTCCAGCTCCCAACTGCACCTCTCACCCCTGAATCGGGGAGAAGGAGCCTTTCCAGCCCAGAGATGCCCTTGGTGCCTGGACAACCTGCTCTCAGCAGGGTGTGGGTGGCACAGACTGACCCAGCAGCTCATCTGCAGTTGCCCCTGGGACACCTCTCTTGCAGATGCAGCCGGACAAGAGCTGGTGCTCCGTGCAGCAGCTGCACACAGCTGTCCATTCTCCAGCAGGGATTTCCTGAGGGAAGGGTCAGCTATGCAAGTAGAGCCACACTGAGTGAGGCCACCTCTTAATTTGACTGTGTTTGTGATACACAGGACTACTGAACAGAAACGGGGTGAAATAAGTTCTGCCAATGTAATGCTCATTCCTGGATGCAGAACAGGGACTGTAACTGTGCTATGAAGTATGGGACTTTTTTTATTTAATCCTGCTATTAAACTTTGTGCCAGTATTTTTAATCTGGAAGTTTTTACCCTCTCGTTACAACTCCTGTTGGAAAGCCCTTAAATGCCTTCATGAAATTAAGTTGTGGAAAATCTTAACTTTAAGGCATTAGAAAATTCACACATGGATCTCATTTCTCTTTACTGCTCTTTTTAAGGCTGGATAGCTGGGTGCTTGCCTTCAGGGATGCTCATGGCCCATGGGTTATGCCACTACAATGCAGTCTCTTCCCCTTTGGTGGTTTATTTAATATTTATTTCTTATTATTATATGGTGATTGAGATACATGTAAATATAAGCCCAGAATATTTGATATTGGACAGATTTGTCTCCAACTCTGCCACTTTGCTCAGCAACAAGGTGCAATGGTAGGAGGTAACCCTATGGAAGGCAGGCAAACCTTTTGTAGGTCTTCTCAGTGTCTCTCCTGTGGAATATAATTTGGTTTAGCCATAGAGTTGCTTTCTAGAAAACTCAATTTTTACCAGCTGCTTTGAGGTATGGGGTGATGTGCCCTGAGTCTTGCAAAGCTGTGGGAAAGGCTGCTCCAGGGGTTGGTTGTCACTGTCAGAATCCAGGTCAGTTCCTCTCCCTGACTTTCTCACCTAAAATGAAGTTTCACTCAGAGACAGAAACTCTCTGGAAGTCAATAGAAACAGGCAATTTCAGGGAGCAATTCCCCATGGACAGCTGTATCAGGAGAAGATGGATCACTCTCCTGAGACACCTATTGCTCTCTATTAACTTAAAGACAGCCTGGAGCAATAGTTCAGATGAGGTCCCTTGGCAGAGGAGTGTCACCTGGCTCTGTCCACCCTGTTGTGCTCTTAGGGAAGCCACAGCCACAGACTCAATGTCTGTTCCTTGTCCTTGAAGTGACAATTCACCATGGTCACCACAAGCACAGCCTGTCCATGTGTTCATGGCCAGAAACAGGAGAGTCTACACCTGTGTGCTCCATACCCAGAGTTTGTTATGTGCCCAGCTAAATTGCTCCATTGGGGATTCAAAATTCCAGATTTATTCTTCCAGGTCTCAGCTCCCAACAGGTAAAGTAAGAATAATTTCATCTCTGCTCCCTTCAGGGTTTTTGCAAGGACAAGTACAGTCAGGCCTTGAGAAAACCAGCTCCAATGGGAGTTGTGGGGAGAGAGGGCAGAAGAGCACCTAATTGGCATTTTCAAGAGGGCCTGTGACACAAGCCACTGGCATTCTGTTATTTGGGAAAAGGTCGGCTCATACCCTAGGAAGAAATTTTTTCAACAACTTCATTGGATGTTGAATTAAGTTTGTCATTCTGCTTTCTGAGCTTATGTAAAGTTTAAACAAATTTTTAACAGAAGGAAAAGTTTTAAATCCCTGTATTCTTCTCTTGCTGTCTGTGAACATAATCTGAGCCCAGATAAGCCTCAGACAGATGTTTATCTTGAGTGCATTCTCATATAGGATAATACCAGAGACTTGGAATGAAGATGTCAAGTGACCTTATGAAAAAGCCTCAGTGTGGGTGTTCAGCTCTCTGATCCTGGTGTGACATCTTTGGTAAATGAAAAGTAAGCAATACAAAGTGATGTGAAAAACCCACTGCAAGCGCATATCCATCTCTCCGGTGATGAAAGGAGACTGTGATCTCTTAGAACCAGAAAATACTAGAATTGTTAATATAGGAAATGACCCTTAAGACCATCAAGTTCACCATTAAACCATGTCCTCAAGTGCTGTATCTACACATTTTTGGAACACTTCCAGGGATGGTGATTCCAGCACTCCCATGGGGAATCTGTACCAACGCTTTACAACTCTTTCTGTGAAAAAAAGTTCCTAATGTCTAATCTAAACCTCCCGTGGTGCAACTTGAGGCCGTTTCCTCTCATCCTGTCACTTGTTAGCTGGGTGAGGGAAGAGACACATAACCATCTCAGTGTAATTCCTTTCAGGGAATTGTAGGGCATGATTAGGTTCCCCCCCGAGCCTCCTTATCTCCAGGTCAAATTACCCATCTCCCTCAGCAGCATCCCACAGCCTTTCCAGCCCCAGACAGAGGAGGCTGTGGACCACAAGATCCTCAGAAATGTCCTTGGACATGACAAAAGAGAGCTCTTGTGACTTTGGTGACTTCCTGGCATGTATGGATTTCTGCATACATAGGCAGGAGAGAGGGTAGATGATGGACAGGGAAGTATGGAAAGTAGGAGATGGAGGGCTAAAAATACACCAGGAATAAACTGATTTATGTAAGATGACAATATAGGTTTGCACAGGTGTTTTGTGAAGAGAATAGGCAAGTGTAAGGAAAATTGAGTTATGTTATGTCCTTTTCTACCCATATCTAACTTCATGTTAGGTACCAAGGAACAGGTTTTGGCAGAATCTGATCCTTAGCTTTTAGTGGCTGGTAGGAATGGAGACTGCTTCAATTAGGGTGAAAGGACCTGGAAATCTTAAAATACCATAGTATAAGTGATGAAGAAATGAAAAGACAAAATCAGAGCTAAACTATGGGCTGACATCAAAATTAAGGGTGTTTTATGCTTGGTTTTCTGGTTACAGAGGCACATCCTCAGCAGCACCTCTGATACCCAGGAACAGCACAGCACTGCTGGACTGTGCCATCATGCCCAACTCCAAATCAAGCAGAAGAACACAAAAATCAGCCCAAAGTGCAATATTTTAGCTCTGATGACTCTTCAGGACATTCATTTTTCAGCTTTCATTCAGTCCTTAACCATATCACTCAGATGCCTCAGGAAGATCTTGGACAGCACTGCTTGCAAGCAGCAGCAAAGCAGGCTCAGGGGGAGTGTTTGCAGGACTGAAGTTACAAACACACACCAAAATTTACATTTAGGGAAAACAATGCTGGGAAGAAGGTTTGAGAAGGAATGGGAAGATGAACCTGTTGGAGTCCAGGACATCCTCTTGGATGGCCTGGGACCCAAGGAAGGGAATTTTAGCCCTGGACAGGGAGGTGTGGAGCCAGTCCAAGGGGGCTCGGAGACCTTGGCACAGAGCCCAGGAAAACACCAGGTTTGATTTTAGCCCAAGGGAGAGGCTTCTGACACAGAGAGAGGAATTGCAAACCACAGGGATGTGAAAACAGGAGTTTAGTACAGTAGAAGTTACAAAATTCAGTAGTTTTAGGGTATATAGAATAGAGGTAAATGGGGACAAGATGGTGGAATTTGGGTGGTACCTCATGTACTTCTCCTTCTTCCTCGTCCTCCATCTTTTGGGGTGGTGATGGCACACAGTAGTTAGAGTGGATTGGGTCAAAGTAGAAATGACACCTTTAGTGTGGGCACTGGGCATTGGTACAAAATAATAAATAACCAACACGTAGTTATCTGTATAAATGTAAGGGAACATCCCATCATGGGCAGTCGCCTCGTGTCCCAGCTGCTGTCCGGACCTCGGCTGGGAGCAGAGAAAATTCTGAGATACCAAATAATAAAAAACACGAGAAACCTGAAAACAAACCTTGAAGACTCTGCTTTTTTATACCAACGCGACTCAGGCCTTTTAGAGGGCCAAGGACTTCAAACTACCTAAATCTCGGGTGAGGAAAATCTCCCCAGGATGAACCCTTTACCCCTCACACTCTTGCCCCTTCTGTTTGCAAACAAGTAGCTTTAGACTTCATTTTTCCCTCTTTTAATACCTAAGGTTGGTTGCTGTCGAAGGTCAATAATGATCCTTGCTCAGTCTGATCTTGACCACAGCTCTGTCTCGACCCAGCAGAGGAGGTGAGGACACAATTAAACAGCCCTGTCGTGTCCCAACTGCAAAAGAGAGTGTAGGAAACAGGAATCTGGCGTCAGGCAGCATCTCTCTCACCATCTGTGGGAGTTCACCTGGAGTTCACATCTGACTTCAGCGTGGAGTTGGAGCTGATGCGTGGGCTCACATCCATCACATCCTTTGGCTGTAAGGAATTCAGCGGGGGAGCTTGTTTTGGTGGAGGAAGATCACAGGGATCTGCCAGCAGGAACTGAGCAGCAGCAAAGACTCCAGGCAGAGACAGGAAGGAGGAGGAGGAGTTTTAGGTAACACCACACATGTAGGTGTGAAACACATTGATTCTCCCAACCCTAAATTGCAATGCCTGTATTTCAGTTTTAGCCCCCTGACTCTACTCAAACAAAAGCCATGCAAAGAGACTTGTTGAAATATTTCTTTTTCTAAAATATGAGCTAATTTCTGTCTCTGGTGTTTTCTGAGCTCTCCGAGTCACAGCAGTGGGATGATTTTTTACAAACTGCACAAGCACTCCGGATTGTACAGCAAGGACTGAGGCTGAGTTTATAAGACACAGTGCAGGCAGGTTTGAGCTTGCTTTGACAGAGCTGGGTCAAACCACAGGAGAAGCCCCGTGGCCACATTTGCACTGCCAGCCTGGTTTACCCTGGTCTGGGCAATGCAAAGTGAATAGGGGACTGCACACCAGCAGTGCTCCAAACTCCTTCCCCAAACGCCATGCAAAGCACCCTTCAAGCTGTGTACAGGGAGCACAAGACTCAAAACTGTCTCACATCCCCCCCTCACAATTTGAGTGGATGACCTGAGTTGCTTTTCTCTACCACCACCCCCGTGAGACAGCTGGGTGAGAGACTTTTTGCTGTAAAAGCACTCAGCGATACGAGGTTTGGCATCAATCTCTGCAAAGCTGCCTTTATTCAGCACTCTTCTGACAGCCCTGCAGAGCATTCCCTGTTACAGCGGGATGGCAGAACAAAGAGAGAAGCAGAAAAAAAAAACAATCCAACGTGCTCTTCATGGCTGTTTGTGCCCTCTGACTGTCTGGCCTGAAACGTGTATACAGGCTGCGTCCTAAGTGCCCTGATAAGATTGGGGCTCCAGAATGTGTTGTCCTGAGAACGTTTGCTGCTCTTTATCTGCCAGCTGAAAAACTTTCCAAAGTCCCCCAGCCATCAGCCCCGACACCCTGGCTCAGAGCAGATGACAGGCAGAGGTGATACCCAACAGCTTTCGTGCCATGGGGTGATACCCAAGTGGCTGAGAACCCAAAAGCTCAACCTGAGCTGTTGAGAGGGGTCTGCTGACACGGTGGTGGCTGTTGATACCCAGCACTGCTGCTCTTGTGGCATCCTGTGGGAAAGTGTGGCATCTGTCCCCTCCCCAGAGCCTGGAGCTGGGAGGTGGCAGCCCAATCCTCCCTTCTCCTCTCATCCAGGCTGTCAGATCCAAGTTAGGGGTGAATAAATGCATCATCAGCTCATGGGTGCATGTAAGTATATATATATATATGTATATATTTCTCCAGCACAGATGTGTTTAATGTGATGGATGTGGGAAAGGTGCCAGAGGCCTTCTGTGTGGGCACCTGTGTTTTTCACAGCGTGGGCATTCTGCAGTGCCAAGGGGGTAGGGGCTGTTCTAAAGTTGAGGGGATTGGCACTGAGCTGTGCCTGCTTTCCTTTGAGGTGCAGGAGCGGGAAAATGTGGAGAAATCTCCCAATGTGGTGCTCACTGATGTGGTCCCAAGACTACCCCACCCACAACTGGCTTGTCTCTGATTTGCTGACATTGTCCCAGTATATTAGATGTTTAAGTAATTTCTATAGAAAAATAGTTTCTGGATTTATTTTTCCATTTTTCAGCCACCCTGCCCCCCCAAAAAATAAATTCTAGGAGTAAAACTTAATCTTCTTACTGTACACATCCCCATAAATCCTTCCAGACTCAGTGGGGTGTTGTATGGTTTAATGGCTTAATTAGTGAATGTTTATGAAGCATTTCTGATATCTTTGCTTGAAAGGTGCTGTAGAAGCACAAACTTACAATATTTTCATCACCCAATTAAGTTCAAGCAATATATAGGGAAAAGATTTATTTACATAACCTAAAAATTTTATAATCCTTACAGAGCTTGCAAAAAACTCAGAGACTTCAGCTGCCACAGCCACCAGCTGCTGACAGTCTTGGAGGTTTCTGGTGACCCGTGTCCTGTGGGAAAGTAAAGCGTTTTCTCTGAGAAACTGATTTTTTTTCAATCCTGCAGTCTGCAGGGTGGTGAAACATGTTTGGCACCGGGGCTTCCCCCTACAGTTTGAATTCCAGGCAGTAGTTGCACTAGAGAAACCCTGTGAAGACTCTGGAGCTGGGCACTATTTCTGGAAGTCCTCCTCATCAGACAAGATAAAAATAACAATAAATGCCCCAAGATTTTTGCAGGGGGGCAGCAACCAGGGCCCATCATGCTTAGTCCCACCTACACAGCTCTGGAGTAAAGGTCTATGTGGATTTATTTGCTTCCTTCTCATCCATGCCCCTGATGTCTGTTAGCAGCAATGGTTTTAATCAGCAATTTCCATGCTTTTTGTACCCAGAGCAAACACAGAAACATTGATTTCCCCCTACGTGTACCACTTTATTCATGTGACTTGAAATTTTGAAGTCTCTAATCCTCTTTGAGCTGGGAATCTGGCTTGTGCCACCACCACACAGCCAATTCCAGGCAGAGGTGGGCAAAACCCCTCTATTTTGGAGAATGTAGGAAAGAAATCTGGGAGGTGAAACAGATATTGTAAGAAAATGTCAGCTGAATGGGTGGTCTTGAGCAGCAAAACAACTTCCAAGCATTGCTGGGAGAGACACCAACATGCTGCTCCATAAATGTGGGGTAAGTCTTCACCAGGTTCCCATCTCCCCCTTGCCCAAAAGATGCTGCTGAGTTGGTGCAGAGAAGGGTGACAGGCAGGATCAAAGGTACGGAACAGCTCTTGTGTGGGGATGGATTTAATAGAGGGGACTCTTCAGCCTGCGGGGCAGATAAAGTGAAGGAGGATGTGATAGAGAGGTATAAAATCATGACTGGCCTGAAAAAAAATGAATATAAAGGGAGACTCTGGCTCCTCTGATCCAAGGACTAGGGAGGTGTCAAATAAACCAGCAAATGACATGTGGGATAGAAATAAAATGAGATATTCTGCACTGTTTGTGCACTGCAGCTTCGGAGGTTGGATTAGGTGATGCTCTAGATATTCTGGGGCTTTTTGGTGGTTTCAAAATGTGACAGTGCAAAGCAATAAATGAAAGATCCTCCAGGGACTGCCAAGCACAGAGAGTTTGCTGGGATGTCACAGGGCACTGCTCCTGTCTGCCCATCCTGCCCTTGCTCAAGGTGACAGTGGGACACTGGACAAGAGTGAGCTCTGGCTTGGCACAGCACAGGTATTTTTGTGTTCCTCTTATGCGACAATAATTTGTCAAAAATTAGCAATTTCCTGTTAGCATCTGCAGGATCTGTTTTAACACACCAGGACTGAGGCCAAGACACAGCATTCAGAGTGAAATCTGCCTGTTCTGGAAAACCTTCTCTGTGATGGTTCTCACCCAGACATGTAAGGGGCCTCCAGCATATGACCAGGCAATATAATTTCTATCTTTTCTCTTCAAGGCTTTCTGAAAAGAGGTTTAGCCAGAATACCTGAGCAAACACAGGAGCTCAACACTGATTTTTTTTTTTTTCATTCCTATTTCCTCCCCTAAACACAAGACCCTCTTCTTCCTTTTGATTTTGTGATTAAATCAAAGCCCATCCTTCATCATTATTATGAGGACATTATAAAATCCTTACTGATGTGCTTCCTGACTCTGCACCTTCTGAAATAACTCCCAAAACTTGGAGACACCATTCCCCTTTGTGCTGATCAGACAGCACTACCTTCTCTCTTTGTCCAGCCACAGTTCCATTTTGATGGAATTCTAAAATGTAGAATCATGGAATACCTCAGGTTGGAAGGAACCTACAAGGATCACTAATCCCAACTCCGTGCTCCTTGCAGGACCACCTAAAATTAACCTCCTGACTAAGAGCACCATTCTGTGAATTCTGGCAGATTTGGTGCTGTGGCCACTTCTCTGGGGAGCCATTCCAGTGACTGACCATCCTCTCAGAGAGAAACCTTGTCCCAATGTCCAAAATGAACGTACCCTGGCACAGCTTCACTCCATCTCCTCGTGTCCTATCGCTGCCCATGTCACGAGTCTGCTCTGATCTTCCTCCCACCTAAGCCCATGCAAATTTGAAACATTCCCTCTGCCTTTGATCCAGGTTGCCAGCATGAAGAATCTGGCTCTGAAGTCTGGACAGAGGATGTAGCCAAAAGAGCTGATAGAATTCCAAATCCAAAGTTATCCACGGGACTGTCTTAGTCTTCTGGCTCGCTAGAGACCTGATCATGTGCAGCTCCACGTGTTTCTTCAGGGAAATTTGGAGAGATATAATGCACTGCTTTTAGCATAGGCAAAATGTAACAACTAAACAAATTATTTCAGTCTCATTTACAATATATCATTGCTGTACACCATCTATCCTCTCTCCTTCACTGGCTGTGTTTTCGCTTTTTCATAGAACAGGCCTTTCAAACATTGCAGTGCCATCATTGCTTCTAATTCAGGATTGTTTCAGGCCCCTATATCCCTGTGTACACTGGACTCAGATAGCAAAATAAGTCTTGAGTCTCGAAGCCATTTTTTCAGTTTATCATTATATTTGGAGATCATTTAGTGTTTCCCCTCTGCTGTGAAATTACAGCTTATACATTAGTAGTAATTTTGTCCCTCAAAACACCTTGTCACTGAATTATTTCATGCAGGGACCTTCTTATAACTTATCTCCTCCTCTGACTTTTTCCCACTTAAAGGTCACAGTCCTCTGCCTCTGATATCACCAGCTCTCACTGCAGAAAGGGTAAGAGTCCCAACAAGTGGCAGGAATTTGAGGAGGAGACAAAGCAAAGCAGGGGAAAAAAAGCATCTTTTTTCTTTTAAACAGATAATTTATAAGCTGTTAGAGAGGACATAAAAAAGAGGTAAAATGAAGGGGAAAAGAACTTCTGGTTGGAGCCAGGCAGGACAGGCACTGCCAACAAGAACTCATGGCTGGCATGAGTGGTCCCTACCTCTCCCTTGTTCCCTGCATGGATTTTGCTGCCTATCTCACCATTTCTGAGAGATATTATTAAAAAAACCCATCACCTGAGTGACAACCACTCCTCTGCCTACCCAACAGCAAGGTGCCTTTGTAACAAGCCTTATAAATACAGCCTGCAAAAAGCTCAGTGGAGTATCTGCAACAGGAGCCCAAGGCAGGGGTGAAGTCAACGTGAAGCCTCCTTGAACTGAATTCCCCTCAAAACAGTCCTGACGGGGTTTCAACCTTCTGATTTGGATTTTATTAGGGTACAAACAAGAACAGAAAGATCTCGTAGACAAAAGGGTGAGCCAAAAGGAAGTAAAATAGGCTGGGGGTGGCTGTAGTTAACACTTCTGTTCCTGAAGGCTGGGGCCCTGCAGCCAGGTGTGCTCAGAGACACCCACGTGTCCTATTTCAAGGTCAGCATCAACTACAAAACTCCCAGTGTCCAGATTTAGACTGGAATCCAAAACACATGAGGGACAAGTTAATTTTGCCTCTGATAAAAGGAGGGGGGTGGGGTTGGCCAGCAGATTTTGCTGTCATTTCAGTGGCAAGTGGAAAGGAAAGGCAAGGACTATCCCCAAGGGAAACCTGCTCAGGCTGCACAATTCTGGTTTCCATTTGGCAGGAAATATGTTAAAGATAAATGGATTTCCCTTGGAAAAATAGAAGCTTAACTGAGACAACACACTCTTTGAACACACTTTTAAAGTAATAAAAACTGTTGTAGAGGCTCTGCAAATGGCTAGAGCACAGGTTCTCCCAAACTCTATTTCACCATGACATGTTATGCAAGGAGCAGAATACCAGGCAATACCAGAACAGTGGATAAAGAGTTGGAAAGGCATTTATAGATAAACAGGGATTTGTAAATATTAAATTGAGTCTTAATGGACTTGCATTCTCTGCCAATATATTTACAAGGAAAAAGGATTAACAAGGAGTTTGAAAGAACTCCATCTACAGAGCAGATTTTCAGGAGGACCTGTTCTTTGAGAACAACATTTATGTGTGCAGTCTAAAAACTACTGTGGAAAATCCATCTCTCACACAGATGCTGCCTTGTAAAATGTTTGCTTTTCTTGCTTTCCATGATGAGCAGAGCCTGAGATCTGCACCACTGCTCTGAAGTAGATTCTGCCTTGGGAAGGACTGTTTAAATGCCTTATTATGAAATTATATAGATGAGCTTGCTTCTACTGTTGATTTCCAACAGGTCTGTGTGAATAATAGATTTTGCTCTGTATTACTAAAGGAGAAAATTTAGAAGGGGGAAGCAGAATATTAAATAAAAACTATTCTTTATGTTTCCTCCAACTCAAAGTCATGCTGCACTTTGTTTAGTTTTGTTTTCTCATCATTGTTAATCCACTGCAAATTCATTGGGAAAGTGAACAGCTCTGTTAATAATTGTGCATTTCTTGAGGGGGAGTCACTTGGATGCACTACATCTGTATCCAAACAGTGGATGAAGGATGAATTGTGTGGGGCTGAGCTGCCAGCTGGAGCTGAACTGTGACACTGGGAACTGCCATTTCTCCCACAGCACTCCTGGTTCTCCACACCTCTGAAATAACTGAAATAAATTGCCTGTTACAATCCACCTGAACACAGTCTCAGGTTGCTGTAGCAGCTTCATTAATTTCAAGCTGAATTGAGCTGATTATGTCCCAGGATAGCATCCACCTTAGCCTGCATTCCCACTGCCTGGCACAACTGTGACCTTTAAGCAAATTGTTGCTCTTCTCAGTGGGAGCAGAAGCAGCCACCCACGAGCCTCACAAGATGAGAGTTTCCTATCTTCATCATGTTATATTACAGAAAAGTTCAGTCTTGACTCCTTCCCTGCACCATCAGAACCATCAGCATTACTGCACTATTCAGGAGCATGAAAAGCTCGTGCACCACAGTGGGTTTGATCTTTCTATACCAATTTCTTTCATTTGTGTCCCTCATCTCTGCCTGACAGATTCTGTCCATCCCAAGCTGGACTCTGCAGCACAAACACTGCCCATGCAGGAACACTATTGGGTATTTCCTTTATTTTTTTCTCCTCCAAAGTCTATTTTTATTCTGATCACAAATTAAAATTAACAATCTCAAATGAAAGTTTAGCAAGTCGAAGGCAAACTCTTTGGAGCAAGAATTGCTGGTGTAAGTGTAGAAACCTGGGAAACCAGGAGTGAATGCACTGCCATGTCTCAGACTCTGAGAGCTGGAGAAGGGGCCTGTGAGCAGATAGGACAGTATTTCCCTTGGGATCAACTTCCATTTGCTGGTCCATGGGGACCACACAGCACAGAACCACACAAGCACAGGAATGGGATTGAGGAGTAGGAAAGAAAGTAGAGGGGCATTAAGGTCACCAAAAACCCTCAAAGCCCTCTGACTCCTTTCCAGAAAGATCCTAGGGAATGGGCTGTATTTGCATTTACTTTTGCATGAGAAGTGAGAAACCTAAGCCCAGAGCAAGGAAACCTTACCTGTGAAAAGGAATCCCCTCAAAACCTGGGCAGTGCTCACAGGACCCTGGACACACTGTTGGCTGGATCAGTGCTGGAAGCAGCATTTGTGATCTTTTCTCTTCTGTCTGATCTCCCTTTCACTGTCTCTTTCTTCCCTCTTTTCTTTTATACTTTTATTCCTCCTATTATTAGAAGGTAGGGACAAAACTTACCAGTTTCCATGCTGAGTGTGTACTTTGCTAACAGAACTCTGTGAGCTTTGTTTTGGGACCATTTTGGCTTTTGCCATACTTTTTTGACCACAAACATCGACCATTCTTGGGTCTTCCCTTCCATGCAGGAATGGAACACAACAGGAAGGGGAAACATCAGATCTGCCAAACAAACATTTACATTGATTTGGGTAGTTCATGAAGCCCAAGATGAGCACACCTGGAATGTGTGCAGTGAATGGATCACTGCTTTATCCATCCACATTTACCAACACAAGGTTCATTTTTGTAGATGTGTGCTTTTTAAGAAGCCTTTCAAACCACAGTTTCAGAAACACCAGGTATCAGTTTGTTTCATTATGTTGGGACATCATCACCATTACGCCGATGCTGTGTTTGGTTGCTCTTGTTATTAAGTCCTCTGATGTTTGTGCAAGGAAAAAAAAAAAAAAAATCACTGCACTTCAGATTATTTAACACCTAAATGAAATGGAGCTTGTTCATCCCACGGAGTTGCTAAGCAGCCATGGCACAGCAGTAAGCAAGGACAAATAAACAGCTCAAGGAACAGGAGATGCACCAGGGTAGACCCTACTCCTAAAAGCGTGTGCAAACCACACATTTTGTGAGCAGAGAATTATGGAATTAGGAGAGGAATAAGACAAACTCCTTATGAAGCTGTTCTGAGACTTTTCAGCATTTTTTTTTCCTTTCAGAAATTTCGGACAGTAATAAGTTGGTACCCAGGTTCCCTCCTACTCTCCCCTACAGAGCAGAGACACAAGGGATTGGCTTCTTTTCTACTGTAGGACACTCTCCAGAAGAAAAAAAATCAGCCTGGGAATTTCAGAAAGTTCACAGCAATTCAGGTTTTTTATTTTACAAAGAGCACCATACTTGTAATTATCAATTGAACGGGGGAAAAAATGTAAAATATTTGACAGTGACATAAGCTTTTCAGAGGCTCAAGAGGAGATTGTCTCCACTGGCAGAAGAAACTTTGGTTTATCAATATCCCAGTCTGATATTCTGACACCTGTTTTTTTGCTAAACTGATCATACAAGTTCTGATTCCACTCTAAAAATTACCAGTTGCTAAGATATCCTTCGATAGCACCCCCTGACATATTTCATGTTGATGCATGAGCAACAAGATAGAGATTATGAAGGAATGGGGATCATGGAGAAAGGTGCACTCCTCTCCTGGGAAGAGGAGAATTTCCCCACTGGGAAAATGGCACTGGGCTCTCTGAGTCTGGCTTATGAACAATACCCTTTGGTGGAGCACCACGGGCTTTATGAAGCTGGATATATCCAGAGCTGTTCTTCAGCTGCACAGTGACTATAATAAAGTTCAAAAAGAGATATGTGCCAGAAAATGTAGTAAACCAGACTCTTCGTATTTTTTTGCTTTCAAATGCAAAATAGCTGCTTCGAGTTGAGTCTGACAAGGCTGGAATTTTCTCACAGATTTACAAGTTCTTGACTTGGAAAGAACAGTTCATATTTATTAAAAAAATCTTTCAAGAAGCTTAGTTTTCTGGATACAAACAGCATTCATGAACTACCTTAACAACATATCATTTTGTTCTGGAGTACCTACACGAAGTGCTTTTCATCCATTTGAAGATGAAAGAACGCATTTATTAAAACAAACAAAAAGTGGAGTAATTATTTTTCAGGTGAGGGTGGGAAAAAGGTACCTAAAGATGTGCCATGTTTCACATGCAACTGATGGGTTTGTTTTCTAAGTGAGAAGGTCTGGTGGGGCACCAACTGGTACACCCAGAGAGGAGCAAAACACTTCATGATCTCCATGGTCTGGCTCCAGCCAGGGCAGAAAAACAGTGCTAAAAGTGCCCGTGTCTCTATGGTGACCTCAGTGGGAGTTTGCAGCATTTCTGCAGGTGCCTGAATGGTAGACACTTTATCTGAAATGAGATTAATCCCCTCGAAAAGGTGGTTCCAGGAGGCAGAGAGGCTGCGCTGCTCTGGGATCAGCTTTTAAAGGGAGTGGCTGGAAGATGAGCTCTGTCACTGCACCAGGGCTTTCTGCCTGCTGTCAGACCCCTGACAGAGCTGCCTTATGCACCAGATATTTGGGAGATCTGAGTCTATCCAGCCCTGCCATATAAGGGATTTCACAGAGCGTGTCTCCATCATGCCTGTGGGGTATTATCTGTATAACCCCTTCGGGCTGGATTATCTCCTTTACTGAAATCTGTTCCATATAAGGGGCTGGGAAAGGGCTGTGCTTCTCCATCTGCTCATGCCTTGGAGTGGCGAAAGGACTGTGTGCCTGCGAGGACTTGGCTGCAGCCCCAAACCTCCCCATGCTGAGAGGGCTGCAGCAGTTGGCATGGGAGCTTGTTCTCCCTGTGATTTGCCACCCTCCAGACCTTCCCCGTGGAGGTTCTTCAGAAACTGTGTAGTTTTGGTTAGATAATGATCTTTAGTGCCAGGCGGGTGATGCCCAAATGCTGGTGCACGGTATGAAATCAGCTCTGGAACATGTCATCCCTGGGAGAAGTCAACACTCAAGCCTTGTGCCAGCATACAGGAAAGTGTGGACAGTTTTGTTGTCATGGACCTGCCATGATTCATTTCATCTGTGGCAAATGTGCTGTCTAATCTCCTTTATAAGAACTAAGATGCAGTAGCTGTAGGTAAGATCGATGTAGCGCAGCAAAGGAGAGACTTTGAGAAGCAAAAAGGTTTTCACCCATTTCTGGAATGCATAATTATAAGTTAATGGCACAAAGCAACCCATGGTCAAAGCAAATTTGCATCCCACCCCATGAGTATGTGGTCTGTTTGGTATATGAGTGATTCTTTATAAAATTTTACTCCCATAAAAGCTTTTCTTTCCTCATTTGGTACATGTGCCAAGTGGCAAAGAAAGCCAGAGGCAATTAAAACAAATATGGCTTGAATTATAGGCCTACTCCCACAAGACCATGTGATAAGTAAACGGGTTAAGATGTGCAACAAGGACACGTAGATGCTGTAGAGAGGCCACTTTCTCAGAATAGTCATTGGCCTTGGCTTTCTTGTGCTCACCCCTCTCCCTATGATCCAGGGTCTCTCCAGCACCACTCCATACAAAGTGGATGAAAAGGTTACACCTCCATTCAGTGCCTGCTCCCCATCTTCCTGCAGCGTGGAGCCATGTCTGCTGAAGGGCCAAGTTTTTCCTCCCCAGCCCAAATTCCAGCACCTAATTCCAACTTTTTTTTTTTTCCCCCGTGGGTGAAAGCAAGTAAAGAGCTTCATGTTCCCAAAGAAAAGAGAGTAAAGACATCAAAATACTGAAGGATGGGGGGAAATGAAAAAGGTCGTCCATCTTAGACCTCTGCTGTCACATCAGATCAGGAAAGGCAGAAAAGGTCAGAATATTTATTATTTCAATACTGCATTTCCTCTGGTGAACCTTTGGTAGTGCCACCTTCTTCACTGTGATAAAACAAAAGAATTGGGATCTGGGGGAATGCTGTATCCCTGGCACTGAAAAAGGCGTGGTCCAAGTGCAAGCTCAGTCACATTCAAAGGAGCACCTTCAAGACATCCCAAACCTTTCCATTCATTTTGACACAGATTTGAGAAGGAAATTGAAGAAATGCTGTATGCAGAATGACCCCAATGCAAGTGTTGATCAGGAAAGTATTAATATGTGTGGTCTGTTCTCTAGAGCAGGGCATGAGGCTCCCTCAAAAGGTCAAGGAGAGAGAAATCACCTGGACATCACTGTGGTGCCCCTCTTATGATAAATTTCTGTTCCACACAATCCCAATCCTTTCCAGTGTTGTGATTAATACATTAAACCTCGTACTCAGCCCTTTTCCATAAAATTCTGGGCTTAACTCTCCTTTTGCTTTACATTTATGGTAACTGGGATAGACATGGGCAGATCTTGACATCACCATGGGTTTGAGTCACAGGAACACTGTTAATCACCAGGGAAAATGATGCCCCAGCAGAAAGCTTTAAACAAAGTCACACTTCAATACCTTCAGATTGTTTAATGTCCTCAAAAGCCAGGGCTTGGTCCACATCCCTTATGCTGATTAGTCTGGCACAGAACCATTTGAATAGATAACTGGTAATTCCCCTCTGGCTTTTGGCCAAAACTCTCCATAGGAAATTTTTATTCAACTGACTTTTTTTTTTTTTTTTTTTGTGTGTGTGTGTTGGCAACACGATTATGAAAACTAGGGAAAAAATGGTTCCTTTGGAATGGTGCTTGTGCTTCCCTGAGCTGGGGGACGTTAGGAGAAAGAGAATTTTTTCTTTTTTCACTGTCAAGGAAAATTAACCAGACAGCTTAATTTGAAAATTCTATCTAAAAGGATGCTATTTTAACAACTCTTGCCATTTTTTTCCTTTAAAAAATATTTATTAGAATTTCTACTTTTTTGTCCTATCACTTATTCTATAGAGGATGGAATCTCTGGGTAGAACACATTGAGAAGGTAGAGGGGAGAGGTAGCAGGAGGAACAAAGTGACTTTTTTTTTTTGCTCTTTATTTTACACTGCAGAAAAGAACATCCCAGACTTTAATCATGACCTCCACATTGGGTCAAAGTGAAAAGGAGACCTTGTAATCAGATTGCAAGGCCTTGGTTCAGGGAATTTTACCTTTTATGTTTCCATTGCTTTCCCACTTAACACTCTTCCTTCTGCAGGTGAGCCTTCCATGCACACTTCTGACCCAGAATTTGCTGATGTCAAACACCTACAAAGCAACATCTGCCAAAGGTGGTGCAGGTGACACACTGCAGAGATCCAGCTGCATTCTTCAGTCTTGTGACCAGTGACAGGACTCGAGGAAATGGCACAAAGCAGAGTTGGGGAGGTTTAGGTTAAATATCAAGAAAATGTTTTTCACCCAGAAGGTGATTGGGAACTAGAACTCAGGGCAGTGGTCACAACTCCAAGCCTGACAGAGTTCAAGAAAGATTTGGACAACTCTCTGAGGAATATGGATTGGATTTTTGAGGTGTTAAGTGCAGGGCCAGGAGTTGGACTCCAAATGCTGATGGGTCCCTTCCAACTCAGCATATGCTGTGAAGAGAGAGGAAGGAGGGAACATGTGAGCATCTGAGTTAGAGCTTAAGTCTAAGCACAGACCACAAATTTGGACAGCTAGCAAGAGGTGAATGGGGTCAAAAACCAGTGAGAGGTATAGCTTAAATAGGCAAATAAATGTAACAACACTGCTGACCTGTTTTTCCTTGCCAGATCTCATTGGTCATTGAAAACAGTCACTAATGTTAAGTATTTACAATAAGCACATCAATTTATGAGCCTTCCTCCACCCAGGCTGCTGTGCCAGAGATGTGTTTAAAACTTTTGCTTACAGGCAAAATCTGTCCTAAAAGGGAATTTGTGAGCTGATCAACAAATGCTCTAGTCTGACCGCCCCCCCCATAAATTGGTGGCAGGATTATTGTGGGTGTAAACAGCAATAATGCAATTTCTCGTAACCCAGTCAAATAATTGTGCAGTAGTTTGCTGGCCTAAGAGGTCAGACTATCCTCACCTGGCTCCTTGCTTTGGCAAAATGGTCTGGCTTAGCCCTGTACCAAACATGGGTGATACCTCAAGTTGTTCCAGTCTGATGTTTGGGGACCCACATCATCTCAACACTGTCCCTACACACTCTTCTTCCAGTCCAGCAAGAGGAAAGGAATAATCCCCTAGGAACACAGGTCTGTCCAGGGCATAAAGAGTGTGAACACTGTGTCAATACAGCCCTGTATGATCTGGAGGAAAAACAAACAAAAAAAAAATACTTGCATGTGGCAAATCCTCTTCCAGTGATTAATACTCTTACTTTATCATATTTGTGCCTTTTAATGATCATGTTATATTGAGCCCCACAGTGCTGCTTTAATCAGTCTCTGGGTCAGTTGTGGGTCATGTGTGGGTCAACACAAATTGTCCTGAGCCTCAGCCATGCCTCCTACAACAGAGGTAGAACTGGGGAGGATGAGCACCAACTAGAATTATCATTATCATGACTGAACAAGCAGGCACAGCCCTCCAAAGAGGGTGGAAAACATTGATTTTTACTTGATTTATTGCTATTTATGCACATGCTTATCCTGTCTCCCAGAAATGGATACAAAGGCTTCAGCTGATCTACACATGTGGGTTAAGTTCTTCAGAGTTTCCAGTCTTTGGGCCTAAATCCATGAGAGCAAAGCATCTTGCTGCATGCCTTGAATTTATCTAGACCAGAAACCTTTATTTCAGCTTGAAACTTCCCAGACCCTCTGCCTGTGCTTTCATAAGAGGATGACCTTAAGCCCCTGACATATTCTGTTGAAATGTGATTTAAAGTTCTGGCAGAAAGGCAAAACTACTTTTTTTTCTTCTTCTTCTTCTTTTTTTTTCTTCTTTTCCCAAGAAAAACACAATAAACAAACATAAGCTGCTGCCTTTCTCTGGCTCTTTACTTATCCTAGTAGATGGATTCCTCGGTCAGACAGGTAAGACACAATTGAATTTGTGAGCCTAATGCATATCAGTTCATGCACCCTAGACTAGCTCCCAAAACTGCACATTGCACCATCTGTCATGAATAGGTGGAGGGCAAATGGCAAAAGAAAATCTGCCTTGTGACACAGAAGAAAATCATTAGCTCTGGAAAGGGTGCTGTTACCTGAAAATAAGGCAACACGTGCCTTAGGGAATGAGAGCTCATTAGAGTGCTTGTCTCTGTTTTCTTCTTTGTTAACCTTCATGGGTAAACATAAGCCCAAATGTTCATTTAAAGGATTTTAATGCGCAGTCACACGTAATTTTCGAGCACTTCCTAGATGTCTGTTCTTGCCACGAGCTGTTTTTTCCTCTCCTTCACAGCATTTGGGCCTTCCCTCCATATTGCTCCATGTCTCAGCCTGTGGAACCCTGGAGCAGCCTCTCCAAGAAAACGCTTCATTTTCTCAGCCCACCCCCTCACAAACCACCACCAGAAGCCATCAGCTTCCTCCCAGAGCTGCTCTCCATCGTGGTGCAGTGCAAGGAACAGGCCAGGCTTTACCAAGACAGTCTCTGCAACCAAGGGCCCAGATTACATCAGTCAGGCATTTGTTAAACAACCCCACATCCCCCAGTATTTCCCCTAATTCCTGACTCAAACAGTTGTGTGGATGGGTTGTGCCTTCAGTGAGGTTTTGACTGTTGTCTTTCCATATGATACAGGGGTGCTGCCATGCCAAACCCCCTGTTTTATTTTCACCCATCAGCCTAGAGGATGACAGCATTCCCCTTTTCATTTAAATGATTCAATTATGAACTTCTCCCGTGCTCGTTCTGTAATGAATTCCTTGATCAGAAATACTCGAGACGTTGCTAGTCCTGGGTATAATTGAATCTTTGTTCTGTGACTTGAACCTGCTATCAATACTTATTGAAGAACTGAACACACACTTGTCCAGTGAGTGCTTAAAAGTGACTCAGGTTATTATGTTGTGGTTGATTTACAACAAAACCATCTGAATTATGAACTGCGTGAGGAAGAGCTAATTGAATTTGAAATGTTAAGGCTGATGGTGCTTCAGACTGTGATTAATACCAAGTCAAAAGCCTTCCCCAGGGATGTTGGCATCAAGAGATGTTCAGCAGATCCACAGGCATGTTTTATAGTAGGACAAGCCTTCCACTGGCAAAATGAGATTTATCTTTCTAGAGGCGGTTAATCCACAAGTTAAACTAGAGTGAGCTGCAAAAGGTTATGATGGAAAAGTTGTTGTATCGTGAGAGGATTAAGAAAAACAATAAAGTCCTGCATCAGATTGATTTTCTTTCTTTACATTTTAGCTCTCAAATTTATGGAAGCAGTTTTAGCCAGGTGCCTACATGCAACTTAACTTGAAGATTTTAATGCCAAGAGCAAGTTTGTTGCTATTGCTACTGCTCAGCAAATGCTAAACTCTACATTATTAATTAAACCTAGTAAATAGTTTGTGGAGAGGGATAAATTCCTCCAGAGTCTGATTCATCCTACTTACCTGAGACATCTAATTTAAGAGGGGATGAATTGTCTTTTGTGAGGCACCTGTGTCTAATCAGAGACTCCAAATGGACTTTTTTTGCACCTAACCTTGTGAGAAATTATATTAAATTAAATACTACTTGGAATGGCCAACAGAGACAGGAGATAACCTCTTGTTCAGTTTATGTGACCAGCCTTTGCTCCTGTTTTCCCTTTTATACACATTTATATCTTCCTCCCAGTGATAAGACATGGGAGTATTTAGTCTGGTCCATCAATGCAGAGAACAGAAAAACTACAGAGGTGCATGACATGCAAGATTAATACCCTTCAACTTCAGGCATTTGCCATCCAGCTCCTGCATGTCATCAGGCTTAGCTCCTGCTGCAGTCAGTGCAGAGAAACATTCACTTTGTGGACATGATTCATCTGACCAGCTTTAGAGGACAAGGTGGATTGTGCTTCCAAACCCACGCACCTTTCTAAACTCCACACTCCACTGTCTATAAGAAAAGCAGATAAATAATTCATAAATGAGTGTTTTCAGAAGTGTAAGATGTTTAATCACATGTGACCTGTTTTCATAGTCATTACTGCTGGTGATGGGGATGGATCCAAATCACAGACTAGAGCAGAAAAGGTTTGGGTGGCTGCTCTTTGAGCAAGAGAGTTATGGAAATGTCCTGGTTAAGTGTTGGAATTAGATTAATGCACTTGATGCCACATCTTTATTTTTAAGGTCCACTACACCCCTTCTGAAAACACTTTCATGAGGTTGCTTCCCTCAGTACACTTTAGTCCCTCCTCAAACAGATGACGGATGAGATTCTTTCACTCATTTATTCTGTGTCAGTTACTCTAAAAACAAGGCAGCTTTTAGGGGAAGGAAGGCTTTTGCTCTGATTCTGGCTCCCAGAAGTCCCATGCTCGAGGAAGATAAATTTTCAAGGTTTCTTCCAGCTCTTTTTTTGTTTTTTTTTTTTTATGAAAAGCTGACTTCTACTTTCTATGAAAAGGAACATTTGTCATAGACTTATCACACACAGTAGTCAAGATTACAAGATCTGTTCCTACCGCTTTTGGTGTTAGCAAAAAGAATTCCTAACTCCAAAAGAGTCAGTTATTTGTGGGCAGCTTTAAAGAATACATTTGTATTTCTTGCTGAATTAATAGCTGCAGATGTGGAAGCACAGAAAAATTTGAGTCCTTAACCAATCCTACTTCTGCAAATACATAAACCAGATGTTCTTGTGATTTCTGAGCTGACATATATTCACTTCAGTGGAGTTAAAGGGATTTCCTGGGTGGATAAGGATTTAAGCCATTAACCCTGGTCATTCCCTCCTCCCATCTTCCCAAAGTATCAGCTGTCCTCAGTGCCTGTCCCCTTGAACCCCTCTGAGCTGCACCCTCTTCACCTCTGATCACTTTTAACAGCTACACATTTTGATGACTCTTACTGCAATACCTGTGCAGATAGCAAAATATATAATCATTTTTTTTCTCTAAGAACTCCATCGTAAGAGCATTATCATGTGCCTGGGGAGGGGTTTGTCATGCAGTGTTTCTGCCTTGCCTGGCTGTTAAGGAAAATGCTGAGCTTGCTGTGCATGGGATGACAGATGCCTTTTCTTTTGAAATACCAATATTACATCCTTTACCCTTTGACTGTGATGCAGAGGGATGTGATCATGTCTGCAGCTCCCACCACCATAAAAAGTGGGATTCCCCTCACTCTCTTAATTATCAGATTGTGATACTGGCACAGAATTAACCATTTCATGTGTGATCCCAATAGTGAATAGAAAAAGCTTCAGATTGAGAAACAAGTTCAGGATAGAAATTTCCTGTCTGCTGCAAGAAAGCAAATATAGAAGAAAGAGCAGATCCAGGTGAGGGGGAAAGTGAGAATAAAGAGAAAGGAGAATAAAGAAGGTAAGAAAATGCAGTATCCTCAAATGGACTGACACTGAAATATTGAGCTCATGCCTCACCACACATTTTCTGATAAAGGACACATTCTCCCACTGCTACAAACCACTGGCCAACAGTAGTGATCACTCTGTCTGCATTATGAGATGAAGAAACCTTCCTTTAGCCTTGGCCAACAGGATGTTAAATATAAAATCTGATCTTTTTACACAGGCAAATGTGATGTTCCTTGACCAGGCAATGATAGAAATAGCTTTCATTAATTTCCTAGACTAAACTACATCTATGCTCTTTGGATATTCCTGCAAATTCAACCTCCCCCCTCTCCCTCCAGGCTTCAAGTTCCTGTCTAAATCAACTGCACAAATGGAGTTTTCTCTCTGCCCATGAGCAGCTGAGCCAGGCTTTGCAATAAGGCTGACAGGAGAGTAGACCTCTATTAAGAGAGGTGGCAGCAAAGAACAACAGAGTGATTAAATGCAAAATTGAAATCATAATGGAAATTGGGGAACTGAAAAGAAATTTTAATTAAGTAAGCAACTGCAAATCAAACAAATGTATTCATTATTTAATCAACTAGTGAGTACAGAAATCTCAACTAATCAGGAAAGTCTCAGGGAGCAGATAAAGAAACAAATCAAGAAACCAATTTAAAAGCCATAAGAAAATAGCACACATCCTCACTACAAAAGGCTGTTTGTCTAAGAAACAGAAGGGAAGCTTCATTTTTTCCCCCAAACATCATATTTCTTATCTTTTTAAGGTTCCTTCTATTCTTTTTTGCTGGGATTTAGGATGCTATTTTCTTGCATAGTTGCTTTTAATCTGTTCCATCACAGAAAGATTGACTGTAAAGTGATGTATTTCTTTGCCTACTTCCACCCATTTTTCACCTGCTGCACAGACCCCTGGAGGTGTCACGATAAATGAATTTTTACTAAAGTAGATAAAACACTGGGTGCCCCGAGCTACTGCTCAGCTCCATGTATGAGGTGAGACATTGGCAGTGCAGAGCGCAGAGAGGTGGCTGGGCTGTTTCACAGATGTCAGCAGGGCCAGCAGAAGAATGTGATTTATTATCAACCAGAGCTTTGCCAGAAATCTGCTTGCTTCTGCTTAAGGGAAAGAAGGGATGCTGAGAACCTCATCTGTATGGTTCAGAGGAGGGACATGAAGGTGGTCAGATGACTGGAGCACTCTCCTATGAGGAAAGGCTTGAGAGAGCTGGGGTTGTTCATCCTGGAGAAGAAAAGGCTCCAGGGAGACCTTAAAGCCCTTTCCAATGCCTGAAGGGGCTCCAAGAGAGCTGGAGAGGGACTTGGGACAAGGGGGAATGGCCTTAAACTAAAAGAATGGACATTTAGATGAGAAATTAGGAAGAAATTTTTTACAGTTAGGGTAGTGAGCCATTGGAACAGGTTGCCCAGAGAAGCTGTGGCTGCCCCATCCCTGGAAGTGCCCAAGACCAGATTGGAAGGGGTTTGGAGCAACCTGGGATGATGGAAGGTGTCCCTGCCCATGGCAGGGGAGTTGGAATGAGATGGTCTGTAAGGTCCTTTCCAACCCAAGCCATTCTGTGAATCAGATCTGAATAAGGCTGTGCCCCTGGGTGTGTTTCCACCCTAAATTTTTTCTGCCTGACCCCTGTGAGTACCAGAGCAGGGATCCACCATTCACTTCAATGAACTCCTTGCAGAGTCAGCAAACAGCTCAGCATGAGCACAGAGAGCCCTCTCCAGCCTCAGAGCTACTCCAGGGTAACCAAATGAGTCACAAGCAGCCATATAATTACTTTTCCAGGCTTCCTTACTTAAGAATGTGGATCTGTGTACAAAAGCATGAATCCAGAGAGAATTTGCCATCATACCTTGTGAGTGTAGACATGTTTGCACTCAAAGCAGTTGGGTAGGGGCAGAAGATAAGTTAGAGAATAGTACAAACAAGTCATTTACTGCACCGTCTTGTAAGTATAGCCTGTCTGCAGTCTAATAAAAATCACATATTTAATTAGTGGCTTCATTCAGCATTGTGTGAACAGTGATTCACTGTGCCAAGCCAGAGGAAATGCATAAAAATAGACTTTGCATGAGATAGCCAAGAAAAAAAAAAAAAAAAAAAAAGAAAAAAAAAAAAAAAAAAAAAAAAAAAAAAAAAAAAGAAAAAAAATGTTGTATTCATAGAGTAAAAATCAGCTATGCAACAAAGATGCATGAGAAAACATGGTGGGGCTTTTAAAACACAAAGAGTTTGCTATTTAACAAACTCTTACATAAAACAAGTGGAAATTGAGTTCACCTTTGCACCAAAGGGAAAGGAATATGATGTTATATCCAGACTCAGGGACTGCGACAGCAGATATCTGGTTTCTTATTCTTTCTCTGTGTCTGGAGCACAGCACAAACACTTTTTGTATTTCTGCTTGTCTGCATTATTTGGTTGCTCCTACTGTCAAAAGAGCCAAGCACTTCACACTCCTAATATTTTTCACCTCATCACACCTCTTTTGCAGATGAAAATGCACATCCCATCCCCTGCACTGGATTTCCAATGGCCTCAACATCTGCTTGGGGCTGCAAGGTGAAAACCCCTTGTCCTGAGAGGCAGGGCTCAGGAGTCTCTCAAGCTCAGGGCTGATAATGTCTTTTTAAATTAGCATTTCCAGGTACTTCAGGGTCTGACAGTAACACTTCCCAATGCTCCCATCTTGGGAGAAGCAAACATCCCAGCACCTTGATCATATGGCTAAATCAGGAGCTGCCAGGTGAAATTTGTGCTGCAGATGTGCTTCAAAGATGCTTGCAAGATGACACTTTGCCCTCTCCCAAATTCAGCAGTTCCCCATTGCTCCTCCTGAAGGCCCACAGCTGATGAAGCTGATTTTTTTTATGGAAGACTGAATCATGGTTCTGCCTCCAACAATAGGAGCAAAACCTCCCATGGTGAAAGGGGTCAGAGCTAAATGATCTTTAAGGTCCCTTCAAACCCAAACTTTTCATCATATAAGAACCAGTTTCCTGGGCTCTATGGCCACAGAATCATAGGGGATTCTGAAGGGGTGATGTGTGCTTCATTCTCTGATGTTGATGCAATGTTGGTCTTTAAAATAATTAAATTATAACTGGGCTGGGCTGGGCTGGGAGGAAAGGAGAAGTGTGATTCTACAGCTTTATGATTAGGGTGCTCCCTGTCTTGGGAGACAGGTATCTGCCAGGGAAGATTGGATTCTCCCTTGGAATGTAAGCCCCCTACTTCTCCTTACTAAATTATTATAAATTTGCAATTAAAAGGCTGTCAGGCAAAGATTTTGGGAATAGATATAGCAGTTTTTTACTAGGGATATTAAAAATACAAATGTTGTAGTGCAGAAGAACAAGCAAACAAACAAACAAACAAATAAGAAATCCTAGAAAACGCTGACAGAGTCAGAAATACAACCTGACTCCCTGTTGGTCAGGGTGTTGGAAACAGTCCAAAGTCAGCCCTCCTGGAGTGGCAGATGTGGTCCTGTTGGAAGCTGAGATGGTCCTGTGGAGCCAAAGGGTCCAGAGATGGGTCCAGTCTTCCTTTGGGAGTCCCGTGGGAGCACTGGATGTCTGGTGACACTTGTGGCTCCTTTTTATCTAGGTGAAGATGGTTTGGGCTCCTCCTCCCTGGGTGGAGCATCTCACAATGGGGTGATGTAATGTGTGATGTCATTGGTGAGCTTTAATGGCCCATTAACAGGAGACATCCCCATGGGGGTAGTGGAAGGGTGAACAGAGATAAGAAACAATGCCTCACCCAGTTAGAACAGCTGGCTTGTTATCAGAGAAGGCAGTTACCCCTCCCTTCTGGAGTTACAACAGATAAAGAAAAATCTCCCCAACTGGCTTTCAACAGATGGGATAGAAAGAACATTTTTTTGATTACAAAACCCAAGACATTCCCCTAGGAGGAAGGGTAGCTGACTTCCAGTCCACTTAATATCTTACTGCTTGATAAAGAAAAAGTTTTGGTTTTGTCCAGCTTTGCTGTGAGTTTGGTGTCCCAACATGGGAGAGCAGAAGAGTTGCAAGACCAAATGGATGCCTACCCCTCCTGTCTCTGGAGGGTCCATGGAAGCATCTACCCATCAGGACCTCAAGGACAGTCCTAGGGAAGCCCAGCTCAAGCTTCACATAGGTTCATTTTTTTGCTGAATCAGAGTTGATTTCTCTTAAACTGCAGAAATCACAGCAGGAAAGTAATTTTACACAGGTGTCACACTGCTCAGAGCAGCCTCAGCACAGGATGTGCTTCAGTGTCCCAGCTCAAGCATTATTCCAATTTTATGGTCAGGATAGAGCATCCTTGTGCCCTGCAAGCTGCAACTGCCCCCCTAGCCCAGGGTTTGCACACGTGCTCTGGTGCTGCTTCACCACCAGCAGCCAGCATCCCAGAGCATCTCCTGCTCCCTCCTAACCTCATTAGCAGGAGGTAATGACGCTGTTGGGATCGAAAGGAAGCGGCAAATTGGATTGTGACCCCCTGGCAGGAGGGGTGTGATGGGTGTGCTGTCAGCCAGCACACGCACACGGACCCACGCACATGCCCACGGAGTGACCTGTCCTCACACACACTCCAGGGCTGGGCCCTGCAAACACACTCCCTATTAATTAGCCAGAGATCAGAAACTAAGAGAGCCTCTCAGTCTATTATGGGAGGTAATGCCATTCAGGGCTAAAAATAAATCTATCAGCTGGAAACTGGATGAATAAGACTGGTTTTAAGGAGGGTGAGGTAATTTTTAGGTTACATCATGCAGCTATGTTGCATCCCATTTGCTATACTATGGGAGCATATAGCAATTTCAGCTCTGCTCTAAGACCACATTCGAGTGAGCAATCTCAGGAAAGAGGATAAGAATCTTTCTATGCTCAGAAAGCTGCTTTATGAATTTCTCCATCCTACAGCAAAGAAAGCATTATTATCCCCAGAAAATCCATCTCCCCAAAATCCCTGCTTATATGTGGAGCTAGAGGTCAGAATTCTGCTTGCTGGAGGGAAATCCCAGTCAGCACACATCTAATTATGCTGCTGTCTTCCAGATCGTACATAGCAGCTCCTGATAAAAGAATAGACAGGAAAAGTGGAATCAGTTGCAGTCTGGTTTATGATTTTACATTATTAAGCCATTGGGGACTGCCAGACAAGCTAAGAGCTTAGTGAACTGAACTCTCTAAGACCTGCTAAGTACTCAGGAGGCACTATGCAAACCCACAAAACAGGAGCATTAATCATCAGGCAGACTTGTCAGGATACTCAATACATGAGTGACAGATGAGAATGGAGTGGAAAAGAGAGGAGGGAAGGGCAAAAAATAAGAATTAGGAGCTTTCCATAAACCTCTCCTCAAAATGTCACAGTTCTTCAGAACTTTCCTCCTTTTTGTTTTTCTTTCTTTCTTTCTTTCTTTTTTTTTTTCTTTTTTTTTTCTTTTTTTAATCAAGCCTTTGTTTTTCATTTCATAGGGGCATATCCATGCTTTAGAACTTATTTCACTGGAATTACTCCAGATTTACTGCGGTCTAGCTGCACGGCATTGGCTCTTTATAATAATGTGCCTCATTAGTACCTACTTACAGTGTAACTGAATTATAGCACATCTAGTTCTGGGCAGTTGCTGCAAAATGGGGCACTGATGTGACACCTAATAAAGTAGTTGTTAGAGCCTTCTGGGAGTTACAGTGTTGTATTATTTACGAAGTGCCATTGTATTTTAAAACCAGAAGAGCAGATGTTAAAATCTGTTTTATTCACACACTGTCACCAAGGATTAAATCTATTGTCTTGGCTGAGAATATCCCAATCTATGCAATGCATATGTTGGCGTGGAGCATCCCTGGAGGCACAGGGCTCAGGCATGCCAGGGTACTCCAACACCATCTTTGGAGACAGAGCAGTTCCAAGGGGATGTGGCCCGGGTTGAGCACTGAGCCAGTAGTTGAAAACTTGGGCAAAAATAGATAGGGGATTGTGTTCTTCCCAAATCTGACTTCCCATTAAGCTTTTTTGTGACAGCTCATGCAGCACTCCTGCTAGGTGAAGAGTGCTCTTCAACAGCAGGACACCTCCTAAACAAACAGGAGTTCCCCTTTGGGACTTCTGGGAACAAACAGATTCTCACCAGTTTTATTGTGTTTTTTTGTTTTTTTTTTTTTTTTTTTCCTGAGAAGCAAACCTTTGTATACAAGCTCTGAATGTGCATTAAAGGAGATTTCTGCTGTGAGAAGATAAATGCAGTGTAAACTTCAATCTCTACAGCAGTGACATGCCATAACAACACTTGCTGCTCCTGCTGCTTGGTGCCTGAGGGCAGCACGTTGCCTGGAGTCCCCGAGCACGTAGGCAGAGGTGTCTCCTGCCACGTAGGAAGTTTAGCCTGGTCCTGCCCCGAGGCTCTGCCACCAGGCTGCTGCAGCTCCCACCCAGCTGTCACATCCCAGTGTCCCATGAAGGAGAGCCAACGCGGAGCTAGCACTGACAGCAGAGCAGGAGCCTCTCTTGGGGGGAAAAGAAAGATAAAAATCAGTTCTAAAAAAGTGGATCTGGGGGCTCTGAGGACATCCTCCTCCTTGAGCTAAAGGGGATCCAGCTTTTCTGAAACCCACGCATTGGTGAAGCATCCCTCTTGCCAGGCTGGTGCCCAAAGTGCTGCTGAGGCACTGCTGGGCAGGCAGCTCTTGTGAGCTCCCACACATCCTCAGCCATGGGGCCCTGGGCTTATCATCACTCCCCTGGGCTTATCTCCAGCTCTGAATATCAGATTGGGTGAAGTCACTCCAGTGGAGATATTTCCCTTTTTTTTTTCACCAACATGTAGAAGCAAGAAACATCTTACCATAGAAAATGCTGTATTCTTTAGAGTACTTTTCTGAGGTGATTTGAGCATTCCTGGAGCCCTCCCAAGTGTCCAACATTGTGAGCTGCTGTAAGCAACCACAGCAGCCCCAGCACCACAGAGATTGTGCTACAAATATTAGAATTCCCCTGTCTGAAGCTTTGCTGAATTTTTGAAGGACACCTGAAGTGGAAGCTTGACTGACCATAAATGTTTGCCTCATTAAAGTAAGTGCTTCACTAGGAAGTGGGCTTGTCCCTGGGCTTGTCAGAGGAGTCTGGGACTTGTTCTTTGCTTGGGTTCTGCCTTTACAGTCATCCACCATCCTCACCTCCCACTGGCCTCCATATTCCCACTGCTCCAATGTTTTCCCCATGGAAGGGAAAAAATTTACCCCATGAAGATACCACTGACTCCCTCTCCACCCTGCAGCCAAGCCCCACGAGTCTCTCCTGACCATCATCACTCTCTGAATTCATGCTGAGTACTCCAGGGATTTTTGAAAGAAAGAAGTTTTGCTAAAATAATTCCATAGGCAAGAGGGTTTAGTCCATTTTCTAGAGGCAAAGAGTTTAAATTGTGAAATGCTTAAAACCCGAGACTGCTTTTGCTTCCACAACACTGAAGGAAGGCAAACTAGAAATCCTGAGATGGATTCACTGAAAAAGTTAATTTCTGTACAGAAGGCCACTGGGGTCAGATCTGCCTTTGAAGTTTTCCCTACAAAAAACACAAAGATGTGTGAAGGGGGCAAGGTTTTGGACAGGATTTCACAGTGGAAACCTCCAGGACTATGAAGGTAATTAGGATGTGAGTGTGATGGGAAAGATGTGTGCTGATGTACTTACAAACAGTTCCATGGGTGAGGGGATGGGTGTTGACATCTTTGAAATGGGTCTTAATGTCTCTACCGACTTCAAGCCACAGGTTTGTTACAGAACCCAGAGAGTTTGACTCCTGAAACACACAAATGGTCAGTACAAGCCTGAGTTCCTGAAATTTGGGGGGAAGGACATGTTTAAAGGCAGGAATATGTGGTATCCTGGTACCTCAGCAATGGGGTAAGCAAGAGGGAAACATGTGGCCAGGAGTTTGGGAAAAAAAAGAGGCTGCACCCTCCAGAAACCTGAGAGATGGGGATGTGCACCAGTGAACTCTCTCCCTTTATTGGAATGAAGTAGAAGGTGTCCTCTGTCTCCTTTGTGAACACTGATTTTCAAACTGGGATTTTCCATACAAGGGGAAGGTTCCTCTTGAACAAAAAGGCTGGAGCTCCAGGAAGCCACCATCCAGCAGTGGGCTCGTGCAGGGACCTGGACTGGCACAAAACTGGATGAGTTTTGGACAGGACCGAAATCAGCCTGTGTTGAAAAACGTCCCAAGAGAAATGCTCTATAAAAAATAATTGCTTTCCTATAACACTTTAAAGCTTCAAAAAGAAAACACATCCCATGTGAAGTGAACTTAAGAGTGCATCGTACTCCCACTGTTGAAACACCCAGGTGTTGAAGAGGTTTGGGACCTGGTCCCAGCTGTATTCCATGGAGGTGGGATGTTCAGTCTTTATTCAGGAGAGATAAAGGTGATAAATAAGCTTTTTACAATGAAATATTGTAAATAAAATGAAAAAATGAGTTGCAAGGCTGACCAGTGGAACATGTGAGGCTGATCAGAATTATACCATGAAAGAAGAGCCTGGCTTTAGGATTAGATCCAGAGCAAAAACCTGTGCACTGGTGCTGAAAGAGTGCTGTGTGTTTAGAATAAATCGGGAGGAGGAAGAATTATTATTAAATTCATTATTTATTTTATAATATATATCATTAAATATTAATTTTAATTATAATAGATGATTAATTATACATGTAAATTGTATATAATATGCAATTATATGTTAAATTTTTGTTTATTTATTAAAAATATTCAGAACAAATCAGGAAAAGTCATCGAGAAAGGCTGAGGCACTGACTAGAGGACAGAACCTGGAAGAGGAGACAGGTGATCTTATTTGGTTCCTGAAGCACTGAGGCACCAAAGATGTGCAAGATTACAGACAGTTCCCATCCCTCCTGGAAGCAGCCTGTGGACTCCTCAGAATTCAGTAGTTTCTTGACTCAAACTGGGGAACAGTAACCCCCACCCTTCAGTGAAAGCAGTGCCTTGACTCTGATAGGTAGGAAAGGCTGTCTCAGAGATAATTTTGCTTTTCTCAGGCCTGGCCTGTGTCACACATCCCTTTACACACCACCTGCTGCAGTGTTCTTCTCCCAGCTCCTGCCCAGCTCAATGCTGGGATGTTCAATCAGCTCTTTGAGTACACCACGGTCAGGGAGTGCATTTCTCCTCTGCTGAAAGCTCGTGAGGACCTCGTAAACTATGTGGGATAAATTAAACCTTGACTCAGCTCCAGTGGCACAATTAAGCTAAAGCAAGGATGGATTTAATCACAGGATGGTTAGTATCGAGTGGCAGAAGAGTCTCCCTTTGCTGCCTTTACCATAATGTGAAATACAGCTGGTGCTGGAGAGGGGAAGCTGCCTCTTGCAGGTAAAACCAAAGAGATGCCTGGGAAAGATTTATGTACTCCCTGTTCCAAAGGATACAAACCACAGTGGTCTCTGTAGGCACACACAAACTCCTTTTTTCGTAGGAACAGTGCTTCAGAGCTGTGATGCTTTTCCCCTGAGGCTACCAGCAGGAAAGTGTGAAGTTTATTGGTTTCCTACAGCAGCCCTGTTTGTAAACACAAACCGAGCTTTAGCCTGGGAGAAGTTTTCCTTCCATCTGCCAATACATTTAGCCTTAGAGGGTGTTTTGTCCCAGGCAGCATCCGGATGAGGCGGATCCGAGCCGTGACCCTGGGAAAGCTGGGTGACTCTGGAGGGGACCAGCAGAGCAGGGGGGCACAGGAAGCACAGGGGGGATTGATTTCAGCCTGGCAGGCTCCTGCCAAAGGGCTCCCAGGCTGCCAGTGCCCTGCCATGCCAGCAGCCACTGTCACTTCCCAGAAGCGAGGCCGTGCCGTGCGCTCCGTTGCTAATCCGTGAGGCACATTGCCACGCTGTAGGTTTGTTTTGAGGTGGCGGGCAAGGGGGAGATCAAATTAGCCTCCTAAGCATGTGCACAGCACATTGCCCCCCTCCTGCCTCTCCAGGATCAGCTGCCTGCACAGGGCTGACATTAAGAGAGCCTCACTAAATGAAACCAGCGGGATAACGCAGTGAGCGCTTTTCCCCTCTCCAGATCCAGGAGTGCCCCAGGGACAGGACCAAAAAGCTGAACCTGTGAGCAGCTGCCTCCTGTGAGGCCTTGCAACATTTGTGACTCGGCTTCTGACTGCTCAGTGCAGGGCAATTCCCCTAGCTGGGGAAAAACCCCACTGGGGCTCCCTGATGCAGGTGTCCCAAGGAGGAGCTGTGACCATCAGCCTCAAGGGGCTCCGTGGGGACTCGAGGCAGTTTTTCAGACGAGGTCAGCACTGCAACCACCCCCACAGTATTTCCCACACACATCCAAGATGACCTTTATCTCACTGAATCCGCAGTGGACCACCACCGTCACCCCAAAGAGAACCCCACCACCGTCACCCCAAAGAGAACCCCACCACCCCAAAGAGAACCTCATCACCCCAAAGAGAACCCCACCACCACCACCCCAAAGAGAACCCCACCACCCCAAAGAGGGCCCCACCACCCCAAAGAGGACCCCATCACCCCAAAGAGAACCCCACCACCCCAAAGAGGACCCCACAACCCCAAAGAGAACCCCACCACTCCAAAGAGAACCCCACAACCCCAAAGAGGACCCCACAACCCTAAAGAGAACCCTACCACACCAAAGAGGACCTCACAACCCCAAAGAGAACCCCACCACCCCAAAGAGGACCCCATCACCCCAAAGAGAACCCCACCACCCCAAAAAGGACCTCACCACCCTAAAGAGAACCCTACCACTCTTACCCCAAACAGAATCCCTCCAGCCTCATCCCAAAGAGAATCACGAGGAGAACACCGGGAATAAACTTGACCTGCTCGTGCTCCTAATGACTATGTGTGTGCAAACACTGCCCTCTGCCTCCTGCAGAAAGGCTTTGTTGCCGGGTTCTGGGGATCTGATGGGTTTTTAATTTTCATCTCCCATGATTACAGAGATTCCTCCAGCCTGGCTGCATGCCAGCACACAAAATGTTGAGAGCAAAACGCCAGCATGCCCAGCCTGGCACTGGTAGTGCCAGCCCAAATACTCAGAGCCATGTGGTGAGTGGGCTGTAAAAGTCTTCAGCCCCACAATAAGGAAAACCTGGAGATTTTCTTATATGTCTTATGAAAGGGAGGAATATGGGATTGTTTCACCCTTTAGGCTCATATTTTCCAGAGTTTTTCTCCTAAGGGGAAAGGTTAGGAACATTTTTGTTGGTTTTAACTTAGTTGAATCTCAAGGGAAGGGGAAAATAAAACGCCATCAGACCTAATACCCGGCCAGAGACACCTGGCCAGGGCTGATTCCCAGAGCATTCCTGGAGGACCAGCAGTGTAGATAAGCGCAGAAAAGCCAAAGTTGAGCAAGGGGATGTGGGGGCAGAGCAATGAAATGATGTTTCCCAACGTGACAGCTGGCCCAGGGCACATCCAGAAGTCAAATCTGTGCTTTTGCCTAGCCAGGACAGCAGGGTAAAGTCCCCAGGCCTGCTTGGCTTGCAGGCTGTTCCCAGCTGGCCCCAGGAGGGCACATGAGCTGTGTCCCATTGTTGATGCCCCTGGACCTCTTGTAGGGTGCCCATCACCCAAAAGTCATCTCCTCCCTTCACCCCGTGAAGGGCAGCACAGACAGAACCTCCCAGGGACTTCCAGCAGAAGGGAGGTGCCTGACTCCTGCCACATTTTGGGAAACCCCCTTGGCCTTTTATCTGCACCATGTCTGGCCCCTGATAGTGCCAGGCTGGAAGAGGCACAGAGAGCAGGGAGGCAGCAAACCAAATCCTGTGAAGAGAAGAAAACGCACGGAGGTTGCACACAAACTGCTCACAAACGAGCCCATAAGGGGAGCTGGATCCCTCAGGCATGGCCCATCCTTCCCCAGACTGGTTTCTCCACTGAGGTGGCTGCTCTGCTCCCATATCGTGCTGTTTTATCACGGAGGATATCACAGGGAACTCTCCTCTAAGGAATGCATCCTTTTTTTTTTTTTTTTTCTTTCTGGTCAATAAAACTGCATTTTGACTTTAGGGTGAAGATTTGGATCAATTCTCATTTTCTACAAAATGATTCTCTCTTATACACCAAGGAATAGAATTGAAAATGTAATCTATCTTGTTGAGAGGTAGAGTCAGGGTCATGAAAATTAACCCCCAAGTGCCATTTAGTGTGCCTTTTCACATGCCAGCAAATAGCAAAGAAGATCTTTGGATTGCTAAACAGTAATTTAGTAAAAAATACAATCAGTTTTGCCCAGACCTCTGAAGGAATCCTGCCACCAAGTTACTTTTTCTCCACAGTGTAAAAATAACTTAAAACAACCACTTTCAGCCATGATTTTCTAGCAAATGTTCTTGCCAGATGAAAATTGGGATCTGGGTGACTTTGTCTCACAGCATTATATTCTAATATTTGGCTATATAAATTGAAGCAGAACTGGACTCCTTTAATTAAACAATTTCATTTTCAGAATCCATAATATTAAAAATTGGAAAAAAAAATAAAAAAACGGAATAAAACCTTATGAATGCTCTTATTTAAGGCCAGGAAAATGTGACATTTTAAAATGACTCAGACTGATGAAGAGAAAATGAGGTGTAGCCAGGCCAGTAGAGAAAGCTTTGAGGAGACACTGCCCTAATATTGCCTTCAGATTTATAATTTGGACTTTATACTGCAAGCAGTGGCACTGAAGGCAGACATTTAATTCATCATGTCACTGGCACAGTTTTACTGCTATTTGCCAGAGGTGAAGCTCATAAAGGGGGCTTGGATTTGATAAATGGGCAATGTGATCCACCAGGGTGTGTAAGAAATGGTGGGGTTTGTGGATGAGAAAGGAGGGTGTTGAAATCCTGCTTCACTGAAAGGGTAGTCGGGAATTGGAACAGGCTGCCAGGGAAATGGTGGAATCATTATCCCTGAAAATGTTCAGGAAATGTGGAGGTGTGATGCTTGGGGACATGGTTTAGTGGTGGACTTGGCTGGGTTGGTTTAATGTTGGACTTGATGATCTCAGAGATCTTTTCCACCTTTGTTATTCTATGAGATAGGAGAAGACATAGGAATGGCTCCTCCTGGTGCAAAGGGTTTGTGTCAGCACCAAGACAGGCCAATGGATCAGCTCTGCAAAAAGCAGCTGGAATCTTACCTGGGGATCAGGCTGATTGGGTCCTTCCTGTGAAATTCATTCAGCGATTGACTGTCAGGGTTTTGACTGAGCACTTGGTTCTCTTTAAACCAAAGAGTGTCTGCTTTCCATTGCTTTGTGCTTTTCATTTGGACTGATTACTTAAAGCCAGGGAAAAAAAAATGTTACTCAGGAGGTTTCTGGTGACGGATGGCAGCAGTTTATACTTTGTGAATCAGGCTTGATCGTGTCTCAATATGCTGCTTCCAGGATCTGCACGGCAACAGAGGGACTGTGATGCACCACAGCAGTGATGTGGAGGGCAGGCGGGGAAAAGATTTTTATTGAAACTTCAAGGCTTTGATTCTTTGCAAAAAACAAACAAACAAAAAAAAACAAAAAAAAAAAAAAAAAAAAAACAAAAAAAAAAAAAAAAAAAAAAAAAAAAAAACGCAAAACCCAAAACAAAAACAACAAAAAACCAAAAAAAAAAAAAAAAAAAAAAAAAAAAAAAAAAAAAAAAAACAAACAAACAAAAAAAAACCCACCCAAAACAAATGAAAACAAAACCAACCAACCAAATAAAACCCAACAAAGTAATCCAGCAAACAAGCAAACAAAAAACAACAACAAAACAAGCAAAAACACCAGAAGGAAGGACTTTTCACAGTGGCACTGCAAACAAACTGCAGCCAGGCTGACAAAGAAAAGAGCCTTTGGATTCCATTCAAATGATGCAGAAAGGAAGAAACTTTGAAAGCAACTCAACTGATTTTTATCCTCACCTCTGAACTACACACAAGTGGCCAGCTCTAAATAACTATTCTTTTATTTGGCATTTCAGTTCCTATAGCACTTGAAAAAGTCCAGGATATCTTCGTTCCAGGGTCTAAAAATGCCAAATAAAAAACCCTCATAAGAGTTTCCAGGCTGAAGGAAAGGAAACATTTAATAACAGGTGCAATGGATTACTGGGAAATGATGAAGTGGTATCTGTCAGCATCCTGGCCGTGATACTCATCCATCAGCACCTTAATTACTACCCAGGGCTTAGGCATGGCAAGTTCAAAAGAGGACAATGAGGGCACTTTTCAGATATTTCTAGGTGTCTCTAGGAAAACACCAAGTGGCTTGTTCAAAAATTGTATGAGTGACAAGGAGAAGGTGCGGGGCAGGTTAGAGCTGGGAATTAGAGGCAGAAAGAAATAGACAGGAGAGGTTTTGAAAACACAATCTGGCTGCTCTGACTGCTGCAAAAGGAAGGCAAAGCAAGGGAAAGTGAAAAGCAAAGAGATGTGCCAGCCAACACAAAGGGATGGTGAAATACAGGGTAGGACTCTGCTCGCCAAAGGCCAGAGAAAACGCTGGTACAAATTTGGATAATGTAAATTTGGAGCAAACTTTTGCCTTTTAGGTCAGTGGGAGCATAGGAGAGGTTGTGTCTGCAGGATGGCAGGCAGAACAAACCAGAAGGAACCAGAAACAACCTGTGTAGGGTGAGATTGGAGGGGTAGAAAAAGATCCTTATTAAGGGCGTTGATAGGAACCCAGTTCATGCTGCCCGCAGATTCGCCAGGGATGGAGTCAGCAGCTGAGTTTGGATGCCCAAATGCCAGTGAGATAGCTCAGCCCCAAGGATCAGAGGAACAAGTTTGAACACCTCCCTGTCTTTTCCTGCTGTCTCCACACTCAGCTGGTGCATCTCCATGGAACAAGAGCTGGCAGAGCCACGAAGGTGCCCAGGGCAAAGGCGGCTGTGGGTGGGAGATGTTTGCACAGAGACACCCACTGCCGTGACACCCGTGGGTGACAAGGAGAGATGCCACCCAGCACAAAGGCCTCCCCAGCTCCCTGGTGGCCGTGTCCCAAGGCAGGCTGGTGTCAGCTGTTCCCATCCCACTCGAGTGCTGCTCCAGCACTTCAAAAGGGGCTGCTGGAGTGGCACTGGGGCAGCCGCCGCGCAAGCCACTGCTATCTGTCCTCAGGGATAAGATAAGACATCAAAGTGATTGATTCCCAGCCCTCCATGTCAAGGCAGAGTGTGGGGGCAGTGACAGCCCACGCATTCCCCCCATCCTGCAGGAGTGTGGCTGCATGTGGGGAGGGCTGGCAGATTCCCAATGGCTTTTCTTTTTTTCTTCTTTTTTTTTTTTTTTTTCCCCCCAACTTTATCTCCTTCCTGTTGGCAACCAAGCTTAATTCGTGCTTTTGAAATTATTTCTTTACCTTTAAATAACAATAAGGAACACCCACGGAAAAAATGTCTTGGTGCCCTGACAAGCAGATTTTCAATGGGAAATTGTGACCACCCAGCAGCAAAAAATGATCATTATAGGCACATAATCCATTCTATCAGTCCACCAATCACCACAGCATGAAATGGCCCCATTAACACCCCCCAAGACCTAATCATTCACTTTCCTTTAATACCCTGTCAAATAAGCAGCTCATGGAAATGCCTGTTATTTTGCTGGATGCAAAAACCTGCCTGCTAGCCAGTGGAAAAATGAAGGAAAGTTGTAGAAAAGAACTATTCCCTGACTTAATTTAAATTTCCTAGCAGATAGTTGTTGATGGTCTACTTGAGAAGCAGCTGTCAGGCTGTTTTGCCCTCCCTCTCCACTCTCCTTGATGCCTAAACCCATGGTATCGTCCCTCCTCAGCAGCGCTGGGAGGAATACGTTTGTCACACTGTGAACTCTGAACACACTGAAGGAAATGAGGACATCTCTTATCAGAACTGTGCCACCCTGAGAAGGTGCTGGCTGATGGGAGATAGGAAGAGGCTTGTTTGAGGGACCTCTGAAAGCTCCTTATGGCCTGTTGTGAGGTACCCAGATAGGGGCTGCCACAGGGTGATTCCAGGGTGTGTTTAATATGCGACTTACAGAGTTTCTAACAGCAAGAAAGGAAAATACATTGTCCTTACTTCCCCCCAGGGTGACTTCTGGGCTGCCACAAGGTCCCAGGTTTGTGGTTCTCCTGGTTGATGGGTATTCTCACCAGGGAGAACTCAGCTGGCTGTGTTGATATGGTGTTTTTAGGGACTTTTGCAGGCAGGTCTGTTCAGCCTGGAGAAGAGGAGACTGAGGGGAGATCTCATCATGGTCTGCAACTGCCTCACCAGGGGAAGCAGAGGGGCAGGCACAGATCTCTTCTCTCTGTGAGCAGTGAAGGGACCCAGGGGAACAGCATGAAGTTGTGTCAGGGGGAGTTTAGGTTGGATCATTAGCAAAAGGTTCTTCATTCAGAGGGTTCTTGGGCACTGGAACAGGCTCCCCAGGACAGTGGTCACAGCACCAAACCTGACAGAGCTCAAGAAGTGTTTGAAAAATGCTCTCGAGGCACATGGTGTGAATCTTGGGGTGTCCTGTCAGGGCCAGGAGTTGGACTCAATGATCCTTGTAGATCCCTTCCAATTCTGTGATTCTGCTGCTTGAGTGAAGGTCCCCAGCCAATGTTTCTTTCACATCCTTCACGCTGTGGGAAGGATCATCCCCACTCCTGAGACTCAGCCATAGACACATATGGTACCACAAAATTAGGAAATTACTTGGGAAAATGCAAGTCTTTGTGCAAAGCAGAGTATAGAGGTGAATAGGGTGGCCCTGGAAAGCCAGAGTTGAATAAACCCCACTTGCTTTTCATTGAAGAAAGACACTGTGCTGGGAGAAGATCAAGTTCCCTAACACATGGTGTGGAGGAACGAGGATGTGCTGCCTCCTGTCCTAAAATCACCTCCTGCTGCACAGCAGTGGCTGAATAAATGACAAATTGAGTCCTGAGGCTGCCAGACCAGAGAAGGGAGACAAAAAAAAAAAAAAAAAAAAAAAAAAAAAAAAAAAAAAAAAAGTGTTACAATCAGTTAAACAACAGAATTCTTTTCCAAGGAGGCAGCCAATAAGGCAGGAACTCGGGGATACAAATAGCCTGGAGGAACACGCTGGTGGCTTTAGCGCTTTTCCATTAGCGGGGAGGGAGGGCTCAGCCTGACACCGGGGTCACTTTCTGCAGGGGATCCTCCCAATCAACAGCTCAACCAACAGGTGCAACCTGGTGTTTAAATGTGAGCAGGGACAGTGGAGAGCTGCCAGAGCAGCGAGGAGAGGAAGGGAGCCGGATGCCGGCGGAGATGAAAGCAGGGGCCAGAGGCACATGGGCAGGGACAGCCAGGAGCTGAGAGCTCCAGCCCCAGCACCCTGCTGCTGATGTCCCCTGTAACATGAGTGAGCTGTGGACACAGCTAAAGGGGTCAAGTGTCCACCTCACAAAGCTGTGGGAATCACGGGAAGGGATTATTAATAGCCGTAGCAGGGAGGCTGAGGGCTTGGAAGGTGGTCCTTTCACAAGGGGACGTACCTGTTTTGCAGTGAAAAGCAAAGCCTTGCCCCTTGGTGCTGTCAGTCAGGGCCTCTCTGTCTGACAGAAAAGGTCTCTGCTGCAGGAGAAATACAGTGGCAGTGGGTAAGAGCAGTGGGTTGGATGTGTGTCCTGCTCTGCCCCACGCTGTATGTGAAACCACGGGCAAAGCCTCCCATTTCCCATCCCACATAAGCAAATTACTATTATTGATTATTGTCTCTCTTTCTCTTGTGGCCAAGCATTGGACTGATGAGGCACGTGGGAATCCTGAGGGAGATGGTTTTCAAAGAAGCCCAGAAGCCTTGGGTCATGCTTAATGCCCTGCCTCGTGTCCTCTCAGCTGTATGGGTAAAATCTGGTTTTCTTACACCTAAAATTGCAGGTATGGGACATGCCTTGGGGCAGAGAGGATCTTCCCTGAAGAACCACTTCTTCCAGCAGGAATGAAATCCAGCAGCAACTTGTGCTTTGGGCTGGGTGTCACACATCACAGGAGACACCAGGTCACAAGCCAGCATTTTGGTCACCAGTATCAGCAGTTTCAGAGCTTTCATCCAAACCAAGGCCATTTTCTCTTTCTGGATGGGTGACTTCCCATGGAACAGCCTTGCTTCTGCCAATCCTGTCCTTGGTTTGCCTCCCTAAATTGGGCATCTGTATTTAATCTAGAATACAGTTACCTGAAATACCCAATATTACAATAATGTCCTGTCCTAGGAGACACCAGGATGTAACAGATGGGTGCAGAATTCTTCTCAGTAAACCACCGTTTTTAAAATGGTTTAGCTCTTAGGGGAAAGAGGGCATGGGACCAACCTCCATCCAGGAGCAACCCTGAGGATGATTCCAGATTTGGGGCAAGTTTGTTCTCTGGTGAGAAAATGTCTTTCTCTCTGGCTGTAAGGATGAGAAAGATGTAGTGTGTGCTCCTTTGAGGGGATTGGATGGCAGATGCATCCCTGATGTTTTCTTTGAAACAACTCTTTTTCCTTCACTCCTGTGGAAAAAGAGCTCACAATACCTGCATTTCCAGGCCACCCAATTTCTCTTGTAATCTGAAGCCCAGAACTGTTATCCTGATGCATGATGAAATAAGTAGATGTAAAATGGTCAGAAAATCCATCATTTGTTAAGCAATAAATATGACCAGTGCTGCTTTGTTCAACTAGCAAAAAAAGGCCTAAAAATTTGAAAATGTAGATTACCAGCAAACCTTAAAGGTCATCTTGACACATAAGGCATTTAATGAATTCTGGATTGATCTTTTTCTTAGTTCTTCTGGAACTGAATTATAATGATTGTATTTGCAGAGTCCTTTTTTTTTTTTTTTTTTTAAACTGGGGGCTTTGCTTTGGAAAGCTTAATTGCAATTAAAATACAGATGTAGATGTTGCAATAATCATCCTACTCCATTATTGTTTCAGTAATTCAAGTAGTCTGATGTACAAATTATTGTTTCAATAATTCAAGTAGTCTGTATACTCAGCTTTGAATTGAAGGCTATGAATAGTTGGTATTTTTGACTTCAAGGGAAATTTATCAGCAGATTGTTTGGGGGGAATTTATGCAGGTATGACTAGGATTGCATTTTTAAAGAGATTTTGTACAGACACCAAAATAAATGGTCAGGGTTTTTGATAGTCCAGCCTGAAGATCCTCTAATAATGTAGGCCCAAACACTTGAAAAAGCCCAGATCCAGGATCCAGGGCTTCCTTATGTAGAGGGCATGACATTTTTATAAATGCTTAAATCTACACAGGAATTATCACTAATTCCAACTTGCAAGAGCTACATTGAAAATGTGCTTATTTAAAATTGCTATTCAGCAGTTCCTTAATTACAGTTTACAAAGGCTGAGTGTGCAGGAACTCCCACTGGAGGACCTGTAATTTTTGGCAAAGGGCAGAATTGAAGGCGTGGCTCTTTTTTCACGCTCCTGTAAGACAGCCTAGCGAGCTTTCTGCCATTCCTGGTCCTACACTGAGGCACTAAACCTCTCCAGATTCTGTGTGCAGCTCCCTAATGCCCAGCTCAAGGCTGCAGGGTCCATGAGATATCAGGGAAATAAAAAGTCAGGATGAATATTGAAGCATTTAACCTGAGCAAGCCAAGTTTCCAGGAGGATTTATGTCCTAGTACAAACTTCAGCAGTCAGTCCTGTAACACATGTCATGCTTCTAAAGCTTTATTTTCTCTTTATCAGTTGAATAATACAGGCCTCTGCTTAGCCAGACTAAATGGGATTTTAATTGAATGTTTCCTTTAAAAAAATCAATGGCATGGAAACAACAAGGTCAGTGTTGCCTGAGCATGTGCTCCATCCTCCCAAATGATGGCAGGCACTTCCCAAACACATCTATGTGAGCAGTGCAGCTCTAGTGCAATTACTATTATTGTAATATTCTTATGAAATCTGCATTCAGCTCTCGTTTCCTTGGGCTATGGGTAGCACACACTTGGGGAGCAGGCAGGGAATTAAAAATGTTGCAGCTGGTGCCCATCACCTCAGCCAAAAAAGCCTGGGAATGCTGCAGGAATCGCTGGGCACATCCTCATGACCTCCCCTCACCATGCAGAAAGGCAAATCAGATGATCACTGTGGTGTCTCCTTGTTCCTGTCCTTGCTAAAATAAAAGTCACCCTGTTCCTCACCCCGTGATTGGTTCCCAAAGGCAAGGATTGGCTCTCACATGGCTCATCCAAAAACCCACACAACCATGGTTTGGATGGGCTTCTGCCTGCCCTGATCTGATTGCAGGAGACAGCTGGCTGTGGATCTGCTTGGGATGGGGCTGTCTGTAAGGGCTGGCATGGTCTTTGGTCTAAACAGGCTAAAAAATACCCCTCAAAATGAGTCTGAAGGGCCAGGACTCGATGTGAGCCCTCAGCTGGTTTGGTGCAAGCTTCACCCATCCACAAACAGAGCTGTGCCTCAGACCTGGCTCCAGGCACCTTTTGTCTCCCAGTTTCAGCCCTCCCTAACAGGAGGGGTGGCCTAAGCAGTAGTTTCATGGTGTGGGCTCCCAGCACAACTTGGATGACCCATGAGAAATGCTCCTGCTCCATCTCCTCTGCATGGATGGGATGGATATTCCCAGCTCAGCTTCTGCAGGTGCCTCACAGTGGCATCTGCAGCTACAAGGCTCTGTTCCTGCATTTTTCTGCCCTTTCCCATGCCCACAACCCATGTCCCTTCATCTGCCCCTTCTCAGGAATTCCCTGTGCACTGCCTCAGGCCACAGGGCAGATTCTGAGCACGTGCTGTGGGCTGTAATTCCTGCTGATTCTCCTTCCTGTGCCCCAAAAGGGTCACATCATGTTGTTTCCCCAACAAAAACTGAGTTAGCTTTGCCATGCATGCTCTTGGCCCTTGGATGGGTTTCCTGGCCCCTCTGGTGCACCTCTGCTAATCTGTCTCCTTTTCCTACACATCCCCACATCATTCCCTTCACTGTGTCCAGACTTACCAAATTTTGAAACTCTGGCTGAAACAGGGACACTTTTAAACTGTGAGCACTCTAGAGTTAAATCCCTCTCCAAATTTTTTTTTTTTTTTCTTTACCCAAAATAAGGATGTCTTGTTCTGGTTAACTCATAATGTCTTCATCCCTCTTTGCTCCCAGCTACTGAGCCACTTCCCAGTTGTAACAGAGAGAGAAGAATTCTGTCAGTGTGAGCAGTAGAGACAAGGGCTGCTGTGCATCAGCATCTGCTTCTGGGACCACTCCACATCTCCCTTGCCCCTTCACACCTGAGTTTGCACAGATGACTCAGAACTAAAAAAGGTGTGTGCCCAGTACAGTCTGCACAACAGAAATCTAACCCTGTTCTTGTGGAGCTGGGAACTAAAGAATTCATACCAAGATCAAAATGCAGTTATCCCTTTCAGATTTACTGCCAGATCAGTGAGGAGGAATATTCCAGCCTTCTCCAACCATTGCTTTCCAAGCTTTGCTTTCACAAACTGAGCTGTCAGGTATTTTTGAAATATTGCAGTAAGGCAGTTGCAGTTTCTGGGGCATTAATGCCAGTTTTAACCAATATGATTAAGAAAACCTTTAAAACTTTTTTTTTTCCAGTTGAAAACTCTGTTTTCCCCTTTAAAAGAGCAGTAACTATTAAAATCAGATGTTCTGTAGCCCTCATGGCTCTACGATGGGCTATTATTGCCCTACCCATGTTGCAGCACATCAATCTCAGCAGCATCCAGGCTTTTTTTTGTTTTCCCTTTCATCTTCAGGCTTATGCTACCCATGAACTGTTGGAGGGAAATGCAAAAGCTGGTGTTGGGGGTGAGCATTTTGAGGAGACTGTGTGCCACTTTGCCACTGAGCAAGGCAAAAATCTCTCTCCACATCCCCTCCAGTGTTTGGCTGGTTTGGGACCCGTGATAACCCCAGCAGCTGCCCAGACTCCTTCAGACAGTGTCTTGGCTCAGCATCCATCCCCTGCCCTCTCCAGGGAAAGGGCCATTACAGAGAACAAGCCTCCCTTCAACTTCCCCTGGCTCACCCAGGCTTGGAAATTTTCCATTCACAGCTGGCTGTAGCAAAGGTCAGGGTTTTCTGTCGGCTTTTTTTCTTCCCTCTCTCTGGACTGGAAAAAAAGCAGAACAACCACAGGTGATGCAATTTGATTAGAAGCTCCTGAGGCTTAAATTAAACAGAATTATTTATCAAATGTCTCGGCCATTAGCCCTGTCTCTAGTAACAGCCATGCCAGGACCTCTCCTTCTCTCCTCCCACATACATTTCCCTTCCCTTCCAAGGGCTCGGTGAGATCTAATAAAATAAAATAAATACACCCCCCCTCCTTTTCCAAAAGAGGCAAATGGCAATGACAATAACAAACAAGTGAGGGCAGAGCTGGATGCTTTGGATGATTCTGACTGTGCTGCATCCCTGGGGGACAGTGATGCCCCCCAAGCCCCTCCAAGGACCATATGAGTCTTGTGAGGGTGGCAGTGCTGCCCAGTGCCATTTGTCCTTTCCTTCATCTTCATCCTCAGCCTGCACAAGCCAGCCAGGCCTTCATCTGTATGAATAAATCAGAGACCCAGGGGAGTGCAAGCTCACTGCCAGGTAAATTTGGGGTGATGCAGACTGCTCTGAACACTCATGAATTTTCTTGATTCTCTTCCAAGGGCTTATGCTCCCTATGCCACCAATACCCACCCCACCCCTCCATCCTCACTGAGAAGTACCTTGAAGAACCAAGTTCTCATGGCTGAGCCTTTGTGCATTTCATTTCTTCCTTTTGGGATTTCTCTTTAGGTTTTGGTGGTTTTTTCATTGTTTGTGAGCTTCTGTTTGGTTTATTTTGGGGTTTGTCTGTTTGTTTGGGGTTGTTTGCTCTTTTGTTGTTGTTCCTTAGTTGATGAGAATTTAGGTTTCAGGAGAGCTGGGCTTGTGCATCCTTCACCTCTGCCACAGCAGCTGGGCTTTATCTGGGGTGAGACCTTGTGATGAAAGTCAGACTCAGCTCTGCCTTGTTGCTGGTGCGCAGAGCCCCAGGTCAATCATCAAGTTATTTTGCAATGTAAGGTAAATCTGTAGTAGCTGGTAATGTGGCAAATGATCTCTGTGTTCCTGAAAGGAAATCAATAAACTGGCTGAGCTTGGAAATTTTTTACTTCTCTGGCTTTCACATTTTATCCCATAGGTTTTGTTTGTCTGATCCAGTTTTTTTCTCTGGGACAAAATCAGTCTGACAGACATGAAATTTCTGTTTACACTGAAAAACTTTGTTCTTTTCTGTTTTCCTGCCTAAGCAAACGAAACCCTTTAAATTTCAGTCATCTCCAGCATGCCTGCCCTGAAGGAATGTTACTTGTGTTATTTGCAGAGAAATGATGCTGAATAAAAGAGCACAACTCATCCCTTGGTATTTTACACTTCTCTACCCTTGGCTGATTATCAAAGATTTCAGTTCTATTTAGTACTCCTTCCGAGCTTTGTCCAAATTATTTGTCTTGAACAATTTTTGTCTTGAAAGCGTTGTTGAGTTGTCTCCCCTGTGGGAATCCCAGGACTTCCACTCTGGCCAGGAAATGCTGTGAGTGCAGCCTGTTCCAAAGCAAATAAATCAGCTTGCACAAGGAAAAGTGGCAGGAAAGTCTCCCCTCTAAAATATCCTTCACCTCCTGGGCCAAAGTTTAGACCTGCTCCTGTTTGACTTGCAGCAATTTATCAGTTCCCAAATGAAATAACCACACACTTACAGTCCAAAGCGGTGGGAAAATGTGGAAATGTGGAAAAAACATGGGGATAAGAAACCCAAAGAGCTTTTATGTAGCCTCTATACTTATTTATTTATATGTATAAAGACAAACTTTACAAATATAAAGAAGGTATGGATTTACTGTCTTTAAAGAAGAGAGGTCTGTGTTTCATTTAATATTTAATTACAAATACCATCCATTAAAGTTCTTCCAAACTCTTGTTTACTAACTGGAGGCGTGTCATGATGCTTTGAAATGGTATTCAAAGGAAACACGTGTTGAAATAAATGAAGTAATATACATGATTAGGATAAGCATAGCAATTGCCTGATTAGGTACACAAGTAATACAACAAATCTTATCTGAAAGTATGTTCTGACTGCCTCCTGAGCTGGGAGGCAATTAAAAATTAAAAAGCAATGAAAAACGCAACTCAGAATGTATCAGGCTAGAATTGTTCTTTAGACAAAGGGCAAAGAAAAGTCCCAAGGCTTAGTGGTCACTGCTAAAGAAAGGAGGAGTTCAGGCTTTCTGAGTGGACTCGACTTTTGACAAAACAACTCATCCTATGTCTGCATTAAATGATAACCTGAAAACAAAGGGCATTTCAAATGTCACAATGATGCAACACTCTGACATGGCTGTATTTTGCTAAGAAGCCTATCTTTAGCTAGATTTCTCTTTAAAGTTTGTTCTTTAAAGGACTCAGCATCCTTTGGATGTTCTGCTGCAGCACCAAAGAGATAACCTTGATTTTGGCCTTTTTCCACTAGTCCGAGCTGGACTGCGCAACCTTTAGCCCATTGTCTCTATTGTGACAAATATTCACTTCAAGAAAGACACTGAGGGGCTGGACCATGTCCAGAGAAGGGCAACAGAGCTGGAGAAAGATCTAGAAAGTGAGATCTATGAAGAGCATCTGAGGGAGCTCAGGGAGCTCAACCTGGAGAAAAGGAGGCTCAGGGGAGACCTTCTCACTCTCTGCAGCTCCTGACAGGAGGGTGCAGCCAGGTGGGGGTCAGGCTCTGCTCCTGGGAAACAGGTGACAGGATGAGAGGACACAGCCCCAAGCTGAGCCAGCGGAGATTCAGGTTGGGCATCACAAAGAATTTCTTCACAGAAGGGGTGGTCAGGCACTGGAATGGGCCACCCAGGGAGGTGATGGAGTCACCATCCCTCGAGGTGGCACTTTGGGCTTTGGTTGAGCTGACAGAGTGGTGATTGGTCCAAGGGTTGGGTTTGATGATCTTAGAAGCCTTTTCCAACCTCAATGATTCTGTGATTCTGTGAAATACAGGTCCTATTCTCCTTTTCATCGCTTTTGCTCTGGTCATTTAGACACATGGAAAGTCAGTGCAAAGTCTCACAACTGTGCTCATGCAAGGTCAGTCAATGCCAGTCATGTTGCCTCAAAGTTAATTATCCCCTACTTTTGGGAAGGGCGGAGTAAAACTATGAATATAATCCTGAATTTAACAAACACAAAAGAGCATTTAATTATTCTGGTTACATTGTTATCCCCAGACACTTTCTAGTTCTGGACAGGATCTGCTCCTCTAGGGCAGGAGGTAATTGCTTATTTCCTTGTACACTTCAGTCATGGTTCTGGAGTAGTTAATGATTTATTAGGAAAGCTGGGAATATTCAGCTGCTCTTCAAGTCAGCCAGCATCCCTGTGCCCAGCACCTCGAATGCTGATAACAAAAAATCCAACAGCCCAGAATCAGGGTCACTAATCAGGAGTGCTGCCAGGCGGTGACACAGTGATGACACAGGCTCTCTGCAGAGATTCCCCTCCTGCCATGAGTCAGGCCTTGGGAAGAAAAGATAATTCTGATGTTCTGAGGACTCTCCCACCCCCTTGTTTACCTGCTGCAAAAACCTCCTCCAAGCCAGGGGAAGCCCAGATGTGTTGGCACAAAGCCTGTGGTCTGGCTGGAACCCTCCCCAGACTTATAGGTTGTCAAATAAACATTTGCATCTATTTGATTTTCAGTGACCGATGATTGAGTGGTTCAGTCCCTCTCTGGACAGTCTTCAAATGGATCTGACCTTTCTTTCAAAGCTTGACCTCAGGTGGGGATTTAGAGGAGGAACAGGAGAGTGATTCAAGCACACACGCCAGGGTCAGGCAGCTTTGGCTTGACAAGGTGCAGCTCACAGAGGAAGAACTGTCACTGCACAGATACCCCTGATTCCTGCTGATTTGGATGCATCAGCAAAGAGCACAGCAGGAGCAGGGACAGAGCAGGGAAGCCACTGCAAGGCAGAACACGAGCACTGAGACTAAAATGTGTCTGTGAGACATTTCAGTCCCTTTGTATGAGACTTACCCCTCGTATGAGACTTACCTTGCTGAGCCTCTTTGCCCTGGGGTGTCTTTTTTTGCCTGGGATGAGCTGGGACACACTAAAGTTAGATACCAATAGAACAGAGTACAGAGAGGTATTTGTGGGGGACACTGAATTCTCTGAAAGCACAAAGGTCCATCACATTTCAACCTCCCTGACAGCTCCTGCCAGCTACACGTGTTGCCTCCAGACATCTCTCTAGTGCACAGAAACAGTGATTTAACACCCAAGCAGTCAGGCAGAGGAGTTTGAAGACCAGTCTCTGTACAGAGTACTTGCAGAGGGACTGTGCACCCATCGCTGCTGGGGAAGCAGAAGAGGCTGCAGCAGATGGTTTGAAGGGTGCAGAAATCCAATCTGGGGGTGATTTTTGTGCTTTGAGAGATGGAAAAGGCAAAGCCCTGAAGGGAGACAAGCACCAGAGCAAGAACCCACTGACACCTGGGTGAGATTTGCCAACCCAGCCCTCTGGAAGCATCTCCTGCTCTCACAAAACCATCAAGGGAGCAAACATTCAAAGTAGGTGGTCAGTCAGTCTGAACTCTCTCTGTTGTCAATATTTGTCCAAAACTGTCAAAATGTGGTTGGACAAGGTTGGGCTCAGCCTGGCAGTGACCTCCTTGAGTGCAGCATGTCACTCTTACCACCAGCAGCTAATGGGCCACCAAACTGCAGCTTTTGAGGATGCCCCGGGCAAAGACCTGTACAGGTCCCAGTCTGCATTTAACCCATGGTGATTATCCTCCACACTTCCCTTTCCCACCTGTGTCACATATTCTGCATCTGAAAAGGTGCAGTATTAAATGGTTTCTCTCAAGCACCTACTACTTTTCACCATCTCAAATGGTTCAGGGGATAACTCAGTTTGGACAGGACCTGCTCCATTCCTCCTGTGCTCTCCCACTCTGTTTCCTGGAAGAAAATTAAAGACTTTCAAGGAATAAGGAGGAACTGGTGGCTTTAGGAGGTTCCCAGAAAAATGGCTGCCTTGAGCCCACCTGGCCAAGCAAAGTCAAGTCTCCTGTGCTCCAAAGTGACCCTGTTCCCAACACTTCCCTCCCCTTCTTCTCATGCATTCCCACTCTTCAGCATCATCCTCATCAAAAATCCTCCTTGCTTCACTCAAAAACTCGTTTCTCTCAGTTGTTTGACTTCCACCAGTTTTGGGAGCCACCAGTAGCCTCTGTACCCTGCTGCAGTCCAGAGGGGCAAAAGCCTGATGTGGAACACTCTGTCTTCTCCTGAAGGCTTGTTTTTTGGAAACTCTCTGTTTTCAGAGGTTACTGGCGTGCTCTTATCATGAAAGCTGCCCCTGGCAATACTCGTCCTTCCTTTGTGAGAAAAACATCCCAGGCCTGAAGTTATATAAGTGTCACATGGGTTTAAGGCATTTTTTCCCGTCTCACTCATAAGTGTCAGCCAGAGTTTCTTATCCACAGGCTGGGAGTCCAGGAGCAGTTTGTGTCTCTTTGTGCTCCCCTATCTCATCACAGGGCACTTTTCACTTCAGAAATCTCTCTTCCCTTCTCAGGCTGCTCCTCAAGTCAGGAGAAGGACGATCAACTGATGTCTGAAGCGAGGGTCAGCCCAGAAAGTGGCTTGTCAGGGGGTATTTATGAGCTGGAAAGATGCAGGATTCTGACCCTTTCACCTCGCATTTCACTGGGAGGGATTTGGAGCAGTAATTTTCCCATGCGTCATCCAAAGGGGCACCAAAGAAAGTCCCTAAAAACTGCTGTAAAAACTACACAGCAAGCAGCAAGAGTGCCTTTACTTGACAAGTGACTGTGTTCACAAACATGTAGATAAGCATGAAAAACTCTGGGAAACAGAGACAAAGAGCAAGAGAAAGAAAAGTAGTCCCAGGCTGCCCCCATACTTGAGCACTGAGCCAGCCATGTGCAGGCCCAAGCTGGAAAAGCCCAGCAAATCTTTGTCCTTTGCTCTGTTGTGAGAATGTTCCTGCAAAAGCATCGCCAAAACCTCCCCGAAACCACAGCCTCTCGAGGTGTGAAGCTGTGGTTGGTGCAAGAAGCACAAGACGATCACCAACAGGGGTTAGGCTCAAATGTCTCACAAAATGGACAAGACAGATAAGATGTGAAGAAGTTTTTCCTGTCCCAGGAAAATCCCATTTTTTTTCCTGTCCAGGGATAATTCCATTTATAATGGTTGTGGGCAAGAAACTCTTAGAGGGAAGCACAGGATTTGGATGAATGCCTCTTGTACCTCTGAAATTTTCCTTGCTGATCTGTAAATTGTTCCCATGACTCAGCCACACATTCCAGCTATGGTTTAATAGAGACAGGTCTTTTTTTCCTCCTGCTACATATGCCTGATTCACCTCTTTCACAGAATCATGGAATCATTAAGGTTGGAAAAGACCTCCAAGATCAAGTCCAATGAAATAAAATTCAGGTAGATACATGCAATGTCACAGGAGCACAGAAACAGTTGCTGCCAAGCAAGGAAATACTTTCCAGACCTGAGGTTTGTGTTCTTGTTCTCCCTTTCTCCTACATTATGGTTGTATATTGTATAATATGTATAATATTACACATTATAGTTGGCAGAGAAGTTTAATATCCAAAATCAGAGTCCCACTGTAGACACTGTGACGTTAATGATTCAGCCAGTGCCTTTCATCCTTATAGAAGGGTGTAATGCATTACCTGGTTTTGGTTTAAATAAATTCTGACCTTTTTTTTTTTTTTTTTTTCTGATCCTTTGATCTTTTTTGAGATCGTTACAGGCCACCACTGGGCTCTTTTAGTGTGAGCTGTCACTGATCAGGACTGATGATACAGCAGAAGTGTGACATGATGGGTTTCTTCACATCTCAGTCATCCATATGTTGATGAGAGCAGTCCCAGATCAATTGTGTTGCTGTGAATAAAACCCTCGAAAATAAAATATTTCGATACATAGCTTGTTATGAGGTTTTATTTGGCTGGGTATTTTTTTGTTGATTGGTTGAGTTTCTTTACAGGGAAAAGGAATATATCTTGTTTAATATAAACTCAAAATGAGGGAATAAATGTAGACCAAAAGCAACTTAGACCCTTGGGCCACCTACAAATAAGACAGCAGTTGAGCCACAGAATTTGGAACTTGACTTATGCCAAAATGTCTCTCTTAAGTGTTTTCCTTTTGGTTTTTCAGTTAAAGTTGCAAGGGATTGAAATTCCCTTCCAATTAATTTTACTTCTCCAGAATGTTGTAATGGGTCATTAATATGTGCAGTTTATTAAGCAGGCGCTAATAGCATTACAACAGGAAAAGAAGGGGAAAAAATCAGTGCAGTAACTTAATCAAGTGGCTAAGCCTGCAAAAAAAGGGGGAGAGCTTCTGAGTTTCACTGACTCCACATTTGACCTTGAGACAGCCCTGTCCATCTGTTCATTCATCTCCAAATTGATAACCTGGGTTACGGATGTGCTGCAGATTTCCAGCCCTGCCTAGGGAGACCTCAAGGTGCAGGTGATGAGTGCCCTTCACAAATTGAGTCTGCAGAGCAGCGGGCAGGGAAATCCTGTCACCAGAGACCACCGCAGTGTGGTCTGTGAAACCCCACAAGCACCCGATTCAGACTCTGCTGTTCCCTCATTTCCATTTCTTTCCGCAAACTTTTATCATGGCCATTGATTGTTCTGCTGATGCCCGGCAGCAGCCGACCAGCCCTGGATCAATTAATTACCTGATCAGGCATCACGCCCCATCACCTGCCTAATTGCATCCCTAAAATGAACGCTGCTCAGCCCTGTAATGCTCTACTTAAAGGTGATACAGTTGTTATGGCAAGATGCTAATGGTGCTGTGCTGAGTCTGGAAACAACACAGCTGTTAAAAACTCATTTGGGAGGAAGGCACTGATGGCAGGCTTTGAGAGAAGTGATGTAAAGCCTCTGTGTTTGCTGTTCTAATTGTTTACTGCAGGAAAACCGGCCGAGCTTGTCAAATCTGTCTTTGTTTTAAAGGCAGAGCCCGTAATTCGAGGGCACGCACAGGGAGGACGGGGCACACGGCCACTGGCAGGGGCTGGCACTGGCCCATCGGGGTCACCACACAGTTCTCCCATCAGCAGCAAATCTGGCTCTACAATTACACCTCTCCAAGGAGATAATTGCACGTTTCATGGCAGGCTCCGTCCTACCAGAGCAGTCCTTGGTGCTGACTCCTAAATAAAAGTGTATCTCAGAAGGGTTTGACACCAGAGGCTGCAAGCGCTATTTGGGTGATCTGCTGAGGGGATTGACATGTGCACAGGGACAGCAAAAATGCTATGTAGGGACGGCAAAAATACTGTGTGCTTTGCTACACCGGCATGATCCAGACTGCCTAAATCATGTCTTGCTACACTGGGATGATCCAGACTGCCTAAATCCCATGTGCCTTCAGCAGGAGGAGACCTCTGAAGCTGTAGCTGAACCATCAGAGTTGATGAGCTGGTAGGAGGCAACAGGCAGAGACAGGTACCTGAACTCCTGCCTTTCCTGGAGCTAGGGTCTCCCATTAAGTATCTTCAGTCACTTTGAACTCTCTTGTGAAATCAAAAGAGAGCTCCTACTCTCCACAGCACCAGCAGTGAGGGAGCCACCACCCAGCCTGTGCAGGATGTGTTGGCACTGTGCATCCTCAGAAGTTATCAGATGGGAAGTTGAGTTTCTAAGCAGCAAGAACAGGGTCAAGCCTACAGCTCCTCAACTCTCTCCTCCCACAGGCTGTGGGTGTGTCAAGATTCAGGTTTTCTCCATATCCAGCTCTGGAGCTGGAATGGCCAAGATGGACCACTGCCAGAGAGATGGACAATTAGACCATGCCCATGTAGTTCAGGCCACACACAGGAGCACAGAGCTGCTTTCTGGCATCTCCTCACAGTCCTGAGTTTTTCAGTCAATGACTGTCTCCTCCAAAGGGAATAAGCCATGCTTAAAGCAGGGATCAGCACCCTCAAAGAAGACTCAGCAGCACCCAAGGATCACTTGAGCCAGAGTGTCATAGTTCATAGTTACGATGGCTTTCCCTGAAGCCTAACTTTGATTTTCTTTGATGAAAAAATATGGCAATTTATTCCTGTTCTTCCTACACAGATATTCCCCACCATCCCAGATTAGAAATTCCTAGCACACAGAATAAAACTGTGTCTGCTCATTTCCACATTCTGCTCACCATTTTCTTTAGTCACACCTCTGTAATACTTAATAAGTTCCTCACTGGATGTGACAGCAGTCATATGCCAGAAGCACAGACATGGCATTAGTCATATTTCCTCTGGGCTGGAGTAATGCAATCATGGCTGGGTAATTAAAACTTCCCCACACTAAGGTTTGGCTTCATGCTTTTCCTTCTGTATATTCAAAATCTGGTCATTTTTCCCTGCTGATTAGCCTTGTCTGGAGTGGGCAAGACTAAGGAACTAAGGAAGAGCCAGTGAAATAAAAACAAAACAAAAAAATAAAAGGAGAAAGTATATGAAAACAATAAGATAGATGGAAAAATGAGTGCAGGACTATCTGTGAGCCACAAATACCTTGGGCCATTTTCCAGTACCTGTGCAAAGTCACTGCAAAAGTGAAGCGACAACACACCTCCACCTCTAAAGAGAAAAAATTCCTTTTTATGAAGAGCTCCCTTGGAAGTAATTGAGAATTTTTGTGTGAATAAGGGTTTGTAGGATCACACCCGAAAACTTTTAAGCCATTTGGGTAGGAACCTCATTTTCTTATGCATACACAGGGTAGGAAGTAAACATGTGATTCCTGTTGAATTATATGTCATAGTCAAGAGCATGTTGGATCTGTTCTGTGCTCCATTAAAAACAGTGGATCTACTTGACAGCTACTGGAACTGAAAATCTCATCCTGTGTTTTCAGATACAATGTCAGAATCAGAGGGACACCACGTTTAGGATGAACTCCTCAAGCAAGCCTGTCCTTTTGTGACCTTCAAGGCAGGGTCAGGTATGCCCGTACTAGTAAGTTAAATAGTGGCAATACAGAACAGCTTGAATTAATTACTGTGTCTCTTCCTTCCTCCTAAACCAGCTGCTTTGTTCCCAGTTTCTCAGGAAGAAAAGTCACCAGCCCATGTCATCACCCCACCTATGCCCAAGTGTCCCACAGAAGAGTGGCAGATGGCATGGGCCAAGCTTGGGATAGAAATTGTGCTGCTCCTTTGCATTGCATCAGCTTGCTCCCTGCTGCCTTGGAGTTCCCAAAAGCATGTTCCCCAGCCCTCTGCCCAGCTCAGGCAGCCCCACTGCCTGGGCACAACCCCCTCCAGAGATATTAGGCACCATCAGAGCAGGGCACAGCACTGTTGTGTCACCATGGGGGATTTCACCTGCACCAGGTGTCCTCTGGCATTTTTTGTTCTGTCTCCACCAAAATGTGGTGGATCTTTGCTACCAATTGCCCGGAGCTGGCCTCAGGCAGCTGCTTCTGCTGTGTCCCAGCAGATTTGTGTTAGCAAGCCCTGCCAGGGTGAAAACAGATCCTTTTGGGATCTGAGTACACTGAAACTACATCTCTCCTGTCCCTCAGCTCAAAAACAATACCACACTTCCTTTGGTAAGCCCAGTCCTTCTTTCCAGTTCCCAAGGATCTCTGAATGGTCGTGAAAGCTGCAATAACAATCCTTAGCAATGTCTCTTTCCTACTTGTGTTATGTGTTGGACATTGCTTAATAAAACATTCACCTGCAGGGCACGAAAACACCCCCTCAGATGCACACACATAAATACTGTGGGTAAAAGATCCTTCTAATTGCAGCAGGAAATATAGGAAATATGACATTTCCAGCTGGATGGATGAAGGCAGAAATCATCCCTGGTGAGGAGCAGTCCTGCGAGGATCGGGAGAGGGAGTGGGCAACAGAGCTGCTCCTTTCCAGCTCAGTGCCAATGTGCTGTGGAACATATTTTCTTAATTTAATAAATAGGCCTTTCCTCCCTCACACTACCCACTGCTCAGGAAACAAATCCAAAGCAGGGAGAGCCTGTGTTGCAGCAAAGGTTGGAAGCTGGTTTTGGTTGTGAGAAAGTTCCTCCACTTGTTTGTGCCATATGCAAATTACTTCCTGCTTCCAGGGTATTAAAGAGGCAGGTGGTTCATTGCCATTGACAGACTTGCAGTTACCATTTAATCCTTTTTTACTTCAAGAGGGAGGAAATCTGTTTCACATTTATTTGAATACAACCATATATCTTAAATACACCACACATAAAGCTGCTTTACTGCCTGCTGTTGTCCACTCCCCCAGGCTGTCACAGTTCCTGCGGGAAAGCCAAAAAATTATGGTAGATTCAGACCTTCACCTCAGTGTCAACCCACATATATGCAATGGGATATCTCTTGTTGAAAGGCACTTCAAATGACACATAGACACACTGACACATGAGCACACAGATAATAAATTATCTGTGTCTAATTAAAAAAAAAAATCTCCTCTCCCCTTTTCTCCAACCTCCAACCACTCCCTCTCAGGCACATATTTGCTGTGTGGATTATTTTTTCTGGTTTTCTTCCTTATCATGCCTCCTTTCACAGGCCCAGCCTCTGCCATAGGGTGGGAGGTGCTGGAATCAAGGCTCAGTCCAGAGTGCCCAATGCCTGGAGACCCAGCACAGGCTCAGCACTGATTAGGTGGGCAAGTCTTGGTGTCTGCCAGGGAAAGCCAGAGCTTCCCTTGGAATGGAGAATGTAAACCACCTCCCTTGAAATTATTATTCTAATTTTGAAATTAAGGGGCTTTCAGGTGAAGATACAGGAATAGGAATAATAGTTCTTTACTAGGAATATTAAAAATAAAAATGTAATATTATTTAAAAAAATAAAAAAAGGAAAATACTGTCAGAGTCAGAAAATAACCGTGTTGGTCAGGGTGCTGGGAGCAGTCCAATTAAGTCCTCCTGGAGTGACAGATGTGGTTCTGTTGGAGCAGAGATGATCTTCTAGAAGGGTCCAGTGGTGGTGAGATGGGTCTGGTCTTCCTCTGGGAATCCAGTGCAAACAGGCTGTGCTGGTGTAGTGACTCTCAGGTTTTATCCAGATGGGAATGCTTGGCTCCTCCCCCTGGGTGGAGCCTCTCCCAATGGGATGATGTAATTGTCTCAGCCCTGCAGTGAGCCTGGATGGCCCATGAACAGCAGATACCCCTGCAGGGAGGATGGGTGGTGGGAGAGATAAAGAACACTGCCCCACCTGGTTTGAACAGATGCCCATTAACAGAAGACACTCACCTCCTACCCACAGAGTAATAAGGAATGGGTTACATAAGAGATAAAGAAAAACACCTCCCCAAGGGGATCCAACCCATGGTAACAGAATACTTACTTTTGGCTACACCTTGCATTGCAATCCCAGACAGGGCACGAAGTCCACAAGAGGCCACCAGGAAGGGCTGACTGCTGCGTGCTCAACTCAGACTCCTCAAGGCTTGAACACGCCAAACTTGGGACAGCGTTGCCATCACCATGGACACCTTCCTGAAGACAGATGCTCAAGATGCTTTTTAGAAAGTCTGTCTGGGTGCTGCACCTCCTGATCCTCTGTTGGGCAACGCAAGAAAGGTGAAATTCAGCTTGGATTCATCTTATGTCATCCTTCCCTGCCAAGGCCTTGCCACAGCACATAAAGGAGAGGGAGATTCCCCATGCAGAAGCATCAGCAGTGTTTTCAGTGATCAAGCTGTGCAGGATCAGACATCAGAGACAGATGGATCTCCAGACATCACTGGGATTCTCACATGGAAAACAGGAGACACCAGTCCATGGACTGAGGGAAAATTGAGCATTTCCTTCAGTGACAGTTCAGTCTGGGAAATGTTTCATGGCTGGCACTGGTGGGCACCTTGTCCTGGGGCTTTCCTTGCCCCAGTGGTGGCTGTGGCCATCAGGGTGGAAAGGAGAGTGTCAGGAGGGACACACACTGTGCTCCTCCCATTTGGTGACACTTTGGTGACAGGAATGGACAAGGCACACAGGATAGAGGACACCCCACGCAGGGACACAGAGGTGAGTACTGGGATATGACGACTTCTTGGGCTACCTAAAAACAGAAGTCAGACAAAATTAATAGAATAAAAAGTTGTTATATTTATTAAAGGGCCTTTAGGTACATTTCAGGCAGACTAAGCCCCCACAGGGGCTACACCCAAAATGGAGAACAGGTCACAGGTTTTCATATTTTTATAAGTTTGGTCAATTTGCTTATTGCAGGTTAATTTTCCAATTACAGTTTCAGGTAATGAAGTCATTTACCCCAAGTTGGCTCCCCCTTAACTAACTTTTGTTTACATTTCTCAGAGCCTGAGACAGAGAGGTGTCTGATTCCCAGGTCTAGAGAGGAATTGTTCTGTTTGACCAAAATGGGAAAGCAGTAGGTAACACTCTATATGGAGTTTATGCACTGAAATATTGCAGGATTACAAATATGTATAAAGGCCAAATTTCATACATACAAATATGTATAAAAGCCAAAATCCTAAGGCATCAGATATTTGCCCACAGGACACCGACCATGGCACAGGCAAACCTGACCCACTGGGAGAAGGGATCTGGATGTGAGTGGCAGCATCATCCTGGGAGCAGGTACCAGGCTTTGGGCTCATGGGAGCTGCAGCAGGGATGTCCCTTGGCATGGTGTCACCACTACCAGGTGTTTCCCAGCCCCTTTCCAGCTCTGCCTCGATGGCATCTTGCTTTTCTTGAGCTTCTCATTTCAGTGTTACTGTACAGCTGTACTTGAGGTACAAATTTGTTGTCTTGGCGGAAAGAAAAAAAAGTAATTTACTGTGAAGCACTGGCTGAAAATCATTTTCTGAACCACTGCACAATTTTAATCAGACAACCATACTGTATCCAATCAAGGGAGGATTTGTGAGGGGGGCAGAGGGGTGTTTCACTGTGGCCTTCCCCAGAGGACAGTAAATCCAAGCTCTGCTCAGGAAGACGAGACATCTCGGGCTTCACAGCCTGCCCAAACCTAATTTGCACTAGAATTACATGGCCATTACTAATGTATACAGTGACTCAAATTGATTACCTTGCTATTAGTAAGAGCAACACGCTGGCTTTGGTGATGGCAGCTTCCGACAGAGGAGGAGGACAAAGGGGCAAGAGTAGAGTGAAATTGTGCTTTGGAAGACTACGTGGGGATGAGGGGGTGAGGAGGAAGGAGGGGGTGAGGAAGGATGTGCTTCAGGGAGAGTTCAGCACGAAAAAGAGCCTGCAAATGCCTGGACTTCACATTTTCTGTGCTTATCACATGTTGCATTAAAAACATCACCTGGCTTAATCGTCAAGTCCCTGAAATCTCAGCTCATGTAACAGGAGTGTCTCTAACTTAGGACTCCTTAAGCCCATGGGAAATCCCAGATCTCCCAGGGTTCTCCTGTTCACGTGTGCAGGACTGGGTGTGCTGCTGAGAGGGAGACCCCAAACATGCTCCTGCACAGCCTCACCCACCTTTTCCCAACACTTACAGCCTCTATGGGGTGGATTAACACCTTGCAGCACCCACAAGCCCTGCAGGAAATACTGCATCCTGCCTTGTTGGCCCAGTGGCAGCCAAACATTCTGACCAGCTTAGATACAGTAGATGCACTTTAGCAGGAGGTAAATCCCACTTTTTCCTACATCCCCACTAAGGAGATGTGTGCCCTGAAACAGGGAATGTGGAGTTCAAATCCCCAGTGCAAATCAGACACGGGTGGTTGAATATTGGCCTCCAGCGTATCCAATGTGTGTGTCTGCTTTTCACATGACTTTGGAGAAGAGCATGGCCTGCCCTGGACACAGACCACCTGGTAAGGGCTCAGGACAGGCAAGCCCAGAAGAGGTAAAAAATGCTGCTCTGCTCCCGGTGGGATTTATCCCGATGGCAGCAACAGCAACTTCTTTTCTGGAATCTCCCACACGCCACAGCACGGATCTCACATAACAAAAACACAACCCTGGAGCCAAAACTCCTCTCCCACACAGCCACACACCGATCCCAACTCCACACATTTTACATTCCCCCCCACGGGAATCTCCCCACACTTTAAAACACCTGAAGACTGGAACAGAGATAAGAGAGGATGGGGAAATTTCCATGCAGATTTTTGCTGCTCCTGTACGGCTTCTCCCTGTGCAGCTTTTTCCTTTCAAACTTTCTTGGCATTCCGGGATGCCTATGACACAGGACAAGGAAAGAAGTAAGGTGTTGTCTCACAGGATAACACACACCAAGCAATCTCTTCATCTGCTCTTTAACCCTGGCAGTATTTGCAGGGCTCCAAAGACCCCCACAGGCAGTGGGAAAATCAGCCCTGTCACCAGCACACCTCTCACCAGTGAGGTCCTGAGCTCTCAGTGAGCACTACTGGATTCTCTGATTAGATTCCTCTTGGCTGGAAAGTCAGTCTGATGTATAAATAATAAAAAAAAATAAAGTTAGCAATAGGGTAGCAGTAGGAGTAGCAACACAGATGTCTTCAAGATACAGATAAACCTTTATCTGGAGCTCCAGCACATCAGAGCTTGAGGTGAGCTGGTGCCTAATGTCAGGGTGATGCTCTGTAGTCCTTCAGCCCCCACTGAAGCAACTCAAGTTCAGTCCAAGTGACTTACTGAGGGGCACAGTTTGGCATCCTCCCCTCTAGCAGTGCCATCGGTTAGGTCAGCTCTCTCACCTACTTTCAAATCTTACAGTTTTAGCTTACCTTGCACCTTACACCACTTCATAGCCAAAATCCAAGCTTAAGCCCAGTTTTTCAGCCAGGCTGCCTAATCCTTTGTGTCCCAGTGTGCCTCCCCAGGAGGTGGGCATGGACACCCAACTTTTGGAGGCACAGCAGCAACAAAGAGTCTCAAACCAGCCATGTGGACAGGAATACTATTTTCTTAAGTTAAAAGAGGCTGGCAGGGAGGTGGGATGGATGAGATGGGAGATGTGGATGCATCCAAGGAAAGATGGGACAGGACTCAGGGCTGTAAGCACCAGCAGCTCAGCATTTGCTCCCCTTCCCTCCCTGGCTCCAGCCTGCTCAATGCCAAGCCCTGCCCCATCAGCTGCCAAGAGCTTACAGGGAAAACTTGCACAGTTTTTATTTGTTGTCTTGGGAAATATTTACTCTTGACACAACCCAAATTTATTTTTGTGATCTGCTAAATATCTCTGCTCTGTTTCTTACAAAGAGTTGGGACCATTTCCTTCCAGACCTGTCTCCTCAATCTCTCCCCACCCACTACTGTTGGAGACGCGGGGATGGCAGCCATCCTACTTCTCAAACCAACATTGTCAGCCTTGTGTTCAGCTCTTAGGAGGGAGTATTTTTGGAACACAACGTTGCCACAGCTGTTCATTTTTCACACAGCAGGTGGGGAACCTGCCCCGTTTGAATGGCACCACGGGAAAGGCCAGTTGCTCCATAGCAATTCACAACATGGGAAAGAGGGGGGTGTTGAGCACCAAGTTCCAGAGCATCCACACACACACACTCTTCAGATATTTGAGGCAAATACTCAAATCCCAGGTTCAGTCTTTTCCTCCATGGTACAGCAAAAGCAGAAAAGCCATTAATTGCACAGGCAGATGGTTAGGAAGTGTGTGAGATCTGGCTACACCACCACTGTGTGGGTGGAGCTGATTAGATGGACCTGTATCAAAAAATAACAAAAAAAAAAAAAAAAGAAACATTGAAACATTTCCTACATTTCCTTTGCTGCACAGTGAGAAAAGCTTTTCCCACGTGACTGCAGAAGAGAATTCAAAATTAACAGCAAAAATTGCTCCTCACGTCCCCACTGAGCCAAGTTATCAGCAACAGCACGCCGGGGTTTGTATGCAATTCTTCCACAGCTTCACTGCTGGGAAATAAACACATGGGCACCAGGACGGGCACAGGAGGCTTTGGGGTTTCCTTCACCAGGCTGGCAAAGGTTAAACAGGTAAAGAGACCCAGGTGCTGCAGTACCAGAGGTGCCACTGCTCTGCAAACTGCCTCCAAAAAAAAACCCTCCCTCTTCCTCTGCTGCCCCAGCTCTGCCTCACCCACCTGGGGAAGCACCTTTAGGGAGGCTTCACTGTGGAGACCTCCCACCAAAACCAGCCAAAGCAAGGCTGCTGTTCCTCAACAAGCCCATTCCACCCACCAGCACAGATGACAAAGGCAGCTGGCAGGCAGGAGACTTTCAGATTCTCTGGGGCTGTGTCTCCAGCGAGAAGCCCCAGGGACAAACCAGCTCTAGATGCCCAGTTTGGCAGGAACTGAACAAACTGGGAGTTCCCACCAGAAAGGTCAGGGGCTTCAAGTCCATGAACCAAATCAAACAAGGCTGTAAAAGCACATCTCAGTGGACACCTCACTTAACCAGGTGGTGTACTGGAAGAAGTATGGAATCATAGAATTTTTGAGGAAAGAAAGACTCAAATATGGAATCATAGAATTTTTAAGGAAAGAAAGACTCAAATATCTGGTTATCTTTGTGTATCTTCTGCCCTTCCAATTGTTGCCTGGTGTATCCAATATACATCACTTCTTCAGGAGAGAAGCTGTTTCTTTCTCAGTTCAGTGCAGCACTCAACACAACTAGTAAAGATCCAGCTTTAAAACTACAGGACAAATTGAAAATTGCTCTGAAATAAACCAACCACACAGAAAATTAAAAGGAGAACTTTTAATTCCACCCCCTTCTCCCCACCCAATTGTGTTTATAGATGTAAATCAACAGCAATGAAAGACATCAGTGCAGGGTTAAATCCTCGGTTAAATCTTCGCCTAGAATGAAATTCATGATGAAGTTGGATACAAAATTGTCTTTGCAGCAGATACACAACTTGGGAAGTCAATGTGAATGCACTTCCAGACATTACTGTCAAAACCCTTATCTAGGAAAAATCATTAGCTTCATACTGCACTTGATAGAGTGCTTCAATATAATGCTGGAAACAGATCTTTTTAAACGGGTATTTCAGTATCACAAAGAGAAATACAGTTATTATGGGCCAGAGACTCTCGAGCCACGTCCCCCATCATTTTTTGGCTGCCGGGGCAGACACTGTGGAAGGAGTCTGCCCTCAAAAGGCCAAACACTAAAGTGCACCGAGCGCAGCCCAAAGTCCATGAGCACAGCTACAGCCCCTCCCTTCCAATCTGCCTCGTCTCCCACCACTTCCACCCTGATTCCAACTCAGCAGAAACAATCAAGAGCAGCCAGCCAGGAGAATATCCGAAAACCACTGTGGACAGCCTAGCTGTCAACTTTCCCCTGTGATTTGGTTATTTACCTGCTAAAATAAAAGAACAGCGCAAGAACAAAGGACAAATTTCTCCATTTCCAGGACTCCTGCTGCTCGGCTGCAGCACAGAGGTTCCCACTGTCACTGCAGATGCACATGATTAATTGTGCCACAGGAATGACAGATGGACACGGACACCAGCACAGTTCTCACGGGCGTTGAATCAATTACTCACAGAGGTGGCTCAAACGAGTGTGTAAAGCCTCACCCCTTTGCTATTACTCATCTTGTATTTCCTAACTGTAAAGAAAACACTTTTTTTTTTTTTTGCTCCATGCCAGACTCCACAGTTAATTGCGATCAGGAAACCAGCAGGAGGGGAGCAGGTGAATGTTCTCTTTGGCACGGAGCAGCTCTGGAAGCGGTTTCACGGTTCACCACCTGCTGCTGCCCTCCGAGGGGAGCCGAGGAACACCAACCATGCTCAAACGGGGCTGAAAACGATCCAGGGAGGCCAGGCCACGCTGTAAGCCACAAGGCATGGAAATTATGGTAATTGGGGCTCGCAGGAATCCAAGGGGGCATGTAAGGCCTGAAGAGATTCTCTTAGGGAGCAGCTGTCCCCACAGCAGGACTCCACAGGAATGCGCTCGGTGCTTCTGCTGCTGTCACAGTGGTGAGCTGTCAGCAGCAAGGGATGGTACCTGGAGCTCCTCAGGCACACCTGGAGCTCCTCCACACACACCTCAAGTGCCTCACACACACCTGGAGCACCTCACGCACACCTGGAACTCCTCAGGCACATCTGGAGTTCCTCAGACACACCTGGGGCTCCTCAGGCACACCTGGAGCTCCTCAGACACACCTGGGGCTCCTCAGGCACACCTGGAGCTCCTCCACACACACCTGAAGTGCCTCACACACACCTGGAGCTCCTCAAGCACATCTGGAGCTCCTCACACACACCTGGAGCTCCTCACACACACCTGGAGCTCCTCAGGCACATCTGGTGCTCCTCACGCACACCTGGAGCTCCTCACACACACACCTGGAGCTCCTCACACACACCTGGAGCTCCTCAGGCACACCTGGAGCTCCTCAGGCACATCTGGAGCTCCTCACGCACACCTGGAGCTCCTCACACACACCTGGAGCTCCTCAGGCACATCTGGAGCTCCTCACACACACCTGGAGCTCCTCACACACACCTGGAGCTCCTCAGGCACATCTGGAGCTCCTCACACACACCTGGAGCTCCTCACACACACCTGGAGCTCCTCAGGCACATCTGGAGCTCCTCACGCACACCTGGAGCTCCTCACACACACACCTGGAGCTCCTCACACACACCTGGAGCTCCTCAGGCACACCTGGAGCTCCTCAAGCACATCTGGAGCTCCTCACGCACACCTGGAGCTCCTCACACACACCTGGAGCTCCTGACACATCTGGAGCTCCTCAGGCACACCTGGCACTGTCCCAAGGCAGGCTTTTTGCTATGGATGGACACAGATCTGTAGCACCGAGATCTGCTTCAGCCATCCAAAATCTCCCAGCAGGGGAGATCCCTCAGCTGAAAGGATACAGAGGAAGGTGGAAGGCTGAATTAAAAAACATAAATAATTCAAAGAATTGGGAAAAAGAGAATGCAAAGGCCAATGAAAAAGCACTTGTTTCAAAGGGTGACACCATGGCAGTGCCCAAAGGCTGCTCACACTCCAGTAAAGCACTCACTGGACCACCAAAAGGCACGTGAAGAATCTGGCATTTTGTTATTTCAGGCAGCCCCACTCCCAACATCTCCCACATTCTGCAAAAGGAAATGTGGCTTCTTGTTTTGCAATTTACTGCTTTTGTTACATCTGATAGGATTTACAACCACAGTTCTGGGCTAAAATCGAAATGAGCAAATATTTTGTCAGGATTTCACCCAATTTCTACTTCAAGTGAGCAATAGGCTTTTATGATGTCCTTAGCCAGTGACATTTCTCTAGATTTAACTGTCTGGATTTTGAGTACATGTTCTTGGCAAACACAAAAGTGTCATGGGAACCATGGCTTGCTTTATAAAGTGATCTGCTTTGGGATACTGGAACTGGGCAAAGAAGGAAACTTCCAGAGTTCTTACAAGCCCCAGCTGATGATTCACAGCATCCAAACAATGCTCCTGATTCATCCTTTAGGAAAACAGCCTCATTCAGCCAGGCACTACATGACCCTTCTTTCATGTGAAAACTGCTGAAGGTGTTTTTATGGCACCAACTCCAAATGTTTGTCAATTCTCACCATCAAAATAAATTCTAAGTATTTCCAGATTTTACTCTTTCTTTCCAGATATAAGATGTCAGAGGATACAAGTCACAGTCAGTTTCACAAATAAAAGTACGAAACTAACGAAAAAGAATTTCATTTAATCTTCCAAGTAGATGCATATCTGATAAACATCAGTTGCCACTGAAAAATAACTGGAAATGAATTTTTGGTCAATAAACAAGTTTTGTTGCACAGTTTATAGCCCAAAAGCAGATGTTGAAAAAAAAGCCAGTGAGTGACTATGACAACCAAAAAGAAAGTAGTGCTCACCTCTGAAATCAAACAATATGCAAGAAAACATGTTTATCCAAACTTAGTGGTGAAAATGAAACATTAAGCTTACATTAATTTGTGAAAACCCAAACTACACTGGTAGGCACTTGATTAAACTTTAGTTCTATTGGGGTTTTCTGACAAAAAAATTGCAGAATTACACAGGATGGAGTGAGTTTGCCACAAATTATGACAATTGTGAGCCCCTGACATGCTGAAGTATCCAAAGCACACAAGATCAGGAGAGGTTTTGGTTAATACAACTAAGGGAAGACCAGATTATGTGTTACACGTCTCTAATAAAAGAGTGTTAGATGAAATATTTCTTAATTTAATTTTCAAAGTATTCCAGAAAGTCCAATTGCTTCTACAGCACTGCAGTGAGAGACATTTGTGGGCAGAATTTCATTTAAACATGTTCCAGCAGTACTCCCAAGATGTCTACTGTCTATTTTTGTGATATTCCTAGAAGGGATTCCATACAAACCCTAAGTCTAACATCCCTGCTGGAAAATAGCACAAAGCTTTTCCTGGAGGTCCAAGTGCTCTACTCAGGCCAGGAAGGGGTCATTTACATTTCCCATGTCTGAGCAGTGCAGCAAACCACGTGTTTGCATTGTGTTACACAAGAATGAGCATTACTCCAACCCCATCAGCTTCCAAATGTTTCTTTATTGTTTTCACGACTCAAAAAAGGATGATTCAAGGAGCCCTTGTCTTCGTGTTCACCTTCAGTTCCTCTTTCCAAAAAGCCAAACAACCTCCTGAATCCTCAGCCAGCTCTCCCCTCTCTAGCTGCTACTGGTTTTTCCTGCAGCAGTTCTTCCTCCTTCTTCTTGTAAAGCTTCAGGAGATACTCATCAGGCTCGATTCCTGCCTCCTGTAACTCAGCCATGGCTTTCTCCAGCCGGCGCAGTGTCCGGGCGCTCCGCACTTTGCGGGCGGTGATGTACAATGTGAACTCCTTGAAGCCCATCAGTTTGCACGTATCCACCTCACAGATATTTTTAACGTCTTTGGTCTTGTCCACCTGAGGGAAGAAAACTAAACCTGACATTCTTTCCAGGTCTTCAACGCTGACTTGGAAGTCAGTGAGCTGGTGGCTGAAGCCTATGGGATCGTTTGGCACCACAAAAGCCCCCAGGACCAGGGGCTCCGAGGACGTTCTGCTCCTCCTGGCGAGGATCACCTTGTACAGGTGGGATGGTACAGCCACATCATCCTTTCCAATGACCTGCCAACAGGAAAGGACTGTTACAGATACAAAAACATAGAATTGCTTTGGTTGGAAAAGGCCTTTAGAATTGTCAAGTGCAAGCACTAATCCAGCACTGCCAAGTCCACCACTAAACCAGGTCCCTAAGCACCACATCTTCATGTTCCCTCTCTCGAGCCCCTCTCCTTTTTGGAACTACAATAACTTATAACATACAGTGAAAGTTCCTGATCTGACAGTTCCAAATCATGGAGGTTTTAATATCCATTTCAAATCAACTCTAAGTTACCATCTGTCACTTATTTTTTTCTCTCTGTTACCCACATCCGCATAGCATTAAAAAGCTACTTTTCCTAAGGAAGCATTTTTTGAGGGGATCTAGATATAAAGTGCATTCAGTGACTCAGTACCTTCTTGGAAGAGAAGCCTATCCAAAGAAAGTACACCTATTTCTTCCATAAATTCCCTACAATCCAACTTCAGTGCCTGTACGTGTTGGGTTTCCTCCTGTGTCCCTCAGAGCTGGATCCAGGGATTTAGGGGGAGCCCCAAGAGCGGAGAATCAGGACTGTTAAAATCTCCCACTCACATGTACACAGGGGGCACCCCACCCTGTGCCAGGGATAACTCCAAGGGAATTCACCTATTGATGCCAAATGTAATCTCTCCAGGACTCAAAAAGTTATGCTCATACATGCACTGAATTAGGCTTTTTTGTTTCTTCACTATTGCTGAACTGAATCTGTCACCTTAAGAGAGTGTAACAGGCTCACACGCGGAAAATCTGAGTTTTGCATAACCCTTCGTGAGTACCCTCCTCAAATCCATGCTTTTATTCTAACTGCAACAGAAGAAAAACCCTTACAAAAACCACAAAGGCATTTTATTCTATATATAAAATCCAGTAATTTGGAGCTGTTTCCAGGATTTGCAACACCTGCAAATGTAAAGACTGATTATTTTGATTTTTTGACAGCTTTTGTTAGATACAGTTAAAATATCATTTCAGGGAAAGCAGGTATTTAGCACATTAATTTAAAATATTTTACAAACTAATCTGGTGTCAACAGTTCAGACATGCCTTGTCCACTCATATATTGAGTATAACTCAATCCACATAATAAACACTTCCTATGTACACTTTCTTCTGAGTATTCAGCCCTTCTGCAAATGAAAATACATTTTTAAAATTAAATTTTGCCTGTGGCTACTGAACCAAGGTTCATGTTAGTCTATTCCAAGAGTTAATTAAATTTCAGCTACAAATTCTTTCAGTGATTTGTGTCCTCTACCTCTGTTACAGTTTTTTAAATGACTGGTCCTACAGTATTACTGGTTAGACCAAAACCAGGCTTAGTACCTTCAGGAGAACTCTGATAAATTTTTTCATGCTTTGTGCAATAACGTAGTGGAAACATTACTCCTTTTCCTGGAAAACACATGCTCTTAGATTTCTTTACTGTGTTCTAAAACACTTCCCTCCATTGCCCTAAATTAGGCTTTTTAATAGTTCTGCTGTAGTTTAAACTTCTTAGATTGTTTGGGGGGGTAGGGTTTTGTGGATTTGTTCTTATGGGGTTTTTTGTTTGGTTGAGTTGGGTTTTGGGTCTTTGAGGAGGAGTGGATTATTTGGCTTTTGTTTTCTTACAAAAATTATCTTGGTTATGCCACCAATCTTCTCCCAAGTAATACAATGCCTAGGCATCAGTCACTGAAATTGGTTAAGGAATAAATGTCTTATGTCAAATCTCCTCTCCCTTTCAATGATGACAGATGTGTTGATAGGAAAACGAAAGCTCCTGAGTGTCAAAGCCCTGTGCATTTAACATTCTGTGTATGTGAAACCAGAGCTATAGCTCCCCAGAACCAACCATAAATAATCAAAACTGACTGATGCACAAGTAATGCTAAAATGTACTAAAACCAATGCAACAACACGCTGTTGTATCTGGTGAGTTAACACTGAATTACAAAATGAATGGTGCAGGGAGTTTTAACTTGTTTGTTTGAGATCAGTGGCACTCAAGCTGGGGAATACCTGAAAAATACTGGGGGTGAGAGGAAGGGAACCAAGAAAATCCTTGAAAGGGTGAGTAAGGAGTTCATATTTCCATATTCACCCAAGGAAGCCCAGTGATGATACTGCCAAAGGCTGGGGCTCCTTTTCTGGAGCTTGCAGATTGCACTGCAATCCCACCTCCTGCACATTTTTAGGGCAAGGAGGAAGGTGAGGAAGAAGAGGCTGTAGCCTCCTGAGAGAAGGCAGTAGTGAGGCTAACCCCCAGTCCTCAGCATCTCCCCGGGCCACCAGCCTCCTGACCTGCAGCATTCCTGTGCAGTATGGCCTTTTCCAGGCCTCTTTGCATCCTTTTCCCAGTACAAACCCATGGATATGTACCAGCTCCTCCTCAGCTCAGCTCCCTGCTTCTCCACACCTCCCACACACATCCACACCCCGGCATCCTCACTCTGGTGCACAAAAGACCAGAGGAAGGGCGAGCACACAGATGGAGCTGCACAAGGATCTCAGTTAGGGGAGGTATGTGGAATATGTAAAACAAACAGGTGAACTCGTGTGGAGCGAGCTGAGGGAACTGGGGATTGAGGCTGAGGGCTGAGTGGGTGGATAGAGAGGCTGGGGAATGAATAGAGCTGCACACAAAACACTGAGGTATGAGATGGAAATGCTGAATGCCTGAAGTGGGTGTTAAGGGAAAACAGACCCGGTGCTTATGTAATATTATGCAAATATATATATTCTATGCAAAATAATGCACATTTATGCATAATATGGGCACCTAAGAAAGAGAGAGGAGAAGAAACAGAGAGGACTAGTTCAAAATGAAGGAAGGGCTGGCCTTTTGAGAAACACAGATCTAAATTCACCTCCATACATGTAATGGTCAGACTTGTAACTTACGTACCATTTCAGTTCTACGTAACCTCTGTTTTGAGAATTTAAATAAAATTTAAGCCGTGCACAGGCTTCACACCAATTTCTCTGAACAGCAGTAAACTACTACTGCAATGACTTCACTGAGTGCTAATACTGTTAAAGCAGTTAAAACCATCTTCAGCCTGCCAAACTGCCAGAGTCCACAGGTGTCCCTTCCTTACTCAAAACAGGGCGTGGAAGTTCTATCCCCAGCTAACTCTGCAAAAGAAGAACACCATCAGAGGGCAGTACCTGATTTCTCTGACAAAGTAAATATGCATGACTAAGAATGAATGTCTTTTTCTGCAGTTTAACACTTAGGTGCACCATGCACAGGATGCATCACCAGTAATTTCTGCAGTGTGACCCAACGATTTCTGTCAAAAAAGGAAATGCAGCTCTGGAGCACGGCAAAGTATTTCCATCACTGCTCCCTGTAATATCCCACACTTCGCTGTTTTATGGGAGTAAATAGAGAAGCTGCAGAGAAATGTTTCCATAGAGTTGCCCCCCTCCACCAGCTCAACTGCCAGAGAAAGAAGTGTAATCCTGCAAAAGTAAAGTTTGGAACAGGAGAAAGAGTTAGGAAAAACAAACTCCATGATTCCATTTCCTATTGCCACCTAGAGGATTTTCCTCCCAAACTTCAGCAGTCTCAATCATTACCCAGATCTGCACCATCCCACTTATCTCAGTGCTTTGCCTAACAGAGGCAGAGACCATATGCTCCTACTGTAACAGGATGGAAAATGGTTCAAGATTATCCATGCACAGATGTTGACTTTGATTTGTGCCTGTCTATCCACAGGCAGCAGATGATCTTTCAGAAATCAAGGCCTGAAACGGCTCTGTCTCAGCTGGAGAAGAGCAGCAGTTTTTTAAGAGTATCTGTGATTCAGAAAGGAATTTTGTGCTCCAATACAAGCAAGAAAATACAGCAATGGCCTGTTGAAATCACTGCTGTCCCACATGCTTTCACACCATGTTGGTAACAGCCCACAAGGCAAATTTTTGTGCAACTCTTTGAAAATTCCCATTTTGCTGCTGCCATAAAATTTTGCTTAATCTTCTGAATTTTCAACAGGCTCATAATACATTAAAAAAAGGCACTCAAGCTAAAAGCCTTCTTTTTATAGCATTAAATATATTTCTTTGCCATCCTCATTTGGGAAACCAATATGAAATTTCAGATGCTTTGCTGTCTGTATCAATTCAATGTAAAAATTTGCATTGCCCTAAATTTTTGCAGCTACTTATTCCTTTCATTTTTATTTCTTTGACTGAACTGCTATCTCCTAATAATGTGACACTACCATAATGTTATTTTCAGAGCAGTGTTTATTATTTTTCTATCATTACTGACATTGTTACTGACATTCCACAAGTGTGTGTGTGAATTTGTTATTCTTCTCAAAGTCCAATTAAAAGTGGACAGCTGTCACGAGGGCAGGCATTAAAATGTGTGCAATTCCTGATATTCAGAGATGTTTACATATCACTAAAACAGTAAATGTGTTGGTAAGCACTTGTCAAAGAAATCTAAAGAGCTCACAGGGGCAGATAAGATATTTCTTAAACCAGAGAGAATTCAGAGAACTTTGATAAACTCAGTCTCACAGCCAAGGCACTGGATGAGGATTTGTCTTAAGCTTGGCTCTCTTCTCAATTCTGGACAAATCTTGTTTTTGACTGCAGATTTTAAAAACAGGGGAAGCAAATTTGATAATATCTGTGGAGTCCTTAAGTATCAAAAGAAATAATGAAGACATTTGCTAATGGCATCTAGGGTAAGTTTAAGCGCCTGGCATTAACTAATGCCACATTTATGGTGATAATTAGGTAAACACAAGGCAGGCCCTAAAGATGTCACTCTGGAGTTTATGAGATAGAAAACTCCATGAACAAGTGAAAAAGAATGTAAGAAGTGTAATGGCAGAACAGCTGAGATTACATGAGAAGAAAACAGAGTGTTACTATTACGGGAAATTTTAAACACAAAACCAATGTTATCCAATTTTCATTTTACACTGGACTTGTTACAGCTTCCCACACTGCACAAAAAATTACCTTCCTCTGCAAGGGTATGGATAATGTTTAAAATAAAGGGCTCGTGAATCCAAAAGTGGTATTTTGCCACCTAGTGACTAGAAACTGAAAATCCACCGTGCACAGAATCAGCAGGAGGGACTAACAAGCCCTTCATCAGCAAGAGCCAGCTCTGGATTGTCAATTATCCATGATTCTCTCAAAAGCTGGCAAACAGAAATCACACTCAATCATGCCTTAACCACCAGCACACACTGCAGAGTCCTCACATTTGATGCTATCATCATCAAATACTTAAAAATGTCAGGTCCAGAAACTCCCTTGACACTCCAGCAGCTGTTTCTTCACTCTCTGTGAATCTCTAACTTGAAACCTAACCTGAATTTCTAACCTGAATTTCTAAATATGCCAGAACTGCAAACAGAACTGTGTGAAAAGAAGCACAACCAGGTTCCCTGTGCCAGAGTCCTTCCCTCTCCACCTGGCAGTAGCAACATTAACACTTCCATCACATTTCCTGGTGGCCAGAATTTAAGGAATCATTCCTGTCCCCCAAGCATGATTCTAACCAGGTCCCTCAGATCTTTCACTGGAGTTATAACATCTTTCTTCCTGATGTGATCCCATGTTTGACAACCCAGAATTTTATTACAACTTGATACTGACTTCTGTATGGAAACAGACTCTCTGGCAGTACAGAACATTCCATTTACTATCAGTGTAACTTTATTTACTCCATCATTGTGACAGCATTTACTGCCTCCACTCAAGTTCCTTCTGGGTTTGTTAGGCAGCACTGATTCTGCCCCAGAGTGTTTTCCCCCAATATTTGAGAGAGCTCTGTCAGATGGCACTGAGAACTGAGGGGGTGTGAAGGCAGATCTAGCAACACACAAACCAGAAAACATTACAGACAAAAATCATTGTAACAATCTGCACAGCCAAGCACTCCAAAATGCAAATGTATGTACTTCAGGAAAATTTAATTTGTTATGGCTCGTCTGATTGCTATTGCCAAATCATTTGGCAATCCTAAAAAGGAAAGGGAAAAAAGAGATGGTAAAAAAAGAAAAAAAGCTGCTCTTGAATACAGAGTTATGACATTAAAAGACAGATGCCCTAACCCCTTTTTACTTTTCTTCAATAAAGAGGGTATATATATATATACACATAATGTATGTAATACACTAAATTTACATGATGACAAACTACTGCTTCTACAGAACCCACTCGGATTAACTTAAAAATTAATCCACCCCATTCCTCAACCCTCTTTTCCTATAACAGCACGACCTTCAGGATTAGTACAGTACTAAATAAAAGCAATCTCAATTAATCTCTCCTGCACCTTCAGTCTCTCTTCCCCTCTCACCCTAACCCAAGGCAAATTCCACTCATTTGTACCTCACATCTGAAGTTAAGGCTGACAGAGCTCTGGTGGTTTACACCAGCTGACCTAAGATTGAGCCCTTTGCATAAAGCTTATGGGAGTTCTACAATGGAACTACATCCAGGAGTTACCTCTGTAGCCTTGGCACCACTTGGAGCAGCCAACAAACAAGGAAGAGTTCCCAGGTTTATTTCCCCCTTTAACAAGCATTCCTTCCCCTATAAGTACCTTAGTAAGAGACAACCTCTACTAGTTCTGAAGTTAACTGGGTAAAACTATAAAGTACCATCTTATAGCTGAGAGGTGCAATTTGTTTCCCAGTTATTTGCCACAGACACAGATGACAACTGTACCTTCTGGAATGGTTATTGTGCCTCTCTGGCCCAGCCTGGTGATTCAGTTTAGAAAATTAAACAGCAAACACAATTCCAGTATGAACCTCATGGATCAGTAAAAAGTACATTAAAATGTCTTTTTCAAACAACAAACAAAATATTATCTAAACTGCATTTTCATTTGCCAGCCACAGCTCATTCTTCTTAAATTAGCATTCACTAGGATGGCCTTGGGAATGGGGAGGGTGAGCACTGAGCATGACGTAGTTAATTATTGCAAAATTTGTGTTTCAAACTCCAAATCTGCTGACAGAGGAAAATCACTAAAGTGACAGTCACTGGAGAGCAGTAATGTATAAAACAAGACAATGTCATTTTGATTTGAACTGGACAAAGATGAAAAACCTGCATCTGCCTCTCCAGTGACACAGAACAGATTCTTCCTGTTGGCATTCCATTCTACATATATTCTCAAAATATGTTTTCCAGATACCAAGCAGAGTCATCAATCTACTCTTTGCAATAAAAATCTCTGCTGGAGACAGATGAAATGACAGAACATAGCTGAGGATCCCACAAGTTCAGCCAGTAGATAGAACAATGCTGGCATCTAAGGAGTTCAAGGTTAATTCCCTTTCTGTTGGTACCAGAGTCCAAGCAGGAACTGGGAACAAAGCCACGACTGATGCTCTGTTTCTCCTCTATAGTGATCTAAAAATAACCTTTTTGGACGTCTGATGAGAAAAACACCAGCATGTAAAGCCATGGATACATATTTCACCAGTCCTTTAGCCAAAAACAAGGAAACTAACAATGAAGAGAGGATCTGAATCAAATCAGTGCAGATACATTCACTGTAGCACTTCTGTTTCTTTTTTTCCTTTTCACAGCTCTAGTTTGAGAGAACAAAAACATTAGAGAGGAGCTGAGCCTTGCAGCAGCATTGCCAGATTACAGGTGGTGAGTTTCAGCACTCTGGTGTGTCTGCAGCACCTCTCCTTGAACAGCACAGACAAAGGAAAGGACACGTTCTCACACCAGCTTCTCATGCCCAAACAATGAGGATTAAAACCTCTTTCAGTCTGAAGTCATTAGTGTGAACTTAGCAGAGTTCACTCAAAGACAGCTGAGAGATCCCTTCCCTTCACAACCCTGAGTGTTCTTCCCTGAGGGGCAGAATCCCAGAGTATCAAAATCAATGGCAGTGACTGCAATTATATTCAAGGTGTCTGTTTGAAAAGAACTTCTCTCTCTGGTGCTTTTACACCTTGTGTCTCCTCCTCTAAGTGTATGTGTTGATAAAAGGAAAACAAAGAAACAAACAACCTCAACACACCCCTCTACTCTGAAGTCTCTCTCCTCAAAGTACAACTGCAAAGCAAAGCACAAAAACTTTAGCCATGAAAACATTTCAAAATAAAAAAAAACCTCAACATTCTCTGCCTGTATTTATTTAGAGGACTCAAATCAAACAATTTAGTATTTTAAACAAACAAACAGAAAACCCACAAAATCACTATTTTCCTCTTCCCACCTGGAGACAGCACTATCTGTACTTAATAAAAATCAATTTACATAATTAATCTCGCTGTAGGACGCTGAGTAGAAGGATTTATGAATGTGAACAAGTGGTGACACACAAACAGGAACACCATCACTTCATCATTAACAATCCCATACTGAACTTCAGTTCATTCTAAGACCAAAACCAGTAAAACATTCCTAAAAGATCTGTGTTGTCATCAAACCCAAAGATGACGAAGACAAAAGACAAGAATTGAATGAGGTGACAATCACAACAGCATGGGCATTTTGTGCCACTCTTATTTCACCACTGTATCCAGGTATCAAGATATTTTGAATAAAACCAGTAAGATGAAGCGTCTGCTCTGATTTTCACCTGTGAAATACTAAAATTTACATTTCAAAACCAAGACTGAGAATGACAATAATTTTTCAGAAAATGCAATCTTCCTCTTCTAAGCAAACACTTTCTCTAGAGAAGAAGGAGAAAAAGATGAGCAAGATTAAAGTGAAGCCATTGATAGATGCAGTTGATAGATGATTTGACTTCTTCCTGGAAACGATTTCCACTTATAAAATGTTAAAGTCAGCTCAGGATTTTTAATTCTTTGCTATGTAAGATGAATATATTTTTTAAGGATGAAAAATAAATGCAATATCCTGACAGCTACAAGGAATCAAATCCCAGCAGGCAGCTGTGCAAGCCTGGAGAACTCTGTACCATTCTGAGTGACAGGAAACCAAATGCTCAGTTAAAGATTGTTGAGAGGGAACATCTCCCTCCTGCTCTCAGCTATGTGCTTTTGGACATATCTCATGCTGTCACCAGGAAGCACTGGACTACTCTGTGTGCTGCCTCAATCTTTCTACAGCAGTACAAAACAAGCCCAGGAAATCCAGTATGGATGGTTTCCTATTGCACTGGGTAATTAAGCTTTTTCTGCAAGGATCTGACAGTCATCAGTCCTGGAAGATAAAACAAAGGCAGAGGAAGACCTGGAAAGTAGAAGGGGCAAGGGTGAAGTGAGCACTTGTGGGTAGCACAGGATAATTGCTGATCTAAAGCTGGCTTTGCCACTAATTTATCATCTGGCATTGGTCATATCCCTTAACCAGGGCTTATTTACCCACTCAAAAAATGAGCACAGTCTGCACCTCCCTCACAAAGACGTGAGAGCTGAAGTTTGGAACTGCCACTGAACATGAAGGTAACTTATTACTACTGCACTTTTATAACTCCCCCCAAAAATAACAAACACAAATCCAAAGCTGTGATTTTGTGACAGTCAAGGTTTGACATGTGTGGCTGGGGACATAACGGACAGTTTCTCAAGAAGTAAAAAGGTAGAAGCAAATGGGAAAAATCACATTCTATCATGACCGAGTTCTAAGTTCAATCAAATGGAAACCAGCTGTGTGTTTATAAAGGAGAAATAGTGCCTAACTCTTACTGCTAAACAGACCAGTGTTGAAAGCTGAACATCTCTCCCTTTTGTGTCTCTCACATCCCTCTGAAACGGGGTTGTTTTGGCAAGTTCATTCATTGCTCCTCAGAGAGCTGGTTGGAAGCTGAACTGCTCACAAGCTGAAGCTGCAGTTCATTCAATTACTTACTTTCAAGGGAAAGTGGTTTTGCACTACCTCCACTAATGCTGCAAAACGCAGCATTTATTATTTGCATTATGCCAGCTCTCATCTGCAACTGCAAATAGCAATAATGTGTCATTGCAGTGGGGGCAGAAGGTAACACTCCCTTGAATAACTTACTATGCTCAAACCTTTCAGATGTCTAAACATAAGTCTGGGTGAGCAACAATAAATTCACCTCTCAGCTTCATAGCCTGTCCCATCTGTCTGTCAGTGATGGGACTACAGACTGTACATGATAAATCTTCAGAGTATTTTAAGGAAGTAATAAAAATAGGGGGCTAAAAGAGGGGGAGTGTCAGTACCACTGAGCAGTGATTACACTGCACTAGAGTGAAGCTTCCTAAGTGATTCTGGCATACTCAGGATCTCAGCTTCAAGGCCTCATCCAAGTGATATCTGTGGTGCAGCCCCAAACAACTGCTTGTGAAACCACCAGAACACTGGCACACCAATATCCTGTAGAGTTTTGAGAGACTCATGCTGCCTTTGCATTCCAGTGTTTCTACAGCACATGGAGAAATTGATTGAATAGATGCCTGTGCATTAGTAAACCCCACTGACTCTGACTGGACAAACAGTTCTACTGCTGACTGTGGACATGAGATAACCTCTGTAAATAAACAAATTATTTTAAAATTATGCCATTTCATGTATAGGCAAGATGTAACATTTCTGCTAATCTTGTCTCAACAAGTATTGTACATTTTATACATTTTGCTGTACTAAGATGCCCAACTTTTGCTTTATGAAGTTATATCAATTTTAAATTACTGCACTATTATCCCAACAACATATATACATACCTGATAAGTAACACTCTTCTTTCCATCACCATTTGTTTGAGGCAAGGTAAGAGGTCCAGAAACAACCCAAACATCTTCAAATCTCTCAGTCAATTCCCGACAGTACATTTCCATTCTGGAACACATTGTCAGATAGGGAAAAGTCAGCTGGGAAGATTTAATCTTTGAGACACACTGTGAAGGGAAGGGTGAACTACTGACAGGGAGCATTTTTCCAGATTCATCTGAGTGACTCACAAGCCAAAGAAGATAAAATGTAGGCCCCAGTCCTGCTTCCCATTTGTCCTCTGTAAATGAGGTTCATTTATTTACAGATAGACATGTGTTACTGCACACATCTGAAAATGGTTTCTGCAGCCTTAGCACGTCTGAATAGCTGAGTTCTCTACTTACTCCCACACTTGACACTAGAAATATACTGTTGGTGGTCACTTGGGATTAGAAAAATAGAATTGTTCTAAACAGCATTGAGGCACTTTTACTTTGAAAGGTTTTATCATATTATTGGATTTATGTGTTTCTCCCCAAGGAATCAAAGTTCTGCAACACAGTTCTTTCTGCAGTTCAAAGTACGGAGGAAAGTTTCTGTGTGCCTGTGTGCCATTTTCACTAACTCTACCTTTTTTTTTTAATTGATATAAAACTGTTCAAAAATAAAGCAGCAACTCCTGAAATACTATCATATTTTTGCTTTTAAAACTGATTCAGTTTACAGCATATAAGATGTCTCAAATAGGAAGGTATCTGGATCACACCTGTTTTACAGAAAAAAAAGATTAACAAGGTCAGACTGGATGGGGCTTTGGGCAATCTGATCTAGGGGAAGGTGTCCCAGCCAATGGCTGGGGGGTTGGAATTAGGTGATATTTAAGGCCCATTCCAATCCAAATAATTCTATATTTATAGCACCTTTTTTGATCAAACTGTTACAGAAATCACATACAGTAAGCAAGCACTGGTTCTCTACAAAGGTAAGAGTTGCACTTCACACAGATGGACAGAGCAGTATCAACCAGATCATCCCAGCTAATCTGCCTGCCTCTGAAAGGGGGAAGTTTCAACTCCTTCTCTCATTCTTGTTCCTCACACCTCCCAAGGCTCCACCTTTGGGCCACTTGAAAATTCTTCATCTATCAACAATCCTCAATAAACCCGGGATTTTTTTTGGTGCTGGGTTAGTGAGCTGTATCAGCAGGAATGAGCCACACAAACGAGAATGAGCAAGAATGAGCCCTTTCTTCACGTGATACACCAAAGCATTGACTACCAGGGAATTCTTTTCCTACTGCCACCAGCTTTGCCTCCAAACTGCCCAGCTCCTCAGGCTGTCTCATGGCAATACAAACACCACCTGGAAAGAATGGGAATAAATGCAGCTAGGGGGCAAACTGCTTTTGGTGGCAGGAGGGGAGAGATTGCAGTGACCATGACATCACCTCCAAAACAAGATAGCAAACAGTTAAATATCAGTTGGAAGAGAATGAGGAATACTAAGGTGGGGTTAGAGCACACTACAGAGCCAGAGCAGCAGTTTACTATTATTATAGCTTGCTGGATGATTACAGTCCTGCTCTCCCCTTTCCTACAGCTCCCCCTTGTCTGTCTCAGCTGACCACTCCTAATCCATGTTCCATGTTGGTTCTAGAACTCACCTCACGAGTTGATCCAATTTTCTAATCTGGCAGAAACATAACCAGGCAAAACGAAACGAGAATCAGTTTTTAACTGGGCTGGCAAATGAAACTGACTCACCACAGTCAGCCTACTGCCAGAGCTGGAACTGGGAAACCAGAAAAACACAGGGCAGGAGGGGAAACACCACTTTAGAAAACAACAGACACTTATAATGACTAAGCTGCATTGCCTACCTGCACCTCAGATGACAAGTCAAGAAGGAAGCAATTAAAGCAAGAGAAAGGAAGAGGATACTGACGCTAGGAAAGGATACAATACATGTAAAATACAGTATCCTCAAAAATATTTATTATTAAAGAAATGACTGACAAAGAAAGTGGCATTGCTGCCTTTTTCATACATTTAAACTCTGGGAACAGGGTGCTGGGGTTGGGAAAAAGTGGCAATAATTCCTTAAATTGCAGGGTTGATTGTGCCAGAGGAAATTTTCAAACACTCCCCATAATTTCCTGATTAGGCTGCTTAAGGGAAACAAAAAGGGTTTCCCTACCTTGAATTGGTACAAATGCCTAGCTTTGGTATAAGGAAAATTTACACTTGAGTTATTAAAATAAGAAAAAAACCCTCTTAAAATGTTATGGCATTTTATTTGTCTATAAAACAATGTAACCTTACTGAATGGCTCATCTGATTTTATACACATTCTTGTAAAACAGGAAAGCAGTGTGTAGATGAGGGATGATGCAGTTTTGATGGACTTTTATTACAACACTGTACATAATTTTGCTGACCTTCCCTTGAGTGATCCTTGAGAAATCTATGATTCTCCCCTCCTGTTTCTGAGCCTTCACATTCTGTAAGTCCTATGCAAGGAGCACTGGATGAATGCTACTTTTACTCCATTCTCTGCTCAAAGGAAGGGAAGAATAAAAATCTTACATGAAGCAAGTTTAAATTTATCAACCACTCCACCTCAAAGCGGATGCAGTCAGCACTGAGAAGTGACAGAGACCCTGCCTGACTGCTCTTTGGGAGCCAGGACCTGAAGGAACACCTCAGCCCCGAAGCAGTGACAGCTCAGCAGGGAGTGCTCAGTTCTCCTATTCAAAGGGAACCAACATCCACACACAGACATGGGAACACTCTCACACTGCAAGTGCTTCTTTGAGGGAGATCTAAACCCTCTCCTGCTTCTGCTGAAACTTTCTGAAGGACAGCTAAGCCTGGCACTTTTACTCCACATTAACCAGAAGAAATAACTTTGTCTATTTTAAATAAATGTACTGGACAGTTTGACTGAATAAAGAACTAAAGCAGTCATTATACCGTTTCACTGAGAGGACTGAGCTGCCTTTCATTTCAGAGAAAGCTCCTATGACTTCTACAGATAAACTGCTCTAACATACCTGGATATGAAGAACCTTTAAAAATAAAAGATTTTTGATTTATGCTGCCGCTTGGTATTTTTCATTTAGTTTACTTACAAGTAATTTCTCACCTGTTCCAAAACCCAGCATTATTTTCATAATTCTGAGGCACAATGTTAGACAGATAAAACGTTTCAGCCATAGCTCTCTGCATAGAGAAAGAAAATAATATAATTTCACTGAAACATTCATGAGCTGAAGATACATTTTAGCAGTCTGTGGATCAGAATTCCATTTCTAGTTTAGTTTTAACATCTACTAACACAGAAAATCAGAAAAACCTAAGTCAGAACACCTACAAAATTATTTTGGATTAAGAAGTGCATAGTTGAGGTGAAACCTTGCAAAGTTATCTATTTTTTTTTTCCTGGCAGAAACAGCAGGACAATGTGCAATTCCAGAGGCACAGGAATTACTATCACCCAGCATCAGTTTGGTAATGTCTCTGAAAGCAACTAGTCATTTTTCATTTTGAATAGGAAGGGCACTTTCAAGCATGCTTTTCATTTATTTGACTGCTTAATGGCTAACTTTTTCTTTCCTTTACAAGAAAAAGGTTTATTAGATATGCTCATTAATATTTTACATATACATAATGTACAGGCAATGAAATGATTTATGAGACCATAATGATCAAACATCCATATATCTGCTTAATTTTATCTTGTAGAAGTGCCATAAACATCTCTGAATAGAAGCTCACATACCTCCAGAGGTGAAGGACCTGGTGCTAAAACACTAGACATATGCAGGGAAATACAGAGAGAAAAAAAAAATCCAAGATCTTAATTCAGAATTTTCACATGTCCTGTATTTGTCAGTATTTTTCACATACTACTGTTGTAAAGTGATGGGACTGACAGAAGTCTTTAGGATAATGAGCAAACACTACCTCCACTAATTAGACTGTGAAATTCAGTTTTTATTATCCTCTATTTGAAAGACTGTATCATCTCACTGCATTTCAAGTCAGGTCTGGAATCTCTGTGCACAGGGAGCTCGATAGCAAAAATTCCCAAGATATCACAAATAAATAACAATAAAGACACTTCTAACAGAAATAAAACTACTGATTCTTTCATTTACCACATGCCACTGTGCTGTCACTCCACCCCACTGAATACTATCTGCCTGGAGAAATACAAATTCAAACTGCTTCTTAATTAACAAATTGCTGCATTAGGCACATTTCACAAGAGGATCCAATAAATTCAAGGCTGCTTTGTAAGTCAGCCAAGGCATTAAGGCATGCTTCTCTTGAATAAATGGCAGGTGAAGACATTTTATAGACTGCAAGAACTATGGCAAAAGGGTCTAATTTACCTCATACACATTGCAAGAAAGGAAAAAGCCTTTTAAATCATCCAGGCAATCCCCTTGCCAATACAGAACAGTACTTAACAGCATCTTTGCTTTGCCCAATCTAGCCTTAAATATCTCAGCAGCTGTTGGCCACAATGACATCATTGTCCCTGTCTCCCTTTAACTGAGCTTTGAAGACGTTCAGGGTTTTCTTGGTGAAGGTTATCATCACTTTACAGGTAGACAATGTGACATGCAAGAGGCTGAGAAGACTTGCTTAACACCACAGTGTTAAGACATCATCTCTGTCAAAGAAGCTGATGTAGGTGTGATTTAATGAAGAGAGGTATGTCATCAGAGCACCTGATTTAGATGCTTGAGGCAGACTGTGAGAGCATCCTACACTGCTCACTCAGGAATAGACCTTAGAACTCCAAATCCAGCTCTGTGCATCAATAATGACATCATGCTCCACCCCAAAACAAACTGCAAAAGGAACACTGCACATTACTTCTAAGGGTCCTTTGACCCTTTCCAGTTGATAAACACAAATTTAAAAGATGGGAGAAAGCAGTCCTACTGTTGAAAATTTGTTATCTCCTGCTGGTGCCATGTGTCCTCGTGACCATCCACTGCCAAGGTAATCTTCATTGACAGCACTGAACATCAGAGGGATGTTTGGGTCTGGTCTGAATTTGCAGTGCCTTCGATCTGCATCACCTGAAGAACAACACACTAAATGGTCAGATTATCATGAAACCATCATAACCACAAGAGGGAAAAAAAGATCTAATTCTGTCATATCTTGCCAGATGACCCAGGTTTAAGGATTCAGTGTATTAATCTGAATTCTGTACATCTCATTGACAGGTAATGCCAATTTCTTTCTGCCATGTGTTTTAAATATTTAAGCTCTTACTTACCAATAAAATGTATGGGGTTTTGCATCATGACTTTTCAGTCTTCCCCAAACAAGACAGGTCTGCCTCAAATCTCAATTCCAGTAGCTACAGACATAAATCAGAACTGAATGCCTCAAGATGCTTAATTTCAGCTTGCAGGTTAGTTGTATCTGATTATTTGGGAAACATTTTAACAATCCAGCTCTTAAGGCCCATTTAAAAGTAAGCCTGAAATGACTGTTTTCTTCTCAGAAAGAAGTGGGATCAATGATGCTATTTAGGGGCTGGTCATAATGTTTTCAAGATCTTGCTTTTAATTTTGAAAGGTCATTTGAAGACAGTGATTAAGATATATTTAGAGGGCTATTGCTTTCATAAAACATTTTACAATTACACAGCTACCTCCATTACTAATAATCTGCCGTATAAAACTGAAGTAATGGTATAAACTTGATTTACAATGACTGTATACCACTCATATTTCATTCACCACTAACAGCAAAAAATCACTGAGCCTCTGCCTTGCATAAAGAACAGGGGAGAGAGCATGAGAACTCTATCAGAGTAAATAATGGCAGTGAGGAGTAATGCCCTATCTAGCTTTGAAGAACTGCTGATGCTCTTTGCTCAGTTTTTATCTCACAAATGGACATTCTCCTTCCATTCTGAGCAAACCTCTAAGATCTGTACAATAAAATCTCTGGCTATCACTGGCATTGACTCCACTGACATAAACTGGACCTCAGAGCTAACTCCACTACTAAAGAAGCAGGAGCCACTTTCATGCACTCAAACAACTTTGCAGATCCAAATCAAGTAAGGAAAAGTTAATTTTCACTGTTTCATCTTCTCTCCTTCATGTTATAAAAAGGCAAGTTGAGCTTCCCTTCCAGAGATCACTACAGGACTTTTCTCCCTGACTGCTCCAGGGTCCTCCTTCAGTGAGCAGCAAAGCCCATCCAGAGCATCACAAATGTAAGGAAATGAACACCTACGTACCCAGCATCTTTTGTTTTGAAAGGTGTTCAATCACCCATCTAGGCACCCGTTTTGCCTGGTCATAAGACAGTGCATGATTTGTGTAACATCTGGTCTCTGTTCCAGCCTCAGGAAATCCGTATCTTTCCAGCAGAGCCTCTTCTATAGGTTCTAGAAAAAAAATAAACAGAAAACCATCCAAAGATCAAATGTGATCATAAACAGGACCAGGAAGAAAAACATCTCAGTGGGTGTCAACCTACTGTATAGGGAATTATTTGAGGTTACAGCCACAATTAAGACCTAAAAAATATTAAGAGAGCTATCCAGTGAAACTCTCATCTGCCAAAACAGTTGTGGTTCTCATCACGTTTTAACATGAGGATCTCAGCTCTAGGATGAACTTATCTATCTACTCTAATGCCTACAGAAGGCAGAAGAAAAGTTATCAGGCATTTTCTTTCTGCAGAAGAAAAGCTATCAGATGTTCAGGAACAAATCAGGTAACAAGGGGTCACAGACACAGGAGATCAACACATGCATTTCTTTGGAGCTGTCTAGCTCCAAATTCCTCACAAACTGAGATTTACAAGTGGACCTAAAGCAAGTCCCACCCTCACTGGGAAGGCTTATGAAAAAAAAAAAAGCTGTGATAAAATAAAGTGAGTTATACTCTGTTAGAGTATATATACTGTTAAGAGTATATATCCAGTATATATACTCTGTTAGAGTATATATATACTCTGTTAGAGTTATACTCTGCTGAATGAATGAAAGCTTCACTGAATTTCTTTTTAATTTTTTTTTCCAAACAATAATATTTTTTTATCATGGAGGAATATTTACATCCATCTTACTGTCTTGTTCATTCTCGAGCCATCTGTCCAACAGCAACCCATGTTTTTAGAGCCGTTCTTCCTCTGCCTTCCAACAATGCGGTACTTCTAAAGCCTTGGGTGCCCCAAACACCTCTCCCCACAGCTGAAATGATAAACGAGCCTCATCCAGGGCAGCAACAGCTGAAATTTAGTTATGGTCTGACCAAAAATGCGTGTTTAAAACTAAATCCACATTCCTCTCCTGTCACCAACACCCTGCCGTGAGCAGGTGCAAAGGGAACCGCTTTTGATCACAAGCTACAGCCCAGCATCCCCAAATAATCTCCTCCCCACTCGGCCCGGCGCAGGTACTGGGGAAAACCAACGATGTCCCAGCGATATTTGGGCATTCCGGGAATGGAGGAAGGAGGCAAAAGGCTTTTCTGAGGGGAGAGTTTAGGCACAGAATTGGCTGCGGGGAGCGGGGCCGCGGGACGCTCCCGCCTCTCCGGCCGCTCACCCGCGGCGTCCTCACTGCCCGCGGCTCTTACCCTCTGCCGGGGCCCGCCCGGGGCCCGGCTCCGGCTGGCTCTGGCTGCGGAGGAGCCGCCATGTAGCCCAGCAGGACGCGACGGCCCCGGCCGCGGCCCCGCAGACGAAGCCGCCGAGGAAGCGGCGGTGGCGGGGCAGGGCGGCCATGGCGGCGGCGCCAAGAGAACGGAAGGGAAGGGAAGGGGCGGGCGCGGCCCCACAGCGCCCCCTCACGGCACAGCCCGGGGCCGCCATGGCGGCGGGTCTCCGTGCGGGGACACGGCGGGAGGGGACACACACACGGCGTGAGGGGACACGGCGGGATGAGGGGACACGGCGGGATGAGGGGACACGGTGTGATGAGGGGACACACGGCGTGAGGGGACACACGGAATGAGGGGACACGGTGTGATGAGGGGACACACGGAATGAGGGGACACACGGCGTGAGGGGACACACGGTGTGATGAGGGGACACACGGAATGAGGGGACACACGGAATGAGGGGACACACGGAATGAGGGGACACGGTGTGATGAGAGGACACACGGTGTGAGGGGACACGGTGTGAGGGGACATACGGGATGAGGGGACACGGCGGGATGAGGGGACACGGTGTGATGAGAGGACACATGGTGTGAGGACACACGGTGTGAGGGGACACGGTGTGATGAGAGGACACACGGAATGAGGGGACACACGGAATGAGGGGACACACGGTGTGAGGGGACACGGCGTGAGGGGACACGGTGTGAGGGGACACACGGGATGAGGGGACACACGGTGTGATGAGGGGACACACGGAATGAGGGGACACGACGTGAGGCGGATGAGCCCGGCGGGGTTTCCCCGATAGCTGTGATAAAATAAAGGGAGGTCCCTCACGGGGACTGCAGGGACTGTAGTGGTTAAACTGTCCCCATCCAGTTTGGCTGGGGGCGATCACTCCAAGAGCAAAGGATCACTGAATCACAGAATGGTTTGGTCAGAAAGGACCTTTAGAGTCTTCAGCTGGAGAAGAAAAACTCACGTCCCGTATGCAGAGAGACTGTGTGGGAGCTGGGTCTGTTCAGTCTAGAGAAGTTCTAGGAGAAGATCTCATTAATACATTTAAATATCTCAGAGGTGAGTGCCGAGAACGGTGCTGCACTCTTTTCGGTGATGCTCAGTGACTGGATGAGGAGCAATGGCCACAAACTAAAACTCAAAGAAGTTTCACCTCAACATGAGGAAGAACTTCTTTACACTAAGGGTGGCAGTGCACTGGAACAGGGAGGTCAAGGTTTTCCTTCTCTGGAGACATTCCAAACCCACCTGAGCACGTTCCTGTGTCACCTGCTCCAGGTGACCCTCCCTTGGCAGGAGGGTTGGGCTGGGTGGTCTCCAGAGGATCCTTCCATCCCAAACTATTCAGTGACTTGGTGATAATCCAACCCCTCTGCAATGACCAGGGACACCTTCAACCAGACCAGGTTGCTCAGAGCCCTGTCCAACCTGACCTTGAATGTTTCCAGGGATGGGACATCTACCACCTCTCTGGGCAACCTGTGCCAGAGCCTCATTACCCTCATTGTAAAACATTTCTTCCTTATATCTAGTTTAAATCAACCCTCTTTTGGTTTTAAACCATTCCTCCTTGTCCTGTTGCAACAGACTCCATTAAAAATTTGTCCTCGTCTTTCTTACAAGTCCCCTTCAGGGACTGAAAGGTCACCAGAAGATCTCCCCAGAACTGTATCTTCTCCAGGCTGAACAAGAAGATTGTGGTATGGGGTTGGCTTTAGTCAATATAAGATGATGTTACATTGGGGTTCTTTTCAGGAAAACCACAAGCCTGAAAATTACTATTTTTCCCTCCCAAAAGCCTGCTAATGTTCATATTTGCCTCATATCCGTCCACACTAAGCATCTCCAACCCAGCACCAAGCCAGAGGCAATTCTCTGGAAGAAATGATCAGTTTAGCAATGGAAAACAGCAGAATACAAGGATTTCCTGGCCATACCATCACTTTATTGCATGCAGATTTTCTGGAGTGGTCTGCCCATGCTTCAGTGTGTGGCTGAGGGCATCTTCTTACCTCATATGAGGGTTACAGACCTCATATGGTGCTATGAGTACAGGGAACTCAGGTTTGGGTATTTTTAATCTTTTTTTCTGTCAAGTTCCCCTGCCTTTGGCTTCTGGCAGTTGCAGCTACACTGCTGGACTGCCTTGATACAGCTTCACGTGCCCATATTGCTCTGTGTGAAGTTCTTTGCTTGAAGTGATAAGCAGCGTTACCACAGTGCTAGAAGAGGCAACACACTCAAAAGGGCAAATAAATAATGAGTTAAATAACAATAAAATAATAATTATAATCGAACAGAGGTTGCCCAGAGATGTTGTGCATGCCCCATGTCTGGAGGTGTTCAAGGCCAGGTTGCTTGGGGCTTGGAGCAACCTGGCGGAGTGTGGAAAGTGTCCCTTAGCAAGGGAGTTGGAACTGGATGATCTTTAAAGTCTCTTTCAACCCAAACCATTCTATGATTCTGTGAATTTGAGATAACTCCCACTTCTCTTTGGGTACTAGAGGCAGGCCTCAGCTATGCCTCTGCAGGGACTTTTTAGGGATTTTGGATAGCAGAAATGCCACTGAAACACCGAAAACCTCCATCAAGAAGGAAATCCTCCAGCTAGATGCCAAAGGCAATAAAATAACAATGAGTTTTAATGTCACACCAAGGAGGGAAACAGTTAATTGTAATTTACTGTTTATTTTCATATACAAAAAGATAAACTTGAAATAGTTCTTTCTAGGTTTTTTTCCTCCTATCTGTTGGGGTGTAGCTGCTTCACACAGGGCAAATACTACATTCATACTGGTTTATTCGGACACCCAGTGCAAAGCTGAAGCAGCAAAACTCCAACTTGGCAGATCTAATTTCAAACTTGAGACTCATTTCTAAAATACCACAGTAAAAAGGAACAAAGATCCACTGCAAATTCATGAACTATGATACAATGTTCTTTCCAAAATGTCTTCATTTCATAACTGCAATACAATGGATGTCTGCATTAGGCCATTTAATACATACATTTTATATATGTATACTTCTACAGAATATATATATATATAAAATGTACATATATAAAAAAATCAGCACACTTCAATCCAAAAGGGGTTACAGCAACGAGCTTAACTCTCTATACTTTTTTTCTTTAACAGGATACTTTAGTATAACTTTTGTTAACTCAGTAGTACAAGCTATCTCTGTTCTACATTTTTTTATAGCTACAAGAGTGAAATATAACCTACAACATTTACATTTCACATATCTTGGTATACAAACAGTACTTAGTGAATTTGAGCCAAGGACCAAAAGACTCTTTAAAAATTATTTCACCATCTGATAGAGCTTCCTGTAATTTACACTCAGTTTATTCTGCAATCTTCTAAATCATTTAATCTCATAGTTTGAGTTTAAATCCATTCCAACTGGAAATCCTGGAGAAACAGGTTACTGCAAACTCTTATGTATACTCTATATATACAAGTTAAGTAACACAGCGTAATAAGACTTAGCTATTTATCCTAAAACTGATATACACATATTTCACTACGCTAGACAAGTCTTAGGATTTTTATTTTATTTCTTTAAATAAAGCACAAATTTAGAAGTAGCTGGTAAAACTTACAATAGGATGGTTTTAAAATGACAAATGGTTAGGGTGAGATTTCTTCCTGCTGGTGCCAAAACATTTTCTTGTGAGTTTTTGTACTATGCTGTGTTGTTTAACTGTATGCATCTAATGTTACATGCAGAAAGCTCTTTCCACAAGAATTGACATCAAACTGTACTTAAGTCAACTTTACAGTACAAAATTTGTCGAACTTAAGGACGAATGTGAAAATATTAACAGGTGAAAGATCAGGCTTTCAACTCTATCATGAGAGTCATGCAGAATTCATAAGCAGATATTCTAAACAGATTGACAATGGCATTGTGCGGGCATATGGCATAGAATTGAGGCCAAAAAATGTTACTTAGTTTGCAGTAACCACCTCCTTTAATCCTCACTCACTACGAGATTGATTTTTTGCATCATAGTTATTCCATTGGAGCCTTCCAGCAACATTGCAAAATACCTCCTCTTGGGAGATTGTAGTACTTTGATTTACCAAAGATAATAATTGTCAACCATCAATAGCCATAAGAACATCAGGCAGTCAAGAAAAAAATTGAGGAAAGGGAAATACCTTGTTCTCTTCTTTTAGCAACAGTAAATTAATTACTATCCATTCATTATCAGTAATTAAATTACTAGTAATAGTAAATTAATTAGTATTTGGACAGGAAAGATACTGTGCTGTCCAAGTAAAATACAGACTAATGTATCAAATACATGGATACAGTGTTTTAAAAAACAGACATTTGGGAGGAGAACACATAAAATAAAATGGTAATTTTAAAAAATGGTCCAACTTTTATTTTCCTGCCGAAGTATAGCCTGAACATAATTCTCTTCAGCAAAGTAAGAAGTTGCTGTAGTTGAAGGTCTGATTTTATGAGTTTGTTCTTGGGAGCAGGTATTTGGAAAAGGAAAGGGCCAGGCAGGTCCTAGGTCTTGTCAACATATTTTTTGTTATCCACAAAGTTGCTAAGTCCACTTTCCAAAGCTATGAGATGCTCCAATCTCCTCCTCGCCTGTCATGGCTGGATTTTTTGTTTTAATTGTTTTCTGGAGTTTATTTTGGTGTTTTAACAGGAGTGGCAATGCAGAGATGCCAGTGACTACTGAATTAGGATTTTAATTGACTAGGATGGTTACTGGTTAAACTTCAGTTCCTCAAAACACTGGAAAACTGAGTGAAGTATGGCCTTCCTTGTCACAAAAACAGAAGCTATGAATTTTTCCTAGAACATGTTTGAATTTTGCAATACCAACCTTATTGGAATGTTATAAACTGAGTTTTTGGGGTTTTTAACAACTGGAAAGATTAAGAGGCTTCTGCTTCTAAATGGGCCAAAAATGCAGAAGTGGATGTTTATTCACATCATCTGCCCCATTAAAATACTGAAATAAAAGGCTAATAAAGGAAGCACTTTTCAGTAAACACTTTTTCTTTCTAGATATCCAGCACAATGCCATTATAGAGCTTCAGAAAAGCCCTTTTGGTTTCAATGTTGGAATACAAAATAAGTTTTGCTTTTTTTTCCTTCAGTCCTTGGAGATCACTTTCCATTTACATATATATATCATATATATACATGTGTATATGTATATGATACATATATATAAACACCCATATAGAGCAAGGTTCCTGTTTGTGTATGTTACAATATTGTAGTATCAAGGAGAATCCAGATAGCAACACTGTTTAACATGAGGTTTGAGGTAATTGGTTCTTGAAATACCTGGATCACAGACTGCATCCAGAAATGACAGCTGGGCAATGAAAAGTGGTTTTTTTCAGATGGAAATAATAATAATAAAAAACCTAGTAAAAGAAAAAGAAACCTTACAGCAGTTGCTTTTACATGGAAAAATAAAGGCACAACAGAATAGCATTACATTTCAGAACAGCTGGATGGACATAACACAAGTATGATCTCTTTCTGTGGAAGTGTCCTGACAAAAAGCATTGCTGCTTATTCCATAGGCTGCTACTTCAGTCAGGGAACTGAGCATCACCCTAAAGCGAGTCATGAAAAAGGAATTCCTGTGTAAGTAAGGGACCAGGTGTGCTTAGAAATTGTTCCAGGAACACACACACACACTTGTGGTCACACAGGATTGGATGGAAACTTCTTCCCTGGTTTCCACAGGGCCAGGACTTCACCAGAACACAGCTGAGGGACTCGGCAATCGCAGGAGCCTGCTCGAATTAGCGAGCACTAATTGCAAAAGGCACACTGTGAAACCAGCTCCAAGGCAGTGCCATGTATCATTTGGTTTAAAGCTTTTTTCAGTACCTCTCACCCACTGACACTGTGCTATTGTGGTTGAGAGGACTTAAGTCCAATGGAAAATTAGGTTAACCTCCCCACACACACATTTTTTTTCTTTAATACTTTTAGAATACCTTGGATTGGTTGCACAGATTTGAGGAGCTCTTTCTCTTAGTAGGACTTTGGACGTGACAAGTGCTCCTTTTTTTTAGTGCCTCAGACACAGACTGTTAAATCTGATTTTGGGAACACAGAGCACACATCTGTGTGTTCTGGTGAAGCCTGATTAGCTGTGTCACTTCAGAGAGAAGGAATTTCTAGGAACTGGTTTTATCAGGACTCCACTGGCAACAGCTCCTTACAGATCATATTGTCAGTGCAGCAGACACAGCTGCTACGAACGGATACGGCAGCGAGCGAGATCAGCCTGGCTGTTTGGCCTCAGTAAATTTTTAACACCCTGACTTCACAACTCACTGCAGCACCACAGCATATGCCAAAAGACACACTGCCCACACATGGATACTCGCATGAACACGTGATAAAACTCCTCCCAGGTTAACTGAAGATGGCCATAGGAAAGCAATAAGTATCTTTAGCAGAAGGGATGTGATACGCAAGATAACCTAAACATATACTCAGTGCCATCCTCAAAGCATGTCCAAGTACATCCAAACTTGCTTCTCAAACTGTTTTCAGGCTACACTTGTTCTATCCTCTAGACTTTGATGTAGTGCACACTTAATTTAAACATTATATATATATTTCTTTATTTATTTGCTGTGCATACACAGACCTTTCTCCCTTTTCCCTGCAGAAACATATTAGACATTACAAAAATAATTTGTGGTATAAAAGAATTCTCACGCAATGTAGAATTTTTTGTTTGTATATGTAACTAAAATATATATATATATTTCCAAAAGTAAAAAAGTCAAAATGTCCTTATTTTCCTCTATTATATAGTCTATTTTATTTACAATGTTACCAAACAATATCCTGTATGTAAAAGTGACAAAAAGTTTGTGGGACACTTCCTGCTTAGCAACTTCCCAAGCTCAGTGAGGCTTGAAGAGGACTGCACCAACAGCACTGTCACACCTTATCAGCCAGCACCTTCCTCTGCAGTACAAGTTCCTTCCATGCTGAGTGAAACCAGACCCTTCCCCTGCAAAACAGGGCAAGTTCTGACAGTCTGCCTAGAAAATCGTACAAGAGGAATAAAACGTGTGTTCCCCACTTCCAGTGCTGTGATGTTAAGGGGCATGGCCGGGCCTGACCCAGCCAGCCTGGAAATACCTGCTTCCACTGAAACCACTGACTTCAAGTGGGAACAGCAGGGAGTCAGGAGACCCAAGGAAAATGCAGGGGAGTTACTGAGGGGCACTCACAGACCTCTTCAAAACAAAGACCTCGGCACATCCATAGGTGTAACTGTCTAGCACATAAAGATATTCTGTAAGAGAATTTCAGCTGAAGAACAAGGCAGAATAAAAAGTGGGGTTTTGTCTTAATTAGAGATTTCTTAATGATCAAGACCAGCTAAAATCCTTAATCACAGCAAATAGGCCTGGTACTACTTAACTAATGGTTAGGCTGATTTATAGCCATCTCTTATAATATGCATGTATATTTCAATATAAGCCATATACAATTTCCAGCCTTGCTGTACCAATGCAATTTCATCAGCAAGTCACAGCTCCATCATCTCAAAAAAACACCCCAATTTTAGTTCCTGTGGTGTTTCCAGTTTGAAAATTTGAACTCAAATTTTCTGCAACTAGGAAACCAGCCCAGCCAGTGCGATAAATAAAAGAGAGTTCCACCAGAGAGATGGGGAATCCTGGCTCCTAAAGTCAAGGAGGATTTTTACTCAGGATATTCAGTGTTAATATTCACCTGAGAACTTCCATATGAGAGAGAGAGGTGACCAATAAATTCTGCAGCCAAATTTTTGAAGAGCTGCTTCCTCTAAGTCTGAATGGGAAGTGAAATTTAGCAATTGGGAAGTAGCATAAGAGGTGTTGTCAATCACCATCATAGTCAAGGGAGTGTTAAGAGGAAAAGAGCTACAGTTGCTTATGACAGCTACCTCTGTGGATGTGCCCAATTCCTGACTTGGAAAAACCCTCTGCAGTACCAAAGAGAACCAAAATTATGTTGTCAATGAGAGTTCAAATGGAGGTGACTACTTGCTTGACAGCTCAACTGTTGAAAGACCAAGTTAATTAGAGCTTGTCTTTGTTAATAAAATAAATAAATACCAGTTTAAAAAACAGCTCCATCCAAATTCATACAAATTCAAAGTTCAGGATTTCCTTCCATGCTGCAATAGCAAGACACACGTACCTACATACATATAAAACTTGTTACCCAGCACACACCCAATTTGGAAATTCTTTTTCAAATCAGTTTCTGAATCCTGCTGACAAGATGATCTATAAGGAGCCATTACTCCAGGAAGATGTAACATTTTACAATCAACATTCGGTCAAGGTTTGTACGGTCGTGCAGTTCCCCGCAGTAAAGATAAGCTACATGTGAGAATTTGTGTTTATGCTTTCTCAAAAGAGAAGATTTCAGACACTGTTTAATAGGCTATTAAAATAATATGGCACTTTCAATAAATACTTTAAAGCTTCTTAAAGAAATCAGGATAAAAAAGCAACTGCTGTAATGAGCCTGTTTTAGCTATAATACGTAATGCTGAAGGAAAAAATCCAGAAGAGCAAACAGATATTAACAGTTAAAAGACAGTACAGCTTTTTTCTTTCTGCAGCAATAGGAACTGGCTCCCATTCCCAGGGAAAAGGGAGCGAGCCCACCCCAAAACAAATATCCACTCAGTCTTAACTGTACGCTCCACCCCAACCCTTACATCACTTCACTTCTAAAACATAGTCACATTTTCATATAAATCTCAGTGCAGAAATGTATTAAACATGAAAAATACTGATCCTGCAAACATTTACAACCACACTTAACATTAAGTGAGTGCCTAATGTCATGACACCAGAAGAGCTACCTACACCCTCAATGCTAAGCATAGGTACGTTGCAGCATCAGGCCCAAAGGTGCCAACGGCCACCGGAGACATCGGCTGGGTCGAATGGTATCGTTCTGTCTGGTTTTGTCAAGGTTTTCTCAACAGAAGCACATCAAGAAACAGAAACTTTCAAACCTACACACGGAAACACAGTTACATGTGTGTACATACTAATATGCAATATACATTCAGTAACTTGAAAGAATAGGTTAAGACTTTATTCAGATAGACAAATTAAGGCAATTCTCTTAATGTCTCTTCAAGATAAAGGACCATGTCCTCGTTTGTGACCTCTAGGTTTTAAAGCTATACTTTTCAAGAAATATATTTAATTTTTTTTTAATATTTTCTCCAATTAGCAGTTTTGTTTGCTTAATAAATTACATCTGTGCAAGAGTGCACACTGATAATTTGGCAGTGGAGAGAAGTCCAATCATTTGTATATAATACAGACTTTTTACATTTCCATTACAGGGTGATTACTTTAGGACTGCATTTTGGCTTAAAAGAAAGAAAAATTTAGAAGATCTGGCCTTCCAGTGGACATAACTTTGTCAGTCTAGCAAGACACAGAATTCATGTTATAGTCAAAGTAAATAAAAGGAAAAAAAATTAAAGAAAAAGAAAAATTTAAAGAAAAAGAAAAATTTAAAGAGAAAGAAAAAGAAAAAGATGTACTGTCCTTTCACTAAAACAGACAAAAAAACCCAAAACCACAGAATGGAAACAGCCTTCACAAATAAGAGTGAATAATGCCCAGGTACCTTATATAGGCAGTTATTCTACAACTGTATACAGTTATTTACAATGGTGCTTTATTAAACAAAACAACAAAAAAATGGTAGCACTTCCTAAAAGATTTTGGAACTTTTTTTCTTTTTTTTCTTTTTTTAAAACTCCCTTGTCATAAAAGCCAACTTACATTAAAATATACTTACTACAAGACAACACAACTAACAAAATATATAATAAAACTCATACAAGTAGAAAATTTTGAGGTATTTCTGGTTTGAGGTGGTCTGTGGTCATGAAGTTTTTTAATTTTTTTTTTTTCAGTTTAAACCTCGGAAGCCACGTAATGTGTGTGTGTGTGTGTGTATGTTTTGTGTTTGGTTGTTGTTTTTTTTTTTTTTTTAAGTTTTTTATTTTTTTAAACATTGCATGTTTTGCAAATTAAAAAAATATTTCAATGTTGAATCAGCAGCATTAGGAACATTCACTGACTAGAGCGAGTTTATGGCATAATAAGAGTAACGGTATTTTCGGATATGCACCACTTTAAGACAAAAGAGTTTCATCACAGAGTGAGGAGAAAGCAGCGTCAAAGGAACCAGTGGGAGAGGTGCTGTGGGAACCACTGCTGCTGCTGAGCTGCCTCAGCTCCCTGCAGCCAGGCAGCTCTCAGGCTTCTCAGATGCTACAGGAGCCAGATGCCACCTTTCATTCCCCCAGTCCCAAATTAATAAAGAAAAAAATTTATACACCCAGTTTTCACCCTTTTCGTCCTTCCACCATCTGCATGCACCATTAGCTTGGGCTGAGAGATAAATCAACCCAAGGCCGAATTTTCTTAACTGACTCACACTTGAAACGAGATGCAAAAATTTTCTCATCTTCCAGTATTTTACCAAAGTGCTTCTGAAATCACACTTCCTCACCTGTCCTGATGACGTTGCTTAAAAGAATCCTTCCTACTAATACCTGGAACTGAAATATTGAAGTTACAGTCCTACTTTGTTCTTTTACTGCCCAAACCCAGACTCTGGAGGAAGAAACAAGTGCCTGTCTTCCAACCACTGCCTCTTTAACTCCGCTTTCTCCATACGCTGCGGCCGTAAATACTCTGCCCAGAAATGTCCTTCCCCTCCTCTAATGGTTACCTGAGAAGTAGCTCCATAGCAAATGATGTTTCCCCAAATGCTGCCAAGTCCAACGTCACTCTGCCCACCCCTATTCTACGCTCCCCCCTTCAATTATACCATCAAGAATTAACATTCTCTGCCCAGTTACTTTTTCTTTTTCCCATGTTACAATGACACCCGTTAGATCCGTAAAAGACACATCTGCTGTTTTTTTCTGAAGCTCACTTCCAAAAAAAAATTTAAAAAAAATAAAAAAGAAACTGAACCCAAAACCAAAATGGGGAAAAAATGCTTTTGAGGAAGGTGTATTCTTTACATAACAGTCTTAAGTTTCCTCCACAGTTTGCAGCATTGCGTTTTCGAAGGTGGTAGGTGGTTTTCCTTTATGTCACATAAGCTTTATGTCACAGATGCTCTGCTCAGAAGACAGACTGATAAAGAGAAACCCAGAAAACTGAATAAAATAAAAACAACTGAAGTGAGTTTGTTGAGGTTCTGAGGTACCTGCACCTTTTCTGCATTCATTAGTCGGCACCTGAATGCTTGCTGAAATGTCCATTTTTTTTTAATACAGTAGAGCAATGTGCTGGTAAAATTGATCCAATCCAAAAAAATAATAATAATAATAATAACAATAATAATAAAAAGTCAAGATAAAATAGCAGCTGCATTCATGGGTTTGTTGAATTTTTCTGATTTTGTTTTTTTTTTTTGTACTTTTTTTTTTTTAAACTCTTTTCCTTGTTGGTTTTTTTTTTTTTGTTTGTCTGTTTGTTTTAAATCCGCTGAGTCTGGAAAGACAAAAGTGAACCAGGACCCAGGACTCAGATACTAGACTCTTTGGGTGGCAAGTCCACGTTGGTGACGGACGTCACGATGGAGACGAGGCAGTCCGAGGTAGTGCCGTTGACGGATTTGCGGATCTGCGCGATGCGCTCCTCGACGCAGCCCGCCGAGAGCCGCGCCTCCGCGTCGTGGTCCCAGCACTCTTCAATGGTCACACACAGCTGCGCCAGGCCCTGCAACGGGGGGAAAACACCTTCAGCAACGTCACCTGCTCTCTGGGGGACTCCAAAGTGATATTTGCAATGTCACCTGCTCTTTGGGGGACTCCAAAGTGATCTTTGCTTTTGCGTTTCCTTCATGTACGTTTGTGGACCTGATGTTTTCTGAGCCTGAGCTCTTCCCGAGGGAAACTTTTTAACAGTTTTCTTTTTCCCAAAACAACCTTGTGTAAACAGTATTCCTTTCCCATAACAACGGGTGTTGTTTGCTATTTCTGTTACTTAGCCAATGGGAGAAGTGTCAGTCCTATTGACCAATAATGTGTCTTCTTAGTGCAGCATGTTATAAAAGGGCTGAATGAATTGTAAATAAAACCTTCTGATTTCTACTGCCTTCTGACTAGAGTCAAGCATCTTTATTTTGTGTGCTATTACGATGTATGTTCATAGCTCTGTAGACTATTGTTGTATAGTTACATATTTCCCAGTCACCTCCAGTACTTTTCCTACCCTGGTAGGCAGAAAGACAAAACACATTCCAAAGGCTCCTATCTCACATTTTCCTGGGAACCAAGGATGAGCTACCCTCTCAAGACACTTTCTCGTAAACAAAGTAGAGTTAGTACTGTACATTATAAGGCTTTTCTGAAGCTCTGTAATGGCATTGTGCTGGTTATCGAGAAAGAAAAAGTGTTTTCTGAAAAGTGCTTCCTTTATTAGCCTTTTATTTTAGTATTTTAATGGGGCAGATGATGTGAATAAAACTGGGAGTTCCAGAAAAGGTTGGACCAGGAGGGGGAACTACCTCATCACCTGTATTTCTAATTGGGGATTCTTGTCAATTATGCTAGTCTGCTAAACTTAAAAAACTGTATTCGTCACGCCTGTGACGTGGGCGTTTTTCCGTATCTGCCCCCTCCAATCAAAGACCAGTTTTTATATTACCTCCTATACTAACATTGTCTAAAAAGTCTGTTGTTTTATTTCTGTATCTTTAAGGCATCATGAGCATCACCTTGTCAGAGGGTGGAGAGGTCCATTCAACACAGCCAATGCTCTAAAAAAGCCCTACAGGTATTTTTTCCACAGTATGCCAATTACTGTGAGATAAACTTCAAAAATTACTTTAAATATGTGTTTTCATGGGTTTTTTTAAGCAACTGCTTTCTAATGCTTGGTTGCATTCAGCCCCAAAAGTGCTTTTTTTAATATAAAAAAAAGTCCCAAGATTCAGCAGTTGAAGCTTTAAAAGACAACAAGTATTATGATTCCCAGGATGAAACTGTGAGAGCTGGCAGCACTGTATCAGTTATTATGAAACCATTTGCTTTGTTTGCAATCACTTCTCTTGATATCCCCAAAAAACCTGAATTCAGTGCTTGAAGAATGCAGCTCTTATTTGAACCCTCATCTGAAATGGAACAATCATCTTCTTTTACAATCCACAGCTCTCCCTAACTTCTGGGAAATGAGTTAGTACACCTGAGTCCAGCCAAATCTGAAGCAGTCTGGGCAAAATAGAGGCATTTGACTTCTTACTGAAGCCCAGTGAGATGTCATCATCTCTCATCTTCCTGATCTAAGAAAAATCAGCTCTTTTATTAAAAATGTGAGCCTGAAATGTACTACCTCTGGGAAACCCATACTGCATTTTGCTTCATTGTCTGCTTGCTTTCACATCTAATTAATTTTTCCTCCATAAACGGCTCCAAGTCTTGCATGGTATCTAGCTTGTGAGGAGTGTGTCTCCAATGGTATGGATCATTTTCTTTTTCTTAATGAAAGGACTTTATTTTCCATTCTTTCACCAAGCTGAAGGAGCCCTACTAAAGCACCACATGCTCCCCATTCAGCACTAGCTGATTATTCAGCTTCTTTCGTCTCTAAAAACAAGAGATAAAAAGAAAATGGAGAACAAAGGTGTTGAGCAACCCCTCATTCCCCAGAGCTGACTCTGTCTAACGCTGGGAATGCATAACCACCTCCCTCATTCCCATCACACAGGAAAATATTTTCCTCTGTTAACCAGGAGGGACGTACGGGATGTTTTAGCCAGTGATCCTTGAACACAGGGCGCATCTTCTTGTGAACCACCACTTCCTGCAGGTCCTCAAGGGATGGGTGCTGACCTATTTCTTCTTCAAAAGGCAGCATGTATTCATCCACTGGACCTACAGTGCACACAGAGAATCAGGTTAGGGTAGAAATGGCCTCTGCAGAGCCATGGTGTCCCCATGCAGGAGTGAGCTGCAGCTCCAGAGCAACCTCAGCCCACTGCAACAAAGCCTGACGTTCACATGTCACTGCAGACAAATGTGATTTACATTCCTCCTGCACAATGGTCTTTGCTGTCCCTGCTGCTTGTCTGGCCATGCATTTTCCACCTCGCTGAATTACGAATCCGAACCCTCAGCCAGGTCTCTGGATCCCGCCATTTCCTTGAGGAATTTTGCCAGGTAATCTGTGATCTATTTTAATATAAAGAACAAATCAACCCATCCTCCCCACATTTTAACACAACAATCCAACACATAATAACCCAAAGAAAGATTTCAGCAGGAGATTAATTTCATTTTAGCACTTTACTAGCAAGGTCAAGTGTATACAACACTTATAATTTCTTGCTTTGTGATCTGGTTTGTTCTGAGTTTTGAGTCAGCCCTGACACACTGGAGCTGGACACACTTGTCCCAAGTACCAGCTCCTAAGTGTAAAATTATTTCTGAATGCTTTAGTTATACCAGTTTTAGCTGTGAACTGCCCAGGGCCATGGGAATGAGACAACTGTTATGAGTATCAGTGCAGATGCTGGATGATAGCAATAACTTCTGCTTATTGAAACATCATTTAGCTTTTGGTAACACTTAGATGCTCTCTCAGAAAGAGCAGCCCAACATAACTGATGGGCTTCTCAGGGTGCTCCACAGTATCGCATACAAACCGGTTTCTCAGTAGCAAAAAATTACCTCTTTCCAGAGCAGAGATACTTCCAGAGGGTCTTTCCAGACTAAAATTAAAGAGCTGATCACTTCATCTGCTCATGAATTGTGACACCAACAACACAGTGTTTAGATACTCTAAAGAATGAAATCACTTAAGTGGCTTACTGTTATTCTTGTTTATTCAGTGGCAGTCACTAAACCAAACTGAAACACTCCCTCCAATGTATGGCACAAGGTCACTTATGACTTTTGTTTTCCTCCAAGAGGAACCCAGGCTGTAAAGAGCTGCACTGGTGATCTGCAAGCTAAATGTGCTGTTTACACAACATCACTTCTGAGCTGGAAGTGCAGGTGAGGCTCAGTGTAACTCCCCCTCCTCCCAAAAGATGCCTTCCCTCTGACTCAGTGGTGCTGTGTGTGGCACCTGGGGTATCTCAGCTGCCTGAACTGGCAGGAGATCACAAACATGACAGGAAAAATGGAAGTGGATATTTGGATCACTTCAAGAAGGGAAATTTCTACGAGTGATTTGTGTACCACTGTTTTACCCTACTGTGCTCCCTGCTCCTCCAGCATGTTACCTCATAACATTTCTGAAGATGAGACCTTCTCTTACCACACACTTACAGGAGGCATTTTAATTATACTCATGCTCCTCAGTCCTACTGTAATGCTAACAAAAACATTTCAAGTCTAGGCGAGGTGCTGTTGTTTTATGAACCTGATATTCAGCTCAGAGCACCCATATCTATACAAGAATAAAGAAGTTGGAGGAATCAGCCTTGGAGCTACTACAATGACATGACTGCTTCCCTGTCTGCACGTGGCAAGGGTCACTGTGTTTGCACAGAAAAGATGCTCCACTTTGCAACATTCTTTTAGGAATAAAAGGAGAAAAGAGACACCATGGAGTTCATGCTTTTAGATCCTTCAGGAGAAAGTGAGATCCTCCAAAGCTGTAAATGAAACAATAAACCTAAGCCCACTGCTGAGAGACAGCTTGATCAGCAAAACTCAAAGATCAATAACTAATAACTTATAATAGCAGGGAAATGGTCTTGCTGACCCAGGGGGGTTCTTCCAGCCCCATGTTCCTGCTATTTCACTAAGGTGCTTTCCTTCAGGCTACCCCACCGCCCTGCCTAAGCAAGGTGACAGCCAAGCTGGCTGTGTGGCTCTTCTCAGGAGCCCAAGGCATGCCCTGGTCACAGGCAAGAATGTAAACTGCCACTGACACCAGCACAGAGCAGGCTCAGGAGCAAAGGACACCCATCCTGTAGGGATCACCTTCTCCCTCTGAATTCACAGCAATTTGCAAGGCAACCAACATAGTAAAAGGTACTTGGAGGCTTGAGCACTTACAAAGGTTATTACCTAGGGAGAGTAACACCTTAGGTTAAAAAACAAATGAAAAACAGGTTAGCTGCTTTTAATAAAAATATGCCATTGATATATTTTTTTTTTCAAACAGAGACAGATCCATTTTCTGGACAGCTGAACCACACTGAAACAGAACCCTCCCCAGGGAAGAGAGGATCTTTATTCTTACCATCAACTGCTCTACATCTGGAGACTAGCTCCCACAACACCAGTCCCATTGCATACATGTCTATTCTCAGGAAGGCGTCTCGCTGGAAGTTGATTGCTCCCTCCAACACTTCGGGAGCCATGTACCTCCTCGTTCCCACCTACAGAGAGAAAACACAGCTCGAGTTACATTGCTCTTGGGCCCCTCAGCCTCTGCTGGTTGAAGGTGAGTGACAGCTGGTTTCATTGGCCTGGAGGCCACTGCTGCTAAAGGTGCACCTCGCTCGAAAAACAAGCAAAGGGGAGCTGTTCCTTCTGACACTGATTCTCATTAAGATCACTCCAGTCCAGATAAGCTACATGAAGGAGGAAGCCAAAGTGCAAGGCTGTGTGTGTGATACTCATTCAGTGCACACTGCAGGTCTGCATCCTGCTGCATGTTGCTCTGGCAGCACACCCTGCATGAGAAAATGCTGTCTTTGGAGACACACATGACACTGTTAGGTCAAGTTTGACTTGGTTATCCTAATTATTGAATCCTCAATCCTCTTTCACTCAGAAAAACAAACCAAACCAAACCACCCAAAAAAAATAAAAACCCAAACAAACAAAAAACCAAGCAAAAAAAAAACAAACAAAAAAAAAAACCACCAAAACCAAAAAACTCCAAACCCAAACAAACAACCCTTCCCTCACCCTGCTAAACAAAAATACAATCAAAACAAAACAAAACAAAACAACAACAAAAAAAAAAGTGAGAAAAATTATGTATCCTGAAATAGTAGAAAAAGGTGTTGATTTGACAGCCCTAGATAAAACAAGTCTCCTGCATCCATAGAAGTAGTAAAACATGAACCCTAGTTTGCCATGGTTTGGAAAAGACCTCCTCTTGTTTTGAGGGAATTCAGTCCTCATTGTAGGGCCTCCATTGATATGTTTAGTATAGCTCACAATGTAGGAGAGTACACAGGACAGCAAGGAGAAAAGCACCTTTCTTGGGAATTGAAACACTTTAATAATTTCTTTTAGGGAAATTCTCATCTCTTCTTTCTGTTAGCTGAGGCAGTGGGGACAGAGTGAAGCCAGGATATGGAAAGAAGTGCAAAGTACTGGAAAAGTCAGAAATAAGGTGACAAAAATGAGGAAAGCTGAGTAAGGCTAACCATAAGAGTGTTCACTCCTTCTGAGATAAAGGTAAGAGAGGGAGTCTACATTGGAGATGGAATTTGGAAAGCACTGGAGGCACAAGGAGGGGATGATGGACTTGCTGTCCTAGCCTGAGAGCAGAATGAGGGGCTGCAACACTAAGGCAGAAAATTAAAAATCCATAAAATTGTGGTATATTGTTTACACAGTGCATGGCCAGCACTGTCAAAGGTCATCCAAGCAGCCAGCCTGGCTGAAATCTTCAAATTAAATCAATAATTTTAGGATTATTAATATTTGTATTGTAGTAGCAGTATTTATATTTAGGAACTTTAATATTTGTGCTATGGCCTAGAGTGGTGGTATGTGCAGCAGACTCCAAAACTAACCACTTCTAAGATTCAGCTGGACTGTCTTGCCTTGCTTTGGTCAAGAAAGGTTGGATCAGATGATCCTAGAGCTCCCTCCCATCACAGTATGGTTCTGTGCATATGATTCTATGGTTCTGTGGATATTTATAACCAAAACAATAGAGACAATGTGTCTGGAGGAGGAAGCCACCAGACCCCAGGGCTGGGGGAACTTCACCTGCACAGAAATCAGAAGGGTTTGAGCACCCTCCCCACTCATCCAGATTAAGGCAGCTCCCAGAATTTATGCCAGAACACAAGTTTTAATGGAAAAAAATGCATATCTCAAAGACAATTAAATGCATCTACACAAACTAGCCCCCACTCCAGAGAAGCCAGCTTTTTAAAATGTTAAAGGTGATGATTACCTGTCCATGAGTGTCCCCTGGAGGTTTTCCAGGTTCAAACCGTACGGCCAGTCCAAAATCAGCTAGCACAGCCGTCAAGTCGTTCTTCAGCAAAACGTTTTTACTCTTGAAGTCCCTATGGACAAGGCAGGGAGTAAGGGAAGGGTTTATCATGGTATGTGTGTAAATCACACTGCAGCACACACGTTGTCTATAGGCTTAGCAGCTCCCAGTAAATCAGCTCCTTTCCTCCTTTCTTGCCCAGATTCCCAGCATGGTCAGTGCTGCAAACTTGGCTGCTCCTCACTGCCCTTGTCCCTGAAACATGACCAGCAGCCCTGAGCTGACCAGCACAGAGTCAGCCAAAATCTACAGTGAATTAATGTCTAAATAAAATCTGATCTGAAGGGGCTCTTTTAATTAGAGCATGCTGTGTATAAGGCACCATTTCTTCCTTCAAGCACCAGCTCTGGACCCCCATTTTATGGGCCCTTCTCATTCCCAAGAACAAAACCAAGCAGGTTAATGGAGGACATTACTCTTTATCCTAGTGGGGATGTTGGCTCCTATCTACAAAATTAGATCTTTCTAGAAATTCACAGATGCTGGTGAGACTCTCTCCACCCTGACTCATGCTTCGACAGACTTTTGCCATAGTCATCTATTAGCCTCCTCTTGTAATTGCTGGATTGATCTTCCCTGGAGAATTCAGAGGGTTGGAAAGCAAGAGGGAAGGGGGTGAGGCCACACTCAGACGTGATGTCAGGGTTGGAGAGCAGGCAGCTGACAGGCAGGTGTAAGAATTTGCAGTAGAGATGGTGGGTCTGTGCTTGAAGGGGACATTTGTGTCAGCCCTGTGCTGCGGCAGGATCATTTCAGGGCAGCTGAGGTAAATCTGCAGGGGCTGGGAAGGGTGGGGGTTGGAGGAAGATCACACTGAGATGCCTAACCAGTCGAGCCCTGTTCCCTGAGCTTCCTGCATTTTCATCTGAAAAGGAATGTTTGGCAATCTAATTAAATTACAGACCTTAGACAGCAGATGGCAATTGTCCTGTATGCTCAGCATTATAACTTCCCTATCATCAATTCACTCGGTGACCCTGCTGATTGCAGGACATTGCAGGCCTGCACAAAATAATTAATGAGGGCAGATACGATTGTTCTGCACTAGAGAGACCTGTCAAAATTCTTTGTGAAGAGAGAAACTGCTGGACCATAGAGAAGGGGCTGCTCCTTGCAGCCTTAGATGCCAGAGCATCAGCTCAAAGCACTGCAAGCAAAAATCATCCTGTGCCACCCAGCCCCTGATTCTGAGCTTAAAATATCAGGAGAGAGGATTTATCCTTTCTAAGCTAAACACAGCATGATGGGCATTTCTGGCTTGAGGATTAAGATGGGGGAAGTGAACCCCATCAGAAACCAGCCTCCATCAACTCTAGGAACTCAGTACAGCTTTGCAAGCCTCCTAAACATTGGTACCCCTCCATTACACAGAAAAACTGCATTTCCCACTATTTGTCATCCTAGAGACTGCCTGCTTCCCTGCTACAGCAGTTTCCCCACAGGCTTAGGAAACAGCCATCATCTAATGACATGGATAAATGCCTTTGCTCGTTCAGCTTTAGGGGATTATGCCCTCAGGATGGTACAGATTGTGCACGAGATTTTTGCAAAGCTGTGGCTCAATGAGGGCCACAGAGAAATTATCAAACAATCTGCCTGAACAGTGTGATTCCAACGTGAAACAAGGTGTGAACCAGCATTGCTGTACAGGCATGTGCTGCTGTTGCTCAGCTGCAGTGCCCTTTGGGCATGCAACAGTTAACTCCTACATCGTGATACACGATGCAGGGATTTCTCTTTGCAATTCCATTTTTCCCCCTATTTCCATACATTCCCCCATTTTTCCATGCTTTCCTTCCTTCCTTCCACAAACCACCTTGAACCAGCACATCTGAGCTGCAATGCAAAATGTATCCAGGCCAGGGAGAAGGACTTAATCCAAGCCACACCAAATAGAATTCACATAACATTATATGCATTAGACTATCCTAAAATGGTCACTGACAAAGAAAAGTGGCACGAAAAGAAGATTTTGTTTTCCATATAGCACTTCAAACTAGGGAATACAGAGCAAGCAGACTTTGAGTAATGGGTGAGTTAATTCGATTGAGACACTGGAGATTTTATTTGCAGCTTCCACGTGGGGGCACTTTTGCACCAACAAGTGATTCCATAAGCTTAATCCTCCTTGTAATGCCGGGGGCCAGAGAGGAGTTTGCTGAACCCCTGCCCAGCAGTGATTGGGGAGTTCCACCTGGCAACCCCAGCATCTCCATCCATGTGCACTGTGGTAAGCCATTCAAAAACACCCCCCACGCCCCCCTCCTCAGATTTAAAATGCATTTAGTGTTTTCTTTCAAAAATAAAATTAAAAGGAGTGGGGTAATCCGAGGGAAATCCCTTGTGTCCTGAAATCCCTCCTCCACTAGGTATGTGCTAAATTCGCACAAATGCTGCATTCTCCGGCTTTTATCACTTGCTAAATGGACAGAGACACTAATGAGCACGATCTGTTGCTTTAAAGCCTTTCTATAGCCTTCCTCTGTTCCCCACCCTCAGGAATTTTCATCTATAAACCACTGCCTTTATTCTACAGGGACAAATGTCAGGGACACAGGGGTCAGCTCCAGGAGCAGCACAAAGGCAGCTGCAGGTTCTTTCAGAAACCCCCAGCTCTTCTAAACTTTCAGGTTTGGGGAGGTGGGATGTTTTGGGGGCAGGGATATCAGTGCAAAAACAGGGATTATCTTGCCATACATGAAGCCAGGCCTGCTAGATCTGGTACAAATTGCTGCAGCTGGACGTGGGGTTTAAGTCCCTCCTAGATGAAATGCAGTGGGTGGCGGGGGAGTATGGCCATGGATTACAGCCTGTAAATCCCTTCTGGAAATCTCCCCCACCCTGCCCTGCCACGAGCAAACCACTCAGAAGAGATGCTTTAGTCTAGGGCAAGCAGTGTGGGACTTTGGAGAAGGGCTAAAGCATGAGGATGGTTTAAACCAACTGCTTTCTTGTTGTCCCCTCTGCACTGCCAACCAGGTGGGTTGAAGCATGTGCCAGGAGGTCCCAGGGGCAGGGTGGCACCTGCTGTGGTGTCTCTCATAACACTCTCTCACCCTGGCATGATTTGGGCCTTATAAAACTACAGGGGAAAGGAACTATCAGCCATTTTCTGCATTTCCACTGTTTCTCTATTTTTACCTAACAATCAAAGGGTCTGTGGGAAGACATGCAGTGGAGTCATCAGTCTAAATCAGGGAAAAATAGGGTCCAGCTCCTGGTACAGCCATAGAAATACAGGGATCATAATGTGATGATATTATCAAGCCAGGCCCTGTCAAAGACTGGTTCTGCAGCAACAAGAATTCCCTTCCCAGCACAAGAGAAGAGTTGATGGACTGGGGAAGCCCTTACTCTTCATTCACCATCAGCCACTACCAACTGTGCTATTCCACAGGCAAGACACTTACTTGCTCCTCACCATTTTATATGTCGTCGAAAAAAATTCTTGTCACAGCACAGGATTTACTGGGTTAAAAGGCTTTTACTTCCTAAAAGCACAACTTCTTCCTCCATTCAACAGCATCATCTCAATGACAGTGTCAACAAAAGAGGCTTTACCTGTGTGCTATGGCAGGTTTGTGTCCTTCACCTTTGCACCAGGGGACATCTTCATGAAGATAGGACAAACCACGGGCCATTGTTTCTGCAACGTGGCAGAGCTCATTCCAGCTGATAATGTTGCCTTTCAGGTAATCTGTTAGAGAACCCTGCAGAACAGGACATGGTAATTTGTTAATTGTAGACTTCTCTACGTGACAGATGTGCCGACTGTTGGGCTGGGAATGGTTTAGAGAGTGCTTGAAAAATCTGAGCCTTGATTTAATGGGGGAGAGGGGAAATCACAAATGAAAGTAAAAAAGAAATAAAAATCAGAAGTGTCCATGAGTTTTCAACCCTTAACAGTACAGACCTCCTGATGGCTACTTATCTGCCAGGGAGGGGGAGGGTGGTAATGAAAGGAAAAAATCATCTTTAAAACCAGAGCAATTCACCTAACCTCAGCAAGAGGAAAGCCTTCCATGCAAGATGAAGTATTGTATCAGCTGGTTGTGGCAATGATTGACTCAAGTAGACCTTGGGTGTAACAGGAGATTACAACTACAGGCTCAGCCTCAGATTTGCACATTTATTTTAAGTGTTAGTCATTCTTTATAACTAAAGCATTTCATGAAGTGCCCCAAGCCTCAAAAACAAACATGGAGCATATCTGCAAAGAGGCAAGTTGGGTCTGCAAAATCTGCCTCCTGTGAAGCTCATTAATGTACATCAAGAGATGGTGACCACCACAGATGTGAGCTGTGGCCTTTTGTCCCTCTCTCACTTCCTAAAATCTCATTTTTATAACTGCTTTGTTAGTATAGGAAAGCCTTGAAAACTAAAGGAAGGGCCTTTGAAGCCGGGGAGCTGGAGCATTTTGCTACCACAGAGTCATGGCCCATCAGGTGCAGACTGGATAGATGACAGGGATTATAATCCTGCTGTATCACAACCAGCTCCCTCTTTGCCTTCCCAAATGTTTGTGCAATGATACATTACCTTGTCATGGAAAGCTGTGATCAGCCAGAGCTCTGTCTCCAGGTTTGTCCCCCTTTTCTCTGCTGCGATAAATTGCAAAAGGTTTTCATGCTTCATGCCAGGAGTGTTGAAAATCTCCCTCTCACTCTGCCAAGATTGCTTATCCTGAAGCAGGGAGAAATGCACCATCAAAGATCACGCTTCCCTTTAAAGCAAACAGCTCCTTCAGTTCAGTCAGAACTGCTCACACTATTCTAAAAATCATGCTCCAGTGTTAGGATGTGATGTAGCCCTTCAAAATGAGGCTGTTTTCCCTAAAGAAGAAAGACAAGTTGCTGTCCTCAGTCTCCCCTCTCCAAAATTATCCTCAGCTGTTCCTAAAGGACATGTGTGGGGAGCGGAAAGGAAGCCAAACTTAACCCTACTGAGAAATCAGATTTTTCAAGATTTCCTAAGGATACTTGGAAGAAGAAAGCCTGTGCATACAGCACCCAGGATCAGCCTTGTAGTGTAATTGTTGCAATTGCAAAATCTAATCTAGGCTTTATTGAATATTTACTCATAGGTCACAGCTGGCTTGGACAGAAGATGTGCAGATCTCCTTTAGCAACGCTATGACAACAAATACGAGGTGAAAAAGTAATGAAGGAGAAGCAGTGGAGCACAAGGATGTTTTAGTCATTTTTCTTTCACTTGACTTTTGATTGCTTTACTCTTTTCATCTGCAATTCCTAGAGAATCAAGTCAGGAGTGTTCAAAGGTTTCCTAGAGCAGAAGACAGGAGCTGACAGAAACGCTGCAGTGCAATTTGCTTTCACAGCACCAGGGCTCTGCCTTTGGAGGCTGTAAACTGCTCACAAGGTTTGGATCCAGATTTACAACCCACCCAGGCAGGGCACACAAAGCCAGGGCTCTGGCCCTTTGTGTGCACTCTGGGCACCACAGCTGCACCCTGCCTTGCTGGATTTAAACAACACAGGCATTTGAGGGAAGTTAACATACCCTGTAGATTTCAGAATGTGCTTGTTTTTGCCCTTCTTGCAACAAGTACTACTACAGGAAGCATTTAGTAATGAGATAATGCAGGGAGAAGTGTAGGAAGGAAGGGTCCTTGAACTTTTTCCCCCTGCCCAAATGCATCTTTGTAATGGTCTCAAAAACCACAATCTCCATAGCATCTCAATGCTGGTAAGGAAGTCCCTGGCAAGTAAGAACCTAATGCAGTGTCCCTCTCACCTGAATAGGGAAGATTTTCACTGCTACATAGTCGTTCATCAGCTGAGCCTTCCACACGCAGCCAAAGCGTCCCCTGGCCTTGATCTCCAAGAGCTGCAGGGGCTTTAGGCCAACCAGGGGAGAAGGGGGTGGTGGGCCAGGATCCTGCACAAGAGAAAAAAACACTGTCACCAGCTGAAGCTGGACTGTAAAATAAAGGGAGGGGAGGAGTCGAGAGACTTCATGTGGGAAAAGAGGCATGAAGAAGTGACATTTATTTAACACAAATTATTTAGGTGCACTGTTTGCAGCAAGAACAGCCTGAAATGTCCTGACTTGCTTCCTCTGTAGGGTATTGGTATAGAACACATATAAAAATTGACACCTCCAAGTGTCACTTTGTGACATTACTGCCTGCCATGCTCTGGGCAAAACCTGAATTCTCCTGTGTTTTCAAAGGTAAAGTTATTTTGGGCTGTAAAGCATCCATGTCCTCAAGGCTACATCCTGCCAGAAGTGGGAATCTTTTGATCTTTGTGACCAGACAGCCTACTACATCTAAAACCTCCCACTCATCTTCACTACATTACCATGTTCCATGTCGCCCCAGCCATGGGCAGTGAACAGGTTTGTCAGCATCATACAGATCACATCTGTTTAAATTCTGCATTTGTCCAGGAGAACAATGAGACCCTGTAGGATGTGTGGGGTTGGAGCTCTGTCCTACCTGCTTTCAGATGGGCAAGTTTCACAGTATGATAGAATGCTTTGGGTTGGAAGGGAACCTTAAAGACCATCCACTTCCAACCCCCCTACCATGGACAGGGGTACCTTCCACTAGAACAGGTTGCTCAGAGCCCCATCCAGCCTGGACTTGAGCACCTCCAGGGATGGGGCAGTCACCACTTCCCTGAGCAGCCTGTGCCAAGGCCTCACCATCCTGACAGGGAAGACTTTTTTCCTACTATCTAATCTAAACCTGTTCTCTTTCACATTTAGTCCATTCCCATTTGTCCTGTCACCACATACATTGTAAGAAGTCCCTCTCCATCTTTCTTGTGGGCTCCCTTCAGGTACTGGAAGGCTGCAAGTAGAACACCCCAAACCCTCATGCATCCATTCTCTAAGGGCTCATAAAACCTGGGCTTCATCAGGGAAAGCATCTTCCCTCCTCCCACAAAGCCACCAGGAACTTTATCATCTCTCAGATCTCTGATGTTCTACAAAGTTGGCTAAAATCAGGCAATGGCTTTGAGAGTTTGGGAGAAAGGACAGCCACCAAGCAGGGCTGTCTAATTCCCTCCCTCAGGTATCTCAGACATGGTGGTAACCCCACCTAAACCCCATCAGTCTGACACTTCCACGGAGGCCAACTGTGCCACCAACTTCAAAAAGCAGAGAAGAAGAGTTAGGCCACCTGAAAAGAGTACAGCAAAAGTGGAATGGTGTACCTGGGGAGGTGGTGGATTCACCATCTTAAATACATCTCTGGATGTATTTAAGAAAAGACTAGATGTGCTGTGGTTTAGTTGAAGTTAGGCTTGGGTTGAACTTGATGATCCTGGAGGTCTCTTCCCACCTAACAATTCTGATTCTGGATGTGAACAAACCCTGAGCAGCCCCTGTGCCTTTGGCAAGGCCCAAACCAAGGGGAGCAGCTCCCTCACCTCAATGATGTCCACGTGGCCGTAGGGAGGCTTCCTGTGGCGGTACATCCAGAAGGCCAGCAGGATGGCCATGGACAGCACGGCGATGGGCAGCAAGGAGTACACCAGGATGTTGAGCAGGGAGGGCGTTGGCGGCGGCGGCTCGTAGATGACTGTGAGAAAAGAGCAGGGGAAGTGAGGGGAAAGGACCTTCAGGAATGCAGCAGCACTCTCAGCTGCGCATCCAGGGGTGACCAAATCTCTGGCTGTCCCTCCACTCCAAAGCTGACAGTGTTGGTTGGCACATCCCATCACACCCAACAGTATTCGTAAGGCTCCATGGTTTTCTCTTCTCTGTAGAAGTAATGGAGTTACAATGGCCCAAACCACACTTTGCAAGCTGAGCCTCCATCTGACCTTTATTTAAGATGGGTGTTTCTTGTTGGGATACATAAAAGCAGAACATTTCCTCCTCTTAACCCTTCCAAATGCATTAAGAGAGCACGAAATCCCTTGCAGCGTTGCTTTACCTTTCACAGTGATTGACAAGTTGTCAGTTTTTAGTAAAATGCTGCCGGAGCCACAATCAAATGCACTATTCCCACAGTAGTTCTTGTTCCAAATTACATCAGTGCAGTTGAGACACAAACAATGGGAATACTAAATGGAGCCATGTTGCTATGTTGGAGACAGGGAAGGAAAAAATAGCAAGACTTGCCAAATTAAACAAAAAACTGTGAGAGAAAGAATATTTGCTACTAGGTTGCTACGGGTACGTTAATAACAGGAGATAATATAACCCATGTAAACAATTAAAAACCTATCAGGACAGCCCAGGAAAATCTGATAAAAGTCTATTGGGACATCTCAGTAAATGCAGGTAGTTCAAACCAACCTAAGGGAAAGATTCACCTGTTTTAATAGTTTTTCTTGAATGATACTTTAAAAAGTATACACCTAGAAGAATCATTGTTTTTCTATTACCCTCTGAAGAAGGTCCTGCTATTACTTTTATCCACAGACTCTGAAAGCTGGCACACACCCTTTCCCTTTCAATCCCCAGACCAACAAAACAGAATCAAATGCAAAAATCCCACACGCTCAAGGTATCTGGAGACTCATGACCCATGAATTTAATGAGGAAGGCGTCAAACACCTTTTAAGAGTTTGAGGCTCAAACCATGCTATATAAATCACTCTCCCCTCTTGCCCTTGTGTGGTATTTTGTTTTGTAACTCTGACAGTGAAGTGTCCACCATAAAGAAAACCAAACCCTTTACTGATGGTATCCAAAGTGTTGGTACAGCTTTAGCCATAGAGTGAAACCACCTTTTAAAACTATTCTTAAAGAACTGTAGCAAAAGTATTTCTGACTTCATAACCAAAACATCCAACAACTCAATGCTGACATGAAGCTGAATTTTAGGAGGAGGTTTAGGAGAAATATTAGGAAAAAGTTCTTCACCCAGAGGGTGGCTGGGCAGTGGAACAGGCTCCCCACGGAAGTGATGACAGCACCAAGCTCAGAGCTCAAGGAGCATTTGGACAACACTCCCAGGCACATGGTGTGAATCTTGGGGGTTTCCTGTGCAGGGCCAGGAGTTGGACTTGATGATCCTTGTGAGACCCTCCCAACTCAGGACATTCTATATTCCTACTGCAGTCCTTCGAAACTGGGTCTAGAAGAGACCCCAACTCCCTGTCCTCCCAGTCACTCACCTTCTGGGCCGGTGACTTCAGGCAAATGGGTAAATTTCTCATTGCAATAGTTGCCCTCGCAGCAGCAGAAAAACACCTGAGGGTTTTCTTCTGTGGCTACACACTCCTGCCTGTGCCAGACACGGAATGAAGGGGAGAGAAAAACATTGTCAGCCAGCTCCTGCCTCGTCTTTGGAAGCCAACCTGCCCCAAATTGTCTTCTCCACACACCTTTTCCTGCACAGATCAGCAGTCTCCACTTACACAAAACAACTTGGCACTCAAATACCCCAGTGGATAGCAAAGACCCTTGAAAGGACTGCAAAGGAAACAAATGCTTCCACATGTACTGAGGGCATTAGATGGTGAGTAATAAATAACAGCCGCTGCTGCTCACAGAATGAGAAGGAGAAAAAGGACGGAGAGACGCCTCAGTCCCTGAATAGTGACTTTCCCACAGCCCATATGAACACTGCCAGGGCAGAGAAGTATTTGATCATGCAATTAAAGATTGTGCCATAAAGCACACATGACGAGGGCTGAGCTAAGGCTGCTCCCACAGCCTTGAGCATCACCAGCTCTGCACACTCAAAGGGCACCAGACAGCAGCAGCAACAACAGCCCTGCTGCAGGTCTGAGGACATGCAGTGATAGCTCAAGGTAATGGCTTTCAACTGAAAGAGAACAGATTTAGGTTGGATATTAGGTACAAATTCTTTACTGTGAGGGTGGTGAGGCACTGGAACAGGTTGTCCAGAGAAGCTGTGGATGCCTCATCCATGGAAGTATTACAAGGTTAGGTTGGATGGGACTTGGATCCTCCTTGGTGCTGTGGAATGTATCCCTTCCCATGGCAGGGGGTTGGAACTAGATGATATTTAAAAGTCCCTTCCAGTCCTAACCATTTGAGGGTCCTATGATTCTCATTTTGTTTCTGGGGTTTTTAAGTTTAATTTTCAAGTGCCTTCTCCTCCATGAAAAGCTTATTTCTGCACAAAAACCTTTAAGAAAATCAGGTTGCAGCTCTCATTTTCTGCCTTTGCCTCTTATCCAGGTACTGCTAGAGCCTTCCCAGCACTGAGATTTCCTTCCACATTGTGCAAGGCCTTAGGGGACTTCCATGGATCAAACCAACTCCACTTCCACACATCCTCCTTCTCCCCACAGATCAATGCCAAAAGAGATGTGCAGTGATTTTTGCAGTACTCTAGCTGTCATTTCTTTCTGTTTCTTAAATGCTGCTTCCCTTCCCTGCCACCTTTTGCTGTGCTATGCTCTGCTTTTAGTTATTAGGCTTGCAGAGCTGCTCTCCACAAAGAACTGTATCAAACTATTTCCTGAAGCCCAGTTAAATTATATGCATAACTTCCTTCCCTTGACCACTTGGAGGAAGTAGCAAAACAATCATATGCGTTTGACATTATTACACATTTCTGAACCCATGCCAAGCCTCCCTTTCTGTGTTATCACTGACATACTGCCACGAGAAGAATGGAAAGGGCTCTCTTCAATCCTAGCACTGGTTAGTTTTCAGCGCTTTTCTCCCTTTGGAGGAAAAAAACTGGCTATAGCCAAACTGTCTCCTGCAAGGTCTCAGCTGGGAAGCACTTGGTTTGTTTTTCAGGCTCACATTTTTTTCAACTTCAAAGCAAAAAACCAGCCATTTGACTTATTCAAATGAACAAAGATGTTTCAACAAGTTAAACAACGTTTCCAGATGCTTTTTCCTGAAATCAGATAACAAGCCCTTTGGATTTAACAGCATCAGTGTTGGAGCCTTCAATAGAAAACACACCCTTTGCTAAATCTGTTGGTTGAAAAAATCAAGCTAATGAGTGAAAACAGCCTGCTCCACATCTGCAATTCATTATCCCTGTCTCAGAGTGAAGCCATCCAGGTATGTATGACATGTTACTCTTAGCAAACATTACAACTGAGGCAGTGGTAGAGAATGACACATTTTTCTGTTGCAGTGAGGGCACATTTCGGAGCGGTTCACGTGCTCTGCAGGGGAATGTGAACATGACCTCTCCAGCAGGGCTGTGTAAATAAATGAGAGCACACAAGTCGATTTTTAAACACTACCTTTTTCCTATAGCCTTAAATGTACATGTGCATCATTCTTGTTTCCTCAAGATAAAGACCAGAGTAAGGAGCCATCACGTTGAACATCCCAACTCCAAAATTTTTTCCACATTCTAGTGACAAAGGAGGCAGCGCTCAGCACATCCTGGCACTCACTGCCTGTGCTACAAAAGCAGCTGCAGCAGCCAGAACAGGACCATGCTCTGCATCCAGGGAGACAGAACACAGGTGCATCTGCCAAGGCTGCTCCCAGAAACTCGGCATCCGAAGGTGCCAGAGGCACAAAGGGCATCAGCACAGCACCGCTGATGGAAAAATCATCTTCTTAGTCATTTTTGCCACCTTGAGATGCAACACTGCCTGCATGGAAGTCTGCCAAGAGCACTCAAGGGAAGAGAAAAAATGAAAAGGACTGCATTTAAAGAGGCTTTATTCCTTTATTTAATTAAAGCTAACCTTTATTTTAAATGCTGCTTTTGATACTTGTACTGTTTTTTAATCCTCAGAAGCTCTTTTAGCTTTGCCCTGGAACTTGTGGCTTTGAGAAGTCAGGCAATGGGATTTCTAGGGCTGAAAAAGGCTGGTGAGGAGCCCTGGAAACTTTTTACCATTGTAACAGAGCAACACATTATGACAAAGTTTAAGAACCACTACATCCCTGCAGAGACACTCAGTGACAATACAAGTGTCACTGGATATGAGAGCAGGCACTGAAAGGAGAAATCTGTTTACAGTAAACACTTCTGCTTGGAAGTAGGAAACTACAGTGACCTTCTGTTCTCAGAAGAATCAGCATTAAGATGACTAATGGGCCAAGGAGGATTGATTTATTGGGAAAGAATAAAAATTTAACTATATATAGAGCCTGGCTACTCAATTGGCAAGGGAATAGGTGTGGTAGGAAAGTAACTCTGGAGCTAATAATAGAACAAAGATGAGGAACAACTTACAGTGGAGATAAGCCAAGAGAACAGGCACAAAAGCAAGGGAAGTGTACAGCCACCAAAGGGAGAAGACACTGGAGCCATGGGGCAAATCTAGTTCCAGCTTAACCCCACAGCTTAGCACCTGATCTTCCTAAAACTTTCAGAACAAGAAGCTACAAAGATGTACAGCTGAGAATTGCACAAAGGTGAGATCGACCTACATTGGTGTTATATCAAGGGAAATCCTTGAATTTTATGTTGCTAATCCTTATTGAAAGGGCTGGGCTTGGCTTGGTTGGTCGGTCATTGGTTTGGAGTTTTTTTTGACAAAACCCCTGAGCTTAGAGCTACTGAATATTGTCCTTTTCAACTGCGAAACTTCATAGGGCTGTTTTCTTTAGCTGTAATTCTTTCCTCCTTTGTCAAACTGCATCAAGGGAAGTGAGAAAAGACTAGTTAATTTTCCCAGCTATTTAATGAGGCTGGAGCCTTTGCACTACAAAACCTTACTCCTTTTCAGCTCGCTACAGGCAGTGACACACAAACTCACATTGCTTTTGCTGCCCCACTCTTTCTCCTGGCCCTTCTCTTCACTCAGCCAAAGAACAGTGGAACTTTTTTACAACATCATAAACGCCAGAATATCTCAACCCCTAACCACCCCCAGATATCTGTGCTCTTCTAGACAGCACCAAATGATTCCAAGTTTTCACTTCTATCGCCAAATGCTCCTGGAAGAACATATTGTTCTTCATTTGATGGTACAGGACAGGTTTTTCAATGAATGCCAGAATTATCAAAGCTTTGCTAGGGAAAAAACAAACAAAACAAAACACAACACAACCCAAAACGCCTAAAAGCGATTTTTGCAGCTTCTACTTAGAAAGTCAAAGCAGGTAAGTGACAATTGTGAGAGCTACATTAGCAACAGAAATAATTACAGGGGATGCTTTTGCCAATTAAACCGGACTCGCCTTCTTTTCCTCTATGCAAAAAACCCCCGAACTTTTACACTGAGAGGATTGATCAAACCCGTATTTAGGTAAACCAGTTGGGCTATTACCTGTCATAGCAGTTGAAGTCATCTAACCAGCAGCCTTTCTTCACCAGCTCGATGGAGCCGGAGTTGTTTCTCCAGGAGGCGTAGCAGTGGAGCCGCTTGTCCTTCTCGCCCTCGCAGCGCTCCACGCCGCTCTGGTTGGTCTTCTCCAGCTCCCAGTTGGCATTGTAGTAGATGCACTCCCTTGTCTCAGCCTCCCCATGGCCTGGTCCTGGAAACAAAAATCAAGCCCCAAGAACATTCAGGTAAAAATCAGATCGTGGGGATGGTATGGCTCCGGTTTAGGTGATGTATATATTTGATTCCCTGGGAGCTGAGCAGCGCAGCAGTGTGAGCTTCAGCTCAGTGTGGAGATTATTCTTCTCCTTTGGGGTGAGGTGGGGGATAGAGAAGTAAGGTTTGTTTAAGCTCACATAGGAGCTCATGGTGAAGTCAAGGGCCCAGCTGAGACCCTCCCAGATCTCCTCTGGACAATGCTTCAACCTTAGGAACATAAAAAGGGGGTGCACAAGGCAACGCATAGCCAGTAATGTCTAACCACAGGAACCCTGTTTAGCAAAGGAACCTCCAGGGTGCTACTTGCTGCTTGCTGGGATGTCATGCAGTGGATTTAATCTCCCTCTCCATCACTACTTTGGAAACACCACCTAAAAATACACAGTTTCTTCATGGTTGTAAATGAGAACAGATAATATTCATCCTGCAGAGGAGGGTCAGAGCAGTGGCCACACCTCACTCAGATCCAGGTTCAGGCTTATTTGGGTAAGACTCCATATGATAAATTCCATGTTTTTAGCTGCATTTGTCATGGCTCACAGTGCCTCTCCACCCAAGCAAGACCTTCAGCAACAGAAAATTCTGTTCCCCAAACAAAGCTGGCCACCCCAAATGGATGCTTGGCCACCACAAACAAAGGAGTCTTCATAGCCTGTGGGAGGTCCCTCCTACAGAGCCTTGTACCAAAGGACTGTGGAGCTCCTACTGTCCCCAGGGAAACAATTCCCTCATAACCACCATGTGGAAGAACTGAAATACAATTGCAGACACATCTATTAAAAGCAGAGTCAAATAAGGGAACACTGATATTTGCAGGTTGACCTGTTCTGTCCTAAACCTGAGAAATCCTCTCTTCATCTGGAAATATTCTGCTTTGTGGCATTTTGAGGATTAGTTTGAAACAAAACGAAGAATGAAACAAACACACGTCTTGCAAGCAGACAAACACAAAAGGTACTGTGAGCTCTCTACCATGATGATTCTGTAAATCCTGAAATGCCCTGCAGCCATCTCTCTTTGGGATTACCCAAGCTAAGGTAAGGTCAAGCCTGGCCATTATTTTGATGGATTGCAATCATGGAAAATGTAGGTATCTCAATAAAATGTGTTGACAACTGGGTAGAAAACACAAATAGGTCCCACAGGATGGTGAAACGAAAGTGCTGTGCTCCCAGAATAGCCAGACCTCTGTGAAGGCTAGAACTAATTTTCTAGATAGTAAACCACAGTTCTGAATAAGACTGGGGTGATGGGTCCAACCTGCTCTCAATCCCAACATCTGGACTCAGCGATGGGCAATTTGCATTGCACAGAGCAAACTCATCACACTAGGAAGACTTCTTTGCAAGCTGCTGAGGTGTTCAATCCTCCAATAACACTTTTTAGGAAGATTGCTTGATCTGCATCGTGGGAGAGACTGCAAGGGAGTAGGGGTATGAGAATGTCATAAAGCTGACTTCTGAAACTGGAAATTATATTCAAAGCACACACGAACAAGAGCTCAATTTCAATAGCACCTGCAGGTTTTATCAGCGCTTGCAAAGCTCCATCAGAGTTTTCCTGTGACAAGTTGCTTACAATAATGAAAACAACCTACCAATATCCCTCAACACAGAACAATGTCAATATTGACACTTCTTGTTAAAGCCTTGATATTTGTTCTCTTGATACTTACACCGTGCTTTTTTAGGGCAGATTAAGCATTTTTGCTAAGTACTGGTTAAATCAGCAGGAAAGCAAAAGAGCTTTCTCTTGTGTGGGGGGGTGGAGGGTGATATTTTTTTTTTACTTTTTTAAAGAATAAATATCCTATCTGCATAGAATCATAGAATGGTTTGGGTTGGAAAGGATTTTTAAAGGTCATCTAGTCCAATATCCCTGCAATGAGCAGGGATATCCTCAACTAGACCAGGTTGCTCAAAGCCCCATCCAACCTGACCTTGGATACTTCTAGAGCCACCACCTCTGTGGACAACCTGGGCTACAGTTTCACCACCATCATTGCAATAAGTCACATGGCTTCCAGCTGGCACCTGACACCTAACCCTCACTCATTATCTTCTGTTTCACTCCTGGAAATACACTTTGTAATATCATTTTTATCATCCCAAACTGAATATCACTTTTGATCAAGACAGAAATTTCCTCTCCCTCTCCAACTCCATCTCCCAGAAAGCTGGAAGGTTTAATGAACCATTTCACTGGAAAGCAGCCCCAAAATCTAATCCTGGCTCAGCCACCATCATTTGCAACCTCAGGCAATGTTGTGTAGCCTCTGTTTCCTCCACCATAAGTGACAGCCAATGCAATGCACAGGGCTGAGGTGAGATTTGGTATTTCCACTGTGCTTTGGAAAGGGAATGTTGAAAAGATGTGAAGCAGGAGCTGTATCAGCTCTGGGACCAACAAACCAAGGCTGCTAAATCCTGTGTTGAGCCCAGCCTCCCCTCCCCCAAGACAGTTGTCTTTTCTGGAACAAGTTTCTGCTGAGCACTAAGAGCTGCTTGCAAACACGCAAACCCAACTCTGCAAACAGCAACCACGCCAGGAAAAAGGCCTTTCCCAGTTTTCCACACCCCCCCCCCCCTCCCCGCTGTCAAAGTTTAGATGATTTGAATAAAAGCATGCATAAAGATTTAGATGACTAAATAGATGTATGCTTTCTTTATAACAGCTCCTAAGGATGCTTGCATTAAGAAGACACTTTAAAAACCTGCGTGTTTGTTACCTGCTTTCAGATCTCTTTAAAAGCCATTTGGTAGGATCCTCACCCCGCTGGGTGCTCACGACTGCAAGAAACCCTTCTGTTTGTACCCAAGATGGTCTCAGCAGGAAGGGGCACGGCTCCAGGTCTGGGTATTAATTTACCTGCTGCTTTAGCTCATCAAGAAACACTCACACCTTGCTCTGTAATGGATCATGCAGAGACCAAAGTTTGCAGCTAACTGCCTGTTCTGCACTCGCTGCGGTAAAACCCTCACTGAACAGAGGGAGGGGGAGTCAAAACAGGGGCTTGTCCCTTGGAGGGAGAAAAGTGGTGACTAAGACAAGGAAATCTGAGCTTTGCTCATCCATCCCCAGGGAGCTGTGCAGTTTTCCTGCCTCCTCTTCCCTCCTTGGACAATGGATACCCCCAAGGCCACTGTAGGTCTGTAAGAAACACTGATCCGGACATTGGGTAATGGTTTTAAACTAAAAAAAAAAGATTTAAATTTGATATAAGGAAGAAGTATTTTTCTCAATTAGGTGATAAAACACTGGAACAGGTTGCCCAGGGCGGTGGTAGATGCCTCATCTCTGGAAACATTCATGGTCAAGTTGGACAGAGTTCTGAGGAACTTGATGTAGTTAAAGATGTCTCTGCTCACTGCCGAGTGAGTCCCTGCCAGCCCAAACTATTCTGTGACTCTGCCAAGTGACAAAGGCATGGATAACCATGTCCTGCTTCTCATTTCAAGTTACAAGAAGAGTCAGAGGAGTTGCCTCAAGATATGTGGAGGAAGCACTTGTCTCCCTCCACCAGACACAGCTGATGCATCAGCACAGCAAAGGATGTGACTGTGCCCCCTGTGCCCCCAGCAGTACAGCCCAGCTCAAGAGAAGTGTTGTACCAAACTTGAGCATCTGACAGGGGTGACAACATTAATTTTGGCCAAAAGAGCCTTTCCTGAAGCAAAAGTCTTTCAGTGCAGTCCCAAACCTCAGTTTGAGACACATTAAAGTGGTTGTGTCCACACAGTCCTGTTCTCTCCTCCTCACTGTTGTCATCTCCCTCATAGCAGCCTGGGCACATAGGAAAGCTCCTGAGCTCCTTCATTTGGTGGCACTGCCTGGTAACATCCTGCTCATGTGGGATGGAAAATAAACACCCCAGAAAACCACCTAGCTTTTGGCAGAAAATCAATGGGACTTGGGTGCAATGAGAAATAAAACCTTTGCTAAGCAAGTGTTTGAAGATCACTGTTGGAACTTGGTCTCATTCAGTGGGCCCCCATTTCTCTCCTGCCAAAGCCTATTCCACCAGCCACAATGCAAAATTTGGGAAAACATTGCAAAGCAGGAGCATGGATGTGGGCAGGTGCATGGACATGGGGCAGGAGCACAGCACCCCCAGCACTGCATCCTACTCTCAGCCTCAGCTCTCTCCACAGAAAAGAGCCTCGTGTCAGCAGCCAGGCAAAAACAATCAACTTTTTAATACCACAATCCACAAATAGTCATTTAAGCAATAAAGCCTGAAGTCCTGTTTGAAATCAAAGTCTAAGGAAGAATCAGGCTTTGCAGGAGCAGATGGGTTTCTGGCATCCCACTGCATCCACCCAGCGCTTTGCGGATGATGCAGCGCGGCTTGTCCTCCAACAAAAGCCACGCAGAAATACCTTTACACAAAATACCAAGCCCAAATAACTCCCATACATCATTCAGGGGGAGGGAGGCTACCCACCATCACCCATTTTTGGGGTGGAAATCAACTTTTTGCCCTCAGTCCTGAGGAGCTGTCATTATGCTGATTCCCCTGGGTCAATTTGCTGTTCCAAATGACTGAAGTGTCACTAGGTTCTTGCCAAGCAAGACCCCCAGCACCCATCTGAGGCACATAATGATGGGAAGAGCAGTCGAAGCACCAAGCGACATGGGAAGACCTCTCGCCTCTACTTGGGAGTTGCAAGGCACAGAGGGAGCTCATTAAAAAAAGATCCTCGTGAACTGAAGAACTTCAGCCTGCTGAGACATGGGACCTTGCTGCTGATTTGAGACTAAACCCTGCTCTCCTAATTTGGAGTCGCTGACAGATCACTGAGGCTGTATCATTATCCTACAGCTTCTAAATTATAGTCAAGATCCAGTGTAGCAACTCCAGGTCTAGGTGTTAGCAGTTGCCGGGCTCCGAACTCATAATTAGATACATAGGGAATATCTTCCCCAAGGCTGAAGGCTGCTATAAATCCCAGCTCTTTATCTCTGCCTGTCCCCTTTTGAAAACCTAAAATGAAAGTATATACGAAAAGATGGGATGTGTCAAAATAGTCTGCATAAACACTGAGTGATTTACCAGACAGTCTGTTTGCCTGACTGTCAAAACCACCGGGCTTTATATATGAAACAGTGTATGCAACTGAAGTTATTTGCAAACACTTCGTTATGTCCCTATATAGCTATTTGTACATGTAATTTTATAATATAAAACGGCGGAGATTGTACACTGAATTGGGGTAATTGCCCTCTAATTTGGAGGGTAATTGCACGCAGCAATTAAGCAACTGTGGATGCATTCTTGCACGTGTGATTATGGAAGTCGGGCCCTTTGTTTGAGCTTTGGGTTTGCTTTCAAGAGCTCTCCCTCAAACCGTGACGGGGAGAGCAGAGCTGGGAAATCAGGGGCTGCTGGGTGCTCACCTTTCAGTGCAGCATCTGCTGGGATGAGCCACTTCACCCCCTTCCCAGCTGCCTCCAAACCCCCAGCTGCATTCTGGCACACCCCTCAATGGGGGACCACAATCCAAGCATTCGTGGAGCACTCTCGGAGGCACTGGTGGGGAGGGAAAGGCAGGGAAAGGGGGCTGCTGCCTCCCAGCTCTCCCTCTCCCAGACACCTGCCCAGAAATCACGTGCAGGACTGCAAATTAAAGCATTTCAAATAGTTGTTGCTAGAAATTGAAAATCAAGCCAGATGAAGGCTTGCGACTGGGAATGTTTGGAAAATGTTGCACTGCAGAGACCACCCAGTTGCATCTGTACAAAACGAATGTGAGATTTCTAAGTGTTGCTCCAGCACTTATTCCCCAAGCAGGGTGATTTCATTCCTGCTGTACTTAAATAATAGGAGCTAAATACATTTTTAGGCAAAGCATCAAACTTGTGATGACATCTGTGGTTAAGCACGTACCTGCACACGAGGATTTGGAGACTTGTTGCTTTTATCCCTTGCTCTTTCACAAAAGTCTTTAAACAACACAGCAGAAACAAGCCCCAGTGACTCTGCAGAGCCTCTTTCTCAAGCCAAAACTTCACTTCACCTTTGGAGACCTCAATGGCCAGGGTTTGTCCAGGCAGAGGTGCCCCATCCAACCAGCTAGATGCAGGGATGGCAAATTAGAAGCATCTGTTATTGCAAAATGTTTTGGTTCTTAAAGGAGATCAGGTAAACCTGGGCACAGGCAGCATTGAGAAAGCAAAGGTGTAATGCCAAGGGAAGATATTGCTTGGAATTTTGTTTTCTGTCAATAGATTTGGCTTATCCCACAGTAAAAGAGCTCCAAGTTTTTGAGTCAATCAATGGCTGTTAATCTATTATCTCAGCATATATTGCCATGGTAACCTGCAATGATGCCATTGACAACCACTCTCAAAAGGACAGGAGGCTTTAAGTCATTTTCTTTTAAAATTAAAAAAGGAACTTTAATATTAAGAAATACATCCTCCCTGCTCACCAGGGATGACAACTCAGGGCTTCTATATTCACACCATGACTCACACTTCACAGCTTCCACGGACATCTGTGTAGCTACCCCCCCCTTACCCCCCCATATATCTCTTTTTTAACTTGGGTTTAAGTCAGTAAATGATAACAAGAAAATTATTCCCAAGAATTAGATCTTTATTAGAATTTCCCCCCAAACAGACAGCAAAACCTGCTTTGTAAAATGTAAGGAGTGTGTTTTTAGGAGTTCTTACTACCAGCTCCAGGGAAAGGAGGAGGTTTAATGGTTTAATTCTTCTGAATGACTTCCCTGGTATTTTAAGTCAAACAGAGTGGGTAGGAGAAAGATCTGGAGAGGGACATGAAGCTTCCCAGCTCCTCACAAAGCCATAAAACAGGCAGATCCTGCAGAGGGAAGACTGAACCCAGTGAGATGACAGCGATGCTCAGTTGAGTGAAATACTGAGTGTCCACACACATACACATGCACACAGAGCTGATGAGATTGATCTCCTGGCGCAAAGGGGAGGATCTCTCAGGAAAAGGTTTAGTAAATCATTCCTCTGGCCAGGCAGAGTGATCCAAGGAGGTTTGGCCAGGTCACCAGCTGGCCTGCTGTGCAGCAGGACAGAAACATCGCCAGCAGTTAATCAATTTTTGGAAGCAGAGCATTTTTGACTTGAACTCAGAGGGTCACTTCTATATTTTATTTAAAGAAGAGATCATTTTAGTTATCCATTAGAAAAATCCTATTTTGTATCATTTCAGTTAAGGACAAAGCCAAAAATGTAATTACATTTCTCCCTTCACATCACTAACTGTATCTGTCTCCCCCAAAAAGGTTTTAGTTCTTTAATAAAACCATCAGGGAGATCAATCAAAAGCATTTAATGCCGTGGTGCTTCTGCAGTTCATGTTTAAATGCACTTTGGGTCACAAACGAGGCAATTTGGACAGCAGAGCTCAAACCAGATTAGAAATAACACACAAAAAAGGCCTAATTCCTAAGTTTTTAATTTTTTTTTTTCACAGAGACATACTCCTCCTCAGCTACACCCAAGGGAATGAAATCAAAATCAAGCCAGCCCTGACAAGCACGAAGTCACAGATCCAAAAAGGGCACTGCTGCAGCCTGCCTGCCTGTGCAGAGGAGAGCATGAGAAATTGCAGATCACCCATCCAAACTCCCAGAGCTGCTGAGCTGCTGCCTGTCCGTGTGTGACCAGCTCTGAGGATGCCACTTCAGGCAGCATCTCTGAAATGATGCCCCTCCAACCCCCCAGTTCACTAGAGGACACCTCCCGGATTCCTTTGCACTGCCACACCAAGAAAATGCCTTGCTCCACAGAGGAATTCCATAAAGGAGAGGTTGTTTTTTTCCCCCAGACCACAAGTTTCCAAGCAGGCATTTAGTTATTAGGATTTTTTTTCCCCTTGAATTTGAGGTGTGCATTTATAAAAGCATTAAGCATGGCCATTTATTTGGCTTGTAACAGCAGTGACTACTCTTTGGCATGAAAAATGGCCCCTTGTGGGCTGAGCTCTCTGCACACAAGCGACCAAGAAGGTGTCTCAGCAGCCAAACTTTGGAGCCTCTGCAACGGAAAATATTAGAGCTTAATTGCAAGATTAAGGTATTTCCAACAGCACTCCTGAAAAATCAAATAGAGAGCGAGTCTGGACCAGATCTCACAAATCACTAAGTAAAATACGCAGTGAATTCTGAAGTGACATTTAGAACACAATCATTTGTTCTCTCCCATTCTCCTCGGGAGCCTGCATGGGGTCTCCAAAGAGCATGGGAGGAGGAAGTGAAATCACGTACGTTCGTAAATATTTTCCCCACACACAGAGAAGTTTTGAAAGGCTTTCAAAGCAAGCCTGGAAAATTAATTTCCTTCCAGGCAGAGGAACGAGGGTAAGGGAGCATCTCCTTGTGGAGTGCAGAGGTTTAAGGAACAGCAATAATCATGTGGCAATGCCTTTCCCAGATTTTTCATGTGCATCTGCTCCATCCCACTGTCCTCATCATCCTGTGACACTGCCACCAGCAGAAATGCTTTTCAGAGCTCCTGGTTTTTAAGGTCCTCTCCAGGGGGAGAGTGATGTGTGTCTGACACAGCACAGCACACCTGGCAAGCCACAGAGAGCTTTGGTACCAGAACAGCAGCACCTCAATTCATAATCTACACAGGGTCCTCTGAGATGTATCAGCAGGGACATTTCAAATATGCTTTAAAATGTGCTGAGTCTACTAAGATTTAGCCCCAAGTGCTTTTCTATTGATTCTGCTTGACATTTCCAAATACCACAATTCCAAATTTAATTCACTGGTAATTGGAAAAACTGTAATGCATGTAAATGGACAAGAAGATGTGGGAAGTCCAAAAGGTCAAGCATCAGGAAAACGTTTCCCCAAGAACTAAATGATGCTTGTTTGTGTTCCTGTCACCCTCTTCTACTTGAATAATCAAAGCTTGGAGTTGAGCAGTTTTCCCAGCAGGACGGAGGAAGAAAGGCAATAAAAAAACACAACCACTCTAAACCATGGAACCGGTTCAAAAATCACTGTTTTAAACTCCATCACTGACCAGAATTCAAATACACCATAGAGATGAGTCACTTAATCAGCAGATTACATGAGCAAGTGGGAAACTCAGGAAAGAATTAATTTGAAAATGTTCTCAGTGGAAGAAAATGATCTCTACCTAGAAATCAGGTTTCTAAGATTACTTTTCTGCTACGTCACAGCTCCTCCTCGCCAGCCAGTTGAAGGGGAGACAGTGACAGAGAGAAAATCTTATAGATGTCTAAGTTCAAACCTCAGGTCCAGCTTGATGATCGAGGGTTGTTGGCAGGTGCCAACTGAGGTCTCGTCTTTATGGCCTGAGAAAACCAAACTTCTCCTTCAGAGGAGCCAAGGGCTTCAGTGACAAGAAATGGAGCAGGAGCATGCAGGGCATGTTTGCCCAGCTCTTTGCATAGAGCCCTGAGCTGCAGCAAAGCTCGAGGTTCACTGTGTTGATGGGGAATCCCTTTTGGGCAAAGACCATTCATATGCTGTACAAAATACACTATGACAAAATCCCAGTATTTCTTCATGTTCTAGAGAATAAAACATGCATGTTTTAGCTGTCAGGCTGACCTGCATTCCCCCCAACACAAGAACAATCACCAATGGTCTGACATCCTGGTGCATTTCAGCTCAAAGGGTAAGAACATGATGGAAGTGCAGTGCCCCAAAAAAGCACAAGCACAGTTTATAGCCAGTCTTACACTGATGAAGAACAAGCATCTAGTACCACAACCCAAACAGAGATTCCTCCAACCAGCCCACAGCAGGACATGTGGAAATACTTGAAAACTCCTTGGTGCAAGGGACATCTTTTGCATTACACTCTAGACCTTCAGTCCATTCAAGGTTTGCAGAAGAAACTACTGATTTTTAAAAAGCTCTCTCTCCAGTATACACTGGTATTTCAAGAGTTAACAAACCAGCAGAACCTAGCCTGAAAGAGAAGGGAGGCAGGAAAAAAAGCAAGTCTCTGGCCCTTGCAATCACAAACTAGCTTTAAGCCCTCCAAAAGGAAGTAAAGACATTCCTAAAATTCTTCGAGGATGAGAAGCAAGTTGCCAGCCAAATCAGAAGTCCATTTCTCCAGCCTTTATGCTCTTAATGGCAAATCCCACATGAGCAATTTTAAGAGCTTCTTTTACAATGGAATTTTCTCCCAAGTGGCTACAGCACATCTAGAATTTGTCTCATGTTTACAGAAATGTACCTTTCTCCTTTGGGTCTACTGAAAAAAGCTGCTGTCAAACGACCTGAGGAAGGAATGTAGCACAACCCAATACCATCATGCAATTTCCAGTGATTGTTTCTATCACAATAATGAAAGGCACGGAAGAAATGCCTGAATAACAGTGGTGATTCTCTAAAGGCAAGTTATAAAAGAGATGCTGAAGAGATTTTCTCTAAAGGGGCATGGGGGAAAATAAAGTCACCTATTAGCTTTCATTTTGATGACATGCATTAACCAGAATCCAGATCCCACTTTGAAATAAAAGTAGTTTTGAGCAGATTGTCCCAGGAAGCTGAAATCCTGCCTATTTCACAGGTGGGAAGCAATAAAATAACTGCATGCTTTGGGACAGGTCTTTTCCTTCCTGGTTTTCTCACACCATAGGAAGACTAAAACACTTTGGACCACAGTGTTCACACGGAAAGAAGAACTTACCCTACATCCACATCCAAGCTTTCTGGATAACCTGAGCTCAACAGCTCCAGCCCAGAAACTGGGTACATTCCCTTCCAGTTCAACTTTCTATTTGGATGCCATTTAGTTCCCATGGTGGCCAGGCTCCAATATTATGTACAAGAGTATAAAGTAATATTCTAGGATTCAGCAGAGTACTCCCAATTTCCTGACCTGGGATAGGTGAGGGTCTCCACCATCAGCACCATCTTGGATGCTGGGCCCACATATTTAGAGGCTGAAGTATGTGAATAAGAAGATGGGGGTGCCCTTGTCTAGGCACCTTCAGAGATACCATGAGTCTTTAGAGGGATTTATCTGTGGAAATACAATAGGACTCAACACAAGAGAAGACTCCAGGAAGATCTGACTGCAGCCTTTCAATGTGCAAAAGAGGTTTACAAGAAAGGTGGAAGAAGACTTCTTACAGAGATCTGTAGCGACAAGGAGAAATGGTTTTAAAATGAAAGATGTTAAGTATAAGTTAGGAAGAAATTCTTTGCTGTGTGGGTGGTGAGGCACTGCAACAGGCTGCCCAGGGAAAATGTGGATGCCCCATCCCTGAAGGTATTCCAGGCCAGTAGGGATGGGGTGCAGAACAACCTGATCAATGGAATGCCCATGGTGGGAATCTTTAAATGTCCCTTCCAACCCAAATCTATAACCTGTAACATGATCATTTTAGGCTGCAGTCAAACCCTTTCCTTTCACCATCAGCGAGATGGAATAATCACTTGTTTTGGTCCACGTGCTTGAGCTGAAGCATGGGAGAGGTGCCTACAGGAACATACACACAGAGGAGTGGCAGCTATGGAGAGATGAGCCAACTACTACCTGAACATGTCTTTTCACTGCCTGCCCTTACTCAGACTTACCTGGGGACACAGGCACACTAACTACTCACACTTCTCTAATAAAAAGGGACTTTATGTGACATTACTGTACACTCCTGCTAAATCAGCAGGAACAGAAGTGGAAGACATGATGCCAGTAAATTCATTTTTCACTAAAGAAAATAAAAAGTTCCAAGACAACGTGAAAAGCTTCACAGTGACAGCAGCCAGTTGAGCAATACAACCACTAATCTCCCCACTAGGTTAGAACACATGGATCCCAGTGCTCTTCAGCCAATTTCCCTGAACTTTGGTAAGGTGTTGCAGCCATCTGAGAAGAGCAAACAAAGCTTTTGATAACTTTTTGGAGGGCGCAGGACCATCTGCTTCCACATCAACAAGCAGGTGAACACACCTGGCCCAGGCAAGGCAGCAGCACAGAGGAGAATCCCTCCACCTTTATTTCTTTCTTTGGGAACAAAGACCACAGGGAAGTGTCAGCCCAAGCTGCTTGGATGTATTTTCTGTGGGCATCATGACACAGTGCAAGCTTTTCAATAATAATACTTTAGTAGAGGATTCACTTTCTTTAATAGAATAAGTCCAGGAAAATATAACCTACTGTTCTAGCTATATCCTGGGAGCTCTGATGAGCACTGAGAGATGTGCTCTTCTTCGTGCTGAATGAAAACCAGGGAACAAAACTCATGGAGGTGATCAGCCTCCTCCATCTCTAGAGGACCCCTGCTTTGCAGGAGTGAGGCAACTGCTGAGGAGTGAAACAAGTGATGAAAGATGAAATAAGTGGTAAACAATAAGTGATGAAGGGTGAACCAGTCACAGCTGGTGGGATCAAAGCACACCTGGAGAAGGCAGTTCCTCACCCAAAGGGCAAGTGATGTGGGGAGCCACTTCTCAGAAGATTCCCCATAATGTTTTAAGAATCATGTGCACTTGCTTGTTCTGCTGTTCCTCCCCTGTCATCTTTCAGCAAAAGGTGGGGTCAGACCACCAGGCTGGGTGGGCTTCTGTTCTGGCCTAGTCTGGCCTTTGTCCAGTTCCTATACTAAATGTCACCAACCTAAAAACATCATTTAAAAATAATTCAAATGTTGCAAGACCCCAGCAGCTAGTGACCAACTAAATGCAGTATGTCATTGACTGCAACTTTGCTCTTGATTTCCATCCCCACCCATCCAGGCTGCCTGCATTTCTTTTCCTGTTGGGATTTGAGGAACCCAAATCCCTCTGAACAACTGCCCTGAGCCCAGAAGTGCCATTTGGAGCCAACAGCTGCTGAGACAAGAGCACAAAGCCCTATTCCTGCCAGAGTCCTTCCCTGATGCTCTTGCAACCATTTCTCAATAGACAGAGATTTTGTACAGGCTTTTTATCTCTTTGCCGGTATTTTCCATCTTAACAAGTTTTTAATGTTTTATGTAGCAAGGATGCCTCTGCCATTTAAAGAGGAAAGCATGCAGTAGTAATTATTCATTAACAACACATCATAAGTGACCTTTACACTGAAGCAGAGGAAGCCACGTGCCTGCCTGGCTGTATTCTGGAAGGGCCAAGAGTTTCAAAGGGAGTAAGTGTTTTTATGCAGGATAGGCAGCCTAAGCTGTCTTGAAAAGGTGTCTCATCCTTGAGAGAACAAAAACTGTTTAAAACATCTCAGATTAAGTATCCGTAAGTAAATATACAGTTTTGAAAAATCTAAGTGGAAAGAAGAAGTCACCATAGTGCTTGGTCCAAGTTGGCTTCTCATAACCCCCTTTCATGTCAGCAAAGTGAGAAATTAACATTTTGTCTTCCTTGCTATACAAAGTACAATTTCTAGATGGAACAACTATTGGGTACTAACTGTCTTACCATGAAACATGAAGAATATTACTGTTTCTACTGAAAAGTAGTTCTACAGATTGAATCAAAATCCAAGGCACACCTACAAGCCTTGCAGCAAGAGCTGGTGCACTTTGCAGCAGCTGTTTTAGTGGGATATGAAGGCTAGTTTTGCTCAAACAAGCCACATAGCCCTAATGCAGCAAAAATATAAATCCTGGTTTTGCAGAAGGAGGTAATGTAGCTCTTTTATTCCTGGAAGAGGACGAGTCCCATCTTTGGTTTGTGTTTCAGGCATACATGGATGAATGTAGGAAGCAGAGCACCATACAAGCAAGTGAGAAGCAGAGCCAGCACACACACAGAATCCAGGCACCAGAATCATTTGCAAAGCAAAACTAATGTACATCACTTTATGCATGATTACATTTTCAAAAGCAAGAAGTGTTAGGAAATATTTTTGAAGACAGTCAGTAATGTTTTGCAAGAATCGCTGACTCAAGCCCTTGATCTGGCCATTTAGCTGATGACTGGAAAACAGCCCTGGTTATGTTTATTCTTTAGACAAAGTCCAGCTAAAAATGCATCCAGGCTTAAATAATCTGCATAACAATGACCTCAAAACCCCAAATACAACACTGCATTGCATGCAGGTTTCCCAACAGGATACAGCATTGTCAGGGCTCACACCCAGCTATCCGCTTACGATGCACAGTCTCCCAACGCGGCGTTTTCATCTTTAGACCACTCTTGGAAGTTATGCACTATTTCATTTCCATTTGCATTTCAATATGGCCCCAAGGGCTTTACATACATCTGGTCCTCACTGTGTTAAGATTCTTCCCGAACACCATATTGCCTAAAGATGGTGAGACAAAGGATGTGCTGCATTTTGAGCAACTTCACGCGTCGGCTCTCGGCCAGAACAGTGAGCGGAGCATCCTGCATCCTACCCCGTTTCACTCTGCAGGTCTTCATGCCAGCACTGCTCTACAAACAGCAGCAAATGTCACCATCCCAGCTCTCTCAGGTGGGGAGAGCCGGAGGAGGAGGCACAGCTCCAAGCTCAAGGCTATACATCCAGTCAGGAACGAGCCAACAGGAACGTTTGACTCATCCATGTCAGAAGATCCCAAACCTTCCATGTTACCTAAACAACAAAAGCCTAAGGGAATACACTATAACGGGTCTACTGAGCACAGCTTGGGAACTACAGATCTCACACACAGGCTGGGAGCTTTTTATCCATCACCTTGCTGTAAGTGCTTCCCTCTTTTCCCCCACACAGCAGCAGTTTTGCTCCCATCATGCATGTCACCTTCAGTGGGAGAGGACTTCATATATTTTTAAGACATTCATGCTTTTGTACAGTATTATTAAGGATCTGTGAGCTCTTCCAGAGAGCAAAATCTTGGGTTTTTTTTCCAGACTGAGGAGAATTTTTATTCATGCTTTCGATGCCTCCTGCCTCAATACTACCCCTAATTCCCCTGGCACACCCACCATCCTGGGGCTGAGCACAGGCAGAGATGATAAATGAGACCAAGTGCCTCAGACCAGCCATGAGGCTGATTACCCCTCTCTTCTCTTCAGAGAGCTCGGGTTGGACACATCAATTTTACCTGTGCCACCCACAGGGGCCTGGCAGCGCAGAGATGGTCCCCCCTGCCCGGAACAGGGTCAGCATCCAGCTGCTGGTAAGCAGAGAACTGCAGACAGGAGGATCCTCAGATCCATTTTAAAATCATCTTAAAATAGGGTGCTGCCTCTGAGCCGAGCCAGCAGCACAAGCCTTGCCAAGATGCTGAAGCTTTCAGGCGCTCACTCCTCACATTGGTGTTTACTCCTACCCAACCACCCGCACCTCCCAGCCCCTTCCCAGCCTCCACCACCGACTGCTGAGCTTCCTTTTGGCACAGGTGTCTGCAGCAAGGGCTCACTGACGTGGAGCATAACACACTTACCTCTCCATCTGTAAAATAAATATATAATTTTCGAAGCAAGGACACATATCAAAGAGCACAGGATGCAGCGCAGTGACTCATGCAACCAGCAAAGTAGAAACTTGGCTGCATCCATGCCTGCACAGGGCACTCTGCATCTCTTCCTATAATTAGTCCTTCGAATGCTAGAGGGGAAAGGAACAAATTCAAAGAGGTTTCACTTCTCAATTATTCACATATTTCCAAATCAAATGGTTGTCTGTCAGAGAGCAACATGCCATTGCCCTAGGATATCAAAATGCAAACTGAAAAGTCTCTCCAGGAACAGGATTTGCTTTCATTACATTTATATCACCTAATTCATTTTAAGATTATATATAATTAGTCTCTCCCTCCCTTCCCCACCCCAATCCAATATACTCTCCCAAGCAATTTCAGAACATGCCACACATGCCAATGGCACTTCTAAGGCAGCCTTTCAAACAATACATGGGATTTTAATTTCTTTTTTCAAGCATTTTCTTTCCTTGAATTGCCATATCTTTCAGGTGTGCATCAGTACCAATCTGCTTCTACAATATTTTTGTTTTAATATTTTCTTTTTGGAGCAAACACCTCTAAGGAACTTTATATCTTGACTCTTCATTTGCCTTCTGACTGTCTGAGATTTCAGTCTGCCATCCCTAATGTTTCACAGCCATTTTCTATCACCATCAGACTCTGTGTGCTACCTTCATTTGAATGTCTCCATTTTCATTCTACATCTCTCTGATTCCAGCAAATAAACCTGCTGTAAGGTTTAATTGAGAGAAAGCCAAAGTGCCTGGATCACTTCCCCATCCACACGTTATTACAGCATCACTCCCAGCAAGGATGCAATTTTCTTGAATCATGGAATGGTTTGGGCTGGAAGGGACCTTAAAAATGTTCTCATTCCAATCCCCTGCCAGGGGCAGAGACATCTTTCACTAGACAAAGTTGCTCAGAGCCCAGTCCAGCCTGGCCTTGAGTACTTCCAGGGATGTGAACTAGAAAAAAGTGAGCCCTCTCATCCTGTAAAAACTCCCAACAAACACGTCAGGAAAGTCCTGAGACAGGCAAGGGTATTCTGACCAGCTGTGAACATAAAATCACTTTTCCTTGTTGTTATTCTTCTGATTGGGAAGGAGGAGGATCTTTCCCCATGAGGGAGAGATGGTGTTTGCTGCTGCTTCCTGCTCTGCACCACCCTTCTGCTGAGATTTCCTTGAATTTAGTGGGGAAAATCACATTAACCATCAACCACTTTAGCATGGACGATGTTGGGGCTGGATGAAAAGCATCCCATTTCTACCAGAGGTGAAACAGCACATTATCAAACACAAGGAATCTGCCTGGAGTGCCACTACCATCATCCCAAACCAAACTCATTGGGTTTAACTGAGTTGAAATCGAGTGTTCCCCTATGGCAAGAAGATGCCACAGGGGTGTGATGAGTCTCATTAGTCCAAGATCCCACAGCATTTTACTGCTTTGCACTTTCAGCTGCAGCCCTGTACCTCTTCACTCTTTCAAAACAATGGATTTTTGATTTCTCAAGCAGCAAAACCAGTTTTGAGAGCTTCTTCCACTTTGAAAAACCCAATTTATACAAAAACCCAAAAAGAAAAGGGATATTTCACCCAATTTCCACACGTGTCCTTGACCCTGGGCGGCTGGAACTTGGATCAGCTGTTTGGCACCAGGGCCTCCAGCAGCTCTAAATGACCAAGAGAAAAACACCAGAGCTCTTAACTCAGTTAACTCACAGCCCTAAAGGTAACACCAGTGTGAAGATGAGCTCATTTTATCACAGAATAAAAGTGAAGGCAACCTCAAAGGAAGGAGCTCCTCTGTGCTGAAATGGGGACCAGCACTAGCAGGCAGTGTCTGGATATGTAAATACTCAAAGTAAAAAAAAGCATCACAACCCCCCATGAAAAGAGAGAGAAAGAAAGAAAGAAATTAAGTAAGAAAGAAAGAAAGAAAGAAAAAAGAAAGGAAACAAGAAAGAAAGGAAGAAAGGAAGAAAGAAAGAAAGGAAGAAAGAAAGAAAGAAAGGAAGAAAGAAAGAAAGAAAGGAAAAAAGAAAGAAAGAAAGAAAGAAAGAAATAAAAAGAAAGAAAGAAAGAAAGAAAGGAAGGAAGGAGGAAAGAAAGAAAGAAAGAAAGAAAGAAAGAAAGAGAGAAAGAAAGAGAGAGAGAAATAAAATAAAACCACCATTATTTAACTCTATCAAGGAGAAAATGTGGCATCCTGCACTGCTTCCAGAGGACCCAGGAGTCTAAAATCCCTCCATCCTGCCCAGCAACAACAGCTCTGAGTGCGAGGACACTGGGGACAACCACCCTGCCTGGGATCACGGCACAGTGCCAGCTGCAGAGGCAGGGAGAGGATGAGGAGGCAGCCTGGTGTGGAAACTTCTGCTGCTGTGAAGGCACCCTGACTGCACCTCAACCCCTGTGAGCTGAGAACTCCTTTCCCTACCCCAGAATCTGGCTAAAGGGGTCAGGGAGGAGAGTTTCTGGTTTGGCATGTCCACATGTGCAGACCAGCACCAAGAGAGAAGGGGGTGATGGAGGGGTGAGGCAGCCTGGCTTAGGCACATTAGAAGGGGAAAGTAACAGTGATAACTTACACCCACCATAGATTTATGTGGGTTTTTTAGCCTAATGAGTTCCCAGAACCACTTTGAAAAATTCCTCATCTCCTCACACAACCCTCAGTCCTGCAGAGCTGCCTGTGACAGAGCTGGCTAACTCAGGCCTCATGCCGGCACCCCAGAAAATGCTGCTTTGCAAGGAATTTTGATTAATCTTGCTGCTTTTAAAACACTGATCAAGATCAGGAGCACCAGCTCCGATTTCTATTTTTTCAACTGTTTTTACTTCTTATTCTCCAACATTAAAACCACTTGCTCCCCTCACTGCAATTCCCCAGTAAATCCCAGTATTTCATTTCCAGATTTACTCAAGTGTTTTTACAAGCTGCACACCTTCAACTGGGAAGCAAAAGTGCTGTTTGTTATCCCTCCCTCCTGGCTGATCCTCAGGTATGACTGACATATCATCTGCCAGGGATTTTCCACATCATGGGTTCCCTCTTACAACTGCAGCAGGCGAGTGCTGCCTGCAATGGGTTTGTGGCTTGTGCACACATGGAGCTGTTCCAGCAGAGCTGCTCGGGCTCCTGTTCCTTCTCAATACCCACAGGCGAGAGTGTTTATCCTGGAATAATAGTGTTTTGTTTCAATTTAGCCTCGTGGATATATTGCAGCGAAATAAAACAGATTACAAATTAATCTCCACTCCAGATTAGGAATAGCTGGATGGATGGAGCCATTTGGGAGCAGCTATTTCACATTAAATCCATATCGTGTTTTAATTTCAACAGCTCATCTGACCACATCTGCGGCAGCCACTTCCTAAAAGCTGCAGTGCTGAAAAGCAGGGAAGCTGTTGAGTTCCTGCAGACAGTTTCTGCATTCAGGAACTAGTAACACTTTAAACCAGGTAGGTAAACACAGGGTGTGCTGAGCCAGAGCATTACAACAGCAGTCCAAAGAGCTCTGCCCAATGCAGCATCCAAGGAGCTGCTGGCAGCAGCACGAGGCAGGTTTGTGTCACTGGGGGAAAGCCTCACGTGGATGTGATTTCCCACTGATTTGTTTCATTGGCAACCCACCCTCCTAGAGACTCAAAGTCACTCAAGAACTCGTAGTGCACAGCACTGAGGACAGGACCATCACAGCACTCAGGATCATCTCCACTGCATTTTTTTGTTTTGTTTTGTTTTAGCACCTAGATTTGCTGGTTGCATCCAAATTCCCATATTCCTGCCCTGTCCTCTTCTACAGGGCATCATCTTTGAGGAGAGTTTGCAAACCACAAAGCCTTGATTTTATCTGTACTGGACATCTCTCATGCAGCTCCAGGGATGCCCTCTGTGTCTCCCTGTGCTGAAGCTGTGCTGGATCTGGATTCTTCACTTCTAACATGAAGTGATCACCATGAAGGCAAAACGTGCTGAAAGCTGCTGCAGAACAGAAATTAAAAGTCTCCAGGAATGCTGACTATGTGCTCTCCACAAAATCTCCATTGCAAAAAGCTGCAGACAGAAAGATCAAAGCACATGTGGAAGTCCCCACTGACCTGAGCAACTCCAGGAGGGGTTTGCAAGTGCCTCAGCAGATATTTCCCTTGGATTCTAGAAATTGGGCTGAGTCAATATCATGTGCCTTTGGGAAATCCCTCTTTGCAAACCATCCACCTAAGGCGTGGCAAGAACAGGGCTCATTGCAGCAGTGTTAGAAAGCCAGCAGCTATTTCTCATGCTTTTTAGTACAGAGGGAAGTCCAATGAATCTGCAAGATGTTTTCTGGGGCACAACAGGAAATCCAAGCTCAGGGCATCCTCAGTAAAAGATTAAGGAACGACCCTTTTTTTTTCTTTTTTTTTTTTAATCCCCCCAGAGGAATCATCTCCATCAGCCAAAGGTGCATTCCAGATATTTTCTTCAGTGCTATATTACCTCATCTCACTGTCCTAGGATGGAAGATTTCTTCATGATCACAGGATGAAAGATTTCTATCTACTGATCCTTGTTTCCGTCTTCCACTTAGAGAGGAAGGACACAACTTCTCCCCAACCTATCTTCTCCTGCTGGACTGGCAGAAGATCTCAAGCAGATGGTTTTCAACTCAAACTCCATGATGCAATTAGGCTTCTTGGTCCCATTCCTTCAGCAGAGCTTTCTGCTGGTAGCAGCAACCTCTGCCACATCATGGGCATCCCTTCAGGATTTGGAATTGATTTACCCAGTATAATTTTGCTCCTCATCCAACCTGCTGTTTCAGCTCTACTGACTTCTAAGCAATCTTATAGGTGTAAGTAGCCTTTTATCTTGGAAGGGATTTTAAGCATCTAGCACAAAAAAGACAGGTTGTGTGTATCAGAAGATCAAGTTCTTCTGTCCATGTTATGTAGAAGGTTAAATTAGTACATCACTGTCCTTTTCAACAGCTTTAACACCTACAAAATCTCAAGCCCATCACACTAAACTTCTGCTGAGTAATTCCTTTTGTCATCCAAACTCTTCCTTGAATGGTCATCCTATGGCTGAGTATCCCACAGCAAGTTCCAAGCACACAGGTACATCATAAATCCTGGAGAGATAGCATCTCTCCAGCCCTGTTTGACCAGGGAAATGGAAATGGTTTGACTGGTTGCAGTTTAGTCCTGTTTTTAAAATGTGCTCGCTGGAAAGAAAGTGAGAAACGCACATCCCACCCTCCAAAAATGAGATATTTTGGAAAGTAAAGCTCAGGGCTCATTAGAAATGAGCTTCACTTAATCACAAAGCATTCCTCCCGGCTGGCCTTGTAAAATGTCATGGTTAATCCAGTCTCATTGCAAGTGGATATTTTTTGATAATGCATCAGGTGCAAAGCAGTAATTTCCTCGTGACGAGGCTGAGTGAGGAGGGGCTGCAGCAAAGGCAGCTCCAGCAGAGCAGACTTCTTTCCAGTCTATCCCCCTCTAGGGAAGAGGGACACGTGCCACTGATTTTCCACATGGGCATTTCATGGGGTAAAGATCACTCCTTGCCTGTTACACAGGGGCAAGGAGACCGTGATCTGCCTCTTTGGAGCCACTGCTCACGCAAGAGAGATTTCCCACAGCACAGACCCCAGCCCACCTCTGCCCCATCCCCTGGCTAAATCACCCCACACTTCTGTGTGAAGAAGGTAAGATAATGGGACAGAAAGGGAGATGAATGGGTGAGCAATTATATGTATTATATGTATTTTTCCTCAACCAAAACAAACCACCTCCGCTGTTACTGGTGGGATGAGTGTGTACTTTACATTCCCCACTGAACAATTGCTCTGTTTCAAGAGGATGAGGCATTCAGAAGGTGAAAGAGATGTGGTCCTCCTGAAAGAGATACTGTCCTTGAGGCAGTGATTGCAATGATGTGTGCCCACGAGAAAACACCTCCCTTAAAAGCAGATTCCAGCTATAATATGCAGTGATATAACTTCTTCCATTGCAGAGTCAGAGCCCAGCTGAGGGTGACACCTCTGTAACTAAAGGCAGAGATTTTCATATCTGTTTATGTAGGCAGAATCAAGCCTCTGTTTGAAGGATTTTCCCCCAAAAAGCAAAAGATCTGCCATGTTTCTGAGTGCTTTTAACTACTGCAGCATCTCTGTTCCAAAGCCAGACTGCTCACCCTTTTACTCTAACAAACAACAGAGCTTTTTCTTTTGTTAACATTAAATCATTCATGCCCATAAGTGTCCGTCCTCCATTTCATTTGTGGCATAGTTAAATTGAGAGTCACTGGTCAAACAAAATTAGCAGCCCAGTGTTCAAAGCATGCCTAATCTTCCTGTATAGTGTGAAACACAGGCAGATCACATGCAGGTTTTTTTAATGCAATCTCCTTCCACTTTTTTTTTTTGTTTGTTTTTCCCCCCACCCCCACCCTGTGGAATTAAATCTCTGTGGCAGGTACTATTAGAAACATGTCACATCCAGCAATCAGGGGCTGGGTGATGCATGCTCACCCTTGGTCACTAACACAGCTGGCCAAGTTTGGCCAGCCCAGCTGTGGCAGATAACACCTCTGCCAGGGGTCACAAATACAGGGTATCTATCCCACAGCATAAATCACAGAACAGAGGTTCTCCACTGATTTTTCCTTCCACCGATATTTTTCACCTTTTTTATTGTTGTTTTTTTTTTTTTAACAGGATGGTGTCAATGTAAAGCACCAACTCTTTATCAGAAAACGCTCATTCTGTATTTACAAAGGAACACAGACTGAGCCACAGCAACCATGGGAGGAATTAATGCAATGGCAGCTCCTATGTAGCCATACTAGGGCCAAAATAAGCCCAAATAGAAGCAGCACATCTGCTCCCACTATCCTCAGTGTATTCTTCAAACAATGGGAAGAAAAGCCTGGAGAAGCACTGACCCTCACTTCATTCAAAGAGTGCCCCTGCTCAATTCGTGAAAGTTTGCCTTTCCTTTTCAAGTGAAAAGGCCAGAAGAATACTTGGGAAACCAAAAGATTGCTTGGGAAAAAAAAAATCATTTTAATTGCAGGAGGCTTCAAACCATCAAACCCCATAAAACTTGTGTTAAAAGATTTGCAGCAAACTAGTGTGCTGGAGATTTGATTTTTTTTTCTTTCTGGGTTTTAGAAGGGGAAAGCAAATACAGTTTTTTAATCAATCTTTCCACAAGGAGATTTACAACGCTAATGTGCTGAAGCATAAACTGATACAGTGACAAACCCCCTTTCTCCTTAAATGTGCTAATAAGGTTGATCCTTTCTCCAGAGCTTTGTTCTTGGGAGGTTTCTGCAATGAGTTCACTTCTTTCACCAGCACAGAGCCCTGCTCATGTGGAAATCATCGGGCTGAATACATTCACTGCTTCATCTGGCCCTCAGCATCAGGTCTCAATTGGGATTTGGGGTGGTGGGCAACTGACTGGACAGCGATGCAAAAAGAAAAAAAAGGAAAAAAAAAGAATAAAAAAGAGATAAAGAAAAAAAGAAAGAAAGAGGGAGGGTTGCTTTTACAATGCAAAGTGAAGCATCATTTAAAATGATCTGTCTGGGAGTGGGAACAGCTATCACAGGGCATGCCAGTCCTGGGATGCAGCTTCCCAGCACCTTCCTGTTAATGGGCAGCAGCATCCACCTGCAGAGTCATCCCAGCAGGCCAGGAAGCCCCATCCCACGCCACCCATTTATCAAGGAAGCAGTGACTCCACACTATGAGTTTAAACAACAGAAACACTAAACTGAAATTACCTGCAGGGGTAAAAGGCCCTAAAGCAGAAGGTGAAGCCAAATGTAAGAAATCCCACCCCACTGAGACGTGCACAGGAGTGGGTTGACTTTTCAAGAGCGGTGAATGATCAAAGGCACACACAGCCAGAAGAGGACAGTCAGTCCTCAGGGTCAATATTCATTTTGTCCATTAATACACAGCAAACCAGGTGCCTTGCTCGAAGAGGAACTTTTGGTGTCACAGACTGATTCCTGAAAAAAGTTAGGCTGAGACCCTTCTCCTCTCCCTCCACCTCTGTGCAGCAGCAGATTGTCACACTGAGGAGCAACCTCAAAGGTGCTCCATCCTGCAGCTACCCAAGTTCAACTCATCTCAGTAACCTCCAGGTTTTCTGCTTTTGCAGGTAACTGCAAACAAAGCCAACAGCCTCCTCTAACTCCTGCTGCAAAAAGCTGCCAAGACCTACTCCTTGGCCATCAGTGGATGCAAACAAAGGTCAGCAGGGACTTTGGCTCTTCTGACACCCCATGACAGCATCACTTTGAAGACAGATGAAGTTTAAAAACAAGCAAAATCCCCGCGGCTCACAGCTGCTCTCCCGTACTGGGGCTGTGGCCAAGGAAGGATTCCTCCTGCAGTATTTTTAGCTGAACACGTGCTACTTTTATTTCTTGAAGACAAGAAATCTCCTCAAGGCTATGGCAATGAACACATGTGACAAGACATTTTAACTCTTTCCCACTAAAGACCCTGTGAGACAAATGTGAGGATAAGGGCATTACCAACATGGACGACAGGGATTTTCTTTATTATCCCACATGTTTCAAAACCCTTTTTTCCACCCCAAACCAAGAGGCATCTCCAAACCCCTTTTACTCATCTAAGTGCCCAAGGAGGAAGATGTGTATTACACAGTACCTTCTAGGGACTTCACAAGTGGGATCACTGCCATATGAACAGGCCCAATACTTGCTAAAAAATTATCATACGCACAGAACTGGGATTGCTCCTAGCCCAAGGCACATGAAAATATTTCCAGTGTGGAAAATTAAGCTGCCCAGGGATGGAGAACAGAGGCTTAGCACCACCCAGCCCACTGTTAACTTTCAGTTGCTGCAAGGTGCAGGATGTGGTCCTTGGGGAGGGACTAAACCCCATTTAAACTCCACTTCCCAGCCAGACTCCTCTGTCCAAACTGGATACCATGCCCTAAATATGGTCCTTGGGAAGGGACTAAACCCTGTTTAAACCCCCCTTCCCAACCATATTCCTCCATCCATTTGCATCCTATGGCACCCTGGCTCTTGCTGCTGACTGCTAGTTAGAGCAGTATTTATGGCACAGGCCCTTCTCCATAAAATAAACATAAACGACTTAGGAGCACAAACACAGGCTGGACACGCAAGACAGGGTATAAATAACCTGCTTACCCTTAAAACCTCTTTCCAGCTCACCTATGCCAAGTGTTTGTGCAGAATCCCCGTCTCGATTTAGAAACCAAATGTATTTTGAACAGGAGCTGACACCGAGCGTCCCCCGCCTCCAGGCGCGCAAACCGGCCACGCCGGCGCCGCTGACGAGCAGGGAGCCAGCTCCTTCCAGCTCATGGTTTCACCTTCCCAGCAGGAAAATACTGCAGGGGAAGGAATAAGATAGAGTCTTCTGTTAAGACATGCCTTCTCCTTCCTTTTAAACGGGGCCTAAGTGCAGCCTGGAAAGGCAAACCGCAGCCTGAGGTTCTGGGATCCATAGAAGGGGCGATGCCAACCTGCTGGCAGCACTCAGGTGAGCTGGCCAAGAGGGATTTGAGGCTTGGCCCTGGAGCCCATCGTGTGCGTGCCAGCTGCCTCTCAAGCCCATCGTGAGTTCAGATGTAGCCAAGGCTCTTAAGGACAGGAGTTCTGCTAATCTGAGCTCATGTCACCTAGTGCCACCCTGCTGAACTTGAGACATTGACTCATGGCACTACAGTGCAAGTCCCACCCTCACCCCTGAACAGGGGCCTTTCAATCTTTTATTTGGTCCCTTTCTTCTGTTTAAAGCTCCAAGCAGCAGTCTCTGGCCAGATGTCAGAGAAAGAACAGTTCATGGAGCACAGCTGGAGCCCTGCAGCACCCACCTTCTCCCCACGTGGCTTTTTGGCTGTGAAACGTGGTTCCTGCTCATCTGAGTCAGGACCAGCTCATCCATGAGCAGGCACTGGGCTCCATCACCGCTCTGGGCACAGCCAGCCCAGCTCATCCCCTTCTTGCACCATCCCAGGGTGACAGGGATGACACCAGGCAGAGCTGATGGAGGGGCAGCACGTCCCAGCACACCTGAATTTTCATCTCTGGTAGCAAAGGTGGAAGGCCAAACTCGAAGTTTACAAGCTGAAGTTGTGTTTACTCATGCCATAAGAGATGAAGGGGGCAAGACTATCACAAGATAATAATTCCCTTGATTTGTTATAAAGCAAAGCCAACTGCTTCTAATTCCTGCGTGGTACCAGCTGCTTCCCAAAGAACCCACCGGCTCAGGAAAGTTTCAATTGCTTTCCTCCTCAACTGTTTCATTCCAAACTTTAGAAAATAATCACACAGCAAACAGTCCTGCATCCACCTCCCAAAAGCACTCACTGCCTAAATGGAATGGATTGCTGCCTAAACATGAGAAAAACCACCCAGTCATACAAAAACTACTCATTCAAGATTCATCTGTGCTCAATTAAAGAACAGAGGAGCAGCTGATGAAAACATTTACAAGCTATTATTAAATTTTACCAGGTGGGGAAGCCAAGAAGAATACAGATATTCAAATTTTTGCCAGGATTGATTTTTTATTCCAGACGCACGAATGAAAAAAAAAAAAAGCAGTTGTAGAAGGTTGTTTTGCCTCAACAGAATTGGTAAGTGCAGCTATCAATAACCATTGCAATAAATAAAACATTTGCAAGGAATAAAATACCTGCATAATCAGAAATTCGATGGAAGTCATCTTTCCTGGTACAGTGTGTGCTAAGCACAGGGTACATGGCCTGGCACTAATTATTCAAACAGCAAAGTACTCCAGGACTCAAAATCCAGAAAGACACATGGGAACAGCAATGGTAAAAATTATGAAAATGGGGACGCCCCAGATGGGTCCAGCATCATCCTCACCTCCCACAATATGGGCATAAGTGGAGAAATCACTGAACCTGCTGCATTCCTTCTCAGTGAGGGAGAATTGAACTCCCCAAAAGTGATCCCAGAAGGAGCAAATCCCCATTTGCCTCATTCCCCACAACACCCCTCAGGGACCAGCTGTGGTGCCAATGGGAAGCATGTCCCCAGAGCACTCATGGTGCACCCTGCATGTTCCCCAATTCTTTGGGAGACTCCTGCTGGGCACCACTGCTGCCCCTCAAGCCTTGGGACAACTCCAGCATCTTTTTGTGACTGTGAATTCACCCAGAAGGCCACACTTATATGATAGGGACTCTGTGCTGTGGAGCTGCTGTGGCAGGGATCAGGTGAGAGCCAGCATCCCTGCTCGTGTTTCCCTAGCAACTCCAGCTCCTGCTTCCCTTTACACATTCCCTTCCTCTCTCCAAAGTAGGCCAAGACTGCTTCCATCATTCAGCCACACAAACCAGAGATTAGAGGAATTCAGTGAGCCCTGTGTCCACTCAATACAAATATTGATGGAGGATGCACTGGCATTAAATCCTCTCTCTACACATGCATTCAGCCTCCCCTAAAAACACAAGAGCAACCCATTTGGAGAAGGGGTATCTCAGCATCCCATCCAGAGCATCTCAACACTCAGTAAAAAAACAAGGATGAAAATGGAAGACCAAACTCCAGCACCCACTGGCAAAATTGGATGTGCCTGGGCAGGTATCACCTAAATCCAAAATTCACACAAAGGACGTCCAACATCCTTTGAAAAAAACAGCTCTAAGGCTCAGACCTGACCAGATATCAGGTATTTAAGTATTAATTTTTTATGGCTGATGCCTACAACATCTTTGCCAAGCTGGAGAACAAAGCACAGCCACGGTAGGCACCCCAGACTCCCACCCACCATGCCCTTCCTCTCACTCAACACCAACACTTCACCAGTTAAACCAGCTCCTGACACTGCTTTTTTTGCCTCTCCCTGTCATGAGAATGACACTTGGAGTTCAGGCATGAATGCCCAAACTCAGTTGTGGGCATTAATCAGGCTTCATCCATTCAAACCTATCCCACAAGAAAGGAATTTGCTTGAAAAGCAGATATTTAATCACCCGATGCTTCCCCCAGCATTGTGGCTAAACCATCCCTGGCTGATGTAGCCACAGCAATAAAAGCTCAAGTACAGGCACAGTGATATCAGTGAAAAAAAATACCAGATGGGTATTGTGGGCCAGTCTCACCCAAAATACCCCTGTCTGATCAACAAGGCTTATTGGATACAGTTTTGGAATGTATTTGGTCCTTCACAAAAGCACTGACCTGTTTATTTACTCATGTCACCAATGTGGCTGAAGAAAGCTGGAGGTTTGTGGCAATTTTTTTCGACCAATTCTCAGGGAAAGTGGCAGCTCAGGACTTAATCCTCCCCTAGCCAAGGGCAGCACATAGGCACATGTTTAAACTGAAACTAAAATACGCTCAGGCTTCTAGGCTTTGTGGAAGCAACCTGGTCTAGTGGGAATGTCTCTGTCCATGGCAGGGGTGTTGGAAGTAGATGATCTCTTAGACCCCTCCCAACCCAAACCATTCCGTGATTCTATGAAGGCACACACTTAAAAAGACCAACTAAACAACAGCAAAAGCAGAGCAAGAAATTCTACAGGGGAGAGGAGGCACTCAGTTTCCTCATAAGAAGATATGTCAGATTGCAGCTAAATCTAAACCCACACCACAGGAACACACCTTCATCCCCAGTGAAACCAAGGCTAATCTTTGACCCCTTGGATTAAAAGAAAAAAATACACCCCAAAAGCCAATCTCCCAATAAACTACTTGATCTCTGGTTATTTCTCCTGCTTTTATACCAGTGTAGAAAGAAGGGATCAAGCTAAATTATTTTGATTAGTTGGCATTAAAAGAAACCCCACTGTGATGCTGGGCCATTCAGTGCTCAGTGCACACCTGCTTTGCTGACCAAAAAGCCTGGAGATGTACTTGACACTGCACACCCAAAATTCAGATGTTTTATGCTAAAAACCACATGTGGCACTCCTGTGAATGAGAAAGAATAAGAAAGCACTCCTGTGGCACAGGAGAAGCTGACAATGAGGCACCTTCAAGTGGAGCTTCTCAGTCTGTCTCCTCAACATGAAATCCATTACAACCAGAGATGAAGTCAAAATGTTATCAATTAAAAAAAAAAAAAAAAAGGGTGGGGAAAGGCAGCAGCTGCACAAGTCTGCAGGATTGCACCAGCTCTGGGATGTCCCAGCAGCCAGAGGTTTGCTGAACAGGTTGTTGGAGAGCTGGCCCATGGGGCAATGTCTCCTGCAGCTCCACGTGGCAGCTGGGGTTTGCACCCCAAAACCCCAGACAGCCCAGATGGGAGAAGACATCTGGCCAAGAGGATGGCAGAGCAAAGCTCTCACAAGCCAGCAGCAAGAAAACAAAACCTTCAAAACCTCCATCTATGGAGATGGCACCAATACCAAAAGACTGAGCAGGAAAGCAGAGGGGGCAGAGGTGCAGTGCCATCACCAAACATCTCCTTTAGGAAAACAAGAGCTCATGGAAGGAAAACTCAAGATATGGCAAAGGAATTAGACATTTTTTTTTTTTTTTTTGAAAAATAGCTAAAACCTGGAACATTTCTTTTCATCAGGATATAAAAATGTGGAGGATGAAGTGCATGTCACTGTTACATTCCATTTACACACATCCCCCCCAAAGGCTGCCTAACATCTGGTTAATGTCATTAAAAACAATCAATTCAGAGCATTCAGACCACGTGCTTGAGTCCACCCCTTTCAGCAAAGGCCTTACAGAAATTAATATATGCTGGATCTAAACAAGAATAACAATATGTGCTCCACAGAACAGAGACTAACATTAGGACATAGGATGGCTTCAGTCAAAATTTCATGTTCCTGGAGTGAATTGAGCAGCTTCCACAGTAGAATAAATTAAAAGAGAGGGAAACTTTGTTTTAAAAGAATCAACATGTTCAACTCTACCCTGCACCCAGCTGCCCCATGGTGAGGGATTCCACTGTAGGCACTGCAACCTGGAGACTGCAACTCCAGCTGCAAGGGATGCCAGGCAAAATGTATTAAAATTGAATTAAAACACTAATGTACCATAACTAGCACTGGAAGTGAATATATGTTTATTTTATATTGATGTAGTCTATTTCTGTGTGCGCGTGTGTGTATACATGATATTTAAAAAACTCAATAGTAAACCTTTCACTGGCCACAAATCTCTTTTTTTGTTGTTTCCTTCCACAAAACTGAATCATTGCCTATGTTAGCTGGCCACAAAATCTCTGCAATTTTTTTAATATTTTTCTTCCCCAAGAACGATGCTGGTTTGGAGATGAACACCGTGGATCCAGCACAGCTCCATCACATGTGAATCCTCACACCAGGGAACACTTTGCATCAGCCTCGTCAGGTTATATGGGAATATAATTAATCAGGTGACACATCCCACATAAATAACTTATGAGAAGCCTGTTGCTTGGAGGAGAGATTGTAGCCAAAAGGTATCTTAATTCACTCCAACAACGGATTGAGGAGAAAACACAAACACCTGGATGAAGCATCCATCTTTGCACTTACTGTCAAATACCCTTGGCTAAGGGGAATCTGCCCATCTGCCTGGCAAATATCCTTTTGCTTTTCTTTCTTACCCCCTCAGTCCTTTTTGGGGATGGAGGGTGAAGTTTGCAGCACGTTGTGGCTTCAACGTAGCATTAAAATGAGTGAAGTCAGGAACAAATCAAACATCCTGCAGGGAGCTGTTGGTATCACACACCCTTGTCCACCAAGGGCAACTCTGCACCACAGCCAAAATCAGGTGAGATGTCAACCACCAGCCAGGCAGAAGAGAAGAGTTTATGAGGAATTTCTAGGAGCAGCAGGTCAGCTATTGAAAGGCAGAATAATCTATAAATCACTCCTACAAATGAATGGAATTAATGGAATGGCTTTTGAGCACGGTAAATCTGACCGTTCCCTCAAAACAGAACTTTACATATTTAAGTATTCCCAGTAGTGCATGTTAAATAAATTTGAAGTCATTTAATTTATGCTAGAGCTGTCATCAGGGACATCCACTTAGAATCAAGAGTTATTAAGATTGGGAAGGGCCAATCCAGGTTGGACTGACTAAGGCCAGTCCAGCCATGAACCCAGCACTGCCAGGTGCACCCATGAACTGCATCCCCCAGCACCACATCTACACTTTCCCTCTCTATGGAGCCTCTCTCTTTTCCCATCAGTGCTATGAGTGCAGAGCTCCTTTACAAGTCCTTCCTTTCCCCCTGCAAACTTCTGCTTTGGAGCTGCCACCACAAAGCCACTAAATATTCCAACCACCTGAGATCACCCCAGCCCCTGGGTATTTGCACCCCTCTCCTGCCCTCATAATAAAGCCAACATTTAATGTTGCTGTTTTTCTTCAGTGGAGAGGGCAAAGAGAAACCACCTTGAGGTCCACACACGCTCATAGGAGCACATCACTCCTACCACCCCTCATGAAGGAGCACAGAGCATTTCAGGAGATTCATTAAATCTTCAGCTATTACATTCAACAGCTCCAGATTATTTGGTATTTTATAGCGACAGAGCATGGGACGCCCTGGCATCGCTCCCACTCTTGGAGTGTAACTAACCTCCAAGACTGCTCAGACTGTCAGGAGGCTGATTACATGAAATAAAACACTGCTTTTGACTATTAATTAATATTGACTTCACCGTTTGACCTCCGAACATGTTGAAATTTATAGGATCGCTCTCCAGGTTTATTAGGGCACTATTAATAATCCGAGGAGTATTTGGAGTCAGGCACCTTAAGGAACTCAAAAGAGCTCTTTGGTATGATGCATAGACATCATCTCAGGCTACTTTTGGCTTGGAAAAAGCATTTGGCTAATTTTCAATTTGTCAAGTGAGCCCCTGACAAGTTGGTAACGTATCACAGAGCAGATCTTCGGGAATCTCCAGCGGGCTTTTTCCCAGCCGTGGCTGGCCACAGCAGCGTGGCACAGGGATATTACAGCAGGCAGGATAATAACCAGATGGAGCAGAGCACTCATCTAGGCTATTTTGGTAGATCCACTGCAGATGAACATGATACAAAAGCCAATTAACTCCAATATATCTGACATGTAAAATAGTTGCGCACTGAAATTCTGTGTGTTTTTTTTTTTTTTCTTTTTTTCTCCTTCCACATTTTTCCTCCAAAATACTGGGCTTTCTTAATGTACAACAGTCTGAATGGAACATAAAATTAGCCTTTTCAAAAAAAATAAAATTCAAAGGAAACATTCAAGGATGGAACATTTTTAAGTCCATAGAAAAGTGGAAAGAGTTAATAACGTTTCTTAAAAACTTGGGTTTGTACAAAAAAAAGAAAACAACCCAACCCAAACCACAAATCAAAACCACAACCCACCTTGTTATTTTCAAGCTTTTACTTGAAAACTAGAAAGCATCTTAGTTTCTTACATGTGTCACATATGAAATTGTTAAGGACTCTATTTTTGGGTAGTTTATTCAGTGACAGGGAAGAGACTTATGACAAAGTCACCAGAAATCCTACTTCTAAGCCATCTCATTCTTTACATAACACAACATGTTTTTTAGAAAGACCAAATCTGTGAATATGAATCTCTAAACATTACAAAGGGTAAATTTAGTCAGCATGCTTTCTTCTACAAAATAAATAAGCAAAGCGAAGTGCTGAGAGAACTAGTAGCATCCAGCATTTTATCTTCCAAATCTATTTGTGACTCACGGATGCTTAAAAGCAGTGGTCCAAGGTCTGGGAGCTGTTAAAAGCACTTTAAATCCTTTAGGCTTCTTTGAAAAATCTCCACGTCTTCGCCACATGTGGATATTTTGCACTGCTGAGCCAGGAATCAATGCAAGCATTTAAACTTCCTTTTGTCAGGAACGACTTAAAGAGGGGAGCACAGGAGGCTTGTAAACAAACCTCCCGCGTTATTGAAAGAGAACCATGATGCGGCATTAATTGAAGGAGCACCTTCAATCTGTCAAGTCAAACAACACCCACAGGGGCTGTTCCTGGCAGGGCTCGGGTTGATGCTGCAGCCTTCAGGACCGTGTCATTAAATGGGGAATTTTTTTCATACCTCCAAGAGGGTGACAGCGCTCAGGTCATCTCGGGAAGATGAAAGGACCAGGAGAGCTGCTGAGCCCGGCCTTGATCAGTGACTACATGGCTCCTGGGAGTCTCGCTCCACTCAAAGATTTCTTGCAGATTGGTTGATTGTCACCTTACTAGCAGATTGTCACCTCTGCGCTGACCCTCTGGTCCACGGAAATGAGTTTTCTCCCACTGAAACAGGTTCTCTATCCCAAGAAAGTGGACGATTCTCCTCCATACCCTCACACACACATCTATGTTTCCACCATGGGAAGTACCAGTTTCAGTAGGACAGCTCCGCTTTTTCACCAGGTAGAGAAAGGATTGGGAACTCAACACCTCATCCCAACACAAAAACCAAACCATTTCTTTCCAGGATGGCAGAGTCATGGCAGCCAAAGTGACCCGTTTTGCACAGTCTGCTGAGATAACACCGAATAGCTACAGCAGAGAGGAGCTTCTAGAAAATAAAAAATAGCACCATGACAAGGAACATAAAAACTGATGAAAGTCTGGGCCACCATATCAGCATGACTGCCCCTGCAGAGCTCATGCCTCTCCAGACCAGGAGGTTACACTGGACACCAGAAAACTTCCTTGGTGCAAATGGACGATGATGCCAAAAAACGGACCAAAAATTAAACCTGGTTTAAATGGCTGAACTGCTTAAAATCATTTTTGCCACAAACAATCAAGCCTTCCAGTGTCCTCCACGTTAAAACAAGAGAGAAATAGGAAAGAGTAAGCAGCTATTTGATTTTTCATCTCCTCCAATTCATTGCTACCTCTGCTCAGAGGAGACCTGCATTACACTTGCTTTCAAATGCAGAGTTAGAGAAGAGCAGCTCATCAGTGGAGAAAACATGAAAATTTGGGACAAAATTAAAGAGCAGCTAACTTAGAACCAAGTTTACAAGGAGCAGAACTCCAAACTGCTAGGAAGAGGCAGGCAGAAGAAAGGCAAGACCCAGCACAAAACCTGTTATCTCAAGGATGTTCTCTGATGGGGAAAATCAGAAACGGGTGGGCTCTGACCCTAAGCCCATCAGATACAGCTAAAGCAACCATCAGGCAGCTTCTTGTCTTTAACATGCCACTAACGAAAAAAGTGTTTTTACCTTTCCTTTCAACCCTCCATTCCTTTCCATTTCTTTAGGCCATGGCATTTGGCAGCCAGAGCTTCTGCTTGGCATTAGAATTAATTCTCCCTGCTGGCTCATTTTTGGTAAAAACCTGTTAGTATGAACACTTGAATTTGACAGACACTTGCACTATTCACTCTTGCAACTCAAGGCACAAGACCTCTCAGAACTCTCTCTCAGAGTAAAATTACTGGTTTTTCTTAATTACACCGGTGGTTAATGCAGCCTCTGACAGAGAAAAGGTTGAACATTTAATTTGGCGAGGTTTGGTGCCAATCTTGCATTAGGCCACAATGATTTGACCTCTACCTCCGTGGCACTGTGCCTACATCCTTCTCCTAATAGCACGTATCCCTGCCCTACATATTCCACTGGGATCCCTGTGGCAGCTCTGCCAGAGACCCCCGGGACCAGCAGCTCCCAGTGAGTCACCAGGGACACTGTGCAGCCCTGTCACAGCAACATGTACTCTTCCTTACCACCAGCACACTGTTTCGGATGTCAAAATCAAGACTTTTGATAATTAGAAGGCTAATTACACCTCTAATTACACTGTACACACCAGTATGCTCCTTTGTACAGAGTTACGTTTTTGAGATACAATCTCACACTCCAAAGTTCAGACAGAGGAAGTATCCAGTGACGCTTTTGCTGATGAAGTAACCCACAAACCCCTCTCCATAATTTCCATGCACAGACACATAAGAAAGCATAAGAAGTACATAACAGTAGCAATAAAGAAGAGACCTTTTCGCTGGGGATGATGCACCTTGCTCTTTGCAAACTGAACTCACTTGAAGCCCTTCAATCCAACCTCATGCAACCTCATCTCCTAAGACACCTTATACTCATGTAGGATTATCACAGTGGCAATTAATCCTGTGTATAACCAGGAGACAATTTCATAAGGCACGTGCTGGGTTGAGTACATAACTGCTGCTTAAACTATGGAGTTTATTTGTCTGTTTATTTTTCTTATAATTATTCATTCATGTTTGCTATTTATTATTAATAAACCATTAATAATGCATTAGTTTTTAATTATTATTTCTATTATTTGAGTACCCTGCAAACACTGATACATCACTTCCAGCCTCCCAGTGCAGCTGGAGAGTGTTTTCTGTGCTTACAGCCATGGGGTTGGGGCACTGGAAGACAAAGTGACTTATTGGAGGACCCAAAGGAAAATGGGCAAGAGAGCAGGTGATCAACCCAAGTATTTCCACATATCCAGCATGTCTGATGACTGCTTCATCCCTCCTCTCATCAACAGGATGAAGCAAAACTGGCCCTCAAGTATGGCTATAACACCTATAAAACAAATTCTGGCACAGGGTCTTCTTCTAAGAGGAACAAGTTTATTTTTTCATGCCCCTTTTTTTCTGGCTTAGCAGGAGCTAAAACACAAAGCCTCAAACTTTGCTCTGCCTGTCATTGAAAGGAGCAGTGTGGTTTCAGTCTCCCACCATTGATGCACCACCTTCTAAATCCGCACCAGGAAATATTAATCCCTTCTGGAGTGGTGAAACTTGGGTGCATTGCCCCACCTTAAGGAGAAGGTTTTCAGCTCCTAACTATGAGCATTAGGTGCTTAGAGAAAAAGAATAAAAACTCTCATGATGCCAGGTTTTAACTTAAAATACCTCAGTGTAGTTAAAAAAAATCAATGTAAAATAAAAAATGTGGAGGTGCTGTGCCATAATTATCAAAAAGAAGGCTTTGACCCCAGAAACAACAGTAAGTTCCTAACACCCTGATGAACTGTGCAACCCAGGAAGGAACCAAAGTCCACACAGGAAAGCAATCATTGCCAACAGCCCCCAAAGTGCCTGGGTGTTTGTTTCTCATGTGGCACCTTCTGCTCTTAACATCTCCTTAGCCGCTATCTCTCCTTTATTAGAGGACAACACTTCCCTATCAGCTCCGGTTCCACAAACAAGCCAAGGCCACCGAGCACAGGGAGCTCCCAGGGACCAGGCAGCAAAAAGCCTCTGTTTGGCTCAGGCTCCTTAAAGCTGGGTGATTTAACTCTTCCAGAGCTGTGACTGTAATAAGGCTGTTTGCCAAAAAAAACCCCAAACAAACAGAACCAAAACGAAATTGAAACAAATCAAAACAAAAACCAAACCAAACCAAAATAAAAATAAAACTCCCCAAATAAATACGCATTTTATCACAGAGATAAGAGTGGTAGCAAGTTTTTGTTGTCAGAAAAGGCAAGGGAGCCATCGGTGACCTCCAGTCCTGGCTCAGCAATGCTGGGGAGCCCCTGGAGGGGTGGCTGGTCCCTTTGCACCTTCTCATGTCCTCATAGACCTTCACACCATGAAAGAGGAGGAAAGGGACAGAAGCACAAGCTGATGATAGCTATCTGCTTCAAATCATCTCTAAGGCAAAGGGGTGGAAAAAAAAAAAAAGGAACTTTCAGCATTTTAAATGGATTATATCAAAGCAGAGCCACCCACCAAGGACCAAACAAAGAGCAGGACTTCATGCTTTACTCCTCTGCTAAGAGAGGGATGAGAAGATAAACCAAGTAAGGGCTGGGTTTAAGGAATCAGCCACCCCTTAACACTGCAGTGACATCCCTGTCCCATTCCTGGGGTCTCAGCCACCCTGTTGAGTTGGCACTACATCCCCTCTGCACACCTTTGGCCAGGCAGTCACTGATCTCCAGCTACCAAGGCACTCCCCGCACCCAAACCCTGTGTTTGCACCAATCAATGCAGCAGCACCTCTGAAATACCTCCCCCACCCCCACAGCCAGCCTCAGGGGGAAAGCACAGCCCAGGAGAAGGATCAGACCTGGTCTGGAAGGCGGTGTCCCCATGTCCACTTCTTTACAAACTCTCCAAACTGCCCCTTGCAAACTCCCAGCTCAGCCTGACGTTTGATCTCTGACCGGTGGTGAGCAAACACTGCCGTGCAGAACAAACTGTTCCCTTTTCCAGAGTGGAAAGCCAGCCCTGCACGTCTGGGTTCCATCCGGGAGGGATCCTGGAGCCTCACAGAGGACCTTGCCCCACCACGACTTGGGAGTCACAACCTTCACTTCATCACTTGACTTTAAGAAAGGATCCTCTCTGCTCAAATTCCCATAATGGCATTTCCAGCCAGCAGCTCCCACCTTAATCCATTCTCTCCCGAGGGTCTCACTCTGATCCAGCCACCTGAAGAATTTAAAGGGGGGAAAAAGCATCTCTGGGTCTCTCAAGCCATCCTGCACTTTGCAGCATCTTACATTTCACCGTGGCAGATCAAAGCAGCCCTGACATCACAACAGCACAAAAGAAACTTCATGTTTCACCTCCTCCTGCTTGGAGCTCTCTGTGTCCTGCTCCAAAAGCAGAAATTACAAAATCCCAACCTAAAGCTCTATAAAAGAAATATCAGCAATTCAAATGAAGCGGATTTTTGTTTTGTCCTTTTACTCTAGTCACATAAATCAGATAGTGGAAAATAAGACCATGACACAAAAGACCAATCATAAAAATAGTCCTATTAATTTTCCTCTAAACAGTTCAAATAAATAGAGTGCCATTCCTGCATTTTGAGACTATTCAATTACAGAAGGAAAAGAAAAAATGACCCGGCAATACAATGCAGTTACAGCATTTGAACAGCTATGAAACCAGAAAGAGGGAGATTGATTCATTTTTTTTAAATTAACACTGCATTACCCACATTGCAGGATGGCCAACACGATTAGCAGGAAGCTTCAAGGAAAAAACAACAAAAAAAAAAAAAAACAACAACAAAAAAAAAAAAAAAAAAAAAAAAAAGGAGAGAGAGACAGGAAAGGGGGGAGAAGTAAGTCCCCAAAATGTTTAAGAGAGCAAACCCCACAGTGTATGGCTTTTCTGAGGCCCACTGGAGAAGATCTGAGTTTATTCTGGTGACAATAACTGCTAAATCGTATCAGACCACAGCTCAGGGGACCATAAACATCTGATTCTATTGTCCTGCCACACAAGCAATCGTTGCCTCATTATCATCACTATTAAAATCCAGTGCTGCCATCAGCATCAGATCAGTTGATCCCTAATGTTCTGCTCATTTTTTTGCAGTGCTAATTCATCAGGTTGAAAGTTTTAAGGAAATCTTACATGGCTGAGTAAATTATTAACTGTACTTCTTAGACATTGTATTTATTTTAGCATAAATGTTTCTCACTGAGTTTGCAAACAAACTATCATAAGGAGAGGGAAAAGTGAAAAAAAATCCCTAAATTTCTACTTTTCTCACCTGGTTTTACTATTTCATAACTCATTGAAATACTCAAGCTTCAGACTAAAATTTAGCAAACTCAACAAAGGAAATTATGTGGTGGTTTATTTTGTTTTTAATCTGAAAGCCAAAGACCCCAGACTCTCCTCATCCTCTTTTCTTCTCACGAGGCTGGCAGGCTCTCCAGGCTGAGTAGTGGTTGTCCCTAGAAAGCCTTTCAGTGGAGCTGAAATAACTGGACAGAGAGAACTCAGGTTTTCCCCATTCCAATTCAGTCTTTATTGAAAAAGCGTCTCTAAGTGTTCTGATAAAAACTCATTTAATTCAATAGTAACTGCCATTTAATCCATGCTTCTATATGGCACTTAAAGGCACTTTTTACCTGCTTCTTTAATATATATATTAAGAGAAAAAGAGATAAAAGTCTTCTTTTAAAAAGTCTTTGATTAAAAATCAGTTATCTATGCAGTGAGGGTAAAAATGTATTTCTGAAGCATTGATTTTGAGGGTTTTCTTCAAGTTTTTTCTGGTTACATAGCCTCAGTTGCACCAGGGTGCTACAATAATTCAAGAATTCATCACCATCCCCTGGGTAGGAAGAGCCTCAGGAGTAGGTTTGGGGTTCTGGCTGCTCTTTTGGGGTACCCAACCAGCAGCTCAGCCCAGAGATGATGAGGGAGAAGGGAGCAATGATGGTCCCATCCCTTCTGCTGCAGAAGGATCATTCCCAATTCCTGAGCTTGGAAGTCCAAAACTCATCAGGGTCTTGAGCTGTCCTGAGAAGCCCTGGAGATGGAACACCCATCCACATGTGCAACAACCTCAGCTCAAATGCAGCATTTCCAGACCAGAAAAAAAAGGCAGAAAAAACTCGAGTGATATCAGAAGCAGGCGTAAAATCACACCCAAAACCTGCCTGACTCCCCAACCAGGCACCACTTCACCAGGGATCCTCCAGAGCATCCTCAGGTGCCTCCCGAGGGACCAAAGCTGCCCTGAGCCACCAGCAGCCCCTCTGACCCGCAGTCATTCATAAAATCCGAGCCCAACAAAAGACACACACAGAGACATCCACACACACACACACCTCTACCCGGAGAAAGACCATCTTACTCACTGCTCTCTCCTTCCCACGCTACCTTAAAAACACTCATCTGCTGAAGCAATGCGCTGCTTGGCCAGCAGCCAGCTGGAAGCCAAAAGGGGCTTTTCCTTTCCTGCCGCTCAACCTCATTCAGGCACTTCTTGCTTGTACACAAGGCTATTTATAGCTGCTGGCGAGCACCCAGGCAGGCGCAACCCAACCGCAGAGCTCCAGCGGTTCCAAAAAAAAAAAAAAAAAAAAAAACACAACAAACCGATTGAGAGAGAAAAAAGAAGAACATAAAAATAAAATTAAAATGATGATAATAATAATAATAATGAGGACAACAGGAAAATAAACTATAGTGGAGCTGTGTCTCGCTGTGACGCGCTGAAGTGTGCGGTGTAAAGGAGAGGGAGAGGCACGGGATGGGTTGATCCGGGTTAAAAATAACCCCAGCCAAAAAAGCCACCGCAGGGAAGCGTGACCTTTACTACTACTACAGGAGGGAAACACGCTGCACCCTGCGCCTGCCTGCCGGGGAAGAGCTGCTCCCCAAGGCAAGGATTCCAATGAAAATTCAGTGGAGGGAGAAAGGAAGATGGAGAGAGAAAAAAAAATTGCGCCAAGAAAAACAGATACTGAATTTTTTTTTTTAAAGCAGCTTTTTTTTTTTTCCTTTGAAAAATGGTCCTTTTTTCTCACCTTTTTTCTCATTCCTTTGCACACCTCTTCATAGGGAGTGATTTTGAAATATGGTTTTGTGAGAGGAGAGGGTGACTCTGAAATACGGTTTTGTGACAGGAGAGAGGAGGAACCAGCTCAGTTTCTTGCAGATTTTGATGATAATGACTATTATAATATCAATAAAAATATTAATTACAAACACTACAGAAAATATATAACATAGATGCAGCAACATATACTATATATTACAATATATCCTTTATTATTGTTGTTATTGCTGTGGTTGACATTGTTATTATTATTGCTACTTCGACTATTATGACTATTATTATTGTTTTGGAAGGGAAAGGCAGTAGAGAAGCTGCCGTTTCAATCCCAGGCACAGCAGCTTCTCCTGGGGTCTTGGTCCTTTCCTCTCTGTTGTGACATCTCTGGAGACAGAACATGCATTGTATAGAGAACATTCAAAATTTCTTTGGATTTGGGGAAGAGTGTCAGGAACTGGCAATGATGTACCCTGAGCAAGTGTGTGCACATGAGAACAATTAAACACGTTGTAAATTGGCCATTTAAAATCACATCACACCTCAATAAGGTGGAAAATGGGGGAACAACCCCACAGGTCAGCAAACATCAGAGACCCTCTCCTTCCCTCCCACTCCCCTATTTTCTCCTCCCCCCCCAAATGAAAACACTTTGATTTTGCCAAGACAGGTGTTTCAGATACAGCTTGAAAACTAATTAAATCATATCTGCAGCTTGAAAACTAATTAATCCTTTATTCCCTATTATAATAGATAATTACAATGCATGATAGGAAACAACTTGTCAGGCTTTCTGTTCAAAATCCTCACATTTTATGGAAAATAAAATGGGGGAAATGGTTAAGGGACGTTCCCATTCATCTGCAGGCCACCAAGGGAGGCTGCTAAAAGGGTGGATTTTTTTTTTTTTTTTATATGGCATAAACAAAAATTACTTATTGAAAATAGCTTGGAGAATGGAAGATTTTTGGGGTGATTCTTGTTCATTTAAGTGTATAGTCAAGAGACCACTGTGAGAGTTAAACCCTCATGCAAACAAACAGCAAAATAAAACATCTGTAATTGGAATAACAAGCAGGGTAGGGTTCAACTCTCGAGATGGGCAATAGAGATGCCCCTTTCTTGCTCTCCAACACCTTTTCCTATTCCAGAGGTATACAAAGCCAATAATCCAATGCCACCAGGAAGGTGAGGAAACACATCCATCAGCAAAAGCCCCCAGAACCGACCTGCTGCCCCCCAGGCTCTCTTAAATGCTCTGGCATCTTTACTCCCACAGTGAGGTAAAAAAACCCATGATTGTGCTGAAAGTTTCTGTAACCCCTTTGTAAGATAATTAAGTTCCCAGTTTTGCTCTGCCCTTAAAAAAAGAGAACTGAATGGATCAAAATCTATTTGATCCAAATTCTCAAAACCATAATTCAAGGGATGAGGATCTTGAAGGTATTGGTGCACAGACTGTCTATGAAGGGTCTAGGGAAGCAGCAAATAAAAGCAGGTCTATTGATCTATTGCCAATACTATTAAAAGGTACTGCCCAAGATCTGTAAATCCTTAGTAAAAATGTGGATGAGCCCACAAAGCCATCCATTTTTGGATTAAACCAATCAGGCACTAAAAACCAAAGTCATTCCAAGAGATGAATAAGATGTTATGACATGATTTGCACTCAACCAAAGCAGCGTGCAACAAAAACACCATGGATGGCCATTTTCCACCAAAACCTGAACCAATTCCACTCTTTTTGCTTCACTTTTGCCTTCTCTTCCACCTGGTTGCTATTCTGCAAAACTTCATGCCCTTGATGCAGCTGCATATTGTCATTCACCCCCGTTTTGGGGAAGCCACAAAAGAGCCAAGGGCAAGCAACTCTGCTCATTACTTCTTTTGGTTTATATCTTGGGTTTGCTTTTTTTCTTTATTTTAGAAACAGATTTTTCCAAGGAACTCAAAAAGAGAGAAGTGTCTTCCAAACTCCCCAGCTCCCCGCTAAATCCACATTGGGCTTCCTCTCCAAACTTCTGCCACTTCCTCCAACGCCCCCGAGCAGCACTGAAAGCCACCCACTGCCACATAAAACAATCAAAAGTACAGTCAAGGTTGTTTTTTTTTTTTCCCAAAGAAACTCTCTGCTGCTCAGGAAAAACCTCCAGAACCTTGTGTAGCTGGCAGCAGGGAGAGGGATGACACAAGCAATTAGCATCACAGACAAAGATCTTCAGCACGTTCTGGTGCCAAATGCACTTATCAGAATCCCTAAGCAAGACATTCTCAGGAGCCTTTGCCCAGAGATTGATTGAGGCCCTGTATACCCCTATTAATGAGGTTAATTAAAAACTGTGTTACCAGCAGGGGGACTAAAGGGTGTGAAAATAACTCAAAAGGGCCATCTCCCTTCTTCCCTGCCCAGGGAAGGTGTTATCCAGCCTGGTTTTCCTCTTTCTGCATGGGGATCACCAAAAGTCCCACATCCAACAGCAGTTTTAGACCGCAGCCCATCCCAGCAAAAAACATCCCCCATCTCCAAGGCATCCAAAGTCCTCCTAAGGCAGCCCACACCCTGCAAGCCACAGCCTCCCAATCCCAGAAAAGGTCAATACATCACCCAATTTCACAAGGTACCAATAGGTTGAATATGCAAAGAGATTTGGGGAGGGAGAAGCTGAAAGAAAAGAGGGGAAATGGGTTTTTAATCAACACAACTAATGGGTTTGGTATTTGTTCATATATTAGATTAGTAGATTCAGAGGCAATTAAGCATCCCTGGTAGGAGGATCCCTGCTCCTCCTGCCATTTCAGAGTCTGGGACAGAAGGGAGAGAGGAAATTCCTCTATTTTTTATTAGGCTTTTTTTTATTATTTTGTGCAAGAAGATATTTCCAAAGTTTGCACAACTCGTTAAGATACCAATTTCAAACTAATTCTTTGCATTTATCACTTTCCTTTAGAAAATGGAATTTTAAGTAACTAAGTAAAAACTAATAGCTGTGTATGAAAGAATATCAGAAAAAAATTAAACTCTCTACCTTATTTTGCCTACACTGATTTATTTCCTGTTTTTCACCCCCAAGCCAAACCAATACTCTTCTACCAATATTTAGTCAAACCTCTAATGGAAAGAAGTTTAATGCTTCAAGCATTAAATCATCTGAGGACACTTAAACTGACCTTTCATATATATTAGAGCCTATTAAAAAAAATCTCATCCCTTCCCATACTACTGACTTCATTTTCATCACTATAGTTTTCGTTTTCATCACTATTGTTGCCATCTCATGGACCTTTCTATCCATGCAACAACAACCCCTTCCAAAGCCACTGAAGCACAACTTTGGGGATGGATTTGAAACATGGCCAAGGTCATATCCCAGCTTTGATCACTTGAGCACAGCTCTCCCTCCAATTTGGTATTGCTTAATCTCCACCACCATCCTAAAGCTGTTTTTCACCCAAACACTCGCTTCCTACTCTTTCTGTAATTAAGGTTGTAATGGAACAGCCTGGCAGCACTTAATGCTGTTTTTATTAATGCTGTAACGACTCCAGTTACAAGTTATTGAGCCATTTTCATATTTTTGCAAATGAGAGTAAGAGTTCCCCCCACTGCTGCAGGGTTTCTTGTTCCCCATATTCCTATTCAATGGATCATTTAGATTCCGGGGCAGCACAGGCATTCCTAAGGAAGGCACAGCCCTACAGACTTGCCAATTGAACTATATAGTCGGAGCACAGAGAAAGAATTTTTCAAAACTAATTATATCATAGCCTTCATTTTTTCTGGTGTCCAGTCAGGTCCCAATTAAAGGGTCCTGACTTTCTAAGAAAGCACCAGCTCTTTATCCACTGACTATAAACCCCTTTAAATTGATACCTCTATTTTTAAGCCTCTGAAGGCACTGACAGTATTTGCAAGGCACTGACCCAACATCTTGTTGTTATGCTGAGAGCTGCTCAGTGGCATCTCTTTTGGTCAGTAGTAACAATATTTTCTTTAAGGAAACTTTGAAGTGGTTTCAGGCAAGTTACAAGACATATTAAAAATGACACGCCATCTGCTTCCCAATGTGATGTTTTGCATTGTGTAACTAAACCAATTTAAGAACTGAAGTCTATTTGACATCTAATTAGTCAGTTTGGTAGCCTGATCACTTGTAGATGTTCTGGAAGGAAAGAAGAACTCTAACAATCTTGATCTTTTTTTTTTTTTTTTAAAAAAAGACAACAATTAAAAATAATTAGTCACAGAACTGCTTTTACTTCCTAAATATTTTCTTTTTTTTCCCATTTAGGAATCAAGACATATGTTTCTGCCATGCTACTCTCTATTTCTGGTAGAATGTAAATCTAACCATCCTTTTTTTGGGCACCACAGTCACAGAGCTTTATCAGAGCCCTGGAAAAGGGAGAGGAACATTCCCTGGGTGGCAGAATCAAAGGATCAATCATCAACACCCAACACCACAGGGTGCCGTGCCAGGTCATCCATTTGCTTGCTCAAGTTAATGGTATTCCCCAGGAAATGTGTGGTCACCTCAGGAGTGATTTATCCTGGCAGGGGAGGATTGGGGATGGAAGTGGTAGGCGCAATCCAAACAGAAACAAAACAGCTCATACCAGAGCATTTAAAATTCAAAGTCTACGTTCCAGCTCCCAGACTGCTGCAGCTTCCTCACAGGCTACTCCAGCACGAGGGGGAAGACTGCAGATAGTCAAATATCAAAGCAGGCCAAACTTAAAATCAGAACCTGCTGAGATCTTCCCCCCACAGATGGGGATGTTCAGATTCACCTATCCCTCAGGAAGGCACAGGGACAAATAACTAAAGACCACTTTAGAAGGGACAGCCTGGATGGTGGTCACACCAAGGACAAACAGTGGGTTTTTCATGCATGAGTGGATGATGGAGAGGGAAGTGCACACAGCATCTCCAGAAGTGTGTCAACCATGCCTTGTAGAAATCAAAGAAGACAGTTTCCAGTGCTGCAGACTCACTGCATGCTCCCAATGCAGACACATGCCAGAAGACCAGTGAGAAAACTGGATTCCAGCATCAGCCATGAACACCAGCACTTGCAGAAGCACAGTGCACTGCTCCACACACCATCTCTCCAGAAAATAATGCAGTGGTTTTAACCCGTGGCAGTTGTGTGAGGTACACTCACACCCTGATGGATCAGCTGGGGAAGTTAATGACAACATCTCAAGCCTTTCCCAGGAGCAGCCATGTCCATCCCACCTCTCTTTGGAGACAACCCCATCTCCACCAGTCTTTGCCCATAACTCACATCTGCTGCAAGCCCCAAACCTGCTTGGAGCTATTTTGGATAGGGAAAGAAGATAAATGAGTGAGAATCACAATTAGGCATGGGGCAACAGTTGGAGAGGGGATCAGATCAGGTGACTCCCAGAGGACGTTGTCCCTGGAACAACAGCTTTGTAACCTTCATCACCTCCTACAATGAAATATGACCACTCTTCTGGCCCAAATTGTTTTCAAGTTTTATTTTCTATTGTTCTGTACTAAGCAACTGCCTGCCCTTATCAGCACTGTCCCAGTTGCCACTTGTTTTCCTGTTACCTTCCCTTGTATCACTCCAGTTCTCAGCCGTGCCTGGATGGGAGATGTGATGAGTTCAGCAGCCTGATCTAATTACCACCTCCCCGCAACGAGTCAGAGAGAAGAAAGGAGGAGGGGAGAAAAAAAAAAATAAAAGACCATTTCAGCTAGTTAAACATGCTGCTACCCAAAAAAAAAAAAAAAAAAAAAAAAAAAGAGAGAGAGAGAGAGAAAAGAAAAAAGATTTGGAAGGAGAGGGGGAATTTGCTAACTTTCACTCAGGGCTGCTTTCAGTGTGCCATATTGACTTACCGCTGCTGGAGGCACAATAAAGGCAGGCCTCGGAGTCAATGCGGGCTCCCGCGGCTCTGTGTAAACTCCGCTTAAAATGTATTTCAAGGAACTTGATCTATTGACATGGCAACTGTGAAAACTTGAGGCCATTTGAAATTTAAATGGCATTTCCACCCCTCGGTAAATGCCAGCGGCGGGGTGGGCCCCACGGCCCTTGTGTGGAAAATGCTTTCACTGGAAGACATCTCCCCCAACAGAATGCCTCCAGACACAACTGCTCTCCTCAAAGGCAGCCAGCACAACTGATTGGGACCCCTTTTTGATGCAAATTCATATTATTCTGTTGGGGAACAGCAGGTGTTCGGCCATGCTTTCCTTTAGAAAAATTAGGACCTTGCTTGCTCCCCGCTCCTTCTCACACTTGGCTCCCAGCGAGTCCCGATGGCTCTCACCCTCGGCACACACTTGGGTGCCCGCTGGACTGGGAAATACAAACTAGCAGAGCTGAGGAGTGGGACAGCATCTGCCAGCAATCGGTAAATATCACCTTTATTAAACACCACAAATGCCCGGAGAAGAGCGCTCCGAATTTTCCCGCTCCGAGTTTTCACATCCCCTTTCCAACAGCGTGGCCATTGAGACCCGGAGTGACACAACGTGAGGGTAAAAGTACAAGGGAAACACTTCACAATCAATAAATATTTTGTTTGCCTTATGGAGCTGGGCTACCAGCAATTATGCCCGTGAGTAACTTACTCCGGCTTCAGGAAGGAAGGAAGTCCTTGCCGAGTGTCACAATATCACTGTGGCCCTCACAAAAGATGTGAAATTGCCTGCCCATGCAGGGAGCACAAAGCTGCCCCAGGAAGGTGCCAGGGGACGGTTATGTTACAGAATTGAAGTCATATGCAAAGGTCTGAAACATGACAAAGCTCACAGTGTGGTAGGAGACATCAAAAAATGTGTTGATGTGGTGCTCAAAGGCATGGTGGGCCTGGCAATTCTGGGTTAATGGTTGGACTCGATGATCTTGAAGGGGTTTTCCAGCTTTAATGATCTATGATTCCATGAAGGGGTCCTGCCTTGTCATTTGCAGTATAATTTGAGAAGAAACAATGGAAAGGGAGAGCAATAGAGATAAGAACAGAAATCCAGGAGACACACAGAATAATGTGATTATCTCTTGGGTTTGGAAAGATCCCTTATCATACTGTGGAATTTTATCTCCAGGATCCTCTGAATTATCTGAGTAAATCTAAAGGGCCTTTTTCCTAGTGTGTGTGAATACCAGCCCTCTGTAGGATCCTTGGGGTTCTAAAGAACAATTAGAAGGAAGAAGCATCTTCATGGACCCATTTAAGGAGCACATGAAAGAGCTGCTGTGGACACCCACGGCAGAGCCAGATAAATGGATGATTAAGGCCAGAATCATCCAAGTGACATGACAAAGTACCACATTCACCGAAGTGACTGGGGATGGAGCTTGAAAGATGAGGAAAAGGAGTGTAAAAACAGATTGTGTGATTCTGGGGATGAAGGACATATTGGAAGGGAAAAGGAAAGGCTGGGGGATGTTCAAAGAAATGAGGGATGGCTGGAGTGAGTGTTGGTGGGTGGAGAAGAAAAGCCAAAGGAACAAATGCCAGGAGCCTTGACATAGGTAAGTATATACCATTTGTCCATCACTGCAACTTACTTTAAAAACTAAAAATCAAGAAAAAACAAAAAGAGTAGAAATTTATGCCTGACATCTTCCACTCAAGCTTCAACTCAAACCTGTTATTTACAGTTGAAGGCACCTATTTAAAAAGTTACACAACCAATATTTCATCTGACCACTTAGAAAATACTGCCACTTCTGTCTGCTTCAATAATAAAGGAGAAGAGTGATAAACCAAAGTGAATTTATTTCAGCTCTTCAAAGTCAAAACAAATCATGAAACCTGTGGGAATATTAGGCTAACTTAAATTCCTGATTTGAGACCCTGATTTGAACACAGTGTTAAGATAGGCATCTGAAGTTATAAAATCACAAGACACCTCCAGCAAATTTGCCACTTTTTATTGCCAGTAATGATGACTGTCTCTATTACAGGCTCCAGTTAGGACTCTATTATGCTGGGCTCTTTATAAAATACAATCCATACCATTAAAAATCTACCTGGCTCTCTTACAGCAGTTGGATGATACAAAGAAGAATAGCTAATAAAGATCTGAAAGAAGGTTTGAAAGTCTTCTCTATATTTCTTTTTATGGAATATTTTAATCAAACAGACCATTACTCAGTGGTTATAGCGGCAATGCTTTTTAAATATTTTTATATAAGTATATATATAGACATACACACACACATATAATTGTTTCCTTCATTTGTAAGAAGCTCAGGCAGGTCTTCTTTGGAGCAGCTTGATGTAAATAGACAAGCAGAGCCCACAGAAGCAGTCCCAGCAGTTTAGCAGAGATGTAGAACACAGTCTGAGAAATTCATCCACCAAGAGCTGCTCACAGCACCAACAGTGAGGTGACAATCGAACATTCAGGAGTGAAAGCTGAGATGTTCTTCCTTTCTTCTCAGCTGTAGAGTCTTAAAGCAAAAGCAGGAACATGCTGATGCAAACTAACTAGTTTTAAACCATATCAAATTTTTGGCCCTTATTTTCCACCAAGCAATCAATGCCCACTCATCCACAGCTCCACTTGAAACTATTCTTATTGCAGCAAGACCATCTCTTTAATGGCACAGTGCTTCTCAGATGAGAAAAGAGTAAAATAAAATTTTGGAGGACACACAAAGGGTTATGCTGCTAATAAATACTCTTCAAGATGAATGGATATATAGCATTTCCAGTAACACCCTGGCCTCCCAGGAGGATGGCTTCTCCTGTGACCAGCATGCATGGAAAGGATGCAGGAAGAAACCCAGATTGCCAGAGAGAAACCTGGGAAATAAATGCAAAAAGACGTGGGAAAAATACTTGTGTTCCCATCATTTCATATGCCTGGCTAAATACCATTTAACAAATTAAAAGAGACGCGCCGAATCAAAGTCAATGTCAAAGCACAATGCCTGACATTTGTTTTTCAAAAATTAGTTATTGGCAGCATCTAAAATGCACTGTCACACCAGAATTACAGCCATATAATTCACTTTTTAGCTGCTCAGAAAGAAGGATAACAAAATGTATTGGCCAGTCACACCATGGTTCATATTAACAACATTCCCGACATCTGAAGTTGTTTCATTCTGCCTTTGGCAGAAGTTTGGGGTTTCATTCTTGAAGTTGTATAATAGATACTTTTGATTTGTGACTGAATGGAAGATTACAATCAACCTTGGGACATCCACTCACTCATGGAATAAAGCCACCCATTCCACTATAAATATTTATAATTTCCCCCACATTTGTTAGTATAATTAAAGAGAACGAAATTCAATGCAACAGTTGGGGGAGGGAGGGAAGTAAAACCTGTTATTTACAGTGTCCTCTAAAATCAAATGTATAGACATTAATTGCTTATTACACACACTGTTATTCAACCAGCAACCACACGGAGAAAACCGAGCCAAAGAGAAGAGTCTGCTGCTTAGAAACACCCTGCAATAATTTGTCCCAACCGGTCATTCAGACGAGAACAGGGCATCTTGTTCACTTCCATCTGTGCCAGCAGCCAACCCAAGATGCCTCGGCAGCAGCTCGGTGTCGTTTTACACCGCAGCAGCCCCGTGAGTGACTGTGCAGTGTCAGGTGCCACCGGCCCGATTTAGGAGTGTTTTATGCAGCTGCATCCCGAGATAAATTCAATTGGCCCCGTTATCGCCGTATATAAACCACCTACGAGCACCTGGCACAAACGCAAGGGTATAGAGGTAAGGGAGTGAGGGTTGTTCCAGCTCCATCCTTGCTGCTGCTCCTCTTGGTGGGGAAAAAAAAACCCAACCAAACAACCAAAAAATGCAGCCATCGCCTGGGTGCTGAATTTGCAAAGGTAAACAAGCACCTCACCACGAGCTCAAAAATTCAAAGTTTACACTGCAGTCCCCAGGGAGAGGCTCTGGTTTTCAAAAGGGTCAAATATTTTCACTTAGAGGTTTTTAAAGCTTCTCTTCAGCGAGGAGAAGGGAGATTTTATTCTGGTTCCATCGCCTATTCATTCCTTCTTTAATAATACATGGTTCTGTTAAAAAGGGCAGAGCACTATTTTTAGACTATCCCATAACATATAAGAAAGCATCAACTAGGGGATTTTTTTATTTTTTTTTTTTTAAGCCTGGTACTGCAAAGGTTTGGGAGTCTGGAAAAATGGGGCACAGGTAGGAGTTGGTCTCAGGTTGCAGGGAAAGATTGGCAGGTTAGGTGAGAAAACACGGAAAATGTGTCTAGCTTTCTTCAACTCTTCTCAAACCTGAGATGTGCCGACAGGAAAGTAGGGAGAGAAAGAAAGAAAACAAAACCACTGAAGTGCTATTGCTTGGAAACCACCTTAATGAAAGGCACTGCAGAGTGTAAGAGACTGAACATACCCTGACAGGGAAAACAGGCAAAGAAAATCCACACAGCCACTTCTACCTGTCCTCCACTACAGAAATAGCTGGATAATAACAATTTCACAGCTCAAGACGTCTGCAGGATCCAACACTTCTCCGAATCTAAAGACAGAAGGAAACCCTTCTGGAAGCATCAGCTTTGAGGCAGGAAGATCCTTCTTTACTGCTACTGCAAAGGACAAAGAGCTTATTGGAATTAAAGGATGTCTTAGTCCCTTCTCAATGAAATACTGGTTCTTCTTATTTGCCTTGTTATAAATAGGCTTAGATTTCTTTTCTTTCTCTCCTCTCTTTTCAACACAGGAACACAGTGCAGAGATAGTTTCTAAAGGATGATGCCTATGAAGAAAAGAAAAAAGGGGAGGAAGGGGAAAAAGAAGAAATGGGGGTGGGGGGGGAGAGGAAAAAAAAACATTAAAAGGAAAAAAAGAAAAAGTATTTTTGCGTTTTAGCAGTGAAACCGAACTCCTGCCTCAAGATTTGATAAGCAAGGCTGAGTTCAACTGATAAAGCCCTGAGTCCAGGCACAAATGCAGGGCATTCATACACCAGGCTCTACAGCAGGATCACGTCCAAAACAATACACGTGGAAAAGGTCACTGATCCAACCTTTACTCATTAAATCCTTCCCAGAGCCCAGCATAGTTTGCTTACTGGATATAATGGCATCCCTCAAAAATGTGTGACACCTGAGCCTTAAAGCAGATCTCTGAACCCAAAAAATAAATGCCAAGCCAGAGGCAGCTACATATGTCAAGGGACATTTTGCTCATATAAACCCAAATGCATTTTAAACCTGCTCTGTTGGATCAGTGTCCAACCAGCACTCCAGGCCTACCTGCATATATTCCTTGTCACTTGTTTCTTGATCACAGAAACAGTGAGAAGCTAAAAAACAGTTACAGAATGATCTCATCTTTAGAAGGTCCAGTGGCAAATGGGTAAAACAAACAAGGAAAAAAAAAAAAAAAAACAACAAAAACCAAAACCAACCCAAGCCTAAGACTTGAATTACTGTTCTCTAGTCCCAATATCTGAACTAAACACCAATCTACTGTGCACTGTTCACACAGCCAAGCTGCCATGAGATTTCTATCCTAATCCCACCTTTATTCTTTTCAGGCCATCCATTATTTTTTTAAAGAAATCTCAGTTCAATGGGACCAGGCTTTATAAAGCATGAGGAGAAGGTTATCACTCATTCCAGTAAAACCGTGAAGTGACCCGACCATGTGCTACCTCTTTGGAGCAGCAGAGCTTTATGAGTGAGCATCCTGCCCTGTCAGCTGGAGCATTTGCAGGTTTCAGTGCAGTGCTGTGGCTCTTCCAGGAGCTTACACATGTATTTGCTGAGCCTCCAGCCCAGAAAAGCAGTTCTTTATGCAACACCAGTATGTACCCCTGCTGTGGTGAGTCTAAACTGGGAGTCCAGCTAACCACCTGGACCCCACCAAATTCATCCACGGGAGTGACAGTCAGGGACAGGGGCTCAGCTTCCTGAATTTTTCTGTATCCTCCTCCAACACCAGCTGTTGCAGCAAGGGGATGGGAACAGCCCCTCATTCATCACTCCTCATTTCAGAGAGAATATTCCTCTGCCGTGAGAAGCTACTCTGCGACCAAGAAAACCCCACTGTGACAGTCTTCACCTGCTGAAGAGCGGGAGGAGCTCTGCCCTCTCCCCCTTCTCCCAGAGCAGCAAGGTTTCCGTACCACAGATCCTCTTAAGAGCCACCAGTGCTCCTCACCCCCGGGGAGACTTAGAGAGCCTCAGCAGGAATACGTGCAAAATCCTCATCAGGTGATCAAAAGCTTTGCTTACTACCACCCCTTACGTAACCAGCAGCATCCTAATTATCCAGCTAAACGTAGTGAATTCAACTCGCCCTGGCTTCACACACTTTCACTAGATACAAACTAAAGAGCCCAGCGACTGACCCCATGGCACTTCAGGGAAAACTGGAGGGTTTGGGGAGGTGGAAATGCTCGGGGAAACCATCCAAAGTCTGCCACTGAAACATTAACCTAGATCAGGACCAGCAAAACCTGAGTATTCCCAGGGGAAAGCCCCATTTACTGTTTGAGGTGGGGTTTTCCAGTGCTCTTTGCTCAGCCAGAGATGGAGAAGAAACAGAACAGCTGCAGCAGAGGAGTAAATGGATTTTTTTTTTTTTTTTTGGTCCAGTTCCCTATCTCACTGTAAGTAATCTCTGCTTTCATCAGCAAGAATGCTTGCAATGACTGCAGAATGTAACCCAAATTTTCACTGTTGAGTCCCTCTACCCTGACTTAACATCTATATTAAGCCTATTTTCTACCCTCGCTTTTCAGCTTTGGTTCTTGCGTTGGGCTTTTTTTTTTTTTTTTTTTAACTGAAGCTCACTGTACTCCATCTGATCCTTGCACGTAACGAAGTAAACAGCACCACAATGCATTCCTCAGCACAAGCTGAAGCACTAAATAGCTGCCTGGAGTCTGAGGCTGAAGCAGCTGGGTGTTGGATTACAAACGCAAAACAAATGCCAAGGCATGGCCGTAATATGTGCGATACATTGATGACCTACTGTGCTTAAATAACTCCTTGGAATGCAGGCCAGCCACTCAAAATGGGTTTTTTTACACCTGAGAGAGAGAAAACAATTTGTGTTGATAATGCAGATTTGAAAAATATGAAGGAAAACTTTAGCAGGTGTAAAAATTACCCTGGCGAGAGGGGCAGGGGGAAAATCCAGCCCAATGCGGTCGTGGCACGCCGGGAGGGACAGCATTCCGTGCTTCTGAAACATTTCCAAAGGGTGAAATCCCTCCCCACCGACGCCAAGAGCGAGGCTCTCACTCAACACAGGCAGGCAGAGGATTTCCGAGGTCGATCACAGCAATTTGAGCCCTCTCAGATCCTTGTTTTCCTGCCTAGAGCAGAGCAGTGCTTTCCAAAGCACGTGGAGTCCCCAGCAAAATCCCCAGCCACAGTGCACATGGCATTTTGAAGCAGTGTATCAGCATACCACAGGCCCAAGTACTCCCAGCTAAAGCTTTCCTGGGAGTTTGCTGAGTGCCTTTGGGTTCCAGAGTATGCAGAGTCTGACCCCGTGCACAGCAGAATGAAACGGGGCGTTTTCATTCAAATCACAAAACGAACTAAGATAAAGCAGCTAACGAATACAATTTCCCCAAAATTTTATTTTTACCACAAGGTAACAATTGCATGATGGCTCTCCCCCTCAGAAATCACCAGAAAGGCAAAGCATGGGGGTTCTCAGCCACAGTTAAGCAAGCTCCTGGGAGGTCACCTAACCACGTCACCAAGAACACCATGTGTGTCTTATCTCCAGCAAACTTCACAGCACAGGAAGGAAGATGCAGCTTCTTGCCTTCCCAGCACAACATGCCTACTTGGATGCTGTCACAGCTCCCCATCACCTGGCCCTCTCCAAAATCAGAGCATGGCTTGGTTTAAAGCGGTAGTTGAAAGCCACGTGTTGTTAGACCACAAGCACCACTTTGAAACTTTAGTTTGATGCTGTAGAGTCAGCTGTGGGAGTGTGCACAGGACAGCTGCCACTCTGCAACAAGAAATGAGCTGCCAACACTCCCAGTGTCCCACTCCTGCTAAAGTGTATCGAAATGGAAGCAAGTCTTTGGCCAAGACTGCAAGGAGCTGTAGCACTTCCAAGGTTTTCTGTGGAGTCAAAGAAGGGCTAGCATCCACCTCTTCTTTGGCTTTTAAATGTGATATTCAGTGCAGACAGGAACGTCTCGATCTGCAAAGACTATTTCAAAATGGTTCTAAGGACTCAGAACTCCTTTAGTAACTCAGCAGCCGATGGGATGCAACCAGCAGCACTTCCCCAGTTCTGTCACCCTCTTGGTCAACTGGCTGGAGGAAGTTACAGACTCAGATACAGCACTTCAGAGCATTTGGAGATTTTTCCTTTAGGAGACTGGGGAAAAGGTCCCCTTTATGTTCAAATATCACAGAAATCCTAGAATGGTTTGGGTTGGAAGGGATCTTAAAGATGATCTATTTCCAGTCCCCCCTGCCATGGGCAGGGACACCCTTCCACTAGATCAGGCTGCTGAAATCCTCATTCTATTGGCCTTCTTTGGGCAACCTGTTCCAGTGCCTCATCACCCACGCAGTGAAGAATTTCTTCCCAGCATTAAATCTAAACCTACTCCCTTTCATTTTGAAACCATCGCCCCTTCTCCTATCATTACACATCAGAAGACCTTCTCCAGATCTTTTGCAGGCCATCTTCAGGTACCAAAGGTTATGCCAGAGCCTTCTCCAGGCTGAACAATCCCAAATCTCTCAGAATTCCCTCAGAGAGGAAGTGTCCCATCCCTTCAATCACCTTTGTGGCCCTATCTGAACAGCTAAACACCCCTGAGAGCACAGCATTGAAGCTGGATTCATTCAGTAGATCACCCCAGCAGTGGTGGCAAGGATGTGTCTGGACTTTGCTGGTCCTGGGCAGAGTAGCTGCCTCCAGCTGAACTGGGTGTGTACCTGACAGCAGAAAACAAACAAGTGCAGCAGGGAAACAAGAACCAAATTCCTATCTGTGGGTGTCTGATTGAAAACCTGATGGATTATGAGGCAAACTGGGAAGGAGAAATATTTAAAGGATGCTTCACAAACAAGAATTTGGCTCTCTCCATTTGTCTGGATGATGATATTCTTCCCAGTGAAAGATGGGAGATGCTGCCAGGAGAATTTTTGAGAATGCATCCAGGAGAAGAGTAACTCAGACACCCCTGTGGCTGTCCTGTGCTCAGCCCCCATCCAGCCCACCACCCCTGCCCCAGATGCTTGGGCAGGGAAGGACGATGGTGAGCCCCCAGTGCACAACCACTGCTCTCAGTTAAAGGGCTCAGTTATACCCTGGGGAAGGCAGAAAATCTCTGAGACACTGGATTGGGCCTGAGAGCATTAGACTGAGGCAGATGTGGAGAGACCACGAGGGGAAACGCAGACGTTCACAAGTGCCAAGATGGATTAGGATCAGCACGGGTGTACCTGTCCCCCAGTGGACCCCTCCTGCTCCCCTCTGGATGTTCTGCTGAGTTATCTCAATTACTGCAAACTTTTTCTCTACTCCCTCTGCTGCTGGGCCACTGGTTGAGCATGGCAGAGGGAGATTCACCTCCTCAGGGGGATGGAAAAACAAGGAAAACTGCTATCAGAGGAAAAGCAGTTCTCTCCATTCTGTCCCTTCACACATGCCATTGTCTCAGGTCGCCAATTGCCTGGACAGGCAGGCACAGGAACCAGCCACCACAAAGGAAATCACGGCCCTTTCATGCTGCAGACTTACAGCCCTCTCCTGGTGCTGACACAGCTCAAGTTTTCGTTAAAAAGTGCAGGTCTGTGCTTGTACCAGAATAAATAGGGGATTGGGGGGGGAAATCACTATGGCAAAACACTGTTTCTTTTTTTGGGACCCACCATGTGTATGAAACCCTGGCTGGTTTTGCCAACAGCTGGTCCACAACCTGCACAGTATTTCCAGAAGTGTTTCCAGTCCAATCTCCTCAATTTAGCTAGAATAACTCACTCGTTTCATAACGGCAGCTGGAGAGGTTTGAGCACTGCTGCTTTTAAAGAGGAGAAAATGTCTGGATGATTTTTAGGAATGCAAACAAAACCAAAAAAGAAAGATGCAAATCTTGATTCAGCTGTGATTTCACATTAGATGGCACTCTCAAACGTGATTCTACCAGGACAGCAGCAGCTTTTCCACACAGGGATTTTTACTCAAAGCAGTCATTTCTTAGAAGGAAAACCCTGACTGCCTCTCCCAAATACACACTAGTGCCTGGAAACAAGGGGTGTGGGGGAGCCAATATGTGCACCCTCCTAATGCATGCAGGCCTCCTTGCTTCCCTGGGATGACCCCCCTGAGGATCTCCAGATGTCCTTCACCTTCCTGCTGCCCCCCACATCCCACCAGCTGCAGGTGCCCACAGCCCTTTGGCCCATCCTGGTGTCCATCCTGATGTCCATCTGGGGGGGATGGCTGTGTGGATGTCCCTAAGGCCACAGCGGTGCCATGGAGAGCAGCTCCTGTCCCACAGCCTGGCAGAACACACGGAGCCAATGTCTGGATCACGGTGTGGTTTGAAGGGCACCCAGCAGGGAATCAGGGAGATGCCTGCTGAGACAAGGAGAATCAGGAATGTTGGACAAGATGCAACTGTAGAAAGGAGTGTGGGCAGAGAGTGTGACAGCAGAGCACCGAGCTGGCTTGTGGCTGCAGAGTTCCCCTCCCTACATCCTCGTGGGACAAGGACCATCAGATCTTTCTTCTGGCTCTTCCCACTCTTTGCCTGCACCCAGCAGAGAGCACAGTGAGAAATGCAACCCCAGCCCAGCACAATGCTGCACTGAGGGGGATACAGATGGGACAGAGGAGCAGGCGGCTCAGCAACCAGCTGCTGGATTTGGGGAAATGCAATGAACTGAAAAGATGCTGCCTTTCCTCCTGGAGACACCACACGTGCCAATGAAAACTGAGAAAAACACGATCTTTCAGCAACTTCTGCTCCCAATGACAGGCATTTCATTGCCTCAAACATCTCTGCACCTGTTCTGCCAGCCCAAGCCCCAGGAGCTGGAGTAAGGGCAGGGCACAGAATGGCTCCCACCCCAAGGCAGGACCACTCAGATCTGTTGTCTGCTGATGGCACACACCAAACTGTACAGTCGTGGAAAGCTGGATGGCAGGCTCAAGAAACCCTCACCCTGGCACAAAGTCAACAGAAAGTACCACGATGCCTCAAAGTCAATGCTGTTACACAAAGACAAAAAATAATCCAAGAAGAGCAGCAGTTGCAAAGTCCTGCCCAGGCTTAAAAATACCAGACCTCATTGAAAAAAAAAAGAGTATTACAGTATGGAGAGATGCTTTATTTTCTGTAACCTCTGGCTGAATGCTTCCTAGAGGAGGGACTGCTGGAGCACAGGCAGGATGCACTGGGATCTCCTTCCTCTTGGAAGGATGCTGCAAACTTGCAGCTCGTCCACAATGAAGAGCTAAAAAGGGTGCTAAAAGGAATCTATTGGTCCCACTTACAAGGGAACATGCACCACATCATCCATAAAACCTAAGCAGAGGGATCATTAAGGAGGCTTCTGTTTGACAGAATGGATGCAGAAGTTTAAGTACACAACAGCATCCCAACATCCTCCAAGCGAGGCACCAAACCTGTCAAGGACCCAAACAAGCTTAGGAGACCCATGGAAGAAGAATAAGTCTTCACCACAGAGTGAAAACCCCCTCATTTTACATGGCTGTAATTCAACCTGAAGATGAGTATCTTGTAAGGGTCTGAAGCAACTCCAAACCAGCCCCGCCACTTCCATCTCAAACCTCCTCTTTTCACAAAAGCGAAATGTCAGATGGCATCAGGTCAGCCTCAAATGGGATTTCTCTTCCCCTGCTCCGGCTGCCAGCCACTTACCCAGCTTACCTTGAAGGACATGTGGTACAGATCAGCTGAGGTGAAGCCTGGAAGGACACAGGTTACGTTATTCCCTTCGCAGATGGAAGGTTTGCACATACACACAGTGACCTCCGTGTTTTGCAGAAAAGATGATTTTTTTTTTTTTTTTTTTTTTAACTTGAAAAATATTTGTGTCAGCCACCACAACCACTTGAGGGGGAGAAGTTGCAATGTGCTCTGGAGAGGCAAGAAACAAGAAACCACTGCTGGGTTTTGGAGCAATATCCTTGTTACAGAAACTCTCCACAACTGGGTTTTGTCTTTTCTTGGCTAACGCAGGGGCAAGATTTCCAAAGTTTGTACTTTTACTGACAAATGAGGGGAACTGGTTGATCAGTCACTTCCAGAAAGTCTATCTCTTGCACCAAAATCTGATCTGCGTCAGGCCCAGCATCCAGGCCTGGCTAAATGCCACCACAGCACACAAGAGGGTTGAGCCTTATGCCTTTACAGAGAAAGAAACAGTAAGAAAAATTTAGGTAGTTATATCTCATAAAAAGATAATCAGCCAGAGACGCTTATATAACTTTCAAGCTGCTTTTCCCCCCTGTTTTTCCTGGACACTGGGGGTTTCCAGGTCTGCTCTGGTGCCCACAAAAGCCCCACTGCCCATGAATGTTCTCAGCTACACATCTGACAAGAAACATCAACGTCTCCAGGAGAAATTCAAAAGGGCATCAGTGCTGAGAATGCTCAGGAACACCTCCCTGTTGTTTTATAATTACTAACTCACATCCCAGGGCACCTGCAACAGCCCCCTGTGCAGGCCAGCCCCCAGGTATGCCCACACCTTATGTGTGCCACCACCTTCCTGCACCTCCTGAGCATCCCTTGTCCAGCCCCAAGGGGTGAAAGCCAGAGTTTCAACAGGAAGGGTTTAGCAGAGGGATAAACAGACATGTAGGAGATGCAGACACCATAAAATAATAGAATCACAGAATATTGTGGGTTGGAAAGGACCTTAAAGTCATGTAGTTCTAGCATCCCCTTCCACTAAACCAGGCTGCTCTAAATCACATTCAGCCCAGCCTTGAATGCTTCCAGGGGTGGGATGCACAGAGAACCACAAGCTTCTCAGGGAAACCTGTGCCAGGGCCTCACCACCCTCACAGTAAAGAATTTGTTCCTAATATCTAATCCAAATTTCCCCTTTTTCAGTTTAAAGCCTTGTCCTTTCCCTCCATGCCCTCCCCAAAAGTCCCTCTCCAGCTCTCCTGCAGCCCTTTGAGGTACCAAAAGGTCACACCAAGGCCTTGTCCTTTCCAGGCTGAACAATCCCAGTTCCCTCAGCCTTTCCCTGTAGAAGTGCTCCATCCCTCAATGTTGAGTCATGTGAGATCCGGAGGCAGAAGAGGACAAACAAAAATGATGGAAGCACTGACAGGCCGCCTTGTCTCGCTTCCTGCAAATCTTCCCGTTACTCCACTCCTTCCTCTCTAAATTGTGTTAATGCTCCCTGTTCTCCTTCCTTCTCTTCCCTGGGAACTGGACCCTGTAAAGCTCCAAAACCGTGATAACCCAAACAAACAAAAACACAAACAAATCCCAAATTTCCTGACCCCTCCTCAAAAAAACCCAACAAACAATAAAACAAAGGAAAACATCCTTCTCAAAACTATCCCTTTAATATCTTATCTTTTTAAACAAACTTCATATGCCACTAAACTGTAGTATTATTTTAAACACTTATTTTCTGGTGCTAGATCAGCTCTGACAAGGGAAAGGAACTGCTGCTTTTCCTTTTCAGGTTCATCTGTGGTAAATAAACACCAGAAAGCCAGTGAAACAAGCTGTGAGGGTTTTCTTGCTTTGTTTTGGTTTTGGGGCTTTTTTTTTAAGTGCCATTGAAGAAGAAACACCTAAACAAAACCATTACATTCGTGGTGCTGACCACAACACTTTACACCCATGAAACCTCAATAAATATTTTTACGATGAAGCCTGCAAGAGGAGATAATACTTCAGACATTTATAGGACTTTTATTTCTCTATAAATGTATCATGAAAGTTGAAAACACTGAATTATTATTTCCAGTCTAACTTTGAAAAAATTAGGGAAGAAAGGAAAAAAAAAGCAGCCAGAACATTTTACTAAGAGGAGGCTCTTGTGGAAGACCTCTCTCAGGAGCTCCCATCAACTCATTCTTGCTGCTTCTTTGAAGCCACATCAACAATGATAATTTAATTTACAGTCCAGATAAAAGACATTTCCAAAGATGTGAGGGGAGGGAGAAGGGGGTTAGTAGGGCATTCCCAGTTTAATTCAGTCCAGCTACCTGCTGCCTGTTTGGGATGTAACTCCTGACAGCTCATCCTCCACCAAACAACAGAGCTGCAGCAGATAACGGTGTCCCAGATACCCAGGGGATGGGGGAGGGACCCTGCAATGGCTATAAATTGCAGCCAAAATGGATCTAATCACAGCAGGTACTGCAAAAAAAAAATGTGGCAAGCTGGTCTTGCTGGGAAGAGGAGATGAGCCTAGGGCCAGGGATGCTCCAGAGGGTTTGATTCAGGTCCCCTCCAGGGCTCTTGGAAGACAAGGAGTGGGAAAAGAAACAAGCAAAAAGCATTGCAAGCATCCACCCATAAACATCTACTTAGGAGTTAGATAAATAACAAAGCTTTCATCAGATGTTGTTTTATGGAGAATAGACTAATTGCAAATTGTCACCAGAACCCAAATGAGCAAGGCAGAAGATCCCCAAATGGTTTGGGTTGGAAGGAACATTACAAGTCAGTTCATTCCTTCCACTATCCCACGTTGCTCCAAGCTCTGTCCAACCTGGCCTTGGACACTTCCAGGGATGGGCAGCCACAGCTTCTCTGGACAATGGAGAGGATTACACCCTCATGGGGAAGAGCAGGGACAGGTTTCTCCAGTTCTAGGCAGGCTCCTCCAGCTGTGAGGAGCAACAGGCATTTGGGGAGGGAAGAGTTCATTGCAAACACAGAAGGATTGGCAGGACCATCACAGCAGGATGATCTCTCCAGTGATGGAGATGCTGGAGGGTCCCTGCCCACAGCCCCCATCACTCCTCTCCTCTACTGAACTGTGAAGATTGACTTCAGCACAGCCTTCCCTGCAAACTGGAGATAAAAATCTGTAAAGATATCCTATCTGTCCCCGAATCTGGCTTTCCTGCCCAGCACTGCTGATGAGCTCAGCAGCAGTGTCCATAAAAATACCCTGGCAAAATCCCTGCACACACACAAGCAAAAAAAAAAAATCCACCAGGCTCAGCTGCTTTTGTTCTGGTAAGTGAGGAAACAATTACTGAAGCTGGAACAGACAACTTCTTGTAAAGAGAAGGAAAGGTGGAGAGGACACAAACAGAAAGCAAAACAACCCAAATAATGAGAGAAGTAGGCAAGTTGCACGAGAAGTGATAAAAGGAAAAGGTTAATCAAGACTCACAAACCAAGCTTGTGTGTCACTTGCTAGTGGCCATGTTTCCCATTAGGAAAAACCTCCTATGAGCACTGAACAAACCAGGATGGACACGGGTATGAACAGGAGGTGACCAACACGAGGCAGGGACAAGTCGAACACCTTAAAGGAGGTGTCTGATCCTGCAGCACCAAGAGAGCTGCTGGCAACAGGGTGGTACCATAAAACAACAAAAACACTCTCTGTTTGAAGGAAGCAAGCAATTACAGACAAACACTGCCTCTGCCCAGCTGACAAGAGCCAACCTGTCCCTGCAGATATGGTGGCATCAGTTCCTGCCCTGTTCTTCCTTCCCAGGGTTTCTCACTACCCCATGAGGAGCTGGAATTTTGCTGCTGCACCCCTCAGGGCCATTTAGAAGATGTAAAACATCGCTTTTCATTTAAAGAAAAATATTTTCCAGCCCTCAAGGAATGGGAAAAGAAATACAAAAAAGCACAAAAACATGATTAATGTGCATTCTTGTACCTGAAACCCCAGAAAACAAAACCAACCTCATTATGTTTGTTGCTGTCTGCTTTCAAGTCCCAATATCTAAAGCCAAGTCTGCAGGTTTTACTGAAAGGGAGGGAGGGAACAGAACAATGAACTCATCACTTCTACCACATTGAAAACAATCTGCTCATCGGACCTGTCTGTCCAGCGTGGTGATGGAAGGGGACGAGCAGCAGTATTTCACACTCCCAGACCCATGGTCTACATCCATAATCAGCTCTCCAGCACCTCCACACGCTTCAGGAGAAGATCCAAGCAGATTTATAGGAGGCTGATTCTGGATTACTAGTCCCCAAGGAAATTTTCCTCCCAACACCCACAAGTCAGAGGTTGATTTATACCCAACCTATAATAGACTGTATCCCTTAGAGACAACTCCTTGCCTTCAATCCCACTGCCATTGCTGAAACTGGAGGTCTGGCTTGGTTTAACAGCTGTAGAGTTTATAAATACCAAAAGCAGCACTCAATTTAGGCTGGAGACAGTTAAACAACCTTAGACCAACAGGATGCCACGCAGCAAGGAGCAGCAATGAGATGATGACACATTCATAACCTAAAGTTTTCATTAAAAGCTCGCAGCCCGAGGAAGCTCACCCCTCCAGAGCAGAAACATTAGGTTCTCCTAAATTACTCAAAGAGCAAATTCTTGCAGGGAGTCTGGGGGAGAGCCCTGATCCATCAGGCAGGAACTGGGGAAGCAGCAGCCAGGGGGTTGCAAATGAGGTGGTGCACAGCCCATCCCTGATGGCACTCAGCACCTCAGCAGGCATCACACAGCAAGCAGCTGCTGGTGTGGTACCAGCATGAGATTGGGAGCCCCTGTAAGCAGATTCAGGGAAAAGCAGGACTCCTGAAAAGAAGTTGCTAGATACCAAAGTCCCTGGATAGAGCTTTCTCCATCTGACAGCACAACACAGTCACTTTTCCAGTTTTTACTTGTTTTTAAAGGTGTAATGTGTCATCTGAGCAGAGCCACAGCACACACATGGACTGACTGCAAAACTAGGCAGTGTTTGTCATATCATCCACCCAGACAGAGGTGATGGACTCCCCAAAACCTAGAGAAGGAAGCTCTGCTGAAGCACAGATCTAACTTACACAGCTGTGCAAAGTCAGATCTAACTGCCAGTAACTGGGAAAGATCCATTTATCCATCCAACTAGAAAAATATCTGCTGGTTAAAGGAACAGCAGTTGAACAAAGAAATGGCAAGCGTTGGCTATGTTTTACAATGCACAAGTCAGAGCCACAAAAATACGTTCCTGAGAGTGCCAACATCCCAATGAAAACAAATCCCAGAACACAAAAACAGGGATAAAAGCACAATACAAACCTCTTTCTTTCCCCCACAGTTCTGCCCCATGACCATGTGCCGCAGAAACAGAAATCTGGCCTGGGTAGAAGGCTTTTATTCCCACCAAAAAAACAATTAAACCCCTTTTGTTTGGGTTTAAAGAAAAAGTAATGCCAACCACTAATAAATTTTGGTTTTGTGGAGTTTTATGGGAGGTTTTTTTATTGTTTAAGAGCACAAACCAAACTGAGTGATTGCTCTTTCCAGAACGTCCCCTCCTACTTCTCAACACGAGATGAGGAGGTTGAACATCCCAGCTCTCATAACCCTTGTCACAATCAGAAGCTTTCTGGGAAAGAAACATCCCAAAAAGAAGAATCCAGCAACTTTTCATCCCATGTCATTTTTCAGACCCTTCTCCTTCATGGGGTTCACGGAGCAGGAAAAGAAAGGGAAGCCATAACATGAATTCAGATACAGAAGTACATTTAAGAAAGCAAGGCACCAAGATTGATTAGAGTGTTCCTCTGCTTTAATAGAGAGCCTAATGATGTCCAAATTATAGCAAAGCTCAATTGTGTAACCAAGGAGCCAAGATTTCATCCTTGATAAGGACATGGATTTCTGTCTCGCAGGAGAAGCCTGCAGTTCACTAACAAAGATGACCTTTTATATTATACCCTTCAAGGCCACAATTAGCTGGAGAAATACTGAACTAACTTGGCAACATGAGTTTTTATACACTGTGCTAATTTTTAGCAGAACCTTGCCAAGACCATTACCATCATCTAACAAGAAAAAAAAAAAAATACAAATATGAACCCCACTGCTCTCCAGACCTAAATTACTTTCCACAATTCAATGCAATTTTAATTAAGATGATTAAATTACAGCAAAAATGATTAAGATGATATTCCACAGCAAACCACTAAAGGTATAACACCTTAATCCAGAAGAACCTGGCATGCACATATTCATGATAAAGTATTCATGAAAAGCTAGAATTTTACACACGAACCAATTCTACATCACTCAAACAATACCTTGGGAGATATTTGTCACAAGAAAAAAAAACCAGTGACATCCATCAACAGAGCACAGTTTTTCCGAGACTACACAAAAAGAAATCTACGTGGAAAAAAAAAAACCTGAAAAGGCTACAATTACTTTGACAATGTTTCTACAGCTAAGAGGAATTTGGGGGTTGAAATAAGTGGTTTCCTTCTCCTTCACAGGGTTCCCAAAATCAATTTTATATGTAATTCTTTTTCTTTTTTTTTTTTTTTTTTATCAGAAGTCAGATAAGAAGTGCATGTGAAATCAGGTCACTGCAATAATCATGTACATGGTACATTTCCACTATTGCCTATTAACTATGAGGTTTAAATGAATGAGCCAAGTCTCAGATCCATATTTCACCAGTGGAAATTATTAATATAAACATAGCACAGCTCAGGTTTTAACCTCACCATCCAACTGGGCCTAGTCTCCTTTGGAGAAGGGTAAATGGCATTAAATTAACAGACAGGGTTCAAAAGGCAGCTACATGGAGGCATGGATTCCATTAAGACTGGGAAAAGCTCTTAATGGAATAGGATAGGAGCCCTGGACATCGGGTAGCTGCTTGTGGTGGACCAGCACTGGATAAATCCAAGGTTGTGATCTTCAAGGAATGGTAACTCCAGCGTGTCTTTTTAAAAAGCTGTGCCACTGTGATGAAAAGGAGTGACAAGCCAGCTACTTGCAGGTGCAATCTTCTGGAAACCCTCCAGGGCAGCAGGGGAAAGTGGAAGAGCTCTGCAAAGAGGAGGCTGTAACCCCAAATTGTGTTGGAAGTTGTGGCTGGACACATGAGAAGGTACCAAGTGAAGAAGCTCTGGACCTCTCTAACCCCAAGGCTGACCCAAGGGGCTTTGCAGAGTTGACTGCATCAGATTAAAGTCCCACAAAGATGCAGATCGATTCCCAAAATGATGCCACATGTTGCATCTGAGACTTATTTTTGCACCTCTTCTCTGGGACAAGAGAGCTCCTAGCCCTCGAGATGGGGAGAGGGGTGAAAATCATCAAAAAGTAAAAGGAAAGAAGAAAGGAAACCTGCATATTGCATCGCATGGCCATACTAGGGAGCTACTAACACCTAAATCACACATTCAGGATACAAAACCCTCGGAAAGCTCACAGAGAACAAGTGAATTAGAGAAACTGAATGGTTTTGGGTGGTTTTTTTGGTTGGTTGGTTGGTTGGTGTGTTTAATTAATATAGCTCTGAATGGCTCAGCCACTGCACAGCTTCCCCTCCGTTGTAATGGATCTGCTGAGGGGTGAGCCCCACTCCAGGTGAGAGGTTAACTTCATATTTTTCTTAATCAGATGAAGAAAAACATAAACCGAGAAAGATAAGATTCCAACATAAATCCTCCACCAAGGCTGCAATGAAATAACTCTTTTGTTTAATTATTACTAGCTGGATCGGCGAACGCGGGATCGCGATGGACAGAGAGCAGCTGTTCCTACAACAGAAAGACATTCATCTTCCCTTCTCGGGACCCTGAAACTCTATCAACAATGCCTGTAAAACGACTCTCGGCTCCCCCCTCGCCCAGTTTTTGCCTGTCTTTCATATTCAGACCTATTTTTAGCCCAACTTTATTTTGTTGTGCCACACTTCAAAGCTATGCATTTTGGCTGCCTCGAAACCATCTCCATGTACAAAAAGCATCGGGGATGTCAACGGGGAGACCCTGGGGTGCAGGAGAAGGGCACATCCCTGGCTCAGGGTCTCTTCTTTCACCAGGGATTCATTGAGAAGGAGCCTACAGACACAGTTACCCAGACAGATACACTTGCATCTCGTTTACCTCCTCAGCTCACAGTTACCTTGGAGGGCTTCTTTCAGCTGCTACATAATAAATAGCCGATCCCTGCACGGGAAAGGAAATTCTATTACCGATTAAGAGAAAAAAGTTTCTGGTGTTTGCTTTCAGCAGCGCTAACTCTGTCCCATTAGATGATAGCAGGAACTATTTATCTAGAGGAAACTTTCTACAGCAATAGAAATTAGCTGTGAAAGCCTTCCGTAGTTATCTAAGGCACAACATAAATGTTAAAACATCGTCGAGGAACGGGCACGTGCAGCCAATTTCTGGCCAATATGAACAGGTAAAGTGTCAGGGCATCAGGGGACAACAGCCCTGGGGACAGCACATTCATTGGGGAGGGGTTTTTTTTTCCCTTTCCTTTTCTTCTTTTTTTTTGCATCCAGCAAAATTCAGGCTAGATGAGTTTGGTGCCACCAAATTGTGCCCACGAGAGGAAATGTCCAGAGACACCAAGTGTGCTCATCAGAGGGCTCCATCAGCCACTGCTGGTCTTTGTCACATACCCAAAGAAACCTGGAAACTGGGACTGGAGAGACATCGTGTTGTTTCAAACACTGTAAAAGGTGATTAAAACCTACACAGGGATTTCTTGTTATTACTGAGCCTTCTACAGGGCCCAGCTTCATGATTTCACTTTACATGATTTCATGATTTCACTTTACAGAGATGCTCCAGGAGCCTGAGGAAGAGCCTATGGCAGTAAAATAACAGCAATCAGATCAAGACATTCACCTCCATGAGTTTGGGGTTGTTGGGAGGATTGGTTTTTTTTTGCTTTTTTAGGTTTGCTTTTGGGGGGGAAGGAAGTTGGGGGTTGTGTTTTGGTTTGGGTTTCTTTTAAACACTTGTCTTTGAAATATTTCAAAGGAAGCCCAGGAGCATGGAAGATGCAGCTCAGTGGCAGGGCACACACCCTGAGACACCATCCCCACCTGAGGCTCCACACAGAGATGGTGATGCCACACCAGAATTCTCCAGAGGCTCCAGAATTCTCACCAGACCTGGGCACTCAATTCCACACCACACCTGACAGCAGCCAGAGCCAGCATCCCATAATCACCAAGCACCAAACCCCACCATCCTGCTTCAGGTTGTGCTAAGCTTTATCTAGTTCCCAGGCTCCTTACATAAAAAGGAATTTCATAGCAGGGAACTGTTCCAGGTGTGTCAGCACCAGTGCCTATTGCCCACCACAAAAACTCACTTTTTAGGAGCCGACCAGGTGAGAGTTTTCCAGCACAACTGCAACAGGAATTCGAAAAAAAATGCCTTACCCCAGCCATAAGAATGTGCTTTAACAGAAATTTTCCTATAAAACTAAAGGTGCTTGATAAGCTGTGGGTGCATGTGAAAGCAAAGGATTATGAGTTCAAACTTTTGTGCACCCGGGAGCTGCCCAATAGCTGCCGCCAGGCTGTAACTGGATACTCTCACCACAAAAACCCAAGGACAACTGAATTTCTCAGCCTGCAAATATACAGGGGAATTAGCATTCTTAACCCATTAATTACCCTCAGGAGCTAAAGCGGCCGTACAAATCCCATTGTTCCAGTTGCCATACTGAGGGGGCCAAAAAAAAACAAAACACAAAGACTTGGAGAAAGAAGAGAGCTGGGAGCCTGAAGGTTGCATTGCCATGGCTCGGTTGTCCCAAGAGTGAGACCAAGGTTACCACCAGGATAACCACAAACCTGTGCTTTGCTGAGCAGCTGCATCCCAAGCCAACTGCAGTTTCCCTCTGCTGAGTACAGGGGCTCCTGCAAATCCATGTGGCAAGGCAAAGCCAATACCTTCTCACCTATGGAACTCACTGGCTCCTCCAAAACCTGTGCCACAGCCTCCTCATAACTTTCCTGTTGTAAAGCTCAGCTTGTTGCCTCAGAGAAAGGCCTGGACATCACCTGTGCAAAGCTCAAATGCCCTTTTTTTCCAGAAGAAGAAAGTATCAGTAGCGAACAGAGCAAGTGGAGGGGAGACTTTGCAGACAGCTCATCCAAACTGCAGCAGCAGCCACCAGCCCTCAGAAGCAACCCAGAGACTGCAAAGCGTAAGAACAGCACTAAAAGGGCTTTTAAAACCCTGTAATATTCTCATTTTCTGAAATACTTTTTAAAAGACACAAGAAAGGAGACAAGTTTTGATTGAACATCTCTTCACTTCAAACCCATGGCTGCACTCTTCCCTCCGCAGGAATTCAAAGCAGTCAGCAAAGGTGAATTATGTATAAGCAAAGTATTCCTAAAAGCCAAATTTTAGAAGTTGCACCCATTACACAAGCCATTTTTAAATAGCTAAATGTCGAAGAAAAGAACAGTTAGTGACCTAGATTGACCATTTGATAGATCAGGCACAAATGGAGCTAACTTTATCCCTCTCATCCACTCAAAGGCTTATCATCTCACACCTCAGAGAATAAATTAGGAAGACGCATTACATTAGCACTACGGCACCGCACAGAAAATTTAAATTCTGCTACCATAAAGAAAACACGTTCTATAATGGGAAAAAGCTTTAAAAACAAGACAAATAAATATTATTTTTAAGGCAGAGGCAAGTCACAGCACCCTAAGACCCTAGAGTGTAGCTACTATGGAATTTTTGAAGTGACAACCTTCTGCTGCTGTGGTTGGGAGCCATTCAGAACAGGTATGGGATTTGGGGTTGGTCTGGAAAGTGCCAGAAACAAAAACTCATTTCCCCCAGGTTTTGTTTATTTCTCTGCAAACCTGACAAGCAACACATTCCATCTCCAGCTTTACTGGAAAGGATTACCTCACTCCTCTGCTCCAGGAGCATTCTTTTTCTTTCTCCCTCCTCACACAAAGGTACTTATTAGACATAAAGAGTCCAGTTCAAAATCCAGATCTAAATTTGCATTAGTACTCACTTTAGTGAAAACTAATGGAGCTCAGATTGTAAAGCACTGAATCTTTTTTATGCATTTGCTTTTTTATTCTCTGCATTTAAAGAGGATACACTTGCACACTATACATTACTATGAGATTGAGACAGGGAAAAAAAAACCAACAAAATTATACATCTGGTTTAATAAAATTACCAGAACATTCTATTTTTCCCAGTGAATTGAATTCCAGGTGGACAAAAAGGGATAATGCAGTGCTCAGAGCACCAACCAAGAGGATGGGGAGCAGTGCCCTTGCCCTGCCACTGACTTCCAAGATCTCAGAGAAGTCACTCCCACCAGGGAAGATGTGGTAGATTTTTGTTATGCTCCCAGATTAAACCTCCAGAGATACAACTTTCACTTCTAGAAAATATTTTCCAAGCTTGATTTCAGCTCCTTAACATACCCCAAACCCATCATGAAGGTCAAAAAGGATGCTCCAGGCTGCCTCTCACTCTGCAGCCAGGCCTGAGCAATCCTCTGAGCAGAGTCCGAAACTGAATCTGTGGTGAAATGTCACACCAAGGTGGAAATCCTGGAATTATTGATGAGAAACGGGTCATTCACATCTTCCTCAGCCAGGCACAAACAGGCTGCTCCTCCTTTCTCTGCGTTTCTTTTTTGCACACCTGTATGCATGAGCCAGAGCCTGCTTGCAGGCAGCCCAACCTAAGAGAAAAGGATCTTTCCAAGACTGAAAATACACCAACCACCTCCAGCACAGCCACCAGAAGAAAAGAAATTCAAAAATCACATAAGGTGGACAGAGCACACTCAGGTTTACCCCATACAGAAACAGTTCTTCATGCAGATTATTCTTTCAGTACAAAATACCTGGTGTGACCTTGGCTGAGCCGCTTCATGATGCAGCAGGGAGCACTTGCAGACAGAATTTTCTCCCTCTTGGCCCCTCTGCTCAGGGTTTTTGGGGCAGGGACCTTCTCTCTACACAAACAGCACTTTGCAAAAAGAGGAGCCATATTTTTTCTGAGGCACCTAGGCACCAGCAACAGATTTTTTTCTTAAGTAGCATGATGGACCAATGCCACATGCAATAACCTAATCAGAGTAAAAGACTCAAATACTGGCAAAATAAGAGGCACTTGTGTGCTGGAGGGAAGCATATTATTATTTTACAGTGTTGTACAGTGTACACTGACAATTGCTGCTCTTAACTTTTAGTTTGAATTGAAGCTATACCACAGTAAAGGAGGAAGATGATAAGAGAGAAAAGAACATGAAATTGGTGAAAAAGACGAACAATTATATTAAAATCTAAGCATAAAATGTGCTGGGTCTGCAGAATGCAGGCAGAGTGTTTCATCTTTACCTCTTTGCCCCTCTGACTTCAGTGGCTCCAAGAAGCCTTACAAAGAAGACTGGGAGAGAGTGATACATATATTTCTAATATACCTTAAAGGAACAAATGAATAATGAGATACAACATTATTTCAGAATGAAGTAATAATGAAGAGAAGAGATTAGACATTAGTTGATCCTCAATGGTTAATGGAGGGGAAAGGGAAGAGGAAGAGTAGAGCTTATACTGGTGAATACTTCAGCCACAAACACCTCTCTTAAACACATCCAATTGCACTGATGTGAAAATCACCACATGAAGGAACAGGCAAAAAAGAGCTTAAGTGGGAACAGGGTGCAGAATGCCAAGTGCTACACTGAATAATTCAGATCCAGGCAGCGCTATTGGCCAGGCAGGAAAATCACACTCCCCTGCTAGTTTTAAAATCAAAGGCCAAGAAGGGATAAAAGAGAAAGACAACACCTCTTTAAAGCAGAGATTACACTCTGCGGTTCCCATTTCCCAAGTTCCCACAACGTTTTGTTGCAGGGGGAGCGCTGGAGGCCGGGGGCTGCGGTGGTGCCAAGGCACAGCACCTCACTGCACAGCCCAGAGCCCGCTGAGGGACCTGGGCAACTCGGCCACCTGCCCTGGTGACACCAGCAGCAAGAAAATGCCAACTCTGCAGCAGCCCTGACTCCCCAAGCTGCCTCCAGGAGACTTTCTCAGTGCACAAGCATTTCTCCAGTTGCCTGAAGGCAAGACCCCATCAGGGTTTTCCCGTGGGTCTAGACCACCACTGAACTCCTGCAGGCTTTCTCCTCTGCCTGTACCCTTCCCAAATTACAGCCACACTTTTCCAGTGCCAGCTGGCAAGGCTGGACACACGGATTTCCAGGCAAGGGCTGGGAAGCACCATAAGGAGATGTCAAGAGCATCAGGGTCTTTCCTTGGCTGAGGAGTCATCAAGGCACTGTCACATCTTTCAGACCACTGTCCTGGGTGTGTTTGATAGAAAGGTGTTACATTTTATGGGGCTTGAGAGATCCTGTGCTCCTAAAATCTCATTTAATTCTGACTATTCTGGTTCAGCATCACAAGGTCAACTGCTTTTAACACTAAATTTTAGAAACGTTTCTAAAAGCAGGTCCTGGAGCATGACACCTTCTGCTACAAGGCCCCAAACATGGAGCAACTTTGACTTCTATTCATTTTATTTTAAAGGTGTCCTGGCTTTCTAGGAACAAGCAACTTTTGCCTTTGGGCAGAGCACACAAACACACCCCTGACGTGTTCAGAGCCTCAAAAATTCTCTGCCATCCACCTCCTTCACCCTTGATAAATAAAGATAAGCACCCCTTGGTTCCTTTTACACCTGCAACACTTCTGCAGGAGCCCCACCCCATGGAGAGGCACGATGCAAAGCACAGCAGCAGGATTCCTGAGCCTGTCCCACCATCCCATACCAACATTTCAAAAGGTGCCTTCTTCCATCTCAGCCTGTGCACTGCTCCTGCCCCCCAGAGCTGGAGAAGGCAGGGAGCCCTCCTAGGCTGATCTGCAAAGCAAGGAGTGTGTGCATGGGGATGGAGGGAAATGGTGGGAGGGAGAGAGAAAAGAGAACAAAACCAACAACAAAACAGAAAAGAAAAGGGGAGGAAAAAAAAAAAAAAAGGGTGGGGGAGTGGGGAAGGAAGGAAAAAACTAGTGAGGCTGGCCTGCTTCTTTCTTCTCTACCATCTATTCAGTGTCAGCAGGGGAGGTCCACAACTGTTGCGTCACATGGAGCACAAAAAAACCTGACAAGCGTGTTTTAGCTGACGGAGAGCAGAGTGGACAGGAGGCTGGTGACAGCTCCGACGCGGGCACTGCGAGCCCTCCGCTTTAATTGGCTGCTTCTTCCATCGCATCCAGCGAGCAGGAGCCTGACAGCCTGCACGGGCTGCTCAAAGGCACCAGCAATGGCAGAAATTTCAGCCTGTAAATACTTTCGTTAACTCCCCAGACCTCTGCTCTGGTGCAGGGATACAGGATTTTTAATGCTGCTTGGTCCACAGGCGGCAGAGGGAAGATGCTTCGAAATGGAGAGGGAGGAGGAGGAGGGAGCTAAACCACAGGTGGTGCAAGACCTGGAGAGGTGTTTATAAATAATGTCACTAAAAATAATACACTGATCACTGGCATCTCTAACGCAGCATTTTCTTCTCCACAGAACTCTGCCAGTGGTTATCTCGGTGGTATAATTATCTGGATTTGATAGCAGATTAAAAAAAAAACATATATATCCTAAACACCTGTTCAAGAGTTTTGTGTTTTTAAAGGCCATTGCCATTAACCTTGGGCCACGCACTTCATTGTGTTTAATTAGCAAGCTAATGAAGCCAGTTTTATTCCCTTTCTCAAGCACAAGAGGATAAATACAAGACAGTGAAAGAGGAGACCAGATCCATCTGCAGCACAGTTCATTGCTGCATGGCATTACTTAAACTTGCACCGAAATAAAAGTAATGTAATGGCTTGGAAAACATGTTAGCAATGCATTCTGCAAGACAAATCCTTTTACACCTTCTGTATTTTCTGAAGCTCATCGATTAAAACATGATTTCTGAACATTTGGGCTGCAGAGAATTTGCAAACAAAGGGCTAAAAATAAACATAATGTTTTCCTCAATGAATCCTCAGTATTCCAAAAAATTAAGCATAACAGATTTTATTTTTTTTTTTAAAGAACAGCAGCCTGTGCTTGCTTTGTTACAGCCAGCCAAGGTAGAGATGAGAAGCATCAACAATGGAGGTCAAGCGATTTTCGAAAAGCCCACCACTTTCACAGAGCCCGAACATGTACACACACAAAAGACATACTTTGAGCAAAGCCCAGTGCTCTGAATCCCAGCAACACGTTCCAACTTTGGGTATCTCAGCTTGGTTTCCTCTTTTTCCCTCCCCCCCCCTTTTTTTTTTACTGAACAGCTCTAGGAAAAACTGGACAATGAAGATCACGTTGATAAATGCTCATAAATATCACAAGAAAGGCTTTAAAAAGAGGGAGGGATCTACAGAACGGCTAATGCACTGATTTAGTGATTCAAGAGGACCTTTCCAAATAAACAGAATTATATTCATTTTCTGGGGTTTCTTTACTGTATTTTCAGGAGGGGTGAAAAAATTCAGCATAGGTATGCCCTGTCAGATTATCTTTTTCATAACATGATTCATTTAAGATGCTTTCAGGGTGCTATTTTTTTTTTTTTTAAGCAATTGCTTTTTTTTCCCTCCAACTTAGATTTCAGTCACTCTGTGCACAGAGCCATAGGATCAGGTTAAATACCAAAACCAAACCAAACAAAAACCCAACGCCATACCCAAAACAAAACCAAAAAAATCCGGAAGCCATCTCTTTTATTGAATCACCCGAGATAAAAGGATTCCAAGATTTATGGAAAGAAAATACATTGACCATAAATCTCCTTTATGCACATAATAGAATTTTCCAGCCAGGAGAGCTGTTGTGATGATAGCAACGCCGAGCACCAGGAATGCTGCTGGCACACACACACCACCCCCCCACTTCCAAAATACCTGCTCTCCTCAGCGCTGCTATGTAAATACAAACCCGCACAACCCCCTTCTCCCAACACATGGAAACAAGCTGCGTACAAGTGTCCCAGCCATCAAATAAAAAAAGCCCGAGCTGGCTTTGCTCACTAAGACATTAATTTAATTTTTTTTAATGTTTATTGTCCGCTCTCTTTTTATTGCCACTCGCACGCACTGTCGGTGTGACTTAAAAAAAAAAAAAATGATAAAAAATAATGAAGCGCTGGCACCGCCGGTAATGGCAGAGGCAGGCGGTGGCAGCGCATATTTAATGGGCACTCGGAACAAAGGAAGCCCGGCTGCAGGAGCGCCCCGGGGCCGGCTCCGCGCCCGCTCCCCCCGCTCCGCGCCGGGCAGCGCCTTCCCCGGGCCGGGGGACACGGGCACGGGCACGCAGCGCCCGGGAAAACCCCCCGCCCCAGCCACCATCTGCCACGGGTGATGGCAAAGCCGCCGGGAACTCCCCGGCTGCCCATCGCCGAGCGGGCACGGCTGCAGCAGCATCGCTGCCTCCCTCCCGCACGCTGCCCCCCGGGAACCCCCCGGCCGGGAACAGCCTCCCCTGGGCCCCGGAGGCCTCCCGCGTCCCCCCAGCCCCCGGCCGGGACATGGACGGGACGGAACGAGTCACTGCCCAGCGCCGGCCCGGGGGGCTGCGGGCTCAGCCCCGGGGGGGTCGTGGTCACCAGGCAAAGAGGGGGAGGCAAAATTGTTGCCGCACCGCTTTCTCCCGAGGAAAATGAAGGGATAATAATAATAAAATAGGGGAAATAATAATAATAATAATAATAATAATAATATAAACAATAATTAAAAACAAGGAGAGAGAGTGGGGGAGCGCGGGGATTCCAGCGTGCCCGCGTTTTCAGTGCCCCCGAGGGTTGCGGGATTGGGCACCCCATGGAGACCCCTCCCCTCCCCAAGCGCTGCCGGGTGTCCCCTCCAAGTCCCCCGGCCGTGCCCGGGCTTTGGGCGAACTTCCACTCGCGTCCCTCGGCACGACGCGCACCCCGCGGGTTGGAGATGAAGTTTGGGGGCCAGCCCACGTCCGTAAAGTGAATGGGATGAAGAGGATACACAATAAACAACCCTCCTCCGCCGCGGAAGCCTCCTCCGGAGGGATGCTCCCCAGGCACCCCCGCCGCACACACCCCCTTTTTCCCAACTTTCTCCCGGCTCCCCCACGGAGCCGCCAGTCCCAATAGGCTCGTTCCGTGCTAACCCCTATGGGACCGCGGCGTCCCGGGGGGCTGATGGAGAACCGGGGGGGTCCCCTTCGGGGAGGAGCGGGGGGTCCCTCACACCCCACGAGTTACACAACCGCAGCCCGGCAGGAGCCGAGCGCACACTGGCCACTACCTGAGGGACTCCGCACCATTCCGGAGCGACCCCAGGTCTCCTCCCGCGCTCCCAACTTGTCCCCCGCCTTGCAACCTCCTCGGCTTCTCCCCCACGCCCCTGCCCAGAAGTAAATGGCCATTTTTGCAAAGTTTCCCTCGAGATCGCGCCGTGTTTACATTGCCATGAATTCCCACAGGCTGCCTGGAGGGAACAAAAAGCAGCACGGGAAGGGCTCGTCCTGCGAGCAGGGAGAAAACGGAGAGAGGGAGGGCGAGGGAAGTGAAAAGAGAAAAAAAAAATAACGATAATAATAATTATAATAATAAAAGAAATAAAGCCGATGCAGGGGTGGGGGGATTCCCCAGCTCGCGTGCTCTGCTCTGCTCCGGAGGCTGCTGGAGGGTGGCTGCAAATAACCGCACGGCCCATTCATTCTGCGTTTGGATACGCGACCGGAGCCCGAGCGGGAGGTAAACACGCCGAAAGCTCTTACCTGCACAGAAAGTTCCCCAGAGCACGGCGAAAGTCAGCACGAAGCAAACATAGTCCTTTACTTTTTTTTTTTTTTTTCCCCTCGCGTGCACCTCTACCCCAAGGGAAGCAAAAATAAAAATAAAAAGATCGAGCGCGTGAAAAGAGGGGGGGAAGAAGCGCGGCTCTGCCTTCCCTTCGCTCTCAAAAAAGAAAAAAAGAAGAAAAAAATCCTGGAGGTAAGGGGGTGGGAAAAAGAAAAAGAAAAAAAAAAAACAACAACAACAAGAAAATCGGATTAATTCCTTCGCAGTTGCAAAATTATCCAGTGGAGACGAACAGACCCGGACGGTTCGACCTGCTCCTGCCCGGCCCCACCGTTCGCTCCCAGCTTTCCAAGAGTTTCTTTCGCTGGGCTTTTGTGCTGGGAGCGCGGCGTGCACCACACACCGACTCCCCCTCCTCCTCCTCCTCCTCCTCTTCCCCTTCCCCCTCCTCCTCCTCCTCCCGACCCAGCCCCTCCGGCTCCCCCAGCAGCGAGGGGCGAGCGCGCACACGCCCCCGCCCCCCCCGCGCGCTTCCCGCGCAGTGCCCGCGCAGCCGCGCGCCTTGCGCGCTCCCCCCGATCCCCCGCGCACGCACACGCGCATCCCCCCCTTCCCCTTCCTCCTCCTCCTCCTCCTCCTCCTCTTCCTCCTCGCCGCGCACCCCACGCGCGCTCCCCGCGCCAGCGGCAGGAGCGGGACCGTGCGCGGTTCGTACGGAGCCCGCATCCCGGGAGGCTGCGGAGCGGCAGGCAAGGGCCGGCGGAGGGGGCGCGGGGCGGCCGCGGGGCGCCGGAGGAGAGGGAGGAGGAGGAGGGTGAGGAGGGTGAGGAGGAGGAGGCGGCGGGGGGCCGCGGCATCGCGGGGCTGCGCGGGGCGGCGGGCGCGGAGGCGCGGCGGGAGGTGCCATGTGCGGGATGGGGAGGCGGGAGAATAAAATAAAACAAAACACAGCGTGGAGAGGGAAAGGGAGGTTTGATGGGGGGGTGTTGTTATTGTTGTTGTTGTTGTGTTGGGGTTTTCTTTTAATAATTAAAAAAAAAAAAAAAAAAGAAAAAAAAAACCCTGAACCGCGTCCAAAATGGCTTCTAAAAAAAAAAAAAAGAAAAAAAAAAAAAGAGGGAGAAGCCAGCGGGGAAACCCGGATGTTGGATACAAAGGGGCTGGAGGGGGCGGTGCGGCGCGGGGGCTCCGCGGGCGCTGAGTGGGGAGCGGCGCTGCCCGTCACGGCCGCGCCCCGCGGGGAGGCGGGGGACAGCGGGGCCGGGGGCTGCGGGGGCGGGGTGCGCACATGGGCGGGTTTAGGGACAGGGGGTGCGCAGGAGAGCTTCAGGGGGGTAAGGGGGCAGAGGGGGGTGTGTGGATAGGGGCAGGTTTAGGGAGAGGGGGTAGAAGTGCAGGTTTAGGGGCAGAAGGAGACAGAGTGGTGTGTGGATAGGGGCAGAAGGAGGCAGAGGGGATGAGTGTGGATCGGGGCAGGTTTAGGGGTGTAGGGAGGCAGAGGGGTGTGTGTGGATAGGGGCAGAAGGAGGCAGAGGGGTGTGTGTGGATAGGGGCAGTTTAGGGGCGGAAGGAGGCAGAAGGGTGTCTGTGGATAGGGGCAGGTTTAGAGGCAGAGGGGTGTGTGTGGATAGGGGCAGGTTTAGGGAGAGGGGGTAGAAGTGCAGGTCTGGGGGCAGAAGGAGGCAGAGGGGTGTGTGTGGATAGGGGCAGGTTTAGGGGCAGAAGGAGGCAGAGGGGTGTGTGTGGTTAGGGGCAGGTTTAGGGGCAGAAGGAGGCAGAGGGGTGTGTGTGGTTAGGGGCAGGTTTAGGGGCAGAAGGAGGCAGAGGGGTGTGTGTGGACAGGGGTAGGTTTAGGGGCAGAAGGAGGCAGAGGGGTGTGTGTGGATAGGGGCAGGTTTAGGGGCAGAAGGAGGCAGAGGGGTGTGTGTGGTTAGGGGCAGGGCACTGGTGGAAGCAGATTTGGGAGAGGATGTAGGGGCAGGAGCTGGAAGGAGACGTTTAGGGACGGTGTGTGTGAACAGGGGCAGGTTTAGGAACAGAGAGTCGTGTGTGGGTGGAGATTTAGGGGCAGAAGGTGGTTGAGGGGATGAGTGCATGGCAGCAGTTTTAGCAGCCGGGACTGGAGGTGGAGATTTAGGGACAGGGGATTGGGGGTGGAGATTTGGGGCCAGAAGGTGGCAAAGAGTGTGTGTGGATAGGGGCAAGTTCAGGGACATGGGGGTGGCAGGAAGAGTCTGTGGGGCAGAGGGTGGTGGAAATGCAAGTAGGACAGGGGATAGTGGAGTGGGCTGGCGGGAGAAATTTGGGGGCAGAAGATTTAGGGACAGGGCGAGGTGAAGGATATGTGTGGATAGGGGCAGGTTTGGGGACAGGGTGCTGCTGTGGATAGGGGAAGGTTTAGGGGAAGGGGGACATTTAGGGACAGAATTTCGCAGTGTGGATAGAAGCAGGTTTTGGGGCAAGGGGCTGCAGGGGGGAGGTTTAGGAGAAGGGAGAGATTTAGGGGCAGGGAGGTTTAGGGGTAGGGGAGCAGTTTTAGGGGCAGTGTCTGGAGAGTAAGGTTTAGGGGAAAAGGGTGGTGGAAGGTGTGTGTGTGGATGGGGCAGGTTATGGGGCAGGGATGGTTTAGGGGGTTTAGAGGGAGGGGTTGCAGGAAGTGCAAATAGGGCAGGGAATGCTGGAGGGGGCTGGGGGGTGAGGTTTGGGGAAGTGGATCAGGCCAGGGGGTGGCAGTGGGTATGTGTGGATAGGGACAGGGGACTGTGGTGAGGTTTAGGAGCAGGGGGTGGCAGGGCAGAAGGTTTAGGGACAGGGAATGGAGGCATTAGGAGCAGGGAGTGGGAGGAGTGCAGACGGGCAGGGAGTGGCAAAAGGGGCTGGTGGGGGAGGTTTTAAGGGCAGGGAGTGGCTGGGGGGATTGGGGTCAGGGAATGGTAGAGGCAGGGCTGTGGATGGGGTGGAGGGTGGGGTAGCACAGGGCAAAGCCATCTCGTTGTCTTGGAGAAATTCTCTGGCCCCTTGTCTTCCCAGCAGAGAGGGCAGCACAGCCCCCACCAGGGCCAGGAATAAACGGTGTCCTTGTAGAAAAAAACAATCCTTCTCTTGCAGGCAGTGGGAATGGGTGGTCCCTGCTCGTGTCCTGGAGCCCCCTGCATCCCAACAGCCCCTTGACTCCAAGATCCAGCAGGAGCAGTGGCTCAGTGACAGTGTCCAGGGTCCCCAGGGCAGAAGGGGCACCTCAGCAGAATCCATTTTTAGGCCATTTCAGGGTTAATAAGATTTTCTCCATTGCCAGGATTACAGGAATTGAACACTCTCCACAATTTATTTTAATTCAAACTGAATAATATAGGGAGCACCAAAGGAATCCTAAGGGAAAGGAAGAGAAAGGGGGAGATGCTGAAGTTGGGTCATTCTCAAGACTTTGGGTCTGTGAGGTCCACTGACTCATCAGAGAAAGGAATGTGGCACGGATGGATGCTGTGCAGAGCAGTGGATCGCAGGTCAGCTCCCTCAAATTCGTCCAATGGGGACTAAGGCTGAAAATATTCCTAAACTCATTTTCTTTTTCCTCTGGAGTGAGATAAGAGTAAACATGAATCATTCTTCTAAAAGTTTGAGAAGCGTTTTGTTCCAAGAAGAAATATGTAATTTTTTTTTCTTCTTCTTACAGTAACAAGTTCACAGAAAACTTCAGGAGGCTTTTACAAAGGCTTGTAAGCACTTTGAAGCTGGAGACTGTTTTTTATATACGTACAGCACTTGCGTAACAAAGTCTTGACAGTGAATGGGATTCCAGGGTGCAGTTGCAATAAAGTGATTAATAGTATCATTCATGGTATCATACCTCATTCATAGGTTTCCTGTAAGTTAAGAGGAATACATTGGCAGGAATACAGTGGTTGTGACTTTAAACACGATACTCTTGGGGGGGGAAAAGTTATGCTAACACACGCACTGAAGGGGTAGGGCAATTAGTAAAGCCGTGTCAAGGCTCAAGAAATAATTTTAGATCAAAAAGTGTGGAACAACAAGCGCACAAAGATCTAGTTCTGAGCTGGTTCTATGGCACAGAAAAAGAACAGAAATATAAGGTGTGTCTGTCGAAGGGATGGGTCAGGGGTGATCACTGTTTATTCAGAAACACACAAATAAGGTTTGGGTTTGTTGCTTCTTAATTTGTGCGCGATGAGGACTGATTTTGTCACCAAAATGTTTGTCACTTGCTTGTGGCAAAAATCACGGAGAAGGCCAGGGAAGATGCAAAAGGGAATGCAATACAGTTGTCAAAGGAGAAGTGAATGTCCTGGCTGTGAGCTGCAGCAGCTCAGGATGCATTTGGAGCCTCAAGGAGAAGTGACAAATAATGGGTCAATATTTCCTGTAAAGCTGCTTATTTCATTTGAAAGCAAATAATGGGCCAATATTTCTCCTTATTTCGTTCGGGGAATAAGTTGTTAAACATCTACTGCATGGCTGAAATCTGGAAAAATGCGTGGGGCGATAAAATACCTAGTGTTCGCTTCACCAGCATCCCCACGATCAGCTAAAACGAGACATTTAGCTGGCTCCAAGAAAACATCAGCCCTCCGGGGCAGGCGGGGTGAGTAACACAGGATCGCTTGGGCTGCGTCCCTGCCCGGCCTCAAACGCTCCCTGGCCAGCGCTGCTCCTATTTTTAATGGCTGTGCTATGAAAAGCCCCCGTTTCACGGCACCTGAATCGCTGCTTTGCAGCAGGGAGCACGTTCATCACGCGGCTGTCATCGCTTTTGAGGAAACGGGCCCAGGGCGTTTCGGATGTTGTCCCAAAGCCACCCGGTGACACAGGCACAGCGTGGCTTTTCTGCACAGGGACAGCTCCTGCTGGATGGCACAGGCAAAGCCATCCACCCGCCAGAGCTGGACCCCGGGGGGATTTTTGCCCTGAGCCTAATGACACCCTGAAATTTCATTTATTAAACTGCCTCCCTTCTTGTTCGCAGTGTTTTGCAGGGAGGTGTTCACCCGCCCCGAAAAGCTGAAATGTTTTCTCTACTTGCAACAAAAAAAAAAAAGCGCTCAGGAGTGAGTATTGTCACCGGAGATAATGTTACAGCTTTGGCAAGATGACGCTTAAAGACTTCATCAGCCTTCCAAGAATTTCGGAAACAGTGGTGCATAAAGGCAGCAAGTGCTAAGAGCAGGCAGTGCTTGCAAGAAGTGCCCTTACCAGCAGTGATTTCAAGAGCTGTTTTCTGTTTCCACCTATCATTAGAGCTGCGCAGCTCAGACTGCTTTAAAATAATTATACTTACCAGTTAAAAAACTCGCCCGTGCTAAAATAATTTTAGCTGAGATGGTTTATGCTTTGCAGCCTCATATGACACTCAATCTTGTCGTGTGACTCTTGTAACAAGTCAAATTCATGTATTTGATACCACGCACGTGATTAAGGTACTTGGATCACTTAAGCCTGCACAAAACTGCAGTGCTCGCATGTCATTTATCTTAAAATCCTATTGTCGCGCTGGTGAAGTGTAATTTCTTCAGTGAATGGAAATTTATACTGACAGAGGTGTTATAAAACATGGGAAATACTGGGAGGAGAGGGCCCAACATTTTCTTTATCTCTTCAAGTGTTTCACTAACGGGGATTTATTTTTCAGCTCAGCTTTGGTTCATTGCAGGTTACAGAGCTCTGGTGCAATTAAAGGGACCCGTTTCCAGACTTCTTAAGCAAAACTCACATTACTTGCAACAGGTGGGAACCGTGTGCTGTGGCCTCGAGGCAGCAAACTGGTTCACAGGCTTCTCTTTCCACTTTGGTCCCTAAAGCTACTTGCAGAAAATCACTCAGCCTAAAGAAACTCCTGGGATCCCAGCCTCTGCCTCCCCGTTTCATGGGTAAGAAAAACCAATTTATATTCATAATCTTGAGTAAATAAATTGTCACTTTAACTACACATTTTATTGTAATTAAGTGCTTCCCGGTAATCACCAACCCACACTATGGAACTGTTTCTTAATATAATGGTAAGGCAAGTTCTCCGTTGTGAGCACAATTAGGAAGCTTTTAAAAGCACAGACCAGTTGATACAGCCGGGTGATGTTGCACAGTTCTCAACATGTGGAGAAAAGGTGGTTTTGCTAAAGGGCTTTGCCCATATTTTCAAGGAATGCTGTTGCTGTGGGGTCAACAAAATCCAATCTCACTGCTGAATTTCTCAGTAAGGTTTTTACCCTGTGTTAGCCTGGGTAACATCCTCTGCTCCCACTGGATTTGCCTAACTCCAAAGAGAGCACCACTGAGGCAGATTTAGACCTTCCCCAGCTTTCTAAGGACTCCCTGCTGTCACCTCTCCATAATGCAGCTACAATTAACTTCGCTGGAATTTCTATATTTGAAGCAGCTTGAAATCAGAGCCTGAACTTCCAGACGTGGATGCAGATAGTCTTTGCTACTGTCTGTACGAGCCCTTGGGCTTCACGCTAAAAAAGCCCACCCGTGTTGACAAATTTGCCCTTTGCAGTCTGGCTTCAGTGTGGCTGGCAAAAATAGCAAGTGATACAGCAGACAGAATGGGCCCTAAACTATATTTTTTGATAGCTTTTCTTAGCTCCAGACTAAAGAGCAAGGCATCAGATGTTGACAAATTAGCAGGGAATATACGGAGCAAAGGGATTTGTTACTGAAGTGCTCACAATCCAGCAGTTTTGCTGTCCCCCACAATTTGAACTTTTCCCTTGGTTTTCAGCTGTATTTTGATTAGAGTGTAAATACCAGCCACTGGCACGTCAGCTGGCATCTGAGCCACATGCCAAAGCTTTGTTCAGGTCAGAGCTTTAGTGTCATTTTACTCATCCATGGATTTTGTTAGGACTTCTGAGGCATAGCTCATTATTTTTACCTCTGTAAATAGCAGTCCTTGTAAAATTATTCCTCTTTAAATCCAGGAGAATTTGTCTGGCCTTTTGGGTGGGGAACTTAATTGCATGAAGGCTCTGGAGGATGGTCGGTGCTGGATGGTTTGGAGTGTTACCTGCCCCAAAAAGGAGAATCCAGGCTCAAATTTGTACCCCCAAGTCATGCCAGCTTGCTGGGTACCAAAGCACACCCACACTCGAGTTGGAGTGTGCTCAGACAAGGAGGGTAATGGACACCACATGACTAATTCTGCAATGACTGTATATGTTTAATTGGTAAAGGACTGCATTTTCTATCCTTTTTTAACCCAGGTCACAGTGCCAAAGGACTGCCTGATGTTTGAGGTTCCTTTCAGGTATTTTAGTCATTGAGATGCACTGTACTTAAGGCTGCTGTGGTTGCCAGCTTTGTCTTATGCCCTCAAGCACTACTGTGCCTTTTAGTGTTCAGAAACCAGCATTCAAATTCCCCTGAAACACCAGGCTGTGCTGCTCTCACAGCTCACAGGGGGCCTTCCCTCAACCTCAGGTATGAAAGCTCTGGCTGCTCCAAAGCCAGTGACCAGGAGTCAGGAAAAGCACACTTTATATATATAAATATATATAAAAGCAAACTACAATCTTAAACTTTAGACATCTCCTGCTTTTAAGCTCTCTGCCTCAGATTCCCTTAAAATACAAATAACAGCATTGATGAGCTGTAGCTCATAAAAAAGTAAACATTTCTAACTTCCAAGAGCATGTGTTGAAGTCACTGCAGGTTAAATTCAGTGGAAGGAAGATATTTCTACCAGCTGATGCTACGAGACCACTCAAACACTTTACCAAGTGCCACAGCAGCAAAATTCCTTCTGTTTAAGACTGCCTGGTTGCATGGCAGGAAAATATGTTCCCAAATTGGTGTAGTAACACTGGAATCACTTCTTGGTGACAACCCTATTGACTGACAGCCTCCAGTAATGGCAGTCTATTAATCTCTTGCTCTGTGGCCATAAAGCATTCTGTCCTCCTTCCATTAAAAGCTGAAGGTAAATAAATGCAGGTCCCATCATTGGAGCATTTCACTTGCATTTTTGCTGTCTGCAAAGCCTCTGCGTGAGAGGGACAAGCAGAAGGGCTAAAGAAAATGTCCCCATCGTTGGCATGAGGCCAGCCAAGCTGTGACACTGCAGATGTGGCTCTGAGCTGCCCTGGTCATTCCACTTTGCTGTGCACAAGAGCCCACGTTGCTGACACTGTCTGGGGGACGGGAGAGGTGTGAAACCTGCTCTGAGCTCAGAGACTGTTTGGGCCAGGTCAGGGCAGCCTGAAGTGCTGCATGCCTTTGGGTGGCTGCCAGCAGAACCTCTGGGGTTTTACAACACCTGAAAAAGAGCCTGAGAACGCAGCAGCCCCTGAATCTGCAGAGTGAGGAGCGCCTTCGTACTGCCCCTCAATTTTTTTTGCTTAAGTTACCATCCCCTATAAAAGAGGATGGGAGTTATTTACCTCCATTGTGTTCAGGTGTTGGTGTTTTGCATACAAATGCACTGCAGGTATTTTAAAGCACATATGGTGGCTGCAGCAGCCTAGAGCCAAAGCCTGTCATCTCTCCCGCTCCCTCGCCTTCCTCTCTCCCCAGGTGTTTAGTTGGCAGAAGAACATCTTTCACATTCCAGTATTTTATTTAAAAAGCTCAATTCAGGGTTTTTGAACTGGTTGCAATTAAGATTTAACAACAGGAAAGTTCTTACAGAGGTGCCACGTCCCTTTGAAATGGTTTTGCTGGAGAAAATGATCCATATCCCTGCTGCAGCCAGCTGGACTGCACTGCAGGGTTAACTTTCACTGTTACCTGTGGCCTTGTGCCTCCTGACACACTCAAAGCATGTGTGGAAGGACCAATAAAATATGTCCTGGAGTGTTTGGTGTATTTTTAGAGTTTGTCCCAGATTATTGGCCTTTGTCCCAGATTTCAGTGGTTAGGGTATAAGAATGCCCGGTGGGGCTGAGTGCTTCCTGCCTTGCTCTCAGGAAGGCTTTAATCAGGAAAAATACCCTCTCAGAGAAGGCAAATAATTAAGTTTTTGTGGCAAATCCTCTATTGCCATTAGCGGGAGATGATAAACACTCAAGACCACAGTATAAATAGAGCCAGGCAGATGCACTAAGATTGAAAGTGCAACTTTATTGTGTTACATAGTATTGAGTAATGAATTGGACATTATAACAAGGTAGTTTTCCTTTTGGTATTTATTGGGAGCAGAGTTGGTCATAAAGTGCCTGTCTTGGGAGATGCTGGTGTAACCCTCCTGGACAAAGCTCATCCCACATCCTGGCAGAGTGCAAGCAGGGAGCTAATGCTGGAAGGGGTCTGCACATATCATCCCATCCATCCTCCTCCCTTTGGCAGTGGTTAATTGACCTATGGCATTCCTGGTAAATGCTCATCCAGCCTCCTCCTGCCCTGCTCCAGCCTTCTAGGGCATTTAGAGTTTCACCTGCAGAACTTTTTTCCACATGTGTAACATCAGCCTTTCCTGATATAATTTGGTCTTTATTGAGCACATGGGAAACAATTCCTCATTTTCTCTCTTCAGCTTTTTCACATGGGAGGATTGTATTTCTTCATCCTGCCAAAGCCAAACAATCCAATTCTTTTGTCCCTTCCTTGTATTTCTGATTGTGCAGCAGGACCCTCACTCCATCCCTTGGCTGCTTACCCATATCTTCAGGGGCTAAGTTTCCTTGCTGAAGTCCTGGACTCCCCATGCCAATATCTCTGTCATCCACTCCTCAGCTCTGAGGGACTCCTCTGGATTCAGTTGTACTGCAGGTCATTGGGATGCTGAAGACTCCCTGATGGACTCATCCAAGCCATTTCTGCCTTTCATGTGCTTCCACCTTGGTCTTGCCTCTTTACCTGCCTACCAGCTGTTTCTTGCCAAGCTGTCTTAGTGCACTTTCTGCATAGGACATTCCATGTGTCACAACAAATACCAAGAATAAAAACTATTCTGTTGAGATTCCAGTCACTGGTCCATCAGTTTTGTCGGGATGTGAGAGTGACACGTTGCCAGTACAGACGCAGAAGTCATCCTGCTGCACCCAGTCATGCCTATGAGAACTTGCTTTCCTTCCCAGTGCTCCCCAGTATTCAGCTCTTGGACATTTTGGCACGTTATCAGTGATAAATGTATTCACAAGTGAGAGCAGACAGCCCTGCAGGTTGTGATGCCAGGGTATTATGGGTTCTTGGCATCGGCAGTGCCTCTCCATGGATTTCAGACGAATGAAACAGAAATGTTTTTATAGCCAGCCTCAAGTTTTTTATCTATTTGTAGGTGTCTTGGTGCTCCCTAAATAGGGTTAGGACCTTTGGAAGGAAGACTGCATTTTATGTCTTAACTTTCCTGGCCCTTTATTCACCCAGGGCTCTCCTGCTCCCAAAGGCCACTGATCTTGTCCTTTATTTTTGCCGCTGGTTTGTGTTGAGAAACAGGTACTGGCAGCTGGGAAATCACCAGTAATACTGGATGCAAACAGTCTGTTTCCTATTCTTGTGGCCTATCCATGCTGTGGGATGGTGCACAGACCCTTAATATTCACCTGCATTTCTTCAAATGCTTGCAGGTAGCTACTAACACCAGGTGAGAAAATGATTCAATAAAAATGGAAGGAGAAAAAAGATTTTTTTTGAAAACCAAGGGTAGCCTGAGGCAAGGATGAGAAGGATGAAGGACATATGGCAGAGGTACTGGTTGGGGTATTCTGGTATCCTGGGTTCCAGCTCAAGATTCTGCAGAATTTCTGATAGGCTTTGCTTTACTTATCTCTTAAGTCCAGATCAGAATGGGAACAACAGACTTTATCCACAGAAGTAATTAAAATGTTGCACTCCCTGGCAGGGAAGCTAAAATCAATTTCTCAAATGCAAGATGAAGAGCAATTGGCCAGGCTTCTGCCATGGGGAAAAAGATCCAGGACTGTGATGCTTGGGAGTAGAGCAGAAACCCAGTGCTGCAAAAATCCAGCAGTTCTGGGATGTCTGTTCTGAGGGGCACATCGCAGAAGACATGGGACAACCTCTCCATTTCACTTGGCAATGATCTTGGCCCAAGGACAATTTCCACACCTCAGGAAAGGTATGGTTTAGCTGGGAAAAGCCCAAAGAGGTGCATAAAGAGTGGCAGGAAAAATTTTCCAGTGTTTTGCATAGTTCAGCTCGGGGATGTTCCCACAGGCTCTTGTGGACTTGGCACTGCAGGAAGTTGTTAGACAAAGCTCTTGCAGGGATGGTTGAGGTGTTGTTGATTGTACTGGGAGCCTCTTAAAGGGATTTATCCATCTGGGGATTTTTTCCTATTTCTTCCAGTTGCCACTGAAATAATTGGAATTCAGTTCTTCAGCGTTTGGGAAGTCCTGCCACAATAGCAATCCCCTGTTTGTAATCAAGAGGATTGCAAGAGCAATCAAGTGCATATTGAGCTGATGTGCAGCTCCCAGGATTGTGGGGGCACAGAATCAAGCTGAGAAGTACGTGTGCCATAACTGTACAAGTTGGTTATTCTAAAGGATTGAAAATCCAGCTTTTCTTCCACGAGGAGCTGCTGCATGTGAGGAATATCACAGGTTATATTTAGTGTTACAGAGGCACGAGGGAAATCTCATTAGAGCCCAACGACAATGATCCGCTATAAAGGGAACAGGAGCAATTTGTAAGC